>NW_027437191.1:29612859-31027859 GCF_033239565.1 Halichoeres trimaculatus
CTCAGTGACAAGTGAGCCACAGCCAACAGATTTGTGCATTTTTAGCAGCATAACCATCACTGCCTATTAGGCGAGTCCAAAACAAAATTCCCTAAGGGGACCATAAAGTATATCATGTCGTGTCATATCATATCGTATCATATCATATCGTATCGTACCGTAGCGTATGGTACTAGGGCTTCACAATATTGAGAAAAAAGGACATTGCAATGTTTTGTTTCCTGCTATATATTTTGCGGTACTCTATAAAGTCTACTGCTTCACTTTGTTTGATTTTGAATTCTCCCTGAACCTTCCTGAAATGATGATAACTAGCTCTCCCCCAATTGCCTCCATCTCTCTGCCTCTCTGAGTGTTATTTATGCTAGCAAAGAGTCCCAATTATGCTGATATCCATCAATAACTAATATTGGTAGTAGCTCAGTCCATAGGAACTTGGGTTTGTAACTAGAAGGTTGCTGGTACAAGTCCCAACAAAGATCAAGATTGGGAATTAAACTGATAGCTGAAAAGGTGTTGGCACAATTTCCTGAGCACTGTCAAAGTGCCCTAGAGCAAGGTACCATACCCTCCAACTGCTCAATGTTGAAGGTGTGATGCCCCCTGTAGTGCCATTAGGTTTGGTGATGTCATCACTTAGGACAAAAGCTTCTGCAAAGTTAAACTGTATTGATTTCAGACTTTTTACCAACTGGCTCCTGCCCAAAGGTTGCGCCATTTAAGTTTCCCTCTGTGACCAAATATTATAATAATATATTTAATACCTATTTAATATGTCACCATGCTGCGTCCTTCCAGCCTGTGGTCTCTTGAGACCTGTTTTCACCAGGTGATTCAGCTTAGTTTGTCACGGTATGGCCTGCATTTTGTGGCATTTCCTTTGACCAAAGCCAGGACAGGTCTTCAAATTACCGACCCGTACCGTCCCACTTTTGGGTTCCCTTCAGTTGGGGTGCCAGACATACCAACCTGACCCCAGAAGGTGGCAGTAGAAACACTACAGCCCATTGATTGGTCGAAAGAATCGTCACTTCCTGTGGGACAGTGTTAGACCATGTTTCAATCTCTAGTCGATCTTCTGATAGATTGCTGGATGTCTCCCATTGATGCTCTTTGTTTACTGTGTCGAGTTTTTCTTCTTTGTTGGATTTATTAGCTGGGCGCGACACTGCTATACCATCACACTATTATGTAGCTGAGGTGGCTATCGACATCTGGCTCACACTCTGTGAACTAAGAAGGGCACAGTTGACTGTACCAAACTGTATTGATCCGTACCGGACCGCTTTGTGGAAATGAGGCTTTTGAAAACCTGCCTCTTGTGGCGCTCGGAGGAAATCAGACAGAAATGAACATAAAGTCACTGAACTTTTCATAACTTTCCGCTCTAAACGACACTGAAAAGCCATCGTGCTGCTGACTGTACGTATTTGAGAGATCTTTGATATTTTATTGGTACATTAAAGGTGGGCAGAAGCCAATACTGTGGCTCCACGAGCAGTTTCCTTCTGCGCAGACTCTCTAGCTGGAATAATGTCACCATGAATCATGCAACAAGGAAAAAAATCTGCAAATTCAGAGAATCCAGAGGCAGCGATAAGAAATGCAAAGGAAGCATCGCTGCAACCTTCACCCTCAAACCTCATTATCACACTGCAAACACACACACACACACACCTGTCACAGCATCCAGTGACGGGGTGTAAAAGGAGGTTGTATCTGCTGTGATGTATAGCGTGTAAAGTGTATGAGTATGTATTTTTTTCAGTCATGTGCTGTCTTCAAATGCTGCAACATCACTCCGATATGGTGTTTAATCAGATAAGCCTGTAGTGCTGTGTAGACGCAGACAAACACACACACATTCACACACACTTACACATGCAGACATACACAGGTTTGTGCATATGATGGATGTGGCAGATAAGCTGCCCATTAATCTCATTCATACAGTTTTCTATCAGCAGAGCCCTGGAGGCGGCTGATGCACTGATCTGAATAGACTCCACCACAGGCTGCAGCATCTATAATGCCAGTGTGAACTCACACTCCTGGAGAGCAGGCTGTGTGTGCATGTGTGTGTTATGGAGTCTTTCAGAGCAGTGATTAACTGTGGCCGTAGTTAAAGCTGCATTAAACAGTCTGATAGAGCCTGGGGATCTGAACATTCAGAGGCAGACAAGGAGACTGAGGGTCTCTGTGGTTATTGAATATGAGAGCTGGACTCGTTAATGATGTCTGTGTCTGACATGACTGATAAGAGCTGTCTGACAGATAAAATACACTCTGACAGGCTGAAAAGTTGTGTATTAAAAGAGGAACTTAGACAGAAAAATTCATTTTTTATCTGGAAGTCAAATAAATCCTCATCATTTTCACAGTGGTTGAAGGAGGTGCTCTCCTTTTTACCTTTAGCTCAGTTACAAGACAAATAAACTTCGACCTGGAGTCTTTTTATAGATCAGGGGCTCTCAAACTTTTTTAGACCATGGGACCCAAGGACCCCCTCATCATTGTAACAATAATTAGCTTAATATTAATACTATTTAACAATGTACTATGTAGCATTTTCGAAAGATAGAATTAGGCTACATTTATTATTTTTAAGTAATTAATTTTGTAAACTTTGAGAAAATGTTGACTCTGAGGCTGTGCTGTGTACAGAGGGTGGACAGGGAGGGTGGTCAGCCCCCTCATGGTCCAATCATTGAAAAACATGGGCTGAAGGGGTCCTTCACACGACAACTGTTTCAGAGTAAAACGCAAAAGTTTTGTTGCGTTTCACCCTTGTGTTTATGGAAATGGCATTTAAGCCGACCTGAAAGACAAACTTTTGACAAACGGCAAATGGTGGGATTTTTCTGAAACGCCACCGACACCGTTGTCGTGTTAACAGTAAGCTGGCGTTTTCAGTGGAAACGCTGATGTCACACTCTGCTTCACACAAGCACACACAACAGGACAACAGTACGGTTGTTACGATCGTAATGAACTACCGTGTTGTGCTTGTGCTGCTCAATCTGCTCAATCTGCTGACTGAACAAAATGTGCATCTGTTGCTCCACTTTTGCACTTATTATTCACCAATACACCAGATGATCGGCCCAACTCTACTTCGGTACTTCTGGACAAGACCGTTATAGCACCAACTACAGGCCTGGCTTACTACAGCATACAGATTTTTTTCACTGCGTTTTAAGATTTTCAGATGAACCGTCGTGTGAATGGGGCCTTAGTGCCCTCTTTGAAACCAAAACGTGCACTGAAGTGCCCTCTTGGGAGCAAAGATGCACGCTAAGGTGACCTCTCGGGAGCCAAAACGTGTGCCTAAAGCTGCGTTTCCACCAAGCAGACCGGTTTGGTTACGCGCGCATTTTGTGGTGTTTCCACTGACTAATCCCGGGACAGATCCCCAAATAACCGAGACGAGCTGTCCCACTTTTTTGGGACCCTTTTGTATGGGTGCCAGACTAAACCAATCCGCTGGGGTAGAGCAACAACACTGCAGACCGTTGATTGGTCAAAAGAATCATCACTTACCGTGCAGCAGCTGCTGCATTTCTCCTGGAGGCACACAGACTTCTCTGAAACAAAGCTTGATTGCTCTTTGTATCAAAGAGGACGAATTGCTGGATGTCTTTTATCTGTGCTCTTTGTTTACTGTTTTAGTTTTAGTGGGGTAAACTGTGTCGTGTTGCTACGGCGTCACACTATTGTTTAACAGATGCGGCTTTCAGCATCCGGCTTTACACGCCCCCTACCACGAGAGGGCACAGTTTGCTGTGGAAACACAAACGGGATCAGGCTTAACTGTACCAAACCATGCCAAACCGCACTGAACCGAACCAGACTGCTTGGTGGTAATGCAGCTGAAGTGACCTCCCGGTTGGCAAAAGTCAATAAACTGTCCTTTTTGGATGAAAAAAACCACATGCTGTATGTACCTTCTTTTCTTTCTTTTTTTCCACCCCTGCTCGGTGCACCAAAGTGTTTTGCAGTTAAGAGGTTTTTTTTCTGTTGTTGCGCACTTTGAAGTGATAGACATGTCACAATCACATAAGAGATGATCCCATGGGACAAAACGAGTGTGTTGGGCAAAAGCTGATTATATTGGTGCAAGAGATCCCAGTTTGTCAATAT
Source organism: Halichoeres trimaculatus (assembly GCF_033239565.1). Lineage (NCBI taxonomy): Eukaryota > Metazoa > Chordata > Actinopteri > Labriformes > Labridae > Halichoeres > Halichoeres trimaculatus. The sequence goes on from NW_027437191.1 coordinate 29,617,000, forward strand.
GCTTTTTCAATGATAAAGTATACTTTTACAATCATTTTTAAATTATTCTGTGGATCCCCAAGCTATGGTATGGAAACACTATTCTAGATTATGTTGAAGGCCCCCCTTTACAATGAATGTATAATTGTACACCAAGCTCATTTACTTGTAACTGCTTTTTGTTTTTACAGATGTGGCTGTGCACAATTTACTATATGTAAGCAAACATAATGATGGTCTAAATACCTCTGTCTAGGTTGGGCCGTTTTTAAGCTTAAGGGGATGGGAGATGTTCCAGGTATTGTTTTGTATTGTTTTTGTTTTCTGTATGTTGTATATGTCTGTTTTAATTGTGAAAAGCAGTAAATAAAGTCTGAAAAAAAAAGAAAAAATCATTTGTTGATGCAAAGAAAGTAAAAAGAATCTCCCTGAACACTATTCATGTTTTTGATCCACTGATCTCAAAGAAATTTCATGTTTTAGGGCTATGTTAGCATGTACAGGAATCTGTGCATGTCAGTTTTGGCGTGTGAAGGAGTATCTTGGCTGAGTAGAGATCAGAGGATTTTGGGAACAGTAACCTAACAGCTTTGAAGAGCCTGAGTCACCAAATGGATCCACGTTATACCAAATTACTCCCAGTGATGTGTGATGCTTCAGAAAGACTGTGGTGTCTGTTGCCTGCCCCCTGTGTGTTAATGTAAGGAAAACACTAACAGTGAAACTCTTCTTACAGAAGATGGAAGGATTTATCTATGAACAGACGCATGAACACATGAAGAGTGGATCTTTTCTTATTTCCTCCTCCGTTTCATTTCATGTTTCTCTCTTTACTCTGGTGTGTAAAGAGCATAGAGGTGTGAAACACCGCAGCAGATCTTTGTGGTGTGGGCTTCAGGGGGATGTGAACAAATCTATAATCCAGCTGTTAAGTTTTACAACGCTGCCATGATGTGAAAACCTGCTTCACTGCAGTCCTGTAACCTCACAGACTACAGCAGGATGAGCATCCACAGCTTTCAGAAAGACAACACTGCCCTCTGCTGACCACATTTGTCTATTTCAGACTATACAAATGTGATTCAGGTATTTACGCAGCTGATTTAGGACTTACCAGAGTCAGCTGACTTCCTGTTGGAGAGCAGTGCTTCAGGATGGGGCAGACTGTAAATGGTGACCACGCTGGTGGAGGATGCAATAGCCAGAAGTCCCAATCTGGGCAGGAGAGGAGCCTTTGGGAGAGAAGGTTTGAATGTTATCACCAGGGATTCTGTGCAGGAAATTCAAGCGCCTTTCATTTGTGTAACAACCAGAAATGCGTAGACTAGAACATCTGAGTAACATACATGCATGGAGTGTCAAAGCTCCCTCTCGAGACACTCTCTGATATAAAAGATATAGCTACCTGTTTCTTATGTAACTGAATACAATGCCATGAGTGATCCCACCCTAGACGAGCATTAAGTTTTCAGCATCCAAATCTAATTCAGTGTCAGCTTTTGATCAGAAAGGATATTACAGTTTTTCAAAGTACTCATGTTGTTGGGAAGATCTCACCTTTCTGTTAGTGTTTGGAGGCTCCCAGCCTCCTGCAGGACACCACTTCAGCTGCCAGATGAAGCCTTTGTCTTGAGCCAAGCCGTAAGACAAGGCTGGTGTGGACTCTGGTCTGCAGAGACAAAAGACACAGAATAAGATATGTGATAAAAAAATACAAAAGAGGGGAAAACAACAGATTCCAAATATAGATGCCTTCTTTTAGGTTAGGCTGCACGTATGAAAGCAAATAAAGTATTCAAAACCCAGACCTGCTCTATTCAGCCGTACCTGCTGCTGGTGTCCAGTTCACATACGTCCCACAGCTGCACAAGCCCATGTCCGGTGTAGGTCTCATTGCAGCAGTGCTTCTCATCCATCCCCCGGTGGCAGGCCAGAGCTAAATACTGAGATGCTGGAGCTCCATCAGGTGTGGGACACCACTCCAAAGCCCAAACCGGCCCGCCTGAAAACAGGAACATGTCCCAGCGGTGTGGGTGAGCAGGTAATGCTGAGAACCTGGTCGGACAAATAAACAAGAGGCTTTAGAAACAAGGAGAAAATGCAAAGTGAGAGTTAAATTTAACTAAGAAAATCTGTTTGACTTCATTCCAGGTCTCCCTGAGTGCCCGTTGTAACATAAACAAATGGATGTGTTGTAAACAAACTTCAGCCTCTCATTGTGTAGTCTTGTAAATGAACAGGAGATCATGATGCCTGGTTAGACCTGCTGAGTCTTTGCAGAGGCTGCTCCTCCTTATTGAGGCCTTCTCTGGACACACTGAAAGCGACTGACTGGAGTTCCCGAGGTAAGTACTTCGGCAAATCCCTAAAACACACAAATGTCACAGAACTCAGTTATAACATGAAGTTTTTTAAACAATAAAAAATTGTTAATAGTTACATCTAGCCTGAAATTATCCAACCTTGGCTCTCTGAGGTTAGATACTTCAATGCATAACATTTATAAAAGGTTTGATTAAGATGACTTTATTAATCCCTGAAGAGCAATTCAATTTGCAGTTTACCCTGATTTATTGAAATATTTAGTGAATAAAAACAAACAAATGCAAAACATACACAGCTGCAGACATCTTCATTCACATTCACCTGTCAGCACCAACAGATCAGCACTTAATACAGTAAATAAAAGAAAAGTAAGTAAGACACTCCAAATAAGCATAAACCAAAAGTCAGTTTTAGTTTACTGCTCAGGGATCTCGGGGGGGGGGCACTTGGAATCTGTTAATCTATTAAAAGCTGGATTAACACAGGTCAACAGAGACAAGAACTAAAGCTGAAGTACCTTTCTGGTACTGGCTGCCAGTGACTGTTAGAAGGTATCCACTCTGGAAACACCCAGCTGCTGAAGTGCTCTTCTCGGCTGGAAAAGAGACACACAGTTGGTCTGAATTCCTGATATTGTTTGCATCGTCATATTTCAATCCTCTCTTATCTTTTCTCATATGGTTTGAAAAAAATAACACAATTTCAACCATTGCACCCACTTTCTGATTGGAGCAACTCACAATTTCTTGGTGGCCTCAGCAGACTTCACCACAGGGAGCATCATGTTTACGGGGAGCCCGTTGGGACCTCTAGTTCCCTTGTAGGACAACTGCAGGACAGAGAGGGATGGGTTGAGCTGTTTTTCAAACATTGAAGGTTTAGGTTCTAATAAATTTATCCCAGATTTGATCTAAGTCATGTTGATTAATTACTTGATTCTTGTTAAAATAAGATGTGGTTAAAGGAAAACCGAAGGCTTCATGTCACAACATCTAACAACATGCAACATGCAGTGTGATCACAGCGAACAAGACTTCAAGCATCAGATTTTGGTCCAATGAAAACTCTGAAACGTAACAGACAAAATACACACAGTGGTTCTTTTGACGGGAGTAGCTGTTGAACGTTTATCATTTCTATTCATCCACAACTCAGACTCAGAGTCGTTGGCCTCCTTTTCAAACTCTTCGTCTTCATCGTCAACGTTATCCTCCTCGTCCTCCATTTCTTTAGCATCTGGAACGAAGTCTTCATCGTCTGGAGGATCGGAGTTGCAACGCTTCCTCCTTTGACCCCTGGACTCTACTGGAAGTTCAACAAATCAGAGAACACACGGTCTCAACCTTACAATCTGATGAAACGCTTCAAAAAGATCAACAAGGTTTCAGCAGATTATGTGAAGTTTTGAAAACATTGCACTGGGTTAACCCTGAAGTTTTTTTACGGTACCTTTGTTCCCTTTTAGACTTTTCTGTGCTTCGCCTGTATGTGATTCTGTTTTGCTTGTATCATCGTTTCTTTCTCCCTGGGGAGCGACCTCATCACCGGGATGGGAGAACACTTCCTGAGCCAAGCAGTGCAGATACTTCAAAGCCCTGGAAAAAATCATTCCAGTGTTTTGTTACAGAATTACTACCATGATCTCTGAAGAAGATATAAAATAAAATCAGAGGACGTGTAACTCACGCTTTAGCAGCACTCCTCCTGCGTCGTCCCCCTGGTTGGATCTCCTCCTCTTCCTCCTCATAAGGTGGTGGTTCCACAACAGGTTCTACTTTCTGCACAGGCTGCTTCCTCACATATTTCCTCTTGGGCTTTGGTGTCCCATTCTCCTGCTGCACCGCTTCGACACCACCACCCTCCTCCCCGTCACATGGTGGTGGTTCTACAACAGGTTCTACTTTCTGCACAGGCTGCTTCCTCACATATTTCCTTTTTGGTTTTGGTGTCCCATTCTCCTGCTGCTCTGCTTCAACAACTCCACCCTCTATAGGTTGTACCCCTTCATCAGTGGCAGGAGTTTTTTTCACAGGAGTCGCTTTTGTCTTTCTAGAGCTGTTTGCCTTTTTCGGAGTTTCCTTAGAAATAACTCCATCGCACTCTGGAGATGTTTGGACGTTTGCTTCATCTTCCCCGTCTGCGGCCTCTTGTGTGTCATTTTTAGCTTTGCTCTTCCTTGTAGGAGTCTTTTTAACAGTTACTCCTCTTCCTCCTCTCGGGCTAACTTTGGGTGTATTTTTCTGCACTTCAGATGTATCCTCAGTCTCGAAATCAAAATATTTGGGATTTTTCTTACGTTGCCGTCCCTTGGAGGTGGGTGCTAAAAAATCTGATGGCTGCTCTGATGGCTGCTCTTGCCCTGAGAAGAGAGAAGAGTTATCACTCTACAGGTGGATAGTATATAGTTATCAATTAAAGCCATTTGATTAGGTAATCAAAAATTAATTTACACTCAACGCAAATAATCTACTTTTTTACTCTGATATGGAACTTTTGTATTTCTAAATCATGACCTAATTCCACCCTCTGCCATCTTGGCTAAGCGATTAACTGCACTGCCCCCTAAACACAAGGTCATAGATTCAACCCCTCCATGCTACAGCTCACTAGGAATGAAATCAGTCTTAAAATTGCTCCTGCAGTTACAGTCACCAGTAAGGATATGAATTAATCATACATTTTGTTGAACTTGACGAAGCAATCTCCATGATGTAAATGCTGACATGCACCACCTGATATGAAAAGTCAATTCAACCTTATTTTAACATCATCATGCACGTTGTAATTATTTTGCATTTTACTAAGCTTCTCGATTAGCATTTACATTGTTTTACAAATTATTGATGACATGTTTGTCCAGTTTGGGACTATAGAATAGAAAAGAGAAAAGGTGACAATATTCCAAATCTGTCACATTAATAATCCAGTGTAAGCCTTCAAGTAGGGATGGGAATTGAAAACCAGTGCCTGTTGAGAATCGATACAAAATGTTTCAATCCGTCGATATTGTTAGCCTTTGTGCTTAACGATTCCCTTAACAATTCTTTACATTGTGCTGGAGCCACCAGGTCTCACGTCGACTATTCTGCTGCAGCTATATTAGCTTTGCAGTGAGATAACGTTTCCAAAGAAAACTCAGGATTTTCAGCTTGAAGTTTTACTGAAGAACTGGCTTCATAAAGAAATTTACATTACTCTCTCTCAAGAGATTAATATTCAGTACATTTAAAACGGTATAAATCACCTTATTTACCAGAATAACAAAATAGCACAAGCTTCATGCTATCGTATATGGGAAACTGCATTGATATGCTAGCAGTTAGCATACATCACTATAACTTCAGGTTCAGAATAGAATTTCAAGCTTGCATCACAGAAACATATCACATCAACTCCGTAAAAAATACTGAGAATTTCAAATGTAACAGACAATTAAAAGGCTCATGGCTGACTTCATAACTATGGAAAGCTTCCAAACAACTTAAACGATTGCTATAACCACTTTGAGACACTAGATGGCCTACTTGAATTATTAATGTATTACAACACAGTACATCAATGTAACATTGTGTGCAATTTTTACCTGTTTCTGTATAATTATGCCCAGAAATATCCAGACTCAGAGACCAATTACATTTTATTTACTTACAGTATAAACTTAATTAAATGTTGTTACCACAGAAAACCCGTAAAGCTACTTTTTGTACCAAGAAAATTCACAATAGCAATTGATAAGGGAATCGATAAAAAAATCAGATCAATAAGCAAAATTTATAAGTGCATCAGTAGTGAAAAAATCTTGTCAATTCCCATCCCTACCTTCAAGTCGGCATGTCTCTCCATATTTGAGCAACTCTGCCCTTAATTCTTCTCACGTATTTTTTTAATTTTTCAAATTAAACTTTAATAATTAAGTCACAGCAGGATAAAAGATGGTATTGTCAACCTTGTCCAGAGTCACTGGGATCCATAGGGTTTGTGTTGCTGTGGTTGTCTTGGTAGATGCTTCCTCATGTGTGGGGAAAGTTTCTTCTCAGGTTTGCTCCTCTTTCTGCTAAACAGAAAAGACAGACATTAACCTTATTCTATTAGCAAAATCATAGTTTTGGTAAGTATAATATCTTACAGTACACGTTGACAGGACACATGCAGAAGGCTAATGTAATATTCCGTCACATTTTACTGATTTAAAGTTGTCACTTGAGACTGAACACCCTTTTAGGACGACAACTCACAGAAACTGAATTTTTCCGTTTCATTTACATGGTTCAAAATCTTGCAAAATGAATTACAGGGGTTTAAAGCTACTGTCCTGGAAACGTGGAGACGCGACAGCCGTTGGTTATGACAGGCAGACCAAATCCTATTCAGTGTTAGCACTATTTTCCGTAAAGACCTGTGTTTCTTGATAATACAGTCACTAATATATTAAAATCTGGTTTACTTGTATCCTTCAATAAATTCGGCACATCTTTTTACCACCAAACATGCTGGTTTACTGTATTAAACACTCCGGTTGTTGGTTTATTTACCAGTGACACATCTTTTTGTAGCCACGCTATCAAGCTAACACTACCCAGCTAGCTAATGCTAACCGGCTAAAGTGGCAGTTGACACATGAATATAGTTACAGTTGAGAACTTTTACACTTTTTAGACCAGGTATTAACGGTCAAAAAGTTATAAAATTATTACAGGCACCATTAAAAACTCACCATGCGAGGGGTTGAAGCTTCTTCCCCAGTGGCGAAGGCTGAATCGCCTCGTACCGAATCCGGTAAACCAGACCCCGACCACACGGGATCGAATCCCAATCTCCGCTACCTTAACGGGCGCTGTTGATAGTTACCGGAGCTACTCACGCATATCCTCGCCATAGATAAGTTCCGTATTCTTTCTTGAGCGGTAAAATATACGAACCAGTCGCATAGGATTCAGACATTGAGGTTTCTGAAAGTCACATTACGCTTACATCAGCCCGCCATGTTACTGTACGAGCTTTGTGACCCACACCGCCCCCTATCAGTCCAACGCAACATTACACAATCAAACAGTGTTACAATTTTGTTTGAGCATGCGCATTTCAGCCATAATTACCACCTTCCAAGCATAATAATTCAGTCATAATAATCAAGCAGAAGTCATTGTCTCGTTGTTAAAAAGTCCTGAAAAACAATCATTACCGTGATGAAGACACAAAGCACAAAATTCCAGGAATTAAACTTTAATATTCTGTGATTATAACACTGCTGGTACTATGAAATAGCAGCACATAAGTCCTAAAAAACATCATATTAAATGTACAGGTTTTAAATGCAGAGCTGGCTGAAACCAATGGATAGAAAAAATGTTGCACAAATGGTAAAATTAAGTGCTTTCTGAATGCGTTTACAAATGATGTAAGACTATAAACTCACTCTTTGTTCAAACCTGGCCTGGGTAAAATAAGTTGTAAGGTTTCAGTTTGGTTGCATTGTCGCAAAATTTGAGAACAATTTTACATCACTTTGATTTTTCATTGGATTCACATGGCGTCTTTAATTTAAAAGTACAATTTAAAAATACCCATTTTCTGCATGACATCCAAGAAAGGGCCGACTCAAAGTCTACACAAATACTGTATGAGGGAATCCTGGTTTGTAACGCAAAGCATTTAAAGGAAAATGAAATCTGTTGCCTCTTTAGCACCTACAGAAGACAAAAACTTGTCTATTGGCACTTGAAAACAGAAAAAAACAACAATCGCATCTTTTTGTTTAAGCTTAATCTGAATATCTGTACTTTCTTCCAGTATTTAGATGCAGAAATGCTACTGTGGATTCAGTACCACAAAGAAAAGTTGGACACATGTCTCATAACTAAATAAGAGGTTTCAGCTATGGGACGATGGCTGCTCTATGGCTGCACTCGTGAAATGTGTAAATGCTCAGCGATACTTTCTGCGCATAGTGTATGTGAGGTTTGATCCAGGTTTGGTCACAAGCAGAAGTGCACATGGGAAGTATTTAAACAGTGAGGGAAAGATCACACTTGGAAACTTTAACTTTTCAAACTAAAAGTGTTGGAGAGCTTTTGATCATCAGGAAAACAAAAAAAAAACATGTAAAACTGTGAATTCTGAACTGCTCCTCACGTTGTTGGAAATGCTTGTTGCTGTTTTTTAACCTAAGCACAGACTGCTCTTCTTAAAGGCATCAGAAGTATAATAAAGTCTAAAGCATTGAATCCAAACCAGGTAATTATATTAACAGGATATTTTTCCACGATGTTTGTTAAAACAGTCAAAAGTGCAAAATTGGGGACAGAACAAAAATACATTCACAAATAAAAAAACTGGTAAAAGGACAAAAAAGAGTTGGTTAACCATCTCAAACAAATGACAAACATCCTTCCTTTACAACATTGTTTCAGATACAAAACACAGAGTACATAAAGACTAGGCTACATGCTGTTGGATAAATATCCTGTGAGGCTGATAAAAACAAATGTACAGAAGCAAAGATGAAAGTAAGAATAAATCCTTCATGTTAAATGTGTGATTTGCTCCTTCATCCATGTCAGTGTATTTCTGTAGCAGGTATTAAATACAATCAAATTAGTAGTAATGAAGAGCAAATTATCTTTGTTTTCATACTTTTTGTTTTGCAGCTCCTAAAATAAGTTCCATTAGTGTGAGTTACTTTTCAACTTTGAAATTGAAAGTCATCTTAAAGACCCTTCCAGTGTGTTCAAACAAAACTAGGGTGTTCCTTATGAAATTACAATTAATGATGTCAGTGCAAGCTATGGCCTTTAAAGCTAAACAAACAGCCTCTGCTAAGGAAATGCAGAGACGATGACGTTTTAAGGAAATGAAAGCAAATGGACCATGAGTCGAAATTCAAATGAAGGACATAAAAAAATCTTGAAGTGCAACTTTAAAACAAGGAACAGCTTCACTTTTTTTCAAGATGTAGGCGATCTTTAAGAATTTTTGCATTGTGTTGATTCTGGCGCCCCCTGTGGAAAAAGTGGTTCCCTTAAGGGATGTTCTGATCAGATCACGTTTGGAAATCAGGTTCATGGTTACAGACTCAACTGGAATCGGACTTCACATCCCGATCAAAGGTCGAAAAAAAAAAAAAAGTAAAAAATAAATAAATAAATTTTATATGTATATATAAATATATATATATATATATATATATATATATATATATATATATATATATATATATATATATATATATATATATATATATTTATATATTTATATATTTATATATAGGGATGGGTACTTTTCACATTTGAAGTGATATGGTACCGATGCCCGGTTCCTGGCAATTGGTATCGATACTCAACAGTACCAATTTTCTGTACTTTTTTGTGTTTATGTGGTAAAAAATATCAATTTGTTTAACAATAAAATCTCAATTTTTTTCTTAATTTAACACATTTATTCTTCAATATATAACCTTTCAATGTTGTGTTCACGTCCAGCATGGAAAATCGCCTACTCTTTAACTCCCTCACAGTCACAAGGATGCATTTAGGTAACTAAACATGGTACCTTTCGATTTTACGTGAATCGGTTCCTTGTACTTTTGATAGAATTTGGTCGGTACCTATAAAAGTACCGAACTGGGTACCCATCCCTATACATATACATTTATACACACATGTATATGTATATATTATCCTTAATTTTATCTGATCAATAATATTTCAAAACAAATGGGGAACTTAAGTCAGACCGTCTCAGCTCAACACAGAAACAACACGTCACCAATTTGCTGCAGTGGCACTATTGGTTGAATGCCATAAAGTGGAGCGTAGAAGTATTGGATCAGGACTTGGTATTGGCTGATACTCAAAATCAAATGACTTTGACTTGGCCTGGGGGACAAAAAACCCAAACTGGGACACCCCAGGACCCTTCATACCTTACTGGTCTTGTCCTGTGCTTGTAAGATAAAGAACACATCTGCTGACTTAAAACATAAACCTAAGAATCTTCGTGAATAGAAATGTAAACAAAAACTTTTTCCGTATCAGTAATCCACTTGAGTTGACACCAGTAAGCAGCAGTAAACGGCTTTAAATAAAATTCAAATAGATGAAAATCAAGTTGCTTATGGGGTTTTCTGCTTGAGTAACTTACATCAAGGAATCAGTCTGGGTCAGCAGCAGTTCTAGCCATAGCATTGGACCCAATGCAAGCCATGAACTATGTGCCATTTTAAGACAAAGACTTCAATTTAAAGCACACTTTTGGAAAGTAAAGCATGGGAAGGGACTTGGTTGGATTGGGTCAAAAATATTTTTGTATCAGGAGTTGGCCAGGGAAAGTGACAAAGAGTAGTATGAAGTTCTACAGATCATACTTAGAGGCACAAAATCTTAGCGAGAAAGAGAACAGCTAAACAAGTCTAACAGAATACTAAACTGTAGCGTCCTCCTTTCAGGTTAAAGTAACTTTTTCCCTTTTGGGTAAACATGAAAAGACGTCTGAACGGAGTAAGACACATTGAACGTTGGTGAAAAGAACCTGTTACACATAAACACATAGATATACTACATTTCTCAAGGCTATATAACAACAACCATTTGAAGACAAAACTTCTCAACCAGAAGTTTACAGTTTCATTTCCACACTGACGACTGTGAGGTTCTTTTCAAGGTATCCATTGTTGTATAAATGCTTCATCAACTCTGAAAAGTTACAGGTTGTAACTCCAGCTGCCTTCTCAATGGTTTCTCCAATTCTCTTCATATCTCATAAGAGCAGACAAACACTCGGTGTTTTTCCGCTTCTACCGAAACCCTCTCAGTTCGATGTTAAGAAAAGTGTTGTTTTTAAGTGTTTCTCGGTCGTTTTCCATCCTCAGGGTGTGGCTCCATGACACCCGGCTGTTTCAGATTCCACTGGTCGATCTGTCTCTGCCTGTCCTGCTGCTCCACCTCTGGTTCTCCACACGAGCTGCCGGTGTTACCGCCTTCACCGCTACCGAAAGCAAAGCAATCCTTCTGCCGTCCATCACCCTTCCTCCTCTCCACCTTCTCCCTCCGTTTCTCCTCCTCCATCTCGCTGTTGTGCATGACAGGTTTTTCGTCCATATCCATCTCGATCGGCGCCTGCTCAGGACACGGCATGTCCTCTCTCCGGTCCAGATCCACCCACATGGGCGCAGGCGGAGGCTCTAAAGGGGTGTAGTGAAGCATCGGCTGCTGGATGGCGTCCACCTGTGGAGGGAGGTTCTGATGCTCTGGATGGAGGAATTGGGTTTGGTGTTGGAGGTGATGCAGAGGTTGCAGAGGGTGCTGCAGGTGTTGGGGTGGGTGCTGAAGTTGGTGCTGTTGATGGTGTTGGTGGTGGTGGTGATGCTGATGATGATGATGCTGGAAATGGTTGTGGTGGTAGTGATCCATGTTCTGCTTTTCCACGTTATGAACAAACTCCTTGGGTTGGCTTTTGAGGAACTTTTCAAACTTCTTGGAGGCTTTTTTGTTGGTCACGAACCAGTCCTGCGAGGAAAGATGGACGTAAGGTCAAACCAACACACAGTCACGTTAAAACACAAAAAATGTTCCAAATTAGGTCAAAGAAGGTCTTTCAAGGTGGAGTCTGCAGAATTTTTGTTACTTGTTATTAAGCACAACGCTCAAACTTTGCTCCTCCTCCTTAGGCTCAGTGCCAGCTGCAGCACACACCCACAGCCTCAGACCGTGACTACCTGAACTCACTCAACAGCCCAGCAACCACCAAAACCATAGTGTTTCTATGTGGGAGAGACTCGAGAGCCGTGTACCTAATTTGGCATGTTAGCACAAGCTAATCACTGGAATCTGACACATACCCGATTAGCAGAAAGCTAACTCGTGCTGCTCTCCAGGTGCCCGAAAACGAGTGAAAGTCAAGCCAAACTTTCCCCTTGTTTAGTAAAATGTTTCATCTGTTTCATATTTTGTTTGACTTTGGTTGCGATTTTCTTGCTCCGTGCTACGTCCACTATCATAGCTGCTTGGGATCAGGGATGGGTACTAAATTAGCTACTTATTTAGGTACCGACAATTCTGTCTGTAGTACAGAGTACTGATTCACTCAAAATCAAAAGGTACCATGTTAAGGTACCTTAACACATCCTTGTGACTGTGAGGGAATGGAAGAGTATTGCAAGTTTATAAATAAAGATTACACTGTTAAATTGAAAGAAAGAGAGATTTTATTATCAAACAAATTAATATTTATTACCTCATAAATACACACAAAAGTACCAAAATTGGTACTGTTGACTACCGTTAATAATTGCCAGGTACCATATTGTTTAAAATGTGAAAGGGATAGCTTTTTGGACTCACTAATCAACAAGCAAAGTCACTTGTGCAGTGAGTAACCACGTTACTTGCCACCCAGAAATGTCCTGATACAACCAAAATATCAACAAACAGGCTGAGGAGAGGGTTTCGAAGCAGACACAGACACTGACACATGTATCGAGGCCCGTAGGAGACAACTGAGCCGGGTTATTCCTGGAAAAGTTGACATTCGATTTTTTAGGATAATCCTGCAGACTCTACCTTTAAACTGGTTACCTGTGAATGGACAGAGTTGATGTGGTACTTCACTCCACTTTCAGAGTTGAACTCTTTGTTGCAGATCAGACATCTGTATTTACCAGCCTCGAAGTCGCCCTGACAGAAGTTCAAAGAACGGAAAAGAAGAAAGTGAGAACCAAATCCTGGCTTGCAGCGAAAAAATCTTACTCTTTGAGTTCATCTCTCTACGATTAATATGGTGGCAAAGGTCAACCATCTTTGTTTTTAGACTTATGCAAACTATTTAAAATGAGCTGATGTTTACCTTACTATGCACGGCATCCTATACTTTGAAACCGCTCTGTAAAGGTTGGGTTTTTCTACTATGATGGAACATCATTTTTAATTTAAAGATAAAGAATAAGGTGACAAACCCTTGTGCAGAGTCCAAGATGAGCTTTGAGTCCAGACACGCTGGTGTAGGTGCAGCCACAACCCTGCAGAGTACACAGTATAATCCTAAATACAAATAAAACTATTTTTACATGGCGAGCTGTTCAGGTTTTGCAATTAAGAACTGGTTTTCAAAAACAGAAATATTACAGAATAATGTATTTAACCAATATGGGATGTCCTTTCCTGCCACACATTGCAATGTTTTGATGAAAAAGCTAAAACTGTATGAATTTCACCTTAGAAGCACTGAAAAACCAACCAAACCATATTCCTCATGTGTCTTAAGCCCTTTGCACATCAGTTGCATATTTTTCATGTGAATATTTCCCAAGTTAGTTATTTTTTTCGAACCTAATGTTTGTCAAAGCAAGGTTTCACACCAGTAACGTTATTTTGCTGAGTGAAACTGTGCATTTTTATTTTTCAGACCACAGTTGATTTTCCCAAAGTTTTGCTTGCGACGAGTACACATCCAACCAATCAAAACGCTCGTTGTTGAAATGTCACATACCAAAACCTTTACCACGAAGGACTGCTTGGTTGTGTTTGTGTCCCAGCACCAGGTTCTTTACAACAAAATACATAATAAACTACAAAAAAACGATTATAAAGACAACATTTTTGAGGAGTTCAAACTTGGCTCCTCTTCCTTGGCTCAGTGCCAGCGGCAGCACACACCCACAGCTTTTGACGATGACTACGTGGCCACTGGTGTGCAAAAGAACTTTATACCCTATGAAGCTGCACTCATGGGACAAATTATATCAAGAGACAAAATGACTCAAAAACAAGCAAAGGATTCCCAAAAGAAGGGTCACGAAGGCACCGCATGTTGACAGATAGGTCAAAACATCCATAATATTTCTAACTTTAATTTTTCAGAAAGGAGTTTTATTGTAGTGTAAACTTCTTGTTTCTCACCTGGTTTGGACAGTGCACCTTTCTCTGCAGCTTCACTTCATTCTTCCACTTCCTCAGCACCTCCTGGCTGAAGGCTGGCAGACCCGGTCGGGAATACTTCAACTGTAGAGGCCGTAAAAAAACCACAGCAGGTCAGTGGTAGCGTTAACAAAGATGTCTACTAATATCTTTCAGTTCCTCACCCATTAAACTTGAAGACACTCAGGAATGACAGGCTCACATATAGTGGTAACCAAAACTTCTCTCACCTTTTTGTCATCTGGCACCAGATCAGACTGAAACTTCCTCTTGGGCCAGTCTTTGGGCAGCTCATTGTTGGCGATTTCAGCCAGGTGGAAGTTTGCCACCTGAGCTGACGCTCGCTGCACTCTGCCGCTGGCCGTCCTCTCTGGGTTAGCTTCTCTCTGGGCCTTCAGGGCATCGTCCTCCTCGCTCTTTAAAGGCGTCTAAAGACAGAGAATTCAGAGATTTCAGGTGTTTGAACAGACACTGTCCAAATTCAACATATGCTGTCTGTACTCATGTATCATATGCTGGAACTAAACTCTGAGTCTTACAGGGGCGTGCTCAGATTTCAGGTGATATTCCAGACCAGCCTTGGACTTGTACGTTTTCCCACAGTGAGAACAGTTCAGCAGCATCTTCTCGAGCTCAGACTCCTCCTTCCCACATTTCTTCATGTGGTAAACATACCCCATGATGCTGGTGAATGCAGCATTACAGCCCTGAGATAAAAACATAAAGAAAACACTTTTACCTCAGGTCTCAGTTTTTTTTTTTCATCTTATATTTCCAAACTATCATTTTACCTCTTTGGAGCATTTTAACTTGCCCAGTCGTTTCAGGATTTTACGAAGTTTGTCTTTGATGACGCGATCATCCAGATCCTTTGCATCATCGGCTGAAGGCTGAAAACAGACAAGACAGAAAAAACCTGAATCAAACATTTATGAAATTCAGACGCTGCTACAGAGTACTTGTGTGTAAGAAGATAACTACTTTACCAGATGACTGTGGTCGGCCATGATGTGATATTTCATCCCTGTTGAAGACTTGAGCTGTTTCCCACAGTGCTGACAGGTGAAGGGTTGCTGCACACAGCAGAAAAAAAACATATTGGATACAAAGAGGAGTTTTACTCTACACATAAATCCCAGACAGAAAATGTGTTAAATCCAAACATAAATATGTTTACTTTTATCTGAAAAAACGAAAGAGGCCTGCTTCAAATAAAGGCCTGGTATCCTCAGCAGCTGAGGTAAATATTTACTCTGCTCTTGTACTGCATGAATAAGAGGATTGCAAGAGGAAAAACACTGACCCAAAGTGTTATGTGCTGTGATAAAGTTAGTTATGCAGTATGTACAGTGCTACCCTCCTGTACGATCACCGAGTGCTCACCAGTCTGCAGTTCTCCATGTGTTTCTTCAGCCCCTCCACGGTCTTCCTGCTCACGCTCTTACACTTCGGACACGTGACTCTGCCTTTGGCTACAATCTGGAGCTGCCATCGCTCCTCTTGACTTCCTGGTTGATGCCAACAAAATTAAAAGAAAAATAAATAAAAAAGGAATTTTAGACAAAATTGACCATTTCCTGGAAAAATCGTCTGTCAAACAACTAAGAAGCAACATCATCGGATAATAGCTCGATGAACATCTCCCTGAAATAGCACAATTCCAAGACAGAACCAAAATAAATATTTAATGTATTTATGGGTAAATGAATGTGTATTTATGTAAGTGTGTGTTCACGTATGTGTGTATTGATGGGTTCCTGCAAGTCAATTTATGAGTTTGTCAATCATCGGTCACCTGAGGTGCCCTGCATTTTTCATCTAAAAGTAGATCTAGCGAATCCCCATGTCCACTGTGGAGGACTTCAGAAAAATTGATGTTTTAATGTTTTTAATAGTGCTGGGCAAGTTAATGCATTATTTTCCCGTTAACCGGTCAATCTATTAACGCCGTTGAATATTTTATCGCACATTAGTGCATGTTGCTCACATGCTTTTATTTTGTAAATGTCTGTTGCTGACCGCGGTGGAACCAGAAGTGTAATTGGTGGAAAAACACGATGAGTAACCAAAACAAGCATGGAGAAGAGGGGCAACGCCACGGAACTTAAAGGCACTCGCCGCTTAGTGTATCAGTCCGCGCGCACGGCGTGCCAGATATAAACAAACGCAGGTAGACTGCCAGGACGAATAGACACAATGAGAACTAGTGCCTTATTTAGCGGTGTTTTTGTGTGAAAGCAATGTGCTGAAAATTCTCTAAATAAAGCATGAATGCAGACCGATATCAGATTTTTTTCGGTGGGAGTCCGTTTATTTGTGTTTTTGGTCAAGTAAAATATGGCCCCATCTGAGTGCAGAGGAAACCGGCAGAGGAGCAGGGAGGGGGTGTTTGGTGCGAGCGCTCTGGGCTTCTGCTGCACAAAAACACTGCTGTAGGGGTAATTTCTGCCCTAAACCTTGTGATAGGACCCAACTTGTTCCATCCCGGAGTATCACTTTAATGCCCTGACAGTGGCAATAAGCTTTAATTTTGGATTTGTAGATTTGATTTGCACTAAATATGTGATTTAACTATTACTGTATAACAAGTACTGATTTAGTGTTTGCATGACAGATGTTATTGCACTCTCACAATGTGATTAATTATGATTAATCAGGGAAATCATGCGATTATTATAATTAGAAGTTTTAATCGTTGCCCAGCCCTAGTTTTTAATTTACGCTCATAAAACACAGAGGTCATTTTGGTGGCCTTTTTGGAAAGATAGATCTTTTGTTTCATTGGGTAAACTAAAAAAAATCAGACATCAGTGGAAAGCCCAGGATGTCTTCTACAGAGCACAACAGGTTTTATGCTTGCACACTATTATTAATACTATTTATTACTAAAATGCATTGTTGGTTCTGAGGAGGACATTACAATATTTTCTACTGGTGCAGAAATTTTGATCAAGGCAAAACCAAAACTTTCAATAACTGAAGGAATCACAACATTCAAAACAACGAGGGCAGGCAGTTTAATAACCCACCCGGGCTCCTCTGGTCATTCTGTCTCACCTGCTGGGTAGGTAGGAGGCTCCTTCTTGGTGGAGATGATGGGGGGTTTCTGGTCCTCGCTGAGTAGGGCTGTCGAGGTTTCCCCCACACTGGCTGCATTTAAACCTGAAATATCCACATTGTATGAGTCATTTACAGCTTTTAAACAGTCAGTGTGGCTTTTCCTGCTCGTGTTACATGATCTCTTTAGACGAGCACTAATGCATTTTATCAGAAGTATTTCAATTGTCTCACTTTTTACCTGTTAACGCAGAAAAGATATTTTATTATATATATATATATATATATATATATATATATATATATATATATATATATATATGTATATATATATATATATATATATTCATATAATTTTTATATTTTCCATTAATACTAATATGTCTATTATTCTTATATTTTAGTACTATACTTTATCTGATTTATCAATTTTTTGTATTTATATTTTTTATTATTATAATCTTATTTATTCATTTATTTATCTATTTTCTGAGAATTATTATTAGCTCTGTTAGTACTATACTTTGTATTTTAACTTAATTTTTTTTTATTTTATTGTTATTATTTGTTGACATTAGTAGAAGAAGTAGCATTAATCCTTTATTTGATCTTTAGCCATCATTTTTGGTAGTGCTATTATTTCTTATATTGGTACTACTTTTAACAATAACATCACAATTATCAATGCCACCATCAGTATTTTGATTACCGAATGCATTACACAATGTCGTAATTTATGCTTTTGTTTTCTTTGTTATTATTAATTTTCTTCTTTTAAGTCATCTTTGCTATTATGGTTACATTATTGCCACAATTATTACTGCCATCACCACTTCATTACCCTTTAGTCCATCTGTCATTGTCTATGTCATTGTCTTTTATTGTTGCAAAATAAAGGAAAAAAATAAAAATAGATTTCATAGTCGTATAAATCAGACGTGGACTTACAAGAGTCTCTGCCTTCTGGTGGCTGTGTGAAGTTATTGGCAGGTGTGCTTCGCTCCATCTCTCTGTGGACTTTCTTCATGTTCAAGTCTTCAAAGAAAGATGAGCAGAGAAAAATAAATGTCCAAAATCATAACAAAAAAAAAAATCAAAGAGGAGTCTTACTCCACATAAAAGTTAAAACTTTATTTAACTTAGTAACTTATTTTTAATCTACTTAAATAAAATAATGAAATCATGTTGTGGTCAACAAATCAGCCAAGTTTAGACTTCAAACTTGTTCCAGTTTTTTAGATTCATGTTGAGCCTTTGAGAGCTGATGCAACCTTGTTTCACATCAGTGAAAGATTTTTATTTGAGGCTAACATTACTGAATTTAGTTCAGACAGCTTCATGAGTCCCCCCAAGGGGAACTGGTTCAGAGGAGCCTGAACATAAAAACAGAGATCAGATACTTAACTATGACATGAAGCCGATGTGATGAGTCCGTACCTGGTCTCCACACGTGCCCCCTGTCTTTGCTCCAGTCTTGGTCCTGATTCCACCCCTGCTCTGGTCCTGATGGCACCCGCTCTCTCCCTGGATCCCTGCCTGCGTCCCAGGCCTGATCCTGGCCCCGATCCCTGCCAGCTCCCCAGCCCTGCTCTGGTCCTCTGTCCCTGCCTGTCATCCAAGCCTGGTCTGGTCCTGAATGGGCTCTGTCCCTGCCTGGAATCCATGTTTGGTCCTGATTGGAGTGAGCCCCTCTGTCTCTGCCAGAGTTCCAGACCTGGTCTTGATCTCGGTCTCTACCTGGGGCCCAGGCGTCGGGGCCTCGGTCCCTGCTGGAGGTCCAGCTCTGGTCTTGAGGCAACCTGGCAGTGGAAGGAGCCATGGATCCAGGGTCCGCCCCATTTGAGAGACCTCCTGATGACATCACTGAGCAGGTGGCGGTTGGGTAGTCTACTGTTGTCATGGAAACGCTCTGGAGTTCCTCATACCTGTGAAACAAAGTTCTAACTTACCTTCATTTCAAATGTACAGACATTAATGTTTTTAAACCTCTCAGTAAGAGCTGATGCAAAAATAGGCCTGTGTTTAATAGAAAAAGTGCAGTTCCACAAATATCCACAAGAGGCTGACTCCAAAAGTCAAGAGTTCCTCATAAAGACTCATATTAAATAGAAAGACAACAGAGGCTGTGTGCTCAGACTTTAGAAATCCCCAGATCTGTCAATGCTGACCCAAAATACGTGATAAAGTTAAAAAAGGTCAGCACTGGCAATAAAGTTTAAACTTAAAATGTTTGTTATCAACACCAGCTAGTACAGTAGCGTTCATCCAAAATCAGTCTCTACTACTCACTGCTGTGGACATTAAAGTTTGCACTTTTTATTGCAAAAGCAAACATTTTTAAGCCTAAACCCCAAATTAAAACGCTTCATTTTTTACAGCAGAAACAAAAACGTGCACAGCCTGAAAGATAGGGATGTAACAATTCATCGCATCGTAGTTAGAATAGAAACAAATGTGTGATTATTCAAATTGGCTTACATAAAAAAAAAAAATTTCAATGCCCAATCTAAACAGCTTAGAGCTGTTTTCCTAAAAAAGAATGTAAATCCTAAACCAGGAACACATGCAAACCTGAGTTTGTTTGTTTATTTGTATTATTCATTTAGTTATTTTGATGTAACAATTGTTTAGAAAGTCATTTTTCCAATTTATTTTTTGTTATTCAAGAGAAAATATAACTTCACTCACACTTTTAAGAAAAGAACAAACTTTGTTTCGCACAGTTTACCCTACCTCAGAGAAATAAAAAGGGAATTCCCCTTAACTTGTGAGAAGTAAGAGAAAATATATTTTGTAGTTTTCATACAATTAAATATATTTGTGTGTGCTTTAATGGTTTGTGTTAATGTCACAGAGACTTCCAGCCTTAACACACTCAGTGCCTTGAACTGATACATTTAAAAAATAATGATAATAATAATACAAAAATATAAAATATATATCTATATCTATCAGTCTTTATATGAATAAATAAATAAATAAATAAATAAATAAATAAATAAATAAATAAATAAATAGTTACATAAAAAATTCTCTTGGAAATACAAAGTAAGAAAAAGGAAACTCAGTAAAATAACAGACCAACCCAAACAACCGCATTTCTAACACAAAAGACACATTGGAGTACAGTGCGGTTGAAATGAAGTCTGAATAAGATGGAAAAAGATATGATAAAAAAAATAATAAAGCAGAGATCAGACTGAAGGATAGTGAAAGATAGGGCTGAGAAAAGGCAGATTTAAATAAAAAAATATGAAAAAAATGCTGCTGAAAAAGATTAAAAGCTTTAAAAAGAAAAAAAAACAAGAGATAAAAGAAAATTAAAGGCACCAGAAAAGAAGCAGAAGGAAAAAAAGACAAAACAAAGGGATAAAACATCAAAATCATAAAGAAACACATCTATAAAAATGGGCTTTAATGAATGCCCATCATGCAGTTATCATGCATATTATCTATCATGTACCAAATCTGCAGGTGGATGAGTGTCTCACCTCTTTCTTCCGTACGTCCTCTTCATCTTTACAGCGTCTCGATCATCTGACTCATCATTCTTAAATATTTAAGAACATAAAAGTTAGAAACACATCAATCTTTAAACATAAAGTACATTTTCAAATTAAAAACAGCATGAAACAAGAAGCTTAAAAAGTCTGTTTTCACCTTGGGATATTCGACTGAATTTAATTCACAGCTCCTTTCTGGCATACGCTGAACAACTGTTGAGGATTCGACATTAAACAGGGTGAGGTGAGGTTATCTGATATCCAGTGTTAGAAGTGATACTGCATAGGTGTGTAAATATTCTTTACCTGGACATGGCACTGCACTTTTAGGCTGTGACTGGGCAGATTTTCTCTTACGTGGCACATACAAAGGTGACATATCCCCTCCAGTGTGGGCAGGGTCCATAACAGGAGAGCAGACACTCTGTAGAAATCCCCTTTAAAAACACACACAAAGAGAAACGTTATGTTTATATACGTAACTGTTTTTCAATGATTTTACTTTATAACGTAACTACTAGATGAGTTTCTCTTCCCAGGGTGTTAATGTCTGAAACCTTTGGGTGTTCATATCTTCCGATTTGAAAAGTATCTCTGTCATAATTTTATCCAGCTCCAGCTTTCTTCAGATGCAAAAATGAAACATTTTCTTTCATACAACACTGCTTCATGAATCTAACTATGCTACACACAGGGGCGGTGTCAGGGTGAGGCCAGGGGTGGCTAAGGCCCCATTTTAAAATCTGATTGGCCACCCTAGTAGTAGGGGTGGGAGAAGAAACTGAAAATCGATATACTGAGATTTTGTGTTTGGCGAAATCAAAATCAGGATTCTTAGTCAAAACATCTTTTATTTTTCAAATTCAAATTCTTCATTTTAGTCTTTGTTAATAAACTGGATTGGAAAAATGTTACCACTTTTCTCCAGCAGAGGGTGAAATTTTTCTTTCTGACTCACATAATGTGCATTTTATTGGAAAATATAACTCCTGATATTGTCTGTAGACATTATCATTTAACTTTTTCACATGGTCTGGTGTTGAAAAAGCAAAAAAAAGTAAAAATTCTCAATTCAAAACAAATCAGCATCCCAAAAATCATAATAGAATCAAATCGCAAGAATAGTATATCACCTCAGCCCTACAACGTAGCTATCCCAAACATCTTCAATTATGATCTATGCCAGTAGTTTTCAAAGTGGGGGCCACAGCCTCCTAGGGGGTGGCAAGGAAAATTCGAGGGAATGGAAAAAATGAGGAATGTTTATTTATTTATTTTTTAAAAAAACAATTTGTCTTGAAAATGAGCACGTAAAGTGCCATAATTTTAGGATTCTCAAGTACCTAACCGCGCCCTGTGTGACAGCTGCAACTTCAGCATGATGATGTCAAGGTCCGTGTCAATATGGTGGTTAATAAGCTATTTAAAAAACTGAACTCAACTTCAAGGCCATAGACTGTAAAAAATAGATGTCCACTTGCTCTGCTTGAAGTGAGGTCTCCACAAAAACTGCTCCCCCTGGTGACTGGCTGCAGTATAGGTTAAAAAATCCAGCTTTCCAGTCATTCCAGATGGGCTGTGGTCAAACTTAAAAAAATTAATACATCTCGTAAAAATGTTTCTCACGTCTGATTGTTGTGGTGATTTGAAGATATCTTTGGCTGTCTGGTATCCAAGTCCTCTTATTTTTGAAAAGTTCTGTTTTCATTAATTACATGGTTAAAAACTAGGCTTTACGTAACATTTAATGATGATTGACAGCTGCCATTCTCGTGTATTTTCAGGGATTGTAAAATATGTCTGGAGGTAGAGTCAAGAAGTGATTAGACTCTTAAAAGAAAAAAGATATATATCATTTTTGTTACCCAGCTCCACTCATATTCTCCCAGAATCCCTCATCGTCTCTTTTGCGCAGACTCTGGCTGCACAACTGCTACAATGGCTGCGTCTGTGACGGGGGAATTTTGGCTTCAGAACTGTACAATGGTAAATGGCGGAGCCACGTTGTCCACTCTATATGCTGTCTATGGTCTAGGCTCGTCCCCCTGTCTAGTGACTACATATAAGAGGGGAGTATCCCACCTCAGCTGACTTAATGATTATTGAAAAGTGACAAAAAGTTAGGAAAAACATTCTTAAAGGTGACATTTCTTTACATATTTTGAAGCCTAGCCTGTTGGTTTCCAAAGGGGGTCCCTTGGAAACAGAGGCAAATGCTGTTAGGGGGGGTTTGGCATAGTAAAGTTTGGGATTTCATATAGAGTATGAAAATTAAAAAGAGTAATTTTCAATGTTAAAACCTTGAGGTAAGTCAAATCTTTTTGACGATTTGGTGTAAATTTTTAAAGTAATATGATTCCAGTTGATAGAAAATGTAAAAAAAAATATTCGGTTGGTGACGCATTTATTCCATTCCTGCAAAATAGGAGGCTAAAACTCCAACTCTGTCCCTGGCAACACAACAATACAACACAATCACATTATAAACCTGAGTTAACAATTAAATACAATCAGGAATGTAAAACAAAACTCAAAATAAAATAAAATTAACATTTGCAACTTACTATGTGCATGCAACAGCTATATGTAAACAATTAGATGGCGTGTAAGCTAATTGCATGCAGGTTATTGATACAGCTGAAGCAATGTGTAAGTTTGATGAAATGGGACTTCAGTGAGCTTGTTTTTAAAGTTGGACTTCGTGCCAAATAAAAACAATATGATGCAAATACTTTTGTAACTGAGTTTTGCTCTACTGTTTCACCTTTACTAGAAACAAAAGATCTGCAAACATCAATCTCTGATTTCCTAAAGCATGTGTTATTTGAGATCCTGCACAGATTTATTCTTTCTTTGCAAAAATGCATCTTCATAAAACCAAACACTTGTTAAACTAACATGTAGAGACCTCTCATGCATGGTGTTTTCTGCAGCCCCGCTATGTTTACAGTGTGTTGTATTCTCATCATCTGATCAGTGTTTGTATGTGGATGAGTCCCTCCTCTCATGTAATGTTGAAGAGCTGCTTTAGTTGTGGAAAAACTGCACAGAGCTATGAAAAGAGGACAGAAAATGACCAAAAGAAGAAGAAAAAGGATGTTTTCCTTTTTTTTCCTCTCGGTCCAGTAGACCCTCAAAAACGGCCATTCCAGGACTGAGGCAAAAAGACTTCAAACCACCATCATCATTGTCTGGATAAAAATAAGATTTTGGTTCAAGCAACGACGCTCAGGAGGAAGAAAGACGCCAAGAAACTGCAGCTTGGGTAAAAACTGGAGCTAGCTCCGAAGGTGGACTCTGGTCTACCTGACCTGTCCACCTTTCATTGTTTCTTAACGGAGGAAGAAATGCGAGACAGAGCCTACCGTCCTACAGCTCACTCCCCTCTGCAAGGACGGCTAGCCTCCATGTCTTCGAGCCTGGCCTCCTCTGTCGCCTTTCCCCCGGCAGTGTGAACCACCAGTGAGGCTAACATGAAGGAAGGAAGGCCTGATCCGGGTGCTAATAACACTCTAATACAAACCCTCCGCTTTGACAGCATCTAAATATGAACCAATACGCATGTACGCCGGCATAATTCAGCACACTGTATTTGTGTCTTCTACAGCGGAACGCCCTCCTGCTGGAGAGAACAAATAAGACCCGCATCTGCTGGTGCCTTCACGGGCTGTCGGAAACACCCGCTTCAAAGTCAGGAGGTACTTGTAGGAGTTCATTGCAAATATTTGGAAAGTATGTAGTTCTGGCACCACTTTCTTTTTAGTTATCAAATTAAACAGATGAAGTGAAATTTTTCATTGCAGTTTTTTTTATTTTTTTTTTTTAAAAAGAGGGGTCTGGCTGTAGACCCCCAAAGTGAACACCTTCACATCCAGCATAGAAGTGACTTATTTTGTTCTTTATTCTTTTATTTCATCAGATCCCCATCAGCTGCTACTAATGCAGCAGTTACTATTCCTGGGGTCCACATACAGCAAACAAACAACACAGAATATACACAAAACAACACAAAAAATACAAATAGCTATTGTAGTAGCTATAAAAAAATAATAATAAACACATTAAGATATACATAATTTAATATAAAAAGTATCAGCATCTACAACATGTATTGCAGTAAAAATTTATCAGTGTTCATAAATTAGTGTTTATCATTATCATTATTATTATTATTATTATTATTATTATTATTATTATTATTATTATTATTATTTATTTATTTATTTATTTATTTATTAGCTTTTTTTTTTTTTTTTTTTTTTTTTTTTTTTTTTTTACCAATTTCTTTAAACTAAACTGTGATAACTGGTTAATTATTTCACATTGTAATGGCTCTATACATTACAGTTCTGCACACTGCCTATTTAACTATATGACCAAAAGAGGCCTGTCTGGTCCTGAAACTACAGAAGAGGATTGGGGCCACTGAGGGACAAAAACAAACAAAAAACTTCTTTTTTTTCAGAGAAAAAAAATTTGAGATCTGAGATTAAGGCCAGAATATTTAGATTAAAATCAAAACTCTTATTCTAATCTTAGAATTCTGACTTTAATCTCAGATCTCAACTATTTTCTTGGAAAAAAGATAAAAATATAAAAAAATGATAGATTTTTTAATGTGACCCTAATCCTCTACTGTATGAATCTATGTTAATCTTTGACATAATTTATTTGAGAGTACAGACAATTTGGAGAAATGCCCCTGGTTACACGCCAACCTCCTGTCTACTCTGAGCCATGAGGGCCTGCCATGCATACTCTCTGTGCTCAGCCTTACACGAAAAAACTTCACAAGTCACCAAGAATTACCTTTCAGTGGAGAAAGCATGGTCAATATCCCTTATCTTATCTTACACATTAAAAAAATGTAACTGAATAAGAGAAAATTTGTTCAAAATTTCTTCAAATTGTATTTTTAGTGGAGAGATAACTCAATAATTTCAATTTTAATACTTTTTATTTCAAGTGTGCTCGAATAAACATCCTGATCTCTTTGTAAATATCATCAATTTGTCCTCCTTGATGTTCAGCTTGTCTTGGTCCCTGGGTAAACTCCAGGAAGAAAAGCTTTAAGCTAAAACAGATTTGAGCAAACAGCTTGGTAATTGAAGCGTGGAAAGATTACGTTTTCCTCAAAGTGCTTCATTCAAGTGCAATGCACAAAAATCCAAGCTGAGTAATGATGGTGTCTGGAGAAAAATAATGACATCCAGTCAAATCAGAAACCCACTTTAACTGACTCTGAGGAAGCTTTTGACAGAAATGCAGCAGCATGTAACAAGAGGCCATGGAAAAAGCAACTTAAAACAAAAAAAAAAGAAATTCATTTATCTATTTTTCATCTTTGTCACAAAAAAGTAACATCCTTTTATGTATCATTTGCATTTTCTATAACTATTTATCTATTTTTTGTTTGTCTCCAGAGACATGTTCAGCCTACATCACTCAGTCTTTGAAAATTACTAGCAGACCCTGAAGGCAGCAGCTGAAGAACAGGGGGGCGGGTCCTCCTTCACTTTGTGTGAAGTGTCTGCATCACTCAGGCCTTTTGACTTGTATTTGTTGGGCATTTTGCATAATTATAGACATGAAATCAGGGTTTTGAGCCTCTTTTCTGCGTTATTTTTACTTTGTCAAACTTCATGATCCCATGGACGTAAACTTAAAGGTTGCAAGAAAGGGTTATTCACTCCCCTGAGTGAGCCATGTAGCTCCTTTAGTATCTAAATATTTGTCTTTTGTCTGATTTTCTTTGATAGCTCATCACTTTGAAAACAATTTAAAGGGATATTTTGTCCATTATATCTTTGGCTGTTTTTATAATTTTTTTATGGATGCTTCCTCTGAATCCTGTTGTTGCAAAAGTAAGCATTGTAAAGTAATAAGTTATTATGTACTCCTTAAATACTTTCTGCACAAGCAAAAATGAAATTGGTAACATTTGAAGCTCTGGTGAGGTTTTTTTTTTTTTTTTTTTTTTTTTTTTTTTTTTTTTAGATATTTATGACATAGACCCAATTTATTTTTCATTGTATTTTGTGAGGCTGTAAGAGACAATGCTGTGATTTTAGACTGGTGGGAATGGGCTTAAGGTTAGGGTTAAGTTTGGATCTCATAGTTTTGATTTTTTTTTTATTAATCTCATAATTTTGACTTTATATCTCATAATTATGATTTTTTGATGCCATAATTTTAAACCTTTTCATCCCATTATGTTTTACTTTTATCTCATATTTTCCACTTTTTATGTCAGAATTATTATTTTATCTCAAAATTTTGACTTTTCACTCATAACTATTTTCTATCCTGAAATTATTTTTTTCTTCATAATTTCGCCTTTTTTTTTTTTTTTTTTAATTCATTTCTATTTTTCAACTAGCAGTAATGGTCCCATTATATGAGATTTCTTCCTGTATAGATTTTCACAACTGCAGCACTTTCACTCCCTCCTGTCTCCACTAGAGGGAGCAGCGACAGCAAGCTTTTGATTTATTTACATCAAAACTCTCAGTATTATCTAGAGCACATGAAACAAACCAGTAACAGTGCACAAACTCTTACTGGGTTATTTCTTTATTTGCTTCTTCTTTATACTGACAGGTCTTCCTGTTATTTTCCGTTAGGTGCTCAGACAGGTACCACGCAGTTTACAGAAGAGGAAAGTGAAAGTTCTTCACTGAGAATTCAAAGCTCAGGCTGGGAGACACATGCCAGAGACTCTGCAAACAGATTATCAATCCATCCCGTAAGTGGACATAATTTTGAATCCTCCCTTTCAGGCTGTGAAAACTGCAGACTCTCCAAAAATGCGGCGGGGTCCAGGTTTTGTTCCTTTAAGGTATTTTTGACAGCCTTGTCTCGTGGCTTGATGAAGGCTCGAGCCTCCTTTTACAGCGCGTGCAACAAAACAGCTTGTGATGTATACCTGTTCAGTTTCCTCTTATTAATCTCTTATTTCTTTATTTTTTTCAGAGCCATGGAAGGAGAAACTGGTAAGACATATTGTTGTCAGAGTTTGAGATGCCTCTGTAGTGTTTTATTTCCGCTTTAAGTTGCTTTAACATAACAAACACAACAGAAACAGTACATCTGCCTTTATGTATCCACTTTCCTCAATATTAATCTTTTAATGTGAGTAGCTGTGCTCTTAGATATATTTCTATATAATCTGTCACTCTGGAGTAAATATTAACTGAACTTGCTCTTAGATGTTTATTTATCTGCTCTCTTATGGAATGCTATTAATCCAGTCGCGCCCTTTTCATGGCTATCAAAGCTTTCAGCTACAGCAGGCCACACATTATCATCAAAGTGA
Source organism: Halichoeres trimaculatus (assembly GCF_033239565.1). NCBI lineage: Eukaryota > Metazoa > Chordata > Actinopteri > Labriformes > Labridae > Halichoeres > Halichoeres trimaculatus. The sequence goes on from NW_027437191.1 coordinate 29,645,088, forward strand.
GCAACTAACTGATGAAGAGCATGAAATGAAAACTGAAACAAGAAAAAAAAAAAAAACAGCATTAGTCGTTATTTTAATGTTTACAGCATGTCTCTCTGCATTTGACTGAAGCCTTTACAGACCAAAACAAGGAAGTAATTCAACAGATGAAAGTGAAAGTCAGATTCTGTCACTGTGATGCAGAATCCAAATGAAAAAATAGAAGCTCAACAATGTAATTTACCAGACTATCCTGCACTAGATCCCACACAGGCTGCTTACAGGCACCCATAAGTAAAGATAACTACTACTAACAAGACAAAAGGACGTTACATTCATGATGCTGTATGATCCACCTTAATGCTTTATGAATTTGTTGAAAACTTCTTTTTTTCTGTCCTCAGTTCCTGGGAGAAATTTCTTTGTTGAAGTATCTGGGATAACCAACGACGCTCATCTGAGCGTGGTCAGAGAATTGCAGCACAATGGACAGAATGAGGTGAAAACTGTTGCAGAGAGTGACTACATCCTGCTGTTCTGTCCCATCGCTTCACGAGTCGGAACAGATATCAGTGAGGCTCTGGAGAGGGCACCAGGTGGGGCAGTGGTCTGACTTTGTGCTGATTGTTTTTTTTTTTTGTTTGTTTGTTTTTTTTCAATTATCTTAATTTTTTTTTTAATTCTATAAAAAGACAAAAAAAAAACAAAACAGGAAAACAAATAAAAAAAAAAAGAAAAAAATGTGAGAATAATAATAATAAAAAAATAAAATAGAATAATAATATATATTATTATTATTATTGGTATAATAATAAATAAATAAATAAGTAAATAAATGAATAAATTTATTTTTTTAAAGGTGTAATTTTTCTGTTTTTACCACAATACCTCAAAGGCTCAACTTTTAATCTGATGATTACTGGATGCAAAATTTGCACTCTGGGAGAATCAACAAGAACATGTTTCAAGACAAACTATCTTTAAATATAGTTATTGTTGAGGATTTCCTAGATAAATTTATACCTGACAACCTAAATAAATACATGACTAGGAGGCAAAATCTATTGATATTTTGCAGGATTTAATCAGAACATACAGCACACAACACAACTCTAGAGAAACCCAGACAGACAGACGGACCAAACTTATTCAGGCTCTTTTATCCTTTTCATTAACGTCACTGTTTTCCTGTTTTGGCCGGTTTATTGCTATAGTGATGACCCATGGCCCCAAAATATGAGCGACCACCCTTCACCATTGAAATAAAACTTCCTGTAAACATGCTTATATGAATGAAACATGTCAAAGACAGTTTTTTTAAAGTAACACTTTACTTGATGAATTAAGTACCTATTGATTAAGTTACTTAATTAAGTAACTATTGACAGGGAATTTCTGAAAATGATTTGTGTACAATTCTTTTTTTTAATATAAAAAAACATTTCAGAGAAAAAAGGAACCTCCAAAGTGGGTAAAATGATAAATATGAAGGGTTAAAGTGAGACTGAAATGACAACTGTCTCTATTGGGGCTTTTCTGCTGCCCTCTTGTGGACATAAACACAAACAATTGGTTCTTTTCTATGTATTTATAACTCTATCCGTAACTTCTCAAAAACATCAACAACAACAAAAAAATATAACGTCATCGTGTCTATGTCTGTTGACAAGTTGAAAAAAAAGTTATAGATAATTAATCAGAAACTGATGGAGAGAAACCAAACAGTTGCTTCTTCTCAAGATTCATCTCATTTTTTAAATTTTTAATATTTGTGTGTTACAGGTAATCGTCCAGTGATAATGGTGGTGATGCACCACACCTTCAATCCTGACCACGTCATAGCTGAAAGCAGGAGACAGGTGGCCGACCCAAACGTCCGCCTTGTTGTGGACACTCTCTTCTATAAAGGGCATCTCCTGGACTCAAAGGTCAATGATGTTGCACGCTCTGAGATTCAGAGGATTCTGGGAGTTCATGCTGGTCAGGTAGGAATACAGTTACTGGTGCGCAACAAGATCACAGCAGAAAGCACTAATATCATTTTTAATTAATTGATTCTTTCTTTGTCTTTCTTTTCAGCCCGGGAGAGGGTCCTCAATGGATCCCCGGAAATGTAAGTTTGTCTACAACAAGATTGAGATTTTTAAACTTCTTCTTACTCAATGGAAACAGTCTTTTTTATTAAGATCTATTTGATATGAAATGTTTATGAATCTGTAGAAGTCTTCAGTTAAAATGACTGAGAGGTGAACTTGTGATAGTACTTTCCCCCCCAACAACACTGGCTACCTTTACATGCAGTCATTAACTCTTTCATATTCAGAATATAAGCAATAACCCGACTGCGCACAGCCATGTAAACACCAAAACCCCTTTTTAAAAATGGAATATGCTCATGCTCTGTTTTGCTCTGAAAATCAACCCTGGGTTACTGCTTTTCTAACCCAAACATTTGGTCATGTATACGCCTATCTGCGCCTATCTGCGCATGTTCTGTTTGCAAGAAATCTTGGTTTATAGAGGACAGAGTGTTTTCTTCACGTTCTCGCCTTTGATTATTGACGAAATTGACGATTAAAAGTGTCAAATACCATAGACTGTATACTTAAGAGGTGTAGTTTTCCCGACGTCACCTGTCTGTTTCTGAAACGATTTTTGAAGCAGATCGGCTATCCAGCCATATTGGAAGTGACGAAGGCTTCGAGTACAGTCACCTGAGCTGAGCTTTGCCTATGATTGGTTGAGCTCAGGATCATAATATCCTCTAAACTACTGAGTTAGAAAAAATAAATTAAAAAAGTGATTCAGACAGGAGAGGTTTTTTTAACCAGGCTGTAAATAGGTTCATTTCTGCTGTGAAAAACTGCTTTTTGCGGCTTGGTGTGTATGTGACTTCCAGTACTTCCGAGCCAGCCTCAAACGGACACTCGAAAAACAGCAGATTTTAGCACTTAAGCATTGTCTCATTTTCTTGACCATAGGTTGTGGGGGTAGGAGAAAAAAAATTGCTGTATGGTATATCAGGATTTTTCATTTGGCACTATCAAAATCAGGATTCTTTGTCTTTTTTTAAACTTATTTATTTTATTTTTTTTAATTTATATTTTTTAATATTTATTGTATACCCATAAGTCAAGACTTAAACAGACACAGACAAAAAACAAAACAAAACAACAACACAGAATTTAAAAAAAAACAACATATAAGGGAAATTAGTGCATACTCATACTGAAATATTCAATTCGATTCATTATCATACCTCTGGTTTCATAAACAAGAAACAACAACACTTTTCTTATTAACCTAATTTAACAATCCATTAACAGTCCATCCAATGAAATTCTATCAAATCACCATAGGAGATGATGATATATGCCCCCACACCTGCTTCCAGATTGTTTCAGACCTAAACCTAGTGTTATTTGGAATATCTGTTATTCGCTCCATACATAAAAGATTGAAAAATTCAGATTACGAATTTTCCAGTTTGACAGAATCATTCTTTTGGCAGCCAAGAAGGCTAAATCAACTGTCTTCCTTTCTTGTCTTGTTTTTAATTGTTCAGCCCTGTGACCCAACAGACACACAGACGGACATGGGGCAATATTTACGTTAATGATCAATTAAATTAATTTACAGACTTCAGCTAAAATAACTTGACAGTGAGGCAGAACCATAACATATGAATCAAGTTCCCAACTTGTTCACATTTATACCAACGTAGGTTTAAAACGCTTGGGTCTATTTTATTTCGTCAAGAGGGAGTAATATAAGCTCAATGAAGGATTTTCAATTGTATCACTCTACCTCTGACTGATTTGGAAGTTATTATAGCATCACGCCAAATATCTTCCCAATTTGCGTAGGTAAATTCGACTCCTAAATCAAGATTCTCTGTTAAAAAAACTTTTTTTTTCCAAACTCAAAGTCTTCATTTCTTTCTTTGCTTATAAACTGGATTGTAAAAAAGTTACCATTTTTCTCCAGCAGAGGGCGAAATGTTTCTCTCTGACTCACGTGACGTGCATTTTATCGGAAAATATGGCTGCTGATATAGTCTGTAGACATTATCATCATCATTTAACTTTTTTACATGGTCTGGTGTTAACAAAGCAAACTGAAAATCGCAAAAATCGTAAATGCCGAAGAATCGCAATTTAGATCGAATCAGCACCCCAAAAATCGTAATAGAATCAAATCGCGAGAATGGCGTAGCGTCCGTCAATAACCGCTTAGTCAATAACACAGGAGACTGCTCCGGGCTATTCATTTTCCACTGTGCTGCTGCTGCGGTTGCTATGGATACAGGATGAAGAGGAAACAATGTGCATTTCATCATGACGTTCTCTGTGCGTTGCTGTTTTGATCAGGGTGACATGTAAACAGGAATAACGGTATTGACCTTAACCCGAATATTGGCTGCATGTAAACGTAGCCAATGACGTTAACAAAAGCTAAGTCCTGTTCATGTTAGCTGTGGTTTTGTCATGTTTAAGTTTTTCATGTTAAGGTAACTGATCTCTCTTTTGTTCCTTACTGCAGGGGTGGAAGACAAAAGTATTGTCAAGACGTTCTTGGCTGTTTTTCTTGTCATTGTGGCGGTGGTCATTGTGATTGTTGTCACTGGGGAGTGTTTGAAAAAAAATCAAAGACAACCGTGACATGGAAATATTCTTGGAAGGAAAAAGTTAAGTGTAACAAAACGCATGTGAATCATCTGATAAAAAGTGTTTTGAGCCTGCAGTGTGACATTGGAGTTATAAAGCTTATCTTGAGTTAAAGTATCTAATCATTATCTTATACTGTTGTTTACCATCCATACTGTTTTCTGTGGTACTGTTGTGACCAAGAGCTAGGGTCTTTTTTTTTTGTCTTGTTCACTTTTTAGCATTTACCAGATGATGTTTTTTTTATTATTGGAGAAAGAACCCAATGAGGAGCCTTTATTTTATAGTGGACAGTAATTAGAGCTCTCTTTTGGGAGAAAATGTGCTTTATTATCTCTCAAGTTTCCATTTACACTGAGGAGCATCTGTTTTTTGTTCTGTCTACATTACTGCCTCTTTGTTACTGTTTGTATTCATGAGCTGCTTTTATTTTCACTCGTAGTCATACTGAGTGTAATTTCTTGCCTCTAACATCATATAGTGTCCAGAGAACATAAAATAAACCATGTAATAAACTAACCTTGATCCGATTTGTGTGATTCAAAAAAGAGCAATTAGAATTGTAAATAAAGTGACCTACAGGGAACACACAAACAAACTTTTTATCAAATTGAAAGCTTTAAAATTTAGGGACTTGGTTGTCTTTAAAACAGCCCAGTTTATGTATAACATAAAGAACAACAAATTACCTGTTCACATTCAGGGATTCTTTCAAAAGAGAGATATGGTTTTTAATTTCCGAGGAGGTGAAATATTCAAAAAACAGATTGTAAGAACAAACACAAAACAGCATTGTATTTCTGTTGCTGGGGTTAATATTTGGAATAAGTTGGACCCAGAGCAAAAAGACTGTTTATCATTATTTCAATTCAAAAAGAAAACCAAGCATGACTGATGACTGTTAAAAAAAAAAAAAAAAAAAATGCTGAAAAGTTTTTGCATCCAGCATATTTTGTTTTGTCTCTTGTATTAAAGCATTGTGATGCATATTGGTTTAAAATGAATTGTTAGTTTCTGTTAAATTTGTGATGTATGGACTGGTAGCCATCTATATGTTTTAAAAACTGTGTCATTTGTGTTGGGGGCGGGTAAAATAAGCTTCAGCTTCAGCCTGCTCCTTTTCAGACTACCATGTTGTTTTGTTGCTATTTCTTGCTCAGTAAATAAGTTTGTCTGAATAAACTTAAACCTAAACCTAAGTTACACAAATGCCTCTTGAACTCTGTCTTTCTTATCTCTTTTTCTACTCACACTAATGATTATGAGTGTCCACATCCTTTTTGGTGGTGAGCCAAGGACCAGGGCACTTTAACTGCAGACAGAACTGTAGACTCTGTTAGATCGTCTTTGACAGCCTCACTCACTCACAGCTCATTTCTTCTGATATCCACTCACAGAGGGGAAATTTCAAGACACGTGTTGTTTTGTTTGGGTGTTATTATCAAACATGTTGCCAATGGTAACCAAGCTTTAAGCATTAATCTCTGGGAAACCAAAGGACCTGGGGCAAGACATACTACTGCAAACAGAAATTTAACTTTACCCCAAAATCCAAAACTGTGTTTGGCGATTTTCCATCCTTACCCTCAGTGGGACTTGCCTTGAAGTCTATTCCTGAGATTCACCCAGCTACTTTTCTTTTTCCAATTGCAAGCTCAGGTGGTTTCTTTGGAAGCTCATTTCAGCTAGTTAGAAAAAAACTTCAATTATAGAAAGTTGAAATTATGAGGTAATCAACTCATAATTCTGAGGTAAGAACTTGTAATTACGAGATACAAAGTTGAAATTTTGAGATAAAAAGTTGTAATAGTAAGAAAAAAAGTTTTGACTTTTTTTCCCCCCAGATTCATCATTTTATTATCTCATTAATTTGGCTGTTTATCTCATGATTATTTATATTTTTATCTCATAATTTCAACTTTTTATTTATTTATTTTTTTAAAGGCAGGAATGGTCTTCTATATGTACAGTCTATGGCCCCATTGTGTGAGATTTCTTCCTGTCACTTTCACTTCCTTCTGTATCCACTAGATGGGGCAACATCAGGAAGCTTTTTATTTAAAGATGCTATAAGGCGGAACTTGTTCAATTGCACTCCCTCGCCACCTTGTGGCCTGGAGTCGCAGAAATTACTTTTAGCAAGGCGTGTGTTTGTTTTACAATTAAATGAAGATTGGATCAAAACAAATTGTCTTTGTTCAAGACAACGTTTTACTGGATACGATGGACACGGTATGGTATTTATCAGTACAGTTACGTAGCGCTACGGTTTGAAACATGACATCAAGCAAACGTTGTAGCAACCTGCTATATGTAGTGCTATCGGCAGCTTGGTGCTTCGACGTATCTGTAGGCTAACGTGACAACAAGTGAACACTGTCAGTTTGTATGTAGTTTAGAAGCTGTTTATATTTAGCCTAGCTGACAGCCCCCGGCTCTAAGACATGTCTGTAATGTGTAACGTTAGTAAATCCTGGTTATGTCCTGCCTGTCATCTACCAATCAGAGCTAACGTAACCTCACTCTTCATTTTATTGATAGACTCTCAAGTTTGAAAAGACCACTGCAGAATAACTGCTGACTGTGGGTTGGAATCAACATTAGCAATAACAGTTTAACCCTTTTAGCCTTTAGCTTGTGCTCTATCTCCATCAATCAGCAGTTTCTTCCCCAGCTGGGAAAACTGGGTCAGGTGGTTGTGTTTCAGGTGGGTGTGTGAGTTTGTTGTGCTGCCTTTTTTTGTTGCTGCACACTGGCTCGTCTGTGTTGATGTGCTCACCTCGCTCATTTGGTTTGAAGCCGAAATATTTCTACTCTAGGGCTCTGGCGTTTCACTTTACAATCATCTCTTTTCTTCTTAATTTCTACTGCGTTAACCTGCTCACTTGCTAAGCTCTTTGTGTTTACGTTAGCCTGATGCTAGTGGCCCCAACCTCCCTTAGCAGCACCCACTCTGTTCATTCCTCTGCAGAACAAACGAGACACACAGAGTGAACCATCATTTATCATATGATTAATTGATTGATTGATTGACTATCGACTATCATACCAGCCATTTTCAGAGGGTCTTGAACAATCTTTCAAACCCAAATAATATTGTTTTTTTTATGACTATGTAAAGACCAAAACTACCTAAGAAGAGTGGACTCTCTTCTTTTATGTCTCTCTCCCTGTTTTTGATCCAAAAAAAACCCTGAACTTTTTCGATTGCGTTCATCTCGGGCGCTACATCCTTTGATCCTCTCCATGGTCGTCTTTTCTCACGATTGCGCATTTCTTTCTCTCTGAACCACCTCGACACATCATCTCAGATTTTTTGGGGTAATTTTTTTTTTACCAATATCGGCATTGGTAAATATCAGTTATCGGCCAAAATTGTAAAATTGTAACTGTAATATTGGCGCTGATAATCTCATTTTAAAGTGTGGATTATGATCAGGCATATATCTAGAAGGAAGACTTTTTCAAGATCGCTTTCAAACTCCTCACAGCTCCTTAAGATTAAATTAAAACTCTGAAGCACATGAAACAAGCCAGTAACAGTGCACACACTCTTACTGGTTTATTTCTTAATTTGCTTCTTCTTTATACTGACAGGTCTTCCTGTTATTTTCTGTTAGGTGCTCAGACAGATACCACCCAGCTCACAGTCAGAAGGAAAGTGAAAGTTCTTCACAGAGAAGTCGAAGCTCAGGCTGGGAGACACATGACAGAGACTCTTCAAACAGATTATCAATCCATCCCGTAAGTGGACGTCATTTTAAATCCTTCCTTTCAGGCTGTGAAAACTGCAGACTCTCCAAAAATGCGGCGGGGTCCAGATTATTTTCCTTTGAGGTATTTTTGACAGCGTTTGTCTTGTAGCTTGATGAAGGCTTGAGCCTCTAGAGCAGGTGTAACAAAACAGCTTGTGATGATATCTGTTCAGCTTCCTCTGTGCTCAGTGACGATGATTAATCCTTAATTCTTTTTTTTTTTTTCAGAGACATGGAAGAAGGTAAGACATATTGTTTTCAGAATTTGAGATGCCTCTGTTGTGTTTAATTTCTGATTGATTAAAGTTGCTTTTCCACAAAAAGGAGACAAAATCAATAATATGTCTTTATGTATCCACCTTACTCAATATTAGTCTTTTAATGTGAGTAGCTCTGCTCTTATATATATGTTTCTTAATCTGTCAGTCTGGGTGAATATTAACTGAACGTGTCCTCATCACTGAGATGCTTGCTTATCAGCACTCTATCAGGGCTTATTCAATGCTTCTTATCCAGTCACACCCTTTTCTCTGCTATCAGAGCTTTCCATAACAGGCCACACATTGGCATCAAAGTGAACAAATAACTGATGAGGAGCATGAAAATGAAACTGAAACAAGAAAAAACTGCAAGAGAAGACCAATAATAGCTAAAGAAATACATCAGATATTATATCATTACAAAACCATCAGCATTAGATGTTACTTTAGTGATCACATTAGGGCTGAACAAACAATCGAATTGAAACTGACTTTGCAGTATGATAGAATGTAATTTTTGAAATTGCAAAGGCTGAAATTAACATAGAAAAAAAGGACAAAAAAGAAAAAAGTTTTATATTCACAGACCTGGAGGGATTATAGTAACTTCTACTCCTTCTTTCTTAAAACCAGCAAAAGTCAAGATGTTTTTTGGCTTGAAGTTAAGGGACCCTTTACACAACAACGTTTTTTTAGGTGCAACGCAAAAGTTATGTTGTGTTTACACGGAAATGAAAGACAAACTTTTGAAAACGGCCGCCAGAGCAGGATTTTTCTGAAACACTGCCGACACTGTTGCTGAGTAAACAGTAAGCCGGCTTTCTCAGAAGAAACGGGACAACAGTACCGTTGTTGCGATCGTTGCAGTCTACCGTGTTGTGCTTGTGCTGCTCACTCTGCTGATAGTTGAGTTATTTTGGAGCGAAACGTGACCGAGGTGAGCGAAGGTCCGTTTCTCAATGGATTTGTCATCTAAAAAACGCTAAAAAAAAGCTAAAAAACGCTAAAAAACGCTAAAAAAAAAGCTAAAAAACAAATTTAGCTTGGGTGTATTTTTTAAAATGGACGGGAAAAATTTTTGGAGTCCAAAATCCGAAGTGGCTGTCGTTGAAATTATCTTTTTAAAGGCTCGACCTACAATGATGGACAAAACATGTTTTTAGACCTCATTTTTGTTAAGAAATACATTTCAGGGTTACAAAATGATTTGACCTTATTTTAACCTTCAAATTCAAGATGGCTGCCACTCTTGGTGTTTTTTTGGGGCATTTTTTTCCATTTTGTTACAGAGTCTCTATGAGGTTAAAATGGAAGCTCTGCTCATGATGAATTGAATAATATACAGTTAAAGTTCACAGAAATAACATCTGAAGTCACTAAAGTAGATGTTTATGTGTAAACAACATTTGTTGATTGACCATTTCCCAATCAAAAGGACCATGCAGCTATGACTTTTCAGGTCTATATCACAATATTTTTAGCTATATTAAATTCTTTTGCAGTTTCAGACCAATAGAAATGAGTAGATTCTTTTATTTCTACCCCATTTAAATGAATGGAGATTTACCATCACCATGGAAACCACTGGAGAGAAGACGTTTGCGTGATGTCACAAGGAAAACGCAGGCTGTTTTTGAATTTGCCTACTGCATACTGTGTATGAAAGTAGTATGTAGTAGGCACTGCATACTTCCTACTACACTTAAATGTAGTATGTACTAAGACTGTTCTGGTAGGTTTATAATGCAGCAATGCAGAAAAAGGATTTATTTTAAAAAGAGTCTATATGTCCAATAGTTAGAAAAACAAAAAAAAAATGTTCATGGTTCTTCATCTGTGAAGGAGAGTCCAGCATTTTGAAGCTCTGAAGGTGGATCTGAAGTTTTTCTCATGTTTGCTAGCCTAAGTTAACTTTATAATCTATTACAGTAATGGTTTAACAAGTCAAGTGCAAAATATAAATAAAAGTATCGAGACTAAATTGTACAAATGTTTTTTTGATTGACTGATCTTTAAGTTTTACTACATTTTCTTCCTGAATCCACCTTGAAATCCTGCCCCCTGTTAGGATCAGGATAATTCTTTTTTTTTTTTTTTTTTTAATCGAAGTGATCCTAATCCTACTGAAAAGTTCTGAACAACACAAATTGAAGGTAATCCAATCCAATAACCAAAATCCGATTGGATTACCTTTGAACAACTGGCCCCAGAAGACCGACTCAACTCTACTTCAGTGGAGCTCACCAAAAGTGGCTTCTTGGCCAGACAGCTATGGCGGCACCTACAGGCCTGGCATGCCAACTGCAGTGTTTTCAGTCCCTCAGCATTTCCGTGTATATGCAGATTTTTTCCCTGCATTTTAGCCTTGGATGAAACGTTGTCGTGTAAATGGGGCCTAAATCAATCAGTCAGTATTCTACATGGATTGTTATAGTTAGTGAAAAGTTAAATTAAGACAAGTTATTTTTATCAATTCATCTCATCATTTCAAAAGATGTAGGCCTGGCCTACAGGAAAGAACTGCTTGTATGCTAACAGTGTCCTCTGTCATGTTGGTTTAAAACAAAAAAACAAAAAAACAATTCATATAGCTTATTTTCCAAAATCGTTCAGCCTTAGATCACAGCACGTCTCTTGGCTTTTGACTTCATTCTTAGCCTGCACAGCATTTGACTGAAACCTTTTCAGGATAAAACAAACTAAACACTAAAAGAAAGTTATTCAACAGATGAACTGGAGGGCCAGACTCATAAACCACAAAGAAGCCAAATGGAAAAAATAGAAGCACAACAATGTGATTTACCAGACTATCTTGCACTGCATCCCCAACAGGCTGTGTACAGGCAGCTTTAAATAAAGATAACTACTGTAGACAAAAGGGCGTTACATTCATGATGCTGTATGATCCACCTTAAGACCATGAGAGGCTAAGAAACGACTTGGCTTCATAATTGTGTTGAAATTTCTTTTTTTCTGTCCTCAGTTTCCTGGAGAAAGTTCTTTGTTGAAGTGTCTGGGATAACCAATGGGGCTCATCTTAGCATCATTGGAGAATTGAAACAGATTGGACAGTCTCAGGTGGACACCGTCGCACAGAGTGACTACATCCTGCTGTTCTGTCCCATCGCTTCACGAGTTGGAACAGATATCGGCGAGGCCCTGGAAAGGGCACCAGGTGAGGTCATGTTCTGACTTTATGCTGATTATTCAAGTGTTCAAAAATTTTTTTTTTTTTGTTTGTTTTATTGGTGTTAGAGGTGGGAGATATATCAAATATACTCAATACGTAGCAGGTTTTTGCACATGAGATGTATTAAATAACCACATCGTGACCATTGAGTACACATTGTCACGTAAATGTTTTTGGACGAGCAGCACACTCTCCTGCCCACCCAGAAAACTCTCCTGCTCATGCGTGTTTTTGTGAAGGGGGACGAAGAAAAAAACGGCTTGCCTATCTCATCAGTCGCGGGTTGGGGTTTGCGCAAATTTTGAAAATCCAACTGAAGGGTGTCTGGTGTCATTTTAAGCGTCAAAGGGTTGAGTCTAACTTTTATATAGTTATTTAGAGGAGAATATTGAAGCGTATATCATGTATTGTGATATTGGTAGAAATATCGAGATATTGGGCAATATTGAGGCAATATCCTGCAGCCCTAGTTTGTGTTGTGTCTTTTTTCCTTTTTTTTTTTTTTTTTTAAACAAAAAAACAAGAAAAACAAGGAAAATATAAAAAAGGAAAAAAACAAGAGAAGAAAAGTAAATATAAAAATGTAAATATATAAAATTAAATTTAAGAAAAAGTTGTTTCATTTTTAAAATTTATTTTTAACATTTTATTAACATATAAGACAAAACAACACAAACAAAAAAATCAAAACAAAAGAAGAAAAAAAGAAAAAAAATTCAATTTAAAAAGTCGTTAAATTTTAAACATTTATTTTCAACATTATATGAACATACAAGACAAAATAAACCCAAAACAAGAAAACAAAGTAGGAAAAAGATAAGAAAATGAAGACAGACCTTAATAAATAAATAAATAAATAAATAATATATTAGAAAAAATTTAATTATAATTTTACAGGTGTAACTCTCCTGTTTTTACCACAACACCTCAAGGCTTAACACCAGCAGAGTGGAAACTGTTCCTAAAAGCTACATTCAAAGCAAAACAGTTTCCCCGTCCTTACTGAATCACAATAAATTTTAACCTCAGCTAAATGTGACCTGACAAGTGATATAAAGTATATGAAGTTTTTTGCACTCTCTTTTAGACGGTATCTAAAGGCTTCATGGGGGAGAAACTTTTAATGCAAATGCTAGGAAATGAATTGTAACATGTTTCAAGATACGACTATCTTTAAGAATGATTTTTATTCACAAATTTTTTTTTTAAATGAAAATCATTTCAGAGAAATAAGGAACCCCCAAAGTGGGTAAAATGATAAACATGAAGGGTTACAGTGAGACTGAAATGACAACTGTCTCTATTGGGGCTTTTCTGCTGCCCTCTTGTGGACATAAACACAAATAATCAGTTGTGCTCTTGGTATTTACTAACATCATCATGTCTATGTCTATGAAAAGTTGAACAAAAACTATAGATAATTTATCAGAAACTAGCTGCTGATAGAGAGAAACCAAACAGTTGCCTCTTCTCAAGATTCATCAAAATATTTTATTTTTCAGTCTAAATTTTTTTTGTGTTTCAGGTAATCGACCGATAATAATGGTGGTGATGCATCACACCTTCAATCCTTACCACGTCATAGTTGAAAGCAGGAGACAGGTGGCCGACCCAAACGTCCGCCTTGTTGTGGACACTCTCTTCCATAACGGGCATCTCCTGGACTCAGCTGTCAATGATACTGCACGCTCTGAGATTCAGGGGTTTCTGGGAGTTTATGATCGTCAGGTAGGAATACAGTTACTGGTGCACAACAAGATCACAGTAGGTGGCACTAATGTCATGTTAAATTAATAAATCCTTTCTTTGTCTTTCTTTTTAGCCTGAGAGAGGGTCCCCAGCGCACTTCTGGAAATGTAAGTATGTCTTCAATAAGCTTGATATTTTTAAACTTCTGACTTAAATAAGACAGTAATTATTAAGCTCTATTTAATATGAGATGTTTGTGAGTTTGTGTGGGCGGAGCTACATGATCTGAGGCAACTGACACTATTTTCCCCAGCAACAGTGATATTCAATGATTTTCATGAAAGTCCTGTTCTTGTTAAGTGTTTGAACCACACAAGGTAACTGATCTCTCCTTTGTTCTTTACTGCAGGGGTGAAAGAAAACAAATTCAAAATCATCACTTGTCTCGTTGGGGTTGTGGGTATTGGGGTCACTGTGAGGTTTTTAATAGAAAATTGAGTACCCTGACATGGAAATATCCTCGTAATGAAGACCCTAAGTGTTATGAAACGCATGTGAATCATCTGATAAAAAGTATTTTGAGCCTGCAATGTGATATTATTGTTTTAAATGTTATGGAGTGATAAAGATCATCTCAAATTGAAGTATCTTGATGATTTCCAGAGAACATCAAATAAACAGATGTTACACAAATGCCTCTTGACCTCTGTCTTTCTTATCTCTACCTCTTACTGACACTGACGATTATGTGTGTCCACTTCCTTTTTGGTGGTGGGCCAAGCACCAGGGCACTTTAACTGCTACACATTTGAACATGCTGCACACACACACAGCAGCTCCAGCAGGTGAAGACGAGCAAGAAACTTCAGAGATAGAATTCAAACAATTTTGCGAACGGACTTAAACACCTCCTACAGGTTGTTGCGGATTACAGCTTTTCCTAAGTGGAGCACCTGTTTCTCCTTTTTATTCACTCTTTAGGAACATGGACCTGGAAAGAGGAACTGGTAAGATGATCAATGAGTTTTTATTTGGAGGATGTTGGCAGAATTTGAAGTCAATTAGATAATATCAAACTGATTGAGTGATGTGCTGACACTAAGTAAATTATCATAACAGCTTCAAAGTTGCATAAAGTGGAAAAAGTTGAGCAAATTATTAGTTTTTTGTTTGCTTCTTGGTACAAATAAGATGTACAGCATTTGCTCTTTGTTGGGGCAGTCTATATCCTTCCTGTAAGTGCAGTAAAAGAGGTCAAAGTCTTATCAGAGTTCACACAAACCCCTGTTATAAAAGTGTTGCTGCAACAAGGTGTCACTCTGTTAGATCATCTTTGACGGCTTCACTCACTCACAGATCATCTGTTCCTATATCGACACACGAAGAGAAAATTTCATGACACGTTGTTTTATTTGGGTGTTAAAATCAAACATGTGGCCCAATGATAACCAAGCATTAAGAGAGAAACCAAAGGACGTGGGGCAGGACCTGCAGCTGCAAACAGCAGTTTGATTTTACACCAAATTTAAAAAAAGATGTGTTTGAGATTTTTTTTTTTAATTTTATTTTTTTTTAATTGCAAGCTGAAATGCTTTACAGAAAGCCTGTTTCTAGCGGTAGAAGAAAAAACATAATGGGACGATGACTTATTATCTCATAATTATCAGATTAAACCTGATAATTATGACCTTTTATCTCACAATTAAGATTTTTTTATTTCATGATTCTGACTTTTTATTTCATAATTCTGACTTTTTGTCTCATACTTATGACCTATCTCATTATTTAGACTTTTAAATCTTATAATGCCATTTTTTACCTCATAATTTTGAATTTTTATCTCATGATTATGGTTTAATTTTCTCATACTATTGACTTTTAATTCCATAGTTGATTTTTAATCTCATAAAGATTTAATTCAGAATTCAGGTATTTTTTTTTATTCTCAAAATTATGACTTTTATCTTATAATGAGGATTTTTCCTCTCGTAATTCAGACTTTTTATTTCAAATTCAGACTTTTAATCTCATAATTCAGGTATTTTTATCTCATAATGAAGATTTTTGATCTTAGAATTCAGATATTTTTCAGACCTCATATCTCATAACTATAACTTTTTATTTCATAATTCAGATTTTTTTTGTCTCAAAATTAAGACTTTGAATTTATAATGTTAACTTTTTATCTCTTAATGTAGATATTTTATCTTATAAATCAGACATTTAATTTCATAATCACAGCTTAATTTCGTATTTCAGACTTTTGATCTCATAATTCAGATATTTTATCTCATGATTCAGACTTTTTATCTTATATTATAAAATTTCATTTCCATAATTCAGATATTTTTATCTCATAATGTAGACTTCTCATATCATAATTATAACTTTTTCTACCCCATAATTCAGATATTTTTATCTGGAAATTTAGATATTTAATTTAATGATTCAGACTTTATCTTATAGTTTTAACTTTTTTCCCTTCATAATTCAGATATTTTTATCTCCTAATTTTTATTAACTTTTTTATCCTATTATTTTGATTTTTTATTGCATAAATTTTCCTTTTTTTAGCTCATTATTTGAGTTTCATTATCTCATGATGCCAACTTTTTCTATCATTTTTTTATCTATTCATTATTTATTTAAAAACTGGTGGAAATGGGCTTCTATAGGTTTTGCAGCAAAGGATTTATCACCTTTCAGTTGAAACTTTTACTTTGGCACAGTTTGGTTCCAGGTTATGTCTTACCTTAGTCAGGTAAACTTGTCCAAATTATTATAATTTACCCATAATAATCCAGACAAGAGGAAATAAAAGCATGGATGGATAAGATAAGAGTGGCCTTGTATTGGAATTTTTTTCCAGAGTTTCTTGTTTTTTAACAAAACTTTGATCACTGTCAAATATAGTCCATGGGTTTCTATTTAAGTCTGTTATATTTGAAACAAGGAAGAGAAGCAGTGGCTCGATCTGTTTATGGAGTTTGTCGAGATGATGAGCCCTCAGTTTTATCTGACGTCTTCTTTTCCTCTCTCAGTATCCTGGAGAAAGTTCTTTGTTTTACTCTCTGGAGAAACTAATGGAGCTCATTCTGATTTGGTGGCAAAGTTTCGAAGCATTGGACAGATTGAGGTGTCCTCTGCGGAGGAGAGTGACTACATCCTGTTGTTCTGTCCCACGGCTTCACAACTCTGGACAGTGCTCCACGAGGCCTTGGGGAGGATTACAGGTAGGCACCAGGTTTGACTGATACCGGACTGATTATTTGGTTTGTTTTGAGGTTTCATTAAAAACAGTTCAAGGTATGCTCATACACCTTTGTCGGTGCAGGTGACAAACGAATCATTGTGGTGGCGATGCATCACTCCTCCAGTCCTGACCACGTTACGGCAAACAGCAGTAGACGGGTAAACGACTCAAGAGTCCACCTGGTGGTGGACTTTGTCTTCGATGAAGGACGCCTACTGGACTGTAACCGCAATCAAACTGCGTGGAGGGAAATCGAGATGTTTTTAAAAACTCCTATTACTCAGGTAAAACACTCACTGGTGTCACAGAAATGCAGACAGGGCTGTAAAAGTACAGGAAATACAAGGCCCTCGAGTGACAGGGGCCCCTCAAAGATTAAATAATAAGCAGCAGTTATTGTAGAAATCTTTGACGTTGGACCATATTTTCGTGCATTGCTGACAGGGGTGTCACCAGGAATTATATGAAAAAATCTCTCATGTGATCAGTAACCACAGTAGGGGAGGCCCTCAAACTGGTCTGTTACAGTAGGAGTCTAGCTGCAGTACCAACTAAAGCCACCAGGTGGTAACATAGACTGTAAAAAAAATGTACGTTCGCTTGCATGGCTTGAAGTGAGGTCTCCACAAAAACTGCTCCCCCTGGTGGCTGGCTGCAGTATAGGTTAAAATCCGTCTTTCCCGCCATTTCAGATGGGCTGCGTGGTGCGGATTGGTACAGCCTGATCCCGTTTGCGTTTCCACAGCAAACTGGGCCCTCTCGTGGTTGGCAGCGTGTAAGCCGGATGCAGAAAGCCGCAGCTGTTAAACACAGCATGACGCCTTAACAGCACGACACAGTTTACCCCGCTAATAAACCCAACGAAGAAGAAAAATGTGACACAGTAAACAAAGGGCAACAATGGAGGGCATCCACGTTGTAGCTCAACCTTCTGAGAGCGGATCAGTTCAGTCTGGCACCCATACGAAAGGGTCCCAAAAAGTGGGACGGCTCATCTTGGTTATTTGGGGATCTGTCCCGGGATAAATCAGTGGAAACGTCACAAAGTGCGTGCTGTACCGAGACAAACCAAACCGGTCTGCTTGGTGGAAACGCGGATAAAGTTTGACTTCTCCAAAAGGATTTGTAAAAATAAGGCAGCAAAGACCTGGCTTAAAGTGCTAAAATTTGCTGTTCCTTGAGTGTCTGTTTGCTTTTTGGAGCCTGAAACGTAACAATGACTCAAAGTGTAAAAAACAAACAAACAAAAAATAGAAAAGTAATAAAACTCGAAATGTAAGACCCAAAATGTAACAAAAGTGCTGAGCCCAAAATGTAATTTTTAAAAAAAAAGTAATGAAACCCAAATGTTGTACCTTTTGGCCCAAAATGTAACAATTTGTTACATTTTGGGTTTTATTTTTGTTTCAAATTACATTTCAGGCTCAGCACTTTTGTTAAATTATCCACAAGTTGTTACATTTCAAGCTTTATTACATCATTATTTATTTCATTTCAGGCTTTATTAGGGGAGACTGGGGACAGTTGCAACACTTTTTACATTACTCTCAGTTACTCAGAGACTATTTGGACTAGTCTCACCAAATCTTTACATACTAAACCTACATCTGTCTGCTAAATGCCCATACCATTTAAAGATGGCTACATATAACATATTAATCACAATATTCATTTGAAAAGAGGAATTCAGACGTTGAAACTGACCTCAAACCTGGGGACAGTTGCAACACAGATCAGGGACAGTTGCAACATATAAAAAACATTAATTTCTCACTAATAGGACAAATACTAATGTTATGATCCAGAGTGGGCTCAAATTCAATTTTCTTTTCTGTACAGCTTTAAGGAATTTAATTAGTTTTGTTTTGTTTAAAACATGGGCCTACCTTGAGTCAATGTGCAGATATTACTGAAGCTATAAAAACTCAATATTGCATTTTGGGACAAAAAGAATGAAAAAAAGAATGAAAAAAAAAAAAAAGAATATATATATATATATATATATATATATATATATATATATATATATATATATATATATATATATATATATATATATTTACAATTTCTCTATTTAGATGATTAATTCACTATATGACAAGTTAATATGACGCATACAACATACAACAATAACGAATTGCTCATTTTTGCTTAACAAGCTATTTGGGAAATTATTCTGTTTATCATTAGCGTTAGTTTCTCCATATGATTGCCTGTTCTGTTCATCATGAGCAATAAAATATATTAATTTTGCCTATTTTGAACTAAAAATCTTAAAAATATGGTTTTGTGGTCTCTTCTAATATGACTAACCTAAAAGCATGGGGACAGTTGCAAAAGTTGCAACTGTCCCCATGGTACCAGTCATGACAAAACGCCATGTGCTAGCTAGCCACATTGACATTAACACATGCTCACCATGTCATTTAATTTTCAACAAACAGTGATTCAAACTAGAAAGGTTTGGATTCATTCATACATAAGGTCAGGACAGTGTGACAAAAAAACAGCTCATGAAAAAAGCTACTTTCGTACCTCCAAAACAACTTTACTTGATAGAAGCAGGACCAGATGCTCAATATGGCCTCCCTCTTCTTGGTGGGTAGAGGGTCTAACTGAGCATGTGCAGTGTGAGTGTCATCACTCTAGCATGTTTCTGATTGGAGAAATAAGGCTTGTTGCAACCGTCCCTTGTTGCAACTGTGCCCAGTCTCCCCTACATTATTTTTTAGAACATTTTAGTCTTTTGTTACATTTTGGGTCATTGTTCGGTTTTGGGCTCTAACAAGGCTGGCTCCGGAGGAACAGGAAGTCATATACACACCAAATCAAAAAGCAGTTTTCACAGTAGAAATAAATCTGTTTCCAGCCTGGGACTAAAAACGTCTCCTGTCTAAATTGCTAATTTTACGGCACACACTGTACAGGGGGTGACTTTTTAAAAATATTAAGATTGCAAGTTTGCCCAATCAGAGGCACAGCTCTGCTCACATGACTGATGAGCGCCCTATGGTTTTGGTGTGGTGACTCAAACCCTGCCCCACTTCCAATATGGCTGCCCCAGTAGATTTGCTTCAAAAATCCATTTCGGACACAGATAGGTGACGCCGCAGAGACTACAACCAGTAATTTTACAGTCTTTGCTTTGTACATGCATGGATCTGTCCTCTTTATACTTAAACGCCACCAGAGTTTTTTTTTACTTTAAACTCATTACAGCCTGTGGTTACATCTTCTTTCAGCGAGTCTTTTAGGCATGCAATGGATTTTACTCTCCATCCAAGAAAAAAATATCTGATATCATCATTTCAATAAGAAGAAATAAGTACAAAATGAAAGGTTATTCACTGCTCAAATGGATGTTCGTAGTTCCTCTGAATGAGCTTTTACTGGAACATCATTTTATTGCCTGTTGAAAACATTGTACCTTGAACCCTCTGATGCAACCAACTCAGTTGCAAAAGAAAGTGTTATATGAGGGGAAGTGACCCTCTGTGGATTTATATTTATCCACAATATTCAAAAGCTTGAACTGGTCACTCATAAAAATGGTCAGGATGGTTAAAAAACATGGATTTAAATCATGAACTAAGTAAGAAACATTTAAAGCTACAGTGAAGAGTTATTTTGCTTTTCAAACATGTTCCTTCAATCAATCGCACAACAGCTCTTCCCCATTTTTTGATTTTTGTTTAGACGGTATTTAAGCCAATGCTGCCGCTCAGTAGGCGTAACCGTGACTTCCACTTGCTGTGACATAACGTGCATACCCTCTATTATATGGAGCTGTCCCTATCCCCACCACAAACCCATAAACACTGATATGAGATTATCCAGGTTAATCTCTTTCTGCCTTTGTTGTTTCTTAGATCACCATCGAGAACGTCAGAGAGAACAGTAAGTGAACTGCACATAATTTCAATCATTTTTTAAAAATCCCTTCATATGGTTAATTTTGTATTAAATGATCACGTCTTTGTAATTCTCTAAAATTTTTCTGCCTTAAGTGAGTAAGGGGTGCAACTATTTATCACCCTTGCATCAAAATATTGCAACACTTTGTTAAATAAGGATTTTGTTTCCTTGCAAATTGCTTAAACCCTAAGCATGAATTGAAATAGCACAAATGATCAAATTTATGCTCAATTTTCAATTTTGTTAAATAAGGATTTTGTTTCCTTGCAAATTGTTTAAACCCTAAGCATGAATTGAAATAGCACAAATGATCAAATTTATGCTCAATTTCAGTTGAAAAATTGCGGCGTTATTATCATTATCATTATATTGTGATTTTGTCTTAAGTCCTTTGATATAACGTGGTTTCCTCAATTTTGTAGATTTCATCATTTAAACTACATAATATAATTAAAAGAGTCAGAAAATCAAAAAAGTCTGTAAAAAAGGTTGAATCAGAAAAATAAAACTGGAAGGCTTATATCTGTTAAATGATGAAACTGTATAATTATTTTGAATCTTAATGGGTTTTCTTTTTAATAAAATACACGACCGACTGATTTGTAAGCATTTAAAAACAACACAATTTTTACTAAAGGTTGGCTCCACTTTAATATTTATTGGTTAAATTCTTAAGTTCAGTTTCTCATTCACTGTGAAAATCACTGAAAATAGAATTGACACTAATTTTGGTTTAAGTTGTTGAAACTTTGAATAATGATTAAAAAACGACTCATATACTTATTTCCTTTTTTTTTTTTAGGGGTGTGCACCACCAAGAAGATAATCGCTTTCATCGTTGGTTTCGTGATTGGATTTGTTGCTGTTATTTTAGCCACTCAGCTCACATAATAACACAGTTTCTTAATTCTCACAGATACTGTGCCTTTGAAATATAACCACATTGAATTATCTGTTGAAATGTTAGTTGAATTGATGGTTGGATCCTCTTGTTAAAACTAAAAAATCCTAACGATGTGATTCTTCACTCAGGAATGTATGACTGAAATAATTTCCACACACATTTTCATGTTTTATTCTCTTTAGTCACTACTTCTGTTGAGCCATCTATGAAGCATGAATCAGAATAAAGCTGAATGAGTGAGGTGGTGAAATGCAAGAGAAGCTAAGTCCGCTAAGTCCCAACAAATCATCAGAAGTGAAATAAAGCATGATCAAAACCAGCACAGGCTCAATATCCTCTATGCTTGCAGGCTAACTGTGGTGCTACACATACAGATGCTGGCCTCTATGGTGTCATTTTTGCCTTCATCATTGTCTTACTGCCCTCTACTGGTCTGCCAGTGTAATGCAATTACTTTTCTTTTTTTCTGTACGCCACGGGCTTGATTTGTGTTATCTATCCCGGGGCCTGTACTACGAAGCTGGATTAGCTCTTAGAGAGATAACTTCCTGGATAAGTTTCGGGTTTTCCGTACTACGAATGTGGATCTCTTTTTATCCAGACACGTTGCCCCGGTAACTGATGCTGAACGCCAAACCTGGTTCGGAGCAGGTTAAGTTCCAGGATAAGAGCTCACGGGGTGTGACAGACCGCCCGCTGAACAATCGGTTCTCTCGGGTGGGCAGGAAAGACCACACAGTCACCAGTTTGCTCAGCCGGAGTGAAGTCCTCCGGCGCGGGACCACCCCCTGTCTTTTTGGCCCAACATTTTTTATTATGGGCTGTGAACAAACTATCTACTGATCATCTTAACTGAGACTTTGTCAGGAAAAGTAGAAATGTGTGCAAATGGAATCTTGCATTCTGAGCACTTTGAAGGATGTTTTTATATTTACTTTTAATTTGCTCCCACGTCCTTTTTCCCCTCTGCTATTGGATCTGCAATAGAAATTGCCTGTAATGAGCGTTTTCCTTGCGATGTAAAGGAAAGTGGACTCTTTCTAATTATGAGGTCGGATATGATGCTGATCACACACACACTGACTGACAACATGAATGAATAAGGACCTAACTGCCCGTGTCGTCACATGATGAGATAGGTCTATTAATATCAGCATTTTGGAAATTTACGCATTCACAGAGTCAGCGAGTTTTTGCCAGCAATCCCTCCGGCTTCTCGCGGCCGCAGTCGTGTTGCTCCTGGCCTGGATAATACTGCGGTACTCCTCATATTTTTACAGGATTATCTGCTGCCCCTCCGCTGTAAAGTAGGCTGCTCTCTTCTCCATTGTGGAAAATGCTTCGGGGCTGCTAACCACGCCCATTTTATGTGTACGCGCATAGATCCCAGCCGGATTCACTTATCGAGTTGATAACGACCTTCGTAGTACAGCTGGTCTGGGTAACGGAGATCCGGTGAAGTTCAGCGAGTTGTCGCAGAGTTATCCTGGATGACTTAATCCAGCTTCGTAGTACAGGCCCCTGGGCCCTGTTCTACGAAGCAAGTTCAGCCTAGCGAGATAGCCTTGGAGCTACCTCGCTGAACTGAGCGCGGTAGCCGGTGGTCTCGCTACACGGTTTTTCGACGCTGGTTATCAGCCTCATAAGTGGATCCAGCTTGGCAATGAGCGCGTGCACACATATAAGGCGGAGCCCGCTGCATCTGACCAATCACGAACATGGAGCAGTCTGGTGCGTCAGAGCAGGCGGAGAGAGAAGGAGCGCATACTTCACACAGGAAGAGCAGGAGGTGATCATGAGGAAGTATGACGAGGTGAACAATGTAATTAACGTTAAAAGCAACACCGTCGCCGCTGCTAAAGCACGGAAGGAGTGCTGGCAGAAAATTGCTGACAGTCTAAATGTGTAAGTGTAGTGGTGTAGTGCAAATAAAATATTTTGTGCCATTATCATCCTGAAATAGCACTGTTCACCATGCACTTTTACTGTAACATGCACCATACCTAATTTATTTCTTAGATGAATTTATTCATTTGTTCATTCCTATCGTGTTTACATTTTTTGTGTGATATGTAGCCCACATGAGCCCTACATGAATTCCTGTCACAATTTTAAGACGGGCACTAAATTATTGTCATGGAACAGAAGTGTTGGCATTGAAGATCTTATTACGGCAATGAGAGTTCTTCATTTCCTTTAACTACCTGTAGAAAGTGTCATATAGCCTACTACCAACCCCTCTCTGGAAAACCGGTAACTTTCATAAAGGTGGTCATCCGAAAAAGAGAGTGGGTCGGGCTCTGATGTCCACGGGATCCTCTAAGAACGGACAAGCCATTTTTTCGTGAGGGCTCATTGGTCAGTGGGCGGGGTTTTTATAGTCCGCGAGTTCAATCTGGAACCTAACCTGCCCCGGAGCAGGTTAGCCGTTCAGCGTACGTTGCCATGGAGACTCGCCTCGCTGAGGAGTGATCCCGTGTCGTAGAACAGGGAATCTGAAACCTATCCTCAAAGCTACCTCGCTAGGCAGTAATCCTGCTTCGTAGAACAGGGCCCAGGTCTTCAGCCCTCGGTAGAAATGCACACAAACAATGGGCGACAGGAACCATTCAGTTCCTGGGAATATTTTACCAGGAACTCAAAGTGCTTGGACCTTCTAGGTGAAAAATATCTACAGACTTCTGCAGGTTCAACCCACCAGGAGCAGTGAAAGCAGGAGAAGCACAGGCAGTGTCTAAAACAAAGTCAATGTGGTAGAGCAAAAAAACAAACCAAAAAAAAAAAACCCCTGCAGTTCTTCAAGTGTCCACTTGAGGCTGCCTCCATAAGACGACTAATACACAATGGGCTCTGTGTCAAAATGCTAATATTTATAGAGTCAGGTTTTCGTTCCAACACAAAACTCCACCAGCTGAATTCACTGATTACCTCACCTTCAAGCAGAGAGCAGGGACTAATCAGTGAATTCAGCTGGTGGAGTTTTTGGTTGGAGTGAAAACCTGCTGCCTCTTGGCCCTTCATGGCACGAGTTTCACACCTGTGACGTAGATAGATAATCCCTCTAATTGCACTCATCTGTTTGGCTTTTGACAGGGATGATGTCCATTTTCTGCAGTCTTTGGTCCAGTATTTGTCTCAGACGGGGCTTTTTGATGAAGGGCCATGTGACACAGTTTTTTCTGGAGTCATGTTTTCAGTCTGATTCAACTTGGTGTGCATTGCTTCCACCTCTGCCATCTTGGTGTTTCTCCCTCTGCCTCTCCTCTTGATGACAGCTCTGCACCAGTAAAGGAGGTCTGGAGGAGGGGGATTAGTTGATACGAGGGGTGTGTGTGTGTGTGTGTGTGTGTGTGTGTGTGTGTGTGTGTGTGTGTAGAAGGTGGAGTGTTAAGGTCACGCCTCTGGCCTAAAAAGGCGAAGCAGAGTACCAGCTGCAGCAGGCCGCTCTAAGAATAACTCAGGGCCTGGGGCTCAGAAACACGGCATGAATGTAACATTTCCTAATTAGTTCAACGGTCTGCTCCAAAATAAACCCAAATATTCCCAATAAATGAAACCTACTGATTGTTTTTTATTTCCATTTGGGATATTTAGTTGTGTTTCATCCACTCTGTGATCACGTGACTCCAGCAGCGTTGGCTGCCGGGATAAAGTTACCTTAAAGCTCACTCCCTGTCTCTGTTTCCCCTCCGTCAGTCCGTCAGTCCCCTTGGTCAATCTAATTCTGTCAGAGCGAGCAGAGGGGGGGTCCGGCTGCTCTATCTACAACCCCAGCCTCAACCAGGCAAAGGGCAAAGACACCTCCAACCGGTCTCTGTCCGTCTCCCCAGCCTCATCCACTGCAGAGGAAGTCGGCTCCCTAAACCAGCTCGCTAACATTTGGACCCATAAAAGTTTTTCACTTTTGGAACCAGACAGAAAATGCAGATTTAAGTGTGAAAAAGAGGTGGTTTCTGCAGCATATGACGTGGCTTAATTGGGATTAAACGCTGGGATTAAACCGCACAGAGGAGTTACGGATCTACTTTAAATATTTTTTATGGCAACTTAATCTGCACTGGGGATCTAACTTTTTTATGACAGCATGACTGAAGCTGTTGAAGGTAAAGAATCCATCACATTAAGTGTCACTAATCAATCCAAACACCGTGTATTGATGTGTTTATGGAGCTGGTTTGAGCTCTGTTTTGTTTTGCACACAGTCCCTCTGATGTTGTCTGGTGTGTTGGAGAATTTCATGATTGGAGGTTTCTAAAAATATGCTGCTATCATGTAGCGGCTATTTGTAATGTAGCTTTGGGTCCCATATGACGTCTGCAGTGCTGTATATGATCGATCAGCAGCATCACTGTGGCTTATGTTACATTTTACAACATCAGCTGACACTCCAGCGTGGTAATACGTGTTTTTCTGCTGCGTGGTTGATGAAATGAAGCGAGGAAAGGATCCTAAAGCACAGCAATGTTGAAGCTGTGAAAGCTCTGTCTGTTCACCTTTGACCCCTGGAAGCCAAAGTATAGAATTGCTCAGAGGATGAGATAGGATGGTGAATCATTTTCTGGATAATGATTTTTTTAAAAAAAATCCAGGTTCCTAACTTATGGAGCATTTTCAGCACTTGTTACTCATTTTTTATCAATGGTTGCAGCTTAAGATCCCATGAGACCATAACATTATCACTGAAGAAGAGGTTATTGATCCCAACAGACACAGAAAAGTTGTTAAAGTAAGTCAATGTTTATCTTTTTTTAACTTCATCTATGATAAATAAAGTTTTGTAAGGGTCTCACCTTGTATTATTCTTCATAACACTTATATTTCTTTATTTACTGGAAAAACACGTCATCTTATATTCAGCTTTGTGAATCAATAACGTTAGCATCAAAGCTATGTTCATCATAGCTGAAGGTAAAAAAAGAAAACAAACATTTACTGACTCTCACAACTTTTCTGTGTCCACAATGATAATTGTCCTCTTAACATCCGTTGTGTTGTGGCTTTTTCATTCATGTTTTGGCTTTTGCAAATCAGCTGACACCTATCAGCCATATGCCAACATTTTAAAGTAGGGATGCACCGATATCTGATATTAATATTGCTGTTATGGCCGATAACCCATATTTACTAAAAAAAAACAAAAAACAATCTGAGATGATGTGTTGATATAATTCAGAGAGAAAGAGCGTGATCGAGAGAAAAGACGATCATGGAGAGGATCAAAGGATGGAGCGCCTGAGATAGACGTGATCAAAAAAGTACATTTTGTCTGTTTTTTGGATCAAAAACATAAAAAGAGACATAAAAGAAGAAAGTCAACTCTTCTTAGGTAGTTTTTGTGTTTGCATAGTCAGAGAAAACAAGATTATGTGGGTAAACAGCATGCGATCCGAGGCACTCCGATGAAATAAAATCCTTTATTATGTCAGGGACATGTCTACGCATTTTGACTCATCCGAATCTTTTTGGAGATTTTATTTCATCGAAGTGCCTCGGGTTGCATGCTGTTTTCTAAAGTTCTCCCTTGAATCCTTGAAAAGCACCCGATCTTACCTTTGCATCACACGTTTTGACCCAGTGCAGCACTCACCTCTATCTTTTCTTCAATTTTATTTGGGTCTTGAAAGTTTGTTCAAGATGCTCTAAAAAACGGCCGGCAGCTACTGAGTAAATATCATCCCATTTTTACACATTGGTCGATACCGATATATTGTGCATCTCTGTTTTAAAGTTGATATTTTTACCAAAGCAGATGTTAGGAAAAAAATCAAGGATAATAGAATTGTTAAAAATAATGACTTTCTGAGCTAAAACACTGATAACTTTGAGAATTCTTTTAATTACCTTGATGTATTAAAGCCTAATCAGTTATGTCATAATCACAACAAAAGGAGTGGATCAAAATTGATTAGGACAGTCATGTATATAAAACAACATACATCTACATCTAGGAAACATCTGAATAGTGAACTGTTGTGAGACTAACCCAATTAATTGTATACCAATAACCTAATGATCTAATTAATCTCTTGAGTATTGCTAAAGGCAGTTATTAAAGTTTCCTCTGTTGTTGTTTCAATAAGAAAGTCTTACAAGAGAATTCATGGGAATTATTACATTGTACGTAGGGTTTGTCTGCAGAGTTTCTAAAGGGTTTCACTGGGACACAGCCCATCCGTTCTGACATGCACCTTCTCAAAAATGTAACTGGTTCACTGAGTCGCTTTGAGTTTCCTGCATTTACAAAATTTCTGGTTTTGCCCCATTTTCTAAATTTTGCGGGAGAAGCTCTGGACTAATTCAAGCAGAGACCAAGTTTCCTGAACATAAACAAGCAAATATTGTTACAGAGCTGGACACTGGTGATAGGATGAGAATAGAAACCACATGTCTGACCAATGTTTGGGTGGAAAAGTCCAACTTAAAAGTATGTGCTCATGATGGTGGTTTCCTAAACAGGTCGGTGCAGAAAGACAATCCAGCCTTTGCTAGTTGACAACAAAATTACATGTTAGTTAAAGAAAACAAGAATATTTTAACTTTTGTTGGCCAATAATGCTGGTCATGTGTTTGGTCTGAGCAGTATAACAGCCACCTGCTGCTGGTCAGCTAGCTAACATGCTACAATGCTCTACTACCTGGATGAAAATGAGCACATATAGTGGAGATATTTTGATTTACATAACAGAGATAAGGTTTCATGCAGGCTGTGTCTGGTTGAACACTGGAACAGATTAATGTTTAACCAGCACAGACACGCAGATGTTGACCTGCAAAAGTTTGTGATGCTAGCTCTGCTAGTTTTAGGGACTGTTTACATGACAATGTTTCAACCAAAAACACACAAAACTCTGTGGATAAAATCTGCATCTGGGCAGAGTTTATCTAGCGTACATGCCGAATTTGTTTTCACTGATAGTAGAAGTTGCCACAATGCACATGCAAAGAGTTAGGGTCAGTGTTTCTATTGAAATCTCTGGCTTTTCATCCTAAAACCATTGCCCTTAGCCTCACTCTGCAAACCTATTTGAAATAATTTACCCACAGACTATAATCTCATAGAAGTCCAATGATGCTGGCACCAAAGCCCGATACACAACACTACGGCAGACAAATCACTCTCATTTAGGTTAAAACGTAAACATCAGCTTGAATCAAACTTCTAAGGTAACCAGACCCCACAGTGAGCTCTCTGCTGCCCTTTCCTGAGCTCCCTGCTCTCACTGAGTAAATGTTATGACTACTCTCTGTATTCTGACTGAATAGGCAACAACTGGCCCTTAATGACTCCTCTGGGCTGAGCTGCCATGGATACCCGGTGAGAGTAACAACAGAAAAGTCATCCTCAGCGTGTTGTCAGGTCAGCCATAAAAGGAGGAATCATGCAGGGATGGTTGAGCAAACCATTTAGAGCTGGGTTTCCAATCCGTTGATCCACGGAAGTATCAGTGACGGAAAGGGAAAGATTTACAAGTCAATGATGTTTTGAAGCCAAAGCTCATTAAATACATCTTTGTCCCTCCAAGGAAAAAAATAGTCATGAATATTATGTCAGTCTGATTCCAGTTTGGATGTTTCTTGTGCAGCTGTTTTTAGCTTCAGGCTGTTACATAAGAAAAGGTTAAAGGGTCATCAGAAGGATTCCAACATGTTTCCTGAGGGACTAGTTTGACCTGTCATTAGTAGGTATTAAGCAGATGAAGTCATTAAGTTGCCTTACATCATACAGAGCATCACAAATTTAGTATAACTGTGTGAAGCTGTAGTTCAGACATGTTGCTAGAAATTATGATTAAAAACGTGCAAACCAGGTGTCTGAGTAAAGAATAATGTATAAAAGGGCTGGGACGATATGCTATTCTCGGGATTTGATTCTATTACAATGTCTGGGGTGCTGATTGGATTTAAATTATGATTCTTCGTTATTTACGATTTTTGTGATTTTGAGGTTTTTTTTTGGCTAACTCCGGACCATGTGAAAAGGTTAAATGATGATGATGATGATGATGTCAACAGACTATATCAGGAACCATATTTTCCCATAAAATGCACATCACATGAGTCAGAGAGAAACATTTCGCCCTCTGCTGGAGGAAAATGGTAACTATTTTCCAATCCAGTTTATAAACAAAGACTGAAATAAAGAAATTGATTATGAAAAAAGGGACCAAATTTTTGACAACGAACCCCAAGTTTGATATTGTCAAAGATAAAATCCTAATGTATCGTATTTAGATATTTTCTCCCAACCCTAATGTATAGTGAATGGGTGGTTATGCAACGTCTCACCCTTAAGGAATTATTACCCAGGTACCCAATGATGAAAAAGCTGACGAGTTATTTCATACTTGATGAGTTAGTTTGTAATCTGTGATCAAGATTTTGATAAAGGTTTAAAAAATAAGACAAACAAAAAACATTGAAGTGATAATTTAATGCCTGTTATAGTTGAAACATGAGCTCGCTAATATTGTTATGACTAATATTTGACTTTTAAAGGGGCTGTGAGGAGTTTAAAAGTGATCTTGAAAAAGTCTCCTTCTAGATATATGCCTGATCATAACCCACACTTTAAAATGAGATTATCAGCACCGATATAGGTTAATTCGAAATATTACTGCAGGACCAGATTGGTTTACGGCACGTCTCTATGACAACACCACGCCAGCTAATGAAGTAGTGAGAGGAGAGATCTGTGTTTCTCTCTGCTGAAAACAATTTCTGTGATTAATTTTGTAGTGATGGTGGACACAGGAGTCTAACTGTCAGACAGAAAAAGGACAGAAGAGCAGAAGAAATATAAATAGGAGAGAGATAGAGCATGAGCTAAAGGCTAACACAGGGGCTAAACTGTTTGTGCTAATGTTGATTCCAACCCACAGTCAGCAGTTATTCTGCAGTGGTCTGTTCAAACTTGAGAGTCTATCAATAAAATGAAGAGTGAGGTTACGTTAGCTCTGATTGGTAGATGACTGGCGGGACATAGCTAACGAGGATTTAAAAACATTACACATTACAGACATAAGGCTACATATGGACGGCTTCTTAACTACTGTACAAACTGACAGTTTGCTTGTTGTTACGTTAGCCTACAGATACGTTGTAGGCTGCTATTAGCACTACATATAGCAGGCTACTGACGTACTGTTAAAACTTACAACTTTTCAAACAATAGCACTCCATAACTGTTCTGATAAATACCTTACTTATCGCGTTGTATCTGGTAAAAAGCTGACTTCAATGAAAATTTGTTCTTAAACAAACACACGCCTGGTTAAAAATCACATCTTCACAACAGTATGCGTGAGACTCTGGGCCAGAAGGTGGCGCTGTAGTCTATTCAAAACAGATCCTCCTCATAGCATCTCACCAGCCAGCTCTCATAATTTCACTCTCAACACCAGCCTGAGACTCTGACCTTTTTACTGGGTGTGTGTTCAGGCTATACCTCACCGAGTATTCACACTTGTCATAAGGTTTTGACTTGAGCTGTAGCTAAGAAAACTTGCAGTGTATTTCTATTTTTGAAGACTGTAAAGACATGTAGCATGGATATCAGGCATGCATTAAGTTGAATTGAATCCATGTGTGAGTTTTAGACACAAACATTAAGGGTACCTTGTTGTAAGTTGTTGTTAGCTATTGAAGCTAACTAGCATGGTGTTTTCAGATGAAGACATGACTTGTGGGTTTACTTAGAGTGATCTTGTCATTATTACTTATTACACATTGTTAAAACATGTTATAAATAATGGATTAAACTTAATTTAGATGGCACTAGAAACTGCATGTCATATAGCGTATTCAATTTTTCAGTGCAGTCGCTAAAAAAACAAACATAGAAATAACACAAACAAAAACATATTCCTGAAAACATGTGTTAATGAGCGCTCAATTTAGATAACGTGAAGTGCAACATTGTAGAGATATGATCATAGACCTGCTCTGGGACAGTGGTCCCACGCCGCCCTCTGGGGTTTTGCATTCAGTCTCTCCTATTTTGAACTGAGCTGGAATCAGGGTAATGACGTTAGACTGAGGTGTGTGTGTGTGTGTGTGTGTGTGTGTTTGTGTGTGTGTAGAGCCCTGCTAAGCTGTTTGAGTCAGCAGTAACAGAGTAACCTACAGTAGCTGCCAGCAGTGAGCTGAAGAGAGTCAACAGGTGGTCTGAGCTTTCCCAGCACACTCACCGTGACATTAACAAATAAATACAGTACGGCTGATTTAACGACACGTTAATCCATCATCTGCCGTCCTCCTGAAGAGAATGTTGAAGATTAAATTGTAAACATTGTTAATTTCTTCTCATTTCATTTCTTCTCCAAAAAAGTCTACAGCCTCTCTTGGATTATGTAGTCCAGATCTGACAGGTCTAGATGTAGTGGTTTAGATTCAGTCTCCTGGTAGCACAGTCAGGGGAGAGCCCATGTGTCTGTCCTCATAATGTTGAGGATCAGACTGTGAATGTGTGAACAGATCACATCACACAGAGCATGTAAGGATACCACTGGACTCTGGATATTACTGTTCACTGTTAGCCGGAGAAATCCTTGGTGTTATCCCTCAGAGAGCTTTAAGTCCTGTCACTCATTGTCTTAGCTCCGCGTTCTTTTTCCTAAACTTCTTACAGTTTTTAAACCGGCACAGCACCATTCACAGTTTTCTTGGAGTGGATTCTGGCTGCTGCCACTGCTGTTTGATGTTTTCTAAATGTATTTCAAACACAATCATGAGTTTTCAAATGACCCAAATGTTTGGTTGCGTTAAAATTTGAGGACTTTTAGTTCCTTGTTTCAGAAAACTTGCAGAATTTGTTTTCCAATCCTCTCAGTGTGAAAACACCCACTGCGTTGACGCAATTTTAACGACTTGTTGGCTTGTTGCTACTCTTTGAAACAATACAGCACCTGGCAATCGGTACTCAACTGTACCAATTTTCAGTACTTTTTTTGTGTTTATGTGGTAAAAAATATCAATTTGTTTAATAATAGAATAAAAAAATCAATTAAACATATTATTCTTCAATATATAACCTTTCAATGTTGTGTTCATGTCCAGCATGGAAAATTGCCTACTCTTCCACTCCCTCACAGTTGCGAGGATGTGTTTAGGTACCTAAAAATGGTACTTTTTGGTTTCATGTGAATCAGTACTTTTGATAGAATTTGGTCCCATCGGTACCCATCCCTACGCCACTTTATGTAATAATGCCACATTATATAATAATGTAACAAATTTTCATTTCGTTATGTAATAATGCTCACTGCGTAACGATCTGCCGCTTTATGCAATAAAGTGATAGAATATACAAGAAATTATTACATGATGGGGCGAAGTTTAGTACATATTGCATTCAAGAATTTGATTACAAAAATGAAGCTTTATTACAAAATGAGGTGAAAGTTTATTACATTATTACATATTGGGGCGTTTCAGTTAAATTTAATGAATGGCTGAATGAATGAGTATTTTATTTTGGTTACAATCTCCAGTACAGAATATGAACTATGTGAGATCACTTTACGAAAGAATAAATAAATATTTATAAAAAAAAATAAAAAAATTGACATGCCTACCCCCCCCCCCCCCCCAAAAAAAAAATAAACAATAAAAAAAAAAAATAAAAAAATAAAATTGAATTAAATAAATAATAATAATAATAATAATAATAATAATAATAATAATAATAATAATAATAATAATAATAATAATAATAATAATAAATATATAAAATAAAACAAACAAAATCAATAAATAAAAAGTGAACAAATAAAAAAACGTAAATAGATAAATAAAGAAATACAATTAAAAAATTAACAAACTCTGAAACTGTAACAAACACAAGTGTATTTGACATTTTTTCTCACTTAACTACAGCACTACCAAAAATTGAAATCTTAATCAAGCATTTTTGTCTTGTTTTAAGTAAATATTGTCTTATTACATTCGATATGAGCCACATTCAACTGAGAAACTCAGAAAAATGTCTTTTTTCAAATTATGTTAAGACAAAAATGAGGTCTGAATTCCTTGTAACAAGTAAAAAAAAAAGTGCCAATGGAACAAGAAAAATTTGCTTGAAATTTGCTTGAAACTAGAATAATGTCTTAATATGAGTAACTTTCCTTGTTCCATTGGCAGGTTTTTTTTTTTTTACTTTTTACAAGCAATTTAGACCCCATTTTTGTTTTTAAATAACTTGAAATCTGACATTTTTCTGGACTGGTCAGGTTAAACGGGCTTATATTAAGTCTAAAAGGGATTTTCTACTGAAAATAAGACAAATCGTTTGAATAGATTTTTTTTTTTCAGTGTGTTATCATTGGATAAAATTGTACTGAAGAAAGGAGAGGTAAGGAAATGTGTCTTTTGTAGATTAGTTTTTTGTTGTAACAGTGCTTCTTGGTAAGAGCAGCAAAGCTGAGTGTGTGGGTTGGGCCCAAGAAAAATTAGCAAAGTCTTCTCTCTCAACGCCAAACAGCTGATTCTTCTGAGGCTTTTGATATCTTATGACGATGATGCTGAACAGACAACACTGCTGAACACAAAATTATCGGTGTGTTATGTTAAAAGCTGGGTGCATGGGTAACCTGAGCAGATAGATTTTACAGGGATTTTACAGAAAATGGTCTGTCTTAATGTATATATAAAAAAATGGAGGCTTTGATTTTGGCTCATGTACTCTACGGATTCTCTAAGGCCACAAAGTTCTGATCCTGGTTGTTCTGTTTCTGTCCCTCAGCTCGGTCGTCGACCACTACCACGATGGTCATCGATGGTAAGAACGGGGAGGCTGGTTCGCCGCCTATGAAACCCAAGAAAACTTTTACAGATGACCTCCACTCGACCTTCAGCTCCCCACTGGCCTGGATCCTGGTCCTGGCCCTCGTCATTACCTGGTCTTGTGTTTTTGTTATTATGTTTGACCTGACGGACTACAAGACAATCTCAGGTAAGGGGGAGTCATCTGCTGTTTCTGTTTCATTCCAGCTGTCTTTGTTTTCTCTGTTGTGGATTCAGGATTTGTATTTATGGATACAGAGACAGAACAAAACCTAGGAACAATTATTTAATCACTGTTTTTCTGTTCTATATGCAAAAATAAACTTTCATCAATGTATATTTTTACACCCACATGACAATTCATCTGCCAGCTAGGTCAGACAGATTATAACAAACTACATATAAACTCTGTTCCGGGTTTGTTAGCTCATACTCCTCTCGGTTTGAGAAGCTTCAGACCTGTGTGGTTAGGAATAAAAACCAGTTTCCTTTAACAGCAGTAAAATATTTTTTGGCTGGTGTAGCATCAAACACAGATAGCTGCTTAGGACAAATTTAGTGTGCAATCATGTAATCAAAAGAATTTGCAGAATTTGACATTTTACATATAATTTTCTGCAAAATGTAGCTTTAAAACCAATGTCTTTATTTATTTATGTATGTATTTTCTCTTCCCTGCTACGTGCATCCAGCTCCGACTCTCTCTCTGCTTTAGAGTTAGGACAGTCTGTCTGTAACCTGAGAGGTGAAACCCACTGCAAGACAACTTGTAGAGCACACTCTGTATAATCTGCTGCTGCTCCTTAAAGGGGCTGTGAGGAGTTTGAAAGTGATCTTGAAAAAGTCTCTCTCCAATATATATATATGCCTGATCCACACTTTAAAATGAGACTATAAGCGCCAGTGTAGGCTTTTTTTCAAAATGCTACTTCAAAGCTTCTTAGTAGTTTACGGCATGTCATTGTCTCTATGACAACATCACGACAGCTGACAAAGTTTAGAAGTGAGAAGAGATTTCTGTGATTAATTTTGTAGTGATGGTGGAGCCTAACTGTCAGACAGAAAAAGGACAGAAGAGCAGAAGAAAGATAAACATGAGAGAGACAGAGCACGAGGTAAAGGCTAACACAGGGTCTAATCTGTTTGTGATAATGTTCGTTCCAACCCACAGTCAGCAGTTATTCTGCAGTGGTCTGTTCAAACTTGAGAGTCTATCAATAAAATGAAGAGTGAGGTTACGTTAGCTCTGATTGGTAGATGACTGGCAGGATGTAGCTAAATGCGGGTACATACTACAGAATAATCAGGCTGATTTTTGTCCCGATCTCCCCTTTCCAATCAAAGCCAGCAAAGTCCTGATTGTCTGATGACATCATGTGTGGTTTTCCTGTGGTGTGGGGTGTGTTAAGAGTGATTTCTTCTGGTCGGAGCCACTTGGGAGGCCTCTGACTCAGAGATCGTAGAAAATGAGCATGTTAAATATTTGGGACTAAAAATCCTGTAGTGTGTGCTGCTCTGAGAGGAGCTGAGCAGGTACAGCGTGTAATGTCACACATACCAGAGACCAGAGAAACCAATCAAGACGACAGCTGACTCAGCTGACTGACTGAAGAGGAGACCGAGATGTCCACAACCTTTCCCACAATCCTTTTTTTTTTTTTTTTTTTTTGAAATTCTAGAGTCCGAAAACAAACATCTTTGCTTTTTCCTTTCTGTCCGTCATGTTTGTTAACATCGAAGTCACGTTTTATTATGTGCGATTTAGAATATTGAGTGTGAAGAAGCTGAAGCTCTGCTGAAGAATCTGTTAGTGTGTGGTGTCCTTGGAGTGCAGGAGAGAGAAAACTTGTCCGATCCGTCTTTTGTTATCACCAAGTGTGTGCTCTCTAAGGCCATGTCCACACGTAGCCGGGGATTTTCAAAAATGAGTATCCCCCCCCTTTTTAGTTTTAAAAAATACTTTCGTCCACACAGAGCGGGTAAATCTGCCAGTGAGTGTGGCTCCAAGCACGGCAAACCCATAATGGGCAGTATTTTCCTGATGTAAAACCCATGCCAACCAATCAGAATGAGCCACCGTCATTCAGCTGTGACGTTTGAGGA
Organism: Halichoeres trimaculatus; assembly: GCF_033239565.1. Lineage (NCBI taxonomy): Eukaryota > Metazoa > Chordata > Actinopteri > Labriformes > Labridae > Halichoeres > Halichoeres trimaculatus. The sequence goes on from NW_027437191.1 coordinate 29,681,583, forward strand.
CAGAGTTTTCAGAAAACCTTATATTTATATATTTATATGGCGCTGCCCAAGTAGCTGCCTGTTGCAGCAGCTCTCTCGTCTTTGTCCGTTTCTTGTAATTTTTTCGTCTCTTTTTCGTCATCTTTGTATTTGGAGTGGATCATCACTTTGTATGGTTCATTGTTGGTCACGGACACCAAACTTTTTGTGGCTTCAGTGATATTTTTTACTACTTTTCTCCTGTGTTTGTCTGGAGATCCTACATGTAACCATGGCTGCATTGTTTACATGCGAAATTAGCTGTTAGCAGCCTGTAGCATGTCAATGCTAACTAGTGTAGGGCTTGATGATTTCCCTCGAGCTGAGGAGGAGGAGATGAGGACCTGTCCTTCCATCCATCGTTGTTGGGAACGTGGGATCTAGCTCCGGGGGATGGATGAGCTAGCTGTGCTAACCCAGCGGCATCGTGCTGTTCACGGACGTGGCTGATGGAGCTGACATCGGACGCCGGCGCCACATTGGAGGAGCTTCGCCTGCTGTGAGCAGACAGGATCCAGGAGACAGAGACTGAACAGACTGCTGGGGAGGCTCAGTCCTGGACCCTGTGGAGGTGGAGACTGGCTGGGCTGGAGAGTAGTGGACGAGTGGTGGACGGGATGTCGTCATCTAATTTCTTATGGACATTTTTGCACTTTCTACACTCTTTCTTACTTTTGTTTTTTTAAATGCTGCGGTGACTCCTGAATTTCCCCTCGGGGATAAATAAAGTATTTTCTATTCTATTCTATTCTATTCTATTCTATTCTATTCTATTTAGTGATGTAAAGCTGCAGTTTCCTGCAGAGGACAGGCGTTAATGTCTTAAAAAAACATGCGGTTTCCCGGCTATGTGTGGACATGGCCTAAATGTGCGAAGTTTTGCAGAATCCTGTAATGTGTACCAGCCTTAACCAGGATTCACTAATGTTACACGTTACGGATATGTCTCACAGGATCTCGCTGTCAGCACTACGTACAGATGGCTTCTAAACTACTGTATAAACTGACAGTTTGCTTGTTGACACGTTTTCCTACAGATACCTTGCAGCAACGGGCTGCCGATAGCACTACATATAGCCAACTACTGACATATGGTACAAAGTCACTACATTTGCTTGTTGTCACACTTCAAAGAACAGCGCTACCTAACTGTACTGATAAATCCCTTACCTCATCGTGTTGTACCTGGTAAAAGTTGACTTGAACAAAGGAAAACACACGCCTGGTTAAAAGTCACATCTTTACGACAGTGTGCGTGAGACTCCCGGCCAGAAGGTGGCACTGCAGCCCTATTAAAACAGATCCTCCTCACAGCATCTTTAAGTTTGGTATTTACAGTTTTCAGGCAAGGATTGCAAATGTTTGAACTGGAAAAGTCAACTTGATTTTTGAGAGGTGGCTTTCTTTTTCCACATTCTTCAATTTATTATAATCTTGTTTTTAAAAGTAAAGTTTTGTTTTTGCTAATCTTTGTTTTTTTCTGACTTAATTCTGATTTCTTTCCTCAGTGTTTTTCTACAGCACACTAAACTGCAATCTAATTCAACTTGTTAACATGTTTCTTTTCTTTAACAGTGACTTCACTAAGCTGAAAGCATTGGTGTAATGTTTCCTCACCACATTAAAACAAACAATGCTTCAAAACTATCATTCAACTCTAACACAACCCTAACACAAAGATCCCTCCCCTATACACCGTCATGTCCTCTTCTAAACTTCACGTCATACAACATGTACGATAAATCATGCAAGAATCTTCGTCCACCCACACCACCAGTCATTTCTTTCTCTTTCTGCTCCACTCCCACGCCAAAGTCTCTCTCCTCACTGTCTTTCTCATCCACCCAGGTCCTCCTGTCAGGAAGGTTTTTAAAGACCCGAGCCGTAGAGGCAAGACACCTTATCTGCTGCTAACCCCATAGATCAGCTGCTATCGCTAACACCGCTGCTAAAAACGACTAACCAGCTAACATTGAGCGCTAATATCAGCCGTCAATGTTAGAGAGGTCTCAGCTGAGGCTGTAGATCTGAAGAAGCTGCTTTATCTGTGGCTCTGCCTTCATGCTCGATGTTGACAGTTTAAAGTTTAGACAAATATGATTTTAGTTTGTAGATGAGTTTGTGTTGAAGAGGTAGTTCAGTCGTGTCTTTAGCATGTTTATAGTATCACCTGCATCACTAAAGGTAAGTATTTTGAAGTTTAGACATATTTGACTTCACAACCTGGAAATAGATCTGAGAAACAGGATGTAAATTGAATTTCTTTCTTTTTTTTTAAGGCTGAAATTTCTCTTAAATGTTGTTTTTTCTGTTGCTCTTTCTCCGTGCAGATTCTGTTTGCACTTTTGATGGTTGTGCTTTGAATTGGGCCGAAAATGTGTTAAAGCAATCTTGTTTTTTTTTCTTTTTATTTATTTTATTTTTTAAATGAAATGAGATCTTATTTATTTCCCCTTGGATTTAAATGTCATTGCTCTGGCTTTACAAAATGAACACTGTCTCAAAGTAAGTCCCCTGCAAAGCACTGATCCTCCTCCATCAAAGTATCTTTTGAAAACACAGTGATTTTGTTCTCTATTGAAGTTTTAACAGCAAATAAAATAAAATAAAATAAGATAAAATAAAATAAAATAAAATAAAATAAAATAAAATAAAATAAAATAAAATAAAATAAAGTAAAATAAAACAAATAGAATAAAAATAAATGTAAGCTTTGAAAAATTTTAAAATAAATAAATAAATAGATAAATAAATTAAAAAGTTAAACAAAATCAAACAAACAAACAAACAAACAAACAAAAAAAAAAAACCAACTGTAGTTCTTTCATTGTCCACTTGAGGGCGGTTCCAAAAGCCACAAAATCCCCATTGGGTCCCATGCTAAAATGCTTTTTACAGCAACATTAAGCACATCTACAGCCTGGCATAGAAACCAGTTTTATAGATTTAGCTTGTTTTTTTTTTTCGTTGCACCCCTTAAATATTTTAAAAGTAATATAAAAGCAAAGAGATACTTGTATATTTTCGTACAACCATTTACTGTCTGTGGTTGGATTCAACACATTCTAGCTTGATGAAGGAGGATCACAGTGATATTCTGATGCTTACTGTGCAACAATATGTCGGCCTGTTGCTCTGGTTAAACTGGAAGGTGGGGACAGTCTTCTCTAAAATATAAAAACTCCTCAAAATCAAGATTTCATCTTTTTACGCCCACCCTAGTTTAACCCTTTGCTCAGAAGTTTTGATTTTGGACATTCCCTCAATGCAGAAGAAAAAAGACTCATCTGTACTGAGAAAATGTGTGAGTAAGGGCGCAGAAGCTCTTACTGAAGGCTGTTCATATTTGCTTTGGATAATCAGGGTAAAACAAGCAAAGTCACTGAATAAATAAATAAAATGTCTTTCTGCTCCACCAGGAGGACTCACCAAGATCGGCTCAGACCCCTTAAAGGCTGTGAATGATGTTGTGGAGGGATCGACGAGCATGATTGGTGCAGTGTTCAAATTTGCTGCCAGCCTGATTGCACCTGAAGAAGATGAAGGTACAAAACCAGGTCCCAAATAAAAGTATCTAAAACGTGTCCTTTTTTTTTTTTCTTAGGTTTTACGGGGGGGGGTTTTAAGCTAAGTTTTGAATATTGTTGCCAATAAATCTTAAATCCAGTCTCTGTGGAGAATGTTAAGCCTCTCAAATTGAAATAATAATGAAATGATGAACTGATTTCAGAGGGAGAGTGTAGCAAAGTGCAGACAAATGCAGAGGTGGAAAAACACCAAAACAAACATGGGAAGCAGCCATGATCAACCTACGTTAGTGCAATAAATAAAAAGCATCCTGGCACACATTTTATGGCTAATCCTGAGACAGATCCCCAAATAACCAAGACAAACCATCCCACTTTTTGGGACCCTTCCGTATGGGTGCCAGACTAAACCGATCCGATCTCATAATGCTACAACACTGCAGACCGTTCACTGGTCAAAAGAATCGTCACTTCCTGTTTGACAGCTGCTGTATTTCTCCTGGCAGCACACAGACTTCTCTGGAACAAAGCTTGATTGTTCTTTGTATCAAAGAGCTACATGCCAATCACAGAGAAGACGAATTGCAGGATGTCTTCCACTGTTACTCTTTGTTTACTGTTGCTTTTTCTTTTGGGCCTTTGCACACAGAGTCTTTTTTTTTTGTTCGAAACTGTCGTCTGACAGTATTTTTTTAGGAACAGGTTCAATTTTTTGCGTTTCTTTGGATCCGCCCAGCTCATTTCCTGGGTAGTTTGACTATTCAGAGATGCCGTAGGCAACTTGCAACATCACATTTTCTGACATATTTTCTCTAAAAATTTTGGGCAACATCTAGATGAAGAATGAAGACTTGTGTGTGTGTGTGTGTGTGTTCACACACAGGCACACATACTGACAGCTGCTGCTCAGGATCAACTGCTTTTTTATTCAATTTTTTTCGCATTGTGAATTTTCACAAATAATACAAAATAAACGCATTGCAGACAGTGTGCAAGGTGTCTGTGCGTGACCTTTTTTTGGGGGGATTACGGATCCAAAAAATGCACCCAAAAAAAAAAAAACAGACTCTGGCTGTTTTCCAAACCGCCTACTACATACTACATGTGAAAGTAGTATGTAGTAGGCACTACATACTACTTACTGCTTTTGCTTGTAGTACGTAGTATAACGGTTCTGTTGGGTCTGTTTTGTAGTAGACAAGATTTACAGGTGTTTCTTCGCATCACTTCACTTCTATCTCATGGACGGTTTAACGTTAGTGTTCTGTTGTAATTATAATGCTGATTAATTCCAGGAGATGGCGGTAATTTACCAAAACCTGCCACCCGCATGGACAAACAGAGTTAGGGCCACTCACTGAGTTTTTGCCAAAAAAGTAGACACTGCTGGTGTAGTAGGTGGTTTGGAAAACAGGCTCAGTGTGCATAAGACCTTACACTGCGGGTTACACACCGCTTACCACAGGGAGGCATGGTTGGCTGTGGAAACGCCAACAGGACCAGGCTTAACCGAGCCAACCAGTACTGATCTACACCGGACTGCTTGGTGGAAACGGGGCTTGAGATCCAGAGTCTGAGGCTGTTTTCGAATTCGCCTACTACATACTGCTTATTAAAGTAGTATGTAGTAGGCACTGCCTACTACATACTACTTTCACAAGCAGTATGTAGTATGACTGTTCAGTTGGGTTAAATTTTGTAGTATGCGACGCTGGTCTTCAGTTCGAAGAAAACGGAAGTTGGCTACGGCTGACTTTTTTCCCCAAAAAAACTTTATTGAAAATGTAGAAAATAAACGAACCACGAGTAACTTATCTGCAAATATATTGCCAGAGAGAGCATTTTATATTAACTTTCAGTGGTGGAGATTATGAGGATTTGAATGGCTCTTATATTTTTATTCCTCTGCTACTCCGGTTGTTGTTGTTGCTCTGCCCTCTGCCATTTTCACTTCTGATATGGGACCAGGCGCGTTGCATTGTGGGTAACAGTATGCGAAGCAGACTGGTCCGATACATACTGTGGATTTTTCCAGATTCAGTACATCATCCGGGTGTTTTTCTCATACTACAACTCTGACATTTGTTTGCATAATGCATACTGCATACTGCATTTTGGTCGAATCAGTAGGCACTGCTGGTATAGTATGCGAATTCGTAAACAGCCTGAGTCTAAACAGAAACATTAAAGCGAAACTACAGCAGAAATTCATGAGTGGTAGGAGTGTTTCCAAATCGCTCCTCTCGTTACATCACAGCAGGAGCAAATCAAAACTGCTTTGTAGTCCTTAAGAGCAACAGATTCTTAACTATGCAATGCTAACCAGTAAAACCAGAGGCATCCTGCTAGCACTGCATGCAACCAGCTACAACCTCAGTCTGCCACATCTCAGTGATGGACTGCCCTAATAACCACGACAGCTAGCTAGCTAGATATTTAATTTATCTCAACAGAAATTTAAGTGAAATTCAGTTTCCAGTGAGCCAAAACACAGGGTGTCCCTATTTCTTAAACTTCACCCAATTATTATGGTATGCCAATTTATCTTTCATTTACTAATTTTTTGTCTCTTCTTCCTCCAGGAAATCTATATGCAGTGAGAAAAAAAGGTTTGTATTGATGTATATTCATGTATTGATTGCATTCTGCTGCATATATGACAAGATGAAGGAGCGTTGCTTGTTGCTATGAATGTTTCGTTCATGTTGCACTGCATTATATGTGTCACTCTTCACATGTCTTCTGTCTTTATTTCCTATAAAGATCAACAGTTTCTCCTCGTTTTGAAATCTTTTCGATAGTAGAATAAAAACTTACGGTTTCAAGGACTTAAAATTTTAATCAAGTGTATTTCAACAACCGTTGGTTCATAACACAGGTTATATATGTCTATGCTGAGTTATGTAGCAGCAACTAAGAGTGCGGCTCCAGTAAATGCCATAATGCCATAAAGCTGTACTACCTGGATGTAAACAGACACAGATGACAGATTGCATCTCGTAGAACAGGTTTGGTTTGTCAAAGTTTTTAACAGGAAGTTGGAGATAAAGTCACATGCAGGCTGAGCAATACGTAATCTGCACAAGCACATGGATGCTAATTGGCTAGGACGACAGAAAACAGAAGGCGCTAACTCTGCTAGTGTTAGCCAGACTTGACAAATCAGTTTGGCATTGTTTATTTGCAGATTCTGTAATTAAAAATGTATCTGTTTTGAAAAAGTTGTTCCTGCTTTTTTACTGTTCTATGTTTTTTTTTCAGAGTAGTTGTTAGTGAAAGTTTAAATTCTTGTGTTAATGACGGGGAAATTAAAAAGCTCAGTAATGGATCTCTACTTAAAAACCTGGACTGATTTGATGTAACTGATAGTGTTAAGCTGACTTGACTTGTGAACCGTCTCAAAGATTCAAGATGGGTGGAGGTGGAAGAGGAGGAGGAGGAGGAGAAACAGGAAGTGGAGGTGAAGATTAAGAAAAACAAAGGTATACTTTATATTTCTGATAACGTGTAGATAAACTACATAGAAATAATCAATCCTGACCCTTAAAGAAGATAAACCACTCAACTACCAGTATCTTAGGGGTTTTACTTCCACTAATGACTTTTTCCTCAAAGGTTTGTCTGTTTTTTTTTTTTACTAACTGCTTCATTTCTACTAAACCTGCATGAAAAGTATCATCCAATCAGAGGCGAGAAGTTTGGTTTTCAGATATGACTGATTTTTTTTTTTTTTTTTTTAATTTTGTTTCTCCCTCTGTGTTTCAGGCGAATTCCTTCCATCCCGGAGTAAAGGTAAGAGCCACAGACGATTAGGAACTGGATGTTATCGTCTTCTCACACTTCAGTGGTTTGAAAGTTTGAATCATTGAGACGTTTGCTGAACATTAAAGAACATCAACTTCCTGTTCCAGTCGTAGGGATGCAAGCGGAGCAGAAACTACCAGCTGTTGAAGTCGTGGAGGAGGAAGAGGGAGAGGGAGGAGAGGAGGAGGGAGAAGAAGGAGACCAAGCGGAGGAGGCTGTGGAAGAGGAGGAGGAGGAAGAAGAAGAGGAGGAGGAGGAGGACTACTATGAAGATGAGGAGTATGAGGAGTATGATGAGGAGGACTACTATGAAGATGAGGAGTATGAAGAGGAGTATGAGGAGGAAGAGGAGGAGGAAGAGGGAGTAGAAGAAGAAGAGGAGGAAGAGGAGGGCGAGGAAGAAGAGGAGGGAGCTGAAGCTGTGGATGAGGAGGAGGAGGAAGAGGAAGAAGAGGAGGCTGAGGGAGAGGAGGAGGAGGAGGAGGAGGAGGAGGAGGAAGAAACTGTAGAGGTGGAGGAAGAGGAGGATGAAGGAGAGGAGGAGGAGGGTGAGGGAGCTGAAGCTGCAGAGGAAGAGGAAGAGGAGGAAGGAGAGGAAGAGGAGGGAGAAGAAACAGTGGAGGTGGAGGAGGAGAAGGGAGAGGAGGAGGAGGGAGCTGAAGCTGCAGAAGAAGAGGAAGAAGAGGAGGAGGAGGAGGAGGAAGAAGCAGTTGAGGGAGAAAAGGAGGAAGAGGCAGCAGAAGCTGTTGAGGAGGAGGAGGACAAGGAGGAGGAGGAGGAGGAGGAAGAAGAGGAGGAAGCAGCTGAAGCTATAAAAGAGGAAAAGGAGGAAGAGGAGGAAGGGGAGGAGGAGGAAGAAGAGGAGGAAGCTGGTGCTGCTGAAGCAGAGGAAGAGGAGGAGGAGGAGGAGGAGGAGGAGGAGGAGGAGGGAGAGGAAGAGGGAGCTGCAGCTGCTGAAGCTGAGAAGGAGGAGGAGGAGGGGGAGGAGGAGGAGGAAGAAGAGGAGGAGGAAGAGGCAGAAGAGAAGGAGGAAGTTGCTGCTGCTGAAGCTGACGAGGAAGAGGAGGGGGAGGATGAGGAGGAGGAAGAGGTAGCTGCTGAGGAAGAGAAAGATGAGGATGAGGAAGACGAGAAGGAACCTGTAGCTGCTGCAGCTGAGATTGATGAAGACGAGGATGAAGTAAAAGAGGAAGCAGCAGCAGAAGAGGACGATGATGAAGATGAAGATGAAGAGGAAGAAGAGAAGGCAGATGCTGCTGATGAAGATGATGATGAAGATGCTTCTCCTGAACCCGTCTCCACCTCTGAGGATGAAGAGTCGGCTGTGTCACCTGACTCTGACTCTGACGTCCCCGTCGACGTCAAAACAAGCGCTGAAGATGTGACACCTCCTGAGGAAGATGATGAGAAGGATGAAGATGAACATGAAGAAGAGGAAACCAGTGATGAGGCGTTCACTGACACCTCGGACGTCAGTGAATCTGCTCTTCTTTCCAGTGAGGAAGAGGAGGACAAAGATGATGATGACGACGATGATGACGATGAAGATGACAAATTAGCTGAGGGGGTCACATCATCAGATACTGATGACATCATCGCAGCGGACAGCGATGAAGACCTGGAGCTCGAGCTTCCTCCTCTTCCTGCCACCAGTGAGGAAGAGGAGGAGGTAGCTGAGGAGAAAGATGAAGAACACCTGGAGGAAGACGATGATAAAGCTGCTGAGGAGGATGAAGATGATGAAGATGATCTGGACCAAACAGACGGGGACGTCTCTGTTGCCTCCTCTGAGCACTTTGCAGACGATGAAGATGATGATGACGACGATGAGGAGGAGAGTGACCTCAAAGACGAAGACCTCGACCTGGACATCCATGTGGACCTTGATGATGATGATGATGATGATGTCACGAAAGAGGACGTCCATGATGAAGATGATGATGATAAAGAAAAGGAGGAAGAGGAAGAAATCCCTCCTTTGGAAACAACAGACAGTGGAGTCTTGGGTGATGAAGATGACGATGAAGATGATGATGAAGATGAGGACACTGATCTCAAATCAGATGAAGAATCTGTCGGAGAGACCGTCTTCACTGACGACCTTTCCTATGACACTCTAGATGACGATGATGATGATGATGATGATGATGAAAAAGATGATGAAGAAATCGACACCAGCTCGTTTGAGTTCACCTTTGACCTCGAGGAAGACAAAGAAATCACAGAAACAATCATTGATGCTGAAAAAGAAGAAGATGATGTCATCGCAGAGTCCTTAGCAGATGAAGATGACAAAGATGATGAAGATGATGATGAAGAAAAGGAAGAAGATGAAGATGCCGATGACCTCTTGCTGGCAGGTACAGTCATTAAATAGTCATTGCTTTTGTTGTGAGTGTGTTGACATTATGCCATTGAGATAAACTGTTTTCTGATTGGCTGGCTGGCGTCCATACAAAATGTAATCAACAAACAAACAAACAAAACACTTTAAATAAACCGATGAGTCCTCTTAAATCAATTTATTTGTAAAATGAACCCAAAATATTGGACTTTTTGGGTTTGAGCCACAGACTGTATAATAATTAGACGTAGTCTCCCCGACGTCACCTGTCTGTTTCTGTAGCAGATTTTTGAAGCAGATTGGCTGTCGTGGCCATATTGGAAGTAATGGGGGCATTGTCATGTGAGCTGAGCTGTGCTTCTGATTGGGCGAGCTCAAAGTCTTAATATCCCCGTGAAAGTGAAAACGCAGTGAAAAAAAATCGGAAATGCTGACAGAAAAAGGCGCTGTAGTAAACATGCCAGGCCTGTAGGTGGTGCTATAACTGTCTTGTCTAGAAGTCGCTTTTGGTAGAGCTTCACCGAAGTAGAGTTGAGCCGATCGTCTGGTGTATTGGGAATACTAAGTGCAAAAGTGGAGCAACAGGTGCACATCTTGTATGGAGACAGTCAACAGATACAGCAGATCAAGCAGCACAAACACAACACGGTAGTTCGTGACGATCGTATCAACGGTACTGTTGTCCTGTTGTATGCGCTGGTGCGAAGTGGAGTGTGAAGTCAGCGTTTCCACTGAAAACTCTGGCTTACTGTTTACACAGCAACAGTGTCGGCAGCGTTTTAGAAAAATTCCACTCTGGATGCTGTTTTCAAAAGTTTGCTTTTTAGGTCGGCTGAAACGCTGTTTCCGTGTAAACGCGAGGCTGAAACGCAACAAAACTTTTGAGTTTCATCCTTAAACTGTTGTCGTGTAAACGGCCCTCTAGAAAATAATTCACCCCTGTACAGGGTGTGCTGATATTAAAATTAGGGATTCAGACATGAGAGGTTTTTTTGAACCGGGCTGTAAGTATGTCAGTCTGCTGTAAAACCGGCTTTTTGGTTTGGTGTGTATGTGACTGCTGGTTCTTCCAGAGCCAGCTTCAAGTGGACACTCGAAAAACAGCAGGTTGTAGCACCTTTTATATTTTTAGACCAGAGGTAGCTGTTTGAGTTTAACAGGGTTGAATTGATTGATACTGACTGGTAAAACATATCAATTATGACTTCAGTGCTAGAACTGTTAAAATGTTTCAAATTTGTGACTGTTAAGTTAGGGTAAAATGCCAATAAAAGCAGAATTTGATACTTGATTGACGACAAAAACCAGTTTAAGAAAAAGTTGGGGTAGGGACAATAAAACAGTGAAAAAGTTGAGAGATACTAAATAAATAAATAAGTTAAAACGTTAAGTATCATAACAGTATGAATGCACACCTAAGTGAAGATGGAGCCCGGTTCAACAGTCTGTACGAGACTGTGTGAGCAAAACACAGTGAGCTACTTGAGGTAATAATTCAACAATTTCAGAAAAATGTTCCCTGACACAAAATTTAAAAAAACCATTCATATACATGATCATGAATTGCAAACAACTTCCTGAGTCTAAGCCCATTTCAGATAAACTATACTAGAGAGTAGAAAACTATGGAAGTGTATTTGGAACAAAATTCAATTAAAACACAATGCAGGAAATACATTTTTATTTCAAGAATAAAAGGCGCATTTTCATTTTGATTTGAATAATGTCATAAAGTGCAGTCTTGAACATTTAAATGAAAATAATAATTTGATATTTAATATTTAATTTTCATTTTGACTCAAATATTGCGCCTGAGTTCTTGAAATGAAAACATAATTTCTTTATATCATTTTTTAATTTTTTGGTTTGCATATTCATTTGTTCAGTATTTAGCAGACAATTTCTTGAAAATAAAAAGGTAAACACCTTTTTATTTTTTATTTAAATAATGTCACATAAAGTGCTGTCTTGAACATGAAAATGAAAAAATATTTTACATTTAATTTTAACTTTGACTTAGATACTGTGCCTTTATTCTTGGAATAAAAATGTTTCCTGTATTGCATTTTCTATTAGAATTTTTTCTTGAATACACTCCCATAGAAAACTGTCCTGTCGCCTGAAAACAATATATTTTTAAGGACATCATGGATGCCACGTTTTCTTCTCTTATCAGCTCAAAAGTCAATTCTGTTTATGGCATGGGTTGCAAACACTTCTCTGACAGCTCCTTTACAGCCCTACATTCAGGATTTGAGCGATGTGCTGCCATTCAGACAAGGCCTTTATCAGGAAAGACAGATTTCATTACTCAGAGAAAGGCGTCAGAGTCCCATGATTGGAAACTGAATTCTGACTATTTCCCTGTAACTCTGAGATAAGTGAAAAATATCGACTCTTTTCATCACAATTTTGAAATTAAGGACAGAATTCTGACCTTATTGTTTTCAGTTCTGTTACTTCCCCCCCCTCAAAATACAGAGATTTAAGTCAGCATTCAAAAATGTCAGACTTATTTTCCAATGGCCCTGAACATCTCCTGTTCAGGGTAAGCAAGACTTGAATTTTAAAGAACATCTGATACAAAACAAAACTGCTCAAGAGAAATGAGAACCTCCAGTCCAACAATCTACGAAAACTACAACCAAACACAAAAACATCACCATCCACAAAACTTTACATTCAAACTCCTCCAGACAACCTGAGCCGCTGCTGTTTATAAGCTAACAAGCATCAAACATCAAACAGCACAAAGAAAGAAGCTAGCTTCACTCACCATGCTGACGCATCATGTAGTCTTTGATTTTAGTTCAACTGTGAACTTCTTCTCTCAGTTTGGGCCTGAGTGAGGTTCAAACCTGTGTGTGTTTCCTGTGATGTCACAGCCTGTGATTGGTCAACATGCTACAAGCAGGTCACATGGGGGCAGGGCACAAAGTCTTACTCAGACTTTTGATTTCAGCAATGTTTATATTTATTATTTTTTATTTTACTTAATTTGGTGTGACATTCTTGTCAGCAGAAAAATAAAACACTTAAAAAATTCCTAAAAAATGTGTGAATGCACTGAAAGTCACTTGATGTGAAGTGTTGTTTATCTATTTTTTCATTCAAAACCCTATCCACATTATACCTTTACCATAATAGTTCAATGTTTCTCATTGTATCATAAAACTTTAAAATTTAACAGCACAGTCTTTTTTCACTAAGTGTCATAACCTCAAACTGTGTATCTATCAGCTTCTGCTGCAGCGGCGTTGACTCTCCAGGAGGAGGCAGTAGAGACTGAGGCAGACACAGACGAGGAAGACGATGATGTCACACAGGCTGCTGATGAAGACAAGGCTGAAGATGAAGACGCACAAACAATTGGTATCAGACATACAGCATACCTGCAGAGTAATTTGTACTGATGTAACATCAAACATTAAGTCAGTCGATAACCTCCAAGAGAAAACTTATGGAGGGACACTGGAGCAGACTGAGTTTCTTCAAAGAAAGGCTGAGAAAAATACTTGGCAGTGACATTGAAAACCTTAAAATGAATGACTTTAAACCAAAATGGTCAATTAAACTTTAAACTGATCCCTTTGTTTCTTTTTAACTCTGGCTAAAGCAGAAAAACTTTGATTCCCGCCCGTTAAAACCTCTCTGACTCACGCCAGAGGCTCTTTGATTTTTCTCCCTCAGTCAGCCCGGCTGCAGCTCCTGAGGAGGAGGATGATGACAGAGAGGATGAAGAGCCGGCAGCTGATGTACAGAAAACTGTAGATGAACCAGAAGATAAAAAAGAGGAGTATGATGAAGATGAGGATGAAGAGGAGAAGGCCTCTGTGGATGTGAGCAAGCCCGTGGCTGAGCCAGAGGAGGAGGCTCCAAAGACTGAACCCACAGGTCAGACAGGGAGGTTAATTACAGACGTTTAATAACTTTAACCTTCAGACTGATTCAGCGCTCTGCTCTGTGGTTTCAGTGTGTCCCTGTATGCACTCTGCAAAGACTGAGGAGTCTGAAACCAAGACTGAGGAGAAGAAAGGTTGGTGATACCACTGTGATAGCTGCTGGTTTATCTTTACATCAGGAATCTCTTCATTACATCTGTGTTTAACACACTGTTCAGTGGAAAGACTTAATTCAGTGTTAACAGGGAGTTCCCTGTGTTTAGATCATCAAGTTTGTTAAGAATTAGAAAAAGAGGTTTCAGATCAAAGAGTCTCACCAATGATGCAGCTCCAGAACCAGCACCACTGTACATAAGTATGGGCAACATTTCTCCATCACTGCCCGCTGTACAAAAGTGAAACCAAAAATAAAGCATTTCACTGAAGGAGCAACATTTGCCGACATAGATTTTAAAATCCTGACTTTTTTCTTGGTACATAAAACTAAAATCTAGTTCTCAGAAAAATTCAGAATTCTTACAAAGCAAAATTTTGAGTGAGGAGCCAAAATTTCCTGGGTATTAGTCAAAATCTAAAATAATAATAATAAAAAAAAATAAAAAATTAAATTAAGAAAAAGATTAATTAAATGAAAATCAGATTTAAGAAACCAGCAAACACTTGGATAAAAAAATCTGAATTAAATAGACCAAGTTGGCAGCAAAAATAAGAAAGAAAAGAAAAAAAACAGGATTTTTAAAAATCAAATAAGAATACATTAAAAAAATAAAAAAATTAAAAAAATAAGAAATTAAAAATAAATAAATAAATAAAGGAAATGGCCAAGTTTTTTTTTAAAGAGTCAAATGTTGAGACATTAGTCTGAAAAATGGCAAAATAAATTAAAAAACAAAATAAATAAAATAATAAAATAAAATAAAATGGCAAAAAAGGTCTTGGTTTAAAGAGGAGTAAGTATTCAAAATTTAAAAGCAAAATTCAAAGAAAAAAAGTTGTATTCCTAAGAAATCAAACTGAAAAAGTTGAAAAAAGTTGAAAAAAAGTTTGAATTTTGGACAAAAGTAAGTAGTGTGTAAAAGCTCAGGACTCAGGAAGGGGAGTCAAAATGTTTGGTTGAAAATAAAATTTTAAAGGGAAAAAAGGAAATCAAATGTGAGTTCTTAAAAAATCCTTACTATTAGAGTATAGCTGGATCTCTGATTAAAAGATGAATGAATTAATAATAATAATTATGATTGTATAAATAAATGGAAAAAATAATAATAATAAAAAACAAAAAAAGAACAAAAGTCTGAATTTTGTTGAAAAATTCAAATTGTTTTGGTCTGAGTCAGAAAAAAAGTCAAGAATTAAAATTCAGATTTCAAAGAAAAAAGTTATTGTTATGATTTAAAAAAATTCAAACTCAAAAACTTGAAATGTATAAAATATTAAAAACATTTAGAATGCTAAAAAAAATTGTTTTGAGAAGGTTCAGAGCTCAAGAGGGAAAAGTCAACATGCAAAAATTTAAATCAGACCACCGAACATAGAAGGCGTGATTTGTACGAGATATTCTGTAGCCAGCCAGCAGAGGGAGCTCTAACTGTTTTGTCTTCACTTTGATGAGCTGTCATATTATTTGCCTCAGTATCAGCAAAAATGTTCATAAATAAAAACTGAAGTTATTGCTGTTATTGTTGCCTTCTTATTGTATTCCAAAGTAAAAGAGCTGGTCCGTATAGTTTTTATACTCTCATAAAGCTCAGTTCTTTCCTTCTAGCAATGCTGAAAAATCAACTTTATATATTTTCGCAAACAGAGTTTTCTGTTGTGTCCCTCGAGCTGGTGGAGGAAGATAATCTCAGTGAAAATCTCAGTGTTTAGTCCTCCTGTTTATGATCCTGTGTTTGTGTTTCCAGGAGCCCCGAGGAGGGTTTCAGCTGTCAGAAGGAAAAAAGGTACCGACAACAATTTAAAGTTTGTAACTGAACAGATTCACACAAACAACTTCTAATCTCTGAGTCCAAGCGAAGCTAACTCCTGATACTGAAGTTGATGAATTAGTGTTGTGAGGGTATCAGTTTGCCTTAGCTTAGCGTAAACACTGACTGATGGATTAATGGTTTTGGAGTAAACACACATTTAGAGGAAGGATTCAGGGCTGGAAAGGCTCTAATTATCTCAAACATGATACCAGTCTGTCTGTATTTTCAGACCCTGAGGCTGTGACAACAGAACCGAGACGGAAAGGTAGAAATGAAGTGTTTCTTGACATGTTTGTCCCACTTGTGTTGAAAACTCATCGTTAAAACCTGTTTATGTTTTTTGTCTGTTTGTGTCACAGCGATGCCCAGGATTCCTGGTCTTGGAGCGAGTGTCAGGAGGATTAAAAGAACGCCTATCGTCCTGAGAGGTACTCAGACGTCTTTCATGATGGTCTTTATTTTAAGGATGTGTAAAAGACGAGTTTAACTGAACAGTAATTTAGTTTTCTTTGAAACACCATGAAGACATCTTCCTTTTAAACAGTCTATTACTTAAACTCACTAACAAATGTGTTTTTCTGACAATCAGGAAATAACTCTTATAATCTAACTCTGCCTGAAAACAAATAAAAAAATCACCAAAACATGAAAATTTCATTTGAAAATTAACAAGCTATTTCCTGAATTAATGAGATGTTTTCTCTTTTCATTTCAACAAAAAGCCAAAAAGGCAGAAAAGACCAAGGCTTCAAAAACAGGTCGGTGAATAAATCAGACACTAATGAGACAAGTTCAACATGTTTTATGTAACAAGAGTCCGAAAAAAAGAGTTTTTAAAAGTTGTTCCTTTCTTACAGAGACGGAGACCAAGAAACAAGAAGATGAAGCAGAATCTGGACAAGAGGGTAGAAAATCCTTTTTATTTTAAACGATTGAATTAGGACAAATATATTTCCAAATACAGTAGACTTAACATGAGAATCTATTTTAGTACCAACTACTGCTGTCAGGCGATTAAAAAAAATACTTAAAAATTAACTGTCCAGTATTAAAATGCCTGTGTTTGCTGCCATAGAAGTTGTACAACTGTTTACCGCGTCTATAGAAGCAAATCATGTTTTTCAGTGGGGTGTCTGGCAGAGCTTGTCAATGAAAAATCCTGCTCGTAAACTACTGTGGGTGAGAGCGGTGTGCTTTTTGGATGAGAGCTCAGCGTGGATATGAGGAGAAGATGTGAGATGACAGAGACATAGAGAGACGCTGCAAGTCAGAAAAGTTCAGGCAGCTCACGCTCCAACTGAGGATGTGTCGCAGTAGTTCAGAGAGAAAGAGTACCGACATGTTTTTCTTTTCTTTGCTTCAGTCGGGCCCTGCAAACCTGCACCTGTCTACTGCCCGTCTCCACCTGGCTGGTACGGTAAGTTACAAAGAAATGCAAAAAAAAAGCAAAGACAGAAAATAAACCTGCTTTAGTCTTTTATCCTCGCCTCTGAATGACAACCGTCTGAAATGTCAAACGTTTCCTCTTCCAGTTCATCATGTGGTCACAGACAACCCTTACCCTCCTCCCACCATGCAAGGTATTCACACTCCTGTTCTGTAACGAAGAGGTCAGAAAGACAGTGCATGTATGGAGATTAGCCGGGGTTTTTATTCATTTCTTGTTATCGTTCAGCTCCGTCAGCCCCCGTCCTGACTGCTCACCCTGTCCACCCTGGAGGTCCACCTCTGCAGCCTTATTATCAGCCGCCGCTCTACCCTCAGTATCAACCGTATCCACCGCCAGTGATGCAGCCTCAGCCCCAGCCAGAGCCAGCCCCACAGGCTGAGCCAGAAATCACAGAGAAAGAGGCCCAGGTTGAGACTCCACCTGCTGCAGCTGCAGCTAAGGGTAAGAACAGTTTGAGATGAGGATTGAAAACAGCAAAGACGCCATGAATCATCACTGCAGATTCAAACTTGTCAGTAAAGGTAGAGGATGTTAGAAAATACACTCACCGTCCACTTTATCAGGTAGACCTTGCTAGTACCAGGTTGGACCCCCTTTTGCCTTCAGAACTGCTTTAATCCTCTGTGGCATAGATTCAACAAGGTCCTGGAAACATTCCTCAGAGAGTTTGGTCCATATTGACATGATAGCATCACACAGTTGCTGCAGATTTGTCGGCTGAACATCCATGATGAGAATCTCCCGTTCCACCACATCCCAAAGGTGCTCTATTGGATTGAGATCTGGGGACTGTGGAGGACATTTGAGTACAGGGAACTCATTGTCATGTTGAAGAAAGCAGTCTGAGATGATTCCAGCTTTATGACATGGAGCGTTATCCTGCTGGAAGTAGCCATCAGAAGATGGGTACACTGTGCTCATAAAGGGATGGACATGGTCAGCAACAATACTCAGGTAGGCTGTGGACTTTAAACCATGCTCAGTTGATACTAAGGGGCCCAAAGTGAGCCAAGAAAATATCCCCCACACCATTACACCAGCAGCAGCAGCCTGAACCGTTGATACAAGGCAGGATGGATCCATGCTTTCATGTTGTTGAGGCCAAATTCTGACCCTACCATCTGAATGTGGAGCAGAAATCCAGACTCATCAGACCAGGCAACGTTTTTCCAATCTTCTATTGTCCAGTTTTGGTGTTGCTGTGTGAATTGTAGCCTCAGTTTCCTGTTCTTAGCTGACAGGAGGGTCACCCGGTGTGGTCTTCTGCTGCTGTAGCCCATCTGCCTCAAGGTTGGACGTGTTGTGTGTTCAGAGATGCTCTTCTGCAGACCTCGGTTGTAACCAGTGGTTATTTGAGTTACTGTTGTCTTTCTATCAGCTCCAACCAGTCTGTCCATTCTCCTCTGACCTCTGGCATCAACAAGGCATTTTGTCCCACAGAACTGCTGCTCACTGGATATTTTCTCTTTTTGGGACCATTCTCTGTAAACCCTAGAGATGGTTGTGGGTTAAAATCCCAGTAGATCAGCAGTTTCTGAAATACTCAGACCAACAACCATGTCACGTTCAAAGTCCCTTAAATCACCTTTCTTCCTCATAGCTGCCATGTGATTGGTTGATTAGAAATTTGCGTTAACGAGCAGTTGGACAGGTGTGCCTAATGAAGTGGCTGGTGAGTGTATGATAAAATACTCCACCTGTATATTTTTCACCGCTTCAACATGATACAACTTTTTCAGAAACTTACATCAAATGTTTTTGAGTGGTTTTAAAATGTTGTGATTTTTTTCCCCCTGAACTCCACTTTCTTAAAGAGCCAGAAGCTGTTGTGGAAGAAGTGAAGGCTGCTACTGTCAAGAAAGGTACAAACTATTCGACAGCTTTTACTCTCATTAATTCTTTTTTTCCTCGAATTTATTCAGTGAAATTAATTTATTCCTGCAGCTGAAAAGAAGAAAGCCAAAGCAGCAGCAGCAGAGAAAGGTAGTGAACGCTCCTCCTGATCTGCAGTAGTAAACCAGTTATTGCTCATAACAAACACCAGCTGCATGGTTTATCAGCGCTGTGGTAAAATGACACAATGTGCTGAATGAATGCATTCATTATGGAAAATTAACTCCACTCGGCCGTTTCTCTCCAATTATCTCCTCAGAGCTGGCAGCAGCTAAAGAGAAAACAAAGAAAGGTAATTCATGTTTACCGCTTTGTAATCTGGGGTTTTCAATCGTGTCCTCTGGAGTGTCATTACGGCGGTTTGAGCCATGCTTTGTTGTAAACACACTGATGGGAAAACTTATCACTGCAGAGCTCAAGTTATTAACCTTGAATGTGAATGAAGTAGTGACAATTCCACCTCTCATTTCCCCTTAAGGGTCATTACAGGTCTTCAACAGGAGGTCTGTGGCCCCTAGGGGGTCTGTGACGTTTTGGATTGATTAGGCAATATTTTATATTTTCATGTGTGTATCCCAAAATATTTCAATTTTTACTCACGTTATTGTTTTTGGACACACATTGATGGATGAATGGAGGACAAAGATGTTATCCTTTAGTCAGAAATTAACACATTCGGCAACACAGCAACTCTCTCAAACTGCCAGTGTTGCCATGGTTACCTTGAAAAAGTAATCCAATTACTAATTACTGATTACTCTTTTAAAAAGTAACTCATTTCCTAGCAAGGATACATGAACTTGGACCTCATATGAAGGAGTTACAATGACTTCCTGATTCATGGCTAGATATCAGAGTTTGACAAGACGCCATAGACACCCTAATTAGTGATGCTTTATGAAGGCGTGAAAACATTTGTGAGCGCAAATGAAGCACAAATCGGCCAAAATTGAGGAGTTTTAATAGCAGCTGATTTTTTTTTAACTAATAAAAATGAAAATTGTAACACAGAGTAACCTGGATAAGCAACTTTAATCTGATTACTGGTTTGGAAAAGTCAAAACTCAAATGTACTGTCCTGGAGCTTTAAGGAAAAATTTTTTTTTTTTTTTGCTTTACGTGGATTTCATACATAATATCATACTCCTTTTGCAGTTTTAACATCAATATGTCATCATTTGACTAATTTTCTGGTACATTTTACAAAGTTCTTCCAACTTTTTTGGCGTTTGGGATGGTCTGAAAAACGTTGCTGCTCTTGGATAACATTTCCTGTGAAAGTGAGAGACCTCTGCAGGACAGAGTCAAGGGTCAGGGTTAAGGCTAGGGTTCGTGGTGATAAGGGGTTTGATGATTTGTACAAACCCAATCCCAAAAAAGTTTGGAGACTGGTTCAGAATGAGGAAAACAGTTTTAAAGGTCCCATATTCTGCTCTTTTTCTGCAGTTTAATATGGATCATTGATGTCTTCATGAAATGGTAGTAACATGTTTTGGTCCAAAAAGCCAATAAATCAAGCACAGCAGCATTGTTTCCAGGCTCTCATAGCCCCTCTGTTCAGAACGCTCTGATTTAGTGGGCGTGGCCTTCATATGTAAATGAGCCACCGCTGATACCGCCCCGCTCTTCTACATCACTGAGAGCGGCGCCACCAGCTCTGAGTGCACAATGTTTAGAAAACAGCAAAGCTCGTTTACCGTAACATTACAGGCTAAAACAACAGGCTAACCACAGCTAAAGTTAGCATCCTGAAGCTAACATAGAAACAGGGGGGGACACTGAGGAAAAGCTCTTCCATCTGCTCCACAGCACACAGCATTTAAAATACTCACATTTCCAGGGTCCCAGGTTTGTTGGAGGATGGTTGGTAATGTGCCTGGATTCAGGACCAGTCTATTGGCTAGCCCTCTGTTGAACTGTCCAAAGTTGGAAAAGTAGTCGGCTGTGAAGTGACTAGCACACACATGCACAGTTTTACTGAGTGTAGCTGGAACATTTCCTTGATAAATGAACTCTAGCCACTTAGTCTGTCTTCTTCTGAGATGGGAAGCTTGTGCATGGAACTATGTGACTGTTTACTGCCAAAAAGAGCATAGCTCTTCAGCCATGGAATTCTGAACAGCAGTGGAGAGGGGAGTGGGCGGGGAGGGGGTTCGGGGGTATCTGCTCCGAAGGACCAATTAGGTCAGACTTGCTCCTGATTGGTCAGAAAAGGGAATCACTGACATCGGCAAATCCCCAAAATCCAAACAGCTCGTTTTAGGTCAGGATTTTACATTCACAAGCATTACTAAGTACAGGTTTTGTCATCAAATTTCACATTTTGTGGGCTGGGAGGAAAGCCAAAGACCCACAAATTTCACTAAAAGACTTAATAAAGAGATTTTTGCTTAATATGAGACCTTTAATATATTTTAGCCTTTGCAAAGGATTATGGACATTTCATAAACTAAAGTTCACAGTATTGTTCAAAGGTTCAGAGAATCTGCAGAAATATTTGTTTAAAAAGGACCTTGACCAAGACCCAACAATGTTTTCTTTGAAACTAACTGACTGAACTCCAGGGCTTTAAGTGTTGAGCTGAATTATGTAAAACAGTGTTGAAGCAAAATATACTGCCATCCAGAAAATGCCCTTTTCAGGAAAGATCTTACATCTGTCTGTAAGACACAACTCCCAAAGTGCTTTTTGCTCATGTTAGCTCTTAATGGCTCTGTAATAGAAGAGCCCAGCTGGCTTCACTGAAGTCTCAAATTTTTGCCCAATGAAAATCTGTTGCAGGATGATAACAAATATATAACAAAGAATACCTTGAACTGTTGAGCCGCTAAAATATCAAGCAAAAAAGGGAAAACATTATCTTTTATAACTTCAGAGACTATTCTAATTCCCTGAAAGGTTATGAATCATTGTTAAAGCTATGGTCTTCGATCTGAAACCCCATTTGGCTGACGAGACACATTTGAAAAACGCATGGTAACGCTAAAGATCTGTGGCTAACTTATGCTAAAATCTGTTGACAGAGCCGACCTGTTCCGACCAGCAGCGTTCAGTCATTAGCCAGTATAGGCACAGACTAACCAGAGTTATTCAGCTGACATCTCTCACTGTAGTGAACAAATTCATTACCTGTTCAACAAAAACTCATCTGTCTCAGAGTCCGTCTTCAGTTCCGAATCCCTCCGCAGCTTTTTCCACTGGTCATACATTTCTCCAATATTCAGTCTCTGTTGGCACCTGTATCGCTCGTACTTCCTCCTTGCTTCAGCCTTTTCCTTGAAACTTTTTCGTTTTCTTCCCTTCGCTGTGGAGGGTAACAGTAACAGCTTCCTGGTTTCGGTCTTCTCTGGCTCCATGATGCTTCGGTAGCTGAGCAGCTAGCTGACGTGAGAGGGGTAGTGGGGAAGGACGAGGTGGGCCATGGGCAGGACGGTGCTGAGCAGGGGAGACAGGGGATTGAATGGACTCACGCACAAACCCTAAATGAGGGGAATGGCGGTTCTGATTGGTTAATTATTATGCCGTTTTGCAACTGATGTAATGAATGTTTTTTTTTGGTTCTTTTTATATTGCGTGGATCGGACCATCGGACCATAACGGCCT
Source organism: Halichoeres trimaculatus (assembly GCF_033239565.1). NCBI lineage: Eukaryota > Metazoa > Chordata > Actinopteri > Labriformes > Labridae > Halichoeres > Halichoeres trimaculatus. The sequence goes on from NW_027437191.1 coordinate 29,704,091, forward strand.
CATAAACGATGTTATTAATAGTTACCAAGCTTCCATATCATAGACCATAGCTTTAAGAGAAGAGGTAATGCCATGTAATGGTAAATATGCAAAGGTACCAACTTTTTAAGGATGTCTTAAAGGAAAATTTTCCAGATTCAGGATCATTACATGAAAAGCATACAGTCATCACGGGTCACATTCTTTCACAATGTTTCTTTTCTTTTTCTGTCTTCTTTTATATAAAATCAATACACATCTTATTACAGCACAAATAAGAGCAGAACATGAGGCGTAATATAAAAATACAAAGAAAGAAAATAAGCAAAATACTTTTTTTGTAAATAAAAAAAAGAAGATGGGCAATTTGGGGAAATACTTGTTTTAGTCTTTCTCCAAATTTACTCAAATGCACTGTCTCTTTTACATTGATTTAATACATGATATCATTCTCCTTCTTGCAGTTTCCACATCAATATGTTGTCATTTGACTAATTTTCTGTTCCATTTTACAAAGTACTTCCAACTTTTTGGCATCTGGGTTGCAGAAGCTCTGCAAAAACACAGTCAGGTCCGTCTGATTTTCCTCTTGAAAGAGCGTTGTGTTTATGTCGTAGAACCTTCAAATCTAAAATCACACACTGTTTTCATCCTAAGAATCTTCTGTAGAGAAATTGCAGTATAAGATAATTTTCTTGTGTGTGCAACATCAAAACAACCACCTTTAGTGATTTTTAGGGGCTTGGATGATACAGAATGACAAAAACAAAATCTAACTGGGCACATTTTGTCCTTCACAGCTGCTGCTGATACAAAAGAAAAAGCCAAAGCTGGAGCTGCAAAGAAAGGTGAAAACACACCAGAACAAACTGATTTTACCTGAATCAGTATGAACAGTAATCTCAGGAAAGATGTTGTAATTATTGTTTTGTTTTCTTAATGGTTACAGAAGCAACAGTGAAAAAAGACAAACCAAAAAGTGTTGCAGTGGCCAAGAAAGGTAAAGACCAGAGGAAGAAAAGATGGCAGCTATTGTATTTTACTGGAGTAGCTTCAATGTTTAAAGGTCAAATTAGTTCATATTTGGTTTTGTTGTCAATTATATTTGTGTTTTCGTACAGAGCCAGCTGCAAAAGAGAAAACAAAAGCTTCTGCAGCTGCTAAGAAAGGTAAGAAACATCAGGCCAGAGGAGAATAGAGAAACAGCAAAAATAAAAACACACCAATACCCTCCAGCCTTCAAGTGAAGAAGCAGCTTAAATTTGACTTACCCCCCCTCTTCCCAATGATTCAGGCCGGTAATCACGTCTTTTTCCTCATTATATCAGAGCCCGCGGCTACTCGACAGAAGAGGAAAGCAGCCTCTGAAAAGACAGGTACATGCACACGCTGACTTTCTTCATTAGCATAAAGTCAATCATTTGAATAAGTGACATGAAAGATGATTGCAAACTAATTGGTTTTGCGTCTCTCAGAAGCAGCACCTGTCAAGAGTAAAGCCAAGGTGTCTGCAGCCAAGAGAGGTAAAACCTCACATGCACAAAGTCTCTGTTAGGAATTCTAGGATGTTTTCTCGCTTGCCTCAGTCGTCACTTTTTAAGCAGATGCTTGTAACCAATTTAGCGTGAGTAATTTCACAAGTTTGTCCTGAGCAGATGCAGAGCCCCGTCTACAGCCGATCCGCCTGAGACCGAGGCTGGAAGCTGTGAGGAGGGCGAATGTAACCTCTCAAGCGAAGGAAGAGAAATCTGTAAAATCTGCATCTGAAGCAGGTAAAATGTTGGCGTCCTCCAGGCTGTTTACGGTCCACAGAACGTTAATGATCCCTCATGAGCATTGAGCTGCGTCCTGCACCAAAAACCTACAGTTTTCAAATCTGTGTTTCCTCACTTTCAGCCAAAACAAGATCCAAATCATCAGCAGAGAAGAAAAGTAAGTTCATATTTACATAGATTAAAGCTTATATGTAGAGATATTGTGTGGCTTTATCTTTTGTCTCTTAAGGGCCTGTGTCCACCAACAGCATTATTCTTGCTTGCAGCACCTACAGGCTGTACAACCAATGCAGTTTAGAATTTTCAGTGCTCACCGTCTAAAGTGAAAAACCAAAGTCTCTTGTTGTAATAGAAAGTTCAACGTTTGGAGCTCCCGTGTGCATTTCAAAGTCAATTTACTAAACCAGTTAAAAAAAAAAACGGGCAGGACTTTGAATATCAGCTTTGTGGTGGAGGTAAAAATGACCAGTCTCATATAAAACTTGGAAATTTGAAGGGATAATTTATGGGCCCAGAGTTCTTTCTAACTCTAATCACATTTGATCTCTAACTAAGCCCCGCCCCCAATGAACATTCAGTGATAGGCGCTATGGCAGGTGTAGGAGAGTAGGAGACCATTTTTGAAGACAAAAAGATCAGATATCATCAAGAAGTCATCAAAAGGGTCTAAACTACTCTTTTGAGGGATAAATGAATGTTTCATTGGTGAGAAGGTCAATAAAAAAGCTTCAGTTACAAGACAAAAGAGCAAACATGGTCAGCCCCTTCTTGTTGCCATCACCAAGACCACTGGAGTTAAGGTTTTTGGCTCAGAATATGAGAAAAATATAACATCCTTTTTACCATCTTTATTAAGCGTGAGCCTCTGTGAGTTAGGTTTCCCAGTATTTACAATAAATCATTCAGCCTAATGTTAGCCAACTTTCTCTCAGCTATTACAGACAAGCTAATGGAGCTAAGCTCCAGATGTTAACATTAGTTTGACTGGAGCCCTTTGGACAACAGCTAACAATGATGTGCGATCACTAAAGTACAAAATTCACTTTGAGTTGATGTTGTGGTCTACAACACAACTTTATCCAAAGCAGACCCTTTTTTTTGGTTGAGATGTGTTTAAGGAAATGGGAAAAAATTACACTCTGTCGTACATTATCTCAAACAACTTGTGTTGGAGTTGCATAAACACCATTTGACTGTATTTAAACTAAAAATTAAAGAAAAACTGAAAAACTGACTTTTTTTGATACATTTTAATGGACGTCTAGGCAGAGGATGTTTTACGAATGGGGCATGACTGTACGCCCTGTGATTGGCTCATTACACTTGAGGGCGGGACTTAGCTGCTGGTCAATTGTTTACCAATATTTTGGAATTTCTTTGCCAAACTTCCTTGAATCAAAGCAGTTTTAGAAAACAGAGACAAAAATTTAGTTTAGTTTAGTTTATTGGTTTAATATACAGAGAAAATGCACATTGATAACTATTTATTGTAAATATGCCGGTTTTGCCAAGTTGGCTAAATTTCTTTTTTTTTCCTCTCTTTTTTTCAATTTGGCTAAATTTCTTTTTCTTTTTTATTCTTTGAATTGGCTAATTTTCTTTCTTTTATTTCTTCTTTTTTTCTTTCTTTTTCTTCTTTTTTTCCCCAAGTTCAACCACAGCCTCTGGGGCAGGTGACATGAGCACTACCATAAAATGCAGTGAAAAACAGTACTGTGAAAAAACATTACAAAAATTCAAAAAAAGTGAATTACATTAAATTTAAATTTAATTTTAATTTAATACATTTAATTATTTTTATCTTTATTTATTATTATTATTTTTTAAATATTTCAATTAAAATTATCAAATGTAGAAAAACATTTAACATTTAAAACTCAAGACAACTCTTTTATTATTAACTTGGAAAAGACAGGGCTCTGGACAGTACTGTTAGCACAAACAATGTTAGTGGACACAGGCTCTTAAAAATTAATATTGTTAGACTGTAAAAGCACCAAGAATGAAAAAAGCAAATCTGTTGAAAAATAGACAAGGGGGTTTCCTCTGTCTGTTTTTTGAGTACAGAACTACAATACTGCCTAAGCCAGTTGTTCCCTGCCTTTTCTAAATTTTTCGCGGCCCACAAGAGGTGCATGGTCCACAGGTTGGGAATCACCGGCATAAACTACTCTGAAGAAACTGGACCTCAGCTCTTGAATGCATCTGAGCCAAAACCAGTCATATTGACCATACCAAAAGTTTTTTTATTGGCAATTCATGGTCAAAAACTTCTTTTACACCTTAACCAAAGGTGATTTGAGGGGAGAATAAATCTACATGTGTTAAAGGGCTTATGGGAACGTTTCGGCAGCAGACTGGCTCTTTTTCACTGTTGGATGCGCATGGACAGTGTTTTGATTTCATCAGTATTCATAACATCTGTGTGGAGCTGCATTACAACAAATTAGAATCAATTATCCGCTCATGTTTGCTCAGCAGCATGTGAAGCAGATTTATGAAGCTTTTACCACTCATGGGGAAAAGGAACACCAGTCACAATGTGACGGAGTTAATTCTCTGCCGACATCTTTCAGGAGAAACGACACATGTTGGAAACATAGTCGCAGATTAGAGATTAAATGAGCTGTTTAATGCTTGATAAACGTTGTAATTAGGGACATGTCGAGCTGTATTACCCTGAGAGTGGGATCATTTTTGCAGGAATATTAAACGCACAGTGCAGTTATGGAGAGTTGTTTGGCAGGCTGTAATAGGGCTGTCTCTCCTCCGCAGGCAAAGCCGAGAAGGCTGACAAGAAATCTGTCAAAGAGGCTCAAGGTTCGTATGAGCTCTGAATAGGAAAGTGAATCTAACATGAGTGTGTGTGTCCGCTTGGTTCTGATCAGTTCCTCTCCCTGTCTTCTGCTCATTTTTCAGATAAAGAGAAACAACCAGTACAAGCCAGTGAGTATAAGAGCATCGTGCTCATTTCACTTTAGAGCAAATTCATCCAGAGAAACATGAGGACTGCTCACAATTCAGGGTCCACACAAATGATGGAGATGGATGGTGTTTTTATTTTCATGTTGCTTTTATTTTATCTGAAAGTATTTTCAGTGACAGTGGCTCTGGGAGTTGATAACAAGGATTGGAAATGGAAGGAAAATACAGAAACATCTTTGTTGGTTAGATTGGAAATGCACGCTTGAATGCTGCTCACCATGCTGGGTTTTAACTTGCATAACCAACCATTCATTATCCAGTGTTCAAACTATTACCTGGTAAACAACAAAATGCATAAATCAAGACAGAAGACTGATAACAGTTTCTAAAATGAGCTTTTCCTGTGGCTAAAAAAGTACCTCCAATTCCACCATCGATGACAAATAAAAAAAAAATATATGACACAAAACTGAGATTTTCATAATAAAGATGTGAATTAAAAAGTCTCCCTTCTAGATATATGCCTGATCATAATCCACACTTTAAAATGAGATTATCAGCACCAATATTACTAGTTACAGCTTATTTCAAAACACTACTTCTGAGAACAACTTTTTGAATTAATTTTGTAGTGATGGTGGACACTGGAGCCTAACTGTCAGACAGAAAAAGGACAGAAGAGCAGAAGAAAGATAAACAGGAGGGAGCTAGCACATTGGCTAAAAGCTAACACAGGGGCTAAACTGTTTGTGCTAATGTTGATTCCAACCCACAGTCAGCAGTTATTCTGCAGTGGTCTGTTCAAACTTGAGAGTCTATCAATAAAATGAAGAGTGAGGTTACGTTAGCTCTGATTGGTAGATGACTGACAGGACATAACGTTTCACATTACAGACATGTCTAAGAGCACCGGGCTGCTAGCTGCGCTAAATATAAACAGCTACTAACCGACAGTGTTTAGTCGTTGTCACATTAGCCTACAGATACATTGGGGCACCGGGCTGCCAATAGCACTACATATAGCCAGCTAATAAAGTGTTTGCTTGTATCATATTTCAAACCGTAGCGCTATGTAACTGTACTGATAAATACCTTACCTTGGAGCGTTGTATCCAGTAAAAAGTTGTCTTGAACAAAGAAAATTTGTTTCAATCTGATCTCCATTTAATTCCAAAACAAACACACACCTCGCTTAAAGTAATTTACGACAGTGTGACTCTGGACAGATCCTCCTCATAGCATCTTTAATAAAGATGGCCTTGAAATAAAGTCACAAATTTATAAGAATGAAGTCACAATCTGTTTATGTCATAGACTGTGGAAAACATGGACGTAGTCTCGCCGATGTTACCCGTCTGTTTCTGAAACGGAAAATGAAGCACATTGGCTATAGCGGCCATATTGGTAGTGGCAAGGGCTTTGTGTATAGCTTTAGGGTGTCTGTCGGTCACGTGACCCTCAGCTGTGCCTCTGATTGGGGGAGCTTGCGATCTTAATATCCTCTGAACAGCCAAGTTAGAAAAAAATTCACCCCCTGTACAGTGGGAGCCGGTAGTAAAATGAGCGACTCAGACAGGAGGCGTTTTTTGAACCAGGCTGTAAATAGGTTAATTTCTAATTTGAAAATGGCTTTTTTTGGCTTGGTGTGTTTGTGACTTCCGCTACTTCTGGAGCCAGCCTCATTCGAACACTCGAGAAACAGCAGATTTTAGCACTTTCACAAGTGTCTCATATTCTTAGACCGGAGGTTGCCGCTTGGTTTGTGTACTCATTTTATTCTCATATAATGACAGGTTTACTCTAACACTCATGTCTGAAATCTTTTTTGGATTCAAGCTAAGTTTCTACCTTTAATGTGAAAAATAAAGAAAATTTCACATTTTTTTCATATTTCCACATATATCACTTCTGTTTCTGGTTAAAGTTACTTTGTAACTTGAAGAAACTCAGAGCCACTGTCATGACTATTAAGACCAGCCCGTGGTGGACGCTAATGTTTTTGCCACAGTGTCAACAGGCAGAAAGGAAATATGCTGGGCTCTGTGTGTGATCAGGTTGTTGCTTTGCTTTCGCTGCAAAGAGCTAATAAGGATCACAGCTGGATAAAGACCAAAACGATAACTTTCAGCTTTTACACCAAAACTGTGACTGAGATTCAACACACTGTACAAAAAGAGACATTTGTCTGATGTGATGTTTAACACCATATGCTTGTTCCTAGAGAGAGGAAATAGAGCCTCCAGAAAAGCCTGAAGGTATTCAGTCATTTTCACCATCTTTCCACTGGTTCACTCATTATGAAATGGCGTCTGCTTTAAGGACATTATGAACAGAAAAAGACTTTAATAAGCTGACCTGATTGAGACAAGATTACTGTCCTTTTGAACCGCTCTGAGTCATACAGGGAGATTATGGCCTTTGATGAATACAGCAACAATAATACTTAGCTGGACTGATTAAATCCATGAACCAAAACCTATTAAATTAGGGTATTAGTTCTGTTCTTAATGAGTCATCCAGCGGAGAATCAACACTTCCCCCTCCCCACCCACAGCACAGAGTGACTCCACACTTTCCTCATCTTAGAGCCAGACGCAGAAGGTCAAAAAGGCTGTTTTCTCTCTTTCTAGTTTGATACATAGACTTTTCACTTTGCCACAGACACCACAAATCCTTAATCCTGGTCAGCATTGGCTCTATCCAGAGATGGATGGTGCTCCTATCACCTCTTGTTGCACAAAAGTGAAGCCAAAATCATCCACACCCTCCACATTATACCACATTTACAGCATGAAAATACATACACCAGGGTTTGAATCTGCATAATTACAAGTGTAGAGCAAAAATAAAGCTCAGTTTGCAGTTAGCCCTAGGTTGATTTGCAAGGTGCATCTACAAATCATTCGAAGCTAATCATGGCTAGCAACCGTGGCATAAAAGTCTGAAGAAAATGTGCCCTCCAAAAAAAGGTCAAAAGTCCATTTAATGTTGTTTGGCATCATTTTAACCCCCCACAAATATTTTCAAGTCATGGTGGTGGTGACTTTTCAACATCAGGTAGCCATGCCTCTGTTTAGCCCTTATTTTGCTCCCAATCGATACATAAGTCACTAAAAGATCATGACGGTGTATAGGAGACTTTGGATTTAGACTATGAGATCATCGGGAAAATGCTAACAATTCCATAGACTGTACATAAAGTAGACAGCGTGGCTGTCATTTACTATTTTACGGTTTTGAAGCCAAAAAAAACGTGTCACAGTTGCCGCCATTGGCCGCCAGCGCAGTAAAGACTGTGAGGGACTCATGGGAAATATGAGTGGAGTTGGGTGACCAAAATGAAAAAGATTTCTTTCTTTTTGCGAGTCTAATCAATTCTTGACTCTACCTCCAGTCATATTTTACAATCCCCGACAAAAATACAAAAGAATGGCGGATGTCAATCATTATTAAACGTAACGTAAAACCTCGTTTTTAACCTCTTATAACTAATAAAAACGAAACTTTTCAGAAAAAAATGAGGACTTGAATACAAGGCAGCGAAATAAAGTCTTCAAATCACCACAACAATCAGACGTGAGAAACATTTCTCCGAGGTGTATTAATTTCTTTTAAGTTTGACCACAGCCCAGTGGGGACCTCACTTCAAGCTAAGCCGATGACGTCCAATTTTTTTAAACAGTCTATGAATGATTCATAGACTTCTTGGCATCCTTGCTTCATTTTGCTAACTAGCTGAGTCGCCCCCTTCTGGTTGTTGCTTAAAATGCAGGTTTACAACACTTCCCAATTGGCTTTATTTTTAGAGTTGAAACAAACCTAGGGTAAAATGTTGTAATAATTTGGCAAAATGAAGTCCAGCTCAAGCTGAAAACAAAGAGGAAAAGAACGCCACCGCTTGCTGTTTGAATGTGACCTTTCTTTCACTTTCTGAACTGTCCTGCCTCTTCCCCTCACTCACATGCATGAAATCACTCGCCATCTCTCTTTAGAGGCAAAACACAACAGCTTGTTTGACCCTGCATGTTTTGTTCTTGCAGAAGAGCCCCAAAAAGAGGAAAATATAACAGAAAAGAAGAAACCGGGTAAGAGACGCTGGAATTTTGTCACACTAAAACAGGTTGCTTTTTAACGATTAAATTTGTTTTTGAGAAATGAAGAGATACTGAGACTGACAAAGTATAATTCCCCCACTCTGAGCCACTTTCCCATTTTATCTTTTTGTCTTTCCAGGCCAGAGATACTTCCAGTGTGTTTATGTCCCTGGTAAAAATGCACAGTACCCGTTACGACCTTTCACCCCGGCCATGTCCCCCGCCATGATGTCCAGCCCCATGATGTCTCCTGCCATCAAAGCCATGTTGGAGCAGCAGAGAGCAGCGAGGGCGGCAGGACAATAAAGCAGCCTGAAATAATTTCACCTCATTTCTGAACGCACTGTACTGTATCCTCTAGTCCAGCAGGGGGCGATATTCAATTCTGTGGAGTCCTTCAACTTTGAGGAGAAACACAGACACAGATAAGAGTGGACACAACTATTTTGTCTTTAATTTATTGATGTATTTTTTCTCTTGATGTGGTCGAGCTCCTGGGGTTTTTGTTAATATTTTTCCTCTCTGCAAAGGCTTTGCTGTTTTTTGCTTTGTCAGTCGTCGGGGAGGGCTCAGCTGTTATACATTATCACCATTAAAACAAGGAAGTATTATGTGAATATTCTTTCCTCAGTATGATGTACATAATATTTTGAATCCAGTATGGAATATATGAACACAAACTGGGATGTTTTTCAGTTAACTTTAGAGGTCCAGTTTATCGTTAGCTTGATGGGATTCATGTTTCTAATCAAGCAGAAGTCACAAATGAGTCACTTGTTGAAAGCCCTGAAAAATCTTGGACAGCCATATTGAAATAAAAAAGGTATCAAATAGTTGTCGGGTATGTTGCCAATTTAAGAGGTTGTTTCAAATAAAAACAAAACTGTTTTGGTAAAGGAGACAGCTATTCAATTTTTTTTCACTCTTCTATTAAGTCACAAAAATATCTCACTATTTACCTGCGTCACATGACAAGGCCAGTCGTATTTTGCTGCTTAGCTACGCTTGCTCCAGATTAGCATGCTAACAATGATAGGGGCTAACATCCCAGGAGCTCCCACAGATGATCCAAACAGCCTCCCTGTCTCTGATCATGACTGTTAAAGGATGAATGGAGATGAGACACTTTCTTATTAAATGAACGCTGCAGGGCAAGCTACTGTTAGCATGCTAATGACATCATCTGACTTTATTTTGTTTTTCAAAATATGTCTTCAAGAAACATTTCCAATTGAAAACTTAATTTCTTCTAAGTTAAAGATCAAAAAAACTTTAGCTCTACAATTTATGGAAGTCAAAATCCAAGTTATGTTAAAGCTAGGACCCCTAGTGGCTATGGTAAGTACAACAAGAGAAAAGACAGAAGCTAGCTGCTGAAATTTCATGTGTTTTTTTCTTCTTTATTTACCATTAATTGCCATCTGGTTTGACTAATCGGGAAAAAAAAAACAGATATTTGTGTGGAATGACTCAACTACAGGTATCTTTACTCAAACATCAACGTTTTCAAAATTTAGATGACATTTACTTTTCTTACCTGAAAAACTGAAACACTCAACATGCTGTTTGGCAGTAGGGGTAAATGAAAACAGTTACATGAAGTGGTTGCAATCAAGACTGAGTCAGTGCTGTATGAAATCCATGCCTTAACCCAATAATCATTCAATACTTGAATAAATTATTTTAGCTTTGCCTTTTGTTTCTGTTGTGTTAAAACCTGAAAAGTCCTTCGTGGCATTTCATCTTTCTCATTTTTTGTTATTTTTTTATTTTTTTAAAGTTAGCATGTTGAGAGACAGGGAGTCATGACAGGATACCTTTAACGTGACCAACTGATGAGACATTGTAATGTCCGCTACAGTGGATAAATGTCATTTTATGTCAGACTTATCATCAGCTTGTTCTTTTTTTTTTTTTTTTAAATCAAGCTTGATGTTTTGTCAAAAGTCAAGATACCTCACTTATTCACAGCTCTGGTTTGTGCTGTAAGATCAAGGCCTGATGCCTTGTTATAGCTGCAAAACAGGTTCTGTGTGCTATCAGCAGTTTACTGTTGTCTTACTGAAAGAAAAGTGAAGAGGGTTTTCACACCGGGCTTAATCCTGGGATAAGACCCACAATTAAGTCTCACTTACTGCTCCTTTGGAGTTTATTAACCCTAAGAAGTCCTAAAATACTTTAAGATGTCTTTTTTTTATTATTTACTATTTTGGGTCGGTCTCACCTCAGAGTAAGTAGTCACACAGCATTTGGAAGATAATCTTACAGTTACACACCTTTCTGACTTACCTGGAGCTGTTATTTTCCTGAAGATTAATGTCTGAGATGTAGTAGCAATCTGGGGCTACCTCATGTTTACTGGTCTTCATTGCACTGCAGGTACAGAGTGTTTAAAAGTCTTAAGGTGTGTTCAGAAACAAATGGTACATTCAGTTACAACACAGGTCAATAAACGATAAGGAATATAAATGGTTTTAAATTCAGATTTAGCGAACATTGGTTTACTGGTAGAAACTGAGATAAACTGTTGCATAATGAGCAGCATAACCTTTATTTACAGCCTCTGCTACTGCAACAACAACCAAAAAATCATGTCTTGAGTTGCTACATCAACTGCTAATGCTTTAACTGTGTTACTTTGCTGCTAAATTCATTTTAATTTGGCCAGTAACTCAGTAAACAATGTAGCTTGGCTGCCTCAGCTAGCTACCACAACATAAGATGCTAATTCCAGACATAAAAAGTATAACTCACTCTAACAGAATATAACTGTCACCAACACTGCACATAAAAATCTAATAAGCATCTTACATGTGAACAACACAGTCAGTCATATCAGTTAAGTGACGCTATGTTAAGCTAGCAGGTAATAACTACTGTAGGTTAGCTACAGATGCTAGCGCCAGTTAGTTTCCTTGTTTTTCCATCTTAAAAACGCTTTTAACTTGTGAATATGATTTTAAAAATAAAGATAAATGTCACCTAAACTCTTTGTGATAACAGAACGACAGCTTGTGCTAACACATGAAGTATACTGCTGCTCTATTGACTGAGTTAGCTACCAGAGCTATTCTGCTGCTAACACTTGACGGCAACAATGTGTTTGCAGCTACTTCTGACAAAACAGGTGTCGTTCTCCTATTTTTAAGACACAAAATAATCCTTACCAGATAAATAACCATGCAGGGGACCACTGTAACACCCACAAAGGTTGCTAGCAAGTTACAGTACAGTAGCTAGCCTCTGGAGAGCTCGTAAGGATCCATCTGCTTCCACTAACTGCACAATAAAAGAGACACTGCTTCTCTTCTCTAACTTTTCTGCACCTTTAAAGTCGGGGGTGTGAGTCTGAGCTGGCACCAAATAACCGTAATGTCCACTCAGATCTCAGCTGTTAGCGTAATGAAGCACCACAGGCTCTGGTTTTTAAACCGAGGTTTGATGATAAACAAGTCTGAGTGTGAAGAGATGCTTTCTGAGGCCTGCAGGCTTTAGGTCAACAAAGTGTGAATAGTCCCAAAATTTTATGGACAAACAAGACACACTGAGTGTTGTTGTCATGGCATTTAGACGCCGAATGTTGGTGTAGATGAGTTATATTTAAGATTGAACCTGAGTTTTATGATTGAAGCAGAAAGTTTCTGCTTTGTGACGTGTGAAGGACCCGGAATATGAAATGTCAGCCTCAGGAACAAAACACTGAGTTCATGCTTTAAGAGCAAGTAAGATTTTCCTGCAGCAGTTTCTAAAAGGTACACGGAGATGCTGAAAAGTTTTGCAAACAAGTTTGTTTTCAAAAGTTGAATTTTTGCTGAAAGTTACAGTTATTGATTCTCTGCAGAAAAAAAAAAATATGGCACATTTTTTTCTCAGCGACCAAGTGGACTGACAGTCCTCAGTCCTTTGAGTGAAGCTTGGAGGAAACTGAAGTTGCTGTAGGAAATGAAAAAAGTAGAAGAGCTGTGACTGAAATTCTCTTCACCTCTTCACCAAACAGCTCCAGTTATCCTCGGCTCATTTTTTTTACAAATAGTCACAGAAGTGTCTCAAGATTGAAAATCCTTGAGATTTACAGTGATTAAAAGATCTCAAAAAGGAAAGAGCGATTACAGAAGGTGAACTTTGATAGTTTTGTTTTTGAAGCAGGTTTATCCGCTGAACAAATACTGCTGGGAGTGTTGACTTCTTTTACAAGGATCTCTTTTTGTTAGATCTTTGGTTTCTTGTGTAATTTGCATGATGCTGTACTTTCATTTAAAGGCATTGACACAAGCTTTAGTTGGATCTGATGCAGCTCCGGTGTAAACTTAACATTACAGTGATGCAGAGACTGAGTTTTTTTTTTTATTTGTTGCACTCTGGAGCCTCGATGGACCTCACGTCTGAGGAAATCAGATTTAAACCAGAGGAAGTGTGCTAAAAATGTAATTTATTTCAGTTGACACATTTTGTCTTTGTTCATAATCACCAGACTGTATAATGAGCAGTAATGTTTCTCTAAAAAGCCAGTATTAATGACTTGTTGCATGTGTTAGAAAGCAGAAGGGTACAATAAAGTGACAGCAGCCTCGTCCAGAGACAGTTTTAACATTTCAGCAGCTGATTAAATGTCCTGAGAGCCTTTCAGGCCGCTTTAACGACACTGAAGGGACTCGTGTGAGAGTGTCTGCTGTGGTAACGAGGAGGAAACAGAAAATCACAGATGTGCATTTTGTGAGACGTGGTTTCAATAAATGTTTGCTGAAATTTTTAAGGAGTGTACTGTCTTTGTTACATTTAAATTAAAGGTGGAATCCAGCCAGCAATCCACTGTCCACAAGGCATTAAAAGCCCTAAAAATAACTTAGAAAATTCTGCAATTTCACTGGATTTAGCTGACAAACTTTAGAGTTCATAACATGGGAACAAAAAAAAAAAAATTGTAATTTTGTTGTACTTATATCAGCTGTGAAATTCGTACTCTAGCTTGCCGGAGGATTTGAGGGTCGCAGGGAACATCGATATTTTTGAAGCAGGCTTAAGACCCACTTATTTTATTTGGATTTTAACTAAGAGCTTCTTTTTATTTTACTGTTAGATTTATTTATTGAATTTATTTACTTTCTTAGCCTTGTAGCTTTGAGTTTCTACTTTTTATTTCCAGCGGTGTTATGTTTTTGTTTTTGCCACATGTTTTTAAAGCCACGGTATCTTTGAGTGTCTGTGTGTGCGTGTGGGTCATAGACTAAAAAAAATGTCATCTTGCTCAGCTTGAAGTAAAGTTGCTACAAAAACTCCCCCTGGTGGTTGGCTGCAGTGTAGGTCAAAAAAATTAATCTCCCCAGTCATTCCAGATGGGCTGTGGTCAAACTTTAAAAAATTGATACACCTCATAGAAATGTTTCTCACGTCCGATTGTTGTGGTGATTTGAAGATATCATTTGGCTGCCTTATATTCAAGTTTTCTTATATATTTTGAAAAGTTTTATTTTCATCAGTTATAAGAGGCTAAAAACAAGGCTTTACATCACAATTAACAATGATTGACAGCCGCAGTTCTTGTGTATTTTTTTCTAGGATCGTAAAATATGTCGGGAGGTAGAGTCAAGAAGTGATTAGACTCTGGAAAGAAAAAAAAATATATATTTTAGTCCCTCTGCTCCACTCAGACTCTCTCCTAGAGTGGATAGGCAAGTATGTGTGTATGTGCTGGGGTGGGGGTCTGGGTGGGAAGCACTTTGTGCTACCTTTTTAATGTATGAAAAATGCTCTATAAATAAAACTTGATTTTATTTGATTACATGACTACTAAAACTAGCTGCACGCATTTACAGACGATACAGAATCTAATGTTAACAAAAGGTCAAAGGGCGAAAACCATCGACTGTATATAGAGTGGACGGTGTGGCTCCGCCATTAACCATTGTACGGTTTTGAAGCCAAAATACCCTGTCAAAGATGTAGCCACAGTCTGCACAGTAGAGACGATGAGGGATTCTGAGAGAATCTGAGTGGAGCTGGGTGACAAAAAAAAAATAATATATATATATATATATATATATGTTTTTTCTTTCTAGAGTCTAACCTCTTCTTGACTTTACCTCCTGACATATTTTACGATCCCCCCCCAAAAAATACACAAGTCAATCATTATTAAACGTTACGTAAAACCTCATTTGTGACCTCTTATAACTAATGAAAACAAAACTTTTCAGAAAAAAAGAGGACTTGAATACAAGGCAGCCAAATTATATCTTCAAGTCACCAAAACAATCGGACGTTAGAAACATTTCTACAAGGTGTAGCAATTTTTTTAAAGCCCATCTGGAATGACTGGGGAGATGGATTTTTGACCTATACTGCAGCTAGCCACCAGGGGGAGCAGTTTTTGTGGAGACCTCACTTCGAGCCGAGCAAGCGGACGTCCATTTTTTTTACAGTCTATGGTGAGAACAGGGGCTCACTTCATGAATCCTCAGGGACTTTACAAAGACTCTGGTTTGCTTCAGACTCCAGGTTTAGTGACTGAACTATTTTGTTGTAATTTCCATTTTGAGATATAATTTTCCTAATGCAACATGTAGACATCATGAGAGTACAGGACAAGCTCTCCCCTGCTGATTCTCTGCAGCTGCCAACAGCAGCATTTTCATCCAAGTTTGGATCCCTCCTGTGAAACATCATGTTGATGTTAAAGGAGAGCATCACTGATCCAGTCAGACAAAAAAAAAAAAAAAGAAGAGAACTGTGAGCAGTGAGAAACCTACATGTGTCCGTATTTATTTTGCTCGTTTTACATGATGCATTTCAGCGAACTGTCTCTGAGGACATTTATACATTAAACACCTGCTAACTGAACAGCTTCTGCTCCTATAATAAACCAGCTCTTCATAATAACGTCACGATTCAGTTTGGTCTCCCAACAGCTCCTACTTCACTGGAACTATACAATCAAAGAAGAGTGATATGAAAATCAAATCCATACATCAACATCTGAGAAATCTGCATCCACGTCAGGAAATTAAACATCATTCACTGTCCAAATCCTCGAAACACGTGTGATAAAGAAATACATTTCTTACGGAAGAGGAGGCTTTGGCTGAGGAAATATCGAACACAAGTCAGAGTCAGCGAGGAATGAATGTCATTAGTTCAATCTCTGCAGAAAATCAATCATAATTAAACCGCGGCACACTGACTAAGCTCCTGATGGAGCCTAATTAGAAAATTATGCATTATCATGGAGACAAGTGCATGGAAATTTATAAATAAATCAGATAAAGATGACTTATTACTTTAATTTTCCATGTCTGATTTCTTCGCAGGTTAATCAGCTCAGTCTTGTGACATTTAAAGTAACGACATGGTGTATCTAATGTCATCCGTCTGATTAAAAATATATTCATTAGTGCTGTTCAGGCGGCCTGGGAATGTAAAGAACATTTACAAAATATAAATAAAACATCTATAGCTCATCTGTTTCTTTTTTTATACAGTCATTTAGTGATAAACAGAAGAACGAGGTGAATTCAAACAACACATGCATCCCAGAATACTGAAATTAAGTCAAACTGAAAGACAGAAAATTAACATTTTTCTGAGTTTCTGCCGTGTGTTCAAGAGCATGCACATATAAAACAACTTTAAAATGCTTTACTGGATGTGGTGTCTGCTCTGTTTTCCTCCCACACAAGGTGATTTATTCACACAGAGGGTTTGATGCTGGAGCTGCAGTTTAAACTATGCCAATGCTCCAGTGTGAAGCAGTCAAAAAGTTTGATTTCATTAAGCAGATTTTATGCACATTTCAAACTGGGCAGAGGGATAGCCGAGTGGAAAAGCTGTGATTTAAAAAACAAGGTGAGAGATGAAAATTAAACAGACTAAGGGCCTGTTTATACGACGTTAAAAACCCAAAATGCAGTGGAAAACTAGAAAAGCACTCAGGGAGCACAGACCTCCACCAAGCATATTGTGATTGTCACCAACACTTTAGTCCTACTTTAATGTTATACTTCCTGTCAGCAGATTGTCTGCTAGAATTTGGTGTTAGTTGCAGGTTTGTATGATAATTTGTTTCCTGACAGTGTTGAAAATTATGATGACCCAGTACATATTTCATATTCCAGATCTTAGGATCCAGAATATTGCCAGGATCTGGATCGTACTTTAACACCTGTCAGAAATTATGGTGACCTTGTCTTGTATTGTTTAGCAAAGCAATCTGACCATTTATGGTGGAGTTATATACACATATGGTGAAAACAGCCCTATCTCACAATGATAAAGAATCCTTTAAAAAAGTCCTGAATCCAGACGGTGATCCAGATCACCTCCAGAATTAAATCACTTCTTTCTCATCCCATTTTGGACATTTCCTGAAAATTTCCTCAAGATCTTTTTTTTTTTTTTTAAGTTATGTTGTTCACAAAAGTTTGCCTTTTTGGTCGGCTTAAATGCTGTTTCAGTATAAACGAAGGGCTGAAGCACAACAATACTTTTGTGGTTCATCCTAAAATCATTGTCCTGTAATTAGCCCCTGAGAGCACCTCCCATAGATACTTTCTGTTACTAGATCATGAAAGTTTTCTCAGATCACTTCAGCTTTTCTTGGTCCTGATCATTGAATCTTTTTGAAATAGCCCTATCTGCTTTCAGGTTCTTTGCAGACATTTGTTTCTGGACATTTTTTAGAGTCACAGAAACGTAAGTAATAGTGATTGGCTGAAGGTAGAGTACAATTTCATGGGCAGCCAATCACAGCAAGGGTCGGGTACACTGTAAAAGTGATTTTGCACATTCATTGTTGTAACATGTTATTTTAAGTAATGTTGTGATAACACATAATTAGAAGTTGGCATCATCTCAACTACAAAATATGTTTCAACTTAAAATTCAAAGTCCACAAAAATCTTTTTTTTTTTTTTTGTGATGGTGTTTTATAACCATGAGTGAGGAGGAAACACTGTGGATTTTAGACCCTGCTGTATGTTGATATGTTACACTGCAAGGGAAACGGTCTGTCTGTGCTCCACGTGGCACAGTCAGGTAATCTGTACTCCACATGGCATGGGCCCATGTACTTAATGATTTTTACAGTGTTTTTATTGTTTATGCTAATAAATGAGATAAGGACAGACAAGACAGCAGATCCGGCCATGCAGCATAAACAGCTTCGTCTGTGCCACATACAGCCTATGCCCTCTGTGGAACAACTCAATGTACAACAGGGTCTTATATCCACTGTGTTCCCTCCTCACTCATGGTTAAAAAACACTATCACAACAAAAATTACTTTTCTGATAAAACTTGATGAATTAAGTTCAACCAACATCTTTTGTAGTTCTCTTAACCTTTTTTTTCTAGTTCAGAACATTTGACACTTCATGTTAAATTAACTTATTTCAGTAAAAGCAACAAGTTGGCTTGAGTGAGTTAAGCTGAATTGACAAATTATTTTTTAAAGTGTGTGAAATGTACAGAGCAAAACCTGCTCAGAAATCTGATGTATTTTATTTTATCATTTTATTTTATTATTTTATATTTTATTATTGCATTTTATTTAATTTTATTTATTATCTATTTTATTTTATTATTTTATTTCATTTTATTTTATTATATTTTATGATTTTATTTTATTTTATTTTATTTATTTCATTCTATTTATTTTCTATATTTTTTAAAATTCTTTTACTACGTCAGTTACTATTTGTGAAAATTAACGAATAGCAACAACTGACTACTCTTTTTTTTATTTTTATTTTTTTAAGTAATTTGTCCAACACTGCTTGTCGGTGTGTGTTGTGACATTTTGGACCCAGGTAAACCTCCCTGTAGTCATTTTTCTCTTCAATCTAGCACTGTAGGGACTTCCAAGTTTATTATGTTTTGGCGATAACAGACAAGTGAGCATCTTCCAACATCTGTCAAAGGATGTGAGCCTCAGCTACACACCATGTGTGATGTATGTAAGATGCTATCATGACTTGAAAAGAGTAAACTGTGATATTCAGAGAAGTGGACAGCTAAATCCTGGTACGCTGACAAGAATACCCAGTATTTCCAATGTGTAAAGTTCAAAAGTGTCAGTGTGATGCACAATCAGCTCATTTAAAGCGCTGGTTTTGTGTAGAGAAAATAAGCTTTACATGAAACTAAATTGCAAGCACTGCGTAGGGTAAACTGCTGTCACATTTCACATGTTTGCAACTTTGATACTATTTTGTCCTTCAGAGCTCAGAGTGCATAAAATCAATTTTACATGGGAGGAAAACAGAACATGGACACTGCATTGACTTTTACTGAAGCTGGAGTGAAAAATCATTGAGTGTGAAATCATAATACTGTGTGTGCAGGTCAAAATCAGCACAGAAAGATAGAAAAGATGCTTGATATATGACAGAAGGTTGGATTCTGATTCTGGTTTAAAAGAAGTTTCTAAAATGTTTTTTTCAAACACTCAAATCCAAGGTGAGCAGGACAGACAGAACAAGATCACAGAAAGAACATTCAAAACGCTGATTTTTTTTTTCTTTTTAAAGAAAACAGACTCTAACTCCATAACTCTGTTTACAATTCATACAACAAATCTGTCTCAAGTGTAATAAACAAGGTAGAGAACAAGTTTGATAAAATACTGACAAAAGAAAAACACTTTAAAGTCTTGAACATGTGGCATCACTGGATAAAGTCTATTTGTGATAAATTAAAATGTGTCTCTGTGTTTCTCTACGTACGATCAGTTTAATAAAAGAACAGAGCAGCCTCTGATACAAACCTCTGACACGGAAATCTTTAAAATACTCTGCACCACCGTCTGTGTGAGACTCAGGTTTGAGATATATGTTCAAGCAGTACACAGAAGTTCATGTAAACTTTGCATCCTAACAACTGGAAGCATCTACAGTGAGTGTGTGTATGTGTGTGTGTGTATGTGTGTTCGTGCATTAAGCCCAGACACTTTTCTTAACAGAAATCTGTCTCAAACATCTGATCAACTTTGAACCACAGTTAATTTTACAGTCTCTCTTCTATGGTCTCAAAACTGGCATTTTTACTGTGAGAGTTTGATAAAAGCTTGGACAATAAATAATCTGATGAAAAAATGGAGTCTATTCAGTCAGCTGATAAATCTATGGTGTTGTTTTTAAAATATATAGATAAATTGAAAATATTTGAAATGATGTTATAGAGACTCAGCAGAAGTCAGTCGTTTAAGATTGATGCAAAGATTATTCCTTTGCGTTTCCAAAAGCCTAGTGCTTTTACATGAGGACGGCGCGAAAAACAATCTGTGTTCATACGACTCCAAGAGGACAAGTTACAACGATGTAGTGGCCATGCCAGGCCAGTAGTTGGCGATGTGGATATATGTGTGTATATATGCTACTCGGAAATCAGCCATCATTGTTGTGGTTGTTCGTTCTTTTTCTGCTGTTTTATTGTGTGAGACGGTTGGCATTCCAACCTTGAGGCGCATTACTGCCACCAACTGGACTAAAGTGGAACCAACTGGAAGTTGTGGCTGCGCACGGAACCTTCACCTGAAACTGTGAGTGCACATGCGGTGACGTCAGCGTTTCATTGTGAAACGCTCTGCTCTGTGTTTGGACGAGGCTAGATGGAGGAGCGTTTTGAAAACTCTCCACTCTGGAGAGCGTTTTCAAAATTTTCCGTTTTCGGACAAAACGCAACGTGGTCTCATGTAAACGCAAGGCCAAAATGCAACGAAATGTAATGCGGCCTTAGGCTGGAGGTTGCAGCTTGTTTAAAAAATATCACTCTATGCGTCACTGGAATGGAAGGGTACCGAATTAGGTACTTAATTAGGTACTTACAAATTCTAAGGTACCGAGTACTGACTCACGTTAAGTCAGAAGGTACCATGTTTAGGTTCCTAAACACATCCTTGTGACTGTGAGGGAGTGGAAGAGTAGGCGATTTTCCATACTGGACATGAACACAGCATTGCAAGGTTATAAATTGAAGAATAAATGTGTAAAAATGAAAAGCTTTGCGATTTATTATTTAAAAAATGATATTTTTCATTACCACATAAACTCACAAAAGTACTAAAATTTTGGTATTGTTGAGTACCTCTAGGGTAGTAGATTTTTGAAAAAATGTTTTAGTACCTTTA
Organism: Halichoeres trimaculatus; assembly: GCF_033239565.1. Lineage (NCBI taxonomy): Eukaryota > Metazoa > Chordata > Actinopteri > Labriformes > Labridae > Halichoeres > Halichoeres trimaculatus. The sequence continues at coordinate 29,724,982 of NW_027437191.1, forward strand.
CTTCCTTTGAAAAGTTGGCTATGGGCTGAAATATGTGCACCTAGAAACTGAATTTGATTAATTATACTGAATTGGAAATGCTCATTTTGAATAACTGCATTAAAAAACTGAGCTCAGATTGCATGCTTTTAAATTTTGAAAATAAAACAAACATTCATCTCTCTGTGTCCCTAAAATCAAAACAATTAAATATTCAATTTCACTTTGCATAATTCAGATTCAGATGATGAAATAAGGAGTAAGATGAGTTTTTGCACTGTGTCTTAAAACTGAGAGTTCAATCTCAGACGGGTTTACTGGTGCAACTCCAGTGCTTACGTCCCTGACGGCAGATTGCAGCCACATGGCAGAGTAAGGGTTATTTTGAGTTGTTGGCTTTGATTGACTCACAGTTATATGAACATGAATTAAAGATGCTCTGAGGAGGATCTGTTTTAATTGGACTCCCTTGCCACCTTCTGGCCTGGAGTCTCCGCACACTGTCGCAAATTACTTTTAGCGAGGCGTGTGTTCGTTTTGGAATTACATGGAGACTGGATTGAGACAAATTTTTTTTGTTCAAGACAACTTTTTACTGGATAAAACGTGCCAAGGTAAGGCATTTATCAGTACAGTTACGTAGCGCTACAGCTTGGAATGTGACATCAAGCAGATGTTGTATCAGCCAACTATGTAGTGCTATCGGTAGCTCGGTACTCTGACGTATCTGTAGGCTAACGTGACAACAAGTAAACACTGTCAGTTTGTCAGTAGTTTAGTAGCTGGCAATTTGTAGCGCTAATAGCAGCTCTGAGACATGTCTGTAATGTGTAACATTAGTGAATCCTAGTTAGTTATGTCCTGCCAGTCATCTACCAATCAGAGCTAACGTAACCTCACTCTTCATTTTATTGATAGACTCTCAAGTTTGAACAGACCACTGCAGAATAACTGCTGACTGTGAGCTGGAATAGACATTAGCACAAACAGATTAGCCCTTTTAGCCTTTAGCTTGTGCACTGTCACCCTCCTGTTTACCTTTCTCCTGCTCTTCTGCCCTTTTTCTGTCTGACAGTTAGGCTCCTGTGTCCACCATCACTACAAAATTAATCACAGAAACTGTTTTCAGCAGAGAAAAATACAGATCTTTTAAACTGTCAGCCAGAAGTAGCATTTTGAAATAACCTATATTGGTGCCTTGTCACTTCTTCATAAGCAGGGCTTGAAACTTCAGTTTTCATTTATTTGCTCTTAAAGCAGGTAAAGCTGGGGCTGGATACAGACAGGCAGTCAGCTGATAAATAGTTTGCAGCCACAGACTCTGCCGGTCGGTCTCATGATCCTTTGGGAGTCTGCTAGATCTCAATCCCAGTATTGAATTATTGATTCTGACACCGGACCATGCAGCATCCAGACGTTAAAAGCTGGAAACAGGTTTTGCTGACTCATCTGGAGCACATGAGGAATCTAACATTCACAGGAAGCAGATTGTTAAACTCTGACTGAAGCAGCAGTCAGCAGATTACATTGACCCAGTGAAGGAGTCTCTTCAGTCTAACTCCTCTGCACACGCTGCAGCCTCGGAGCTGTTGTGAGCCGGGTTGACATGTCATGTACGCTGGTGTGATAGTTTAACATCCCAGCTGTCTGCTCTGGTTGCAGCCGGCCACCTCACCCTTCCTGCCTGCCGGCTTTTCTGTGATCTGCTCGGCTGCACGCTTGCCAGTCTGGCTGGCTCTTCCTCCGCTGCCTCTGCTCGTCATTATCGCAGTTTTTCCTCTCTGCTGGCCTGTCACACTGCTTCCAGTTCCCCCCTCTTTCCTTTAACACTTCAGCATATAAACCTGAAGTCAATGTTGATTTGTAGAAGTATAAACTGGCGTGTCAAAATCCTTCAGCTGGTGCCAGAGGATTTTTATTTTTGGAAGTCAGACTAGCATCAAAATCTGTGAGAGGAGGAGAGAGGAATAGTGTCTGTCATTTTGAATTTTGGACTTTATCTCAGCTGCTGCAGTAAGATGTCCGACTGCAAAATTTAAACAAAATCCAACCACAACTTGGACAAAATAATCAAAATGTAGAATCACAGACCTGGACACACTGCAAACATTTCTAGCACATACACTGCTGAGTTTAACTGGGACAAAAAAGGATGATCATGTGTAATTTCTACAAAATAAATTGGAATGCTTGATGTGTTCAAGTGCTGTCTGGAAACAAAATCCAAGTCTTAAAGCAGCCTTGAGGATTTTTTTTACCCTATTAAAATAATGGTCTAAGTCATTTTTTGACGAGAATGAGTTTTTGGCTTAAATCATCTCCTGATGCTGGCCATCTCTGGTAAAATCGCGTAACTCTTTAGCTTAAAGGATCATGCTCTTTATGCTCTACAGGACGATAGCCTATATCAAAAGGGTGACTGGGTCCATTTTATTTCTAGCCTAAGTCAAAATTTTGGACTATTTAGGATAAAATGTGTGACTTGGGCAATTTAAAACGCTTCTATGATGGTGGCTGCTTTTAGAAGAAACCGAAACTTCAGTGAACACGATTCTTGAATCAGTTTTAACTGGTGAGTGATTAGGTTCACTATCATAAAGGCTAGGGTATAATGTGTTATAATTTAGTCTAAATTTCACAAGTTATAGTTTATTTCAAATTTAGCTACTTCTAGCTAGCTACCTTTTCCTGGCTAGCCCCTTATTTCTGTAGCCAAACATAAATGAGCACAAGGCAATAACACCCCTCAATGTTTTAAAATTATATAATTGTTTTTGCTTTTTGGTAGGAGATGTGTGTGTGCCTACTCAGCCTTTGATAGACCTTACATTTGTTCAGTTTAGGTTGGAGTTATTTAAGTTTTGAGTTTGCTTTTTGGAATTAAAGGACAGTTAATGGTCAGGTTTCAAAAAGTTGTCAAAACTGAAGTGAAGTTTTTTGTGTTTTCCCAGAAACTTGAAAAAATGACTCAGGCCATTGTTTAATTAGGGTGACGAAGCAAACAAAAATGATCTCTACTCTTAACTTTTATTACCTCTAACGTGTGTGGTTCCGCTTATCTTTCAGGTCAACCGAAAAGGAGCATATGTAAAACACATTTTAAAATAACTGTTTAAAACCATATTTTGCAAACAAGTATGTTGTCCTTTTTTGCTTTTGTTTGCTCACAGCTTTGCCTTTTTTTTGTACAATGTCTTTCATCAGTTTAGTTTGTTCAAGTGTGACACTAGGGACAGAATTGTGAATCACATCACAAAACAAAACAAAATAAAAACACCTCACAAACTTTTCAGAAACGTTGCTCCAGGGCACCCCTAGTGGTCACAAACTCTACAGAGCAGGCTACCTCGCTTCCTGTGGGCTTCTTGGATGATGTTTTGATGATGAGGGAGTAAAATGATTACAGGTCGCGATCTCAAGCCTGACTGGAGTTTATGTTGTGTTCCATTTGTACTCAGAACTGGGAAGTCGGGAGTGGGAAATACGTCATTTCTGAGTTCAGCGTTCCAGTCGCCAAGTTAGAAAAATTTGCCTCAATAGGAGTATTTCTGTATATTAACACCAAATAATACTATATATATGGCTGCTTTACTGCTACAAACACTAGTCAGAAATTCTAAAATAAGAAGAAGATACTGGGAACTCTGGGGGAGTGTGGGTGCTCAAACGTACAAGTCGGAAATTCCGACCTCAGGAGGGCTTTACAGCTGGGTGTTCCAACTCGGAACACGGAAATTCCGACTTCTGAGTACAAATAGAACACAGCATTGGTGTTAATAGGTTCAGGCAGACCAACAATGTAAATATTATTCTTGCAGCTCCTCCAATTCTGCCATCTTAGCAGTAAGCTTACTGTTGCTAATGGCTAGTTGCAGCCATACATGGTTTCTCCAGCGACTTAAATCTGTAGGTCTTTCATGTTAGCAGCCTTTTCTAAAGATGTGTTGTGTTGCCTGTGCTCTGTTATGATCTGGGTTTTATTCAATTGCTCCCTAAGGACTGCAGGGTTTTTCTTGTTGTCAGCCCAAATGCTAGCTCCATGCTAGCTTTGTTAGCAAAACATAAACTGTTAGAGGTGGTTGGGGACTCACCATCAGGCTTCTTAGACTTATTTGTTTCATACATTATGCTTGAAAATATAATGTGACTTGTTCCAGAAGTTTAACCAAGTTTTACTTTTAGAGTCTCTAAAAGTTAGTTTGATGCTCAAGCCGAAAGAGAGGATTCAGGGCAATGATTTTTTTCTGAGAGGTTGAACACTTTTTCTAAAATTGACATTTTCTCAGAATCAATTTTTTGCCCTAAGAATTTAGATTCATGACTGAATGTTGAGTGCAAGGACAAACAAAAACACAAGAGTTGCTGAACTATCTATGACTGCCTTTGGCTTCACTTTTTCACAGCAGGAGGCGATGGAGACACCTTGTCCATCTGTTTACATAGTTAATGATTCATCTCATGGAGGAAGGAGAAGAAACTTTATTTCCTAAAAGCTTCTGATTGCCTTAAATGTTGAATCAAACACTGAAAACTGCAAAAACTTGAATGTGATTTTAAGCGTGGAGCAAAAAATATGCAAAAAGTGATGAAACTGATGTTAAAACACTCACAGTTAAGTTATTTTTACACTGAAAACTCACAGCTGAGACGGATATATTCTCCCTTTCTCTGCTTTTATAAAATGTTATTTACTCTTTAATATTTCTCTGAATGATTTCCCGCCTGTTAGTTTCTAAAAATATACCATCAACTAAACAAAAACTAGAAGCTGTGGGTCATAGTATTTAAAGAGGCTGCAGCTGTTCCTGCCGACAAACCAAATACTGATCTTTCTGATAAATGAGTCTGAAAAATAGAGATTTTCTGAAAGGAAAAACATATAGAGCTAGAGCAAACTCTGTAAAGGGGTTATGCTTTCCCAAGAGATAAGTAGAGTGATAGAATAGACATTATTTCACAGGAAGATCCAACACAACCATTAAACTCCCAGTAAACCCACAGCCTGCCTGTTTGGTGTCCGGGAGGCTGAACAAACTCATCTTCATCACTTCTGCCGATCCTGAGCCGTGCTTCTCACCCATACGCCGTGTTTTCTTTAAAGAACTGTACAAAGAAGAAGAAAAGATTTGCAGCTTGGAGAAACGCTGGCCCCGGACTCTCTCTGGAGTGTGATTTCCAGTTTTTCATGAACTGTACAGCCGTAGGAAATACTGTTTTCACGCTCCAAATCGCTCCTGAACTGCTCCACACTCCGGGGCCAGAGTGATCAAAGACTTTCATTGACAGTTTTTTGAAATTGGCACTTGACAAATAACTAAATAAATAATAAATATATAGAACACCACCAGTAGCTCTTACAGTTTCTTGTCCTGTGTGAAACGCCTCTTTCTTTTCGTCTGCTTTGTCCTCGCTCGTTCTGATTTCCTGGAGTTCAAACATAAAGCAGCAGGAGTTTTCAGAGAGCACGTGTGGCTCACAGTCTGTACACAGCTAAGTCAGTGTGTTTATGTCTTTAAATACTGACTCCAGGAAGCTTTACAGCTGTTGAAGAGTGTGTGGTTTAGTCCAGCGACAGCAGCGGCTGCATGTTGTCCTCTTCACTCTTTACTTTGTCCGGTCGTTTCAGGACGCCTGGTTCCACCACAGACTGGGACCTGTAGCAACAAGATGACCAGGATCAGTTTTTACCAAAGGTTATAAATGTTTCTCTGAGTTTCTAGTGTCAAAAACAAGACCTGACCTGATTGTGAACATGGAAACTTAGTTTAAAGGAGGGGATAGAGAGAGTGGACTAGTTTTTAAAGAGTGATACAATATGGAATAAATGCAACCTCTGAAACTATCAGCTGCTTACAAAACCTTCAATTTTATTTTATGGTTTTATAAAAATAGAAAAGCAATCCGACCATTTATCATGGAGTTATGTACAAATATGGTGAAAACGGCCCTATCTCACAATGATAAAGAAACCTTTAAAAAAATCCTGTATCCAGACAGTGATCCAGATCACCTCCAAAATTTAATCACTTCTTCCTTATCCAATTTTGAACATTTCCTGAAAATTTGATCAAAATCTGTTTTTAACTTTTTGAGATATGTTGTTTACAAACAGGCCAACTCTCCTAAAAGCATAACCTCCTTGGCCGAGGTAATGATGGTAATAATACCAACTCCAACACTTCACTGTGTTTAAATGCCTTTAAGCATTTGTTTATTAAAAAAAAGCTCCCAGGCTCAGCAGCATGTCTTTTAAAGTTAAATGAAAACTTTAAAAAATAAATAAATTTAAAAAAGAGTTTTCCAAAAATTAGCTCTGTGTGTTACCAATCAGATGTTGAGTGATTGTGGGTGGGACAACATTAGAGACAGTAGTGACCGAGACAGAAAAGCGTGGCTGTATCAGAGCCAAAACATAACTGTTTTTAACTGATTTCTTATTGGCTATTGTATTTAAAAAAAGAAAGCCCAAATTTCTCAAAATGCCCATTATTGTCCCTTTCTTCCCCTGAATCCTCCCTGCAGGAGACATCTTTTGAAAAAATATGATGTATCTTAAGTGATCTCATGTTAATCCAGCCTTGATGCCTATTGCGGCATCCCTCAGGGCTCATGCTTAGGTCCTCTTATTTTATCCTAAATTTATCCAATATTGGTAAATTTTTCTGGTGTATCCACCACAGAAAACTGAATCCATCCATTTCTAAAATGGCTAATCAGATTGTGAACAATTACAAAATGTCTTATTTCTTATTAGACTAAAAGAGAATAAGAGGTAAGTTACTTATATCAAGACATTATTCTAGTTCAAACAATTTTTTAAGCAATTTTTTCTTATTACATTGGCAGATTTTCACTTGTTACAAGCAATTCAGACCTCTTTTTTGTCTCTAAGTAACTAAAAACAAGACATTATTATGGATTGTTCAGTTGAATTTGGCTTATATTGAGTACAATAAAACAATTTTACTTAGAATAAGACAAAAAAACTTGATAAGATCTGAGTTTTTTGCAGTGAACCCCACAGGGTGAGACCTTGCTCACCAGGCCAAAGTGTTTTCTTTTCCAGCGCAACAATCAGCTCAAGTACAGCTGGTGTTAAGATGATGAAACGATAATTATCAGGACTTTGATCCACAGTGACAGTCCGCTGTCTCAGCTCTTATTGTTCTCCGTGTGTCGCAGTGAGTCAGCTGCTGTCACCCAGTGTTCGGGGGGTTTCTGTCACTCTGAATCACACAGTATGGAGGCCTATAGGGGGAATGATACTCTGTGAAATGTCAAACACGCTCTCAGCGTCGATTTAACCGAGACACCCCGGCTGAGAGAAGAGACCCCGGGACACACTGAACCTTCTGAGGTCAAGCAGCCTGTTACTTCACGCTCAAAGCACAATAACACAAGAAACAGCAAACTTCTTTGAAAGAGGGAGACGTGGGGATGTTAAAGGTGGAGAAGCTGACCTCTTCATGGTTTTGGGGGACAGGTTTTTCTCCAGGTCTCGCTCCAGGTCTTGTACTGAAAGGGTGTATGACTCCGGACAGTAGTCGGTCTCCTCATCGTAAGCGTGGTCCAGCAGCGTTCGCGCCCACGTTCCCATGTCGTATGGAGGCATCATCCCGCCGAGCTCCGACGGCAGGATCTCAGGATGGATCAGCTGGTGGAGGCTGTTCAGGTTGTTCCCATGCATGAAAATCTGGAGGGAAAAAGATAAAGATGAGTAATTTCTTTACATTCTCATCAACCTAACTTTTGTTTGACTAGATCCAACAACACTTTGAGAAACAGGAGACTTAATTATTACATCATGGCCTCATAGAGACCATATTTTTAGGGCCCAGCCCAAGAATCGGGGCGAAGGTCCTCTTGAAACCTTAAGGGTTATTCTTACCTCTTTTTAACCCCAAATAGCATGCCTTTTGCTTGAAATAAACACAGACGCACCTAGCCACAAAATTCATACGGCTGTGAAATTTATGAATCCAGTACTATTGCAAACAATTATGCGCCATAGCGCCCCCTAGTGGCCCAAAACTGCAGCCTCTCGAGCTACTTTAAGTTACAGCCCTGAAATTTTGCAGGCATTACTATGATGCCTAGACCTACAAAAAAGTCTATTATGACCATGGTGAATTCTGAACAGGAAGTCCGTGATTTGGACTTAAACATCGGATTTTGACTCAATGGGCGTGGCCAAGACAAGGGCTAAAAGTTCGGCGTTTTTTCAATACGTCTGATCTTCACGAAAATGGACACACATGTCCAATTTAACAGCCCTAACACAACCATGTCATTATTTTCACCAGAAAGTACAGCGCCCCCAAATGGCAACAGGAAGAATTACAGTCACAGGGTAGGTATTTCAACCAACTACTCTCAGGTTTTTCATCTAATCAACTCCAAACTTGGCTTGTTTATGCTACACACATTGATGATTAAAATTTATTAAAAGATTTTTTGTAACTCAATAGGCATGGTCACAAATGACCGCAAAAGTTGACCATTTCGGACGCTGCATGAAAACCTTGATAGCTCTCTTGTACAATGTTGTATCAGAACTAAAATGCACACAAGTGTTCACCATTACAGCCTGAGTTCATTTCTATCACTGGTTTTGCAAACATTAATGCTCCATAGCGCCACCCAGGGGTTCAAAACAGCCCTTCCAACTTTGAGATAAAGCCCTGAAATTTTTCACCTATAACTATCATGCCTAGACCTACAAAAAAGTCTCTTAAGACCATTTTGAATTCTAAACAGGAAGTTCGTGATTTGGACACAAACATCGGATTTTGACGATTTTTAGCTTATGTATTTCATTGTTCTACTACTAGGTTTTTCATCTTATCAACCCCAAAATTGCCTTGTGTATGCTACACACATTCACTATGAAAATCTATTCAAGGTTTTTTTGTAACTCACTGGGTGTGGCCATAAAACACAGCCAAAGTTGACCATTTCTTCAGCATCAGGAAAACCTCAATAGCTCTCTTGTACGATGTTGTATCAGGACCAAAATGCACAAACTTGTTAAGTGTGTCATCCTGAACATATCTATATGCCTGTTTTAGCTCAAAGTACAGCGCTCCTTACTGTCAACAGGAAGTTATGTGTTTTTATCTCTCATTTAAAACTGTTTTTCAAGCCTTCATAAAGCATCATGTGCTACGTCGTGTTCTATAGTTAAAGGGTGTCTTTGGAGTCTAGTCAAACTCTGATATCTAGCCATGAATCAGGAAGTCATTGTAACCCCCTGCATGTGGGGCGAGGGCCTGCTAATCGCTGCTTGAAGCTTTAATTTGTGCTTACTCTCTTCCTGGTCTTGTCTTTGAGGAAGGGCCGTATCACGGTGTACAGAGCGTGGATGTACCAGGGCTGGTTCACAAAGTGGATCCCTCCAAACCTGGCAGGAAAACTATCCTGTAGAGAAAAGACACAAAACAAAAGAGGTAAATAAAAGACCCACAGTGTTTCAGGCACATTGAGGTAGGTGAAAACTGTACCTATGTTTCTGTTTATGATTCATTTCCCAACCAGTTAATTCAGATCTTTAATGTGATGATTGTAGCTCTTAAAGCACAGAGCTCGCCGCAGTCGAGAGGATTTTTTCCCGTCTTCTCCGACTTCCAGCAAATGAAAAATTACCTCTGTGAGTTCCCCGTCCCTTTGCATTAGATTAGTTCTGTAAATGGGCTCTAATCTCATCGTCAATAGGAAATGGTTCGGTCTATTTTGGAGTCAGCGTGGCTCAAAGCCTGAGGGAGATGAGTCCTTGTTCCTGCAGGTTAGTGTGTGTCATCTGGGCCTGACACTGTGTTTCCTAGAACGCTGGACACAATTATGATAATTACTTTCCACTGTGTGTGCGTGTATGTGTGTGTGTTAGTGTGTCATGTTTTGGCTGGGGTCCAGTCATGTAAAATCATGTTATGACATAACAGCGGTGGCTGATGAAAAAGGCTCAGGGCGGCGGTTATTAAAGACTGTTGTCAGTGTTTGGAGGAGACGGAGACACTGAGCGTCTCTGAGAGTCCCTGGGGTCAGACAAGGTTCATAAATCAGAGTTTGACTGATCTAAATCACAAAGTTGCTGCAGCTGACTCTGCTCTGCTGACACGTACCAGACCCCGCAAAACTCTGAGAGAACACACAAAACATCTGCAGCCATGTTCCCGTAAAATATGACCTTTTTATACAGAATACATGAAGCAATTATTATTAAAACTTTTGAAAATATATCAAACAGATCAAACTACAATATTAAAAAAATATGAATTCATAATAAATGACAAAATGAAATATTAAAAATTCAAACTCTATCAGAAGATCTGACCAAGCTAAAATCAGTGGCAGCTAAATCCAGTAAGAGGCTTCATATTGAGACAGAGGCAGCACATTATCCTAACGTCAGACTTTCTTAATACGACAAAAGAGAAGGTAGAGACAGCGACACCCACAAATTATGTCAGTTATATTTTTCTGTAACTAAACCATCATTCATCAGAGTCTCACAACAACGTTATTGGCAGTTTTCCTGTGGAAAAACTTCTTTCTGTATTTAATGCCTCATTACTTTAATTTAAGCAAAGTAAAAGCTTAAACCTAGCCTTTATTGGTAAAATGTAAAATTATAATGTGTACCCAGCCTTCTTTAGCAAAATTTAAAATCATAATGTGTAATATAGGGGTGGGTACCAAATTAGGTACTTCTATAGGTACCAATGTGAAATGTTTTTGTCTTATTTTTGAGTAAAAATTGTCACTTGTCAGACAGTGTTTTTGACAAAAGGCCAATTAAGGAGCTTTTATCAGAACAGCTAACGTTATTTTTCACCTTAAAGCAGGGGTGGTGTTACGGGTGGGCCCAAAGATTCAAGGCCCACCCAAAACTTTTCTTATAATTTTCATATATCTATTTTTAAATTGGTTCTCTGTGTTTTTGTCTTATTTTAAGTAAAAATTGTCTTATTACACTTGATATGAGCCATCAGCCCAGGAAAATTTCTTGTCTTAGGTCATTTAAAGACAAAAATACGGTACGAATTGCTTGTAACAAGTAAAAAAAAATCTGCCAACGCAACATGAAAAATTTGCTTGAACCCAGAATCTTGATACAAGTAACTTTTCTCTTTTTCCATTGGAAGATTTTTTTTAAATTGTTACAAGCAATTCAGACCTCATTTTTGTCTTTAAATAACTTGAAATAAGACATTTTTCTGGACTGGTCAGGTGAATGTGGCTCATATCAAGTCTAAGAAGTCATTTTCCACTGAATATAAGACAAAATAACTTTTTTTTTTTTTTTGCAGTGTAAGGGAGAGGAACACAGTATTGTAAGTTTATATATTGAGAAATCATTATGTTTTATTGAAAACCTTCAATATTTTATAATTAAACAAATACATAGGGTGGTAGAAAAGACGGTTTGAGAAGAGGCTACACATCTGCACACAAACTGCACATTGCTTACTGGAAGTCATCATTTTACAGCTCATCTTAAAAACTGGTGTTTCATTTTCATATTCCAGATTCACTGGTAAATCCTTGTTTTTGTTTGTTTTTTAGCTTGCAATATCTTGAGATATGGTTTATTTTTAGACTTGTCAGGGGATTGTGATCCAGATTAAATTAAATGAAATATTTTGACTGTCATTAAGAAGCACACTGGGTATGGTTTGAGTTTTCACTGTGAAGCACGGATTGTTTATTTCATGTTTGGATTGTGTAATGCTCCCTCTGAAAACCCTGCCCTTAAGGCTAAAAAAGGCCCTGGTTGCACTTAAACTTGCTCTGCTTATGCTCAAACTGTCTGCTTACTTTTAGATACACAATGTATTTCTGCTGGCAAACATAAAGACACACAGATGTGTGTAAGTGTGTGTACTTATGTGTATCTTTCTTGTCTAAGCAGATATTCTCTGCTAAACCCAAACAGATACTGGTTATGAAGTCCAAGAATTCAGCCCATTTGAGCTCAGGTCCAGTGAAATAGCAAAGTGCTTGAGCTGAGGCATGCTCAGAAGGCGCCCTCCCCCCTCGACTGTCAGATCTATCAGACCCTGGACCTCTGGCCTGTCCTCTGCTCCAACACACACACTCTCTTTGATGAAGGGACCTGCTGCATTATACATGAAACACCGAAAACACAGTAAGAACTGCATGGTCTCTGCTCCGCCGGAGGGACCGGAGGAGGAGAAGAAGAAGAAACAGGAGCTTAAGGTTTGATCTGCTCTAACTCGAGTGATGTCTGAAGGAAATGAAAAAGGTAAAAGGAGCGTTCAAACAGGAGCAGAGGAAGCTGTGGTGAGACTGGAACAAGATGAAGGCGATCTGAGACAGAGTCAAAGGTATTCAGAGGAAACACAGTTTTTATTTTTTTCCTTTCTTTCTTTTTTTGTTTTTATATAATAAAGAAATACTTGATGCTGTCATTTAGTTAAAGTTACTTTCTTTGAAACCACACTGATTTTATTGTGAGTAACATTGACACCCACTGAACTGAAAATCGCTTTGTTTCTCATTATAATTATTATTATTTAGTTTTTCTGTAAATATTCCCAATTTTTATTTATATATATATATATATATATATATATATATATATATATATATATATATATATATATATATATATATATATATATTAATCAGATTAATCCCATCATCATGATTAATCTGATTTAAAATCTAAACTCAATTAACTCATCTGCTGTGCAGAATGACCCAAAATCCCTGAAATGTCTCTAGCAACAAATTTTGGGCGGTTTGTTTAAGTAGATTTGAGTACAAACAGAAAAAATAAAAAGTAAATTGATAAATGATAGTCAACCAACATTAAGTATTCCACACACTTTGCTGGAAGAAGTTTTCTTTTCTGCCTCCGGGCTTCAGTCAGTCTACCTCAGACAAATTGCAAAGTGGTTTGCAACAAATTCAAGACTTATTAACATCGTTGACAGCCCTAAGAATATGCATATAGAAAAAAATAATGAAACAAAATAAAATAGAATAAAATAAAATAAAAATTGGGAACCCATTAACATCGTTGACAGCCCTTAAAAAATATAAATAGAAAAATAATAAAATAAAACAAAATAAAATTAAGTTGATAAAACACAGTACAATAAAATTAAATAAAATTGAATTAAATTAATTAAATTAAATTAAGATAAAAATGAGGAAAAACTTTTGGCAGTCCCAATTTTTATTTTTAATTTATTTAAATTTTATTTTATTTAATTTTATCATTTTTCTATACATAAATATTTTTTAGGCCCGTTAAAATGAAAGCATTAATTGGATTAATTTCATTGTCACGATTAATCTGATTAATCTGACTAATCCGACTAAAAGTTTAAACTCAATTAACTTATCTGCCTTGCAGAATGACTCAAAATCCCTGAAATGTCTCAGGCAACAAATTTTGGGCATTTTGTTAAGGAGATTTGAGTACAAATAGAAAAAAAAAAATAACTTGACAAAGAATAGTCGTCCAACATAAAGTATAGTGCTCACTCTGCTGGAATTAGTTTTATTTTTTTGCTTCAGGGCTCCAGTAAATCTACCACAGAAAAATTGACACAAGTGCAAAGTGGATTGCAACAAATTCAAAACCCACAGCAACCCTGAGATTAATCTGATTAAGATTGTGATCGTTGGACAAAACTACTCAAAACAGAAATCAAGTCAATTGAATATTTTTGATAAATTGTATCTATAGACCAAGGGAAAAATCATTTAAGGATGACTTATAACTTCTTTTGTTTGCCCATTTTCTTTCTGTTTTGTAATTTGTAAAGAGAAGTATGGAAAGTCATTAAATAATGCAAAGCAGAAAAAAAATTCAAGTCTTTAAAAGGATAAAATCAATTTGTAAAAGAGTAAACAGCTCAGCTCTTGATTTTCCTGCCAGACCCAGAAACCGCGTCACCCTATCTTTGATTTTTGGCGTCAGAAGGTAAAAGTCAACCTGAAACAAACGACTGACTCAGAGGAGGTTATATTTTTGTCGTCTCGCTGCAGGTCGCCGTGGAGCGTGCTCAGTTACAGTGAAAGGTTGAAGAGGATTCAAGGTGACAGACAGGCGGTCTGTCAACATCCGCGGGATCTCTTAAAGTTTCTGACCCTAAGCCTCTCTGGTCCCCCCTCTCCTCGTCTCTCCATCACCTCGTCCTCCTCCTGGGGACCCTGTGGCGTCACTGAAGACGATAAACACATTAGAAGTGATTTTCTCTTTATAGCTTTAGAAAAACAGCAGCCGCCTCCTGCTTTGTGGCACCGAGCTCTGCTGCAGATTTCCCTCTTAATCTGACCTGGAGCCATTCACGTCTGAGGCGCAGTAAAGAAGCTGTCAGTCATGTGGAGATGATCCTGTCTCTTCAGTAGAAATTAAGAGGATCTTAACACTCTTATTCTGGAGGATCAGACATTTAGAACGAGTTTCTTCACTGTGACGTTGATAGTTTATTGATAAAGAGGATTTATAATCTTCAACAACAGATTTTGCAATATTCATGTTTCGTGGCTTCACATTTAGAGGGTTTCTCTAATATTTAGGCCGCTCTGAAACCATCTGAGAAGATGGGACTTGACAAGAGTGGGTCAGTGTGTGAGCTTGGGATTACGATGTGTTCACATCACATTAAAGTCACTCCAAAATATTGTCGCTGTCAGTTTGGCGTCTATAAAGCGTGCACATAAACATTTGAGGGGGCAGCTGTGAAACCCTGATTCTCCTCCGTGCTCAGTCCATCTACGGCTCAGAGTTCTTCTCAAAGCAACAGCATCAGTCGTCACAAAGAGCAGAAATAAGTTGAAATGCTCTTACACTACTTTCCACGCTCTAAAGGGCTGTAAGTTAAACTCTGCTGCTTTGCTATGAGATGATATGTACATATCTACATAATGATACCATGTAAAAGAAAACAAATATTGCTTTTATGTTATACGATGCAAAAAGGCACAAATTTAGTGATAGCAGGGTCATGTTTCTTCCCGTGTGTTATCTAGTTTGACCATTCATTCAGATGGTTAAATATTTACAATGCTAAAGATGTGTGGCTAATTTATAAATCTATTGACAGAGCCGATCCGTTTTTCGTTTTCTGCCCTTCCCTGTGGAGGGTAACAGGAACAGCTTCCTGGTTTCGGTCTTCTCTGGCTCCATGACACTTCGGTAGCTGAGCAGCTAGCTGACGTGAGAGGGGTAGTGGGGAAGGACGAGGTGGGACCATGGGCAGTATGGCGCGGAGCAGGGGGGGCAGGGGATTGGATGGACTCACGGACCAATCCGAAATGAGGGAAACAGCGGTTCTGATTGGTCAATTATTAAGCCGTTTTCCAGCTGCTGTAGTGAATGGATTTTTTTCGTTCTTTTTGGTTTTTATATTGCGTAGATCGGACCATCGGACCATAACGGCCTCAAAACGGTGTTAATAATAATAACCTAGCTTCAAATTGTAGACCATAGCTTTAATTGATATAATCAATATATATTTGCCAGGCCTAGTACCGTATCGTTCCAAATGTGAAAGGTACTCATCTCTATCTATCACATCAACATATGACACAAATCACGCCACACTTTTGTAGCATAGTTTGAAGATGTCGTTAGCAGAGACTCAGGCCTCTGTGGCACAGCCTTCGCTTTTGACCTTAATGACATTTTCCCCCCTTTGAGTTACTTTTACCTCTATACTTCAAGTATTTTTGAAACCAGAACTTTTTCACTTTTAGTAAAAAGCTTGAGTTGATACTTCAACTTCTACAAAAGTCTTTCTAACCCTAGTATCTATACTTCTACTTGAGTAATGAATGTGAATACCTCTGAACTCTGGTTAACCTCCACAGATAAACTCACACCTGTAGCTTTGTTACAACGTTTCATTCATAAAAAACCTGACGGTTGCCATCTTGGCCTGTCAAGTCACTTCCTCTCTGGACTGTGACATGGACTCTGCGCTCACAGAGACACAAACAGACAGTCTGCCACCACCACTGAGGGTTAAACACTCGGAGCGCGCTCACACGGGCGTTCAGAGGTAACCGCATGTGACGTGTCGCTGGTTAAAGTAAAGAACGGGGGAAGTCGGCCAATCGTCAGAAACATGTGTCTGCCTGGGTTTTAATCTGTTCCCTGAAGGATAAAGGAATGAGGAAGAGTCGCTTCACACACACACACACACACACACACACTGGTTGGTCTGCCTGATTTTTAAAAACTGGAACGATCTCCGTTTGGAAAAACGCAGAAAGACCTCGAGCACTTCTGCTATGAAGTCTGGGTGTTGCAGTGTTTTTCTTTTTGCAGTTGTTTCTGACTTTGCATCATTTATGAGTTTGCAGTTTGTGGAGATATTACAAGTTTTCGCAGCTCTCTGTTGTGCTTAAACACCCCAATATGTTGTTTAACATTTCTGTCTCAACACGCAGAGAGCTTTTACCTCACCAAACCAAGGTAACACAGGTGTCTGATCCAGCGTTCGCATCCAGAGCTGCTGAAGCTCGACAAACCGCACTAATGGATATAAATGAGATCTGGCACATGAAGGCTCATTGCAGAGCTGTGAGTCAGCACCTGATTTATGTGCCAAAATACACCTTTGACACACACACACATAAAAGACGGCTGCCAAAAGCCATCAAAGGATTTAATTGCCCACATTAACAAATAAGGAATAAAAGCAATTAGGCTGTAAACACATTTAACTGGAACATAAAGAAGAAACGCATCAGACGCTGGAATCTGGTTCAAGATAAACTGCAGAGGATGAAAGCAGGATGAGGGGGGGCTGGGGTCTGTTTTTAAAGTGTAACACCAGGATGTAGAGAAATAAGTGAGCCACTGGATGATCATTTATTATTTAGTTTATCAAATGGGAGGAAAGGAGCCAGATGTTAAGAAGCAGATTGACCTGGTCAGATGTAGAGGTGAGAGTCAGAGTGAGTGTCGACTTTTTTGATGACCGTTATATAGATGTTACATCCTGGTTATTTTACAGGAAAAGCAACAAAGAGTGGCTACACATTACTGTTCTGATCTTTAAAACCACAAAAAGACAAAGAGATGTTTGTCTGCAGTCACAATTTGAAGCATCCATCTACAATTTAAAGGGTCAAAAAGAAAAACTACTGTAAAGGGTGTGATGCCTTTACAGTAAGGGAACATATTGATTTTTCAATAATATAATATAAACTTGCGATGCTGTGTTCATGTCCAGTATGGAAAATTGCCTTCACCTCCACTCCCTCACAGTCACAAGGATGCGTTTAGGTACCCAAACATGGTATGATTTGATTTTATATGAATTGATACTTTGATACCGCCATTGATATTTCACTTTCATTAATACAGAAAGTGAACAGGTTCCATCATCTATTTAGCTAAAAATGCAAATCATGTGTTGGAATTTGCAGTTTTTGTGCTGTCCAATTTCTCAAATGCCAAGTTTGCTCTTCAAAATTAACTCTAGATTACATGTTTGTGTTTATTATTTTCAGTATTATTTGTCTAAAATAATCATTAAATATGACAAAGGTGTTATAAAAATTATTTTAATAATTTATGTAGATAAAATAATTCATTTTGAGTGTCCGAGAAATCAGCATCAACCATGTTACCCGTTGAAAAAACCCTATAAATCAGCAGTGGTTTGCTCCAAAGTCACATGACTTATATACATTTTTGGTGGGAACCTTGAAGACAGTGTGGCATGTTTCAGCTCTTCCTCGTCAATATTTAATCAGAATGATTGTCTGTACATGGTGCGCATTAATTGTTTGTCAACTGCGTTACCAACATTTTCTGGTGTTCTTCCTATGTAAAAAATTAAAAAAATAAATAAATAAAATTGTGTAAATAATTACCCTTTTTTAACCATACAAAACTTAAAAACCAGAGTAGTAAACTACAAAACAGACCTAACAGGACTGTGCATACTACATGCAAAAGCAGTAGGCAGTATGCAGTTTGGAAAACAACCATAGTCTTCCTCCCCCCTAAAACACTACCAACTCCGACCAAAGGTGTCACTGCAAGCAGCGTCAAACGGTTAGTTCTCACAGAAACACAAAGAAAACACCCAGCAGCTCTTTACAGCTCAGTCCAAAAGGGTTTTAACATAGGTCTTATATTTTCATGGCAAGTAGCCAGTCATAAATTGATTACCTGGGCTGGCCAATCAGATTTCAATAAGACCTGTTCCACTTAAAACACATCCTCCTAGTGAGAAAAGGCGGTAAAGACGGGCAGCAACCTCTGGTCTAAAACTTTCTGAATTGCTAATTTCTTTAACAGCACAAACAGTACAGGGAGTGAATCAGTTAATGAGATACAAGAGGTTGAGTTTACCCAATCAGAAGCACAGCTCGGCTGATTGACAGGCGGGTGACCTATGGCTGTTAATATGGAGAAGTAAAGCCCGCCCCATTTCCAATATGGCCCCCACAGATGATTTGCTTCAAACTCTGTTTCTCAATGAGTCTGTGGGTAAAACCAGCTGATACTGGACAAAATGACTCTGTCTCAAAATGTCTCATTAGCTGTTTTTTCTGTTTCCATCTGATTGTTATCACTGTAAGAAAAACAAAACAGAAAATCTGATGTGTCTGTGCTTTTTCCTCTGCTCTTAATTCGTTAAAATGACTCAGCTCTTGGGGCGTCTTTTTGGCTCGGATGGTAGGACGGGCGTCCCATTTCTGGAGGCTGTGGACCTTAATGGACTGATATGATGGATTCTGATCCCAGAAGTATTTCCTGCATGTCCCTCACTTTCTCCTGACATTTCCTGTCTCTTTTAAACCGCGCTGTCAAAATAAGGGGTAAAGTTCTGCAAACTGAATCACAGTTTCATAAGAAATCTTTAACTTCTGACGTTTTTGTTGAAACAAGCGAGTCCACCAGGGGTTAGTCTGTGAGCAGCTGATGTTACAACATCTGACACCTCCGTCTTCTGTCTCCGTCGTGGGTTTTTCACTCTTTGTGCAGCACATCAGGCTGATGAGTTCTCCCTCCTTCGCTCTGCTCCTGTCACTTCACATCCACAGCACCATGAGTTTACGTGTCCTCCAGTGAAACGGGGCAAAAAGTGAGTTCAAGGAATAAAAAGATGACCTCCATTCAGCGCTTTTTTCCTTTCTCCTTTCTGACAGAAAGTGTAGCCTGGAGTGATGACATTGTTTCGCTGGCGGCTTGTTCTTTACAAAGAGCACCTTTCTGGGCTGACTGAACTTCAAAACGAGGGTGAATCAACAGTCTTATGAAAGCAGCGCTGCTTCACTCGTCTCTCAAAGCTGAAATTTTCAGCCATACTTTACTTCAGGTCAGAAAATCCTCAGAGAAAGTCAAAGATCAACTTTTGAGTTCATGATTTTAAAGGACAAAGCTGCTCACTTTGTGAATCTTTCTGTAGCGTCAGATCCAACATCCCTTTTCTTTCTGCTGTTTACATTGTGGTCGGATCTTTCTTTTTAAATTCTTATTTTGATTTATGTGCACACTTTGTCATTTCTGCAGCTTATTGTCTTTTAATCACAACATTAACAAAAGATTCCACTATTAACTGTACACCAGTGTTTTTCAACTGCCGTGCCATGAGATACTGTAAGGTAAGCCGTGGGAAATGAACTAATTTCACCTAATTGATCTAAAAAACTAATAACATACCACTGTTGAGTGGCTGTGCTTTAAAAGTTATGTACTTTCTTCCATGTCAGTAGGTGGCAGCAGGGAGCTAATTGCCTTAATACTCTGAGACAGGAGAAATGAGGCAGCTGTAGTGATGAGACAGGCAGCCGTGACAGTGATGGAGAAGTTTTATTAAAAAGGAATAATCTAAACTCCAAACAGGGCCCAGGAAAAAAAATTCAGACCCTTATGAAGAATCTAGTATGGGAGGTAGTCGAAAGAAAGCAGAGATGGTGAACTCAAGACTGTACAGTAAAAGCGATTCAGGATGTGATGACACTTACTCTGGTGTGCTTGGTGTGTGGCCAAAAGCTATCCAACAGTGCCATGGTCCCAAGTAATATACACCATTTCAAAATGAACCACCTAATGCTTCAAACAAGCAGGCGTGAAAACACATTGAAACCATAGACAGTAAATAGAGTGGACAGTGTGGCTCCACTATTTATCATTTTACAGTTTTGGAGCCAAAATTCCCCCGTCAAAGGCGCAGCCATTGGCAGCCAGAGTCTGCGCAGTTAAGACTTCGAGGGATTCTGGGAGAATCCCAGTGGAACCGGGTGACAAAAACAATAAATTATTTTTTTTCTTTCTAGAGTCTAATCTCTTCAGGATGACGTCCATTTTTTTTACAGTCTATGGTTGGAACAGCCAACTTTTGTGGGACAAACCGAAAAGATGAATAAGCGAGCCCTTATGCCGCGGCCACACCAAACGCGAACACGCGAATTTACTCGCGCGAATGGCCTGTCACGCGCCGCGTGAACGCCTGAGTCTCGCCACTGGACTTTTTTGACAAGCTGAGGGGCGAACGTGCGTTGGCGCGGTACTGCGCATGCGGAGTAGAGAGCTCGTTCATCTAAAGACCGAAAGTCCAAAAGAGCATCTGAAAAACAATGAGCTGTGGTTTCCAAAGCATGACAGGAGAGTGTGTGAAAGCTTTGGAGATCACAATCAATGCCTGCTGCCTCTCCCTGGTAATCCACCAGCCCTGCTTGGCTGTTCCCTGCGATCTCATCCTCGATCCCCCGAACCTCCGACCCCCCGTACCCCCGACCACCCGAATCCCCGACCCATGTTCCCGGAGGTCTCCCTGGGGATAATGAAGGGGTGGAGGAAAGGGAGGAGCACAGAGAACTTCCATCTTTTCCCTCGCTCTGCCCCTGCCCCGCACTTTTCTCCTCTCTATCAGGCTCAAAACTCCGCTGAGGAAAACACAGTCGGACTCAGTGATAGCCCGTGCAGGCAAATCCAGCTGGGAACGAATGTTTTCAGAACTTACATTCAAAACCTGTCTCCTCAGAGACTTTCAACCAAGCCTGCTCCTGTTTTTCTGGTCTCTGTAGAGTACACACGTCGTATCGTATAACTCTGGATGATGACACCGCACAGATTGTTTCTCCCCCATCCTCCGGCGGAGTTGGAGCCGGAGCAGGCGGCAGTTGCCCCCCAACGTCGTCAAAACAATGACGTCGTGGGGGAATATTTTGAACTCGAGCGAATTCGAGTCTACCGCCCAAACGCGTGAACGCTCCAAACACGCCGCGCCAAATGCGCAAAACGCGCCGCCCGAGGCAAATCGGCGGCAAAACGCGTCTTTGCATTGACTTTGTATGTAATCGCGCCGCAAATTCGCTTTTGGTGTGGCCACACCATAAAAGCAAGATACCATGTTGCTGAATTTGTTTATTAAATTTTGGGTTGGTGGTGTGCCGTAGGACTTTTTCAATGTTAAAAATGTGCCGTGGCTCAAAAAAGGTTAAAAAACAATGCTGTATGCTAGCATGGAGGCTAACTGATCTGCTATAAACCAGACAGTCTTTGAGAGGAGAAACCCTGACCAATCAGAAACCTTGATGCAGGAAGAGACATGACAGGAAGAAACTACATTCAGTGTTAAGTAGGGGTGGGGAAAAAAATCGATGTATCAAAGTATCAGGATTTTTTGGTTTGACAAATTTGAATAATGATAGTTTGTTCAGAAATCTTAGTCTTTTCTTTAAAGCTGGGATGGAAAAAATTCGTCAGATCCCCTGAATAAATCCTGAAAACTGACTCATGTGATGAGCATTTTTGGGGAAAATATGGCTCCTGAAGTAGTCTACAGACATTGTCATCATCATTAGGGCTGGGACGATACGCTATTTTCTCGATTAGATTCTATTATGATTTTTGGGGTGCCGATTTGATTCGATTAAAATTGCGATTTTTTGATATTTACGATTTTTTTTTGTTATTTTTAGTTTGCTTTTTTAACACCAGACCATGGAAAAAGTTAAATGATGATGATAATGTCTACAGGCTATATCAGGAGCCATAGTTTCCCATAAAATGCTCATCATGAGAAACATTTTGCCCTCTGCTGGAGAAAAGTGGTAACATTTTTTTTTTGCAATCCAGTTTGAATAAAAAAAAAAAAAAAAGGAAAAAAAAACTCAGTTTCGGGAAAAACAATCATGATTTTTATATGGTCTAACAAAAAATCCCAATTGTTCCTTTACCAATTTTTCGGCCCATCTCTAGTCATCACCTTTCAACTTTTTCACATGGTGTGGTGTTGAAAAAGTGAACTGAAAATTGCAAAATTTGGAAATATTGAAAAGTCGTAATTTAGTTCGAATTGGCACCCCAAAAATCGTAAAAGCATATTTTCCCAGCCCTAGAGTTCACATGAGAAAATGTTTTATTACAACAGTTACTAATGTTAAAGTAATATCTTTACGGCCCCAAACCCCCTTCCCTCTGATTGGCCAGCCCTCAGGAGGCCTGTTCAGGCAGACCTTCGTGTTTAAAGCCCACTTCTCTAACTTGTTACGAGCAACCCCAACCTCATCAATCCAGCACGTCTCATGAAGATCTTTTAAAGATATCATGCTATTTTTAGAATGGACTGCGGTAAGCAGTTCAAAGACAGACTGAGGGATTTCTACAACATACGGATCTGCACAAGTTTAGTCTGAACATCCAGCTTTGTTACTTTACATCCATGCTCAAAAATACCCTCTTTAAAGGTTACCCGAGCAAATCAAATCAAAACTAGTGCTGTGAGGCGATTAAAAAAATTAATCTAATTAATTACAGGATTTGTAATTAATTAATCTAATTAATCTCATTTCAATCTCATATCTGCTTAAGGTCACAAAACAAAGAATTTGAATTCCAGGACATTTAAATTACATTAAAAGACATTAAAAAATAAGGTGGTACCCTGAGGCATAAGGAACACATGAACCTACCTTAACCCTTAACAAAATCTACACAGTCCTGCACCTAAGATAAGCTGATTTGATTTTTAGGACGGTTTTTGCTTCTGTCACATTTTACTCACTGTGGACTCAACTGTCACTGCAATATGAACTTCTATACTTCTCTGAGGTCAGGAGAACCAGGGCTAAAGGCTAGAAACTGTGAGGAACTCTGTACAAAACACTTTATTCAAGTCTTGGATCAAAGAAAAGTGAAGTATTCTCAGTTTAACATGCTCTGAACACACAAACTGTTGCTGATTGGTGCAGAGCAGCCCCAAGCTGAAACATGACACCAGGAAGATGGAAGGAACTTTTCAAAGGATTCTTTAGATTTAAATATAGGACAAATATCGATCATTCAGAGCTTATTTAAAGCAGTAAAGAGTGTAAAATTATCTGTTTTTTACAGAATTGAGCTAGAGCAAACAGTTGATTTTCGGCAGCTTTTCAAAAAGGACGTGTGAATAAACAAGACGTGGACTGTATCACCCTTGCTTCCCCCGGTTTAAAGCATGTTGCTGACGTCAGGTGTGATACATTCAGGGACCGTTGGAAATTTGAAGATCTGACGAGAACACCACTTTTTTCCAAGTAGGACAAACGGTTTGCAAATACCAGACATTTGAAAATAAGTGTGTCTTTGAACGCCCCGCGGGTTTGGAATCCAGATTTATCTGCGTTAATTTTTATAACATGTTAATTTGCGGTGTAATTAATTAATCTAATTAACGTGTTAAAATGACAGCCCTAATCAAAACTAATCCCTGATAAGCAGCAGTTAAAATAAATCCTAATATCTTTCATTCAAGAGCAGTTTCATCCAACGTAGTATCTGTCAGTCTGCTCTCTGCACCGTGAGGCCCCTTGTCCTGGTTTGACTTCAACCCTCATGTTCTCAACTCACCGAGAAAATCTTTCGTTATAAAAACTGTGCCCTGGCGTACGTAGATTCCTGCCAAATGATCTGACTGGAGGGAAACTGGTTCACTCTCAAAGCAGAATTTAATCTTTTGAAGTCCACATCAACCTCTTTTGAAGCACAGAGTAGCATCAAACGCTTCAGTTGATTTCTTCCTCAGAGTGAAGCTCTGTTACAAACACTCAGACTTGTTTTACCAGGTAAATCACGCCAGGTGAGGATATCAGAATGGCAGAATGAAAAGAAAAAGAGCTCAGAGGTCTCAGGGATCAGCATGTTTTGTGTCAATTTCAGTCAAATGAGTTGAGTAATTAGAGTCATGATTCCCGACTGTAACTCACTGCAGGTCTGTTTTAGAAATCTGCAGGTCACAAAGACGCACTAAAGCACATTTAAAGTGGCTGAATATCAACGCTAACTTAACATTTTCTTTCCTGTTTCAGATTCACACTGAGCATGAAGGTCACACCAATTAAAGCGGAGCCACCGCAGGATATTAAAATATCGGCAGCTCTGCACAGGAGCTCTGAGAGGAGAGGAGTAGAGAGACAAGGCTCCTTCACATTTAAGTGTGTGAAAATCTATAAACATGGCACAACAGCTCCTCAAAGTGAAGCCAAAGCATTGAGAGCTCCCCCTACTGACAACCTACATTTAAAAAGACCCAGTTATGCAACAACAGCTGCATAAAACCATGGACAGAACAACAGCTACTCTGAGTGAAGCCAAACTATTTAAAGCTGCCTTTACTGGCTGGTTGCAGGAAAGAGAGAAGAGAGAAAGAAATCTGGATGGCCTCCCTGTGTGTACATTTAAACCTCTGCAGATTACCCAGAATGCAGCAGCACGTCTGGTCTTTAACCAGCCCAAAACAGCACATGTCATCTCTCTCCACTGGCCTTCAGTGGCAGCTCCAATCAAATTAAAAGCTCTTCCTTAGACGCCCGGTGCTCCCAGTCCAGCGCGGCTCGAAATCACTAGCCAGACTCTTCTCCTCTGTTGTGCCCAAATGGTGGAATGAATAACCCAACTCTATTGGACTGACTATTGACATGTTTAAAGACTGGATATGCTCTTTATAATCTTTGTGTTCAAATCCGAATCTTGACAAAGCTGCGCTAAAGGAACTTAAACCATACTTTTCAAGTAAATTTAATGTTTGCTCATGTTTATCATACACAAAGCTCTTCTTCTGGCTCACAAAACATTGACAGGAACGACTCCTGTCTACCTGGGGTCCTTCATCCAGGTTTACTCTCCTTCTCGCCCACTACGCTCTACTTGTGAAAGACGCCAGTGTGGCTCCAAATCTCTAGCCAGACTCTTCTCCTCTGTTGTGCCCAAATGGTGAAATGAATTATCTAACTCTATACAATCCACAGAGTCCCTTTCTACTTTAAGAGATGTCTGAAGACTCATCTGTTCAGGGAACACTTAGGCCCTTAATCTGAGCCTTCTCCTCTTTGTCCTCAGGGGTAGAATGAGTCAGAAGGTCTCAGACCCAGCTCTTGGTGAATTTTCAGCACTAAATACTGAAGTTTTTAAAGGTTGAACTTAGGGATGCACCAATATGAAAATTTTGGCCAATACCGAAAACAAATATTTACCGATATCAATATTGGTAAAAAATCTCAACATAGATGATGTTTAGAGGTAGTTCAGATAGAAAAAATGGCGCGTTTGTGAGAGAAGACAACCATGGAGAGGATTAAAGGATGGAACATCTGAGATAAATGTGATCAAAAAAAAAAAGGTTTTGTCTGTTTTTTGGACCAGGAAGAGAGACGTAAGAGAAGAGAGTCCACTCTTCTTAGGTAGTTTTGGTGTTTAAATAGTCAGAGAAAAACAGCATCATTTGTGTTTTGAAAAATAGTTCAAGATGTTCTGGAAATGGCTGGCAGCCAATGAGTAAATGTTAAGCGGCAGCCTCCGGTCTGAGAATATGAGACGGTGCGGAAGTGCTAAAATCTGCTGTTTCTCGAGTCCGCTTGAGGCTGGCTCCGGAAGTACAGGAAGTCACATACACACCAAGCAAGAAAAAGCAGTTTTCAAAACAGAAATTAACCTATTTACAGCCTGGTTCAAAAAATGTCTCCTGTCTGAGTCGCTAATTTTACTAACCGCACACACTGTTTTCAAACTCGGCCGTTCAGAGGATATTAAGATCCCAACCTCCCCCAATCAGAGGCACAGCTCAGGGTCACGTGACCGACAGGCGCCCTATAGCTGTAGGTGGAGCCCTTGCCACTACTAATATGGCCGCTATAGCTGATGTGCTTCATTTTCCGTTTCAGAAACAGGCGGGTGACGTCGGGGAGACTACGTCCATGTTTTATACAGTCTATGGTAAATATCGGCCCATTTTTACACATCGGCCGATACCGATATGTTACAAAAATGACCAACATCGGCCATTAACGATATTGATACCAATATATCGTGCATCCCTAGTTGAACTACACTGTTGCAGTGATTAATTGACACTGCTAGCTAAAACTGTAGAGCTGTAAACTGTCAAGCAGGTTGATCTACTTTGTTATTTCAGGACTTTACACCAGGTGGAGAAACAGTTATCTATATCTTGTAGGGTTTTGTTCTGGGGTTTGTTAAGAAATATCCTCCAAAAAAACATTCAAAGTCAGAATTCTTCTTTTTTTCACTTCAGGAGTATTCAACACTGCCAGGTCTCTGCCCTTTGTCCACGTCTGACTGTTCCTGCTGTGTGTGTTTGGTGCAGTCGACCTGAGCGTCCAGATTTTTGCTGAAGCTCAGCAGATTCTGTCTTCCTGCCAAACACACGCAGAGAAGCAGAAAGACGAGAGGCAGGGACACAGGATTGATCTGGACAACGCCTCCTGTTTCATCTCTGCTTTTGTTCCCGACGCAAGAAAAATACAGCACCTTTAAACGCTGGAGTCAAAAAGCAATTTAGTATAAAGCCTGACTGGACTGCCAAGGGGTGTCTGGATAGAAACTGAAGTCTCATTTTATGGACTAGACAAAGCCGTTGAATTTTTAAAGCATTTCGCAACCCACACATATTAAAAAATGATGATTTAAGAAATGTTTGTTTACCAAGAGCTGAAAAACTTTAATGGTGACAACTCGTGTGTCCAAATAGTTTTAGTATCAGCTCTGTTGGGTACAGTGGTATTCTTCTGAAAGGGTGGTTAAAAACAGAATCCAAAAAGCAGCCATCGAAAAATAAACAACAACCACAGTCCCACAGTTCTCTTCAGAGAGACTCTACAGAACAACATCAGACAGCACACGAGCAAAGTGGTTGGTTTCTGGTGAAGACACAAGGAAAACACACACAGACATACAAAAAAACAAAAAAAAACAAAACCACACATCTAATCCTGAACATTGGCAGAGGAATGATCAGCTGCAGCTTCTTTTTAAACCTCATATCAGTCAGACCTGCGTGTGATCTTGGTTATTGAAGAGGGGAACATTCAGATGGACAGACGCTGCAGAGACGAGATAACGAGGTGGACAGGATACAGTCTGAATCCAAACTGCAGGGTCTGTAACCTGGTTAAATGTTTGATTACTCACCAACAAACATTTGGCGTGTTGCTTTTACTGTCTGCAGGGAAAACAGGGACTGACCAGTGACATGCTCAAAGACAGTAACTGACTTTTGAGTTTAAAGGTAGAGTCT
The DNA here is from genome assembly GCF_033239565.1 of Halichoeres trimaculatus. Classification (NCBI taxonomy): domain Eukaryota; kingdom Metazoa; phylum Chordata; class Actinopteri; order Labriformes; family Labridae; genus Halichoeres; species Halichoeres trimaculatus. Next base: position 29,752,476 of record NW_027437191.1, read on the forward strand.
GCAGGATTTTCCTAAACAATAAAATATTAACTTTGACAGAAATTATCCTGCTCAATAGTCTCTTCTGGGCCTCTATACTGTGTGTCAGTGTCTGTGTCTGCCTTAAACCCTCTCCTCTGCCTGCATTTTGATGTTTTGGTTGTTTCAGGATGTTTGTGGGCAGAGAGTAAGCGTTGTTACCTCAGCCAATCACAGTGCGCTCAGTGCGCAATAGGGATACCATTACCATTACCTGGGCTTTGGGTATCGACTGATACCGATACTGATCCGATACTAGTGTTACATAATAACCTGCATGCTCTACTGTGGGATAAGACTGGTAATGTTTTGGGTAAAAGACAAAAATGAGTACATATGGAAGGCAGTATTTATTTAAACTTTAAGTGTTTAAATGTTTAACAGCAGTTAGATTTTTTTTAAAAATGCTTCAAAATTCACAGAAATTACTATTTGATTGTTAGATTTTATACCTTGTAGACTAAATCATTTTAGCTCTAGTGTCAAGTTTAGACCGATCCTTACCCACCGATACCCGATCCAGCTTTGAGGGGCTGGATCTGCACTGATACCCAATGCCAGGATCCGATTGATGCATCCCTAGTGTGCAAGTGACTTTTTTTGTTGATTAGCAGGATGATAGTGGATGTAGCACAGAGAAAGAAAAACAACCAGAGTGAAACAAAACGCCAAACAGATAAAGCTTTTTCCCAAATGAGAGTGAAGCTTGGCTTGACTTTCACTTGCTTTCAAGAACTTGAAGAGCAGTGTGAGTTAGCTTTCTGCTAACCAGGTATAGGTCAAATACCCGTGATTAGCTTGCGCTAACATGCCAAGTCGGGTGCACGGCTCTTGAGTCTCTTCCATGTAGACAGGTGATGCTGCAGGTGACTGCTGGGCTAGTGAGTGTGTTTACATACTCACAGTTGGAAGCAGTGGGTGTGCGCTGCTGCTGGCACTGAGCCAAGCAGGAGGAGCCCAGTTTGGAAGTTGTTTACTAACAAATAAGAACAATTCCTGCAGACCTTACCTTTTAACCTTGCTAGCATCCAGTTTTAACTCAAGTGCTACATGCTAAAGGGAGGATTATCAAACTATTTTAGCTCAAATACATATAATATCTGAGCTAACATGTTAGGGTGAGCCAAGAAGACTGATAAGCCGCTTTTCCACCAAGCAGTCCGGTTTGGTTAAGTACGGTTTGATACAGTTAAAGTCTGATCCTGTTTTAGTTTCCACAGCAAACTGTGCCCTCTCGTGGTAAGTAGTGTGTTAGCTGGATGCTGAAAGCCGCAGCTGTTAAACAATAGAGTGACGCCCTAGTAGCGAGGCACAGTTTACCCCACTAATAAATCCAAGAAAGAAGAAAACGTGACACAGTAAACAAAGAGCAAAGATGGAAGACATGCAGCATTTCGTCCTCTCTGTGATTGAAATGTAGCTCTTTGATACAAAGAACAATCAAGCTTTGTTTCAGAGAAGTCTGTGTGCCGCCAGGAGAAATGCAGCCACTGTCGGGGTAAGTGACAATTTTTTTGACTAATCAATGGTCTGCAGTGTTGTAGCTCCACCTTCAGAAAGCGGATCGATTCAGTCTGGCACCTATACAAAAGGATCCCAAAAAGTGGGACAGTTCGTCTCGGTTATTTGGGGATCCGTCCCGGGATAAGTCAGTGGAAACGCCACAAAATGAGCGCCATACCGAGACAAACCAAACCAGTCTGCTTGGTGGAAACGCGGCTATAGTGGAGGTCACAGTGAGCATTTACAGGAGTAGTGAACAGATTTTCTATTGCTAAAGAACTTTATAGGATGTGTTTGGCTTTTCCAGGCTCTCATTAGAGCCACAGGCAAAACAGAGGGGAAAATTTATTGAGAATGCACTGCAACCACTAACAGAGACATTCATCTACAATATCTATGATAGCATACAATGCTTATGATGTTGAAAAGAAAACATGCCACAAAGTTTATCAGCATAGTTTTGCGTCTGATTGTGGGGATGAGCTGTCGGTGTCTCCACTTTCTGCTGCACAGAGCTGTGCTGTGTGCGCTCATCGTGGAGCTCAGAGCTCAGAGTCACAGATAATAACGGGTAATATTAACAAACTTAATGTACTGGTTTATATACTTTTTATGTCACCCAAAACTCAAAAATACCACAAATTTCAAGTGTGACTTCCCCTGTAAATACCAATACACAGCTAATGCTAAGTCTCAGGAGGTGGTCGAAATTCCACTCAAACCATGTTAGCGCTGTTTTTAACCTTTTCATTTTTTAAAAAAATTTGAAATAATTTTTTCATTGAGGTTTGTTTTGCAAAAGAGAGCATATTTTCTGCTAAATTACGGCTTTTAAACTCCTCTACATGTCTGTAAATGGTGGGTTTACTCGCTCTGCAGCACAGCGTGCTCATGAGTTAAATGATTACTTTCAAGCTCATTTGCACAGCATTAGCAGCCAAACCGTGGAGTCCTTTTGTTTAACAACCTCAGAGATTTGTCCTCTTGAAAACTTTTCATAAATCATGACAAATCATAACAACACAAACTAAATTTGTTTCCCTAACTCAGGGAAGTGACGGCGATAATCCTCTTTAAGGTGTCCGTTGTTGGGATTTATCTGGGGTGTTGTGTGAATCATCCTTTAATTCTTCATAATGGACACCTCCTAAAGCATTATACCTTACATTAGCACCTTTTAGTCCACTTAAACCCATAACCCTTTAATTGTTCCCTCCCTTTAAAAGCATATAACACTTCAGCTGTTTGTTATACTACCCAAGGGGGAGCACTACCCCATTATCCAGCCACGCCAACAGCAGCACAATAAAGCTATCTTTATCTTTAAGACGAACACCTTTTATCATCAATCAGATGAGACAGGTGGAGGATTTATCAAACTGAAATGATCCTTAAATGTGTCAAACAACAACCTGTCACTAAAGCGAGGAGATATTTTCCACATTAAGGGATTAAAAATACGATACAGTAGGTCAGAAGCTCTCTTGTGTTTTCTGCAGACGTTGTTGGCACAGTTTTCTCTGGAGTCCCACTTATTCTGGAGCAGTCTGCGAGTTATGTAACAATGCTAATGCAGAGTGAGTCCACAGAGGGAGAACAGACTGGAGCTGTGTTACTGTATGTGATAATGTGGACTAAATATCTGCAGATTTTCAGGCTGTTAAAAAGGAGCACATGCACTGCTGCTGATGTAAACAAAAATAAGTGCACTGATGCACATAATCTGGAAATGATCAGTGTTTTACATCTAATCAAATGATAAAAAAAGAAAAATCTGTTCCAAAAAAGCAGTTTTTACATCAGGTATCATGAGAGTGTAGCCCTCTGATAACGCTCCTGGTAAAACAATTCATCATGCAGTGAATTAAATCTCAGATCACTGTGAAAAATAACCAGAGGATGATGAAATATTCAATCTGACTGTGATCAGCTCATCAAAGACGTGAGACTGGAACAAGCTGTGTTCGACAATTTGGAAATTAAGCCATTAATCACAATCCAAGATTGCTGGGAGTTAATATTGTGTTGATTACACACACAAAAAAAAACTTAATGAATACAAGCCTCCTGCTGGCAGGACAGAGTGACAGCAACAGAAGCTAATCACTTCATTTAAGGTCTTACATTTATCGACTTGTTGTGCCAAAATTAACAAGAAGAAGCTGCACAGAGGGTAATGGAAGTCACCATGCAGAAAGAGTTTCAACAGAATCTTAGACACTGATGTGACCTATATTCTAGAATTTACGGTACCGTATTTTCCGCACTACAAGGCGCTTCGGAGTATAGGGCGCACCGTCAATGAATGGCCTATTTGAAAACTGTTTTCATACATAGGGCGCACCGCATTATAAGGCGCATAGAATAAGCTAAAGTAGTGGCTGGGGTTGCGTTATGCATCCACTAGATGGAGCTGTGCTGAAGGTAATGTCAACAAAACAGTCAGATAAGTCAGTCAAACTCAGGCTACATCCACACGGAGCAGCACATTTTCCTATCCAACTGTTTTCTGTGCCGTTTTCAAAAAAAGTGCGCTGTAAAGACGAAGCCGTTTCTGCCATCCACAAAAGCCGTTTCCAGAGATCAGTTCAAATGCCAGACCTTTGGGGGGCGCTATATTGCTCTAACAATAAACAAGAGAAGAAGCCCGGGCCAGCCTGTGAGCTAATGTTGGCACTTAGCAGAATTCCTCTTTACAGGTTCTTACTGCTTACCGCTGTTACTCCGGCGAAGCCCCCTAACTATGGTAGCCATGATTAGTCAATATCGATCCATATATAAGGCGCATTGGATTATAAGGCGCACTGTCGGCTTTTGAGAAAGCTGAAGGCTTTTAGGTGCGCCTTGTGGTGCGGAAAATACGGTAATATTTTAGGGCCAATCCCATTGTACCCCATGTGTAGTGAAGGGGTGTCCCAATTCTCCCACAGCCCTTAAAACAAAAACAAACCGAGACCTCACTTGAAACCAACAGGTATGAGAAATTTCCCATGATATTGATTTAAAAAAAAAAATCAGATATCCAATCCTTTGGTACTTCTCTTGATTATTAGCCATGTTTTGAATTGTTGTTCTATTTGAAATCGGTGGCTATAATGATCTATCTAATGTTGCTATAGCCACAACTACAGCGACACTGACGTCAGAGGGGGGTGACTTCACTGTGGTGGGCTGCGTTTCATCAGTGATTGGAGAGATAAGCTGAGTTCAGGAGCTGCATCATCTACACCAGGGGTTCTCAAACTTTTTTAGACCAAGGACCCCCTTGTTATCATACCAATGATACTTCATAAGAATATATTATGTAGTATTTTGCAATGATATTATTAAACTTTGATTAAATGTTACCTCCGTGGCAGTGGTGTACACAAAGGGGGATGTGGGAATCACCCCACTGCAAAAAGCTAAAATCAAGTGATTTTGTCTTGACGAATAATGTCTTTCTTGGACTCGGTCACACTGGCCAACCGTGCCGTGCCTAAGCAAGCTTCAGCCCTGAAGTATGTTTTGAATGGCCAGTGTGACCGCAACTGTGCCGTGCTCAAGCACGATTCCCTTCCGTGCTTTGGCACGCTTCTGAGAGGTGGGCTTCAGCACGGTTTACTTGGTGCACAAGCACAAGCACGCGGACAGCGTGTGCGATCCATGACGTATGATCGCCGTTAGCACATCTCTCGACAATCATTTTAAACAAAACGGGGGTGTTAGAGGGCTGTGTCAGGCAACAACAACTTACTCTAAGACCAAAAGCCTCTAAAGTTGTAGCAGTGCTCTCTGTGTCTCATTGTGCTGATTGATGAGATCACACTTCATGTAAACAGATGCTTCACGATAACGGAGGTGGGCCATGTGCGTCTGTGATACCCGCTAAAGTCTGGTTCATATAGGAGTAGTGTGACCGCTGGCTGTACTCTCTAGCTGGGGAGGGACAATTGCGCTTAAGCACGGCACAGTTTGGATAGCCAGTATGACCGCGCCCTTAGACTTAATACCCACCGCACTGACCAGTCCAGAAAAATGTCTTGTTTCAAGTTATTTAAAGACTAAAATGAGGTATGAATTGCTTGTAATAAGTTTTAAAAAATCTGCCAATTGGATAAGAGAAAAAAAAAAAATCTTGTTCCATTGGCAGATATTTTTGTTACTTGTTAGCACCTGGCTAACATTTAGCCGGCAGTTACAACGTTTGCTTGATGTCACGTTTCAAACCGTAGTGCTACGTAACTGTACTGATAAATACCTTTCCTCCACACGTCATATCCAGAAAAAAGTTGTCTTGAACAAAGAAAATTTGTTTTGATCCGATCTCCATTTAATTCCAAAACAAACACTCGTCTCACTGTAAGTTATTTACAACAGTGTGCGGAGACTCCAGGCCACAAGGTGGCGAGGGCGTGCATCAAAACAGATCCTCAGAGCATCTTTAATCATATACTGTTCCGTGGTTTTGCACAATATTTTCTGAGACTTGAGTCCTTTTATATTTTTGTAATGAAAAAGAAATAAAGGGACACTAATACTCCAAAAGAAGAAAAAAGTTCCTTATTTGTGAAACCTACATCTCAAATTTTCTTTCGTAATATCTTCCTAAACCTGTGCAATGTAAGCTAAATCATATTCTCTTAAAAAAAAAAGTTATTTTCATGAATTTGATTTAGATTTGGTTTATATTCGGCTTGTTGTGCTACATTGAGTTGTCTCATGTTGATTTCTTGAATCTTAACACAATTTTACCGTAATGTCTGTAATATAGGGGGAGTTCTTTTCAGTTTATTTATGCAACAGTAAAGAATTGTGGGAACAAAAAATCAGTGATACTGTAAATTATTCTACAATAACTTGTTGTAAAATTGACAGCAGAATTTTTTACAGTGTTACAGCTACTACAGTTTAAGCGAAACATTTTATATGTCCTCCTGACAATTGCACCCTGAATTATACCCCACACATAGTAAACATGCAGTATTTTGTGGTGCATTCACTGACCGACAGAGCATCTTGGGAGCAGAAGAAGAAGAAAAGGAAGAGGAGGGGAGAGAAATGTGTTTCTGTCTGAGACACAAACACACACAGACACACAACAAAAGGGAGCCCATCTGGAGGAGAGGGCAGAGCAGATAGCGCGGCAGGCCGGCACGTTGCTGTGGCAACGCAGCAAGGGTGGGATGGAGCAGGAGGGAGGCGGAGAGGGCGAAGGAAGAAGAGGAGGAGGCGGATGCGGTGGGGGGTACGATGGAGCACATTGTATCATTGCATCACCTGCTGATGATGAAGACAGTGAGGTTTCTTTGAGAGGATGAGGAAGAAAAGGGGGAGAGGAGATTTTTAGAGATGATGATGAAGAGTTTTTGTAAAAACTGATGATGTCAGGGTTGATTTTTAAACAAAGGGATGAATAGCAGGAGGCACTTTTTCAGAAAGACGTCACAGAAACCACCCGGCATGTAACGCCTGCGCTGAACAATGATGGAGTGACTGGTTTGAGAGAGTGCAAGGAGAGCGATAAGGGGGAAGGGGAGGATGATGATGTTGTTAAAGAGACAGAGGGAGGAGGGGGAGGGTCAAGATAACAAAAGTGAGAAGGGTGGGGAGGCCTGTGGGGATAGAGGAGGAGGAGGAGGAGGAGGAGAGCAAAGCAGGACGCCTGGTCTCTTTATGCTGTTTTGACAGCGTGATGCTTTTTTTGTTTTCTCATCCAATAATCTGACATAAATGTGGGTTTATCGGTCTAAAATAAGAGATGATTTCTTTCTTTTGATATTTTTCCTTGCTAAATAAACACCCCACATGAGACCTGATGGAAATGTTCAACAACAAATCAATATTGTCCTTAAAAAGTGGAGTCAAAATTTGTCGCAGACACGCTGTAAATGGAGACGTCTCAAATCTTTCCATCCTCACAGAGAGATTGGCGTGAGAAACAGTCAGCAGGAAGGGACAGGTACGAGGAATCCAGCAATTTTTTCACAGCTGTTGCAATACAATGGCATTAGAGAGGGGATATTCTGCCTTTCCTTATTTTTAACATGGAACTTAAGTGGCAATGTGGATGTTCAAACTAGGTGTGTGCAGATTTTCAAACAGCTACTTATTCAAGTGTTGTAGGAATCACTGAATCTGTCTGTGAACTGTTTAAAATGCTCTGTTCTAAACAAAAAGATAATAAAATAAATAAATTAAAAATAATGAATAAATAAATAAATGAATAAATATATAAAAAATAAACAACAACAATGATAATAATTAAATAATATCAATACTACTACTACTAATAATAATAATCAAAATTGAAATAATAATACTATAATAATAATAATAATAATAATAATAATAATAATAATAATAATAATAATAATAATAATAATAATGTGCAGCAAAATGTGCAGCAAAATCTGCCTGCAATGACTTCCTGGTTCATGGCTAGATAGTTTGACCAGACGCCAAAGACACCCTTTAACTATAGAACATGATGTAATACTTGATGCTTTATGAAGGCTTGAAAAACATTTGTGAGCACAAATGAAGAGCAAATCCAAAGAAATGTAAAAGTTTTAAATGACAGATAAAAACATATTACTTCCTGTTGACAGTAAGGGGCGCTGTACTTTGAGCTAAAACAGGCATATAGATATGTTCAGGATGACACACTTAACAAGTGTGTTCATTTTGTTGGTTAAGTTTGGAGTTGATCTGATCTAAAACCTTGGACTAGATCGTTCAAATACAAACCCTATAAATTGTCAAAATCCAATGTTTAAGTCCAAATCAAGAACTTCCTGTTTAGAATTCACAATGGTCATGAGAGACTTTTTGTAGGTCTGGGCATGATAGCTAGGCCTGCAAAATTTCAGGGCTCTAGCTCAAAGTAGCCTAAGGGGCTGCAGTTTTAGGCCACTAGGGGGCGATATGAAGCATTTTTTTTGCGCCAATACTGGATTTTTATGTCTTCATGAGACTTGATGAGGTCATCACATAAGGATCTTCTTCTAACTGGTTCATGACCCACTGAAGAGGTGGGCCTCAAACACCAAGGTCTGCTCATAGCTCTGCCTCTCACAGGCCTTCAGAGGGCTGGCCAATCAGAGGGAAGGGTGTTTGAGGAACGTGGAGCCACAAGGCTGATTTATGCTGGACACATCCACGGGGTCCGTGCGGCATTGAATGACGTTATTTATGCACCTACGCCCCCAACTGGAGATTATCACAGTGCTCCTGTGCTGAGACGATACAGTATTTTCCCCAAAAACAATATATTATGGAACATAACTGACATAAGATTTTTTTCTTGCTACACAGAGGCAGCAGGATGAGAAAGGTGTTATATTTTGATAACATATTAAAAATGTCTTTCCATTGGTCTTTAAGGGCCCCAACACTGACAATAGCTGGGCGAGACTGTGGACACTATACGTACAGTAGAAAGTTAAATTTTTCCAAAGTTTTGATACGTCTGTTTTAAGGAACAGCAACAATATTTTGGACTTGACCACAAGGCAACACAAAATTAAAAGCCTTACCCTGGCCCCAGATTGGCTCCTGCTCCCTGGTTTGCACCCAGAGGGAAAGTTGGACCTTACAGTTAAATGTGGAATTAACTTCTTCAATACTCACAGACCACCCATATCCATCAGCCTGTGCAGTACAAATGTAATGAATTACCCTTTAACTCAGCCCTAACCCAGCCCATGCTACAGATATGAAATCATCACATGTTGCCTCACCTGGGTTTTATACCCCTGAGGCCAGAATGTGAGTGTCACATTTCTCTGGTGATTACTGTTCACAAATTCAATTGACCTGGTGTAATTTCATTCAGTTAAATCAAAATAAAAAATAAAATAAACATTAAAAAAATAAAGGACCTCCTTCCTTTCCCCTGAACTACTGCTCCACTTGTAGGATCAACACTTGCAGCGGGAGCCCGTTGACTGTCAGAGCTCCATGACGGCTCATTCATTACTACCTGACAGGTAGCTGATCTGAGGTCAGGAGGTGACAGGCCGTGACAGATCACCTTAATGAGGTGATTTACAACACACACACCACTGACAGTGCATGTCTATAGACCACAGGATGCAGCACAAGTGCTTGTCCAGAGAGATCAGATGGGAGGGAAACCACTGAGACACATTACATAGACACAGATCACTGTGGACACAACATTCAGCATGTGTTTTATGACGTATTTTCTGAAGTGAAATATCATAAAACTAGTTTATTTCCCTTTTTGGCAGCATGTTAAGATATTAATACAAGTTTTAGAGCTTGTTCTTCTGTTTGAGGTGATGTGATATCATTATACACGAGTTAGGGTTAGCCTGCTTTATGATGTGGAAAATTTTAAGGCCCATTTATGCTCAACATTACGTACAGAAATCTGTCTCTTTCAAATAATGCCACCGTCGCTGTTCTCATACTTCCATATATCCTTTGTGTTGGCATTGCAGTTAACCAATACATCCACCAGGGGGTGCTTCAAAAATCTAAGCTTCATGGAAACGTGCAGAAGCATGGACAAAATGAACGCAGTGCACAGACAGTAGGGGTGGATATTGGCAAGAACCTCTCGATACCACACGCATCACGATCCTCGACTGTAAAAAAATGGACATCATCGTGCTCAGCTTGACGTGAGGTCTCCACAAAAACTGCTCCCCCTGGTGGCTGGCTGCAGTATAGGTAAAAAAATCCTTCTCCCCAGCCATTCCAGATGGGCTGTGGTCAAACTTTAAAAAACACACACCTTGTAGAAATGTTTCTCACGTCTGATTGTTGTGATGATTTGAAGATATCATTTGGCTGCCATGTATTCAAGTCCTCTTTTTTCTGAAGATTTTCATTTTCATTAGATATTAGAGGTTAAAAACAAGGTTTTACGTCACGTTTAACAATGATTGTCAGCTACTGTTCTTGTGTATTTTTTGGGAGATTGAAAAATATGTCTGAAGGTAGAGTCAAGAAGTGATCAATAGAATCTCGAAAGAAAAACAATAATTATCATTTTTGTCACCCGGTTCCACTCAGATTCTCCCAGAATCCCTCACAGTCTCTACTGCCCAGACTCTGGCTGCACAACTGTTGCCAATGTCTGCCCGTGGAGGAATTTTGGCTTCAAAACTGTACAATGGCAAAAAGTGATCAATTTTACCACATAAACACAAAAAGTACCGAAAATTGGTACCTTTGAGTACCAGTACCAATTGCCAGGTACCAGGCATTGGTACCGTATCGTTTCAAATGTGAAAGGTATCCATCCCTACATACGATCATAGTATCATGACGTATCACAATGCTGTGATATATTGCGATATTCTACACAGTTAACTAAGAAAAAAGTACAGATGATGTTTATGGAAATCAAAATATTACTCAAAATTAAAAGGACCAAGGAAAAAATTGTTTTTTATGACTTGCTCAGTGTAACAAAAACCCACATTATCAGGTTTAAAAGTTAAAATTTTTAAGAGGATATTTATGATAAATTCTATTGGCAAAATACAGGGTAGTAGCTCTTCAGTGTCATCTACTGCAGTTGAAGTATGGGAGTTGTATTTTATTTCCAATTTGTCTAAAATATGAATTTTTATATTGATATTAAGAGCTGAAATATCGAAATTGTATCGTAAGTCAGAGTATCACAATATATTGCCGCATCCATATTTCTAACACACCTCTAATGGACAGAAGGCTCTGTCCGCATCCAGATTCGTATGTAACGTTGAGCATAAACGGGCCTTTATGGATACGGACCAAACAGAGCAGTACCACAGGAAACAAGGGGGGGCAGTGTTGCTGTTACTACCTGATTCAAAGCTTTAGTGAGACACAAAGAAGAAATAACGATGGCAAAACTTTTGTGACTTTTGCCTCACTGACCACCGCTTACTACAATGCTGTCTCCATTTTTGTCTTTTATGCAAGCGGAACATTGTTAATACCTCCTCCTTCACAGTCGCCATGCTTGTTTTTGAGTATTGTTGTCATAAACTTTTGACTCTTGGCGGCTCCCTCTGGTGGATGTATTTTGGATATATTTTAATTCGCAAAGGGAGAAATGGGCCTTTAGGATCTTTTCACTGTGATGAAACAAATTTGTGGAGTAAAATAAAAGGAGAGTCCAGATCTGTAAAACATAAGGTTTACATAAAAAGAATAATGAAAGTTTTAGCTTTTGTCCACTCATCTTCTTCTCTCATAGTGAATCAGAGTTTGTTTCTTTGAACTCCTGAACTCAAACTGCTCTCTCATGTACACAGCTTAGTTTACTTGAACAGAGCCTCTTACTTGGAATCCTGTTTAAAACATTCTCTAAAACTTGCTGACAAAAGAAGCTAAAAGAAGGTTCTGCAGACGAGAAACTTTAATCCCTCTCTCACATTGTAATCCTGGAGGATTATGACACACAGTCTCACCTCCTTAATATAATCTCTTTTATGAGAGCATAAAGAAATGTGAGAATAAAAGTGGTAAGTGGAGCATGTGGTGTGCTGCATGCACTGTGCGTAACCCCAGACAATACCGTCAGGCAACAAATTAAGAGCAACACAACAGATAGGGTCAGTTTGAGGACGCAGACGCTCCACTGGATCGGTTAGAAACACATCCAGTCTCTCTCTGACTAATGGGCTCATTTCGTTCCTCCATATTTAGACATAGATTGAAGCAAAAAGCAGCAGCACAGTTGTTATTTCCCCACTCTTCAGAACGCACATCGCTGACGTCCTCCAGTCAATCTGTAAAGACGTGTCAATAATATTTGATCCCGTCGAATTCAGAACAGGATGAATTTCTGCGGGATCAGCTTTTACAGTCTGACGTGCCTCCGTTAGGGAGGTCATGACTAAGAGTCGACTTCCAGCAACGTTTTGAAGTTTTGGTCAGCTGTCTTACCGTCTGAGCAGGCGGATTTCCCTAACGGCTGCTGTCAAAAGACAGTCATGTTTTTTTCTTTCTAGTGCTGAGGCTTCTTTGATAAAGAGTAGAGTGCCCAAGGACTGAGCATGAAAAGTGAAATGAGGTCGTACTTTTATACTTCTGGTTTTTGAAAGAGGTTAGGGTGAGAGTTTGATCAGCTGTTAAAACAAGATAAGAGAGTCGGAAGCTCTTCTACATGATACCTTATACCTTTGAGCACAGAGTTACAAGAGGGTTCCCCTTCTTTAAAGATACAATGAGTAGTTTTTTTAGCAGCATACTCACTGCTATGCATTAAATCAGTGTATAACCCTCTGACATATAAAAACCCTTTGCTGTATTAACTGAGGATGGACAGCTTGATGAGCCTCTCTTCATCCATGTTGGGCTGTAAAACCTCAAACCTGTTGACTCAGTGGCCAGGCTCCGCTCTTTATGTGAGTTGTTTTATTAGTTGGTAAAACCAAATACCATCTAATTTTGACATGGTGTGTTTTATTTTGAAAGTCACTGGCTCTTTTCGGTAGTTTTTGTGCATGACTTCCTGTCTAGCTTGATTTGACTAAAGGTGAATTGACACGTCACAGCCCCAGCATCCAGCAAAATAAGACGGCTGCGAATCTGCTGCAACCTGCCGGAGCAGGGACGCAGCTGGGCCATAATGGTGCGTAACCAGTGTGAGTTATATTTGCCTGACTTGAATAGAAACCCAGCTGCAACCTCTGGTCTAAGAACACGAGGCAATGCTTAAGTGCTACAATCTGCTGTTTCTCAAGTGTCCCCTTGAGGCTGGCACCGGAAGTACTGGAAGTTAGTAGGGTCATTTTGGACCAAAATGTGTCCGCGGTGAGCAAAGGTCCATTTCTCAATGGATTTATCATCTAGGAGGGTTAAAAACAAATTTAGCTGAAGTGAGGCTCGACCTACAATGATGGACAATACATGTTATCAGACCCTATTTTTGTTCAAAAAGACATATTTCAGGGTTACATAATGATTTGACCTTATTCTAACCTCCAAATTCAAGATGGTTGCCACTTTTGGAGGAGTTTTTGCCATTTTGGGGGCATTTTTTCAGTATTGTTACAGACTCTCTATAAGGTTATAATGAAAGTCACGATGAATTGAATATAAAGTTAAATTTCACAGAAATAACACCTAAAGTCAATAAAGTAAATGTTTATGTGTGAACAACACTTGTTAAGTGCACATTTACTATTAAAAAGGACCATGCGGCTATGACTTTTCAGGTCTATATCTTTTTTTTTTTTTTGGCAATATTAAATTGTTTTGAAGTTTCAGACCAATAAAAACAAATAGATTCCTTAATTTGGCACCCATTTAAATGAATGGAGATTTACCATCACCATGGAAACCACTGGAACAAAGACATATGTGTGTTTTCGCACAGGAAAAGCAGGCTGTTTTTGAAATCACCTCCAACATACTGTGTATGAAAGTAGTATGTAGTAGGCACTGCGTACTGCCTACTACCCTTAAATGTAGTTTGTACTATGACTGTTCTGCTTGGCTTATTTTATAGATTTTATGACATTCTAGATGAAAAATCTATTGAGAAATGGACCTTGGCTCACGTTTTGGTCCAAAATGACCCTACTAAGTCACATGCACACCAGGCTAAGAAAAAGCTGTTTTTATAGCAAAAAATAACCTATATACAGCCTGGTTAAAAAATTTCACCTGTCTGAATTGCTTATTTGACTATTAATAATACAGAAGAGAATAAGGGCCACTAAAAAAAAAGAAGTCCAATTTTTCCTTTTACATTTTTTTTTTTTAAAGTCTGAGAATTCTGACTTTGATCTCACAAAAAGTAGTAAATTTTTTCGTCTTTTTTCTTTCTTTTTTTTTTTTTTTTTGTAAAGTGGCCCTAATCCTCTTTCATACAACATACGCTGTATGGGGTGAATTTTTTTCTACCTCGGCAGTCTAGAGAATATCAAGATCACAAGCTCACCCAATCAGAGGCACATATCATCTCACATGACAGACGAGTGCCCTATGGCTGTACTCAAAGCCCCCGTCACTTCAATTGCCATGATAGCCAATCTGCTTCAAAAATCAATTTCAGAAACAGATGGGTGACTTCGAGTGGACTGCATCCATCAATTATACAGTCAATGGAGGAGTCACAGCCTTGGCATCAGACAAAAATGAGACAGCTGTATATCTGCTGCGACCTGCCAGAGCAGGGACACAGCCGAACCATGACAGAGCGGATTCAGTATGAGTTAGATAGAAACCTATCTGATCTGTTTTTTCGTAATGAAGCGGAGCCAGACCGGATGTAATCCTGGCGTAATTTGTAATTTAATCTTTGTGATAAAACCCTGACTCTGCAGCTGTTTGAAGTCGGCTGTACTGTACAATCAGCTGCATTGTTGGGTATTTCTATTAAGGAAAAAAACCTACACATAGAGGATCATACTTATCATGCATCATAGCAGCTCCTTACCCTCAAAGGTCGCCATAGCTTCACAGATGAAAGATGGGATCAAATGAATGTTTCAGCGTAGAATCTGGCCATTGAGTAATGTTAAATAGTCTCGTTTCTACGCAATGTACCTTTAAAGTAGGTCAGAGTGGGAAACCTTTGATCAGGTGACTCCAGCTGACGGAGCAGCATTGATGTTGATTGACAGGGAACAGACCAGAGACCAATGTGGTGGAAATCAGGTGTCATGTTCATCAAGCTGAGGGCTGTGATCAAGAACAGTTACTCTGTTATTGGGGAGGAACTTACAAAAAATGATGTTAAAGTATAATTTCTGTTACTGAACTGACGCATTGTCGTGTACTTCAGCTGTTATTGTTGTTGTTTCTCTTTCACATCTGTAGATACAGAGAATAAAACCTCATAATCCCTGAAACAATCCCACCCAGGGACCTTCACTACACATCACTTCCCATCTCTTAGCCCCTAATTTTCCAGCCCGCCTCTCAACTACACACAAGTATCCCCCAAAATAAGCCCCAGAAAGCTGTAAACAAAACAACAGTGGCCTATTCTGGGCTGTAAATAAGTGGTGCGTCCTCTCAGGGCTGCTAGCAGGGATCCACGCTAACAGCCTCTCCGCCGCTGTGATCTGTGCAGCATACTGTGCTACAAATTTGGATCCCAAGGCATGCGGCCTACATGCTGTTTGTATTTGCTTCAAATGAACATTGTTAGGGCTGCCATGACAAAGATTTAATCACAATCGAGGCAGTTTGAGGAGCATTGGCACGGATAAGACAAAAGAAAGGCAGGCAGATGAGTCATAACCAGAGAAAGTGAAAATGGATTTATCTTTTCTCGCATTCAAAATGGACAATTCAGTATTCCTTTGTATTAATTTAAGAAGGTTACTCCCTTTTTCCCTTGTTGGAGATAAGTGATAACGTAAAACATAATGTGAATTACATTATAGATTTATGACCTTGAAGCTTTTTAGTAATCTTAATACCATTTTGCTGTGGTATCTATGGTAACTTACTGGGCAAGGTCTTTTCAAGATAGCTTCTCACTAATTTATCACTTAAAGTAGGAGCTCGTCTGAAGCTGATAGTTGGAGTGTCAGGAAGGGCTTTTCTAAGAGATGTGTCACTTTCCAATTTCTTTTTATTATTTGTTTGATTTGCTTTGCTTTGCAGCTTTACTGTGTCACAAAATAGACTTGATTAGATGGATATTGTTGTTTTTTGACTTTGCTGTAAGCAGTATCTAAAGTCTTCTATGAGTAGCCTCTCCTTTCAAATCTGTGTCTCAGGTCTAGTGCATTTTTTTCAAAATCATCTTATAAATTAGATTCTTTTAATTCTCTGAAACTGGCCAAAAGGGATGTTATCAATAAGCCAGGGAGAGTGAAAACCGTCTGCTCTCAGAATGGTGTTGCAGTCAGTTGTTTTTCTGAACATGGTTGTATGCTTTGTTTCAGAGAAGGCTGTGTGGTGCCAGGAGAAATGCAGCTGCTGTCGCACGGTAAGTGGCGATGTTTTCGACTAATCAATGGACTGTAGTGTTGTAGCTCCACCTTCTGGGATTGGATCAGTTTAGTCTGGCACCCCGATGGAAGGGTCCCAAAAAGCGGGACAGCTAGTCTCGGTTATTTGGGGATCTGTCACAGGATAAGTCAGTGAAAATGCCGTAAAATGCGTGTGGGACAAACCGAACTGAACTGCTTGGTGGAAACTTGGCTTTAAGATTGCTTTTCTTTTGTATCATAACGCAGCAATATTTTGTGTTGAGAAATGAAGCTAATGTGTAAATGCAAATACTGCACTTCCTTGAGTGTCCACTTGGGGCTGGCTGCAAAAACCAAAAAGTTACCCATAATTCAAGCCCCTATTTAAAGATTCCTTACAACATAGTGAAAAATGTGATTTTGATATTTGTAGATCTGTTTTTTTCTGTACACAGTGTAAGGGTTGTACAACATTTTTCTTAACTAGAGGCGCAGCTGGTGTTACTGAAGTAGCTAGCTGTTTTTGTTCTAGGATGGTCAAAAGTTAGCATTTCCAATATAGCAACTCCCATTTCCTGGAGTCTTATGGTGCGGCCACACCAAACGCGAATTTGCGGTGCGATTACATACAAAGTCAATGCAAAGACGCGTTTAGCCGCCGATTCGCCTCGGGCGGCGCGATTCGCGGGTTTAGCGCGGCGAGTTTGGAGCGTTCACGCGTTTGGGCGGTAGACGCGAATTCGCTCGAGTTCAAAATATTCACCCACGACGTCATTGTTTTGACAACGTTGGGTGGCAACTGCCGCCTGCTCCGGCTCCAACTCCGCCGGAGGATGGAGGAGAAAACAATCTGTGCGGTGTGTCATCATCCAGAGTTATACGATACGACGTGTGTACTCTACAGAGACTGGAAAACAGGAGCAGGCTTGGTTGAAAGTCTCTGAGGAGACAGGTTTTAAATGTAAGGTTTGAAAACATTCGTTCCCAGCTGGATCTGCCTGCACGGGCTATCACTGAGTCCGACTGTGTTTTCCTCAGCGGAGTTTTGAGCCTGATAGAGAGGAAGAAAGAGTGGGGCAGGGGCAGAGCCAGGGAAAAGATGGAAGTTCTCTGTGCTCCTCTCTTTCCTCCACCCCTTCATTATCCCCAGGGAGACCTCCGAGAACATGGGTCGGGGGTTCGGGTGGTCGGGGGTACGGGGGGTCGGAGGTTCGGGGGATCGGGGATGAGATCGCAGGGAACAGCCAAGCAGGGCTGGTGGAGGTGGATAACCAGGGAGAGGCAGCAGGCATTGATTGTGATCTCCAAAGCTTTCACACACTCTCCTGTCATGCTTTTTAAACCACAGCTCATTGTTTTTCAGATGCTCTTTTGGACTTTCGGTCTTTAAATGAACGAGCTCTCCACTCCGCATGCGCAGTACCGCGCGTTCGTGTGTTCGCGCCTCAGCTTGTCAAAAAAGTCCAGCGGCGAGACTCGGGCGTTCACGCGGCGCGTGACAGGCCATTCGCGCGAGTAAATTCGCGTGTTCGCGTTTGGTGTGGCCGCGGCAGAAAGCCTTTTGTGAAACCACCAATACCGAAGCTCCATCGTTACTATGCACAGTCTGTTTTTTTTTTTTTTAATTATTATAATTTTTATTTTTATTATTATTATTATTATTATTATTATTATTATTATTATTATTATTATTATTATTATTATTGAAATAAATATTAATCAATTAATTAGTTATTCAATTCTCCTGATCCTGAATTAGATGACCCTATATAGTGTTGGGGATTGCACATCTAATGGAGGTGTCAATCAAAGCATAGTTTGCAGTGTCTCAAGCCCAAAATGATCTGCGATCTTAACCAGAGTAGAAACTGAATGTGCTGCCCCCTCCAGCATAAAGTTTTTTTAGTTTTTGGTCAAAGTTGCCTGTTTGTTGTTGTTTTTTTTGTTTTTTGTTTTTTTTTAAAAACATAATTTGGCACATTCCCATCACTTCATGTAGACATCAGATAATCTCCCGCTGTATGAAAACCCTTAGAAAACAGAGAGAAAGAGGACCGAGCAGCGGAGGATATGAAGTTGCTGATGCAGACAGAAGTTAACGGAGTGATGCGATCAGTGTAAATCAGCCATCAAACCACATCAAACCCTCATGCAGAAGAATCTCCGTCTTTGCCCGGCAGATAAAAGTGAGTCAGCTGCTCTTAAACACTTACTGGTTTTCTGCTTCAGAGGCAGACCTGCTCAGACTGACTGCCGTGACTCACTGAGGCTGTTTAACAATATTTAGACCTCAGTGTGTTGGTGGTTGAGGGATGACTGCAGTTGGGCCTTTATGTGCACAAATACTGTACAGACAGTTCAACAACAATGCTCACTTCACAACCCTGTGACTGTTTTGCTAAACCTAGCTAAAATGTACTGCACCCTTGATGATCGCAGTGATGTGTTTTGAGCTTTTTATTTGTCAAGCGTAATCAGATCATTGTCATTATGCCTCTCCGTATGTTTCCTGCTCCCATTGCTGAGCCATCGCTCCGTTGGGAATGACTCAGGGCTCGGCAAATAGCTCTCATCAATAATTCAGCCTCTAATCTGTGTCTGGAGACCCGTCACTGATGTGTTATATATGGACACGTCACAGTGATGCACCGGCTTCGGTTTAAAGTTGTTTCCTCAGTTTGGGAAAAGAAGATTTTTATTTTTCCTACTTGCCAACAAACCACCTCAGCTCTGTGCTGACACCGCAGGAAACTAATGCTCACAGGACGAGAGGAGGGGGAGGACTGACAAACGCTTTAAGCATCCTGCCAATGGAGAATTTTTTTATCTATTTATTTATTTATTGCATATTGTAGAGAAGTTGTGCTTTAAGCTCCATATGACTTCTCTGCTGTTAGTCAAGTAATCAAGTTAAATTTCATGGTGTCAGCAATTTTTTAATTACCATAGTGTTTATGGTTTTATCTCCGCTCTTAATCGTTTTATTCTGATACTTCAGTTTAATGAGTGTTTGCTTTGTTATTGTGCATGCAGCTGCTTTTGCTCTTTTATTCTATTTCACATTTATTGATCCCCATGAGTTCTTTATAAATGTGCTTTTTGATCTGATACAGCAGCCTCACTGTGATCATCTCAATGCTCAGAAAGATGTCTGGTAAATTTGAAGTTAGTTTGATAAAAGGGAGAAGTTTGAAAGGAAATTAAAACTTCAATTCACCGACTAATGAAACGCTAAGCCAACATCCAGAAATAAGATCCTGGGGTCTGCAGGTAAACAATGTCAAAGTGGTCTGCAGGATATGGCTACCATTAGCAGAGCTAGCACCAACAGCCTCCAGTCCACATGTGCTGAAGATGAGTTGTCGTATGTCAGTGTAACCAGACTCAGTATATGTACTTTTTATACGGTGGTTCTCTACACTGCAAAAAAATGAAATCTAATCAAGTGTTTTTGTCTTATTTTAAGTAAAAATTGTCTTGTTACACTCCATATGGGCCACATTCAGCTGATCAATCCAGAAAAATGTCTTGTTTTTAGTTATTTAAAGACTAAAAGAGGTCTGAATTGCTTGCAACAAGTTAAAAAAAATCTGCGAATGGAACAAGAAAAATTTGTTAGAAATTTTACTTGAAACTAGAATAATGGCGAAATACAAATAACATTTCTCTTGTTCAGCAATTTTTTTTTTACTTGTTACAGCACTACAAACCTATTTTTTATCTATAAATAACTTAAAATAAGACATTTTTTCTGGACTGGTCAGGTGAATGTGGCTCATATTGAGTCTCAAAAGACATTTTCTACTGAAAATAAGACAAAAACAGTTGATTGGATTTCAGTTTTGTTGCCGTGTAGAACAGTAATTCCCAATCAGGGGTACCCAACCATATTGCAGGGGGTTCGTGGAAATATTTCATGATTTATTTCCAACTTGGAAGTACTGAGAAAAGTCTGTCAATAAAATGGTACATATGCACTAAAACTAGTTTTTGTAAGTTTAAATGCCAGAGCTCAATTTTTTGTGATAAATGTTACAAGAGTTGTATGTAACAAAAGCAGGTTGATTATTTTAATTTTGTGCTTATTTATATTTCTTTAGCCTATTATTAATTTATGTGTTTAATTTGAGTTAAAAAGTAGAAAATGCCAGGGAATTAAATGTTAAAATTAAGGGCATAAAATGAAATTATTTTCTTTAATAATTAGTCTTTTTGTTGTTATGTGTTGTTGAAACAACAGCGCACATGAGTGAGGGGTTACTCATAATATGACAAAATAAATTAGGGGGTTCACAGGACAAAAAAGGTTGAGAACCACTGCTCTTGAAGGTAGTACATAGAAACAAACCAAACTACGCTACAAGATGTCATCAGTCATCTGGGCTTGTTTAAATCTAGGTAGTAGAGAATTAAAAGCAAAGTGGCAGGAGACGTTACATTGACAAGAATGGCTCCTGCCAGCCTGGGGTCCCTCATCCAGGTCTACACTCCTTCTGGCCCACTACGCTCTGCTTTTTAAACACACCTGGTGCTCTCAGCCCAGCACGGCTCCAAATCTCTAGCCAGACTCTTCTCCTCTGTTGTTCCCAAATGATGGAATGAATTACCTAACTATATACGATCCACAGAGCCCCTTTCTACTTTAAGAGATGTCTGAAGACTCATCTGTTCAGGGAACACTTGGGACAAAGAGGATGAGGGACATGATTTAAAAAAATGAATCAATTGTTTTAGAGATGACATATTTTGGATTGGGTCAGCACGACTTGTTTCCCCAAAATTGGGTCACCTGAAAAAAAAATGGGAAACACTGGGCTAGGTTATTCTTCATAATTTAATAAAAAACATAATAATAATTCCTGAACTTAATGGCAGCACCTGCAGCCAAAGGACTTAAGGACTTAGCACTTTGTTCCACTAACCTGTTTTTTTAAAAAATAATAATAATAATAATAATAATAATAATAATAATAATAATAATTATTATTATTATTATTATTATTATTATTATTATTATTATTATTATTATTATTATTATTGTGAAATAATTTATTTATTTATTTATTTATTCATTCATTTTTTCCATTTTAAGTCCTTCATTTAAGTCTTTGTTCATAAACTAGGTTGGAAAAAGTTGAGATGTCAGATCCCCAGAATAAATCTTAAAAACTGACTCACATAAGATGTGAACTTTGGGGGAAAATATGGCTCCAGATAAAGTCTGTTAACATCATCATTCAACTTTATTTTCACTTGGTCTGGTGTTAAAAAAGCAAACTAAATATCGAAGAATCGCAATCTAAGTCGAATCGTAAAAAGGTGTATAGTGAACAGGTTGTCCAGGCAGAGGGAGCCATATTTAACTGCTTTCTTTCCCCCTGACAGTAAGTTTCCCTCCTCATATTTTGTCATCCTTGAGAAACAATTTTGGATGTATAGTCGTGTAAGATTCAAGGAGAGCCACGCTGACGCTTTGGCATCTATCACGCACAAATCAGATAATCTGTCCGTCCATGCTGCTGCTTCTTACTCAACACTTTGCTCGTAGAAACACTCCCTTGTATCTCACTTCAACTAATGGAGCCCAACACGAATTGGCAGATGATTCACAAGGATGTTGAGAAAGCAATAAAACAGCTCCCCCTCCACACACACACACACACACACTTAAACACACACTTACACAGCGACATTCCCTCCTGGGTTTGGCTGCTAACCAGAGGACAGCTGTTCCCTCTTCAGTCTTTTATCTGCAGCTTTATTTCAGTAATGACGCTAAAGGTGCGCTGATGACAAAGAGCGGCAATCTGTGCCTTAAAAAAAACTTCAGATCCAAACCCAATGAGCGCTGCTTGATCCGTCTGATTCTCTGATTTCTATCTTCCACGGGAGAATAAACATGAACCACAACTCTCCTTAAAGAAAACCAAACAGACAACTACAAAGAATCGCTTCTTTGCATCATCTACCTGCCCAACCAGCCTTGACAAAACCACCCAGCAGTGTGAAATCAGACTGGAAATGTCATTATTCCTTTTCATTGCTCTTTAAATAAGCTCACAGCTCTGACACGCTGCTCCATTTGTTCCTAAGTGGAACATTTCAACGACTGCAGGGAGGATGAGAGAGCTGGAGGTTTATTCTGCGTGTTAGAAGATAAGAAAAAGTCATTTAGAGTCCATTTAGGAAGAAGTTTTCCGCTTCTTTCACTCAGCTGTGATGTGAAAGTGAAGGTGTTGGAGGGAAAAGAAGGCAGGTTTGTGTTTTATAAGATAGTTTGGTGGGAGTTGTCCTAAAATGAAGGTTCAATCAGTGAATGATAGGGATAACTTTGGGAGATCTCTGAGCAGAGGATCAGACATATTCATGCCAGGATTGGCTTCAAATATTCCCTGACATTTACATTCGCAATCGCAACAAAATCAACATCCACAACGCCGGCTGAGCGTCTTACCTGCAGCCCCTCGATGGCCAGCCGCAGCATGCTGGGAGTCAGCTTGGACGCCTGCTTGAAGGTGAAGTTACTCCAGTCGATGATGAGGATGAAGCCGTTGACCTGAAGCTCCGGGTCTTCGATCATAGACTCCAGAGAGAGCAGGATCGCCCGCAGTATGTCCACAAAGGTGTATCTGAGTGAAAATACAAAAAGAATAACATGGAAATTTAAGTCTGTGTTTGGAAGTGACCATTAGTCCTAACCTTCTGTTATTGGCTGCAGCGTTAGCGGCATGCACGACTGCAAAAAATCGTCCAGTTAACTAATTACACTAATTGGTGGCTGTTTCTGTCTCCCACAAACAGTCTTTTAAAATAAACATGCTGTGATCAGTCAGTGCATCACCAAAACCAGGTTTTCATAACCTTAAATATCTGCTTCAACCTCCACAAAACCCACTGCCCCTCAGACTTTAAATAACCAACAACTATTGATACCTTATCACCATCTTTCCAGTCACTTCCAAGTCAAAATGCCTCCTTCAACAACTCCTCAAATCTGGATTTGTTACTTTTTCTTCTTTATACTAGTAAAAAGTAAATAAATGTGGAGATAGGACATTTGGTTGCAAGAGAAATCCTTTGGCAAACACCAAAAGTGAACAAAACAATTTCCTTATCATTAAAAAATGTCTGGAACGTGGCTTTAAAGCAGGTACAGAGCCAGGATTTTAGTTTTGGGTGGACCCAAAGTTACAAAATTTGGTAGATCATTAATTTAGTTAATAAAAATGACAGATTTTGTTGCTTTTTTTGTACATTTTTATAACCTTTTTGTGCATCAGATGGATCTACCTGCAATCGCTCTCCATGGTACTGACCAAAAGGTGGCGCTTCAGCACACCAGTCAGCTGCACCACTACAGCTTCTTATAAGCTGTAAGAGCAAGGATGTTAACCAGAGTTAAATAAATGAATAAATCAAAATCTACAGTCTTTCCCAAATTAATAATCTGATTCTGCCCACATGAAACTGATGTTTCATGACCTTTTTTTCCCAAACGGGCTAAAAAAATATGGCTGATTTTACAAAGTCAGAGCATCTAACGCAAACAAAACAATCATGAGGTGACAGAATTTTTTTGCTCTTTTTATTCACTGGAAAAAAACTGAAATCTTATCAAGTGTTTTGTCTTATTTTCAGTAGAAAATGTCTTTTTAGACTTAATACGAGCCACATTCACCTGACCAGCCCAGAAAAAAATGTCTTATTTCAAGTCATTTCAAGACAAAAATGAGGGCTGAATTGCTTTTAACAACTTACAAAAAATCTGCCAATGGAACGAAGAAAGTTACTCGTATTATTGTTTCGAGCTAATTTTTCTTGTTTCATCAGCAATTTTTCTTTTTACTTGTGAAAAACATTTCAGACCTTAATTTTGTCTTTAAATGACTTGAAACAAGACATTTTTCTAGACTAATAATTTTGATGTGGCTCATATCAAGAATAATAAGACAATTATTACTTAAAAAATAAAACAAAAACACTCAATGAGATTTCAATTTTTTTTGCAGTGAACCAATTTAAAAACAAATATATAAAAAAAATATTTTAAAAAATTCAGGGTGGGCCTGGGACCTCTGGGCCCACCCATAATGCCGCCCCTGCTTTAAAGACTAAAAACAACATTAGCTGTTTGTTTAAAAGCTCCTAAATTTGTCTCGTGTCAAAAGCACTGACTGACAAAAGCAGGATATGAATGT
The DNA here is from genome assembly GCF_033239565.1 of Halichoeres trimaculatus. NCBI lineage: Eukaryota > Metazoa > Chordata > Actinopteri > Labriformes > Labridae > Halichoeres > Halichoeres trimaculatus. The sequence continues at coordinate 29,777,074 of NW_027437191.1, forward strand.
TTTCATCAAGTGGATAAAAGTTTAAAAAGAATAATAGAGTTTCATGAATAACATAAAAGTTGTCAGTGTGGAGAATACTCAAATGTAGCAGCTCTATGTGTGTGTGTGAGTGTGTGTGAGTGTGTGTGTGAGTGTGTGTGTGTGAATCTTTCAGCTGTGACGGTGAGCTGACTGCTGCTGCTTCTTCGGCGCTCTCTGCCTCGTTGGGTTTTCATCCAGCTCTGATGATACTGGGGATACTTCACTGTCCTATTAAAACGAGCCAGTGTTTGTCTGATTTGTTTCGCCCTCATTATCTCGTCTCCTTCTTTATTTCCCTCTGATGCTTCATCAAGAAACCTTTTGCCTCCCTGAAGAGACGATAAATATTCAATCTTAGTTTTCTTAATTGGCAGCTGAACAATCGCAGCTGAAACAAGAGAAATCACAGAGTGAGTCTACGACTGCAGCTTCAACTCTCACTCGCTGAAGAGCTTCTGCTGCCCGTGTTGGCTGGATGAAACACGGATAAAAACCACCACATGAGACAATCAATAATGTTAATGTATACATTTATGATCAGGAAAGAGAATGTATCACTAAATCTAAAGATCTTGTGATTCATAGGTTGAAAACTTGAGTTTTCTCTACCCTTAAAGCTCCTACCCGAAGCGCGCTGATTGTTCACACAGAGGCCAACGTGGTGGTCAAATTTTTCAAAACAATCAGGACATAACTGCATCCAAAAGTCAAGTCTTCATCACCTTGTTTTTAAAGGTAAGTCACATTTTAAATATGTTAATACTCCAATCAGATCATAAAATACTTAATTGGAACAACTTGATGATTTAAACTGAGTTTTAGATTTTCAGACAAAAATATAACAGGTGTGAGTAATTCATTGGCTGATGTTTAACAGCTTCCATTGGCTGAAATTATGGTTCAAGACTTTTGATATGATGAGAGAAGTTTGCAGTTATAAAAAAATATATATTTTACAGGATGAGCTAGCCCAAGAAGATTTACAGGGAAAATTAGTGTCTGTTCATAGAGATTGCTCAAAGAATTAAACAGGAGGTGGATTGAAACTAAATTTTTCCTGTGAAGCAAAACCACGTTAGGCAAAAAAAAAAGAAGAATACACTGTGATGAAAGTGGGAATACTTTACAAAAGTGCTCCTCTTGCTCATCCAACCTGCTGGTAAATTTATGGTGGCCTTTTAGGACAAAAATAAGTACCATCCTCCATTTTTATCTTTATTTATTCATTTATTATTATATTAATTATTATTTATATTTATATTTTACCATCAAAAACCTGTTATTTTGCATTTAACTAAAATCAGTTTCTTCTTTGATCCTCCATTATTATTATTATTATTATAATTATTATTATTATCATTATTATTATTATTATTATTATTAGTAGTAGTAGTAGTAGTAGTAGTGGTAGTAGTGGTAGTATAATAAAAAAATAAAATAATAATAATAATAATAATAATAATAATAATAATAATAATAATAATAACAATAATAAAAAATAGTAATAATAATAATAATAATAATAATAATAATAATAATAATAATAAACAGTAATAGTAATAATAATAATAATAATTATGATTATTATTATTATTATTATTATTATTATTATTATTATTATTATCATTATCATTATCATCATTATTATTATTATTATTATTATTAATTTTATCTTATTATTATTATTATAAGCATCATTATTAGCATTATTGTTATATAAATATTATCATTATTATTGTTTTTTTTTCTTTTTACCATCAAATACATATTTTTTTTTAATTTAACTGAAATCAGTTTCTTCTTTGTTGCCCTAAAGGTGAATCACTGTGAGCCACTCCCTCAAAACAAAACAAAACAAAACAAAACAAAAATAAACCAAGTATGTTACTTGTTAATTCAATCGGTCCCGTTATCGTGCAAGATGTAACCATAGTATTCTGGTGTTAATGCACTTAAATTAACCCTGTAATGCCTGTCCCTTTTAAAAATACCCAGCAAATCTTTTTGTTTTCCCTTCGGGGAATTGAGACGTTAATGTTTTAACAAAATCCACAAAAAATATTGCTATAACATTCATTCATTCATTTTGTCAACCACTTATCCTGTTCAGGGACGCGGGTGGCTGGAGCCTATCCCAGCTGTCATTGGGCAAGAGGCTGGGTACCGGAGAGAGAACCTATGCATGCACACGGAGAACATGCAAACTCCACACAGAAAGGCCCACCGGCCAAGCTGGGATTTCTACCGACCCTACTCTGAGTAAATACTGCACACTGGGTCTTTAACTTCTGAATCTGTTACCCTCCTTTATAGACAAAAACCTGTTAGTTCCAGTGAGACAAAAGTTTTATATAAACAAAGTGAGCCTCAAGCTTAGGGGAGAAAAAAATCTTTTACAGTATCAACATGTTGAGTCTCAACTGATTCATGAAGAAATTATTGCCCACACTGCTTTAACACAACTGTCTTTTTTCTCCTTCACTTCAGAGAAACTTTCACATTTCTGAACTGGAGGGTTTGTTTTCCTCAAGATTAAAAGAAAAACATGAAATCCATTTCTTTAATTCTTAAGTTTGGATCAAACTGACTTCACTTTCTCATCCATGAGGCCCTGACCTCAACCCCATCCAAAACCTCTGGGCCAAACTGGACCCCATGTGTGGGCCAGATCTCATCAGTCTGTTCCAGAGCTGGACAGCACAGTGGCTGAATGGGAACAAATCCCTCCAGCTATGTGAAAACATCTGCTGAAAAGGCTGAAAGCAGCACGTTGGAGGCTTCAAGCAGCTGCCTGGGTGTTATTTCAGGGTGTCCATAAACTTTTGACCATGTTGGCGTTAGTTTTTCTATTCTGGCTTCAACTCCTACAGCTGATTAGAGAAGGAACATGGGCTGAGGCTTTAAACTTACTGCGTGGTGCTGAATGGACAGCTCCATGATCAAACTGTCATTTTTGCTCATAATGAAACTTTCATTTGCTCAAACCCTCCCCTCACATCCTGTGTTAGTACCTGCTCTGGTCCCAGTTGGCTGCAAACAGCACCAGAATCTTCCTGCCATATCTGTCCAGGTTGGAGAGCACACCTGGGAAGCCGTCCTTCAGGGCCTGTTTGATCCCCGGGTCTGTCGCCTTCAGGTTTTTGAACATGTCCAGGTTCTGCTGTCGGTACTCAAAGTACTGAGCCAGCAGCCGAAACGCCTCGAAGTGGTTAAACTTCCTCGCCCGGAGGAATCTGAGGATGAACGCGTCATCTGTCCTGAGGAACCCGATGTCCGGCCGCGTAATGATCATGTCCCGGACCTCCTGGATGTCCTGGTGTAAAGTCTCCGGGTTCTCTTTCAGCTCCACCTTGGCCTTCTCCAGGGTCTCTGGAGAGAGGCCAGCCTGCAAGTGAGTCATCTTTTGCAACAGCTGTCCCTCCACGGGGGACCACAGCAGAGAAACAACACGATCAATAGTTAGCTCCAGCAACAGGGTGAAGAATGTTCTCTGCTGTTCTCTCTCCTGATCAGAAGCTGGCTTCAGATGGAGGCCTGCTGCTCTGTAATCCACCCTGAACTGGCACAGACGCTGCTGCTGCTGCTGCTGCTGCTGTTGTGATGCTCCTGTGATGCTTTATCATCATTTGTGCACAATTCACTTTTACGCACAGGGAACAAACAATTCCACCTTGAAGAATTCAACTTGGCTGTGATTCTGAGCGGAGTGTGTGTCATGCCTCTGCTCCTCCGGGCTTCAGGCGGCACATCCAACCTGCTGATCCGGGCGGCCTGAGCTCAAACAGCCGCTCACTCCCTCCATGTCAGAGCCTCTCCTCCCTCTTTCTGTTTCTCTCCCTGTTTGTGGCACAATGACGACGACAGCATCACCCGTCTTTCCGGCGTCGCTCGCGGCAGCCAAGCAATGCGGCACGAGCCTGCAGCACCTGCCTATATCACCACCAGCATTCCTCCGCCTTCATCTCCATCCGCCGACCGACTGATGCTGATGCTGCTGCTGCTGCTGCTGGTGGCGCCGACACGGACCGCTCCGTCACCGTCAACACAGGCGGATTTTCTCGCTTCTCTCCGCGTCTATCTCCCGCTCTCAAACATCCCCACTCCTCATCTTCATCATCCACCTTTCAGCTGTGATGAGGAGCTTGAACGTGGTCTCTAAAGCCCCTAAAGAGGGGTGTCCAGCATCACAGGTGTCCCGCGAGGTTTAGTCCCCCTCCTGCCACCGGTCTTTTTTTTTTTTTGGAGAGGGTGGGGTGGACTGAGAGGGTGGGGGGATTACCGACTCCGCTCCTCCTGCTGCTGCTGCTGCCGTCTGTTCGCTGGGAAAGTGACGGACAACAAGAGAGTCTGCGCTCCGGTCCGTGTATGGACGCCACCGGCAGGAGGAGGAGGGAGGGAGGGAAGGAAGAAAGGAGAGGTTGACGGGTGGGAGGAGGGGTTGGAAAGTGAGATGAAAAGGCAACAGATATCCAAAAGAGGAGGAGGGGAGAGTGCAGAGGAAGGGGGAAAGTGACAGGAGGATGTCGAAAAGCAGAAAAAGTGTAAGCGAAGAAGGAAGGAAAGGATGAAAGGATGAGGAAAGGATGCAAAAGGAGGAGAGAGGATCCCAGGGGTGCAGGGGGAGGGTGTAAGGATGAAGGTGGGGGATGAAGATGGGGTTGGATTCTGTGCTTTTAAAGCCTGAGGCAAAACTAGGGGCCTCTGTATCACCGTTTCCTTCCCATTTTCCGAGTATTTTCTCCAGGTGCTTGCTCGGCTTTTGTCCCCCCTAAATATCATTCACTTTTGCTTTCAACGTTTTTTAAAACAGCAAGTTAAACACTTCCTGGTCCCTTTAAAGAAGGCAAAATGGTTTGCAGTTTCAGTGGTGTCCACTGGGGGCTGGTTCCAAAAGTGAGTCCATCCCATTAAGTTCCATATTAAAATCTAAAACTTTACAGCTAAATGAAATATAAAAAGCCAGGTAAGAAAAAGGTTGTTTTTTTCATCTCATTCTCTCACATCCTATACTTTTGTTTTGCCTCTTGTGATATTTTTTTTATTTCAGGCTGGACAAATCTGTGAGCTTTGTTTTTGTTAATAGTGACCAATCAAGTAACTTTTTAAATTCTGACTAAACAAATATGTCAAGCTGGACCTCCCTTTTCCATTAGAAGAACCAGATGCTTGTTAGGTGCTAGTGCTAGCTAGTGTTTTACTGATTCAAAATCACATTCCCCCTAATGTAACAGAGTTAAAGATTCCACTTGCCACCTCTTTTTATGTGATGTTCTTGTTCTGTTGGATGTAATGTTTAAGCGTTGTTTATGTTAGCAACTGATGTGTATTCACAGGGACCTAATGTGGTGTCAGCGCCCTCTATTAGCACCAGTGCGTCCATGTTAAGTCACTAAGTTATTAAGCGCTGATGAATGTCTGTAATAAGTTAGTTTTATTTTAGTAAATGTTGTATATCTGTTTCTGAAGTGTTTAAAAGTTTTTCTGGCTTTGTTTACATTTTTCTGTGATTGTATTGCCGTGTTTACAATATTTGGGCCATCACATGCTGTATTTCCTAGCTAGAATGTGGCCGATCTCTGTGGTGTGGCACAATACAAACTGCCAGAGATGCTCTCCATCAGATTAAAAGGCATGTTGGTGCCAAAGAGTTCAAGTTTTCAGTCTAATTCATCACACAACAGGCGAGGTAGAGTACACAGCTGCTACACTAAGAACCGGTTTGGTTTTACATTAGTAAAAGCTGGAGCCAGATCATTGTGTCACTAAAATGGCTATTTTTCACTACAACCATTGGTCATAGTCAGTGGTGTGCGGTCAGGGGAGGCAGGGGAGGCAGTGTCTCCCCTAGGATAACAAGAAAAAAAAAATGTATAAAAATATTTGTTTTATCTATATATTTTTTTTCAGTTGTTCGTATACAATTTGTCATAATCAAAAAATGAATAAAGGAAATTGCTGATTTGTCAATAAGAGAGAGGCTTACAGAGGGGACGGACAGCGTTTCGCGCTGGCTTCATGTTTGTACTGTGCGTCGGAGGCAGAGACTCCGATAGGGAGAGAGACTGTTTACTTGAAATCACAACGTTTCGCAGGTTCGCGCATGCGTACTAAGGTCTCACGCTGATTAACGTGGGCATGATGATGATAATGATGAGGCACAGCGCTTCTCTGCCTCCGCAGGTTGTAGTAATGCACCTTCTTTGAGGTCTCGCGATAGTTTGTTAGTGCAGACGTTTAATAGAGTGTACTGGAGGTGCCTGACCTGTGTTCTTATGTTGTTGAGATACAAGTTATTTTTGTTCGTATTTTTCTCTTTCTCCTGTGATATAAATCCTGTAGAAATGCAGGTGAACATATGTTTCGTGTTTTAATTGGCATTTCGTCATGTTAACTCCGGGACTTCAGTCTGTCTCCGGACCGTTGATGGGAAGCTAATTAACATTTATTTACTTGGCTTGTTGCTGGTAACCGGTGTCTAGGAGTCCGGGCCAAAGCGAGGGAAAAGACTAAAGAGGAGGAAAAAAAGGTGCACCTTGTGCACAACCGCACATTTACTGAGGAAACAAAGACCAAAATAATGTACTCCTGCCCCACACACACCGACGTGCATGCACTCAGACCGTCTCTCCTTCTCGTGCCATGTCACACGCGCGCACATACGCACACACAGCACAGACTGTCACCGCGTTAAAGGGGCAGGGCTGGCCAGCAATAGTTTGTGTTAGCAAATGTGAGCAGTGCACTGTATATTTAACACACATATAGAAATTTCAACTTTAGCTGGGTGCCTGCCTCCCTCGTTATGGACCTCACCGCACGTTACTGGTCATGGTAACCCCGCCTCAATGCCTGATAGTGGGTGCTTCGCTTGGGCCCAGCAAAGAGTTGGTGCTTTCTAATCACCAGTTTTTAGTACCTGGAGCTGGTGCTTTGTCGGTGGAAACACAAAGAGGGCACTAGCCTGGAACTAGCACTAGCTCTGCCAAAGGTAAGAGTGTGGCTAACATTGGCAAAGCTAATAAAGCTAATAATTACAGGTGGGATTTTTCAGGTGGAACCTTGTTGGTGTGTTCATCCGGAAAGGATTAACAGTATTTTGACCGCTGTACGCTAAGGCTGCAGACTGAAGAAACAAGGTGAATGTTTGTTGTGTAAAACAAATCAACTGATCATTGAGAAAAACAAAGAAAACATGGAGTTTCTTTCATAAAGAAGGAGCAGGGAAAAGCAATGTGTCAGTTATTGCCAGGTGTAGTGCCAGGCTTGGCCTCTACAACAACTAGCACAGTTGGTTTTGGGTCCAACCTTCTGGTACATTGCTCCATTAGGGCGGGTATGACCCAGTTCAACCAAACACAAAACATAATCTCTGTTTTCTGGATCAAAATACTGATAAATATCACTCTACAACAGTGTTTCCCAAACTTTTTTTCAGGTGACCCACTTTTTTGGAGGGAACATGCCATGATGACCCAATCCAAAATATGTCTAATCTATAAATTGATTGACAGGATAAATGTGCAACGATAGAAAAAAAAGGTTCTTTAATGATGTTTTTGCATCATCTTACATATTTTTTACCAGCTAACAGGCCTAAGAGACAAATCTGACCAATGCATTACAGCTTTGTTAGGCTTACACTCTGAAAATACTTATATCTTTACTGTGATGGGTTAGCCTGTTAGCTTTCCAGAATTGTACTCCAGTCATGTGTACAAACTTGAGAGAACAACACATGCATTGAGCGCAGCGTCCATTTTGTCTTTATTTTTATGAGAACTCCAATTCATATTTGTGTTTGTATTTGTTTTATGGAGCCTTTCAAAGTCAAAGTTTGAGCTCTTGGCTTTAGACTGTTTCAAAGCAGCTACACGTTTCCAGTTACAGTAAACATTGTGGGGATGTTCCTTTACGATGAGAAAATAACTAACTATGACAGCGTGAGGAGCCAATCGTCTGTAAACAAATCGGCAAGGGGAGACTTCCTCTGGTTAAGGAATGAATTTCATGTCAACATTCTTGAAACTAATTTGGCGACCCATAAAAAATCTCTGGCGACCCACCTTTGGGTCAGGACCCAGACTTTGGGAATGACTGCTCTACAAGGTGCACATCTGTTATCCAGGTATAACAACATGGCAGTGGCAGTAAAAGAAGCACAGACTGTTTTAAAGGTCTGTGCTTCCGATTTTTGAATGAGTGAAATTCTAGATTGTACCTGTTGATATTTTTGCACCAGGTTAGATGATGTTAAACTCAGCAAACCTGGATGTTGGGAGTTGTTGGTTGACTTTTCAAAAGTTAGGAGTCGGTTATTTTTGATGACCTGGTTCGATAACTCCCAACTGTCTCAACCAAACTTGAAGGCAAAGCCGCTTCATGTTCACCATGTTCCATAAATTCTCTGAGCCTTATCATCAAATACATGATTGACTCCAGCTGTCCTCTATAAGAGGCTCAATATGCCTGAAACAGTCATGGTTAACCAGCTCATTACAGCCAATGATTAGCGTCTGATTTAAACCGCACAGCTCCGTTCAACAATGACAGAAATACACTGTGGCTCACTCCCCTTTGTTGCTCACTCAAAAATCAAGAGACAGAGGAGAGCTGAGTGGTTTCACTTCAGACAGAGTGATTGAAAAGAGTGAAGGACATTTTCTATCCTCCATTACCTTCATCAGATCATACTTCATCCAGCTAACAAGCTGCGTGCACGATGAGGATTTATCTCAGCTGCTGACAGCTGGTCACATGAAGAGTGTGGAAATAGAGGGGTGGGTGTATGAATAGATGGATGCAGAGAGTGGGTGGGGGCATGGGGGTATGTTAGGGGGCGGGTGGGCGGCACCTGCTCAGTGCTGGGCAGACAGCTGCACTTAAACATACTGAATTAATTTCTATTGTGTGATTGTGGAGTGTACTGCTCAGTTACAGCTTCGTCTGTGGACTAATAAATCCAAACAGGCTGGACTAACTTTTAACAAACAAACAAACAGCTTTGATGGGAAACGGATTTGATTGGCTGCTCTGTTTGTGGCCATGTTTTTCATACTTGGAGTTATGTTAAACCACATTAATATTTATTTAAACTCCTAAAAGGGATCTCTGAGGTTAATGGTATACTTACAAAGCATCAAGGGCTCTGAGGTGGTTTATGGTGCAACAACTTAGACAAAACAACAGTCAGTGCCACTGAATTATTGTTTGATTGATGATTTCTTTATGACAAAAACTAATGAGATGAAAACCAAATCACAACAGGATCCTATAATTGATTGATGATGTGTGTGATTGATGTTACTGCTGCTTATACTTTGGATGATGATAACGTTCATAAATTAAATCAAAGAAAACAGGAAACTGTTTCAGACCACCCTTATACTTCACCCTATAGCTCTGCACGTCAGTATCTGTGTGAACCAGACTGGGAGTAATTAGCAACGGTTGCTAATGTTGTTTCTCATATAAGGATTCTTGCTTCTGTCGTTCTGTCGTCACTTTAGGCAAAAGTTTCCGCTTAATGAAACTATAACATGATACCAATATTATCTAAAATGGTGCCATCCATCTACTTCTTTTAGCTTTCATATTTTTAATATCCATTTTTCTTTTTAAGCTTCTTTCGAACTGTTTCTAAACTATGTTTGACTATGCTCCTTGGGTGCCTTGAAAAGCGCTTTGAAATAAAAGGTGTTATTGTGATTATAATTATTATTATTGTGCTTACACTTGTATTTACAGTATTTTTTTCTGTATATCTAACATCTCATGTATGTACGAATGTGTAAATGTAAATAAGTATTTTTGGAGCTGGAAATGGGTTGAAGGGGGTCGGGTGGGAGGGAGGTGTTCTTGTTTCTGTGTCTGTTTTGTTTTGCGTTGTTTGGCTTTTTGTCTGATTGCATTGTATTGGTTAATGTTTCTTGTTCAGACCCCCTCGGAAAATTAAAATTTTTAGGAATATATTATTATTATTATTGTTGTTGTTGTTGTTGTTGTTGTTGTTGTTGTTGTTATTATTATCATTATCATTATTATTATTATTATTATTATTATTATTATTATTATTATTATTATTAATGGTATTTTATTATTATTATTATAAAGATAATGATGAAAATGAAAAAATAAAAAACTTAAGTTTAGGACATTTTTCAGAATTATGAAAAAAAAAAAAAAAAAAAAAAAAAAAAAAAAGCCCTTATGGCCCCTGATTAATAAATTAAATTAAATCAAAGTAGATTAAATTAAATTTAATTTAATGAAATAAAAAAATATTAAATTAAATTAAATTACATTAAATTACATTAAAGAACAAAAAAGAAAAAGAAAAAAAAGAAAAAAAAGTACTTACAGTGCACCTCTTCTTCATGTCTGGATAAAAAAACTTCTGTAAATCAAAAATCATTTATATTCCTGCATGACCCACCAGACTTTAGATGAGACAAATAGAACAGAAGTTGAAGCCTGCACCACTAAAGAACAGAGCAAAGTCTGAACCTATGATCATCTCTTTCTCACTATGGTCTAGAACAGAATTCTTAGGTACAATGGCACCCTCTGCAGGAGATAAGGCCCAAATACAATTTTCTCCAACAGTTTGAACCGACACTGACTTCTTTTTTTACAGTTTCAAAGACCTGAAACTGTTTCCTAAAATGAATAATCAGGTACAGAATCAGATGTCGTGCGTGCACCAACAGGATTCTATGAACACGCACTGATAAAGACATGAGAGGGCTGAACATGGATGAGCAGCTGGTGTTTGGTGCCTTGCTCATGAGCATAAAGCATGAGGAAGTCAAGTCAAGAAACTCAAGAAGTCAAGCAAGAGCTACCATTTTGTCATGCTACTATAAAATGTTTAAACCACCAGCAGGGGGCAGTATTGCTCCAGGTGATGAAACACCCTGAAGCCTCGGCCTGGATCTTGATACGTGACGTGATTACAGCATTTTATCTTATATGCAGCCTGTTCCAACTTATCCTTCTAGATCAGTATCGACATCTGTTTTTTACTCTTTCTGTAGATAGATTTTTAAAAGTTTTGACGCGAAAATAGTTAAAAATGGCCTCCAGGTGCATGGAAAAAAGCGTGGTCAGCGTTTAATTTGGTGTGTTTTAGAGATACAGTAAGAGCATATCAGGAAGGACAAGACAGAAACTTTGACCTTCTCAAATAAACTAAAACAGAAAAACAGGCTTTGAATAAATGTTCTCCTTGTCATCATCGTAATGAATCTATTATTACGTTTTAAGGTTGTTTCCATGCAGTGCCATGTGTTACTCGATCAGAGAATATAAAAACAAGAATCCTGAAACAGTTACAAGATGAAAAAAAAAAAAAGTGGTGGATGCTTCTTTACCCCGAGCTCCTCCTCTGAGGCCCTCGTGCATTAGTGTCTCTGCTGGGGGTGGGACCACGGGGTCAGTACAGTGCTGATCAGGTGGAATAAAAGGGGCTGTAACCCCCATAGCGATCAAAGACGGTCATCCACAGGCCACACCCCTCGACCCCTCTCTGCCTGTAACATGAGGGCAAACTCGGTGACCCTGCAAGCACAGCAGACGGGGTGAAGATGAGGGCGGGGGGATGAGTGGGGCGATGGTCTGGATGATCCTGTGTGGACAGGGTGGAGGGTGGATGGAGGGAGATTAAGACTTTACAGATTAACCTCCTGGATTTCCTCAACGATGACTGGTTGTGTGTCTTTGCAGTAAGATGGGAGATAAAGTAAGGAATCGTGAGATATCATGCATGTTCCTCATGGCTGCATATGGAATAAGTATGGAGAGCAAAAGCAGCAGAGCACAGACAGCTTAAACTAGATGATAAAATGACTTTTTGTTGCATATTTTCCATTGGGTCTCCTTATTTGTCCTTATATGTCACCACATCACAGCCTCTTTTTCCTTCTCTGTAAGAAAACAAAAGCCTTGGATCTGGTCACTGGCACTGAGGAAAAGCCTTTACACACCAACAGCAACACGAATTAACGGCAAGAAATTGCAAAAAAAAAAAACAGCTATTCTTCTCCTAACAATGTCTTTGTAATTGTTGTTTTTGTAGTTTTTATGTCGTTTGTTGTAAAGAACTGGGTGCTGGGACACAAACACAGGTTGGATGTGTGCTCGTCGCAAGCTAAACTTTGGAAAAATCAATCTCAGTCCAAAAAAATAAAAGCCGCAATTTCACTCAGCAAAAGAACATTGCTAGTGTGAAAGCTTGCATTGAAAAACAGAAGGTTCAGAAAAAAATAACCTGCATTCATGGTCTGTTAAGAATTTGCACTCCAGTGCTTTTTCTCAAGATAATAGTAAACAATGAAATAAGGTGAAAGTCTCTGACGAAAGTTCTCTCTATCGCCAACTACTGGCAGTGCAAGAAACCCCCAAAAAGTTTCTGAAAGACAGTGATGGACAGCTTTTTTTCACAGATTTTTAAGAAGATGTTTTCTAAGATGCTTCGGTTTGGTACTTGTAGCATTTATGCTGATGTTTCAACAAATGGAGGAGGCCATCAACGCTCTACTATCTGGGATGAAGAACTTGATGCAGAGACAGCGCGGCGCTCATGCCAGGCAGTGCCAGGTTGTCTCCAGGCTACGATAAAGGCAAAGGGAGGCCACATTGAGATGTAGATCATTTTGGTGACAGAGAATAAGGTATAGAAACTGTGTTCAATGTTTGTTATATTTGCCTGCAAGCATTTTTTGATAGTGCCAAAAAAACGATGGGTTAATCTTTCTAGCTCAATCTGTAGAGAGCAGCTTCTCTTGTGGATCAGAATCTCAACAAGGTGAAAAACACAGACGTGGGGCAGAAGGAACCGGTCTCTAAGATAATATCTCGTTTCTAAGCACGCTGAGATGATCCGTCTTGGTAAAAAATGCTCTGATACACTTTACATAACAATTTCTGGTTCCATTCTTGCAGATTTCACTTTTGGATGATAGATATTTTCTGCGTAACATGATAAAAACAACTCGAACACCAAATCCAAACTTGACTTCCAGCAGAAGTAGGAAGATTTCTCAGAGAATAACTGGTCTAAATGCAAAACGTAAAAGTGTATTACAGGAAAACCTTGGATGCTGAGCACTATCATCACACTTAATGTGAAAAAGTGCTTCAACTTTTTTTTTTTGCTAATTTCTCCAACATTGTTTGCAGCACCCTGTCACACACAAACACATTCCACAACATAATGAAACACTTTTGTTCAATGGCAGCCACCTTTTGTGTCCATTCATAAATTCATCAGCGCCACCATAATCAGAGCTTTGTGCGCTCAGACAAAAGCTTTACTCCAGTGGGAAATGTACGAGTCCCGTTTCTGGGTGAGGCTTTAATTGGAAGAGGAGACTCAACCGTGCTGCCGACATGTCAATGGTTGGCCTCTTTCCAGCCCGCTCAGACTGAAAGCTCACACACACACAGTTAAACACACTCAAACAAAGACAGAACAGCCCTGACTTTCCTCGACAGCGGCCCGCCTTGGGGGGATTGTGCGGAAGTCATTCACCTTTAAGGTTATGAATGTTTAGCCTTTAGCAGCAGCTTTCTGTCCAAAGATGAAGCTGACACTTCCTCATACTCCTCCTTTTTACACTTTATCCAGCTAAAGCAGAGACCTGCTCAACACTGCCCCCATCATTTCTGCTGGTACTGCAATGATCGTCCCGTATCTTTACCACAGGCTGTATAAAACATGGACGAAGCATCCCCGACGTCATCCGTCTGTTCCTGAAACCATGAAATGAAGCCAATCTGCGAACACAGCCACATTCGCAATGACGCTGGCTGTGATTTTTCTTTGAGCAGCCACAGGGCGCCCAGCAGTCACGTGACCTGAGCTGTGCCTCTGATTGGACAATCGAACGATCCTAATAACTTCTAAACCGCAGAGATAGAAAAAAATCACTCACCATACAGTGTGTGCCGAAAGTGAAATCAGCGTTTCAGACCCAAGCTGTTTTTTGAACCAGGCTGTAAATATGTTTTTAATGCTGCAAAAGTCTGTTTTTAAGGCTGGGGGTCTACATGACTTCTGGTCTTTCTGCAGCCAGCCTCAAACGGATTCTGGACGATCAGCGACTTTTAGCACTTCCGAATAGGCTTCATTTTTACGGACCAGATGTTGCCCTATGATCTTTACACTTCCTGAAGACACACAGAAATATGATCAAAATTAAAAATTAAATTATAAAAATACGTGATTTCTACGGTGGCATGGCATTCACTGAAAAATAAAAAATATCCTCGAGATACTATCTCGTAAAAACAGGAATTTGAAAAGTAAAGGAATTCCTGAAAATCTCTAATTGTTATCTCAATAAAGAAACATGAAATATGTAACTGTTAAATTAAACACATTAAAAAGCCTATCTTGCCTATATTGGCTCCACACCTCTGATGAGCCGCAAAAACACGCAGCAACAAGTCATGCTGCAGAGCATCATGGGAAACTCTAAAATAAATAAATTACTGTTTCTATGAGATAGTTATGTCATAAAAATAGGAGGATTTCTTTAAAGTGAATGCAATATGCCCCCGTCAATTTCCACTCAACAGTGGCGTCTGTTAATCGATAAAAATACAGATGGTGCCTCCAGTGTCCGACTGGAGGTACTGCATTTCCTCATAGATGGAGAGGAATCTGAAAGTAACTGCCTGTAGCTGTGGCAAGGAGTCTGATTTAGTCTATTCTTAACATTCAATAGTTTAGAAAATGCTCTTAAGACATAACCTAAACAACATGGAAGCAAAAAGTTTTGTATGTTGAGGATTTTAATGTGAAATGGCTGCAGTTCCTCTTACGTCCACCAGAGGCGGAGTCCAAAAGTTGGGAGATGCCCCATTAGAGCCCATTATGATGTCAATTTCACAGCAGCAGTTATGTTTGTTGTAAATTTTTTGGTCTTTTGCTCTTCCTCTAAATATGACAACTGTATGTCAGGTATGTTACGATGTCACTTCCTGTTTCAGTCATTTTATTTTTAACTTTTTTCTTTGACAATATCATGAGCAGGATTTAAAATCTTTTAGTTTTTGTTGTTTTGATTTTTTAAATCTTTTACTGCTTTTATTTTACAAGCATTTCCTTTGTTTTTTGGTGGTTTTTAGCTTTTTGTACTTCGATATTTTTCTTCACATTTCTCTTTTACCTCTCTTTTACTTCTTCTCTTTTTTTCCTTTTACTGTTTGTTGTTATTTTGTTAAGTGCTTTGTGACATTGTTTTTTAAGAGTGCAATATAAATAAAGTTTATCATTGTTATAATTATTTTTGTAAAATAATAATAATAATAATAATAATAATAATAATAATAATTTATTTATTTACTTATTTTTAATTAATTAATTAATTAATTAATTAATTAATTAATTAATTAATTAATCTATTTTTACCTCGGCCAAGGAGGTTATGTTTTTGGGAGTGTTTGTCTGTCTGAAAGCAACATAACTCAAAAACTAATGAATGGATGTAGATGAAATTTCCAGGAAATGACAGTTTTTACATATGTGTTTACAACTCCTTGATAAATGGTCAGATTGCTTTGCAAAACAATACAAGACAAGGTCACCATAATTTCTGACAGATGTAAAAGTATGATCCAGATCCTAGCAATATTCTGGATACTAAGATCCAGAATATGAAATATGTACTGGGTCATCATAATTTTCAACACTGTCAGGAAACAAATGATCGTACAAACCTGCAACTAACACCAAATTGTAGCAGACAGTCTGCTGAAAGGGAGTATAACATTAAAGAAGGACTAAAATGTTGATGACAATCACAATATGCTTGTGCTGACCTCCATTTATAAAGGGTGTGATCTATCTGATAAGGGGTTGACATTGCTGACTGAGAACAAAACCGCAACACCACCAAGTCTGAACTTCTTGTCGTAGTTAGGTCATCATCCGGAATGTGAAATTTATTGTTTTGAAGTTTTTGCATTATGTATTCAGCTCACGGTGCTTGATATGTTTATTGTTTTTTCATGTGTGAGAGTCCAGGTTGTTGAAATTTTCCTCTGATTTTTATGTGTTTGGTAAAAATGTGAGGTTAAGAAACTGTAACTCTTTTATTTCTGGATTTCCAAAGAATCCCTGGAGACTATTTTCAGCTCTGAAGTGAACTCTCTTTATTCACACTCCTCTCTTCTTTGTTCTGCTTCCCTGCTCTGCTTAAATTAACCTTTTTTTTTAGGGTGGATTTTGGTCCAACTTGGCACGACCTCCATCAGACGGTGAAGTAATGAGTTCTCTGCATTCTGATTGGCTGCTGAGGGAACTGCATATGGTGGGCCCATACAAAGGAGCGAAGAGGCTTTAGAGCAAAACCTCCAGTCTGAGAGCGGACCCCCACTAGTGTGTACACACACACACACACACACACACACACACACACACACACACACACACACAGGGACTCTCATTGCTTGTTGCTGTCTCCACTCTCTGATGAAGGAGTCCATTCATGCTCGCTGACAAATTACTACTGAAGCATGAGACTAAAGGGACCCCCCAACCCTCCGTCTCCGTCTCTGCCTCCATTATAGAGTGTGTGTGTGTGTGTGTATGTGTATGTGTGTTTGTGTGTGTGTGAGATTTGGGTGTGAGAGAATATCACACGGGAGAGCTCACTTATGAAAAGAGCTTTATGTTAACTGCTACAAAACAATTTTATACAGTTAACTAACTCCTCTTTTGAAGTTCACTTTATCTGATACTATCTTTCAAGTCTTCAGGTCTCCTCTACTCCTATTCTGTTTTATCATTAGTTCACTACAAAAAACTGAAATCTTATCAAGTGTTTTTTTCTCTTCTTATTTTAAGTAAAAATGTCTTAATGTACTTGATATGATATGGTCAGTCAGGAAAAACATCTTTTTTAGGTTATTTATTGCTGGTTGTAGGCACCACCCTGTTGGCTATGGCTGCTTTTTGCAGTGGCTCTCTCTTCTTTGTCCATTTCTTGGGGGGGGGTTGTCTCTTTTTCGTCATCTTTGTATTTGGAGTGGATCATCACTTTGTTTGGCTCATTTGTTGGTTGTGGACACCAAACTTTTTGTGGCTTCAGTGATATTTTTTACTACTTTTGCGCCTGTGTTTGTCTGGAGATCCTACATGTAACCATGGCTGCATTGTTTACAAGTGAACTCAGCTGTTGGCAGCCTGTAGCTTGTCAATGCTAACTGGTGCAAGGCCTGATGTTTCCCCAAAAGGCTAGGAGAAGGAGGTGAGGACGACGTGCTGGTTCTCAGGTGTGAGCTAAGAAGAGACGACATGGACCTGTCCTTCCATCCATCGTTATTGGGAACATAAGATCTATCTCCAATAAGATGGATGAGCTAGCCGTGCTAACCCAGCAACAGAGGGAATACCACAAGGCAGAATAGCATCATGCTATTTACAGACATGGCTAACAGAGCCATGTCTGTAAATAACAGACACCAAAACAGACACCAAAACCACATTGGAAGAGCTTCACCTGCTGTGAGTAGACAGGATCCAGGAGACAGAGACTGAACAGAAGAAGCTCAGTCCTGGACCCTGTGGAGGTGGAGAACTGGACAATGATGGACAAGCTGTCAGCATCTGTTTTCTTATGGAGCTTTTTGCACTTTCTATACACTTTCTTACTTTTGTTTTCTTGATTGCTGCAGTGACTTCAATTTCGTTGTACTAGTTACAATGACAATAAAGTTCTACTCTATTCTATTCTATTCTATTCTATTCTATTCTATTCTATTCTATTCTATTCTCTTCTAACAGAGAAAAACACAAATCTCTCCTCTCACTACTAAACTTCGTCAGCCGGTGTGATGTTGTAATAGAGACCTTGAATCAATCTGGTCCTACTACAAAGTATCGGTGACAAAGCATTTCAAAATAACCTATATCGCTGCTAATAATCTTATTTTAAAGCGTGGATTACGATCAGGCAGATATCTAGAAGGGAGACTTTTTCAAGATCACTTTCACACATCTCTAAATAATCATTTCTTTCTTCAACCCTGAGCACAGCAATAACAGAAACACTTCACATCCATACTAGATCAGACCTCAGTCTATGGATTGTTTTTTGTACTTGTTTTGATTGACCCCTCTTTGCCAAAGTGTTGCATTAAACTGAACAGTCTGATAAATGATAAGCATTTTGAGTGTTGAACCCAGTTTTTTAGATTTGCGACATTAGAACAGATTTGAGCTGTTCTCCACCCTCCAGATCTCTTAATGAGATCAGATTAGTGGGCGAAGTTTAAACATGATGAGGGTGAGGGGAGTGTGAGGACAGTGTTTTAGTGTATGAAGCTAACAGCTGAACGTCATTTCTCATGAGTTTGTTTTACTCCACCTGTACCTTTAAATCAAACTGATGATGTTTCTGAAAATATAGCAGCAGATACTGAATCTGCAGACAGAAGTGAAAATAACGGCTCCTCAGCTCCAAAACAACAATAATCACTTCCTGACTAGATGAGGACAGTTTTATACAAAAAGGATTAGCAGAGTCCAGAAGGAGGAGGCCACCTCCGGTTAGAGCCCACTGCTGACCCTGCACATGAGGTAAAGAGAGTCCTGTCGGTGTCAGCATTGATGAGACGACCCTACTATGGAACCCAAAAAGATTTATAATTAATTAAATAAATAAATAAACAACAGCATTTTGAAATAAATTCCAGATTCCATTAAATTGTAAAATATGGCAATATTCTTATGAAATATTTTTAAAATTATTTTTTAACATTTAATTATTATGATTTAATATTTCATGATTATTTTAACAATTTCTTATTTTTTTTGATGATTTTTTTTTTATTTTCCAAGCTTTTATAGCATTAAAAAAATGTTTTTATGAAGTAAATTTTTATTTCATAATGTCCTTTTCAACAATGGACTTTTAATTTCATAATGTCATCTTTCAGCATAATGGCTTAGTGTTCGTTTACATTTTACTTTTTTTTCTACTACTAAGTCGTCTCCTTCTTTTCCAAATTTGGGTTTTTGTTCCTCCTTTTTCACTTCTTTCAATTCGTCTTCTTCTGCCGCTTTTTTTTCTCCTGATTTTTTTTTTCTGATCATTATCATGCTACAGCATCACTACGATCTTAACCCAAATAAAAGACTGCAAAAATACTTTTCATTTGAGTCTGTGTCCATAAATGTCACTTATTTTATTTTCTTTTGCTTTGTGTATTGGAAAAGCACAGTAAAATAAGTGTTTTCCCCACAAAAATAAATATTTTTCTTAGTTTAACCTGTTTTAACAACAGTAAACGCAGAGGATGTGTTGGATCTGCAGGATGCAGAGATGCGTGGCTGGTGGGGAAATGATTCCAGTTTCAATGAGCTGTGAAGTCTTCTGTAGCTTTAATCTTCAGGTTAACACAATGATGAGGTTAATGCACAGATTTTAAGGTTAAGGTTTTACCTGCTAATCTGAAAAACTAACAAGATGAACCATGAGAGGAGAGAAGAGCCTGATGTGAGCTCATCGGGGAAACAGCACTCTGATACAGGACGTAAAGAAAAAACCTCGGTTTGTACACAACACTCCTAAAGTTTCTCTGAAATTGTCTTCGTGACCTTCAGAGCAAACAGCTGAATGTTTAACCCTGGCTGCTGGATTTTTACCTGCCTGCCTCAAGTTAAGTTAGTGCAAAGTTGGATAAGCCCAAACTGGTGTTGTCCCAGTGGGATTTTGCCTTGTCAAAATTGAATGACAGGTATCTTGAATTAAAATTCACACTATCCAAAATGTAGTGACAACTATTTAGAACTACACTCACCGGCCACTTCATTAAGAAAACCTGTCTAACTGCTCGTTAAGGCAAATTTCTAATCAACCAATCACATGGCAGCAACTCAATGCATTTAGTCATGTAGACATGGTCAAGACGATCTGCTGCAGTTCAAAGGTGATTTAAGGGACTTTGAACGTGGCATGGTTGTTGGTCTGAGTATTTCAGAAACTGCTGATCTACTGGGATTTAAAGGCAACAGTAACTCAAATAACCACTGGTTACAACCGAGGTCTGCAGAAGAGCATCTCTGAACGCACAACACGTCCAACCTTGAGGCAGATGGGCTACAGCAGCAGAAGACCACACCGGGTGACCCTCCTGTCAGCTAAGAACAGGAAACTGAGGCTACAATTCACACAGCAACACCAAAACTGGACAACAGAAGATTGGAAAAACGTTGCCTGGTCTGATGAGTCTGGATTTCTGCTCCACATTCAGATGGTAGGGTCAGAATTTGGCCTCAACAACATGAAAGCATGGATCCATCCTGCCTTGTATCAACGGTTCAGGCTGCTGCTGGTGTAATAGTGTGGGGGATATTTTCTTGGCTCACTTTGGGCCCCTTAGTACCAACTGAGCATGGTTTAAAGTCCACAGCCTACCTGAGTATTGTTGCTGACCATGTCCATCCCTTTATGAGCACAGTGTACCCATCTTCTGATGGCTACTTCCAGCAGGATAACGCTCCATGTCATAAAGCTGGAATCATCTCAGACTGCTTTCTTCAACATGACAATGAGTTCCCTGTACTCAAATGTCCTCCACAGTCCCCAGATCTCAATCCAATAGAGCACCTTTGGGATGTGGTGGAACGGGAGATTCTCATCATGGATGTTCAGCTGACAAATCTGCAGCAACTGTGTGATGCTATCATGTCAATATGGACCAAACTCTCTGAGGAATGTTTCCAGTACCTTGTTGAATCTATGCCACCAAGGATTAAGGCAGTTCTGAAGGCAAAAGGGGGTCCAACCAAGTACCAGCAAGGTCTACCTGATAAAGTGGCTGGTGAGTGTACGATGTTGATATCTACACTGAGAATTTTGGATAGCCAAACTTAGCCTTTAAACGCTTTGATTTCTCTGCACGTCATGCAACCAGCCATGATAACCAGGCAAAGCAGATCAGTGACGTGACTCCACCTCATTAGCAAAGGCTAATGAGAGACACTCATTAGCTAAGGAGGAAAACATCCTGGGTCATGAAGGGGCTTCGAGAGACTTGACTTTAATCACACGGTCAATAAAGTCTTGTTCAGATGTTTCTAAGAGAATGAATTCCTGCGATGACACACAGAGACTTTGATAAAATATAAAATGTTGTTAAAATGACTTGATGCTCCTGTCGTGTGCAGGAAAAGGCTGAAGAAAAGATCTTAAACCAAACAAAGCAGTGATTATATAACTTCAGAGAGGGGCAGTGTCTGAAAACTTGAAGATGTTTAAAAGGATTAGACAAAGAGTATGCTTGAGGGGTAACACACACACACACACACACAGATTCCAGCTCCCCAGGAGAGGGCCGTTGGATGGCTGTACTATCCTGACAGTAATCCTCAGATTAACCGGTTGTGGGGCTCCGACAGTCAGCCGGACAGCCGGCCAACTGGAACAAAAGCAGAAATGTATGCCGAGCTGAGCACGAGGGTCAGTGAGACAAACACAGAGACGGACATTTAGTGAGACGGACAACGCTCCGGCCAGAAACCAGCTCATGGGGATGTTTCTACAGGGTTCAGTCTCTCCTTTCTTTGACCCTGCAGCATCAGTCTCCTGAGCTCTGCTGTCACAACTCAAAATAAAGATCTTTAACTGTCGATTGTGTCGCTGTAACAGGAATAAAAGTGTTACAATCACTTAAATCATACAGCAAAGATTCACAGAAACATGTAAAACTCTTAAACTGCACATCATGTGAGCAAATCTTCAAGCGTTTGAATTTCAAACGGGGTTTGGTTGAAACCTGTCACTTTGTGGACAAAGGACAAGGTAAAACACACACACACACACACACACAGAGGCTCAAATTGTGCAGGATGGATTGGGAGGTTTGGGAGCTCTGCTGCCGTTACTGTGGAAATGGAGTCCTCTCCATCTTCATGCACGCCACAACTTCTGTCTCCATGGTTACGCTCTAACAGGCACTGATTGGAGGGAGGCTTAGAGGGGAATAATAATGGCCGAGGGGGCAAATGAGGGGAAAGATCTCCACAAACACACAGAGAACTTTTACAAACTCAGAGTTTTTTTATTTAAACACTTCTTGAAGTTTGGCTATCGTAGATAACTGTTAATACAGTCTGTAAAGCTCTTTTCGAAATGTTTTATACGGTTATTCTTCTCTTTTTGGGGAGTTTATACAACACTACCAGTCTCTAACTTCTTATTATTCACATTTTGTCACCCTATTAAAATAATGGTCCAAGTCATTTCTTAACGAAATAAAGTTTTTAGGATAAATCATCTCTTGATAATGCTTGCCATCTCTGGTTAAATCGCGCAAAGTTTTAGCTAAAAGGATCATGCTCTTTATGCCCTATAGGACAACAGCCTATGTCAAGAGGGTGACTGAGGCCATTTTATTTCTAGACTTAATTAAAATTTTGGATTATTTAGGATATAATGTGTGACTTGGGCAATTTAACGAGCTTTCATGATGGCGACTGCTTCAAAAAGAAACCGAAACTTCAGTAAACATGATTCTTGAATTGAGTTCTACTGGTGAGTGATTAGGTTCTCTGTCAAATGATGTGCCATAATTTGGTCTAAATTTCACAAGTTATAGTTTAACTACAAATTTAGCTACTCCTAGCTAGCTACCTATTCCTCGCTAACCCACTTATTTCTGTAACCAAACATAAATGAGCACAAGACAACAACACCCCTCAAAGTTTTAACATTAAAGAAATGTCTTTGCTTTTTGGTAGGAGATGTGTAAGTATGCTTACTCAGCGTATGATTGACCTGACATTTGTTCAGTTTAGGTTTGAGTTATTTACGTTTTGAGTTTGCTTTATGGAGTTAGAGAACAGTTAATGGTTAGGTTTCAAAAAGTTGTCAAAACTGGATGTTGGAAATGGGTTAAGTTTGAAAAAGAAAAACAATAAAGAAGACCTGGAGAAGTGAGGAAAGAGACTGCGTCTTTAACTCAGGGTATTTTCAGTTTTGAGTTTGCTCTATGGAAGGAAGGGACAGTTAAAGCCAGGTTTATTGTTGCCTAAGTCACTCTAGTCTTTGATGCTTCGTGATTGACACACAATGGTCTCTGCATGTCAACAGTCATCCACTGTGAAGGCCTTTTAATTGAAATGATTAATAAACATCATATGCTCTGTATTTGGTTAAGTTTGTTGTGTTTTCCCAAAAACTTAAAAAAAATGACACCTCCTTTTTCCAAAGATTGTAAGAATAATACTTCTGATACAAAGACTGATGACCCGACCAGGGTGAACCCAGATTCTTGCCCAATGACAGCAGAGACTGGCTTCAACAGCCCCCTCAAACCTGAAAGGGACAAGCTGCAAAGATGATGGATGGATGGATGATACATGAAGTCATTAATTCTTACACTGTTAAAAAAAAGTTGTTGACTCAACTTAAGTCACTCAAGTCATCTTGTTGCTTTGAATGAGTTGAGCTAATCCAAAATTTAAGAGTCAAATAATTTGAACTAGAAGAGATGTTGGTTGAACTTCATTTACCAAGTTTTTAAAGTTAAGTAATTTCTGTTGTGATGGCACTCTGTAACCGTGAGTGAGGAGGGAACACAGTGGATTAAAGACCCTGCAGAACATCAAGATGTTGCACAGAGGATATACACTGTCTGTGTTCCAAATGGCACAGACCAGCTGTTAATGCTAAGTGGTAATGACCTGCTGTCTTGTCTGTCCTAACCATAACTCTTTATACATCTCATCTATAACACTAAACTCACTGTAAAAATCACTGGGTACCTGGGCCCACGCCCAGTGGAGCACAGATAGTCTGTCCGTGCAGTGGAGCACAGACGGCATGTGCTCCCTGCAGTGTAACGTCTCACTGTTACACTGGGTCTTAAATCCACAGTGTTTCCTCTTCACTCATGTTTACAGAACGCCATCATAGAATAGAATAGAATAGAATAGAATAGAATAGAATAGAATAGAATAGAATAGAATAGAAAAGAAAATACTTTATTTATCCCCGAGGGGAAATTCAGGAGTCACCGCAGCATTTAAGAAAACAAAAGTAAGAAAGAGTATAGAAAGTGCAAAAATGTCCATAAGAAATTAGATGAAGACATCCCGTCCACCACTCGTCCACCACTCTCCAGCCCAGCCAGTCTCCACCTCCACAGGGTCCAGGACTGAGCCTCCCCAGAAGTCTGTTCAGTCTCTGTCTCCTGGATCCTGTCTGCTCACAGCAGGCGAAGCTCCTCCAATGTGTCGCGGCGTCCGATGTCAGCTCCGTCAGCCACGTCCGTGAACAGCACGATGCCGCTGGGTTAGCACAGCTAGCTCATCCATCCCCCGGAGCGAGATCCCACGTTCCCAACAACGATGGATGGAAGGACAGGTCCACGTTGTCATCTCCCAGCTCACACCCGAGAACCGGCACGTCGTCCTCACCTCCTCCTCCTCAGCTCGAGGGAAATCATCAAGCCCTACACTAGTTAGCATTGACATGCTACAGGCTGCTAACAGCTAATTTCGCATGTAAACAATGCAGCCATGGTTACATGTAGGATCTCCAGACAAACACAGGAGAAAAGTAGTAAAAAATATCACTGAAGCCACAAAAAGTTTGGTGTCCGTGACCATCAATGAACCATACAAAGTGATGATCCACTCCAAATACAAAGATTTTGAAAAAGAGACGAAAAAATTACAAGAAACGGACAAAGACGAGAGAGCTGCTGTAACAGGCAGCTACTTGGGTAGCGCCTAGCAGAATCTCAGAATCATAGCAAAAACATTTGATTTATGTGAACATAGATTTTTGAGTTGAGATGATACCAACTTATAATTATGTGTTATCACAACGACTTCAGTAATCTTTTGTCATACTGATGTAAAATAATATGTTAGAACAAAAAAATGTGCAAAATCATTTTTTTACAGCGTAGGGCCACTGGGAAAAAAAACAATTATTAGAATTAGTCAGAATTCTGACTTTAATCTCTGAAAAAAAAAAGAACATTAAAAAAATGTGAGCATTGCTTTTCTTTTTCCAGCGGCCCTAATCCTCTCCCATACTATTGTTGTCCTCATGAAAAAGTAAGTTCACAGTATTAGAATATTTCCTGTTTTGGCTCAACTTCCTCCAACTTCTTGCTTCTTATCTTGATCATCATCACAAAAAAACATAAAAAATGACCTTTGTTCCCTCAGGGGCTACGAAGTTCCAAACCATTCTTACTGTGGATCAAAATTAATGTTTGCATTTATCGTGTTTCTGTCACTTCTGGTGATTTCTGTGGATGCCTGCTCTGCAGTTTGAGCTTTAGAGGAGGTGTAATGAAATCAGCTTCCTAAGGAGGGAGGCCAGGGGACAAAAGAGTCAGGGGGGCGGAGAGAGGAGGAGGAGGAGGAGGGCGAATGCTTGAGGTGGTGGCTGAGAAACCGGAGGAGTTTCTCGAAAGTTTGAAGAGGAGAAGAATAAGATCTGAAAGGGGGGAGTGGGTGATGAAGGTGGGAGGGAGGGGAGTGGAAATGAGCGGCGGGTCAGGCGAGGTAGCCACTGTTCCCGTTTCTGTCTGGTGGAGACGAACGAGTTCACACAAGTTTTAATTAGTAATTCTGAAACATCAAGACACTTAATCCAACAACCTGCTCTGAAACAAACAAAGTGCAGGGTTTAAACTCAGAGTTTGAATTGAGATATTTATTAAGTAGAAAAATAATCTGCATAATTACACCAACACACTCTCTGTGATATGAAACAGGCTTTCAGTCTGTATTAATGTTTCAGTCCCTCCAGGTTGCGAAGCAGCTAAAGCTGCCAAGGACTTTACTGACTTTATGACAACTTAAAAAAAAACCTGCTGTGTTTTCAGGTTTTTATTCTGTGGAACGTGACACCCGTTTACCAAGAGGACACAACCACTCAAATAAAAGCC
Organism: Halichoeres trimaculatus; assembly: GCF_033239565.1. NCBI lineage: Eukaryota > Metazoa > Chordata > Actinopteri > Labriformes > Labridae > Halichoeres > Halichoeres trimaculatus. The sequence goes on from NW_027437191.1 coordinate 29,803,012, forward strand.
TCAAACTTTTTCTTTGAGGCTTTGGTTGGTATTTTCTTTGGTCAACTCCTGTGTCGACGAGATATGAAATAAAAAAGCCAGGAAACACTCACTGGCCTTAAAAGGTGCATCATATGAACATATTTCATGAGCAGGAAAGGGGATTCATGTGTCACTGTCCAAACACTTGCTGAGATCTGTGCTTATTTATGTTTGTCACCGAGTCTCTGGCCATTAGCAGTTTGGCACAAAGCCTGTGATTGGCTGATAGACTCCACACAAGGTACCTAAAAGTTATGGTGCGTTCCATTTGTACTTGGAAGTCGGAATTCACAAGTTCCGAGTGGGATATTTCAACTAAAATGCCCCCTGAGGTCAGAATTTCCACCTGGGAAGTCGGTGGATCCCCATCACCCTGAGTTTACAATCAAAGATGGCTGCCCCGGATGTAAACAGTAATTTAGCTCCTGTAATATTCTGTTTATTTTAGCATTTCTGACTAGTGTTTGTCACAATAAATCAGTCGTATACATCATATTATTCGATGTTTATGTAGAGAAATATTGTTACGGCAAATTCTTCCAACTTGGCAACTGGAACGCTTTTAATTCAGAGATGACATCATTTAAGCCAGGATCACTTTGTCAAAAAATTTATTACAATTAATTCAGTAAAAGCATTACCATTTGGAATTACAATTACTTTCATAACAATGAAACATCAAGATTAATTACAAACGCTTGCATAAAATAACATGACAATAACACTGACCTGAGTAAATGATGACCAATGGAATTACATAGCTTAACATAACAAATTGAACTTTGGCAGTGTGGGTCTGTTCTGGGACCTCCCTCCCCTTCCTCGCGCCTGCAGGGACAGCCTGAGGCAGGGAGAGCACTCCTCCCTGCCTTTCCAAGTGCCGACTTGGAGGAGCATGAGGGAGGGAGAGTGGTCAGCAAGAACCCCGGGAACAGAGCAAGGATTAATGACAACGTCGACATTAGTAAGTCAGAACGGAAAAGGAGGAGCTGGGGAGGAGGTGGTTTATTAGCAGCGTGCAGATGAGCAGCCAGACACTCAGGTAGACTGGGGCAGTTTGAATAACATCGCAAATAGATCAGCTGATCTGGCTGGGAGGGGGGACTGATCAGCTGACGTGAGACCGTCCGATAAAGTCGCCCCCATTAGCAAATGAGCAAGAGCTCACCCAAGCAGATTGACTCCGTGCCTGTCTGAACTAACGCTTTGCTCAATTCCTACTCCCCACTTCCACTTTCCAGTTCTGTCCATAGACTATAAAAAATATGGACGTCATCTTGCTCGGCTCGAAGTGAGGTCTCCACAAAAACTGCTCCCCCTGGTGGCTGGTTGCAGTATAGGTAAAACAAAATCCATCTCCCCAGTCATTCCAGATGGGCTTTGGTCAAACTTTAAAAAATCAATACACCTCATAGAAATGTTTCTCACGTCAGATTGTTGTCGTGATTTGGCTGCCTCGTATTCAAGTCCTCTTTTACTGAAAAGTTTTGTTTTCATTAGTTACAAGAGGGGCAGCAAGAAGGTCACTGGTTTGATTCCCAGCTTGGCCGGTGGGCCTTTCTGTGTGGAGTTTGCATGTTCTTCCTGTGCATGCGTGGGTTTTCTCCGGGTACTCCGGCTTCCTCCCACAGTCCAAAAACATGCCCACCAGGTTAATTGGTCACTCTAAGGCCCCGTTTACATGACGGTGAAAACGGTCGATGCCGCAAACATTTCGTTGCGTTTTGGCCTTCCGTTTAGACGAGACCACGTCGCGTTTTCAGTGAAAACGCGAACTTTTGAAAACGCTCCCCAGAGTGGAAAGATCTGAATCCGCTCCTCCATCCAGCTTCGTGCAAACACAGAGCGGAGCGTCTCAGGGTGAAACGCTGACGTCACCGCATGCGCACTCGCAGTTTCGCTCAGCCACATTTCCAGTTGAGCCAGTAGTTGGCGGTAATGCTACTGGTTGGATTGCCGACCGTCTCACACAACAAAACGGCAGAAAAAGAAAGAACAGAAGAAGTGACTTGTCCTCCTGGAGTCGTATGAACGCGGATCGTTTTCACGCCGTCCTCATGTAAACGCGGGTGGCTTTTGAAAACGCAAAGGAAGAATCGTTGCGGGAGTCTCCGTGTAAACGGGGCCTAAATTGTCCATAGGTGTGAGTGTGTGCGTGAATGGTGTGTAAGCCCTGTGATTGGCTAGCAACTAGTCCAGGGTGTACCCTGCCTCTCGCCCAATAACAGATGAGATAGACACCAAACAGGAGAAGCAGTTTAGAAAATGGATCGATGGATAGTTATAAGAGGTTAAAAATGAGGCTTTACGCCGCGTTTAATGAGTGACAGCTGCCGTTCTAGTGTATTTTTTTCGGGGATTGTAAAATATGTCGGGAGGTAGAGTCAAGAAGAGATTAGACTCTCATGATGATGATGCAAAATGAATCAATTACACTTGTTTGGTCGGTGAAGCTAGCTGCTGCATTTCCCTCAAATGTTTATGACACATTGCTGACCAGAGGAGATCGGCAGATTATTTGGGTTTGATTTAAGTGAATTCACTGCATTTGCAGCTTCGCAACCTCCTGGAGGGACTGATCTGGAAAGTGATTATACTTAAAACAAAAATGCAGGTTATCTCAAACATGCAACATAAGTTTAATGCTTATTCACAAAAAGGAGAAGTGCAACATTTCTGCATTATTTGGAAATCTATTTGTAAAAAGCACGAGTGCAACTTTGGAGAAATCTCAGACATGAGAACAATCACATTTCAGCTAAAAGAAACCTCTTACACACACTCATTTTCATTTTAAACATACATGTATGTCACATTTTAAAGGTTTTAATGCCCTGTTTCTTATTACTGTAAGATGCCCCTGAATGAAATATTGCACAATCATTGGTCTTTATTAATCAGCTGATTGAGAAAAAAAAACAAACATTAGTCTAACGCCTGTGACTGTGGTTGCTGTCGGGATGTTCAAAATATATTTTGCAGCTCATAAGTCAATTTGCTTTTACTAAATGCTCATTGAATATTGAATCCTGGAGTTTGTAATGTGAAATGCATCACAATTACTATTATGATCAAAAAAAATATATTAGGTAAAAAAACAAGATAAAAACAAAAAAATAAAGGAAAAAATATTGCAGATTTTTTTTTTATATACTTTTTTTTTGTGAGCAGCGACTTGATCCCTGATATTACTGCATTGTTTTCTCTCCAAGATAATTACTCCCTAAAATATTTTCTTTGAATCTCACATTGGAGTAGATTTAAAGATGTTTGTTAATGTGTAATGCAGTGGTTTCCAACCTTTTTGGGCTGTGACCCCATTTTTACATCACAAGTTTCTGGCGACCCCAGACACCTAAAACAAACTTTTTTTTTGCTAAAAAATTGTTTTTCTTTATATATATATATATATATATATATATATATATATATATATATATATATATATATATATATATATATATATATATATATATATAAACCTTAATTTTAACCAACACTAAGGCTACATAATGTATACTATTATGGATGAGGTTTATTATTATCATAATTATTATTATTATCAGAGAAAATAGATAGATAGATAGATAGATAGATAGATAGATAGATAGATAGATAGATAGATAGATAGATAGATAGATAGATAGATAGATAGATAGATAGATAAAATACTTTATTCATCCCCAAAGGGAAATTCATGATTCATGAAATGTGTGGTGTTTTGATTTAAATGAAATATATATTCAATCATTAAAAAATATATTAGTATCTTTTAATCATATTTTTTTTTATCAATTGCTGGAAATTCCAGGCGACCCCATTTGAATTCCAGGCGACCCCATGTGGGGTCGCGACCCCAAGGTTGAAAAAGACTGGTGTAATGTGTGCTTTAACTGGTTTTCTGGATTATTTGTACCAACACAGCAGCGCAAAAGTTAAAAAAAAGTGGCAGTTTTTAACCTGCAAAACTTTTCATTCCTCATTTTTCTGGTCTAAGCACAATCAACAAGGAGAAAGAGTCAAACATTCACATAAATCCAGAGAAAAACCTCCACCATCTGTGCTACCACCCTCCCCGTGCGACACACTCAGAGTACGACACCTGGTCCAGGTAGAGCACGGCACACACCTGGCTGATCTTACAGTCCCCCTCACAGGTGATGCTGTTGTCGTACCCCACCATGTAGTGAGTGAAGTACCTATCGAAGGATTTGCTCTGCGGCAGCCTGAAGCTCAGGCCCAGCTGGAGCAGGCTCAGCGGCTGCAGGTCAGTCAGTCCAAAAGCCTCCGTCATGATATATTCACGCCTCCAGTCCGATCTTTGTTTCTCGTTGGCTTCCGTCAGATTCAGATAGTACTGCCAGATATCCTTCAGAGGGGAGAAAAGCACCAGAAAGAGGGGAGAGGGGGAGGGGGAGAGGTCTTTTTGAAAGCGAGAAGCTGTTTTTGTGCGTTGATCGACAGCGTGATTAATCATCAAAAGACACTTTCTTCTTCTGTTGCTGATCAGGGGGAGAAAAGTCAGAGTCGGCTTTTTTTTTGGCTGCGTTGAACAAATTGTTTTGGAATAAAAATGAGCTTTTCACGTCTTAACTCTCTGCTGTTTCTGTAAACTAACCAGGATATCTAAAAATTAAAACCAAAGCTCAGATTTGAAACAAACAAACATGGATTTACCAGTGGATCATCTTAATGCTGAGGTGAGCTGTTGTTTTTAGTTTTTCTTACCATCATAGAGAAGTCCGTAGAGTCGTACAGGTACATGCGGAAAGCCGGGTTGTTGGAGTACGGCTCCAAGACGTGTTTGATGGGTGTAACAGCCGGGGCCACAAACAGAGAGTTCAGAGGTTTACCTGGAGGAGGGAACACACAAACGTGATGTGTTAGAGCAGCCTTTCCCGAACTATGGGTTACAAGCTACTTTGGGTCACGGACTGTATTTGTACGGCAATCACAAGATTTATTTCCAGACAATTGCACAAGTCCCTCCGATCAGAGTCCCAAGCGAGTAGCAAGTAATTTGGTCCAAGTCCCAAGCAAGTCTCAAGTTTTTCTTTTGTGGGCAGGTCAAGTCAAGTCACAAAGGTTGGATGTTTTCTCAGCTTGATGCTCGCCAATGATTTGACCCTTCTCAAACAGACCAACATCTTCTCCATAACCACGAGACGTGTCTTTCCACATGGTTGTTTAAGACATGAGAGGCAGCTGTACCTCCTGACACATGCGGGAGGATTAAAGGAGTTTTTCCAATGCATATGAGGCAATAAAGAGAAAAGGTCTTTAGTTTTCTTCTTTGTTACTGTCTCATACATGAACTCATTATTTTAAACAGACCTGCCAACACTCGGACATGGGAGGGAGTCTCCAGCTTTTTAACCCTTACTCTTTCTGTACTCCCGACTTTTTGATATTGTTTTGAAGTCAAATCGAGTCCTGTACTTGTGCTTTATGTTGAAACTAGTGCTGTCAGGTGATTAAAAAAATTAATCCAATTAATTACAGGATTTGTAATTAATTAATCTAATTAATCGCATTTTAATCTCATATCTGCTTAAGGTCCCAAAATAAAGAATTTAAATACCAGGACATTAAAATTACATTAAAAGACATTCAAAAATAAGGTGGGAATATATACAACACATTTTTAGGTACCCTGAGGCATAAGGAACAAATGAAAAAGAAGTTTTATGGTTCTATCTTTACAAAATCTACACAGTCCTGCACCTAAGATAAGCTGATTTGATTTTTAGGACGGTTTTTGCTTCTGTTCACATTTTTACTCGATGTGGACTCAATTTTCACTGCAATATGAACTTCTATACTTCTATGAGGTCAGGAGAACCAGGGCTAAAGGCTAAAAACTGTGAGGAACTATGTACAAAACACTTTTTTCAAGTCTTGGATCAAAGAAAAGTGAAGTATTTTCAGTTTAACATGCTCTGAACACACAAACTGTTGCTCGTTGGTGCAGAGCAGCCCCAAGCTGAAACATGACACCAGGAAGATGGAAGCAAATTTTCAAAGAATTCTTTAGATTTAAATACAAGACATTTTTCGATCATTCAGGGCTTGTTTGATGCAGTAGAGAGTGTAAAATTACCCATTTTTTTACAGAATTGAGCTAGAGCAAACGATTGATTTTCTGTAGATTTTCAAAAAGGACGTGTGAATAAACGAGATGTGGACGCAGTCCCCTTAAAGGATAAGTTCAGTTTATACAGCTTTTACATTGTTTATAGAATGAAGTAGAACAAAATACTCACCCAGAAGGCTTTCCTGATCCAAGCTGTGCTTCGGGAGATATTTAGATCCAAAATCGTGCAGCGGACGTCCGTATGATGGGATCCATCAGGGCAGAGACAGCGCCGCTCCTAAAACTGCATTAGTCGTCCAGAAACTCGTGTTTTTCACCAATATTTCATCATGGTCCGCTCCAGGTTAGTCCTCTGCTGCAGTCTGTGTCACTCCAGACAGCGCTGTGCAGCTGTACTGACCTCTGAACTGACGAAGACTTTGTTTACGCTTGCCCCTCAAAGAAAGGAGTCAGTGCTCCAGAGAGTACTGCGCAGTTTCAGGAGCGACGCTGTCTATGCCCCGATGGATCCCATTATACGGACGTCCGCTGCACAATTTTTGGATCTAAATATCTCCCGAAGCACTGCTTGGATCAGGAAAACCTTCTGGGTGAGTATTTTGTTCTATTTCATTCTATCAACAATGTAAAAGCTGTATGAACCGAACTTATCCTTTAACCGCGCTCTCTATTCCCCCCGGTTCAAAGCATGCTGCTAGATGTGATACATTCAGGGACCGTCGGAAATTTGAAAATCTGACGAGAACACCACTTTTTTCATATAGGACAATAAAATAAGAAAATAGGTGCGTCTTAGAACGCCTCGCGGGTTTGGGATCCAGACTAATCTGCATTTATGACGCATTAATTTGCGGTGTAATTAATTAATCTAATTAACGCGTTAAAATGACAGCCCTAGTTGAAACCCAAAAAAACATCCACCCCTCTCCTTGTAGTTGGTTTGATCCAAACACACATTAAACCCTCCCTACTGCAGTCGCTCAAACATACAGAGACAGCAGGTGGCTGTGAGACGCTTGTTACTGAAAAAGCTCCAATAACCTTGGATTCAGGTGTAAGTATGATGACATGCTGATGATCCTCTGATCACAACTGTTGAAGTTTGTCCAAGGTAAACAACAGTAGTGATAGAAGGGTCATGAATGGTCAAGTACAAAAGAAGTTTTAGTTTGGGTCCCAGGGAGACACCAAATTTCTGTTTTGGGTCTTGAGCAAGAAAAGTTTGGGAACCCCTGGTTGAGTCACATTAAAAAGGAAAATAGGGCTGCAACGTCTTTGTCTTCAGTTTTTTTCGTCTTCTTCCTTTTTGTTGGATTATTTAGTGGTTGGCAGCTGGCTGAAGATGCAATACTGCCACCTACTGGACTGTGTAGATTACCTGGGCTGTGTGGCTGTATGCGTCACATGTAAACAGATTAGCATAGCGGAGGAGAATCCGAGCCAGCAAGTGAGGGAAACAAGTGAATAATGGCAGAGCCGGAGAAGACACTAGTCCCCAAAATTTTCTGAGTTTGGGAGTATTTCACACTGAGTAATTGACAAAAATGACCTTGTATGGCACGGCAGTATGACTGCAACGATCCAGCTCTTAAACCACAAACATGTTGAGCTCAGCGATGACGAGCTGGGGAGCTCAACAGCAAGTTGAGGAGCTACAAAATCCCACATACACTCCTTTTATATGTTGTGAAATGCATGGTATGTCTTTTGAAAACCACAAGGAGTTCATTAAACCAATGTTAGCATTAGCGCTAGCTGCTACAGATAGTGGCAGCGCAGAGGGGGTGAACTGTTTGACCTGCAGGTGAAAAGATTGATGATTTTTTTATTTGCCTTTTTGGACCACTAAGTTCTTAATTTGATGACATAACAATGTATTTTCTATGATTTTGACCAAACTGTTGATTCTTTAAGTGACAATACATTCATGTCATTTGTTATACTTCATAAATGGTCAGTTCAATTATGATCAAATAGGTTGTTTCTTTGTAAATATATTTTTGAGCAAAAATAGTCATCAACTAAAATAATCGCTAGTTGCAGCCCTAAAGGAAAGTAACAGTGATAGACTATCCGTGGGGAGTTAGGTCTATGTCAAAGTGTGGTTTTTTTTACCTTGTTGGTCCAGCAGCACCATGATGCTGTCTCGATGCGTGTGTCCGTAAAAATGTCCCGCAACAACGTGACTGTACTCTCTGAAGATGGCGACCAGCCGCTCGTTGTGGCTCTTTCTCACAGCAGTGGTTTTTCTGGCAAAAGGCAGGAACCCCACAGGAACATGGGCGATCACGTATCCCTGGATGAGAAGTTAACAACATCCAAATCTTATCTTCAGAAGTCGAGTGTCTGATGTGTCAAGCTGTCATCCCTGCACGAACTAGAACAGGGGTCTACATCCTGCTGCTCTGGAGCCTCATGCGTCTGTTTAACTTGCAGTGGCTACTTGTAGCTTTAAAAAATATATTATTAAAATAAAATAATTTTATTTTTTCTTACCGAAGGTATTAATGATTAAAGACATAGACATTGAATTAAAATCATGGTTTACACATCTTGCAATAAAGCTTTACATTTTTTTGAATTTTTGCACTTTCTATTTGACTCTTTGCAAATTTTGAATTTTTTTTTTTTTTAATTTTGCAAGTTTTTGAAATTTTTACTATTTCTTTTTTTTAATTTCTAATCATTTTTGCAAATTATTTAAATTTCAATATTTGTTTAATAAGTACTGTTTTTAAAATACAGCAAATATTTGGAATTTCAATTTTTTATTTTTAATTTTGCAAATCTATAAAATTCCATAATTTTTGTAGTTAAAAATTTTGGGATATTTTTAAGGACATTTTCTTTTTTCTTTTTTTTTTTTTTTTTGAAAAATTTTTGAAATTTTAAATTTTTTGAAAAATTTTTTCTACTTACTGAAATGTCTAAAAAAATTGTCTGGCAAATAAAAATTATAATTACAAATATTTCAATTTTTTCTAAGTATTTGCAAAATTGATTAAAATTAACAAAAAAAAAACTAAGACATCATGCATGCAATTCTATTAACACAAAAAACTTCTTGTTTAGATAATTATTTACTAGATTTTAGCTATGTATAGAATTTTATACAGTTTTGTGTCTTTGTTGTGCAGATTGAGTAGATTTTGTGGCTCCCAAATGACTTTAATCCAGGTGAGTTGAGGCAAAATGGCTCTTCTGAAAATAAAGGTTGCAGACCTCTGAACTAGAACAACCAACAACCTGTGCTGTCAGGATATGAAGGATAAAGTTTGTTTGACCTTCTCTTCGTTCTGAGCAGCTTTCTTCAGAGTCGTCTGCAGCCACTCAAACTGTCCAGCAGGATCCGTCATGTTCTCTGTGGCTTTGTCAGGAGAGTAGTACAGGATGGTGTTGAGGCTGACGACTCGAAGTCCGGGCTTCACCAGCTGAGAGTAAAAACCTCCTGCAGGCACAGAGTGAAATACAGACTAATGCTCATGTTGTAATAAAGATAGAGCATTAGCATAACACGCTACAGCTACCTGACTGCTATAGCACACACATTTGGAGGGAAAAGCTTTACATTCATTTTCAGAATCAACATGTAGAAGTAAAAACTGATATTTGATGACTTCATGACTTGATTATATTTCCACAGAAGCTCCATTTAACTGAAGTACAGACATGTCACCTTGTGAGAGTGTGAGTAGAGCGTCAGGCTGCAGCCAGGGTTTCCACAGCTCTGCGACGGCTTTGTAGATCGCATTTGTGGAAGTGGGCATCTGGTCCTAAGAACAACACAAACATAAAATGCTAAAAAAAACTACAAACATGAATGCATCTTGAAGCTCTTTCCTCTGAGGTTTACATTACAACGGCTTATTTTTCCTTAATAAATGAAATGCCAACTTTTACAGAAATATTCCTGCTCAGTCGTCACTTCTGGGCCTCTATACATGTGTATCAGTGTCTGTGTTTGCCTTGAACCCTCCCCTCAGCCTGTACGTTGATGTTTTGTTCTATTGGAGACGTTTGTGGGCGGAGAGTTAGCGTAGTTACCTCAGCCAATCACAGCACGCCCAGTGCGCAGATAACTTTGTGTGTTAATAATAGCGAGTAGAGGAAGCTATCTTGAGCGGTTATGATAGTGGATGTAGCACGGAGAAAGAAAAACACAACCAAAGTAAAACAAAACACCAAATAGATAAAGCTTTTTCCTAAACAAGGGTGAAGCGTTCTGGCACTTGGAGAGCAGCACGGGATAAAGAGCAATGTGCTTTAGCTTTCTGCTAACAAGGTGTATGTCAAATACCCATGATTAGCTTGCGCTAACATGCTAAGACAGGTGCACAGCCCTCAAGTCTCTCCCCCAAGAAGCGATGCTACAGGTGGTTGCTGGGCCGGTGGGTGTGTTCACGATCATAGGCTGTGGGTGTGTTCATGTAGTCACGGCCAGAGGCTGTGGGTGTGGGCTGCAGCTGGCACTGAGCCAAGGAAGAGGAGCTGTTGTGTTTACCAACAAGTAACGAAAAACTCTTGCAGTCCCACTTGACATTGTGTGCATCAGAAAAGTTTGTTTGACTAGAGGAGAATAAACGTTACCTGTGGCCAGTAGTCGTGGTTTCCCAGAGCTGGATAGACGGTCATGTTGGGGAAATGTTCCCTGATGCTCTGCGTCATGTTTCTGATCACCTGGATCACCAGGTCGGTCGACAGCTCATCTGGGGGGACGTGAGGTGGGCTGTCTCTGTTGCAGGGAGGAAAAGTGCTTCAATGAAAAAGAAATAATCTAACAAACGTAAATCTCTGTATTTTCCGTGCTTAGTTTAGCTCTTTTGTTAATAAAAGCTCAGTGACAAGCTTTCAAAGTGAAAGTATAAAATTAAACCCATGTCGCCAGAAAACACCAAAAACTAAGGAAGAAGCATGAGCGGTTGCTATGCTTACATGTTATCACACCAGCTCAATACTTCCTGTATTGTAAAGTCAAAGAAAACCAGTCAGAAGTTTATTTATAAAACATCTACAGTGGGTCAGAGTTATTATCAGCACTGCCAGTGAAACCAAGAAAACACTCATTTCCCAACGCACTGCATTTCCGATCCGTCCCATCACAGTTGCTGACTGAGTGTTCTCGTTTCAGCAGCGCAGCACTGAGCTGTACTGTCAGTAGAAATAAAGTGAATTCCACCCTACAATGGATTTCCCCTTTAAGTGAAAAGTGGAACTCGTGCAGCAAAGCTCAGCACAAAGCAGAAATCTTCAAACAGAGAAGAGTCCCTGCAGTGAGGGATTAAGAGGTGGTGTGCTTTACTGAGCATGTTATTAATCTCAGCGTGGATAACTAAACCTGTTGCTCATTAATAAAAAGAGTAAACCTACTTTGACTGATGTTTGGAAAAGAGTCCATGGTTTTTTCTGTGATTTTATTAAAGAGCAGGAAACTCTCAAGTTTCCAGGATCTCAAGGAGTGATAAGCGGGTCCTAAAGCTGTTTTTAGTTTTAGGCACATAATTCAATCAAAGAAAAGTATACAATTAAACTACCTCCACATTTAACAAAAGCAGCTGAAGTGTAAAAAGACGTTTGATCAGTAACTACTTTAATGCCATTTAGTGGATAAACAATACATTTTAGATCAAGTTAAGATCAAAAATTCTTAAAAAATGATTTTTTTAGTGTACAGGAGAAAATGAAGGTAGAAGTGATATTATGTCATATTATGTCATAAGTATGTTTATACATATATATACAAATATACATATTTCTTGTTATTAATTTTTTAATAAATAACTATATATATATATATATATATACATATATATATATATATATATATATATATATATATATATATATATATATATATATATATATATATATATATATATATATATATATATATATATATATATATATATATATATATATATATATAAGTGTAAGCATTGACTGTATAAAGAGCTAGCCTGGTGACAAAAATGATAAAAAATAATATTTTCTCTCGAGGGTCTAATCTCTTATTGGCTATCCAACCAGACTTTTTTTACAATTCCTGAAAAAAATAAACAAGAATGGGTACCGAATCAAGTACTTTTTTAGGTACGGACTGAATGTCAAAAGTGCCGGGTACTGATTCATATAAAGTCAAAAGGTGCCATGTGTGCCATGTTAAGGTACCTAAACCCATCCTTGTGACTGTGAGGGAGTGGAAGTGGAAGAGTAGGCAATTGTCCATGCTGGACACTAAAATAGCATTGCAAGGTTATATACTGAAGAATAAATATGTTAAATAAAAAATATATATATAATTTATTGTTTTACAAATTTATATTTTTTAAAATATAAGCACAATAAAGTACTGAAAATTGGTACCGGTACCAATTGCCAGGTCCCATCGGTAATGTATCGTTTCAAATGTGAAAGGTACTCATCCCTACACAAGCACAGCATCTGTCAATCATCATGTGACGTAAAGCCTCATTTTAACCCCTTATAACTAATGAAAAGGAAACTTCTAAGAAAAAAAGAGGACCTGAATACAAGACAGCCAAATAATATCTTCAAATCATCACAACAATCGGCAAGAGAAACATTTCTACGAGGTGTATTAATTTTTCAAAGTTTGACTACAGCTCATCTGGAATGACTAGGGAGATTCATTTTTTGACCTATACTGCAGCCAGCCACAAGGGGGAGCCGTTTTTGTAGCAACCTCACTTTGAGCCGAGCAAGATGACACCCAGCTTTTTATTTTTATTTTTTTAAAAGTCCATGCGTATGACAAGTAGGCAGCACCAAGGTCAATATTCACATGATGCATAACTTGCAGAAGTAGCGTAACACCCACTTTATCTCCTCATTAGGTCTGAAATCTTGTTTTTTTTAATTCTAGTTACACAAATTATATAATTCATCAATATTATTTCAAATTTCCCTGAACTATATGCTGTCTTTTGCCACTGTGATTCTGTAGGTACACCCTTTTGAGGAATTGAAGAATAATCCCATCGTATCTCATCTTATCTTATCTTATTTTGTGACTTTGCTAATAAACACAGGAAAGCACTGAAAAAATTCTTATCACTGGAAATCCCACATTGCTTTAAAACCTCAACCTGACTCATCAGCAACTTGTGTCTTGTGGGAAAGCACAGAGTTCAACAGTCTGCATCAGTGATGGTTTTGGTAATACAGATTTACACATCTGTGTATGCATTTTTACTGCTGAAAAAATTAGATTTTCAAACAACAATTACCACGATCCATTCAACTCTTTTTTTAAGGGAGAACTTAATAAGTTTTACCAAAACAATGCCAGACTACATTCACCTCAATTTACAACCAGCCTGCTTTCATTCCTGACTTATCGCCCCATGAAAAAGAAACAAAAACTGGCACATCCAGAAAGAAAACTGCAACAAAGAAAATATTACCCAGTCTGTTGAGTTTTTGAGCCAAGTGTTGGACAAGCCAGGATGTTTATGCAAATTTTAAGTTTAAAATAAACTCATACTGAAGCTTTTCTGCAGTCAGGTGTTTATAAAAGTCAATAAAATGCATCATTGGGTAAATATTTTGGATTACACTGATTTAAAAGACCATTTATGTGATAAATATCAGTTTTAGGGCCACTCAACCATGAAAAACTTCCACGAGGAAGTGGGGAAGGTTTGATGAGAAGGCACTTACCAGAAACTTCCTCTACTCATCAGTCTAACCTCAGTGTGGTTTGGTTACATTTATATACACTCACACTCACACACACATTCAGAAGTTTCACAACGGGTAAAAAAAGGAAATGAAACTACTGAAAAGCCACAATGACTGTTTCTATAATCACTGAATCATGCTTCTGATGGCTTAAATAAAACTTAAAGTAACTTGTTCAGCATTTCATCATCAAGGTAACTCTTCAAAGCCTGTCAAACAAAGACGAAGACAGTGAACTGACCCGGTCCATATGATGAAGTCCTCCGGCTGTGTGAGCGGAGCCATGTGAGTGAAGGCTGACTGGATTAGAAGGTAGGGAGAGTCACACAGGAAGTCTCCGTACACACCAGCGTGGGTGGCTGGGACCCCTTTGGAGGAGAAGCAGACCTTGGTGGGGTCTGGGGCCAGGTGGTAGGTGGGGTCCAGGTGGAGGTCAGTGATGTGCCAGAAACGGCCTGAAGAAGAAGATGATGACAAGGAGATTAAAAATAATTAGTTCACCACTACTATGCACAAGAGTAAATTAGTTTTCTTCAGTTTCAGAAAATGTTATAAATAATTCACTTTGGAAAAAGTCAGTTACAAAACTCATGCATTTAATTATATGAGGGGGATGACAAGAGTTGTTTTTGGCAAAAACATTCACGTAGAGGTTAAAATGTGTCAGAAACAAGCAAAATAAGGACGTATGTAATTTTTTTTCTCATGTTCTGCCTGAAAACGTTTTGTTCATAGTTTTTTAAATAGTCTAGAGATGGTCAGACCTGGAGCCTAAAGCCTAAGTGCCTAAAAGATATTAACCGAATTCATGCTCATGCAACACATGAGGTAACATTAACCTCTATTTTTTTCAACTAGTTTTGATGATATAAAGTTTATTTTAGCAAGTTGAAAAACAAACTCTCTAACCTGTTTGTACTTAAAGCATAAACCTTTAAAATCCATAATAAGCACCTTTGAACTCCCCAGAAACACAATGTGTGAAACGTCTGTCACCAAACTCCATTTACAAAACAACGAATTCATTTATTTTTGACATCTAGAGACAAAAATATCGCTTCTGATACACTTAGAGACTTGATATCAAATACCATAGTGTCTTGGGAGAAATTCGGCGCATATTTGACACCCAAAGAAGGAGGAAATTTAGGAAGAAATTGTAAATTAACTCCTAAAACACGTTTCATATCAACACCGCTGAAGGAGCTTAAAGGATATAACAAACTCTGCCCTGTACAACTGTTTTTCAGGGAGCTGTGACATTATTTGTGATAAAATATGACATTTCCATCTGAGCTCTGATTAGTTTCCGTATAACTCCTGCGTGCGTTTCCACTCACCTGTCCCCGACAGGTGGTCTCTTCCTGCCGGAGCCGCTTCAAGCAGAGCCGCCCCGGACACCAGCAACACAAAAACCTGAAGTCGTCCCATGTTCGCTTTGTTAGACTCCAGCAGTCCTGTTATCACAAAACAAAGACGTGAAGTAAAGAACTAAAGTCACAAACTGTGGGTCATTCTCCTCTGATGTAAACAAGGAAGTGCAGAAGTGGAGTGGTCACGTGACTTCTTGTGTTTTTGGGAGTCAGGGGGCGGGGCTTAGGAAGAGCTGTGCAAGTTTGTAATGCAATCAACTACTTGCATGATGAGTGATATACTTACATTCTGATTTTTTCGTTTGTTTGTTTTTATACAGACAATTTGCTCAATTCAGAACAAGTTCCCCCCCTAGTGCTTCTAACCAACCTTTATTTTTCATTTTTTGCTTATTTCATAACACATTTGTGAAGTACATGTGCATTATTCTAAAAGTACACCAAAGAAAAGCATGAATTATGTCTCTAAAGCAGCACTTTTATCAAATGTCAAGAACGCATTAAGCGTATTTCAAACTTACATTGCATCTTTTGTTACTTTTACCCTGGATAATAAAACTAAAACTCACTGTCACTTCTGTTTGATTTTCAAGAGCTTGTTTATTGTCTTTTTCTCAGTAAATACAGTTTAATTACATGAGGACTTGTTGAGTGGCATAGAGGGGGAAAAAAAGATGTGTTTTTTCTTTTTTCTTTCTTTTTTTCTTTAAAGAATACAAATTTATAAGGCATGTTTGCCTGCAGCTGTTCTGTTTTGTTATTTTCTGGTATTATTTTAATGTGATTGATTTGTATCCTGTAAAAGAAGGGGCAGCTACAATAAGAGTTTTTCTTCTTTCTGCTCCTTTTCATTCAGTTTTGGAGATCTTTTATTTTTTCTTTGTGTCGATTTTTATTTATAGAAGAATGAAATAAATAAAATAAAATAACTAAAAAAAATATTCATCAAAAAATTCCCATCAAAATAACAAAATTTAATAAATCAACCTAATAAATAGATATAAAAATAAATAAACGTAATAAATAAATAAATAAATAAATAAATAAATAAATAAACAAAATTTAGATTATTATTTTTTTTTAAGTAAAAAAATCATGCCGGAACGCAGTGAGATTAATTGATAATTTAAAGACTAAGTATGTAATATTAGGCAAAATTGAGAAGAACAGACTAAGAAACAAAAAAAAATATTCAGAAACATGTGACATGTTTTAAAAAGTGTAAAGGTTAATTTATTTATTTATTTATTTATTTATTTATTTATTTATTTATTTAATATTTTCAATTTACTTTTGGACTTAAATAACTACAATTTTTTTAATTCATCAGGTTCCTCTTCAAAAAAAAAAAAAAAAAAAGAAAGAAAAACTTAAGAATGGAGGATCCCATTAATTATTTATCACAGCAGCTTATTGTCCTCAAAGGCCACCGTAGCTTTTTAGGAAGGACGAGCAGAGGAGTGTTTCATTCCAGCATCTGCACTTGACATTGCTTTATATTTCCAATTTCCATGCACTTTAAGCTCGTTTAGCTGTTGTTTCTTAATGTGTTGTTTTTTATTAAATCAGAATGAGTTTACATTCATTACGGGGCGAAAGCATCTTGCTGAAATTTTCAGGTGTAAGGACTCAAAAACCTTATAAGTAGACGTTTGGTCAACTTACACACATGGCTGTTTGAGGGGTAAAGTATTTCAAACACACACTTCACAGGAACACATCTCAAAGTGTGTGAGACTGAGTGAAGTGATGGAATTTGGCCAACCTGTCGTTTTAAGGTCAGTTCGGCCTCATGCAGAGAAAGTTATTCTGTCCCCCTTTCTTGTGGGTCAAAGGTCAAGATTTAGAGCTGTTGGGAAGACTTAACTGCTGTTAATCATTCACCATCTTCCAGAAAGATAATTTGATTTTAGTCATCAACGAATCAGCAACAAAACAGAGAAGAGGGGTGAAAGGTTAGCTTGGTGGTTGACTCATGTGCCCCATGTACGAGCTGCAGAAGTTTGACTTCCTCTCTCAGCCCTTTGCAGTGTCTCAGTTTTATCTCATTTTCCTTGTTTTTGACTCAATTTATTGTCGAATCTCTCATTAAAATCATGGTAAAGTAAAAAGTAAAGAATCAAGAGGAGTAAAGAGTCACACGTGAAGTCTGTGTTTTTTATTTTCATGTTTTCACACAGGTTACAAAGACGATCCATCCATCACGACAGAAATGTTTCATATAAAAAAAAAAAAATTCTTAAAAAACATGCGCAGCCTGCGGAGGGCGCACACGTGGAGGAGGATGAAGTGCAAAGAGAAGCAAAACAGTCAATAATAATTATAAAATCAACACTTCTTGGCCGGTTTGGAGAGCTGTCGGTCAGAGCGCTCATGCTTTCTCGTAGCTTCGCACCGCATGGACGTCTTCGAAGGTCAAGTTCTGCAGACGAAAAGAGACAGTTTGTGTTTGTTTAATATGACAAAAACTATGTTTACACACCAAATTTTGTTATGGTATAACATAGATAGGCTCATTTTATTAAAAAGTGTTAAAAAGTGTTTATTTTGAGTGAGATAAGTAATAACCCAAATTGACTTTGGCAACTTCTTTTAAACTTCAGCTTCTTTTCTTAACTTGTGTTTTATTTTGAAAGGTATAGAAAAACTTTTAATACAAAAGTTTCCCTCACAACTCAATTATGATATAAATTAAATAGCCCTTTTTTAACTAATTAGTACAAAGTTGAAGTCGTGTTTTCAGCTAAAAGTGAAGGAGAAGAAGATTCATTCAGCCGCATTTGTCTCACCATGACCAGCTTGCCGTCCTTGATCTCCCTGACGAACTTGGTCTCTTTGCCGTCCCACTTCTGGACGTGGACCAGCTTGTCTCCCTCCATTGTCACTGTGGACTAAAAGACAAAAGACAAAGATTTCTTTTTTTTTTTCTCTTTCAAGCCAACTGAAGCTGAAAATCAACGCATTATCAAGCTGCCAAACTCTGGTCTATTTCCGGAGGTCTGGAGATGCCAAAATCTTGTCACTGAACCAATGATGGAAACAAAGAAACGACCGACTTCGAGTTTATGCAAAACCTCATTGAGAAAAATGTAAATAACAGATTTATTTTCAAAACATAGCCAAAAACAACTTATAAACGTACTGAACAAGATTATTTTAGGGTGAGTTTCAAGTGTAGCATTTCAGACTATGAGATGTTAAATATTTAGTGTGATGTTTTGCAACAAAAACTGTTAAAGATGTGTCCGGCCTCAGATTTTAAAACACATTTCATTGCTTAAAAGTTGTGTTAAAGTTGGTGTTTGGTCTCTTACTTTGCAGTTTCTGTCATCTGCAGTGGTTTCATCGAACTCCTCTCCCAGCTTGAAGGAGATCTCTGTGTTTTTGAAGGTGCTCTGGGTGCGGATCACCACCTTGTCGCCCTCCTGGCTGATGATCACAGTGGGCTTGGTGACATTTCCAACCTGTCGGGTGGCAAAACCCACACCTGTTGGAGGAAAATAGTTTATCATTTTGGTTTACAATTAACTTTAAATTGTCTTATAAATTCAAAAGCAGAAAAAATGAGAGAATCAAAGCCCTGGACTATCTCTCTTTTTAGTGCAAAAACATGAAAAGTAATCAAAAAGACAGGAAATGTCTTCTACTCACCGAGAGCTTTCATGTACTCATCAAAGTTCTCGCTGTCGACCAGTTTCCAGGTGGCACAGAAGGCGTCAACCATGGTGAAGTTTTGCAGAGAGGCAGAGTAATCTCCAAAGTGAAGTGAACAAGCTGCAGCTTCTGAGAGCTTCCCCCTGGAGTTATTATTCTGCTGCTTATTATTATGCATGTAGGTGGGCGGAGCAAGCATCCTATTGGCTCAGGAGATTTTCTCTGAGATTTTATTGGGCGTTTGAATTGGGTCATGGTCTTATACAGACCCCCTTAAATTAGCTCATTTGTAGGACTAATGATGTAATCACTCTGGTTTATGGGTGTCAGTTGAGTTTGTTGGGGTGAAGTTGGGTGCTTGCTGCTTCTGAGCCCGAGACAATTCACTCACCAAGGAAAGACATAAAGACAACTTCTTTAAAATCTAATACTATAAAAGCTTACAGTAGCCACTCTGATTATTTAAGTATCTTGTTGTCAAGAAATTTTACTGGTATCTGTATTTTTAATTTACCCTGAATGCTTTTCAAAAGTTGGAGCCGTCAGAAGATAAAGAACAAAATCAGCCATAAAACAGAAAATAAGGAAATGACAAAAGAATATTTAAAAAAAAAGGAATAAGACAAAAAAAAAAAATAGTGCATAAAAAATGTCAACATGAAACTTAACAGAATCAATATGAAAAAATTATATTATTACAAAAAAAATTATAAATGCATTTAAAATGTGCAAAAAAAATAACAATAAGGACCGAACAGAAGACATACTAATGTGTAAAAGAAAAATAAACAGGGAGATTAAAAATGTTTTAAAAATAGGAATATTTTCATATATAGCTAAAGCAGGGGTCAGCAACCTTTACTTTCTTAGGAGCCATGTAGCCTCAGCTCACCTAAATAAAAGACACTCTGGATCCACAAAAAGTACTTTGTCTTCACAATATAAACAAAAGAGTGTATGAAATTCTAAACAAAGTAAAAAAAAATCTAGTAAATAATTGTCTCTATAAGTTTTTTTTGTGTTTATAAAATTGTACATGTGATGTCTTAATTTTTTTTCAATCTTTATTAACATTGCAAATATTTAAAAAAAAAGTTGTGTTATAAATTTCATAAATTTGCAAAATGTATGAAACTCTAATGAGAGAAAAATTGAGAAAAAATTCAAAAATTTATACATCTCAAAAAATTTACAATTAATTTTTTTTTAAAATTGCAATTAAAATTATTAATCTAAAAGAATTGCGGAAATTTCATTAATTTGTCATAAATAATACAATTTCAAAATTTTGCCTATTTTAAAAAAGGAGGTTTAAATAACTATTTCAAAATAATTTGTAGGAATCTAAAAAAAAAGTGAACTTTGCAAAAATTTCAAAACTTTGCAAAATCTTCAAAAACCTGAATTATTCTTATTAATCTAAAAATATTGTAAAAAAAAAAAAAAATTGAACTGAAAAAACTTTAAAAATTAAAAAAAATTGCAAAAACCACAACAAAATTAAAAGCTTTATTGCAAGTGGTGATTCATATTTAGTAAAAAAAAAAAAAAAAAAAGTAAATGCATAGCCTATTTCTATTAAGCTTAAATGTCTCTTATCATTAATTCCCTTTGTAAGAAAACAAAAATTCTTTACTTCAATAACATTTTTAAAGCTTCAAGGATCCCCTGCAAAGGAGTCAAAGAGCCACATGAGGGTCCAGAGCCACAGGTTGAAGACCCTTGAGCTAAAGGGTTAAATTCAATAAGCAATGAAGTGTTGGAATAAAAGCAAAGCTCATTAGGAATAATAATAATACAAAAAAAAAAAAAAGAAAAAAAGAAAAAAAGAGAATAGGAGAGGACTTAGGAAAGATAAACAGGGAAATAGGGAAATAAACCTAAAAAATAGAATAAAATAAAAAAAATAAAATAAAATAAAATAAAGTTTATATAAAAAGGTTGCACAACCCAAGAGACAAACGTGAATTTAAAAAAAGTTTACATAATTACAGGAACATTGAAATTTGGGAAAAACACACATTTGTGGGAGGAATTAATACAAAAATCAATACATGAACAAAGATTATGTGAAAACCCAAATAAGACTCAAAAAGAGATTAATGAATGTTTGTCTAAAATTTGTCATGATCATTGAAGAACGATAAAGATGTCAGATTATTTGTTGAATCTATGTATAAAATATTTTAAATATTTTTAAAAGGTCTTAAAAATGTACAACATGTTTAGAAATCCCCTTGTTTTGCATTTGAAAACTGTTTTAATTCCATACTAACAGTGTACAGCTTTTATTCCCTGTGTCTTAAGATGGAAACCATTCAAACGCAGGGAAATCTACTTCTTGATCTTGACTTTTAGATTTATTACTCAAATAAACTTCACTGCTGCACCACTGTGGTCTGAAACTTTAACTGAGGGACAGCCAACAGCTTCAAAGCAGAGTTTGCACTCTTAAGGAGCTTCAGTTTAATTCTGTCTTTGTTTACTTTGATTCAAAGCTCAAACTGTTGCTGTCTCTGAGCAGCCATTTAAACAAACTGACCTTCTCCTGCTTAGGCTTCAGACCCTAAATTACATGATGCCTTTTACATATTTTGCATTTATTAAAAAAAGAATCATGTTAGTGATCCTCTGCTGGGCTGTGTTAATGACGGGCCGCGTGTCTGCTGTGAGGAATGTGTCCTGTAGGGAGCGTCACTGAAGCAGAATCACTATGTTTGACAGCTCTTTGTCCTAAACCTGCATTAACAACCCCCCCACTGCAATTCCTTCATGCTCAACACACACTCTAATTACTGTCCATTAACGTATGGGAGTGTGTGTGTGAGAGAGAGAAAGAGGGTGTGTACGCTCTGCTGTCTCTGCTTGGAGGTTTGTGAAGAAAGTTTGTTTTTGTGATGATTAGAGGAAGCAGAGGTTTGTGTTGCCCTATTAGACCAGTTTCACCTGATGCTGTTTCTATATCCTTCTTTACAGAGGATTTAAAGAGACAGTACGCTGTTTAAAGTCACTTCAAAAGAGCAGTTTGACCTGATTTTCATCGCACCACATAAAAGAGATGTTTTTAGGTGCACTGGACCGACTTCTTCATGTTTAATGCAAGACAAACAAAAAGGGCTGCCATGTTTGGACTCTTATGGCCACCATAGCCTCTACCATTATTAATTTCATTGTGCAGCAACAATAAATTTGACTGATATATAATGATGTCTTGTTTTTTTGGACATTATTTCATGCACATTCTGCAGATGCATGATGCACACTTGATATAGTGGGCATCTCCTGCTGTGGAGGATCTCTGGTGCCCCCCTCTGGTGACAAGTAGAAACATTCAGCATCTGTGCTTTACCATTATGTAATTTCTTTTCTTCAGCTGAAGGCTTATTCAGTTTTTTTTAAAATAAAGGTGCCTGTAGAGTTTGTTTGAAGGTTTTTTCTTTCTTTTTTTTTTTTTTTTTTTTGTTAGAAAAAAAAAAACAAAACAGGTTTATTTGCCAAGTACATGTACAATAAGTCAGACTCCAGTTTGTGAGCCTCACTACAGAAACTAAAACACAAAGACACAAATAAAGATTACAGAAACTGGACCTGACAGGTTTATGTACAATTACTATCAAACAAATCATAATTACGCACATTTAATTTCATTTGAATTTTTTTGCAAATATCTCTTCAAACCTTTATTCCCAAAATCTAAAATCTAAAAAACATCTATTTTTAATCCCTCTTTCTCATAACTTCCAAGACGTCCATGCCCACTAAACAAACAATGTGGCTGCCTGTTGCAGCAGCTCTGTCTCCTTAGTCCGTTTCTTGTAATTTTTTCATCTCCTTTTTCTCATTTTTGCATTTGGAGTGGGTCATTACTCTGTATGGCTCACTTGCTGGTCATGGACACCAAACTGGTTTTGTCTTCAGTGATATTTTTACTATTTTTTTCTCCTGTGTTTGTCTGGAGATCCTACATGTAACCATGGCTGCATTGTTTACATGTGAAATTAGCTATTAGCAACCTGTAGCATGTCAATGCTAACTGGTGCTAGGCCTGATGTTTACCACAAGGTGAGGAGATGGAGGTGAGGTCAACGTGCTGGTTCTCAGGTGTGAGCTAAGAAGTGACGACATGGACCTGTCCTTCCATCCATCGTTATTGGGAACGTAAGATCTATCTCCAATAAAATGGACGAGCTAGCTGTGCTAACCCAGCAACAGAGGGAAAACCAGAGGGCAGAGTAGCATCACGCTATATGGCTAACGGAGCTAACATCAGACACCAACGCCGCATTGTAAGAGCTTCACCTGCTGTGGGCAGACAGGATCCAGGAGACAGAGACTGAACAGACTGCTGAAGAAGCTCAGTCCTGGACCCTGTGGAGGTGGAGACTGGCTGAACTGGACAATGATGGACAAGCTGTCATCATCTATTTTCTTATGGAGCTTTCTGCACTTTCTATACACTTTACTACTTTTGTTTTCTTGATTCCTGCTGTGACTCCTCAATTTCCCCTCATGGAGAAATAAAATAGTCTCTTTTTCTGTCTATTTTTATTTCACACATTTTCAGTACAAAACCACTAAAAAGTAGCGCCAATCAACTTCCTGTAAATTTGACATTCAGCTAAGAAAAGTTCAAACATTTAAATTCCTGATGGCATTAATTAGCATTAGTTTGTTTAAATTTCTTCTGGTCAACAAGATCCAAACGAAGCCAACAATAGCTTAAACAATACCTGTCACAACACGAGAGGTGACTTTACTTTGGTCTGTTAATTCTTCACTTTGTTGACAGTAGCATAAAGGCTGTTGGGATCAACAGAGGCGCCGACAGCAGCAGCAGCAGAAGGAGGAGTGGAGGCTTTAACAGTGCTATAGGTCACTACTCCATCTTCATTATCATCACCTTTGCCCACAACCTGGGAAATAACATTTAGCACAGGACAGCAAATTAATAAACAATACAAGCAAATGCAACATTATGATGCAAACAGCACAAGAAAATGTGTGCAACATGATGGGATCTTGAGCAAAAAGGAACATCATCTTATCTGAGTGTAAGTGTAACAGTAAATATATTGTTCTTTATGAACAGCCTTGTGATTATAATAAACATTAGTGAAACCTGATTTCTATCTTGCGCCCATAAGCTATCATCTGGTTCCTAAGTGTTCCCTCAATACAAAGATCTAATGAGTACAAGATAGTTATCTTGTGCGTTAAAGTCATAACTTATTCAAACAAGATAATAATCTTGTGTGTGCACTCTTATTAAAACCTGTTCCAAAAGGATAACTATCTTGTGCAAAAAGTTTATTATCTGGTTTAAACATGTTCCTACAATACCAAGATCTGCACAGGAGAATCATCTTGCTTATAAAGGTGATTACTTGGTTAAACAAGATAATAATCATGTATGAACAAGATATTAAAACCTGTTCAGACAAGATAACTATCTTGTGCAAAAAAAGTTATCTGGTTTTCACATGTTCCTACAATAAAATCATCTTGGTCCAAAAAGATAATGAGATTGTGTGCACAAGATAGTTACTTATTCTCTAGATTAAAAGGTGGATACAAATTTATTAACATAATACGTAGATGAGCCCAGAATAAATTTTTTAAAAGAATGAAGTTATTCTGCAAGATTGTCATCTCAAACAAGATTAAATCTTGTTTCCTGAGTCTTATTATCTTGTGTGAACAAGATCAAAACGTCTTCTCACGGGATAAATGTCTTGTTTTCACTCTTATTGTGTGTCTGATGATAACTTACGTCTAAAAGGAAATGTCTAGTTCTCATTACTTTATCATAAGACAAGATACTAATGCACAAGGTAGAAGACTACATCTTGTTCACACATGATAACTTCATTTTACGCAAAGGATGACAACTAATACCCACGAAAATCATGGTACACACAAGATAAAACTTATTTAGTTTCAACAAATATTTATTCCTGCAAGATAGTGATCTTGCTAGAACAAGATTTTGTTTCCAGCCGAAAGTTTTCCTAAGTGATCAAGTGTTAAAAGTTTAATTAGGGTTAAATATTTCAACTGAGACGAACAGGTTGAGAATTAAAGTCTCATCTTGCTGTAATACATTCCACACATGAGCTCTGGCTTTTAAATTAACCATCTTTCTTCAATTTTGTGTGCTGTTATTATATCTTTTATCCACAACGATCATCCCTTTGACCAATCAGAAATCTCACCTGAGCTTGACCGTTGCTCTTCTTGGTGAAGTTGATGGAGGCGTAAGCGACACCTTCTTCAGGATCAACCTGTGAAGAGAGGAAAAAACATTTTAACTGACTTCTACTTTCTCTCAGAGTCATTTTTCCTATTATTTTCTTTATTTCTACCTTGTTTAAACCGTCCAAAAGTTTTATCTTAGTTTTATGGGGGATGTTTATTCTTGGGTATCTGATTTTATCAACCATAGAGTGATACTGTTCAGATGAAGTCAAGTTGCTTTATTTCACTTCCCTTTTTCATCTTTGTCACACTCTAAAGGCTGTAAACACACTCTGCTATTGGTCTATTCTCAGAGGATAAACAGCCTGCAACACTGATGATTATTTATAGATTTTTTTATTTTTATTATTTGAAGAAGCTCTTTTGATGTGCTTAGAGTTCCCTCAACCTACAGAAATACAGAAATGGAGACATGTTGTAAGATGCATGCAGTTAACTGATGGATTCACTTTTAAGTGTCTTCAAAATATGGGAACAACATAATTTGTATAGACTATAAAATAGGTTAACTTATTGTGAATAGTAAAAATCGTTCTACGCTCAAAATGAAACACTGGTGCCACATTGACTTATCATTACACCTCTAAGACTTCCTTGATTTAGTTCAGACATGGTGTGACAAAGAGTGTTTAAGGACCAGTCTTGTAGCTAAGTCCTGAAACAGAGTTCAGTCCTGACTCATGTCCAAGTTATTGGGGGAGATTTTGAATTCTCTCTGACTGCCTGGACCTGGACTGACCTTTTGGATGTTAAGACAATAAATTTACTTCATGAACTTTAAGTTCAAACAGAAGACTGACTGTGTGTCCGTCGATCTGAAAGCACAATGAATTAACAGCGCTGTTTGTCACATGCCCTTCTCTTAATAGGCGGAGGTACCCATCATTTGCTGGCACTTGCAAAACTTGCAAAATCTGCCAAAAATCCCCGGATACCCTACTGATTCAGGAAAATTGCTCAGT
Source organism: Halichoeres trimaculatus (assembly GCF_033239565.1). NCBI lineage: Eukaryota > Metazoa > Chordata > Actinopteri > Labriformes > Labridae > Halichoeres > Halichoeres trimaculatus. The sequence goes on from NW_027437191.1 coordinate 29,829,069, forward strand.
ATGCAATGGACCAGTCTACCTGGCATACTGTTTCCCACAATGTACAGCGCTGACGCTGTCAGTTAATGCTAGTGGAAGGTTTTGGTGAATTACCGCCATCTACTGGAATGAGTTGGCATTACAACTACAATACAACAACACTAACATTAGATGGTTCGTGAGACAGAAGTAAAATGATGAGAAAGAAAAGAGAAAATCTTGTCACTTCTGGTCGTGAAAGAGGTGTTTACCTCTACAAATTCATTAAAGCCCATATAAAAGACTAATTTCCCTTTTTTTAACCATACGTGGATTATATGGAAGTGGTTTTTCCATCAGCTATTAAAATAGAATTTAAAAAAAAAAACAGATTTATTTTCAGCCAATGATGTAACTTTTGGTGTAAGATTAGAAATCAAGAATGATGATTCTGCTATGATATGATTAACAAAATAACTAAATGCCAAGATCTGCCCATAGCTTGTTTTGTATATTTATATTAAAGGCAAAAAACAAACAAACAAACAAAAAAACATCATTAGTACCTCCACCTTCCAAGACTGGAAACCAGAGTGGTATACTACAAAACAGACCCAACACAACAGTCATACTACATACTACATGCAAAAGCAGTAGGTAGTATGTAGTGGCTACTACATACATAAACAAACATAAGCCCCACATATGACAAGAAACAAATCAAAACTACAAGGAACAGGAAACAAACAACAACTCAAACACAAGAAACACAAAGAATAACCAAGAAACTCAAGACATACAAGCACAAACCATCATCCTGTCAGATTCCAGCAAAGGTTATTAACTGTTGGATCGATGCAGTTTAACCTGCAGGAGCATCTGAGTGGGTGCAGCTCTGGTACAGTCTCTCTAAACTCAAGTACGTTTTTTTTTTTTTTTTACTTAAAGTTTCTGAATATGTACCAAACAGGATAAGATAAACATCTATCACAGTGACAAAGTGTATTTGTAGATACCTATCTCTCATCATTTCCCCTAGCCTTTCTGCAGCAGCAGCTCTTAACTGCACTGACTATTATCTCTCCTCCTGATCTCTGCTGTGCAAATGAGGTGGAGAAAAAAACTTTCTGAACTTACAGCGTTGTCGTTCGTCACTGTTTTGTTCCCTGTCCGACAAAAGAAGAAGAAACATGAGTTTCCAAAATAAAGATCAGCAAAATGTTGGTTGATTTCAGTGTCATCACCTTTCTTTCTCTTCCAGGTGATGATTATCACAATGATGATGAGAAGAGCTGCTAAAAGCACCACAGGGACAGTGATGTACAACCACAGCCATCCTGGAAAAGAAAAGTGAAGGTGTTGAAGGCATTTTGGAAAAGATGTCTGTCCTTAAACCCTTGCACACCGAGGAAAAGCAAAACCTTGTCAAGTGTTTTATTATTTTGAGTAAAAATTGTCTTGTAATACTCGATATGAGCCACATTCAACTGATCAGTCCAGAAAAATGTCTCTTTTCTAATTATTTAAAGACGAAAATGAGGTCTGACTGACGTCTAAAATTTGCTTGCAACTCGATTAATGCCTTAATAAAAGTAACTTTTCTCGTTTCATTTTTTTTTATCAAAATAAGCAATTCAGACCTCATTTTTATCTTCAAATAACTTGAAATCAGACATTTTTTCTGGATTGATCAGGAGAATGTGGCTCATATTGAGTCAAAAAAGACATTTTCTACTGAAAATAAGACAAAAACACTTGATGAGATTTCAGTTTGTTGCAGTGCTTGATGATCCAGAGAAAAGAAAAGAGCGTGAAAGACATACACAGAGAGTAGAGTTTGGATCCTTACCATCTGAAGCATTGCAGGTTGTAGGAGCTTCTGTTGTTGTTCTTGATGTTTTCTGCGTAGACGAGGTTGATGAAGCCGTTGCTGATTTTGTTTTAGCACGGTTATTGTCCTTACCTTAATGAATGAAACAAATCAACTTAAAATCTTCAAAACCAGCATCACTTTGAGGTAAATGTTAAAGTGACTTTCAAGATGCTGTGAGGAGGATCTGTTTTGATTGCGCTCCCTCGCCACCTTGTGGCCTGGAGTCTCCGCACACTGTCGTAAATTACCTTTAGCGAGGCGTGTGTTTTTTTTTTTTAATCAAATGTAGACCGAAAAAAAAAATCTTTGTTCAAGAAGCTTTTTACTGGATACAACACTGTGAAGTTAGGTATTTATCAGTACAGTTATGTAGCTCTACAGTTTGAAACGGGACATCAAGCATACATTGTAGCAGCCGGCTATAGAGGGATTATTTGTTTATCAACAATGCCGGATGCGCAGGCAACTTGGGTGCAGAAGCACGGCATAGTATAATGGTTTGTCAACTGATGTGGAGGAGTTAACCACCAAAAAACACATTTTTAAACCAAATACCAGCACTTATACGGATGGTAAACGGCTCCCAGGTTTGTGAAATAGCAGTGAGTGGACAAATATTAGGTGGACAGATGTTTTTAGAGGAGAAATCCGGCGTGTACCCAGAGAGGAATTTAAACACGCAATTGTCTCTCGATGCTCATGACTGCATTATCTGTGGTCACTTAACAGACTGTGACAGACCAGGACGTAAACATGTGACAATAAATCAGAAACCCTCCCAGACCAAAAAAGCACACAGACTGCTTAGTCTGAGACCCGGTTTATAATAACAGAATCAGAAAACTACGTCCAGAGTTAATTATTCACCCACAGATGTTGCTGGTGTTTCAGTGTAAAGTGTGACCTTCTAAACTGGTGGCTTTCGGCCGTTAATCACTGATACTGTCAGCTGAGAGTCATCAGTTAGCATCGTTGCTATTAACTCCAAAACACCGGTTGCTCTGTGACGGTCAAAACTCGATAGATGTTGCTTCTTTTGTATAGTATTGTTTCTAAAAACTGACCACTGAACAACCGGACATTTTTATGCTGATAACAGGTTGAATTTAGTGTTTAAAAAACGCTAACTCATCTGAATGAATGGAGCTAAACACTGCTTCTGCGCTCAATATGCGTGTGTATCTTCAGCAGCTTGCTCCGACGTATCTGTTGGCTAATGTGACAACAAGTAAACACTGTCAGTTTGGAAGTGGTTCAGTGGTGGTTTATATTTAGTGCAGCTGTCAGTTAGTGCTCTACACTCCAAAAAAGTGAAATCTCATCAAGTGTTTTCGTCTTATTTTCAGTAGAAAATGTATTTTTAGACTTGAAATGAGCGACATTCACCTGGGTAAAAAAAAATTCTGCAAATGGAACAAAGAGAAAAGTAACTTGTATTGAGACATTATTCTAATTTCAAGCAAATTTTTGAGCAAATTTTTCTTATTCCATTGGCAGATTATTTTTTACTTGTTACAAGCTATTCAAACCTCATTTTTGTCTTTAAATAACTTAAAACAAGACATTTTTCTGGACAATTTTTACTGAATATAAGACAAAAACACTTGATAAAATTTCAGCTTTTTGCAGTGAAAGACATGTCTGTAATGTGTGACGTTAGTAAATCCTGGTTATGTCCTGCCAGTCATCTACCAATCAGAGCTAACGTAACCTCACTCTTCATTTTATTGATAGACTCTCAAGTTTGAACAGACCACTACAGAATAACTGCTGACTGTGGATTGGAATCAACATTAGCACAAACAGTTTAGCCCTTTTAGCCTTTAGCTCGTGCTCTATCTCTCTCCTGTTTATCTTTCTTCTGCCCTTTTACTGTCTGACAGTTAGGCTCCAGAGTCCATCATCACTACAAAATTAGTCGTAAAAATCTCTCCTCCCTACTAAACTTTGTCAGCCGCTGTGGTGTTGTCATAGAGACCAAGCCAATCAATCCAGTCCTGCCCGACCTGGAAGCTAAGAAGTAGCAACAGCAATATTGGTGCTGATAATCTCATTTTAAAGAGTGGATTACAATCTGGCATATATCTAGAAGGGAGACTTTTTCTAGATCACTTTCAAACTCCTCACAGCCTCTTTAAAGGGATGATGATATTCTCACCTGGTTTGTCACCTGAGGACTGAAGTTTGAAGGGAAACGACTGTTTGTTGTTATTAACAGACACTTCACACTGCAGGGAGTTATGTCCTGGTTTCAAAACGCGGTGATAATTTGGGAAGGTCACATCAGTGTAGCAGTGATGATATGATGTCGTCAAACAATGATGATGTCCACTCATGTCTTTACCCTCCAACACCCATTTCACTTTGAGTGTAAACTGTTCATACGTCCTCACAAAGCAGCGTAACGTCACCCTGTCCTCATCTCTCTTTGTCTCAGTCACTGTTGAAGATGGAGATATGGTCAGAAAGACAGAAAGAGTCAAATGAAGCTGAGCTCTGTGATCATAATTATTGTGATGTTTCAGTTTTCTGTGTGAATGAGCTGAAAGCATGATGAGAGAAATACTCACTGGTCAGCAGAGACAGAAAAACAACAGCATCAGGTTCTTGTTTTTCATTGGTTGGGTATTGTTGACAAGTATAACGTCCAATGTCTCTCTCTGTGGCGTTCTTTATGATCAGAGAACAGTTTGCTGTAACTTTCAGTCTGTCTGATTTAGCTCCAGCATTTACACCACCTCGTTCGACCAGCTCCACTGCTGGTGAATTTGTTGGATCACTGAAGACCCAGGTAGTATAACTACACTCAGGTTGATTTCTGATCAGATTCTCACAAAACAAAGTGACGTCATCTCCAGCTCTGACAATGCGGTGGAGAGTTTGCAATCCAGCTATTGAGATAATGACAAAATCATCGTGTCAGAGACCGAAAAAAAAAAAAAAGGCTGACAGAGTAACTGTGATAGAAATCTTCTTACCTGTGAAGTGAAGCAGTGCTGTTAGAAATAAAGAGATCTGAATCCATCTGAACTCCATGATCCTGATCCTCTGTCTCTCTTCTTCTCTCACTAATAACTGTCTGAGTTCATCAACACGTCCTTATTCACAGAGAGGCTGAAACCACTTCCTCTTCTTTTTTTTTTTAGTCCGCTGTCATTTCCTGAATGATTTCTGAGTAAAATCTCCTGCTCTAAGACTTTTTCAACATTACTAACACAGTCAAAAATGCTGTGAACTTGTATTTCATTTATTTTTTAGTGACATTTATTCTGATGCACATAGATCATGAAGTAATAATAAGGTCAATGGGGAGCAGGGACCATATATCATAGTTTGTTTATTTTAATGAGCAGTATTACCAACATGACAGAATAGATAACTAGTGAAAATCATTAATTACTACTTTTAAAAAAAGACTGTGTAACTTATTGCGTCCAGTTTTTTTTAGGGCTGAAGTGACAGAAATGTTTTTGGCCTCCTAAGAAGAAGAAGAAGAAAAGAAGCCAGAGGAAGTTGGTACATGTATATAGGTGCTGCTTCTTTTCTTCTGGTCCTAAGAAAACTGAGACCTTTACAGAGAAGTTTGACTGAAACATAAACAAAAAATGAGAAATCAAAGATAAATGAAAACATAAAAATATATATTTTTATTTAACAAAAAATAAATGCATAAATTATTTATATTTATAAAATAAATAAGTAAATAAATACATTTTAAAAATAAATAAATAAATATTTATAAAAAATAAATAAATATTCAAAAATATTTATCTATTTATTTATTCATTGTGTTTTTTTTTTTTTTTTTTTTTTTTTCAAGTTTGGCCTCCAGTCTTAATTAGGGGTGGGCTCCTGTCACATTTGAAACAATACGGTACCGATGCCTGGTTGGTACTGGTACTCAGAGGTACCAATTTTGGGTACTTTTTTGTGTTTATGCGGTAAAGATATCACTTTGTTTAATAATAAAATAAATAAGTTTTTTTCAATTTAACATATTTGTCCTTGTAATGCTGTGTTCATGTCCAGTATGGAAAATCTACTACTCTTCCACTCCCTCACAGTCACAAAGATGCATTTAGGTACCTAAACATGGTACCTTTTTAATTTCTATGTGAATTGGTACTCGGTACTTTCAACAGAATTCGGTCAGTACCTATGAAAGTAAGTAGTTAATGCTTAATTCCCCTTAAAGTGCTTGAAGATTAGGTGACAGTCTGGTGCGCTGATCTCTGAGTTCTTAATATTGGTCCTTTTCAAGACAGTGAAGTTTTCAGTCAGGGTGTTGTGATAACAGCAGCCACAGAGTTGTTGACACAAAACAAAATTATGGGAAAAAAATAGGGAAAAAAAACAAATTACATTTGTACATTTGTACCACAAAAAGCATCCTGAGCTGTTTTGGTTAGAGGTTGTGGGCTGCACACAGCAATGAGGTCAATGGTAATGAAACCACTTCGTTGACAAAATGATAACATCTGCGTTCTTTGGGACTTTTTGTGCATCTTTTAACCATCATGCATTTAGGACACAGTAAAACACAATATACTTGTTCTAGTTGTGTTCCTGTTGGTGTTGACACTTTTGGTCAAAGTGCATTTAGGTGGTTTTTGTGGCTTTTTTTGCACTTTGACCTCGATTTCAGAGCACTTCTCGCCACTTTTTCCTGTTTCTAAGTTACGAAAGTTGTTCTGTGGTAGTTTTTTCTTTCCTAAGAAGTGACTGTTAGGTCTGTTCTACAAAGCCCTCTTATGCTTTGAACACCTTTGCTTTAATCCGACAGCATTCTCACAATAAACTGTCAAAACTTCATACAGAGATTGTGTTTGAACCATTTCCAACTTGTGGCTCAGGGACAAAACTCAGCTGATGCTTAACGCTTTTCCCAGATGGCTCTGTTGACAAATAAAAAGTGAAATGGACTTTGTATCAAATGTAATTAAAATATCACCTAACTGATTCAAGTTAGAAGCACAACCTTTAAACTAAGCAGACAGGTGCAGCTGCAGAGCACTATAGGAGCACTATTTAAACACTTTGATTCTTCTCTCTTCAGGCATGATGATATATGTCAAACTGACTTCATCCTCACCATTTGACTAAAATGAGTAATGCAGGTAATGCAACAACATTATGGGTTCTTCTGTATTTTACTGCAGTTGGTATTTTAAGATTTTCTAGTGTTTTTCATGTTTGTAATGCTAGTTTTGTTGTTTCTAAAGTTGTTATTATTTTATGTTTTGTAGTTATTGTCCTTGCTGAGATAAATTAACACAAAATGAATAAACATAAAGAGAAAAAAACAGTCTATTGTGCTGCAAAATCATTACATGAAAAATTCAACATTTGGCTTTAAAACATTCCTGATAAGTCCAATATACAGTAATCAAAAACTTACTAAACTGAAAATTAAATCTGGAATAATTTCTATCTTGGTGAGGAAGATGTTGATCAGTGAACTCTGGATGAGGATGAAGATTCTTCAACATTTTCATAGTGCACTGTGTCGTCATGTTGATCAAAACGCACCTGTTAAAAAAACAACAGAAATCAGACAGAAGAAACAAACTTTCAATTTCTAGAACTCCAACTCTCACCTTGATTTGTCCTGGAGGTCTCTGGTTCCCTGAAAATAAAGCACAGAGAAACATTTCAGCTCCAAACAGCAGGTTTCTGAAAATCAGTCTGAACTCATGTTGGTCTGAATGTTCTCACCTCCAGCTCTGAAGAGAAGAACAGTGAGCAGAGAGACCAGGACCAGTTCAGACACACGCAGAGCCAACATCCAGACCAGAACAACACCTACAATCTGTCAGGATCAGAAACAGAAACATGAAGACACTAAGGTTTCCGTCTACAGGGACTTATCTCTGATCCTTTGGTTAACCCAGGGGTCTGCAACCTTTACTTCCAAAGTAGCCATTTTGCCTCAGCTCACCTGGATTAAAGGGATTACAGAGCAACAAAAACTACTTTACCTTCGCAATAAAGACAAAAAAGCGAATAAAATACTAAACAAAGTTAAAATATAGTAAAAAACTATCAAAACAACACGTTTTTTATACATTTTTTTTTTAATTCTACAGGCGATGCCTTAGTTCTTTATTTTTAAAAAAGTGTAACATTTCATAACTTTCAACTTTAAAAAAAATGCAAATATTTCAGATTTTCAGTTGTTAAAAATGCAAAAATTTAACAGATTTTGGATTTTAATAAATTTGCAAACATCTCAGATTTTCAATTTAAAGTATTTGCAAAAATTCCAAATTTAGAAATTAAAACATTTTGCAAACATTTATCTTTTGTGAAATTTAAAAATTCTGCAAAATTTTTAAAAGCTTGCAAAGATTTCCTTTTTGTATTTAAAATATTCGTAAAAATGTCAAAAAATTAAAAAAAAAAGTCATTTTTGAAATTTCAGAAAAATGCGCAAAATTCAAAATTTGCAAAAGTTTAAAAAATGAAATATAAAATTTTAATATTTTAAAAAATTGAATATTATTGATTTGCAAATTATTTTGAAAAAAAAAGAATTTAAGAAATATCAAAAAAAATAATATACCCTGAATTTGATGACAGATTTTTTTATATTACTCAACTTATTGTCTTTTGATGTTTACCTAAGCATTTATATTAAGAGGGTAAGCTTGCAATTTAATGAATCCAGTCACACTGAATTAAAATCTGTGTTTTCTTCCAGATTAGTCTTTTTTGTAGATGTAGTTATCTTCCCGGGGCTTTAAAACTTGAGGTTAGCCACAGGTGCATGGGGAGTTGGTGGGCTGTTGATGTTGTAAGAGGTGAAGTAGAGCGGTGGCAGGCTTTATTGACAGATGGGATGAAGATTTAGTTGAACAAAATATTAACGCATGATTTTATTAAGTGTTAATGACACAAAGAAACACACAACAATGAATGAAAGAGGAGTGGTTTTAAAATAAAACGTGTTGATAAAAAGTGTTGAGTCTGTACCTTTTCCATCTGAAGCCTCTTTGTTTTCAGACTTTGGCGTGGTCTCTGTTGTTTCTCTGTTTTCAGATGGAGCTGTCGATGTTGGTTTCCTGTTGCTGTTTTCACCTGGAAAAATGAACATAACAAAAAATACCATGAATCCTCAAATCAGTAACATTTTACGGAAACAGTTCATTGTACCACACCTGGTTTCTCACCTGACGGCTGAAGTCTGAAGGGAAACAGCTGCGTATTCTTCTTCTTCTTGTTGTTGTCTAGAGACACTTCACACTGCAAGGAGTTATGTCTTGATTTGTAGATGCGCTGACCAGGCCTGAAGGTTACATCAGCGTAGCACAAAGGCTTTGGGTCTATGACACTTTGGCGATGTTCACTCACATCTTCATCCTCATACAACCACTTCACCCTGCATGTCTGCAGCTCATACGTCCTCACAGAGCAGCGTAATGTCACCCAATCTTCACCGTTCTTTATTTCATGCACTGTTGAAGATGGAGATATGGTCAGAAACACAGAAAGAGTCAAATGAAGTCGAGCTCTGTGATCATAATTACTGTGATGTTTCACTTTCCTGTTTGAATGAGCTGAAAACATGATGAGAGAAATACTCACTGGTCAGAACAGACAGGAAAACAACAGCATCAGGTTCTCCTCCTGGTGGGTACTGATGACAGGCGTAACGTCCAATGTCTTCCCATCTGACCTTCTTTATGAGTAAAGAGCAGTCGTCTGTAACATTCAGTCTGTCTGATTTAAGTCCAACATCTACGCCAATCTGCCCGAGAGTAACCAGCTCCAGTGTTTCTGACTTAGTTGAACGATTGAAGAGCCAGGTAGTATGACAATCAGGGTGATTTTTGATCTCATTCTCACAAGACAAAGTGACGTCATCTCCAACTCTGACAGTGCGATGGAAAGTTTGTACTCCAGCTGCTGAGAAAACAAGAAAAAAGAGTAAAATGTAACTGAAATGTACAATAAATGTACTGTTCATAGCCAGTGTAATATTAATTCTCCATCCTGGATTCAGGAGCGCTCATGAACCCAACATATTAGAGACAAACAGCAGGTTGACAAAGTAAGTTCTTCAAAAACTAAGTGATAGAAATCTTCTTACCTGTGAAGTGAAGCAGTGCTGGTAGAAATAAAGAGATCTGAATCCATCTGAACTCCATGATCCTGATCCTCTGTCTCTCTTCTTCTCTCACTAATAACTGTCTGAGTTCATCGTTCGTCTTTATTTACAGAGAGGCTGAACCTACTCCCCTTTTCAGTACCCTGCCTCTTCCTATATGACAGCTGAGTAAAATCCCCTGCTCTAAGACTTTATCAACATGACTAAAACAGTCAAAAATGATGTTAACTCTTATTTTGTTTATTTATTTTTTTGAATGACATTTATCCTGATCCAAACAGATCATTCAGTAATAATGAGGACAACGGAGGCAGAGATCTGATATCAGAGTTTGTCTGGTCTACCAAGCAGTGTTTTGAACATGACAAAAAAATAATTACCTGATATCACTACTTACTTCCTTTAAAAAAGGACTGTGTAACTTATTGTGTCCAGTTCTTCAGTGCTGTAGTGACAGAAATGTATTTTACCTCCTCAGAGGCAGAGGAAGAGGAAGAGGAAGAGGAGGAGGAGGAGGAGGAGGACAGAGGAAGTTGGTACATGCACGAAAGGTGCCGCTTCTTTTTTTTCTGACAATGTTTCTGAGAAAACAGACTTTTACAAAGAAGTTTGACTGAAACATAAACAAGGACAAAAATACATCCTACCTCTAGTTTTGGTGCTCTATGGTCCCCATAGTGTGACAGATTAAAGATTAGGGTGACGTGATCTGATCTGTGAGTTCTCCTTTCTGAGAAAGAGTATTTTTTGACCAGGATGTGGGTATAACAGCAGCAACAGAGCAGCTCTGTTGACACACAAAAAAATTAGAGTTACACTTTTTCTTAGGGGCAGTTTACATGACAACGGTTTTAGGGTGAAACGCAAAAGTTTTGTTGCGTTTTAGCCTCGTGTTTACACTAAACAGCGTTTCCCAAACTTTTGAAAACAGCCTGCAGAGTGGGATATTTTGTGAAACACTGCCGACACCGTTACCGTGTAAACAGTAAGCTGGTGTTTTCAGTGACAACGATGACGTCACTCTCCGCTTCCCGTGAACGCATACAACAGGGCACCAGTACCGTTGTTACGATCGTCGCAAATTACCGTGTTGTGCTTGTGCTGCTCAATCTGCTGACTGTCTTTATACATAATGAGCATCTGTTGCTCCACTTCTGCTCTTAGCATTCACCAATACACCAGATGATCGGCTCAACTCTACTTCAGTGGAGATCGACCAAACGCGACAAGACAGTTATAGCGCCAACTACAGGCCTGGCATGCTTACTACAGCGTTTTTGTGTGTACGCAGATTTTTTTCACTGCGTTTAAGCGTTTTCAGATGAAACCTTTTGGTGCAAACGGGGCCTCAGTTGCTTTGGTTCATTTCTCAGATCAGAGTTAAAATTCTCTTAACTACTTGTTCAATCTTCACATCATTGTGTCACTTCTGCACATCAAAAAAAGAGGTTTCTCATTTTTTCAACAAGTTGCAAACGTTTTGGGACATCCATGCAAATGATGTACAATTCTCTGCTGTTTCCTACACTATCAGCTGCTTCTGTCATGTTGGTCAAAATGGATTATCATAGGTCTCTGTTGAAAAGACATGAGTTCATCACATAGGTCTTTGCATGCAAAAAGGTTGAACAAGTTATTATACAGTTTTTCTCAGTCGCTTTGTTGCATTTCTCGAACCGTCCCGCCATTTGCAGAACAGTAAGGGCATTTCTCAAAACAGTTTGTACAAATAGCAAAACACCATGGATTACCTGCAAAAGCCAGTCTCCAGTCAGTGAACATGTCAGTGCCACAGAATGACGAGTCCTTGTGTCAGTGTGTATGGATAGGACAGTCAAAGTGCTGAGTCAGGACGTTCTGAGGTAAACTATCAAATCCAACCCACTTTATTTATATAGCACATTTTAAAAAAGATTTAAGTTTATCAACGTGCTGCACAGTCAAAATAACATATGAGAACATCAATAAACGAAATAAAATCAATTAAAAAAACACACAGAAACAAATAAGAGTCATAAAAAAACAAAGGGGTTAAGACCATAAAAGACATAAAAGGACAGAGATCACACAACCCTCATGCTGAATTAAAAGCCAAAGAATAAAAGTGAGTTTTAAGGCCCCATTTACACAACAACGTTTCATCTGAAAACACTAAAACGCATTGAAAAAAAATCTCTTTACACAGAAATGCTGATGGACTGAAAACGCTGTCGTAAGCAAACCAGGCCTGTAGGTGGTGCTTTAACTGTCTTGTCCAGAAGCCACTTTTGGGGCATCTCCACCGAAGTAGAGTTGAGCCGGTCATCTGGTGTATTTGGGAACACTAAGTTAAAAAGTGGAGCAAAAGATGCATATTTTGTTGAAAGACAGTCAGCAGATACAGCAGATTGAGAACGGTACTGTTGTCCTGTTGTATGTGCGCGTGAAGCGGAGTGTGATGTCAGCATTTCCACTGAAAACGCCGGCTACTTGTTACACGGCAACGGTGTCGGGAGCGTTTCAGAAAAATCCCACTCTGGAGGCTGTTTCTAAAACTTTGCGCTTTAAGTCGGCTAAAATGCCGTTTCTGTGTAAACGCGAGGCTGAAACTCAACAACACTTTTGTGTTTCACCCTAAAACCGTTGTCGTGTAAACGGCCCCTAAGACGTGATTTAAAAAGTTGTTAGGGTGGGAGATGGTTTCATTTAGAGTGGCAGATCATTCCACAATTTGGGAGCCACCACCGAAAAGGCTAGATCACCTCGGGTCTTTAAACGGGTTTTTGGGACCACGAGGTGAAAGTGAACAGCAGACCTCAGGGACCACGAGGGAGTGTGAATATTTAAAGGTCAGAGATGTACTGAGGTGCTGATTCTTGAAAAGATTTAAAAACAAATAATGAAATTTTAAAATGAATCCTAAAATGAACGGGAAGCCATGCGTTCACGCTTTTGTCCTCCTGTTAAAAGATGAGCAGCTGCATTTTGGACTAACTGTAAGCGCACGAGAGAAGCCTGATTTACACCAACATAGAGAGCATTACAGTAGTCTAGACGTGTAGAAATAAAAGCATGAATTACCCGCTCAAAGTCGTTAAAAGATAAAACTGATTTAATCTTGAGCCTGAAGCCTGAAGGTTTCTGGTCAGAGCTGGTCAGGTGAGCATCCTGACTGGGCTGTGCTGAAGGATAAACACACTGAGGTGACAGAGCCAGGGCTTCATTCAAATAAGGATTGTGTGGTGTCGCAGCCTCAATACTTTTGCAAATGACAGAAGGAAACCGCTGTCTACATTAAAAAAAACAATCCCGTATGGCTGAATGTACCTCAGACTACAACAAAATAGTGCCTCAGTGCACCTGTGTTCTTTGTGCTCTTTGTGCATCTTCAACCCATCATGTATTTATTGCGCAACAAAAACACAATACCTGCTCTAGTCCTGTTGGTGTGAATGCTTTTCTGTCAAAGATAATCTTTTTGTGGGGCTCTTTTTACACTTTGACCTTGATTTTAGAGTACTTATCGTCACCATTTCCTATTTCTAGGTTACAAAAGTTGTTCTGTGGTAGCTTTTCTTTCCTAAGAAGTGACTGTCAGATCTGTTCTAAAAAGCTCTATTATGCTTTATATTTGCTTCTGTCCAACAGAAGAACATAATCAGATTTTTCATGCATGGTGACTTTTCCCTCTGTACAGATCTCCATTGTTCTGGAAGTTTAAATGAGAAGTCACCGCCCCTTTTGATTCTGATTGGCCGGTGATCAGGGCGTGTATGCTAATGAAGCTGTGCTTTAAAAATTAAACTATTTACGACCTAACTCAGCTGATTCTTAAGGGCTTTTTGCACCGAGTACTCTGAAGGCTGAAAACTCTGAACTGCATTTGGTTTAAGCTAAAAATAAGCATTGAACATGAGTCTGGTTCTGTCCGAGGTCTCTGCCTGTTAAAGGGTTTCATCGCCGTTATCACTTGTTGAATACAGCAAAGTGCTGTAATCATGGGGGTTAAGATGAGATAAGACTTCTTATTTTGTGTTGATGTTGGGTTTTTCCTAATAAAATTTTATTGATCTTAACAGGTCCAGACCTGTTACTGTTTTTAGAAAGTGTCCGAACATAACGCTTTTAGTGATTTGGCACCATATAAATAAAGACTGACTGACTGACTGAGTGAATCATTGATTGAAAGCACTGCTAGCACAAAAATACTATCAGTAAACATAACCTATCAATCCTAACATGATAAAGACCAAACAAAGAAATTTTCAATTTTGCTAGCACAGTGTGCTAAATTTGTACATCCAACCCAGTGTGTTCAAATCCTGCCCCGTAAGTCTTTCGAGTGACAAACTTCTTATATTCAGAAAAATGTTGAAGAAGAGATTTTAAAAGTATTTGGATTGTCTAATTCATGAAGTGTTTTCATGTAACTAAAGTCCAAAATCAAGCTTATCATAGCTCATTAACATGCTCTATTAGCACTTCTCAGGCAGTACCTACATATGGTGAACACATAGGCCTATTAGGCATTAAAACTCCTAATCATCATACATTCTAATAAACCTTACCATAGGAAAGGCTCTCGCTCAGTAACAACTTCAAACCCAAGGGGAAACATCCGGTTAGTAAAAATGGAGCAGATGTGGGAGTGCTCTAAGTTGCTGTTCACCAAGAAACCGCTTGAGGCTGGCTGCCGAAAGACCAGCTTTCACACACCCAGCCATAACAACAGACTTTTAAAGCATTAAAAAGTATATTTACAGCCTGGTTTTAAAAAAAACAGCTTTCACTATGAGGTGACTGACTGTTTTTCTAACTCAACGGTTTAGAAGTTGAAAGGAAACTCACAGACAGCGTCATATCAAACGTGGCTAAATCCTCGGATTGGCTTCATTTCATCCAGAACAGCAGCGTAACGTCGCGAAGGCTACATCCATGTATTCTGCGGTCTGTGGCCTGGTCCTTCCCTCCCCCTGCATGTGCTCAGGTTAGTCTCCTACACTGTTCAGCTTTCTCCGTTAATTGTGAGGATTCAGTTCACGCTCTTTGAAGCTGACTGAATGTTTCTGTGTGCCTTCTGCTGACTGGAAGGGTCTGCTATGCTGGCCGTTAGCGGTTAGCGCGCTAGCCGTTAGCGCGCTAACCGTTAGTGCTGACAACTAGCTTATAGCTCCTGTTTGGTCTCTTATTTATGTGAACTTGTCATTCTCACTAGTTTCTTTTTTCTCTTATTTTATACATAAATAAGTTATGTCAAATCAGTTGTAAAGCTGTCAAGTGATTGACGTGGATGCAGCGTTAGTTTATAGTGATATTGACACTGAGTTGGTTGTGTTTTATCCCCTTTTTCAGACCAAACAAGCATTTATTAAGCAAAGCTCTGTGTTATCAGTATTACTGACCCTGTGGGTTTCAATTAAAAGACTTAAAGGAAACAAGAACAACTACTTTAGTGTTCTGACCAACACCCCTTGAATATCAATTATCATCCCAGCATAAGAGATACAATGGTCTCTAATCAACACTTACTGTCTGACTGGAATAAATAAATTAGATCCTTGTGATGAAATTTTAACTGTCCACATTATGGGTTCTGCTTCTATCAGTATTTTTTGATCCTATTTGTAGATCAGTTCAATTTATACAGCTCTATCCACCACTCATTTTTTTATGTCTGTTCTTTACTGTAACCAACATGAAACATGTTAACACTAAGCAGACAGAAAATCAGCTAATCTCACCAAGAAAGGAGAGAAAAAAACAGTAGAAATGAAAACTAAGAAGAAATACCATAAAAAAAAACTCACTTTTTGACAAAGTTTTTATTGACAAAGGAATATATAAAAGTACAAAATTCTGTTAAGCTCTTTAATAAAATGAAGTTATTTTAACACATCAAATTCACAAAAAGTTGAGTCAGACCAACACTCAAACAAGTTCATCTTCGAAACAAACATGACTTATTTAGAAACATGACCAATAAAACAAATAAATGATTTTTAACATGAATGCATGAGGTGTCCATCTGATAATTGCTATATTCATTACTTGATTAGATTTTCCGCTCTTCAAATCTGACCTGAAAAATAAAAAAGATGGCTTGACTTGGTGACAAACACATTCAGACTCTCCATGTGACAGTGCACGGTCGGCCACTGCTTGATTTGTTCTCCACACTCTTTTACTCTGATTCACATTCTGGATAACTCTGAGTTAAACAGTAGTCACATGAACTTCTGATGTTAATCCAATGAGCATGCCCAGTTTGACGACTCGATGTCTGGACATTTTAACATAGAGTTTTAAAACACTCACAGGGAGAATAAAAAACAGTTGAATGGTTTAAGCTGTTCTGTTTTTCCTGCACAGTAGTGACCTCTGCTGGCGAGTATAAACTGTACATGTAATCTGAGCCCTGTTTTCTAAGGTGTCTTTAGGCACACCTTGGATTTTTCATTTTTCTTTTTCTTAATCCAGATATGTGAAAAAACATCAGTATTCTTAATCTTCAAAAAAATGTATATCACATATTGCATCTGTTTATCAAACCATCAACATTTTATATCTAGTAGTTATTTACACGTCCATCAACATAAACACTTGCAAGCTCAAACTATGTCACTAATCAGACATAGATGTAAAAACAAATGTGTATTTACAGAAAGAAAAAAAATAACAAAAAAATATCTCTATGAAACCAAACTGCAACTGAGCTGCCTATAAATACATTCTCAGACCTAAATGTTAAAAAAAAAAAATATATTATTATACTGCTAAAATTAAAAAACACATTGTCTCAAATATCTAAGGATGCAAAAATATGACAAACTCTAAGATATTAAAACTGGTCAAAGAGATTAAACAACAGTTTTATGGTATACTCTTGAAGCAGAGCATGTGAAATATCTCATTTTAAAGTTTACTCTTGATCCTCTGAAAGGGAAATCTTAATCTTTTTTTTAATTATTCATAATTTCTTACAGAGGTGGAGGGTTTTTTTTGCAGCACAAATACCAGTCATATCTTGTTCTTGGAGGCAAAAAATAAAACAAATAAATGAATAATAATGAAAAAAAATATATATTTTATAACCATCTTTTTTATTTTTTTATATAGTCATAAATAAGAGAATATGTATTCTTCCTCTTCTTCTTCTTCTTCTTCTTCTTATTATTATTATTATAATTATTAACAAAAAAATAATTATTATTATAATAATGTTTTTATTTATTCATTTTTGCTAAGCTAAAGGCACTTTTGCCTTATTTTTGGTTGTCTGATCAATTGTCTATTTAATCATTGTGTGAGTAACGGTGCAGAAACCATAAGACTTTATCCTCTTTCCTCTTCTTCCTCTTTTCCTGCTCCTTTTCATTCATTTTGACCCTTTTTTATAATGTAATTATATTTTTTATGTTATCAGAAATTAAATTTAAAAAAAATTACTGAAAACTAAAGACTGACTAACTAAAGAAAATATCTATATTCTCTTATTTATGACTTTTTTAAGATCAGATCAAGTATCTGGACTGTACACTGAACCTTTTTAGGATCCCATAGTGCCATCAACAAACAAAAGGAAAACAATAAAAAACGACTAAAGCTGAACACTTTGATGTTTAAATACTTGGCAGCAAAGTCTTTCATACATGGGGAAACTCTGAAGCTGAGATAATACTGCTCATAAACCTACAGTGACCCCTTCTGGACATTTCTGCAGTAAGCAATCCAAAAAGATTGAACAAAGAAAACTCACAGAAAGCTGAAAATCCTGAGCTGTAACTTTACTCTGGGCTCATTTCCTTTCTTTGTTGATGTTGGCGTAGAGGCTCTTGGGATCAACAGGAGAAGAGGAAGGAGCAGATTTCACAGTGGCATAGGTCACTGCTCCGTCCTCAGCATCACCATCATCAGCTTTACCCTGAGTCTGAAAAATAAAGTTTAGATTAAAGGAAGTTACTGATGTAGTTAGATCTTTGCTCTATAAGAACGAGAGCACAGTGAAGATGCTTACAGCTCGTCTCAGTAACAAACAGCTGCAAAACAAGAGCAAACTGCACAGAGCTGCAGAACTTAGTAGGAATATCACAGATGAATTTGCTTCATAAATTAGACCTTGAGACGGAGTCAGTGGGAGCAGATGATGCTAAATTCTTGGTGCTATGAGGTCAAAAGATTAATATCATCTAAATAGGAAGTGACAGCTATGAAATCCACAGTCAGGTTGCTAACAGAGAAGGGAAAAACTGCATCAGACTTCAGACTTCACCAGGGAACTGTTGACTGATTTTTCTAACGGCAGTATTTTTGTGCTAAAAAGTCTAAAGGACATAAATCAGCCATGTATCATCACTTGTTTATGCTTTACCTTCACTTTTGTCTTGTTCTTCTTGGTGAATTTGATGGAAGCATAGGAAACACCGTCTTCAGGATCCATCTGCAGAGAAATCTACAGACAAACCAAAAAACAGCTGTTTAAAACATTTGTAATAGCTCAGACTCTATTGTTCCTGTCATGTGATGATGTGATAGGTTGGCGTATCAGATGAGGATTATCCATTTTGTTTTGTTCACCTTTAATGTTCATAGATGCTGATAATTTGTAAAGATAATACACATGGCTAGTTGTTTTTGAGGATTCACAGCCGATGATTCAAGAGAGGAGAACCATGATTATTATTTAGATCGTTATATTTGAGTTTGATTGCTCTGTGATCTTGTGGTAATGCCTTGAGGATCCAGTAGGGGGACCTCACTCTTCTGTAAGTGAAGGCAAGAGTAGCGTGTGTGCACAAATGCTGCACCCAAGATATTACTGAGTATTATTATGATGTAACCTGGAAGAAATATACATTAACATGTGTTCAGAGTTCAACAAATTCAGACTGTGTGTCTGAATTTATTTTATTTTATTTATACTTTATTTATACTTTATTATTATCTACACATTATTTTGTCACTTTGTTACCCCTGTAGTGGCTTTACGTGATTTACAGCTCAGCAAAACCATTTTTTCCCCTCGTATTGGTGTTTTAGAAAACTCTCATTTCAGCCTTTGTCTGAAACACTTGGTTTAAAGCCACGTTTCCACCAAGCAGTCCGGTTCGGTTCAGTACGGTTTGGCACGGTTTGGCAGGGTTAAGCCTGATCCTGTGTGTGTTTCCACAGCAAACCTCGCTCCTTCATGGTAGGCGGCGTGTAAGTCGGACACCCAAAGCCCCATCTGTTAAATCACAGTGTGACACCATAGCAGTGCAACACAGTTTACCCCGCTTTTAAATCAAACGAAGAACAAAACGCGACACAGTAAACTAAGAGCAACGAAGAAGAAGAAGACATCCAGAAATGTATCTTCTTTGAGACTGACATGTGGCGCTGTTATACAAAGAACAATCAAGCTTGGTGTCAGAGAAGTCTGTGTGCCGCCAGGAGAAATGCAGCCGCTGTCACGCAGTAAGTGACCATTGTTTCGACCAATGAACAGTCTGCAGTGTTGTGGCTCCAACTTCCGAGAGCGGATCGGTTAAGTCTGGCACCCATATGAAAGGGTCCCAAAAAGTGGGACGGCTCGTCTCGTTTTTTTGGGGATCTGTCCTGGGATAAGTCAGTAGAAACGCTGTGCCGTGCCGAGACGAACCGATCTGGGCTTTAGGGGCCTTTTAGTCTATAACAGTTTTATGCTGCAGCGCAAAAGTATTGTTGTGTTTCGGCCTTGTGCTTACATGGAAAGCCGACCTAAAACACAAACTTTAGAAAACACCCTCCAGAGTGAAATTTTTCTGTTTCCTGTGTAAACAGTAAGCCAGCCTTTTTTAGTGGAATTGCTGACGTCACGCTCCGCTTTGCGCAAGCACATGCAACAAGTCAATAGTAGCATTGTTACGATCGTTGTGGTCTACCGTGTTGTTCTTGTGCTGCTCAATCTGCTTAATCTGCAGACTGTCTCTCAACAAAATAAGCATCTGTTGTTCCACTTCTGCTCTTAACATTCACCAATACACCAGATGATCAGCCCAACTCTGCTTTGGTGGAGATCTACCAAAAGCAGCTTCTGGACAAGACAGTTATAGCGCCAACGACAGGCCTGGCATGCTCACTACAGCGTTTCCAGTCCTCTGGCATTTCTTTGTAAACGCAGATTTTTTCCACTGCGTTCTAGCATTTTTATAGATAAAATGTTGTCATTAAACAGGGCCTTTGCAGCTGTCTCTTTAAAGCCGCGTTTCCACCAAGCAGACCTGTTGGGTTTGTATCGGTACGATGCACATCTTGTGGCATTTCCACTGAGTTATCCCGGGACAGATCCCCAAATAACTGAGACGAGCTGTCCCTTTCGTATGAGTGCCAGACTGAACCATTCCGCTCTCGGAAGGTGGAGCTACAACACTGCAGACTGTTGATTGGTCAAAAGAATCATCGCTTACCCTGACAGAGGCTGCATTTCTCCGGGCGGCACACAGACTTCTCTGAAACAAAGCTTGATTGTTCTTTGTATCAAAGAGCTACATGCCAATCACAGAGAGGACGAAATGCTGCATGTCTTCCATCTGTGCTCTTTATTTACCGTGTCGCGTTTTTCTTCTTTGTTGGATTTATTAGCGGGGTAAACTGTGTCCCGCTGCTACGGCGTCACGCTATTGTTTAACAGCTGTGGCTTTTGGCATCCGGCTAACACGCCGCCTTCCAGAAGAGGGCACAATTTTGCTGTTGAAACGCAAATGGATAAGGCTGAACTGTACCAAACCGTGCCAAACCGTACTGAACCGAACCAGACTGCTTGGTGGAAACGCGGCTAAGGGCTTTCCCCTTTCCTCTGATTGGTCCCCTGGAGGCCAGTGCCATGGCCAGACCTTGGTGTTTGAGGCCTGCCCCTTCACTCGATCATGAAGCATGAAATCCTTTTGTGATGACCTCATTATTTTAGCAAATCTTAAGAAAGCTCAAGTTTTGAGCAGTTCACAGACAGATTTGGGGATTTTTAAAACATATGAACACGTCAAGTATGAACATCCAGCAATGCTTCTTAGTATCTATGTCTAAAATATGGGAAAGCATTATACCTCCATTTTAACTCTGTCACTGTGGCTTCAACTAGTATTTTATGCACTTGTAATGTTTGGTGGAAATGTTTGCGTTGTTCTAACAACAGAAAAGTCAATATAATCGACACCTTTCTGTCTGGTCTCATCACTAAGGCCCCTGGTCCAAAAATAGCTCCTGTGAGAGATTTCTAAACTGTAGTGAGGAAGTCTTTGCTGATTGGTTGATCTCAGACTTCTGATTTTACAAACCATGGTGTGGCTTCTGCTGAAGTCAAGTTGCTTTATCTAACTTCCTTTTTATTTTTCTCATGCTCTATTTTTACCACACCGTTCTCAGGAGGTGGTGACGTTCCACTATGTGACACTAATGATTCTTTATAAGTGCAACTTTTTGATGTTTGGTTTGAAAAGCTCCTCTGAGGCGCTGCTAACTCCTGTCAGCCCCTTACATTGGATCTACAAAGTTTCTGATTAATTTTGATAGATTCACTTTTAAATGTCTTCAGAAACATTCCTCAGGCACTTAAAGCTCATTTACAGAATAAAAGTGTTAGATAAAGCAGTTTTTTAACTCACCACATCATCATTCCTCTGAGTTTCAGTCCCTGAAAAGACAAGACAGGTTAATTTTCTTTATTTAAGAAAAAGCTCCTTAAGTTTAATCTTAATATGTGATCTCACCTTTAGTTTTCTTCCGTCTGATGAAGACCACAACAAGGATCAGAAGTGCTGTTAAAAGCACCACAGGCACAGTGACGTATAACCATAGGAGACCTGGAAAATAAAAATTGATGTTGAAAAAAGTTTTTTGTGGCAGGTTTCTATCCTCAAAACCCAACATGCATGAACCAGAGAGAAGAAGGAGATTGTTGAAAATATGCAAAGTGTTGAGTCTGTACCTTTTCCAACTGTAGCTGTTTGGGTTGTAGGTGTTGGTGGAGTCTTGTTTGTTTCTCTGTTTCCTGTTGGTCTTGGAGCTGTTGTTGGTTGTTCAGGAGTTTTTGTTGATGTTTTTGATGGTTGTTGTGTTGGTTTTGCATGGTTATTGTCCTCATCTAAATGCACGAAAACAACTCAACAGTCTTGAAATCCAAAGAAAGAAAATCAACATTATTTGAGTTAAAGTGACTTTAAACAGATTTCCTGGTCTCACCTGAGGGCTGAAGTCTGAAGGGAAACAGCTGCTTGTTGTCACCTTCAGACACTTCACACTGCAGGGAGTTATGTCCTGGTTTGTAGATTAAGTGGTAAGATGGAGCAGTCACATCAGCGAAGCAGAGACCAGGTGTTGTCCTCACATTTTGATGTTGTTTCTCCACATCTTTACCCTCATACACCCACTTTACTGTGAGTCTACATGGTTCATACGTCCTCACAAAGCAGCGTAATGTCACTGTGTCATCAGGGTTCTTTATCTCAGTCACTATTGAAGATGGAGATATGGTCAGAAAGACAGAAAGAGTCAAATGAAGTTGAGCACTGTGATCATAATTGTTGTAATGTTTCAGTTTACTGTTTGAATGAAACAGTTTGAGCTAAAAAACAAGATGGGAGAAATACTCACTGTTCACAACAGGCAGATCAACAACAGAAAAAGAATCAGGTCTACGTTTTCCAACTTCTGAGAACTGTTGACAGGTATAACGTCCAGCATCCTCCTCTGTGACGTTCTTTATGAGCAGAGAACAGTTTGCTGTAACTTTCAGTCTGTCTGATTTAGCTCCAGCATTTACACCAATCTGTCCAAGGGTAACCAGCTCTACTGTTGCTGAGTTTGTTGGATCAGTGATGAGCCAGGTAGTATAACGACACTCAAGTTGATTTCTGATCAAATTCTCACAAAACAAAGTGACGTCATCTCCAGATCTGACAGTACGGTGAGTTGCTGCAGCTGAGAAAATGAGAAAAAATTATGAGAATTTAACTAAAATAGAATTAATTATATTGTGTCAACTCACAGTATAAGACAAACAACAGGTTGACAAAGTTAGTCAAAGCTCCTTCAGTAACTGTGATAGAAATCTTCTTACCTGTGAAGTGAAGCAGTGCTGTTAGAAATAAAGAGATCTGAATCCATCTGAACTCCATGATCCTGATCCTCTGTCTCTCTTCTTCTCTCACTAATAACTGTCTGAGGTCATCAACACGTCCTTATTAACAGAGAGGCTGAATCTACTTCCTCAATTCGTTTGATACCACTTCCTCAAAGTGACGTTAACTCTCCTTTTAAGATTCTCACATCTCTAAATTCTTTTCCGTCACTTTGCTATTTTCTTTTCACAGAGGGAACAACGGACTGAAGATTGTGTCAAACTGTTTTCACGCTGTAAAGAGGTTTCTTTGAAAAACAGTCAGGGTTTATTTTGATGCTGCTCATTGAAAAGAGAAGAGTCAAACATACTGCTCTGTAAGAAACACCCTGGATGAGCTCTGTGAGAAAAAGCACAGATAAGATCATGATGTAGATTTCTGAGACCTGTTGGTCTTTCTTGAGACCTGAAGAGGAAGTCATTGTGAGAATGTGGTTATTAACAGCGGCTGGGCTTTCAGAAAAAAAAAAACCCTTTGAACCACTTGTTGGTGCAACCATCCCGCGTGATGCTGTCGTCAGTTCAACACCCAGCACCAATGTGTGAACAGGTCATGAACTTGCAACCATGTTTGCACCAGTGGGTGTGGAAGTCAAAAATTTTTTTTTGATGTGCTGAAGTTCATAGTTTTGGCGGAGGGCCTTAAGACATGTTTCTTTACCTTAAGTTCCTTTCTTTTGACAATCCTCAAACACAACTGCCGACTTTAAAAGCCACCAACGTTTTGTGCTCACAGATGTAAAAAAAAAAAATGCTGAACAAAACACAGAAATGAGATACAGCTGCAACAGTGAGTAAATACACAGAAACGCCTAAAATACACCAGATATGTCTGCAGTGCGACTCTCTTACGTCTCGACTCAGTTTGTCAACTCAAGCCGGCTGCATGTTCAGACGGTTACGCAGTGTGACTGACAGTCAGCTGGAGACACAGACCGAGGAGTTCCTTGGACTCCTGGTCTGGCTCTGCTCATTATGTCTGTTTATCATTGTAGTCAAACTAAAAATGAACTGATTTCGACACAGTTTGTTTTATTTTGAAAGTCACTTGGTGTTTTTGTGTAGTATCCGGTCACAACTTCCTGTCCCGCTTGATCTTCCCTGTGCTAAGTTTATGCGTCACAGCTCCACATCCATCAAAAATAGGATAGCTGTGTATTACCTCCAACCATAGACTGTATAAAACATGGACGAAGTCTCCCCGACGTCACCCATCTGTTTCTGAAACCAAAAAATGAAGCACATCGGCTATAGCAGCCGTATTGGTAGTGGCAAGGGCTTCACCAAAGAGTGTAAAAAAAGAAGGACGAGGCATTGCTGAAGTCGCCCGTGTGGTCTGAGACATGATTTTGAAGCCAATTCTTGTTTGCTGCCATAAAGGAAATGCAGCCTTCTGGTGGAGCCAGGCTCCGCTATATGCTACTTAGCGGAGCTAACGTAAGCTAACTGGCTACTGACTGGCAATCCCCTCCGTCTCTGGACCTCCTCACCTTTGATTGCACTTTTTGAGGTCAGTTGACCCAAAACTTTAGAAAAGGTTGTAAGTAACTGTCATCATGTATGTCATTATGTAATTTTAATGTTTAAACATGAAAGTTATTTCTTAATGTACAAGTATAACGTTCACGTTCGTTGCTAGGCGCTGCCCAAGAAGCTTCCTGTTGCAGTAGCTCTCTCTTCTTTGTCTGTTTCTTGTAATTTTTTTCATCTCTTTTTTGTCACCTTTGTATTTGGAGTGGATCATTACTTTGCATGGTTCATTGTTGGTCATGGACACCAAACTTTTTGTGGCTTCAGCAATATTTTTACAACTTTTCCTCTGTGTTTGTCTGGAGATCCTACATGTAACCATGGCTACATGGTTTACATGTGAAATTAGCTGTTAGCAGCCTGTAGCATGTTAATGCTAACTAGTGTAGGGCTTGATGATTTCCCTCGAGGTGAGGACGACGTGCTGGTTCTCAGGTGTGATCTGGGAGGTGACGACGTGGACCTGTCCTTCTATCCATCATTGTTGGGAACGTGGGATCTATGTTCGGTGGGATGGACGAGCTAGCTGTGCTAGCCCACCGGCAGAGGGGCTGCTGGAGGGCAGAGTGGCATCGTGCTGTTCACGGACGTGGCTGACGGAGCTGACGAAATAAAGTATTTTCTATTTCTATTTTCTATAATAAAAACTGATGACAGTTATTAGATGTTACCCTGACCATATACTTTAGTCCTAGCTTGGAAAATTACTACATTACTGTTTTAAAGTATGTTGAAATGTCTACAGTACTTACCGAATGGTTAATATGAAAAAAATTCAAAATTTCATAATCACAGTAATATGTGTTTGATTTGGGTGCCACTGGATGATAATTACATAAAGTTTAAGATACAGGTTTTGTAAGAGAAGTATTTGTAATTATGCAGTGCTGGTGCTTGCTCTTTTTTAAAGTTAATTGTGGGAGCATAATATCTAATAAGATGAAAGTTATGAGACTAAATAAGGAAGAGCTTCATACTGTAATGCATTTAATATAATTGTGGTTTTACCACAAAGGGGTCCAAGGACTTTGTAAAACTGTGGTACTTAAATAGCAAAAAGTATGATAATTACATGGACATGACAGTTAAAAGGGCTCTGAGTTCATCTACACGTCCGTGTTTACCGAGAGGCTGAAACCACTTCCTCTGTTGGTTTGATACCCCCTCCCTAAATGATGTTTGTGACGGAAGTCTCTGTTGAGTTTTTCACACCTCTGATTTCTTTTTTTGACTCTTTGCTTGTTCCTCTAGACAGGAGGAACAGACTGTTTTCATTCTGTAAAGAGGATAAATGTCATTTTTACATATGTCTTGTTTATTGGAGAACGGTCAAGATTTATTTTGACAGTTAAACATGTGCTGTCAAAAGAAAAAACTCTGGGTGACCTCTGTGAAATGGAGCACTGATGAGATCATGGTGTAGGTGGGTTAAGGCTGTAAGAAAAGGCTTTGAAGCACTTGAAGGTTTTTTTTTTGCTGGACAGACTCGTTGCAACCATCCCACAAGATGCTGTCGTCACTTTAACACCCAGCACCAATGTGTGAACAGGTTATGAACATGCAACCATGCGAGATTAACACATCCAAGACCTCTTGCCATTTACTTGAATTGACTTAACGAGACATTGGCAATCCCAATAACTAGGAAACCAGATATCAGCTCAACATCAAGGATTATTCTTACCTCTTTTTAACCCCAAATTGTGCAAATTGTGTGCCTTGCAATTGAGATAAACTCAAACGCACCTAGCCACAAAATTCAGTTAGCTGTAAAAATGTATGAATCCAGTTACAGTGCAAAAAAATATGCTCAATAGCGCCCCCTAGTGGCCTCAAACTGCAGCCCCTAAGGCTACTTTGAGCTAGAGCCCTGAAATTTTGCAGGCGTAACTATCATGCCTAGACCTACAAAAAAGTCTCTAATGACCACGGTGAATTCCGAACAGGAAGTTCGCAATTTGGACTTACGTATCGGATTTTGACGATTTTCAGGGTATGTATTTGAATGAACTAGTCCAAGGTTTCAGATGATCAAAGCTCATTTAAACATTCATAGAATCTCAATGGGCGTGGCCAAAACAAGGGCTAAAATTTTGGCATTTTTTTCAACTATGTCTAAACTTCACAAAATGGACACACATGTTCAGTGTAATGGCCTGGACGCAACCATGTCATTATTTTTACAAATAAAGTACAGCGCCCCCAAATGGCAACATGAAGAATTACAGATGCAGGATACGTATTTCAACCAACTTCTTTCAGGTTTTTAATCTAATCAACTCCAAACTTGGCTTTTGTGTGCTACACAAGTTGACAATAAAAAGTTATTAATAGATTTTTTTTAACTCAATGGGCGTGGCCACAAATGACCGCAAAATTTGACCATTTCAGACACTTCATGAAAACCTTCATAGCTCTCTTGTAAAATGTTGGATCAGGACTAAAATGCACACAAGTGTTCACCATCACATCCTAAGTGCATTTCTATCACTGGTTTTGCATATGTTAATGCTCTATAGCGCCACCCAGGGGCTCAAAACTGCAGCCCTTTACGACTTTGAGCTACAGCCCTGAATTTTTCGCCTACAACTATCATGCCTAGACCTACAAAAAAGTCTCTTAAGACCATTGTGAATTCTAAACAGGAAGTTAGCAATTTGGACGTCAACATAGGATTTTGATGGTTTTTAGCCTATGCCTTTCATTGAACTCTTACCAGGTTTTTCATCTTATCAACTCCAAACTTGAGTTGTATATGCTTAACACAAAATTTTTTCTCACCGTTATTTGCCTGAAATCCCCTCCCTTGGGTTGGTTACACATTTCAACACATGAATTTGCAGTTTTATCTGACGCCATGGACCAAAACTAAAAGATACCTTTCCTGTTGGAGTCACAGTTTGAAATGCTCTCTGTCATCTGGGCATTTAGTAAAAACTAGATTCAGAAAGCACTCTCCAGAATTCAACAATTGATATTTATTTATTTGCAGATGACACTGAGATTAGATATAAGAAAGAGAAAATTAACACATTTCTACAAAAATTCAACAAAGCTACCTGAAGAAGGGATCTGAACTTGTTGCATTGAACAGTGGCACTGACTACTTTTTTCTCAGATGATGGAGGAACAGAGAAAGCATTTTATTTACACAAAAAGCTGATTACATTTAAAAAAAAAAAAAATCAAAACTCTAACTTTTGGCTACAAATGAGACAGTAAAGAGCTGTAAAGTTTGAAGCTGGAGAATAATCTGTCTGCTGAGTGGATGTTGGTGAGGAAGATGTTGATCAGTGAAGTCTGGATGAAGCTGAAGACTCTTCAACGTTTTCATAGTTCACTGTGTCGTCATGTTGATGATAACCCACCTGGTAAAAAAACAACAATAAAAATCAGACAGAAGAAACAAACGTTTAATTTTAACCTTCAAACTCATGAGAACTCCAACTCTCACCTTGATTTCTCCTGGAGGTCTCTGGTTCCCTGAAAATAAAGCACAGAGAAACATTTCAGCTCCAAACAGCAGGTTTCTGAAAATCAGTCTGAACTCATGTTGGTCTGAATGTTCTCACCTCCAGCTCTGAAGAGAAGAACAGTGAGCAGAGAGACCAGGACCAGTTCAGACACACGCAGAGCCAACATGAAGAAGTCCAGACCAGAACAACACCTACAATCTGTCAGGATCAGAGACAGAAACATGATGACAATAAAGTTTCCATCTATAAGGACTTATCTCTGCTCCTCAGGTGATCTGGTTCAGGTTTAAAATGAAGTTTAAAGAGATAGTTTGGGTTTTTTTTACATGAATCTGTATGGCATCCTCTTCTGTAGTTCAGCGCTGTCTTACCCCTGTCAGCGTCCTGTGACCAGAGATCTGGTGCTGTTTTGGTCCAGACGAAAGTAGTCCGGCAACATGGCTGGGGTCACAAAATTAAGCGTTTTTCCTCTCAAAACAATTTGTGTTCAAATGAGTGATAAATTTGCATCAAAAAAGGCAAACTGGAAAAAGTTAGACTCTTTTATCGCTTGGCACTACTTTCTGGTGTGTATCACAGCGCTGCGCGGTGCATCCAGCTGACCGGCACTCCACCTCTGTTGACATGACTTCACACTTCTGACAAGTGCACCACCATTTGTCTGTCACCCTCTCTTTCACGGCTCCAGCTGTGGCTGGAGTGACATGACTGTGATCATCTCTCTCTACCCGTTCTAACTCCACCTGACAAATTTCAGCATCAGTTTATTCGGGTTCATAAAGAAATCCCCTTGGCTCTGTGCTAAATATAATGTCATCTTCATCAGTGTCGTAGTCAGACATGTTATCGTTAACTTTTCAAAGTTGTTAAAGTTTAAAGTTGGTGACGAGCGCAGATGCCATACTGGTTCATGTGAAAAACCCGAACTATCCCTTTAACATGTTGATAAAAAGTGTTGAGTCTGTACCTTTTCCATCTGAAGCTTCTTTGGTTTCAGGTGTTGGTGTGGTCTCTGCTCTTTCTCTGTTTCCTGTTGGTCTTGGAGCTGATGTGGGTTGTTCAGGAGTTTCTGTTGTTGTTCTTGATGGTTGTTGTGTTGGTTTCTCATGGTTTTTGTCCTCACCTTAAAGAATGAAAACAAGTCAAGAGTTTGAAATTCCATGAAAAAAATTCAACATTATTCAAGTTAATGAGACTTTAAGCAGATTTCATGGTTTCTCACCTGAGAGCTGCAGTCTGAAGGGAAACAGCTGTTTGTTGTCACCTTCAGACACTTCACACTGTAGGGAGTTATGTCCTGGTTTGTAGATTAAGTGGTGAGTTGGAGCAGACACATCAGCATAGCAGGGACCAACTGTTGTCCTCACATTTTGATGTTGTTTCTCCACATCTTTACCCTCATACACCCACTTCACTTTGAGTGGGCAAAGATTATATGTCCTCACAGAGCAGCCTAAAATCACCCAGTCATCACCATTCTTTATTTCAGTCACTGTTGAAGATGGAGATATGGTCAGAAAGACAGAAAGAGTCAAATGAAGTTGAGCTCTAATTATTGTAATGTTTCAATTGAAAACATGATGAGAGAAATACTCACTGGTCAGAACAGACAGATAAACAAAAAAATCAGGTTCTTGTTTTTCCTTGGTTGGGTATTGTTGACAGGCATAGCGTCCAGAATCTTCCTCTTTGACCTTCTGTATGATCAGAGAACAGTTTACTGTAACTCTCAGTCTGTCTGATTTAGCTCCAACATTTACACTAATCTGCCCAAAAGTAACCAGCTCGACTGATGATGAGTAAGTCGGATCAGTGAAGAGCCAGGTAGTGTAACTACACCCAGGCTGATTTCTGATCACATTCTCACAAATCAAAGTGACGTCTTCTCCAACTCTGACAGTACGATGAGTATCTGCAGCTGGAAAAATGAAAAAAGAAAAAGAAAGAAAAATGTTTCCTCATCATCAGTGTGTAATAAATTTATCATCTGGGATTAACAAGACCTTATGAACTTGTAATGTTCGAGACAAATCACAGGTTGACGTAGTAACTCTCAAAGCTCCTTCAGTAGCTGTGATAGAAATCTTCTTACCTGTGAAGTGAAGCAGTGCTGTTAGAAATAAAGAGATCTGGATCCATCTGAACTCCATCATCCTGATCCTCTGTCTCTCCTCTTCTCTCACTAATAACTGTCTGAGTTCATCAACACGTCTTTATTTACAGAGAGGCTGAAACCACTTCCTCTGTTTGTTTGATACCCCTTCCTCAAGTGACGTTACCTCTCCTTTAAGATTCTCACATCTCTGAATTCTTTTTTGCCTCTTTGCTATTTTCTTTTCACAGAGGGAACAACAGACAGAAGATGGTGTCAAACTGTTTTCACACTGTAAAGAGGTTTCTTTGAAAAAGAAAAGATAGTGTTTATTTTCATGCTCTTCATGAAAAAGAGAAGAGTCAAACATACTGTCCTGTGAGACAGATAATGATGTAGAGCTCTGAGACCTGCTGGTTCCTCAGTGATGGGAGGAACCATCACTGAGGTCTTTTTGAGACCTGAAGGAAAGTCTTTTGTGAGAATGTGGTTATTATCAGCAGCAGGGCTTTGTTAAGAAAAAAGCACTTTGAGGCACTTGAAGGTTTTCTGTCAGACTTGTTGCAAACATCCCACATGATGCTGTCGTCACTTTAACACCCAGCACCAATGTGTGAACAGGTCATGAACTTGCAACCACTATAGCACCAGTAGGTTTGGATGTAGGAAATACATTTTTTTTCTGAGATGGCGGCTTTGTGATGTGCTCATTTCCTTGCACCATGATTCTGCTCTCAATATAGATCTGCTGTGTGAATACCAGAAGCTCTGTCTCTGCTGCATGGGCCAAAAAACTCCAGACCAAGCGCTCTGTCAAATGCATGCAGCAACAAAAACACACACATGCTGACACACTTACTCAAGCTTAAGTGCTTTTCTGACACACAATCCTCAAATGTAACTGCCAACTTTAAAAGCC
Organism: Halichoeres trimaculatus; assembly: GCF_033239565.1. NCBI lineage: Eukaryota > Metazoa > Chordata > Actinopteri > Labriformes > Labridae > Halichoeres > Halichoeres trimaculatus. The sequence continues at coordinate 29,860,135 of NW_027437191.1, forward strand.
ACCATCCTTGATGCTTACAGATTTTATTGAAGGTGGAAAAAAACCATCAACGTGACCCAGCAGCAGCAATAAGTAAACACACATTAATGTCCTACAGTGCACAGGAAGCCCTGTCTGATACTTTCTGTGTGATCTGAGTTTTAAGTTACTGCTGCACAACCCTGAGTGTGAACACACGTGTCTGGAAAGAGGGAATTTAGAAACACGTTTGAGCCAGAATATTTCATGTAAAGTGTAATTTATCCAAGCATAATAATAATAATAATACATTTTATTTATAGAGCGCTTTTCAAGTTCTCAAAGACGCTTTACAAGGTAAAAGCAGTATAAAAAACAAGTTTAAAAACAGATACAAAAAAATGAGATAACAGAAAAAGAAAGACATGTATAGAAAAGAAGACGAGACAAAAACAATTCAAAGGTTTAGAGTAAAAGCAGGTTCAGTTACCAGGGGTTGTTAAATTAAAAGCTATGCGAAACAGGTGAGTTTTGAGTTTTGTTTTGAAGGCAGTGAGGTCAGCAGTATCACAGAGGTGTTGTGGGAGTGAGTTCCAAAGGGAGGGGGCAGCAACAGAGAAGGCTCTGTCACCCTAGGTTCGGTGCTTGGTCCTAGGGACGGTGAGGAGGTTTGCTACTGAAGAACGGAGGGTGCAGGAAGGGGTGTAGGGGTGGAGCATGTCAGTAAGGTATGGAGGGGCCTGGTTATGGAGTGCTTTGTGAGTGAGAAGGAGGATTTTAAACTGGATACGGTAATGGACGGGAAGCCAGTGGAGATCTTGAAGAATGGGAGTTATGTGTTCACGGGAACGGGTACGGGTGAGGAGGCGGGCGGCAGAGTTTTGTATATACTGGAGTTTGTTGAGGTGGTTGTTGGTTGTGCCAAAAAGAATGCTATTGCAGTAATCGATTCGTGATGTGATGAAGGCGTGGATTAGGGTTTCAGCAGCAGAGAAGGAAAGAGAGGGGCGAAGGCGGGCGATGTTCTTAAGATGGAGGAAGGCTGTTTTTGTAATTGCTTTGATGTGATGAGAGAAGGTGAGCTTGTTGTTGAAGATGACTCCGAGGTTACGGCAATGGGAAGAAGGTAAGAGGGTGGAGTTTTGAAAGGTGCGGTGGAAGTCATTGGCTGTAGAAGTAAGGGATTTTGGACCGATTAAAAGAATATCAGATTTTGAGAGGTTGAGTTTGAGAAAATTACTTTGTAGCCAGGAGCTGATGTCGGAGAGGCAGGTGGAGAGGGCGGACTGGGTCAGAGAGGTTATTGATTCGGTGGATATGTAAAGTTGAATGTCGTCAGCATAACAATGAAAGCGGAGACCATGACGTTGGATAATCTGACCAAGGGGAAGGAGGTAAAGGATGAAAAGGAGGGGACCGAGCACCGAACCCTGAGGGACACCTTAGGATAGGGGGGCAGTAGAAGAGGAGCAGTTGTTGATGAATATGAACTGTTTCCGGTCACTGAGGTACGAAGTTAGCCAAGTGAGGGTGTCGTCTGTGATGTGGAGGAGAGATTTAAGGCGGGAAAGCAGGATGGAATGGTTGATTGTGTCAAAAGCGGCGGTGAGGTCCAGGAGAATGAGGATGGAGAGAAGGCCAGAGTCAGAGGAGAGGAGGAGGTCATTTGTGAATTTAAGGAGGGCAGTTTCAGTGCTTCAAGTATAGAAGCTGAAAACTGTGCAAACAGTGACGCGCCTGCCGCTAAGTTTCTGGCTCTTCTGATTGGTTTGATTTATGTTTTACCCAAAACACACCTTTTGAACGTCAGCATTCAGAGCCCAACCCTTCCTCCTTACACTGCGTGCTTCTCTTCATGTCACGATTTTGCATCTCATCTAAAAACCCTGCTCTTTGTTTCAAACGTGACATATTTAAACACATTAATCATAACTTTAATGACTCCATGGGTAAAAAAAAAAAATCTCTAATTTAGCTCAAATGTTGGAGTCATAGTTTAAAATGTTGACCATCATCAGGAAAACACTGAAGAGTGAGTTGATATATCTTTATTTGCAGATGGCACTGTGATCAGATATAAGAAAGACACAGACTGACTCTAAAAGAAACATTTCTATAACATTTTCAACTTCACTCTCATTCAGAGAGTCACTCTGCAGGTATAACAAACCAAAGCCATCCAAAGAAGAGGTTTAAACTTAATGGATAAAATGATGATGCCAACTACAGATTTTTCTACATGATGAAATAACAGAGAGAATTTAAATAATGCAAAAAGATCAATAAGTTCATGATAAATCAAAACTCTAACTTTAAGCTGCAAGTGAGACAGTAAAGAGCTTTTAAGTTTGAAGCTGGAGAATAATCTGTCTGCTGAGTGGATGTTGGTGAGGAAGATGTTGTTCAGTGACGTCTGGATGAAGCTGAAGACTCTTCAACATTTTCATAGTTCACTGTGTCGTCATGTTGATGATAAGCCACCTGGTAAAAAAAAAAACGTCAGAAATCAGACAAAAGAAACAAACGTTTAATTTCTAACCTTCAAACACACAAGAACTCAAACTCTCACCTTGATTTCTCCTGGAGGTCTCTGGTTCCCTGAAAATAAAGCACAGAGAAACATTTCAGCTCCAAACAGCAGGTTTCTGAAAATCAGTCTGAACTCATGTTGGTCTGAATGTTCTCACCTCCAGCTCTGAAGAGAAGAACAGTGAGCAGAGAGACCAGGACCAGTTCAGACACACGCAGAGCCAACATGAAGAGGTCCAGACCAGAACAACACCTACAATCTGTCAGGATCAGAGACAGAGACATGATGACAATAAAGTTTCCATCTATAAGGACTTATCTCTGATCTGGTTCAGGTTTAAAGTGAAGTTTAACATGTTGATAAAAAAGTGTTGAGTTTGAACCTTTTCCATCTGAAGCTTCTTTGGTTTCAGGTGTTGGTGTGGTCTCTGCTCTTTCTCTGTTTCCTGTTGGTCCAGGAGCTGTTGTCGGTTGTTTAGGAGTTTCTGTTGTTGTTGTTATTGGTGTCTGTTGTGTTGGTTTCTTTTGGTTATTATCCTCATCTTCATGAATGAAATCAAGTCAACAGTCTTATAATCCATTGGAGAAAATTAACATGATACAAGTTGATTTAAATGACTTGAAACAGATTTCCTGGTGTCTCACCTGAGGGCTGAAGTCTGAAGGGAAACAGCTGTTTGTTGTCACCTTCAGACACTTCACACTGCAGGGAGTTATGTCCTGGTTTGTAGATGAAGTGGTGAGTTGGAGCAGTCAAATCAGCAAAGCAGGGACCAACTGTTGTCCTCACATTTTGATGTGGTTTCTTCAAATCTTTACCCTCATACACCCACTTCACTCTGAGTCTACATGGTTCATACGTTCTCACAAGGCAGCTTAAAATCACCCAGTCCTCACAGCTCTTTGTCTTAGTCACTGTTGAAGATGGAGATATGGTCAGAAAGACAGAAAGAGTCAAATGAAGTTGAGCTCTGTGATCATAATTATTGTAAAGTGGTAGTTGAAAACATGATGAGAGAAATACTCACTGATCAGAACAGACAGATAAACAACAGAAAAAGCATCAGGTTCATGTTTTCGAACAGCTGAGAACTGCTGACAGGCGTAGCGTCCAGCATCCTCCTCTGTGACCTTCTTTATGATGAGAGAACAGTTTGCTGTAACTCTCAGTCTGTCTGATTTAGCTCCAGCACTTACACCAACCTGTCCAAGTTCAACCAGCTCTACTACTGCTGAGTTTAATGGATCATTGAAGAGCCAGGTAGTGTAACTACACCCAGGCTGATTTCTGATCAGATTCTCACAAATCACAGTGACGTCATCTCCAGCTCTGACAGTAAGATGAGTTTCTGCAGCTGGAAAAATGAAAAAAGAAAAAGAAAGAAAAATGTTTCCTGATCATCAGTGTGTAATAAATTAATCATCTAGGATTAAAAAGACTTCATGAACTTGTAATGTTAGAGAGAAAACACAGGTTGACAAAGTTAGTCAAAGCTCCTTCAGTAACTGTGTTAGAAATCTTCTTACCTGTGAAGTGAAGCGGTGCTGTTAGAAATAAAGAGATCTGAATCCATCTGAACTCCATGATCCTGATCCTCTGTCTCTCTTCTTCTCTCACTAATAACTGTCTGAGTTCATCAACACGTCTTTATTTACAGAGAGGCTGAAACCACTTCCTCTGTTTGTTTGAGACCCCCTTCTTATATGATGTTTGTGACGGAAGTCTCTGTCGACTTTTCACACCTCTGAATTTTTTTTTTTTGTCTCTTTGCTAGTTACTTGGGACAGGAAGAACAAACTGTTTGCGTTCTGTAAAGAGGATAAATGTCATTTTTACATTTGTCTTGTTCATTGGAAAACAGTGTAGATTTATTTTGATGACCTTTTTGAAAAGAGTAAAGAGATAAACATGTTGCGCTGTAAAAAGAAAAAACTCTGGATGACCTCTGTGAAATGGAGGGCTGATGAGGTCATGGTGTTAAGGCTGTGAAAAAACGCTTTGAAGCACTCGAAGGTTTTTTTTAGCTGGACAGACTTGTTGCAACCATCCCACGTGATGCTGTCGTCACTTTAACACCCAGCACCAATGTGTGAACAGGTTATGAACATGCAAGACATGCAAGATTAACACATCCGAAACCTTCTGCCATTTTTTGGGTTGCCTTAACGAGACATTGGCAATCCCAATAACTATTAAAAAACAAATGGCAAGAGGAAGCATTACAGTTGCAGGGTACGTTTTTCAACCAACTACTCTCAGGTTTTCCATCTTATCAACTCCAAACTTGGCTTTTGTGTGCTACACATGTTGACAATAAAAAGCTATTCATAGATTTTTTGCAACTCAATGAGCGTGGCCACAAATGACCCGCAAAAATTGACCATTTCGGACGCTTCATGAAAACCTCAATTGCTCTCTTGTACAATGTTTGATCAGGACTAAAATGCACACAAGTGTTCACCAACACAGCCTGAGTTCATTTCTACCATTGGTTTTACAAACATTAATGCTCCATAGCACTACCCAGGGGCTCAAAACTGCAGCTCTTCCAACTTTGAGCTACAGCCCTGAAATTTTTTGCCCATAACTATCATGCCTAGACCTACAAAAAAGTCTCTTAAGAACATTGTGAATTCTAAACAGGAAGTTTGCAATTTGGATGTAAACATTAGATTTTGACGATTTACAGCCTATGTATTTCATTGAACTACTACTAAGTTTTTCATCTTATCAACCCCAAACTTGGTTTGTATATGCTACACACATTCACTATGAAAATTAGTGTAAGATTTTTTTGTAGCTCACTGGGTGTGGCCATAAAACACCGCCAAAGTTGACCATTTCTTCAGCATCAGGAAAGCCTCAATAGCTCTCTTGTATTATGTTGTTTCAGGACCAAAACGCACACACTTGTTAAGTGTGCCATTCTGAACATATCTATATGCCTGTTTCAGCTCAAGGTTCAGTGCCCCCTACTGTCAACAGGAAGCAATATGTTTTTATCTGTCATTTAAAACTGTTTTTCAAGCCTTCATAAAGCATCACATATTATTTCATGTGCTATAGTTAAAGGTTGTTTAAGGCGTCTAGTCAAACTTTGATATCTAGCCATGAACCAGAAAGTCATTGTAATATGAGGTCAGAGTTCACGTTTGCTTGCTGCAGGGACCACACCTCATCTTCTCACATGGCATTTGACTGAGGCAGATTTTGCTGCACATGTGGCAGCCAGGACATGGCCTGATGACGTGGGGCTTGTAGCTTTAATTGTTACAGTTACTGCATGTAAACACGGTCACGGACACACCTGCCTGCTGGTTTGATTCATGTTAAACTCATCTTAGCCTTTGCAAAGGGCCAACCATCCTCCTCACACCATGTGCTTCACTTCATGACCAGATTTTGCATGGCTTCACAAAATGTTTCCTCACCAATATTTGCCTGAAATCCCCGCCCTTTGGTTGGTTACACATTTCAACACATGAATTTGCATTTTCTAATCTGACGTCATGGACAAAAACTCAAAAAAACCTCTAGTGTTGGAGTCACAGTTTGAAATGCTCTCTGTCATCTGGGTATTTAGTAAAAACCGGATTCAGAAAACACTCTCCAGGATTCATCAATTAATATTTCTTTATTTGCAAATAACACTGATATCAGATATGAGAAAGAAAAAAAACACTTATTTCTACAAAAAATGTTACTTAGTTTTTGTTAAAAAAGAAAAGACTCTGGAAAAAAAAAGGAAGAATAAAAAATACTTAAAAAAAAACAGCTGGTCTGATAACAAAACAAAGCTACCTGAAGAAGGGATCTGAACTTGTTGCATGACTGACTGACTACTTTTTCTTCATATGATGGAGTAACATAGAGAGCATTTTATTGACATAAAAAGCTGATTACAATTTTAAAAAATCAAAACTCGAATTTTTGGCTACAAGTAAGACAGTAAAGAGCTGTAAAGTTTGAAGCTGGAGAATAATCTGTCTGCTGAGTGGATGTTGGTGAGGAAGATGTTGATCAGTGAAGTCTGGATGAAGCTGAAGGCTCTTCAACATTTTCATAGTTCACTGTGTCGTCATGTTGATGATAACCCACCTGGTAAAAAAACAACAATAAGAATCAGACAGAAGAAACAAACATTTAATTTTAACCTTCAAACTCATGAGAACTCCAACTCTCACCTTGATTTCTCCTGGAGGTCTCTGGTTCCCTGAAAATAAAGCACAGAGAAACATTTCAGCTCCAAACAGCAGGTTTCTGAAAATCAGTCTGAACTCATGTTGGTCTGAATGTTCTCACCTCCAGCTCTGAAGAGAAGAACAGTGAGCAGAGAGACCAGGACCAGTTCAGACACACGCAGAGCCAACATGAAGAAGTCCAGACCAGAACAACACCTACAATCTGTCAGGATCAGAGACATGATGAGATTAAAGTCAGGACTTACCTCTGCTCCCTAGGTGATCTGGTTTGGGTTTAAAGTGAAGTTTAAAGGGATAGTTTGTTTTTTTGACATGATTCTGTATGGCATCCTCATCTGTAGTTACGTGCATCAGCGCTGACTTTCCCCCTGTCAGGGTCCTGTGAGATCTGGTGCGGTTTTGGTCCAGACGAAAGTAGTCCGGCAACATGGCTGGGGTCACGAAAATAAAGCGTTTTTCCTCTGAAAACAATTTGTGTTCAAAAGAGTGATAAATTTGCATCAAAAAAGGCAAACTGGAAAAAGTCAGACTCCTTTATCGCTTGGCACTACTTTCTGGTGCGTATCACTGCGCTGCGTGGTGCATCCAGCTGACCGGCACTGCACCTCTGTCGGCATGATTTCACACCTCGGACAAGTGCACCACCATATGTCTGGCCCCCCTTTCTCTCTTTCACGGCTCCAGCTGTGGCTCCAGGAGCGACATGACTGTGATCGTCCCGCTCCACCCGTTCTTACTCCATCTGAGGAATTTCAGCATCAGTATATTCGGGTTCCTAAATAAATCCCCTTGGCTCTGTGCTAAATGTAATGTCATCTTCATCAGTGTTATAGTCAGACATGTTATTGTTAACTTTTAAAAGTTGTAATGACGGTGATAATGCATGCCGGTCAGCTGGATGCACTGCGCGGCGCAGTGATACGCACCAGACAGTAGTGCCAAGTGATAACGGAGTCTGACTTTTTTCTGGTTTGCAGTTTTGTGATGCAAATTTATCACTCTCTCGAACACAAATTGTTTTTAGAGGAAAAACATTTTATTTTCATGACCCCAGCCATGTTGCCGGACTTCTTTTGTTTGGACCAAAACTGCACCAGATCTCGGGTCACAAGACGCTGACAGGGGTAAGTCAGCACTGATGCACGTAACTACAGATGAGGATGCCATACAGGTTTATGTCAAAAAACCCAAACTATCCCTTTAACATGTTGATAAAAAGTGTTGAGTCTGCACCTTTTCCATCTGAAGCTTCTTTGGTTTCAGGTGTTGGTGTGGTCTCTGCTGTTTCTCTGTTTCCTGTTGGTCTTGGAGCTGATGTTGGTTGTTCAGGAGTTTTTGTTGTTGTTTTTGTTATTGGTGTCCGTTGTGTTGGTTTCTCCTGGTTCTTGTCCTCATCTAAATGAATGAAAAGAGTCATCAGTCTTTAAGTCCGTAAAAAAAATCAACATTATTCAAGTTGATTAAAGTGACTTTAAGCAGATTTCCTGGTTTCTCACCTGAGGGCTGAAGTCTGAAGGGAAACAGCTGCTTGTTGTCACCTTCAGACACTTCACACTGCAGGGAGTTATGTCCTGGTTTGTAGATGAAGAGGTGAGTTGGAGCAGTCAAATCAGCAAAGCAGGGACCAAGTGTTGCCCTCATATATTGATAATTCAGCCACTTCACTCTGAGTGTACATGGTTTATACGTCCACACAAAGCAGCGTAATTTCACCTTGTCACCGCTCTTTGTCTCAGTCACTGTTGAGATGAAGATATGGTCAGAAAGACAGAAAGAGTCAAATGAAGTTGAGCTCTGGGATCATTATTATTATGATGTTTCAATTGAAAACATGAGAGAAATACTCACTGGTCAGAACAGACAGATCAACAACAGAAGAAGAATCAGGTCTACGTTTTCCAACAGCTGAGAACTGTTGACAGACATAGCGTCCAGCATCCTCCTCTGTGACGTTCTTTATGATGAGAGAACAGTTTGCTGTAACTCTCAGTCTGTCTGATTTAGCTCCAGCACTTACACCAATCTGCCCAAGTCTAACCAGCTCTACTGCTGCTGAGTTTGTTGGATCATTGGAGAGCCAGGTAGTATAACTACACTCAGGTTGATTTCTGATCACATTCTCACAAATCAAAGTGACGTCATCTCCAGCTCTGACAGTACGATGAGTTTCTGCAGCTGGAAAAATGAAAAAAGAAGAAGAAAGAAAAATGTTTCATGATCATCAGTGTGTAATGAATTTATCATCTAGGATTAACAAGACCTCATGATCTTGTAATGTTAGAGACAAAACACAGGTTGACAAAGTTAGTCTCAAAGCTCCTTCAGTAACTGTGATAGAAATCTTCTTACCTGTGAAGTGAAGCAGTGCTGTTAGAAATAAAGAGATCTGAATCCATCTGAACTCCATGATCCTGATCCTCTGTCTCTCTTCTTCTCTCACTAATAACTGTCTGAGTTCATCAACACGTCCTTATTCACAGAGAGGCTGAAACCACTTCCTCTGTTTGTTTGATACCACTTCCTTAAAGTGACGTTACCTCTCCTTTTAAGATTCTCTCATCTCTGATTTCTTTTTCATCTCATCACCAGTTTCTTTTCACAGAGGGAACAACAGATTGAACGCTGTTTTTACTCTGTAAATAGGGTTTATGCCATTTTTACACTTTTCTTATCTCCTGAAAAACAGTCACGGTTTATCTCAATGCGCTTCATTAAAAAGAGAAGAGTCAATCATACCCTGCTTTAAGAAACACCCTGGATTAGCTCTGTGAGAAAGATCATGACGTAGAGCTCTGAGACCTGTTGGTTCCTTAGTGATGGTCTTTCTAGAAACCTGAAGGGGAAGTCTTTGTGAGAATGTGGTTATTAACAGCAGCAGGGCTTTGTTGAAAAACCGCTCGAACCACTTGAAGGTTTTCAGTCACACCAACTTGTTGCAATGATCCCACATGATGCTTATGTCCATTTAACAATCAACACCAACGTGTGAACAGGTCATGACCTTGAACTGTGACAGCACCAGTGGGTGTGTAGGTCCAAAAAAATGAACAGTGGCCTTTTGTGATATGCTTAAGTTAAGTGTTTAATGAGAGGGCAGTTAGAGGTGCTAAACATTTTTGCCCTTTCTCATTACATCATGATTCTGCTCGATAACACAGGAAAAAAGTATTGAACACGCTAACTGAGACTTATCTAATACTTAGTGGAGAAGCCTTTGTTTGCAATGACAGCTTCCAGAAGCTTCTTGTATGTTTTATTAAATCGCCCACACTGCTCAGGTGTGATTTTGGCCCATTCCTCTGCACAGATTGTCTTTAAATCTGGAATATTCTTTGGTGCCCTCTGGTGAACCCTTTTCTTTAGTTCTTTCCACAAATGTTCAGTTGGTTTTAAGTCAGGTGGTTGACTAGGCCATTCTAACAGATTAATTTTCTTTTTTTGAAACCATTTGAGAATCAACTTTGCCGTGTGCTTTGGATCGTTGTCCTGCTGGAAGGTCCAGCCACGTCTCATCTTCATCATCCTGGTGGATGGCAGCAGATTCAGATCAAGAATTTCCCCATACATGGCTCCATTCATTGCTCCGTCAGTTATATGAAGTTTGCCAACACCATGAGATGAGAAACAACCCCATGCCATGATGCTTCCACCTCCAAACTTCACTGTTGGTGTAGTGTTTTTTGGCTGATGTGCAGTGCCATTTCTCCTCCAAACATGGTCTGTAGTATGACAGCCCAAAAGTTCAGTTTTGGTCTCATCTGACCAGACAACATTCTCCCAGTATTCTACAGGCTTGTCAAGATGCTGTTTAGCAAACTTTAAACCAGCTTCAACATGCCTTTTCTTGAGGAATGGAGTCTTGCGGGCTGAGCGTCCATGGAGGCGGAGTGCATTGCCTATTGTTTTCTCTGTAACAATTATACCTGCTGCCTCCAAGTCTTTCTGGAGCACTTTCAGGGTGGTCCTTGGCTCGTTGAGTACTCTTCTGACTATCTTTCTGACTCCCTGGTCAGAAATCTTCAAGGAGCTCCTGTGCGTGGCCTGTTGATGGTAAGGTGGTGCTTCTTCCACTTGTGAATAATGGCCCCAACGGTGCTGACTGGAATATTCAGGTGCTTTGATATAAGTCTGTAACCAGTTCCATTCTGATGCTGAGCAACAATCAGGTTGTGAATGTCTTCAGAGAGCTCTTTGCCTTTACCCATCATGAGTTGTGTCGTATTTAACTGCTTGGTGAAAAAACAACCTTTTTTATAGGACCATCAATTTGCTCTAGCCCAGCTGATGTTGGTTTGCACTAATTGGAAGTTCAAGTAATAATTACTGACAGATTCAGGTGGTATGGTGCATTTCCTTGCCAAAGTATTCAGCCTTTCCATGGTGTGTTCAATACTTTTTTCCTATGTTATCGTACTTAATTCACCATAATCATTATTTATGGACCTGAACGTTGTGATTTCTTTTCATGTGGATTATTTGAGTTAATACCAATGTCTGGGAGAAATTTAGTTTGAATTGCAGCTTTGGAAACAAATGTGATGAGAAAAAAGTTGACACGTTCAGTACTTATTTCCCCCACTGTATGTGTATCCACATTATGAGCCCAACCCTTCCTCCTTACACCACCTGCTTCTCTTCATGTCCAGATTTTGCGTCTTGTCTGAAATCCCTGCCCTTGGATTGGTTTAACAGTGACATATTTAAACACATTAATTGTTACTTTAGTGACTTCACAGGTTAAAAAAAATCTCTAAGTTACCTCTAATCTTGGAGTCATATTCTAAAATGTTAACCATCATTGGGATGTTTATTTAATGGAATTCAGAAAACAATGAAGAATTAGGTGATATTTATTTATTTGCAGATAGCACTGTGATCAGGTATAAGAAAGACACAGACTGACTCTAAAAGAAATATTTCTACAACATTTTCTACTTCGCTCTAATTCAAAGAGTCACTCTGCAGATATAACAAACCAAAGCCATCCAAAGAAGAGGTTTGAACTTGATGGATGAAATGATGATGCTAACTACAGATTTTTCCTCATGATAAAATAACAATAAGGATTTTAATAATGCAAAAAGATCAATAAGTTCATGATAAATCAAAACTGTAACTTTTGGCTGCAAGTGAGACAGTAAAGAGCTGTAAAGTTTGAAGCTGGAGAATAATCTGTCTGCTGAGTGGATGTTGGTGAGGAAGATGTTGATCAGTGAAGTCTGGATGAAGCTGAAGACTCTTCAACATTTTCATAGTTCCCTGTGTCGTCATGTTGATGATAACGCATCTGTCAGAAAACAACAATAAGAATCAGACAGAAGAAACAAACATTTAATTTTAACCTTCAAACACATGAGAACTCCAACTCTCACCTTGGTTTCTCCTGGAGGTCTCTGGTTCCCTGAAAATAAAGCACAGAGAAACATTTCAGCTCCAAACAGCAGGTTTCTGAAAATCAGTCTGAACTCATGTTGGTCTGAATGTTCTCACCTCCAGCTCTGAAGAGAAGAACAGTGAGCAGAGAGACCAGGACCAGTTCAGTCACACGCAGAGCCAACATGAAGAAGTCCAGACCAGAACAACACCTACAATCTGTCAGGATCAGAGACATGATGACAATAAAGTTTCCATCTATAAGGACTTATTTCTGATCTGGTTCAGGTTTAAAGTGAAGTTTAACATGTTGATAAAAAGTGTTGAGTCTGTACCTTTTCCATCTGAAGCTTCTTTGGTTTCAGGTGTTGGTGTGGTCTCTGCTGTTTCTTTGTTTCCTGTTGGTCCAGGAGCTTCTGTTGGATTTTCAGAAGTTGTTGTCGGTTGTTCAGGAGTTTCTGTTGTCATTCTTGATGGTTGTTGTGTTGTTTTCTCCTGGTTATTGTTCCTATCTAAATGAATAAAACAAGTCAAGAGTCTGAAATTTCATTAAAAAAAATTAAACATTATTCAAGTTAAAGAGACTTTGAACAGATTTCCTGGTTTCTCACCTGAAGGTTGAAGTCTGAAGGGAAACAGCTGCTTGTTGTCACCTTCAGTCACTTCACACTGCAGGGAGTTATGTCCTGGTTTGTAGATGAAGTGGTGAGTTGAAGGAGACACCTGAGCAAAGCAGGGACCAAGTTTTGTCCTCACATTATGATCTAGTTTCTCTACATCTTTCCCCCCATACACCCACTTTACTCTGAGTCTACATGGTTTATACGTCCTCACAAAGCAGCGTATTGTCACCCTGTCCTCATCTCTCTTTGTCTCAGTCACTGTTGACGATGGAGATATGGTCAGAAAGACAGAAAGAGTCAAATAAAGCTGAGCTCTGTGATCAAAATGTTCGTTATGTTTCAGTTTACTGTTTAAAAGAGACAGTTTGAGCTGAAAACACGACGAGAGAAATACTCACTGGTTAGAACAGACAGATCAACAACAAAATCCGGTTCTTGTTTTTCCTTGGTTGGGTATTGTTGACAGGTATAACGTCCAATGTCTCTCTCTGTGACCTTCTTTATGATCAGAGAACAGTTTGCTGTAACTTTCAGTCTGTCTGATTTAGCTCCAGCATTTACACCAATCTGCCCAAGAACAACCAGCTCCACTGCTGCCAAGTTAGTTGGATCACTGAAGAGCCAGGTAGTAAAACTACACTGAGGCTGATTTCTGATCAGATTCTCACAAACCACAGTGACGTCATCTCCAACTCTGACAGTATGGTGAGTCGCTGCAGCTGAGAAAATGGAAATAGAAAAAGAAAGAAAAATGTTTCACGATCATCAGTGTGTAATGGATTTGTCGTCGAGGATTATCAAGACCTCATAAACTTGTAATGTTAGAGACAAAAAACAGGTTGAAAGTTATTCTCAAAGCTCCGTCAGTAACTGTGATAGAAAATCTTCTTACCTGTGAAGTGAAGCAGTGCTGTTAGAAATAAAGAGATCTGAATCCATCTGAACTCCATGATCCTGATCCTCTGTCTCTCTTCTTCTCTCACTAATAACTGTCTGAGTTCATCAACACGTCCTTATTTACAGAGAGGCTGAATCTACTTCCTCTGTTCGTTTGATACCACTTCCTCAAAGTGACGTTACCTCTTTGTTTACAGTCTTTCTCACTTGCTTTGCTACATTTCTTGATTAATTTGCAAAACAGTAAGTACATTTCTCAAACAGTTTGAACAAATAGCAAAACACCATGGATCACCGGCAAAAGCCAGTCTCTTCATCCCTTAAAAGTAAATTTCTGTATTGATGAACGTGTCAGTGCACCAGAATGATGAGTCCTTGTGTCAGTGTGTCTGGATGGGACAGTCAAAGTGCTGAGTCATGTTGTCAGTAAAACAGTTTCCTCTGGAAGGATGTTCTGATTTAAACTATGACTAAAGTTTTGATGACAGTTTTTGTAAAACTGTAAGTTTCATCTTAGTGTATGTTGGAGATTGATTACAAGAGACTGGACAATGTTCACATTTTCTCTTTCACTGTTTGTGCTGTAGTTTGTTAACCTTTCCCATCATTGTGATGAACATAGATCGGTGTCTTTTGGGAAAAATGTTCATGCAGTGCTGCGGGAATTACAGAGCAGTGAAGTCTTCTTACACCTCCTTATGTTCCTGTGTGCTGGGCCACAAATTCTCATCCACATCACAACAAAGATCTTCTCTGTCCACAAAAAGTCTGAATCATTGAGGACACAGCTGTTCTCCCAACTTTTGGCTGATTGTATAATATAGGAACGCTGACACTGTGATGTCACCTATCTATTTCTAAAACAGAGTATTGAAGTCTTTTGATGACAGGGGTCATATTGGAAATGCTGAACTCAACTGAGCTTCATTCCAGTCTGGATGACACAAAAGGTGGGCTTTAAGCCTCTTTGCAGACAGCAACAGGATGCCCACCAGTCAGTCAAGGCAGTCATGCCATTCATTCATTCATTCATTCATTTTCTATACCGCTTATCCTGTGTAGGGTCGCGGGTGGCTGGAGCCTATCCCAGCAAACATTGGGCGAGAGGCAGGGTGCACCCTGGACTGGCCGCCAGTCAATCGCAGGGCTGACACATAGACAGACAACCATGCACGCACACACGCACACCTAGGGACAATGTGGTGTGACCAATTAACCTGGTAAGCATGTTTTTGGACTGTGGGAGGAAGCCGGAGTACCCGGAGAGAACCCACGCATGCACGGGGAGAACATGCAAACTCCGCACAGAAAGGCCCACCGGCCGAGGTGGGGATGTGAACCGGTGACCTTCTTGCTGTGAGGCTGCAGCGCTAACCGTTGCACCACCGTGCAGCCCCAGTCATGCCATTATATGGGAAAAACTAAAAACTTAAACAGTAAGGAGTTATGACAGAATTCACTTCCTGTGCAATGTGTGTTAAAAGAGAAATTAGACAATTTCCACGGAAATCTTGAGAGGGGCTCGGGTGGCAGCCGGGCTTTCATCACACGTGGTTAAATAGTTAAGAAACACTGATGTCACCAGACCTTGTTTTGGACTGATGTTGTGAAACACTTCCAAACATTTCTTATTTCTGATTTAACAAGTGTCAGATTGCCCTATGCACAGTCAAGCGCACACTTAAAGGAGGTTTATTTGTGTGTGTGTGTGTGTGTGTGTGTGTGTGTGTGTGTGTGTGTGTGTGTGTGTGTGTGTGTGTGTGTGTGTGGGTTTGCTATTTAGGCATAATAAACACACAACCACATGTGTTTTTCTGTCCCTTAATGACCTCATCAGCCTGTATACACAGCTGTGTGGTTGCCATGGTGATGATGATGCGTCAGTAGAACATTGGAACTTCTTTGTGTCCATTGATTTACTGCAGGACTATTGGTTAAGACTAAGGGGCAACATCCAGTCGGTAAAAATGAAGCCTATGCGGAAGTGCTAAAAGTCGTTGTTAGGCGAGAATCATTGAGGCTGGCTGCAGAAAGACCAGAAGTCACATACACACCAAGCCATAGAAACAGACTTATACGGCATTGAAAAGCATAATTACAGCCTGGTTCAAAAAACAGCTGAGATCTAAAATGTTGATTTCACTATCGGCGCACACTGTACGGTGAGTGCTCCGTGTTTTTACAGTCTATGGTTCAGAAGATAAATGATAACGTCGTGAGAATCTGGAGACGATGAATATGATGATGTGTTTCCCAGGTCGGTAGAGCGAAAAATGAGGGCAGGACAGTGATCTACATATGTAGTAATGATGGAGCTGAGAAGAAAAATAGGTAAAAAAAAATAACATTACACGCAGATTACAGGCACATGAGGTTTTGTGAGCCTTTTTTGGCAAAACAGCACAATTTTTTGGTAAAATACTCTTTTTGTAAGAAGCAGGAGAAGTCAGGGAACATTTTAATCTATTTTTTATTTTTCTACAGTTAAGATTCTGAAAGTTATGACAATTTGTTCGAGAAAGTTGTAATGTCTCAGCAGCAGCCTGCTTCACTCTAGCTGAAGATGTTCCGCACTCTAGGAGCTGAGATTTCAGGGCAAAATCTGCAAGGTTGATGTTGCTTGAGCTGTGGAATCTCAAAAACTGTAAGAGGTTTCTAAAAGTAAGGTCAAACTTAAAAAGCTGAAAGATCAGTGAACATTTTAAAGCAGAAATGGAGTATGTAAGTGGAATTATGCCAAAGTTTTAGCACCTCAGAGTTTAGGGAAAATTAAGCTGACAGTCAATGATTCCCATTTATTCTCTATGAGACATTTTTCGCTGTTTTTCGCAAATAACTTGATCAAAAATTTGCGTTATAGCAAAAAAGTCAAACCACACCATTACCGACCAAACTGCACGTTTTATGTATAATTTGTGGGGGTTTTCTTGAAGTCCTAGGAGGAGAAGCGAGCCAATATTTTGTCCGAAAGATGACCTCCTAATTTTCTTACTGCAGAGGTTGATGCTTGTTATTCAACACATGAATTTGCATTTATATGTGGTTACAAAGTGTGCCACACATGCCAAAAACTCTAAAACTTACTTATATTATTTTATTCATTGTTTAAATCATGGATATTTAGTAAATGTAGGGATCATATAACACGTTGTAGAATTTAGTTGAAAATGTTTCTGTATTTGCAGATGATACTGTGATCAGATATAAGAAAGACAGAAAAACACTGACTCTATGATGACTGAAAGGTATTTCAACAAATAGTAAAACGGGAATTAATTAATTAATTTACAGTAATCATAACGAAGTTCATTCAAAAGAGTAACTGAGCACACTTTTATTAGAATAAGACCATTTAAAGTTTTTTACAGGAATACAGATTTTGATTATTCAACACCACTAGAATAAGTTTATTTGAATAAGTACATCTTTGAAGTCATCACCTTTAACCTTAAACTAAAAATAAGGTTTCTGTTTCTGTGTGCAGGAAAAAAAGCAATAAATGAAGGTTTGACGCAGTGAGATATCTGTCTGTTGCGTTGACATTGGTCAGTGGAGTCTGACAGCAGCAGAAAGATCTCTCATGTTTACATAGGTGGCGGTGTCATCATCTTCATCATAACACACCTGTCAAAAACAAAACAAAACAGAAGTTGAGCTCAATAAAAAAAAAAAAAGTTAAATTTTTTAATTGAGCTGTGTAATGTTTAACAATGTCAAACTGTTGTGTTAGGTTTACTTTACTGGTTTACAACATTTTGTTAGCCCAACTTTAGCTTAGCCATGGACCACCAAAGAAATTACAGATGAAATTATACAAACTTATTTTGTGTTTGTTGAGAATTGTCTGATGTGGCCCAACAGCGCCCCCATGCCTGTGCCCATGATGTGGCATTATGCAGTGAAAAACAGTGATATAGTTTCCACCTTACACTCATCAGCTGTCACAGAAGATGTCAAACTCTGACACTGTTTGCTAATAGCTAGCCGCTGCTTTAACAGACTGTTGGAGTAGTGTTTTTATAGCTTAAGTTAATCTATTTGCAACCTGGTTCAAAAAACGTCTGTGTGAATCGTTAATTTCACTTTCACCACACACTGTACAGGGGATGATTTTTTTCTCTAACTCTGTAGTGTAGAGGAAATTAAGATCCTGAGCTCACCCAATCAGAGGCACAGCTCAGCTCACATGACTGACAGCCGCCCTATAGCTGTACTCAAAGCTCCCATCACTTCCAATATGGCTGTGATAGCCAATCTGCTTCAAAAATCTGTTTCATAAACAGACGGGTGACGTCAGGAGGCTACGTCTGTTAATTATGCAGTCTATGGTTAAAAAGCAGCTCTGTCGTTCTTTATCTGCAATAATTTCAAACTTTTTAAAGTAATCACTTTTAATTCATTTTCCAAGCTTCTATGAAATAAACAAAACCAATTTTTTTTTACAAAATCAGTTTTATTTCATAATGTTCTTTCCCACAGTGTCCTTTTCTATTTCATAATGTTGTTTTTTATCAGAATGACTTGGTCTGTCAACAAAGCTAGAGGGTGGGACCTCTGCATGATCCTTTAAGATCGAATGGTCTCAGCATTAGCGATAAGTATCGTTTGAAGCAAGTGCTGCTGCAATGTCTGTGTAAAGGATCAGCCAATCACATAACTGGCTCTGCCTTATGTGCTTTGATTGACAGACCAAGACACTATGCTGAAAAACAACATTATAATAAAAAAAGGCCTTAGTGAAACATTATGAAATAAACATTGATTTTAGTGGATTTTTTTATTATTTTATAAAAGCTTGTAAATTAATTAAAATTTATTATTTTAAAAAGTATGAAATTTTTCAAATAATCATTATGAAATACTTAATATAATATTAGACATTACAGAATTATAAAACACATTTCATAATTAAAGCTGCAAGCAGCGTCAGACGAGTCCTCGGGCTCCTGCTGGTTCCCCCTGCCGGTCTGTCATACCTGTTTTCCCTCCACAATCAAGGTTTTACCACCACTGTTAGAGTTTCATCCCTTTCTGGCCCTCTTTGTGCCATAACAGTTGATACCATGTATTATTTCCTCTTCTGAGTCACATGACCAGCTGCACGGAACTCCTCATCAGTGTGTGACATCATCAGAGAAGAGGGAGGATTCAAATTCACAAAAAGTTTTGGACACAACTCCTTGTAGATGCCACAATTTCACCAAAATGTGTATAGAAATATGATATTTTTGTAGGAAATTTGGTCAGGAATCCATTCATGTCATTTTTAAAGCTCTACGAGTTGTACATTTTTGTCGAGAGGCCCAAATGAGGAAGCCTGCGCGATGTGGAGGCTACAAACCCATGTATTTACATGCAGGGAGCTGAGAGGGCTTCTTTGAGGTTCGCCAACTTTGAAGGCTTGCCATTTGAAAACCGGGTCCGAAATAACAACCTCCATAAGATCTTTTGTAGAGCAGGGTCTAGTCTGTCATGTGAGCAATTTATACTAATACCACTTATGGTTTTGAGAAAGATAACTTTTGCAGAAAATGCAGCAAAATCTTATTTTGAAAGGAAATTGCTGGCATCCTGTGCAAGATAGGTGAAAAATACCTCTCCCTTTTTTTGTGCGTCTCAATGAGACAGACATTGGCATTGGTTTCATCCCTTTACAACATTCCTACCTTCCGCTAGGGCCGGTTTAGTGTGTTTTTGTGTGCCTAGGTGGTGCTAGAGAGCATATTATAGGATGTTGGGGGTCAAGTTTGGTATTTTATCAAATTTTCCCGCAAACCTGGGGTGTGTGCCAATTTTGGTGAGTTTTTTAACATGGTTTTTATGAGGTCAATAATAAGACAGAAATGGATGAAGTGCGGCTGAGAACCCTAATAATAGTCTCGTATTTCAAAATGTAACGGCCATATTACATATTTTTCTATCATTTCAAAATGTTGATTTTATTTATTTAATTATGAACCTTTTGGGGTTCCATAGCTTCAGGCCTGTCTTTGCATTCTTAACAATAATTTCCTCCAACTTTGCCGCTGATACAGTAAATTTATCACGTTATTTCTCAGCCGTAGAATCGCAATGACAAAGAAGGAAGTTTTATAACTCACAGCATCGTCATTCCTTGTGGTTTTGTTCCCTGTAAAAGATGAAAACTCCAGTTTACAAAAAAAAAGAAGAGCTGCTTTGAAAGATCTTTCAATGAAAGATTGATGTGTGCTCTCACCTTTGGTTCTCTTCCATCTGATGACGACCACAACGGTGATTACAAGTGCAATGAAAAGCACCAAGGCCACAGTGATGTACAACCGCAGCCAATCTGTCAGGAAGAATTTGAGCAAAAGGAAAATATAATTTGAAAAGGAATCAACAAAGACCAGGTCTGACGTCAAACAGACGAAGATATTCTCACCTGGTTTCTCTCCTGAGGCCTGAAATCTGAAGGGAAACAGCTGCGTGTCGCTGTTTTCAGTCACTTCACACTCCAGTGAGTTGTGTCCTGATTTGTAGATGTGCTGATCAGATTTAAAGGTCACATTGATGGAGCACAGACGCCGTCCTGTTGCCAAACTTTGGCTATATTCACCCACACCCTTACCCTCATACACCCACTTCACTTTGAGTGTACACGGCTCATATGTCCACACAGAGCAGCTGAACGTCACAGAGTCAGCGGTGGTTTGTTGAGTCACTGTTAAAGATGGAGACATGGTTAGAAAGATAAAAGGAGATTGAGCTGAAAACACGATGATGGAAATACTCACTGGTCAGAACAGACAGATGAACAGCAGCATCCTGGATTTGTTTTCCACTGGTTGGGTACTGCTGACAATCGTAACGACCAACGTCTTCCTCTGTGACCTTCTTTATGAGCAGAGAGCAGTTTGCTGTAACAATCAGTCTGTCTGATTTAGCTCCAGCGTTTACACCAATCCGCCCATGAGTAACCAGCTCCACTGCTGCTGTGTTAGATGAATCGGTGTAGACCCAGGTAGTAAAAAGACACTCAGATTGATTTCCGATCAGATTCTCACAAAACAAAGTGACGTCATCTCCAGCTCTGACCGTGTGGTGAAGAGGTTTTAATCCAGCTGCTCCTGAGAAAATGACAAGACATGATCAAAACTAACCTTAACGAGTTGACACAGTAAGTCTCAAAGCTCCTTCAGTAACTGTGATAGAAATCTTCTTACCTGTGAAGTGAAGCAGTGCTGTTAGAAATAAAGAGATCTGAATCCATCTGAACTCCATGATCCTGATCCTCTGTCTCTCTTCTTCTTTGTTTCACACACATATTCTCTGTTTCCGTATTAACAGATGCTTTATCTTCCTCCTTTATTTTTTTAAGATGCCACATCCTCATTGAGACGTCAAGTGTGGTTTAAGTCTTTACCTCTTGCGTCAAAGAAAATCACCTCAAAAGTCTCAACTCAATATCTTATCATTGTGGTGTACGACCTATGGTTAAATTTAACTTCTCTCACTGTTTCATCAACTTTTTCTCATACCCCCCCAGCCACCGTACTTTGCAGAGCAGATGGACCTGCCTCATTCAGTTTCTGAAATCCTGCAGATCAATCTTGCCAGGCCCCACTGACCAACAAATTCACTCGGCTTAAATCTGACTGGCCCAGTCAGGGAAGAGAGGCGGGAGCTGCTAACAGACGTGACGTCAGCAGACTTTCGTACTCGTCAGCGTTCCTTTGATTCTTAAGTTAACTTTACAAAAACAGCAGCAGCCGTCTAACGCCATTATCACGGCTGTTTCTTGTGTTCCTGTAGTTGTTCGTCTATTGTTTCTCAGCAGCGACGCACATAGGCTACGTCATACCGTGGCTTGGTCTGTGGTGAGTGTGTCAATCAGAACGGTCGTCCAATCACCAGCTGCTGATTTTTTTTGAAGGTCCCACCTCTGAAATCAAATCTGAAGAGCTGCTACCGAGACGGACTAGTGAAATATTATTTTTATTACTGGCTTCTGTCTTCTTTTTTAAATTTGACCTTTCATTTTATAAATTTGACTAACCTTCACATTGTTTGTACTGAAATCTCCCTCTTTTTAATCAACCCAGCGAAAATTGGCTGATGTAGCATAAAATAAAAGATACAAGCAGTAAAATAACAGCTCTAACTGAATCATAAAAACTGCTCTGAAATACATGATACGTCTGATTTTTTGCTGCACTTCTCAAACCTGTGTTCGTATTAAACATTTAAAGAATTAACTGTGTTTATCAAGTTTTTGTTTTTAGTTATGGTCGTATAAATTGTTCTTAGTGAATTTTTTTTGTATGTATATGTATGTATGTGTGTATGTATGTATGTACATTAGATAACTAGCTTGAGTGATAATGGGTGTTATTCTTTTTTCGTTTCTTTTTAAGCTTTTCCTTATTTTCTTTTTGCTTTTCTTTTTTTACTCTTCTTTTTAAACTTTCTCTTCTTTTTTTTTTCTAATTTCTAATTTTCTAATTTTCTTAAATTTTAACTTTCTTTCCTTTTCCTTTTTCTCCTTTATTTTTTAACATTCTAATTTTCTTTTTTCTTCTCTTGTATTTTTTTACTTTTTCTTTTTTCTTTTCTTTTTTTTCCACTTTCTGTCCATTTTTAACATTCTTTTTTGTTTTTCCTTTTTTAAGCTTTCTCTTAGTTTCTTTTTTCTTTTATTAACTCTCTTTTCTTTTCTTTTTTAACTTTCTTTTCTTTTTTCTTTTCTTTTTCTTTTCCTATTTGCTTTTCTTTTTTCACTTTCTGTCCTTTTTTTTTTTTTTCCTTTTCAATTCATATCTTTTCTTTTTTTTAACTTAATTTCCTTTTCCTTTTTACTTTTCTTTTTTTTTAATTATTTTTTTCTTTTTTCTTTTCTTTTTCTTTTTTTTTTACTTTCTGTCCTTTTAAAACTTTTTTTCTTTTCTTTTCTTTTACCATTTTTTCTTGTTCTTGTCTTCTTCTTTTTTTTAAGAAAATAACAGGAATCCATATCAGGCTACATGGGGGTTGGGATGTCCACCTTTAAGGTTTGCGGCGTGTGTGTGTGTGTGTGTGTGTGTGTGTGTGTGTGTGTGTGTGTGTGTGTGTGTGTGTGTGTGTGTGTGTGTGTGTGTGTGTGTTTGTCCAAGACAACCACACCCAAAAAAATAGACCAACTGTAAACGCATAAAGACCATTGGGAGCACATCCCTCACAAAGACCAGTCAATGAACTCGGTGAACACGTGAGAGACAAAACACCACAACCCAACAGTGCGAAACAAAGAGACTAGGACCATGTTCACACCTAGCTGGTACTCTGGGAAACTGCATTAATCATTGTACATTTAGTCCTATAGTCACTGAAAACAAACCCCGCCAAAGTGAAGAATTGGAAAACTCTGGTTTCATGGTTTTGTGTTGACGCTGGGGGATGTAGCTTGCAGTTCTGAAATGTCACACCT
The DNA here is from genome assembly GCF_033239565.1 of Halichoeres trimaculatus. NCBI lineage: Eukaryota > Metazoa > Chordata > Actinopteri > Labriformes > Labridae > Halichoeres > Halichoeres trimaculatus. Next base: position 29,883,142 of record NW_027437191.1, read on the forward strand.
GAATAACAGAGGTTCATGCTGATTGGATCACACAGCATTAGTGTGTGATAGACACCAAAATATGGGTTTGCCATGCTTCAAGCTACACAAATCAACAGCTTTGCCCGCTGCGTCTGAACAAAAGTATTTCTAAAAGTGAATGAGGAGTGACATTCGTTTTTGAAAATACCTCGCTATTTGTGGACAAGGCCTGAATACTGACCAGGGCAATAATCAGAATCAGAATCAGAATCATCTTTATTGGCCAAGTATTTTCAAGAATACAAGGAACTTGACTCCGGTTTAAACTGCACTCTCTCAGTACAAACGTGGATAGAATTAACAAGAGTAGAAAAATAGAGTTTAAGTAGTAGAAAAAGAATAATAATTATTACAACATCAAATAAAGAACTCTGCACAGAGTAAATACAAAATATATACACAATTTAAGTTAGGGAAATAGTGCACTGAATAAATGTCATAAAAAATGTGCAATTTGCAACAGGGAATGGAAGATGGATGTGCAATAGAAACAGAACAGAGAGACTGTGGCTGTAAGACACAGGTGAGACAATAAGACACAGGTGAGACGATAAGACACAGGTGAGATGATAAGACACAGGTGAGACAGTGAGACACTGGTGAGACAGTGAGACACAGGTGGAAATACTAAGCACACAATCACAGGGGAGAGCCAACACAACAACAGGAAGTAGCACAAGGCACAACACACAGGAAGAAAGAACTCTTCAAAATAAAACAGAAACTTTTCTTCAAACATGGCGAGAACAACAACAAAAACAACAACAAAGAGAAATGTCATAAATGATTTTGAAATAGGATTAATACAACACTTTTAGAAATTTAGTTTACTGGTGCTCCCTCTTCAAACTGCTCTCTTTGTAACACAAGTCTCAAACATTACCAGAAGTAAAAATCAACACAAAAATTGAAATATTTAATCTTTGGCTTAAACTCTGTCACCTCTTATTGACATTAATGTTAAGACAAAAGCACATTTTCTTAAATTTTACAGAAATCAACATCTTTACAACATGAATTGCAATTTCACTGCCCGAAGTTGTTTTCATAGAGGTAAAGTCTTATCTGTGACGCACTTTACTTTGCCTGAGTTACTTTCCATCTTAGAAAACAAAACACAGAGGAGTACAAGTTAAATGTCTGCAGATTAAGAACAGATGATACAGAAATGAGACAAACCAACACGTGACAACTAGGATTTAAAATTCTCAACAACAACAATTAATATGAAATGCTTGAGCTTTTTCACATCTAATACTGGGAACTACAATGACCCTTCTGTACATCAAGACTCCCTGCCTTCCTGAGAGAATAAACAAGGACATCGTGCAGTGGGATTATAAAATCCTGAGCTGTAACTTCAGTCTGGGCTCATTTCTTTGTGTTGTTGATGTTGATGCAGAGGCTCCTGGGTTCAGCAGAAACTCCATCAGCAGCAGGAGCAGGAGGAGGAGAAGAGGGGGAAGAGGGTTTCACAGTGGCATAGGTCACAGGTCCTTGATCACCTCCACCAGCTTTACGCTGAACCTGAAGGAAAAGGATTTAAGTTTAGGGACTTTAAGTGACAAATAAATGCAAGTCAGTGCCACAAAATCAAGCATGAGTAATTACACAGTTACATATAAATCAGTTATGAAAACATATAGAAGTCAAAAGATGCCTCTTTATGTATGGATAGAGCTGTGATGACAACACGTTAACTCTGGTGTGTGTTAACTTTTCAAAAGATCATCCACAAATAAGAGTACAGCTTAAAATGTGTTTATTCTGATATTTAAAACAAAACAAAAATACAGAGGGGATGGTTATCTAATGTTGTGAGTTATGCTGAAATATAAGAAACAATTTGAATTTAGACTAAAAAACAAAAAAGAAAGTTCTACTATGAAAATGAAATTTCCAGGATTAGAAATGCTCAAAGCCAGAAATGATGTCTCCTAAAAAACTGAAATGTTAGCAATGAAATAAAATTTACAGCGGAATGTTAAATTGTTGAGTAAGAAAGATGCAACATCAGCTATAAGGTTAAAATCTCTGCAATGAAGTTAAAATGTAACAAAAAAAAAAAATCAAATTTTTAAAAAATAAAGGTAAAATGTTAAAAAATAAAAGTTAAAATCTTTAAAAATAAAAGTTAAAATGTTAAAATGTTAAAAAATAAAAGTCAAAATCTTTAAGAATAAAAGTTAAAATGTTGAAAAAAATAAAAGGTAAAATGTTGAAAATAAAATGAAATTTTGAAATTCATTGGCTAAAATTCACTGAAAAAAAGTCTGTTCGTATTACTTAAAAAAATGTGCAAATCTGTTTCACATTCTAAAATTGTGATTACAGCAAATGATTTCTATGTGTTTTATAAACTTAATCATTTATTGTTTTAAATACATGACTTTTTTATTTTGATCTAAAATGTTTCTTTGATGTTAGGTGTAGATATATATATTTACTTATAAATATGTATATATATTTACTTATACTTATATTTACTAGATGTTAATCCACTTAACTATATTGTGTAAATCAAAGCATTTTATATGTGTGTTGTATATATTAACAATGAGTTATGGCAACTTTATTATTTATGTATTTTAAACATATTGTATTTTAGTATAGATTACCTAACCTTTAAAAAATATCTTCTATTATGAATTTATAAAGCTATTGCTCTTTTTTTCAATGTTTAGGATCACACTACTTTTGTTTACAGGCTTTAAAACAAATAAACCATTTTTGTATCCCCCTCTCTGTAACATTTCTATATCCAAAAAATCTTGAAGTGTTAAAAAGTATGATTAAGGCAAAGTTAACAGTAAAGTAAAAATGACCCTAATTGAGCTGGTAATGTGTAAACAAAGTTTTATAGATTCATATTGGCAGTAAAGTATCCTACATGCTGAAATCTTTAAAATAAGACCAAATATTAGCAATGCATTCAAAATTTCTGCTATAAAGTTAAAAGGGAAAAAACAGAGTCGAAATATTGGAAATAAAGTGAAATGTTGAAAATGTAGTTATGATGCGCGAAAACAAAAAATAAATCAAATTTTAATCAGAAGAGATATCAACCTTGTAGAAGTTAAATGCTAAATGAATAATAAATAAACTTAATGTGACCAATTCGGAGACAATTTGAAGTATAAGGTTGAGATCACAGACGTAAAGCTGAAGTATTGTCATGAAGATGAATCTGAAAGAAATGCTAAAAATGCAATTATGTTACAAATAGAAGGTAAATTTTATAATGACTGATCCAAAATAGGAATAAAAGCTCAAAGCTGTGAAAAAAAGGAAAAATGTTAAAATTTCTTCTCTTAATATGAAAAATGAATTTTAAATACATATACTGACTATCTGCTCAAATGTTAAAAAAAAAGTCTCATTGTTGCTTGAAAGATCAAGAATAAGGTTGACATGAAGAACAAATACTATTTTTGTTATCATTATTATTATTATTGACTGTCTGGTTTTACATTCACCATCACTGATCAGCTTACCCGAGCTGTACCGTTGCTCTTGTTTGTGAAGCTGATGGTGGCATAGGCATCTTCAGGATTAACCTGCAGATAAACAAAGACAAACAGCGACATGTTTACTCAGAGAGGAAACAGGTAATTCACTTCTGCTTTTTCAGAGTGACTGTTTTAAACCCCAGTGCTTTAGAAACGATACCTGGAAATGTTTTTCTTAGTGGCTGTCTGATCTCAGACTTCTGGTTTCATGAGAAAACGGTGATACTCACCATCAAGTTGCATCATTTAACTTCCTCTTTGCCCCCCTTCTTTTTTCTCTCTGCGCACATGCAAATATCCTCAAAGAAGCTGCTTTCTGACGTCTACAAATTCTGACTTGTACAGATTAATCCATATTTAGCAGTTTGACTGCTGCTGGTTTCTTCTTAAACAGAAAAAGGTTGGACCCAAAATTGGGTTTTGAGAAAACCCACTGGAACACCCCTAGGGACCTCATGGATGCACCCTAGAAGTTTAGGAGCCCTCTGGCTCATTTGGTTTCAGTTTGGTGAGAGGCTAAAAAACAGTCCAATCCCCCCCCCCCCCCACAAAAAAAAAGAAAAAAAGAAAAAGAACCTCAAAAAACTGCAAATTTTTGAAAGTTGAACCCAAAACCCTGTTTTGAGAAAACCCCTTAAAAGTTTTGGAGTCCTCAGGCTTCATTTTTTGGAGTAACAGCCAATTTGGTGTAAGGCTAAAACAGTCCTATTTTGCCCCGAACAAAAGCCAGCCAAAAATTGTGTTTTGCCTGGAAGAAAAGCCGGCATAAAAACTGTGTTTTTCCAAAATTTGAACCGAAACCCAGTTTTGAAAAAAAAAAAAAGAACCCACTGGGGATGCTCCAGGGGACCTCATGGAAGCACCCTAAAAGTTTCAGAGCCCTTGGGGTATGTTTCGTGGAGTAACAACCAAATTGGTGTAAAGCTAAAAACAGGCCTAATTTGCCCCAAAAAATAGCCTGCAAAAGACTGTTTTTTTTAAATTTGGACCTGAAACCCAGTTTTGAAAAAACCGACTGGGGACGCTCCTAGGGACCTCATGGATGCACCCTAGAAGTTTCAGAGCCCTCAGGCAATGTTTTGTGGAGTAACGACCAATTTGGTGACAAGCTTAAAAAAAACAGACCTGATTTGCCCCCGAATAAAAGCCTGCAAAAATCTGTGTTTTGACTAAAATTTAACCCACAACGGTTTTGAGAAAACCCACTGGGGATGCTCTTAGGGACCTCACAGACATGCCCTAAAAGTTTTGGAGCCCTCAGGTTTTAATTCGTGGGATTCGGCCAATTTGGTGAAAGGCTAAAAACAGTCCTATTTTGTCCAGAACAATATCCTGCATCCACCATCTGAAACTTAAACCGAAACCCAGTTTTGAAAAAACCCTCACAGATGCACCCTAGTAGTTTTAGAGCCCTCTGGGTCGTTTTATGCACGAACAGCCAGTTTGGTGAAATGTTAAAAACAGGCCTATTTTGCCCCTAAAAAAGACCCCAAAAAACTGTGTTTTTCTGAAAGTTGGACCCAAACCTGGTTTTGAGAAAACCCACTGGGGAAGCTCCTAGGGACCTCACGGTCGCACCCTAGGAGTTTCAGAGCCCTCTGGTTATGTTTTGTGGAGTAACAGCCGATTTGGTGAAGGGCTACAAACAGGCCCCAAAAAACAGCCTAACTACAAGCTTGTATACTTAAAATACATGCAGCCTTACTGATCATGTATGATGTGTTTTTTTTTTAAACCAATAAAAAAATAAAAGCTAATGAAGAATACTATGTTCCAAAGTGGGTTTCAGTGTCTCAAACAGCTGCTGTGAATAAAAAAAAAAAAATGTCCCATTTAATGTAATTTTAGCATTTCTGTCAAATACCCCAGTCCTTGATTTAAAACAGTTTATCCTGTAGTTTCTGAGCTGTAAATCTATAAATGAAGTTTTTTAACTCACAACATCATCGTTCCTCTGTGTTTGGTTCCCTGAACAGACACAAAGAGTAATCATCAGTCTCCAGACATAAAAACAGCATTTTGCACAAAATAAAAGCTTTTAAAACAGCTTTACCTTGAGTTCTCTTCCACCTGATGACTTTCACAACGATGATCAGAAGTGCCACACACAGCGGCTCAGCCACTGCGACGTACAACCACGGAGACACTGAGAAATGAAAGACATTTTTGTGCAGATTTTGGTTTATAATTTTTTCCATCTGTTTAAAAAAAGAGGAGATGAAATAAGACACACGAGTGTGATTCTTTACCGTGTGAAGCGTCTTCTTTTTCAGGCACGGGTCCGCTCTCTGCTGTAACGTGGTTCACATTTGGTCTTTGAGTTGTTGTTGTTTGGGGTTTTTTTGGGTTATTACTCTTGTCTTGATAAACAAACATAACCGAAAAAACTTGAAATCTTTAAAATCTTCAACATTTGGAGATAACTGTTGAGTTACTTGTTTCCTCACCTGAAAGTCTGAAGAGAAAACGCAGCCTCATGTTACCTACAGACACTTCACACTCCAGGGAGTTAAATCTTGATTTGTAGACATCCTCATCAGTCTCAAAGGTTTTATCGGTGTAACAGATATTACTTGGTGGTCTTGCACTGATATCTTGTTTCTCCACATCTTTACCCTCATACAGCCACTTCACTCTGAATCTACACAGTTCACACATCCTCACATAGCAGCCCAATGTCACATCATCCCTGTTCTTTGTCTCAGTCACTGTTGAAGATGGAGATATGTTTCAGTTTTCTGTTTGAATGAGACAGTTTGAGCTAAAAAAATGATGAGAGAAATACTCACTGGTCAGAAGAGACAGAAAAACAACAGCAGCAGGTTCTTGTGTCTCAGTGGTTGGGTACTGTTCACATCTGTAACGTCCAACATCCTCGTCTGTGACGTTCTTTATGATCAGAGAACAGTCGTCTGTAACGTTCAGTCTGCCTGATTTAGCTCCAGCATTTATAACATCCCCACGAGTAACCAGCTCTACAGTTGCTGAGTTTGATGAATCACTGTAGACCCAGGTGGTATAACAACACCCAGGCTGATCTTCAATCACATTCTCACAAAACAAAGTGACGTCGTCTCCAACTCTGACAATGTGGTAGGGATTTCTTGTTTCAACTGCTGAGAAGAGTCAAAAATTTAAGTGAGATGTTGGACAGGTCTGTTACAACTCGTTAGTTTCTTTAAATTATTCTTTATCACAAGATCTAAAAGCTTATTGTTGTTATAGACAGTAACAGATTCAGCTTTTTGTTTGCACGTCATGAGACATCAGTAATCCTACCTTCAAACTGAAGCAGCGCAGAAAGAAACAAACACATCTGGATCCATTTCAAGTCCATGTCGAGACTCTCTGTCTTTCTTCTTCTCCTCTTATGATAAAAAACATCCAAATATCTGAGACATCCTTATTAAGAGCATTAATGAACCCACCCCTCTTCCTCAGTGTGATGTCACTTCCTCTGTGACTTAAGGCCAGCTTTAACTCTTCACTCCTGCTCTGTTTCCAGTTCCTTAATGCGTTTGTGACGCAGATGTTTCTCACCTCCTGAGGTGGAGGACAGAGGAAGCTGAAGGTGTGAAGATGGTTGGTTGAGATAAATATCTCAAAATATTACGTTTAATCAGAAACGTAGAGGAATTACTGAGAAGTTTGACTGAAAAGGTCAACAAATTAAAGGAAATGTGAGGAGTTTGAAAGTGATCTTGTAAAAGACTCCCCTCTAGATTTACGCCAGATCATAATCCACGCTTTAAAATGAGATTATCAGCACCAATGTTGCTGCTTACAGGTTATTTTAAATTGCTACTTCTTAACTTCCAGATCAAGTCGTCCAGGACCAGATTTATCTAAGGCAGGTCTAGGTCTCTATGACAACACCACGCCGGCTGACGATTTAGAAGTGAGAAGAGAGATCTGTGTGACACTGGAGCCTAACTGTCAGACAGAAAAAGGACAGAAGAGCAGATGAAAGCAAAATAGGAGAGTGATAGAGCACAAGCGAAAGGCTAACACCGGAGCTAAACTGTTTGTGCTAATGTTCATTCCAACCCACAGTCAGCAGTTATTCTGCAGTGGTCTGTTCAAACTTGAGAGTCTATCAATAAAATGAAGAGTGAGGTTACGTTAGCTCTGATTGGTAGATGACTGGCAGGACATAACCAGGATTTACTAACGTTACACATTACAGACACGTCTTAGAGCACCGGGCTGCCAGCTGTGCTAAATATAAACAGCTACTAAACTACTTACAAACTGACAGCGTTTACTTGTTGTCACATTAGCCTACAGATACGTCAGAGCACTGGGCTGCCGATAGCACTACAATCAGCCGGCTGCTAAGTCTGCTCGTTGTCACGTTTCAAACTGTAAAAACTAAAAACTGCACTGATAAATACCTCACCTGTAAGCGTTATATCCAGTAAAAAGTTGTCTTGAGCAAAGAATTTTTTTTCTATCCAATCTCCATTTAATACCAAAACAAACACACGATTCGCTAAAAGTACTTTACAGCAGTGTACGGAGACTCCAGGCCACAAGGTGGCTAGGGAGTTCAATTAAAACAGATCCTCCTCCCAGCATCTTTAAAAAAGTGCCCTCAAAAGAATTTTCCCATCTTGGCATTTTTCATTGTCGCACATAACCTGGAGTCAAAAAAAATCTTGTGAATAATTATCTAAACAAGAAGATTTTTTGTGTTTTTAAAATTGTACATGTGAAGCCGTATTATTTGTTAATTATTTGTTACTAACAAATATTTGATTAAAAAGAAAAACTTTTGATATACATTTTATATTAATTTGCAAAAATTATTGATGCTTCAAAGTTGCGAAAAAAAAATAAAATTTCAAAAAATTTGATAATTTTAACAAAAATAAATATACAAAAAATCTGCAGAAATTTGCAAATAGAAAAAATTCAAGAATTCATCAAAAGTTTTTAAAATGAGAAAATAGAAAAAAAATGTAATTTAAATATTTGCCTATTTTTCTAAAATATGGAATTTAAATAAATTTTAAAATTCAAAATAAATGTTTTTTTTTCTTAATTTGAAAAAAGTTGAAAAAATATTCAAATAAATTCTTGAAACATTTTTAAAAAATTGCAAAAATCTAAAAAAAAAAAAAGAAAGAAAGAAAGCTCTAGTGTTAGTGTCTCAAATCATTAAAACTTCTGAAAGAAAAAACAAATTTGTAGTATTCAATTATGTTTCTTTAATGCCACAAGGAGCCATTGCAAGGGTTCCAAAAAGTGGGATGATACAATTTGGTAATTTGGGAAGTTTTCACAGTTCATCAGTGAATGAACAGAGCAATTTTCATCTCATCTGACCAAAACTAAAGATAAGGTGATGTTTTTGCACTCTGGGGTCTGTTTGTTTCTTCCTGTTTGACTTTTCTCAGAACTGAAGGATGGAGGGGGAGGTATTTCAGTTAGATGTGAGAACAACTACAGCACAGCACTCGTGAATAAAAGTTACAAATAATCAAAAATGTAAAGATTTTTGTTTCACAGAAACATTTCCTGCACCGTGAAGGAGTGTTGAGCCTCTGTGACTTTGGGCCAGCTTTAACTCTTTATTCCTATTTATTTATTTATGTTTCAAGCACGAGAAACTATGAAACTACTCTTTGATCCACGGTCAATGGCGATGAGTCCCTTTTTTTTTTCTGTTGCCGTGAAAAGAAATATACACAAAAAAGATTTTCTAAAGTCTGCTCTGTTTCCAGTTCTTTGCTGCGTTAGTGACGTAGATGTTTTTCACCTTCTGAGGTGATGAAGAGGGGGGTTTAAAGGTGTGAAGATTCAGAGTTTAGATAAATATCTGAAAATATTACTTCTTAATTTGGAAAGATGTTTCAGAGGGAACTTAGAGGAGTTATTGTAAACTTTGAACAAAAATCATAAATGTAAAAGCCGAAAAAGATAAAATAAAATAACTAGGGCTGTCATTTTAACGCGTTAATTAGATTAATTAATTACACCGCAAATTAATGCGTCATAAAAATTAACGCAGATTAATCTGGATCCCAAACCCGCGAGGCGTTCAAAGGCGCACTTATTTTTAAATGTCTGGCATTTTCAAACCGTTTGTCCTACATGAAAAAAGTGGTGTTCTTGTCAGATTTTCAAATTTCCGACGGTCCCTGAATGTATCACACCTGGCAACATGCTTTGAACCGGGGGAAGAGATAGCGCCGTTAAAGGATAAGTTCGGTTTATGCAGCTTTTACATTGTTTATAGAATGAAGTAGAACAAAATACTCACCCAGAAGGCTTTCCTGATCCAAGCAGTGCTTCGGGAGATATTAAGATCCAAAAATCGTGCAGCGGATGTCCGTATAATGGGATCCATCAGGGCATAGACAGCACCGCTCCTAAAACTGTGCAGTACTCTCTGGAGCACTGACTCCTTTCTTTGAGGGGCAAGCGTTAACAAAGTCTTCGTCAGTTCAGAGGTCAGTACAGCCGCACAGCGCTGTCTGGAGTGACACAGACTGCAGCAGAGGACTATCTGGGAGCCGACCATGATGGAATATTGGTGAAAAACACGAGTTTCTGGACGATTAATGCAGTTTTAGGAGCGGCGCTGTCTATGCCCCGATGGATCCCATCATACGGACGTCCGCTGCACGATTTTGGATGTAAATATCTCCCGAAGCACTGCTTGGATCAGGAAAACCTTCTTGGTGAGTATTTTGTTCTACTTCATTCTATAAACAATGTAAAAACTGTATAAACCGAACTTATCCTTTAAGGGGACTGCGTCCACATCTCGTTTATTCACACGTCCTTTTTGAAAATCTACAGAAAATCAACCGTTTGCTCTAGCTCAATTCTGTAAAAAAAATGGGTAATTTTACACTCTCTACTGCATCAAACAAGCCCTGAATGATCGAAAAAGGTCCTGTATTTAAATCTAAAGAATTCTTTGAAAATTTGCTTCCATCTTCCTGGTGTCATGTTTCAGCTTGGGGCTGCTCTGCACCAATGAGCAACAGTTTGTGTGTTCAGAGCATGTTAAACTGAGAATACTTCACTTTTCTTTGATCCAAGACTTGAAAAAAGTGTTCTGTACATAGTTCCTCACAGTTTTTAGCCTTTAGCCCTGGTTCTCCTGACCTCAGAGAAGTATAGAAGTTCATATTGCAGTGAAAATTGAGTCCACATCGAGTAAAAATGTGAACAGAAGCAAAAAAAAACGTCCTAAAAATCAAATCAGCTTATCTTAGGTGCAGGACTGTGTAGATTTTGTAAAGATAGAACTATAAAACTTTTTTCATGTGTTCCTTATGCCTCAGGGAACCTAAAAATGTGTTGTATATATTCCGACCTTATTTTTAAATGTCTATTAATGTAATTTTAATGTCCTGGAATTCAAATTCTTTATTTTGGGACCTTGAGCAGATATGAGATTAAAATGCGATTAATTAGATTAATTAATTACAAATCCTGTAATTAATTAGATTAATTTTTTTAATCGCCTGACAGCACCAAAAATAACAAAATGTTTGGACCCATCACTGTAAGAAACTATAAAACTATTGATAATCAATGAAGAGATGCAGCCACTCACAGAGGAACTCTCTCAGAGTTGAATAAATTACTGCGTATTGTATGTATCATCTCAATGAGAGAAAGATCTGGTGACAGAAGAACTGTAACGTTAATTTAATCAACAACACAACCATAACTCAATGTACAACACATGAAGAAGCTCAGGTAACCACAGGCCTGTCAGGAAGGTTCATGTGATTATAACTCTGTTAGTAATGATATAAACATTGAACACTGAAGAAATGAGTGATTGATATTTCTTTATTTGCAGATGACACTGTGATCAGATATAATACAGAGAATCTATCACAGCAACAAAGCAAAATAAAAACTTGCTTTAAGAAGCACAGAGTGATAGAAACAGACAATTCTGAGGTTTCCGGTCATTAACTATTTCCTGACACTTCAGATATTTGCTGACAAATAAAAGCTCATTAAATCTGGATAAATAACTAAACATGATTCTGTCTGTAAATAAAACCTTGGGATAAAAACAATTTTTAAGTATAAATGTTCAGTACGCTTTAACAGTAGGGTGCAAAACACTATTAATCAATTTTAAAAAATGTTAACTAGTTCCTATTAAAACTTGAGAACGTAATCTAAAATAGATTTAAAAAAAGGGTTACATAACCTTTATATATATATATATATATATATATATATATAGAACATATTTGTTCAGTGACGTCTGGATGAAGCTGAAGACTCTCCAACATTTTCATAGTGCACTGTGTCGTCACGTTGATTGTAACGCACCTGTTAAAAAAACATCAACAGCAGAAAATAGAAAGAAGAAATTCAATTTTTAATTTTCCAGAAAAATGAATGAATTAATTTAAAACATAAAATTCAAACTCTCACCTTGATTTGTCCTGGAGGTCTCTGGTTCCCTGAAAATAAAGCACAGAGAAACATTTCAGCTCCAAACAGCAGGTTTCTGAAAATCAGTCTGAACTCATGTTGGTCTGAATGTTCTCACCTCCAGCTCTGAAGAGAAGAACAGTGAGCAGAGAGACCAGGACCAGTTCAGACACACGCAGAGCCAACATGAAGAAGTCCAGACCAGAACAACACCTACAATCTGTCAGGAGCAGAGATTATAACAGTTGTTTTCTGTTGGTCTTTTCTTTTTTTCCAGGAAGTCCTTGATAGTCTTGAAGTCTTGATAAGTTTATACAAACTTAAAATTCATCAAATCATCAACATTTTCAGGTAACTCTTGGTGTCAGTGTAAGTGTCTTCCACCTGGTTTCTCACCTGAGGGCTGTGATTCCTTACCGTGTGAAGCGTCTTCTTTTTCAGGTACGGGTCCGCTCTCTGCTGTAACGCAGTTCACATTTGGTCTTTGAGTTGATGTTGTTTTGGGGGTTTTTGGGTTATTACTCTTGTCTCGATAAACAAGCATAACAGAAAAAACTTGAAATCTTTAAAATCTTCAACATTTGGAGATAACTGTTGAGTTACTTGTTTCCTCACCTGGAAGTCCGAAGAGAAAACACTGCCTCATGTGGTTATCTTCAGACACTTCACACTCCAGGGAGTTAAATCTTGATTTGTAGACATCCTCATCAGTCTTAAAGGTTTTATCTGTGTAACAGATATTACTTGGTGGTCTTGCATTGATGTACGGTTTCTCCACATCTTTACGCTCATACAGCCACTTCACTCTGAATCTACACAGTTCATAAGTCCTCACATAGCAGCCCAACGTCACCTCATCACTGTTCTTTGTCTCAGTCACTGTGGAAGATGGAGATATGTTTCAGTTTTCTGTTTGAATGAGACAGTTTGAGCTGAAAACATGATGAGAGAAATACTCACTGGTCAAAACAGACAGATCAACAAAAGCAGCAGGTTCTTGTCTCTCAGTGGTTGGGTACTGTTCACATCTGTAACGTCCAACATCCTCCTCTGTGACCTTCTTTATGATCAGAGAACAGTTGTCTGTAACGTTCAGTCTGTCTGATTTAGCTCCAATCTGCCCACGAGAAACCAGCTCTACTCCTGCTGAGTTTGATGAATCCCTGTAGACCCAGGTGGTATAACAACACCCAGGTTGATCTTCAATCACATTCTCACAAGACAAAGTGATGTCGTCTCCAGCTCTGACAATGTGGTGGGGATTTCTTGTCTCAACTGCTGAGAAAGGTCAAAAATTAAAGTGAGATGTAAGACAGGTCTGTTACAGCTCGTTAGTTTCTTTAAATTATTCTTTATCACAAGATCTTAAAGCTTATTGTTGTTACAGACATTACAGATTCAGTTTTTGTTTTGCAGTACCTTCAAACTGAAGCAGCGCAGAAAGAAACAGACACATTTGAATCCATTTCAGGTCCATGTCGTGACTCTCAGTCTTTCTTCTTCTCCTCTTATGATCACAGTGTCCAAATATCTGAAATCATCCTTATTAAGAGCATTGATGAACCCACCCCTCTTCCCCAGTGTGATGTCACTTCCTCTGTGACTCAAGGCCAGCTTTAACTCTTCACTCCTGTTCATTAATTTATGTTTCAAGCAGCTAGAAACGATGAACACTACTCTTTGCTCTCACAAGGTTTTTTTCTGTGACTGTAAGAAGAAATTTATATGAAAACATTTTTCCAAAGTCCGCTCTGTTTCCATTTCTTTGCTGCGTTAGTGACGCAGTTGTTTTTTCACCTACTAAGGTGACAAGGAGGGGGGATGTAAAAGGTGTGAAGATTCTGAGTTTTGATAAATATCTGAAAATATTGCTTCTTAATTTGGAAATATGTTTTAGAGGACACTTCAAGAAGTCATTGTGAACTTTGACAAAAATTTATTTTGAAATTTAATTTGATTTACTTAGATTTATTCAATTTAATTTAATTTAGTTTAATTTAATTCAAAACTAAATGAAGTAAGTGTACATAATCAAATTAATTTGAAATTATTAAATCAAATCAAACCATACTTAATTGAATTGAATTAATTATTTTGATAAATTAAATTACATTGAATTTGAATTTAATTTTATTTAATTTTATTTAATTCTATTTAATTTTATTTAATTTTATTTAATTTACAAATATGATAAAGCCCTTCATCATCTTGAGTAAACCCCTTTACTCCTCAAGTGTGGAGATCATAGACGAGGTGATATCTTTTTATGCCAAGATCTGTTTGTTTCTTCCTGTTTGACTTTTTTAGATGACACCTAGAGCAGTTATTGTGAAATTTGAACAAAGACATAAATGTTAAAAAAAGAAATAAAAAAAGAAATAAAATTAAATTTAATAAAATAAAATTAATTTTTAATTATAATTGTATTAAAATTAAGTTAAAAAATTAAATTAAAATAAATCATTAATTTTTATCAGGTTAAATGATTAAAAATAAAATAAATCAAATAAAATTAAAATTAATTAATTTAATTTAATAATTATAATAAATGATAAATAATTAAATTAAATTTAAAAATAAATTATTTAATACGCCAAGATCTGTTTGTTTCTTCCTGTTTGACTTTTTTAGATGACACCTAGAGCAGTTATTGTGAAATTAGAACAAAGACATAAATGTTAAAAAAAGAAATAAAATAAGAAATAAAATTAAATTTAATAAAATAAAATTATTTTTTTAATTATAATTGTATTAAAATTAAGTTAAAAAATTAAATTAAAATAAATCATTAATTTTTATCAAGTTAAATTATTAAAAATAAAATAAATCCAATAAAATTTAAATAAATTAATTTTATTAAATAATTATAATCAATGATAAATACTCAAATTCAATTTAAAAATAAATTATTCAATACACCAAGATCTGTTTGTTTCTTCCTGTTTGACCTTTCTCAGAACTGAAGGCTGGAGGGAGGTTTTTTCACAGGATATGAGTACAACAAGTAAGTAAGTAAAAGTTATACTTAGTTAAAAATGTAATTATTTGGTTCAGTGAGACTTTCACAGAAACATTTTCTGCACCATGGAGAAGTTTAAAGCCTAAAGACAAATTTTCAGTGTTGCGCTCACATCTCTGGACACATCACTGTAAGAAACTATAAAACTACTGATAATTGATAAAGAGATGCAGCCACTTCCAGAGGAATTGTCTCTGAGTTGAATAAATTACTGCATATTGTATGTATCATCTCAATGAGAGAAAGATCCGGTTACAGAAGAACTGTAGCGTTAATTTAATCAACAACACAACCATAACTCAATGTACAACACATGAAGAAGCTCAGGTAAACACAGACCTGACAGGAAGGTTCATGTGATTATAACTCTGTTAGCAAATTATTTAAACATTAAACACAGAAGAAAAAATGGGTGATTGATATTTCTTTATTTGCAGATGACACTGTGATCAGATATAATACAGAGAAAACAGACACCAACTCTCTTGAGACTAAAAAAATCAGTAAAGCACAAAACTTTTCCTCTAAAACATGAGTCCATCAGGTCAGTCTGAGGTTTTTGGTTTTGGTTTGGTGAACTGTTTCCTGAAACTTCAGATGTTTGCTGGCAGAATAATCTGTCTGCTGAGTGGATGTTGATGAGGAAGATGTTGATCAGTGACGTCTGGATGAAGCTGAAGACTCTTCAACATTTTCATATTGCACTGAGTCTTCATGTCGATTGTAACGCACCTGTTAGAAAAACAACAACAACATTGTCCATCTTTGTTTTTTTCAACATGACTGAATTTTATGGCATATTCTATTTCAAACACTGACCTTGTTTTCATCAGGAGGTCTCTGGTTCCCTGGAAAATAAAGCACAGAGATATGGGGCGCTTGTTTTTCTCTCATTTGAGACCGAAATTCAAGCAAAAAATATTTTTCAATATACCTGATAAAAATGTGAACACGTGAAAAAATCTACTAAAGCCAAATCTAAATGTTCAGATGGATAGCTGTAACATTTATATGAACATTTAGTGCTTAAATTTAGATTTTACATAAAGGTTCAGGTTTAGCAATTAGATTCAGACTCAACATTTGGGTTCAGATTTAACTTTAAAGGTCCCATATTATGCAAAAATTACTTTATTAAGTCTTAAAGTGAAATTTGTGGGTCTTTGTCTTTCCTCCCAGCCCACAAAATGTGATATTAAATGACAAAACCTGTACTTAGTAGTGCTTGTGAATGTAAAATCCTGACCTAAAATGAGCTGGGGGTTTGCCGATGTCAGCCATTCCCTTTTTTGACCAATAACAAGCAAGTCTGACCTGATTGGTCCACCAGAGCAGATACCTCTGAACCCCCTCCTAGCCCACTCCCCTCCCCACTGCTGGATTTCTCTACAGCAGCAGGGAAGAGTATGCAAAAGTTGAAGAGCCATCACTGCTCTGTTTTTGGCTGTAAACAGCCACATAGTTCCATGCACAAGCTTCCCATCTCTGAAGAAGACAAGACTAAGTGACTAGAGTTCATTTATCAGGAAATGTTCCAGCTACACTCAGTAAAACTGTGCATGTGTGTGCTAGTCACTTCACGGCCGACTGCTTTTCCAACTTTGGACAGTACAACAGAGGGCTAGCCAATAGACTGGTCCTGAATCCAGGCCCATTACCAACCATCCACCAACAAACCTGGGACCCTGGAAATGTGAGTATTTTAAATGCTGTGTGCTGTGGAGCAGATGTAAGAGCTTTTCCTCAGTGTCCCCCTGTCTCTGTGTTGGCTTCAAGATGCTAACTTAAGCTGCAGTTAGCCTGTTGTTTTAGCCCGTAATGTTACCGTAAACGAGCTTCGCTGTTTTCTAAACATTGTGCACTCAGAGCTCGTGGCGCCGCTCTCAGTGATGTAGAAGAGTGGGGTGGTATCAGCGGTGGCTCATTTACATATGAAGGCCACGCCCACTAAATCAGAGCGTTCTGAACAGAGGGGCTATGAGAGCCTGGAAACAATGCTGCTGTGTTTGATTTATTGGCTTTTTGGACCAAAACAGGTTACTACCATTTCATGAAGACATCAATGATCCATATTAAACTGCAGAAAAGGAGCAGAATATGGGACCTTTAAGATTTAGATTTAACATTTGGGTTTAGACTTGACGTTTAGATTGAGTATGGAGATTTAACATTTAGACTGAGATTTACTTTTCATTTGTCCTTTTTTAACAAGTTTATAGAACATTCTGTTTTGCGTGGAATTGGTTTTGAATGAAAGAAAAACAAGCTAAATGTAAGAAAAGTGATCTAACTCTTCACAGGATGTTGTTTATTAAACAGTGACTGAAATTGTCAGCTCCAAACAGCAGGTTTCTGAAAATCAGTCTGAACTCATGTTGGTCTGAATGTTCTCACCTCCAGCTCTGAAGAGAAGAACAGTGAGCAGAGAGACCAGGACCAGTTCAGACACACGCAGAGCCAACATGAAGAAGTCCAGACCAGAACAACACCTACAATCTGTCAGGATCAGAGAATATAACAGAAATACAAGCTGGTGTCAGGGTCTTAAATTACATCTGATGGATCAATTAAATATGTTGACTGTTTTTTTTACCATCTGAAGCTTCTTTGGTTTCAGGTGTTGGTGTGGTCTCTGCTGTTTCTCTGTTTCCTGTTGGTCTTGGAGCTGATGTCGGTTGTTCAGGAGTTGTTGTTGTTGTTCTTGATTCTCTGTCATGATTGTACTCAACTTAAAGAAAGAATGAACACTTCAAAATCCATAAAATCAACACAATTTTAAAGTGAATATAACCAGAAAAAGATATTCTCACCTGGTTTCCTTCCTGAGGGCTGAGGTCTGAAGGGAAACAGCTGCTTGTTGTTGGCCGTAGACACTTCACACTGCAGGGAGTTATGTCCTGATGTGTAAGTGAAGTGGTTGGTCTCAAAGGTCACATCAGTGTAGCAGAGAAGATGTTGAGTCCCCACAGTTTGAAGTTGTTCATCCACATCTTTACCCTCATACACCCACTTCACTCTGCATGTGTTCTGTTCATACGTCCTCACAGTGCAGCGCGAGGTCACCTTATCATCATCATCATTCTTTATTTCCTCCACTGATGAAGATGGAGATATGGTCAGAAAGACAGAAAGAGTCAAATGAAGTTGAGCTCTGTGATCAAAATTAATGTGTTGTTTCAGTTGAAAACATGATGAGAGAAAAGAAATACTCACTGGTCAGAAGAGACAGATCAACAACAGAATCAGGGACTTGTTCCCCTGTAGTTAGGTGTTGTTGACAGACATAGCGACCAACATCAAACCACTTGACCTTCTTTATGATCAGAGAACAGTTTGCTGTAACTCTCAGTCTGTCTGATTTAGCTCCAGACTTCTTACCAATCTGCCCAAGTTCAACCAGCTTCACTCCTGAGTTTGTCGGATCATTAAAGAGCCAGTCCGTATAACTGCACTCAGGTTGATTTCTGATCACATTCTCGCAAAACAAAGTGACGTCTTCTCCAACTCTGACAATGCGGTGGGGACTTTGAAATCCAGCTGTTAAGATAGTGACAAAAACTCATCTTGTCAGAGACCAAAAAAAAACAAGCTGACAGAGTAACTGTGATAGAAATCTTCTTACCTGTGAAGTGAAGCAGTGCTGTTAGAAATAAAGAGATCCCAATCCATCTGAACTCCATGATCCTGATCCTCTGTCTCTCTTCTTCTATCACTGATAACGGTCTGAGTTCATCAACACGTCCTTATCTAGAAAAAGTCTGAATATTTTTTTTTAAATCAACGCCTTCACGTCCTGCTTGTGGTTTCATGACTACATGTTATCTCTACTTTTATAGGGTTTCAGAAAGACGTCAGAGGTCAAAGCAGACTGATGACGATCCTGTCAAACCACAAATAAACTGTAAGGACAGATTGTCTTAACCCCAATAGTTACCTTTTCTGCACATTTTTGACTGTCTGATAAAATGACTAGAGAAGTCAAAAAGTTAAAAATGTTTCATGCATTTGTTACAGAGTTGTTTTCCAACTCCTTCCTGAGAAGAAGACAGAGGAAGTCAAAGGTGTGAAGATAGGTATTTTTGATGGAGGTTTCATAACTATTTCCGTTTAAGACCATGTGGTTGTCAAAACAGAGATGATTCACATAGACAAGTGAGAGAAAACATGCACAAACTGGGTCTGCTCTCACACATTGAGAGATTAACTTTTCGTCGCTGATGATGAGATGACATTTTAGTGTTCAGACATCTGTTGATTCCTGAAAAGTAGCTTATTTTAGAGATGATAATAATAATAATAATCATAATAAATAATAATAATAATAATAATAATTATTATTATTATAACTCATTATTATTTTATAATAACTGTTGTTGTTACAATTATAATTGTGGTGAATAATAGATCATAAATAATAAAAATAAAAAATAATTAGAGTAAATATTATAATAATAACAGTTATTTTTATCATTATTAATTTTATTTTTATAATTACTATCATAATTGTTATTATGACATTCAAAGTTTTCTTTTTAATTTCAAACATACACTTTCCGTGAAGTGAATTGAATGATAAAAAATTGATAATAAAAAATGAAGAAAATAATAATAATATCAATAATAAGAAGAAAGAATAAATAAAAAGATAAATTCATGATAACTATTATAATTCTAATATTAATAATAATAATTATTATTATATTTGTTATTTTTATTTTTTATTTTTTTATTTTTTACTTCTATAACTATTTTCATTTTATCATTATTATTATTGTCACTTTAAAAATTATTTGGATAAATAAATAGATAATAAAAATAAAAAATTGAAGAGTAAAAAATATTTTTTATCATTATAAATATTATTACTATTATAACTATTATTATTATTATTGTTACTATTTTTATTACTATTATTATTAATATTATTATTATTATTATTTGGACATTTAAGTTTTTTCATTCTAATTTCAAACGAACACTTTCCAAGAAGAAAATTGAATAATCAATTGCAAAAAATTGATAATAATAATAATATTTACTATTATTACAAATGAATTAAAAAGAGAAAGTAATAATAACAATCATATTTATTATAATAAGAACAATTAATAATAATTATAATAATCACTGTTTTTACTGTGATAAAAAAAAACTTTTCAAAAACAATGTCTTAAAGTACTTGACATAATCAAAACAAAAAGTAAAAAGAAATAAAAGGTAAAAGAGAAATGTGAGGAAAAATATAGAAATATCTAAAAGGTTAGAACCTTGATAATACACATCAAGTATTCATAAAATCCCCTTACTTGTCCTTTTCCAGTGGATGAATTGGGAAACAAAAGCCTTTCTGATAGTTCTCTGGTGAATTAGAAAAATAGATAATAGATTTTAGCATTTATAACAGTAGACTTTGAATTTAATGTGCAATATGGTCTGTTTGTGCTGTCTGTTCTCATTTGTTGACCGCCCTATGTGCCTTAATTATCCCTCAGGGATAAATAAAGTTTTTTTAGGTCAGTTCAATTCAATTTGGTATTTAGAGATGTCTTGATGCCTTGTTGGTGAAAAAGGAATTATTTATAGATAAATAAACACAGCAATAGTGTCCAAATAGTATCTTAACCTTTTATTTTCATACAAGGTTTCAGTTTAGTTCCTCTAAAAGTTTTTAAGGTTTTTAACCGGTAAACACAACTTTAGGTTTTCTCATAAAAATAGATTAAATCTAGTTAGAACATGAGCTTCAAGCTGGATGTTGAATTAATTTGTATTTATCACCTCATGTTTCCCTTTTGGTATAATTAAATACGAGGGTTTGACAGGATGTGCTCTTCTCATTGTAAATTTCCCACCCCACCTCGTCTCTGATTATGACTGTCAGTAAGTGAATCATCAAAGCTTCTGTGGAATTAAATGATAAATATTTCTTTATTTGTAGATGACACTTTGATCAGATACAAAAAAAGAAACCGAGAACAATGATTTTCTGAAGAGTGAAAAAATTTTACCAAAGCATATAAATTCCATAAATCTACAAAAACTTAATATTCATTGGAAAAAAAATGCTTTGAAACCATTTGAGTTAGATTCTCAGTTTAGTAAAAAGCTGTTCAAAAAAAATAAAGAAAAGAAGAAGAAGAAGAAATGTTTGAAGCAGGAGAATCATTTGTCCTGTGAGTGGATGTTGATGATATCTTGCGCAGTAGGGCACAGGCCGTCTGTACTCCACATGACACAGACCAACTGTCTGTGTTTGCATGGCACTAACCATGTCCTAACCCTAACCCATCAACACATCTCAATTATTGACCAAACTCTTTAAACACACTGTGAAAATCATCAGGTGTATGAGTCCATGTCATGTGGAGCACAGACAAAGACAATGAATATACATCTCATTGATCTACAAAATTTTACATTCATTGGAAAAAATACTTTGCAACCATTTGAGTTAAATTCTCACTAGAATCATTTCTCTGCTGAGTGGATGTTGGTGAGGAAGATGTTGTCCAGTGAAGTCTGGATGAAGCTGACGTCTATTCAACATTTTCATAGTGCACTGTGTCGTCACGTCGATTGTAACGCACCTGTTAAAAAAAAACAACAGCAGAGCTCAGAAAGGAGAAACAAAGGTTGAAATTTTCAGACACTTTAGAATTCATACTCGTGGTGGACTTGAGGTTTTTACGTCAAACTCTCACCTTGATTTCTCCTGGAGGTCTCTGGTTCCCTGAAAATAAAGCACAGAGAAACATTTCAGCTCCAAACAGCAGGTTTCTGAAAATCAGTCTGAACTCATGTTGGTCTGAATGTTCTCACCTCCAGCTCTGAAGAGAAGAACAGTGAGCAGAGAGACCAGGACCAGTTCAGACACACGCAGAGCCAACATGAAGAAGTCCAGACCAGAACAACACCTACAATCTGTCAGGATCAGAGACGGAATTATCCTTAAGTTGGGACTTATTTCTTCTCCTTGGGTTTACCTTGACCTGGACTGACATTAAACAAACCCAATATTTGCAGTAAATCTAGAGAAAACTGTAGTCTGAAATTAACACAACTACTTGATCGCTATTACATGTTTTGCGGGCGCTGGCTTTCTCCAGAGGAATAACCAGTAACTGAATAAAATACTGTAACAAAATACTGGCAACCCTGTCGGCAGTATTAAACTGTTATTTTATAGCAAAGTAAGTATTGTTGTGAAGACATTTTGTTACCATAAGTTAGGGGGGACCACAGTGGGTATGAGACCCTGCTCTACATGAATATCTTGCGTGGTATGGCAGAGGCTGTCTGTACTCCACATCACACAGATCAGCTGTCTGTGCTCAGCATGGCACTGACCAGGTTTCTGCCCTAATTCTAACCCATCAACACATCTCATTTATTAACTGAGAAAATCATCAGGTACATGGGTCTGTGCCATGTGGAGCACAGACAGCCGGCCCATGCCATGCAAGGCACAGGCTGTCTGTGACCACGCAACATATTATGCATCCCCTCCTCACTCACAGTTACAAAAAGCTGCCACAACAAAAATTACTTTGCTGTAAAATAACAGGGCTGCACGATGGCGCAACTGCAAGCGCTGCAGCCTCACAGCAAGAAGGTCACCGGTTCAATTCCCAGCCTGGCCAGTGGGCCTTTCTGTGTGGAGTTTGCATGTTCTCCCTGTGCATGCATGGGTTCTCTCTGGGTACTTCGGCTTCCTCCCACAGTCCAAAAACACGCTCATCAGGTTAAATCAGCCCTCTAAATTGTCTGTAGGTGTGAGTGTGTGCGTAAATAGTTGTCTGTCTCTGTGTCAGCCCTGTGATTGGCCCCGCCTCTCACCCAATGACAACTGGGATCGGCACCAGCCACCATATAGATGGATGAATGTAAAATAACAGTAAAGTACTGGCAGCAGGTTTGCTAGCACTTTTACTGTTATTTTAAAGTGATATCTTACAGTGCTGTATTAAAACATTACAGGATTTTACCGAGTAAAGTTCCTTGTAAATTTACAGTTGTTTGTTCCAGTTTAGTGACAGTCTCTAAAGTCTCTACAGTCTCTACAACTTTTGACCAAGCAATAAAGTTTGAGGATTCATGCTCCTTTGAGAGTGAACCATAACAACAAAAAAATAAACCTTTTTAATGAAACATCATCAGGTTAAAGGGAAAAAAAAGAATCCATATGACACAAAAACCAAACTTACACTTGATATTTTAGCAAAGAAAAAAGGAAAAAAAAAAAGTTTTTTTTTGCCTAAAAATCTTAATCTAAGACTGGAACACTATCCTTTTTCATAATCTCTACATCAGAGTTGTGTTTGTGTACAATTCAGTATAAGACACAGTTAAGCTAAAAAAATAATTTAAGCAAAATAACACAGAAGAGACAGAAAAGACAGATGAGACTAAAGAGACGTAAAGTAAAGAAGTTGACGCAAAAAAAACATGTATTCATGTTGTAAAAGTTGTGTTTAAGCTTCAGCCAGTAAAAGAAAAGTGTAACATCTGTACCTCTTGCGTCTGAAGCCTCCGACAATTCAGACGTTAGCATGGTCTCTGCTGTTGCTCTGTTTTCAGCTGATCCTGGAGTTGTTGTTTTTGGTAATTCTGCTCTTGGTGTTGATTTTCTTTCATCTCCATCCCCACCTTGATAAACAAAAACAACATAAAAAAAAACCTTAAAACTAAAAAAACAAACAGTGACTTAAAACAGATGACGATGTTTTCACCTGAGGGCTGAAGTCTGAGGGGAAACAGCTGCTTGTTGTTTTCTTCCGTCACTTCACACTGCAGGGAGTTGTTTCTTGATTGGTAGATGAGCTGATTGGTCTGAAAGGTCACGTCCGAGTGGCAGAGGCACTGTGAAACTGTTCGGGCTTGTCTGTCCACATCTTTACCCTCATGCAGCCACTTCACGCTGAGTGTGTGATGTTCATGGATCAACAGAGAGCAGCGTACGATTACCTCATCACCGCGTTTTTGTTCTGACACTGAAAGACCAACATATTTTTGTGGAACATGTCAGCCACACTCCCACTCACAGATGTGCAGGTGATCAGACTCAATTAGCATTTTAGGATTAGACATGATGACCTGCAAACACTCCAGATTTAAGAGGGAGACTAAAACCTTTGAAATCAAAAAGGAACTTGAAGTAGTTTTTCATCCACATCTGTTCATTTGATCAATGAGTCTACAGTTTGGGGTCATATGTGGAAAAACAGCAGGATCATGAAAAGCCTATAAATGAATTCTCTTTTTCAGTAAAAAGATGTAGGGAAAAAGATAAGGGCCATACTTAAAAAAAAAGGAGAAAAAAAGAGCCCCCCCCCCCTTTTTTTCTGAGATTAAAGTCAGAATTCTAAATTTTTTCTCAGACAAAAACTCAGAATACTTAGATTAAAATCAGAATTCTGATTTTATGATCTCAGAATTCCGAACTCGATCTCAAAAAGTCAAAAGTCAGAATTTTGAGACTGGAGTTTGAAATTTGACCTTGATCTCAGAATTCTGACTTTTTAATCTCAGAATTTTGACTTTATTCTTAGAATTAAGACTTTATAATCCCAGAATTCTGAGGCAAAAATCTGAATTTAGAGACTCCAGACTAAATTTTGAATTAAACCTTAAAATTTTGAACTCTGAACTTTATTATTTCAGAATTTTGAGCTTGATCCCAGAATTCTGAGGCAAAAGCCAGAATTTTGAGATTACAGTCTGAATTTTGACCCTAATCCCAAAATTCTGATTCTTTCATCTCAGAATTTTGACTTGAATATTAGAATTCTTACTTTGTTATTTCAGGATTTTGACCTAAAAATAAGCTTATCCACTTTAATCTCAGCATTTTGACTTAGATCTCATAATTTGACTTAAATCTCAAAATTCTGATTTTAATCTCAGAAATCTGACTTCAGAGTTATAGAATTCGGGGCAGAAGGTCAGAATTTTTAGAATAAAGCAAAAATTCTGAGAATACAGGTGAAGTTATGAGATTAAAAACAGAAAAATTGACTTTCATCTCAAAAAACTGATTTTTACCTTAAAAACTCTGAGATTAAAATCAGAATTCTGAGATTACAAAGTCAAATCTGATTTAAATTTTAGAATTCTGACTTGACTTTGACCCTAATCTTAAGGTTCTGATTTCAAAATTTCTGAATTCTGATCTTAATCCCAGAATTCTGGGGCAAAAATTAGAATTTTGAGATTCCAAATTTTGAATTCAATCTCAGAATTTTGACTTTAATCTCAAAAATCTGACTTTGATTTAAAAAATCTGGCTTCTTAATCGTAGAACTCTGAGTACACAGTCAGAATTTTGAGATTAAAGTCAGAATTCTGACTTTAACCTTAGAGTTCTGACTTGACTTTGACTTTAATCTCAGAATAATAAACTCTTAATCCCAGAATTCTGAGGCAAAATCAGAATTTTTAGATAAAGAACAGAATTTTGATTTTGATCACAGAATTCTGACTTTGACTTAATATTCTGACTTTATAATCTCAGAATTTTAAGGCCAGAATTAAAATTTTGAGATAAGAGACTGAGTTTTGACCTTAATCCCAGGATTGTGACTTTTTTATCTCAGAAATTTCATTTGAATATCAGACTTCTGAATTTAATCTTGAAAGTCTGACTTTAATCTCAGAGATCTGACTTCATAATCCCACAATTCGGAGGGATAAATCAGAATTCTGATTTTGTAGTCTGAGAAAAAAAATGGGTTTCTTTGTTTTTTGTCCAGTGGCCCTTATCCTTTTGCATAAACATTGCAGGAAGAGATTACCATGAAAAATAAACAGAATTCACATATTACGGCCATCAAGTTATCCCTTAATTCCTGATTCTTTATTCTTGTCAAGTTATGAGACACTCTGAGCTGAAAACACGGTGACTGAAATACTCACTGGAAAGCAGAGACAAGTAAGCATTGGCACTGGGCTCTCCTGGTTTTCCTCCTGGGGGGTACTGCTGACAGCTGTAATGACCCACGTTGTACCATGTGATCTTCTTTAAAAGCAGGGAACAGTTTTCTGTAACACTCAGCGTGTTTGGCTCAGCTCTGGTGCTGATTTGCCCGTGTGTAACCAGCTTCTCTTCTGGGGACCCTGTGTGCCTGAAAGTCCAGGTGGTTTGGTCACAGTTGTGTTGATTTTTGATCACATTTCCACAAGACAAAATGGCGTTATCTCCGACTCTGGCAGTGTGATAGAGCGTTTTAATTTCAGCTGCTGCTGACAGTTAAAAAAGGAAAAGACGGCAAACATAGGTCAAGGACATGAAGTTATTCTGTTTTGCACATTTTTGAATGAACATAACTGAAAGTATCTTACCTACAAAGTGAAGCAGTGCTGTTAGAAATAAAAGCATCTGAATCCATTTGAACACCATGATCCTGATTCTCTGACTCTTCTTCTGTTTTCGTGTTCACAGCTGTTGCCGTGTCTGATACCATCCTTTCTCAGACAGATGCTGAACCCACTTCCCTCTTTCACCGTGACGTCACTTCCAAAGAGTGAGCTTAGTCCAAGCTTCAACTCTCCACTTCTAAGAGCTTTTTCAAAAGATCCTGTGAGATTTAAATCTCTCTGATAGAAGAAAAGTGACATTTTAATTCTTTTTTGGGTGTTGTTTTTTAAAATGGTCAAAATTTATCATGACCTTTAGCCACGCTGTGATGATGAAAGGATGGTATAGTGCTCTAAAACCTGTTGTTTCCTCACAACTGGTTTTTCTTGAGACCTAAAGAGGAAGTCTTTAGTGAGGATGTGGGTACAACAGCAGCAGCTGGGCTCTGATGAAAAGTCCCTTTGAACCACTTGAAGGTTTTGGGTCAGACAGACTTGTTGCAGCAAACACTTGTGACCTGTTTAGGTCTCTACCCGCTACCTTGACCTCATTGAGCCGTGCGATTACTTCATTTCACTCTTGACAGCAGGGTTATGGGGCGCTGATTGTAAAGTTGCACACACTGCACATAACAACATTTCTCCAAATTTAGCTCTGAAACATCCTTTTTTCAGTTAAACAAATTTGAGAAATATTATACATAAATGTTGAATGTTATTTATAAATGTAATTAATGAATTTCCTGAATCTAAATATATCACTACGTTTCTACACATTTCGGCTGTGTCTGAAATCACCCCCTATTCACTAAACAGTGCACTGTATAGTGAATACGGAGTAATGTCAGACACGGCCTACGGTGTTAGCAATGCTAACTATATGAGCAATATATACCATCAAGTATTGCAGTTTAAAGATAAGAAATGACTGTTTACATGATTAATAATCACTGATAACATGAAACAACATTAAAAGCTGTCAGAGAATGACACTTAACTGTCTGTTTAACTCTCGGACGAGCGGGTCTCACACCTTCGAGCAGAGAAACAAACAACACGGACGTTAGCCGCTTAACCGTCACTCGCGAGTGATGCATTCACTGGACCTTGGAATTCTCAAACACAGCATAAGTCGCTTCGCAAATATTCGGTTTATTTGTTCAAAAATAACGGGTAATAAATGTTTCTTTTAATATTTGGCTGTTGCAGAAAATACACTGTATTATATTAGTTATTACTGAAATAAATACCGTTTTGCAGTGTTTCAGAAAAATGATCAGTGTAAATTCCCAGCTGTCCGTGAACGACGCAAGAGTAATCCAAGTGATCTTGAGCCACTCACACCAAACCATATCCTCCTCATGAAATCTGGAGAAGTCTGAAGAGACATCTCTCCAGCAGGTTGACGAGCCATCACTGCTCTGTTTTTGGCTGTAAACAGCCACATAGTTCCATGCACAAGCTTCCCATCTCAGAAGAAGACAAGACTAAGTATCTAGAGTTCATTTATCAAGGAAATGTTCCAGCTACACTCAGTAAAACTGTGCATGTGTGTGCTAGTCACTTCACGGCCGACTGCTTTTACAACTTTGGACAGTCCAACAGAGGGCTAGCAAATAGACTGGTCCTGAATCCAGGCGCATTACCAACCATCCACCAACAAACCTGGGACCCTGGAAATTTGAGTATTTTAAATGCTGTGTGCTGTGGAGCAGATGGAAGAGCTTTTTCTCAGTGTCCCCCCTGTCTCTGTGTTAGCTTCAGGATGCTAACTTTAGCTGCTGTTAGCCTGTTGTTTTAGCCTGTAATGTTACGGTAAACGAGCTTCGCTGTTTTCTAAACATTGTGCACTAGGAGCTCGTGGCGCCGCTCTCAGTGACGCTGAAGAGCGGGGCGGTATCAGCGGTGGCTCATTTACATATGATGGTCACGCCCACTAAATCAGAGCGTTCTGAACAGAGGGGCTATGAGGGCCAAAACATTTTACTACCATTTCATGAAGACATCAATGATCCATATTAAACTGCAGAAAAGGAGCAGAATATGGGACCTTTAAAGTCTGCATCAAACTAGTTTTATGACTTCCTTAAAGATTTTAAAACAAGTAGAAAAGATATACTCAAACCACTTATTCTTGATATTTCAACAGTTTATTTTGTGTTTTCTAAAACAGAAAGGATTTACGGTGCAAAAACGAAGACCTTCCTTCTAACTTTGCATGGACGTGAGAAAAAGCTCAGATTACATGATGCCCCGAGGAGCTCTTGGCACTCACTGACAGTCTTTCTTAAGAAATGAAGAGGAAGTATGTCGTGAGAATGTGGGGACATTAGCAGCAGCAGAGTTTTGCTAAGAAACCACTGAAACCACCTGATATCTAGTGGAAAGTCAACTTGTTGCTTCACACATTCAAACAGCGATAAGCGTCTTTCCTGAGCTGTTTGTCTGATAAACAGGTGAACAGGTGGCTGTAATCTGAAGTGAGATTGGAGGTGTTCGTCATTCGGTCAGATTGTTAAAGAGATAAATTGGGGCTGATGATGATGATGAAGTGTTGGTCAACTCTCTCATGGTTTCAAGTTTTCATAGTTAACCGCATCAACTCGTTCATGATCGTCAATCTGTAAAAATAAAAAATGAAACAACTTTAGAAGCATGCTTTCGTGGACAAAGTGTATTATTCTATTATTTATTTTCAACCTTCTGTGTTTTATTCTCTGCAAGATGGGAACAACTTTAGTTATTTCTCAAAGCGAAAACACATTTTTATATAAGTATGAAAAAGGTTGATGCTCTCACCTTTCATTTTTGTCCAGATGTTGACGGTCACAACGCTTATTATAAGCGCTGATATACCCCCAGATATAATGATGTATCTCCATCTGGCTGCAAAACAGAAAAAAAAAGATTTATCCATAAAAACAAACAAACCAAAAATGTATCTTCTAAATCTAACCATGCAATGATGCACAGTTTGACAGTTTAAAGGAAGGGTCTGCAGAATTTTCCAGAAATAATCCTACTCAGTTGTCTCCTATAGGCCTCTTTACATGTGTGTCAGTGTCTGTGTCTGCCTTAAACCCTCTCCTCAGCCTGTATGTTGATGTTTTGGCTGTGTGGGGACGTTTCTGGGTGGGGAGTAGGCATGGTTTCCTCAGCCAATCACAGCACACCCAGTGCACAAGTGGCTTTGTGTGTTGATAATAGCTATTGGAAGGAGCTATTCTGAGTGGCTTTGATAGCGGACGTAGCACAGAGGAAGAAAAACACAACCAAAGTGAGATGAAACGGCAAACATATAAAGCTTTTTCCTAAACGACATGAGTTAGCTTTCCGCTAACCAGGTATGTGTCAGATACCTGTGATTAGCTTGTGCTAACATGCCAAATCAGGTGCATGACTTTCAAGTTTCACGTAGAAACACAATGCTACAGGTGGTTGCTGGGCTATTGAATGTGTTCACTTAGCCACAGTGGGAGGCTGTGAGTGTGTGCTACTGCTGGCACTGAGCCAAGGAGGAGGAGCCAAGTTTCAATTTGAGTTTACTGACAAGTAACAAAAAAACCTGCAGACACTACCTTTAATGTTGGTGAGATGAAAACTGAATTGTGATATCCTCTTAATCTCAACATTCACCAAGTAAAGAGGCTCAGAAATACTAAATCACTTATTAAAAAGACACCACCTACCAAAAATTGAGAACACAGAAAACATTGTCAGCTCATGATGTGAGAGAAGAAGCTTAAAAAAAATTATACACAAGCCTTGAGGAATCCATATTAAGTCGTTACCTGCTTTTACGCTGCTCTCGGTGGTCATTGTTGACTCTGTGATTTCCTTAGTTGCTGTTTTTGTTTGGTTTGTAGTTTTTACTGGTTCTTCTGTCACATTTCTCACGACCTCACCTGAAACAGATGAAGACAAACCAACGGTAAGATACCAAAGTTTTTCATAGGGGTTGACCAGTTCTTGGCCTGAGATAAAAATCTGTATCATATTTTCTTTTTTACAAAATCGTTGACTAAAGTGTTCTTCTTTGACTTTCTATCTGGGTTTGTTTTAAAGATGCTATGAGGAGGATCTGTTTTAATTGGACTGCCTCGCCACCACCTTCCCTAACGCACGCTGTCGTGAGGATATGACTTTAAGCAAGGTGTGTGTTTGTTTTGGAATTAAAAGGAGGTCAGATCAAAACCAATTTTCTTTGTTCAAGACAACTTTTTACCAGGTACAGTGCGCAGAGGTAAGGTATTTATCTGTATAGTTATGTAGCGATACGGTTTAAAATATGACAACAGGAAGCTCGGGAAGCCAAGAAGTAGCATTTCAATAAAACCTATGTTGGAGCTGATAATCTGATTTAAAAGTGTGGATTACGATCAGGCAAATATCTAGAAGGGAGACTTTTTCAAGATCACTGTAAAACTTCTCACCAACCCTTTAACTTACCGCTCTGTTTAAAGCTATGGTCTACGATTTGGAAGCTTTGTGATTATTAATAACATAATAATATAAAAAGCAAAAAAGAGCGAAAAAAAAAAAACATTCAGTACGTCAGCTGCAAAATGACATAATAATTAACCAATCAGAACCGCCGTTCCATTCATTTAGGGTTTGTGTGTGAGTCTATCTAATCCCCAGTCTCCCCTGCTCTGCACCGTCCAGCCCATGGTCCCACCTTGTCCTTCTCCACTACCCCTGTCACGTCAGCTAGCTACTCAGCTACTAAAGCGTCATGGAGCCGGAGAAGACTGAAACCAGGGAGCTGTTACTGTTACCCTCCACAGTGAAGGGAAGAAACCGAAAAAGTTTTGAAGAATTATGAGCGATACAGGTGCCAACAGAGACTGGATATTGGAGAAATGTACGACCGGTGGAAAAAGCTGCAGAGGGATTTGAGACTGAAGACTGATGCTGAGACAGCTGAGTTTCTGTTGAACAGGTAATGACTTTGTTTACCACAGTGGGAGATGTCAGCTGAATAACTCTGGTCAGTCTGAGCCTATACTGGCTAATAACTGAACACTGCTGGTCGGAACAGGTCGGCTCTGTCAATAGATTTTAGCATAAGTTAACCACACATCTTTAGCATTGTAAACTGAGCTGGTGAAGACACGCAGAGAAAGGTAAAGCCTCGCCAACAGTCGGCTCTGCTCTGATCAGCTGGCAGTGGCAACGCCAGACCTGCCTCGCCAGCAAATTCATAGTTTTGATGCCGCCGGTCCAACTGAAAAAGCTGCCACCGTGTGTTACAAGGGGGATGACTGTCGTGTTTGTTTTATTTTCTGCTTCTTGCTCTGTCAGAGGGGGCGTGTTGTCAGGGGGCGAGGTAGGGCAATACGAGCTGGGCAGCCGGATCTTGGTAGACCATAGCTTTAACCTGACCTGCCCACAAGGCGATCTGATTGGCTTAATGTTACACAACTAAGAGATGTACCGTCCTGTAATTGAATGTAGTTTTAACTCCTGTTAATGATGTTAAATATTCCAGTTTTGATTTCAGTTCTTTTTATGTATCTTTAAAATCCAAATCAAAAAATGATAATGGGCCTGGGAACCCTGGGCCCACCCATAATGTCGCCCCTGCTTTGAAGTACCCTGTTTACCCACCTGGTGGCTGAAGTTTGAAGGGAAACAGCAGCACGTTGTTCTCCGTAGTCACCTCACACTGTAGTAACTTATAGCTTGATTTGTACATGTGATGATCAGTCTGAATGGTTATAAGAGCATAGCAGCCAATGATAACACTACGGCGATCCACAGCTTCACCGCCATACAGCCACTTGATTTTGTATCCGCATTTCCCGTATGTAGCCACGGAGCAGCGAAGTGTCACAGAATCTATGTTCTTCTGTTCAGTCACTTGGAAAATAAAAATAAAAAAAGAGTTGAGCCAACATTTCTGATTTTCATGTACTGAGTATAAAACTGTTTAATTACTCACTGGTAAGAAGAGACAGATGAATCGGAGCATCCAGACTTTGTTTTATCCCTGGTCCGTCCTGACGACAGGTGTAACAGCCAACATCCTCCTTTGAGACCATCTTTATGAGCAGAGAACAATCCTCTGTGACGCTCAGTCTGTTCGATTTGGATCCAGCATTTCCACCAGTCCGCCCCAGTGTGACCAACTCGACCTGAGCTGTGGTTGTTTCGTTGATAAAGAGCCATGAAGTCCTGTCACAGTTCTGCTGGCCGTTAATCACATTGGCGCAGGGTAAAGTGACTTCAGCTCCATCTCTGACCATGAGGATGAGGGTTTGGTTTCCACCAGCTGCAAAGAAGCATCAAAGTGAGGAAACTCGCTAACTGTGTGTCCAAGCTCTGCAGATCTCTACACATGGACCAGGGGTTTGGATTTTAGTACAAGAAGTGATCTGGTTCCTGTTTGTTGTTCATTTGATTTTAGATTATCAGTGACCATTCCTGTATAAGCAGGTTAAGATTTGGGAAGAACAGTTTTTACGGAGAGCAAAAGCAGGTGGAGTTCAATCCACAGTACTGTCAACCTAATGGGCTCATACATCAATTATCTGTGCTGCTGGGGTCAAAGGGGCTGGAGCCGACCCCAGCTGTCATTGGGTGAGAGGCAGAGGACAACCGGGACAGACAGCCAGCCTTTCACGTCCCTAACACGTAGAAACAGTCAACCACTCACACACACGCGCGCGCACACACCCGTACTCAAAGTACTATGATAATATTTGATCCCATTAGTACAAACCTGTAACTTTTGACTTGTTAACTGAGCTATTAAAGAATTTAAAAATGTAAAATGTGTACAGTGGCGTATTGCATTTCATTAAAAAAAAATAATAATAAAAAATTTACGACATAAATGTCTCATAAAAACAGAAAATACTTATTTTAAATGCATGACACAACGCTGCATGGTTTTGCCGCTAATCAAAGGTATGGTAGGCTTTTTAGTGTGTTTTTTTTTTTAACGTTTACATGTTTCATATTTCATCACTGAGACGACTACTTTTCAGATTCCTGTTTTTATGAGATAGCGTCACTCTAAAATAAACATTAATATTTTAAAATAAATAAAAAATCATGTTTCATCATAATCAAAATCATAGTATCCTATAATAACAGCAGCAAAATAAATGAATTCCTGGTTTGTGAGGTCATATCTCATAAAAATAGTAAAATCAAAAATACATAAAATTCAAGAATAAATTAAAAATGATCTTTTTATGTGATGGTATTTCATAAAACAGGAAGGAAAAATATTGAAATTTAAAAATAAATTGAAAATCATGTTTTTATGAGACAGTATCTCATAAAACAGGAACATAAAAAATAAATATTTTCTATTTTTATGAGATAGTTTCCTCGTAAAAACAGGAAATTTTTTAAAAGAATTTTCGGGTGAATACAATACGCCACCGTAAATGTGCGTCAGTTTTATATTAAAGCATATTTGCTTATTGTGATGTGGATCAAGTGTAACCAAACTCCTTCAAACCAAAAATACAAGTTGTCTTGGTTAAAAAGAAAATTCAAGTAAAAAGGAAAATAAATGTATTTTCATAATTATTTTCACAAATGTAGTTATATTGATATATAAATATAATATGAAACCTTACCTATGAACTGAAACATCTCCATGAGAAACAAAGAAATAAAAATCTGTTTAATCTCGTCCATCGTGATTCTTCTCCTCTTGTTCTCATGCGTTCAACTGTCTGAGTCTCAGACCTTGTTTTATCGACGTTAAATCCACTTCCTGTGGTTGTATGCTGCTTCTTCCTGGCATTGACATTAAACAAGCTCTGTGGTTTTCTGAATCTTTTTTTTTTTTTTTAATTTAAGGTAGTTTTGGTCCCATTTTGTCTGGTTATAAAATGGGACAGGAAACGTGGGGGAGGACATTCAGCAAAGAGTTGAGGGTGACAACCACCACAACAAAGAGTACATCCTCTGTACATGGGGAGCACAGGTGAGTCACATGACTAACCTGGCACTTTCAGTCTTTATCAGATGTAATGTATTCACATTTTTAATACGTTGTCTTTTACGTCAACCATGATTAAGATGACCGAAACTGCTCAGCTGGAAACTTAGACGCATTGATCTTAGAGAATAGTTTAAAATGTGTTTCTTCTGGAGGAAGAAGTCCTTCAAGACCAAACCAGACAGTTACAACAAGGATGCTCTAAAAGTCTGGTTTATACTTTTGTCAACTCTAAGCTTTAGCTAAGTTTTATGTGTTGCTGCCGTCATGGGCACCACAAACTTCTGAGTTGAAGGCGTATGAGATGCTCTGGAATACTCCTCCAAAACACATGAGGGCAGTGTCCCAGCATTTTGTTAGACTGCCTGATTCTGGCCCTGATTACGCTTTCTGCTTGCCACTTTGCACCGATTTTAAGTCATATTTAAGTTGGTTGCCGTTTATCAGTCTGCACCTATCAATTGCAGTAAGAACTGCAATTGTGGAAACCTTGTTGCTATGGGAATCACGATCCCCCAAGTTATTTCAATGCAAAGCTACACTGCAAAATAGTCATAGTCAAATAGTGTAAAATTTACCATAAAAAAATATTGGATTTTCCTGTATGGCCTTTTTACAGGAATATTATCCTTTTTTTAAATTCCCACATTATGTAATGGGAGCAAGTACCCAACACAGAGCATGAAGGAGGGACTTTATTTTCTTTAAGGTGAAAGGTTATTAATGTCATCTACTATTATAGCTGAAAAAAAAACAAAAAAAACAATCATACATGCTTAGATTTTTTATTTCCAGCTCTATGGTGTCAGGCACAGTGTGTTTTTATCAGCCTCGTGACCTTTGAACTATTTTCTGCTTCACTCTAACATTTTTTATTTATTTATTTATTTATTTATTTATTTATTTATTTTTGTTGCTAGGCGCTGCCCTGTTGGCTATGGCTGCCTTTTGCAGCAGCTCTCTCTTCTTTGTCCGTTTCTTGTAATTTTTTATGTCTCTTTTTCGTCATCTTTGTATTTGGAGTGGATCATTATTTTGTATGGCTCATTGTTGGTCATGGACACCAAACTTTTTGTGGCTTCAGTGATATTTTCACTATTTTTGCTCCCATGCTTGTCTGGAGATCCTACGTGTAACCATGGCTGCATTGTTTACATGTGAAATCAGCTGTTAACAGCCTGTAGCATGTCAATGCTAACTGGTGTAAGGCCGGATGTTTCCCACAAGGTGAGGAGAAGGAGGTGAGGACGACGTGCTGGTTCTCAGGTGTGAGCTAAGAAGAGACGACATCGACCTGTCCTTCCATCCATCGTTATTGGGAACGTAAGATCTATCTCCAATAAGATGGACGAGCTAGCCGTGCTAACCCTGCAACAGAGGGAATACCAGAAGGCTGAGTAGCATCATGCTATTCACAGACGTGGCTAACAGAGCTAACACCAGACACCAACGCCACTCTATTCTATTCAATATGCTGAGGCTAAGCTCCAGATGTGACTGTACAGTTTGGACTCATGCTGTTAAAATCACAGACAGGATCAGGTTATTAGAATGACAAAAATCAGGATGACAGGTAGAAAAATGTCATTTTCCAGCCCTGTCTGTCAAAATGATAGACGGGCTGAAAGTCTCACACTACCTCTAGCAGCAACAAAAGGTCCTCATCAAAAACACAGGTCTGCTGTGAAAGCAAAAACTGAGAAAATGTTTGAAGCTATGACCAAAAAACGTGTGGGAGTGATACAGTAAAATTGCTCTGATGGTCAATTTAAAAGTCATTAGCCTTTCAACTGCAGACCAAGAAGGAATGCGTTCATCTTTCTGCTCACTCGTTGGCATGAAGAGAAACATGTTTTATTTTTAACATGATATATTTTTATTCCAAATTCCACTCAAAAGGCCACCGTATGTCCGTCTCTGGAGTATCTCTGTGCCAAGAATGTACAGAGCAGGACTCCCGGGAGCTGCAGAGCGTCACTTAACATTCCCTGTGAAGAGCCCGAGCTGTCAGGCTGGGTAACCTAACAACCAGACAGAGGAAACAAACAGAGCTGAACGATACATGCAGAAGGGGAGACATTGCTAGGATTTAGGATTTATCGCTTTTCCAAAATACAGGAACTTGCAATGACACAAATATGTAGATGAGAATACACTCCCAGTGTTAGAAGTCCTTTAAGAAGTCCGTATGAAAAGTGAGGGTTATGTACAGTGAGCAGGTTTTTCTGGCACTCTGAATCCTGACAGGGTGAGCAGGAATATGACTGATGAGGCTTTTTTCTGTTAATGACTTTGGTAATTAGAAATTTTTTACATCTTTCTGACCACTCAAAACACCTCAACACTTGTTTGTCATCACCAGCAAACTGAAGTGCAGTGTCCTTCAGAGATTACACCTGTTTCATGTAGAAATCAATAAATTTACACCAAATATAAGTCTTGGAAGTATTTTATTGACTTTAAAAAAATCAGTGACAAGATTCTGTTCAGTCACGATTTCACCTGAGTCAATGCAAACAACTAACTCTACAGCTTTTGGTACAACTTAGCTGTGTTGACATAGGGAACAATCAGTTTGTATCAGCTTTGGCGCCCCCTGTGGACAAAGTGGTTTATTGTAAGGGTCTAGCTTATAACATAGAGAATCACTGCTGGTTATTTCAGCACTTAACCACTTGTTGTACTCCCCTTACCATAGGTTTCAGACATTAAAAACTACTAAATAGAAAATTTCCTTTTTTAATTTTGATTTTTTTTTTTTTTTTTTTTTAAGGTAATAAAGACTCATTAATTTAAGTCGGAGTCTGTTTCACAAACATTTAAAAATTCCTTACACTGCCTTCAAACTAACAATGTTCACTTAAATAGAAGAAATGACAACTGATATTTTATTTTCTGCCTCATCATTTTTTTAGTCTGGGATTTTTATTTATTTATCTATCTATATATTTATTTATTATCGTCATTCAATGCTGCAATTACACATACTGTTACCTGTGTAGTGAATACTTCTTCAACATTGTATATATTTTTTTCAGTGATAACTTATAAAACCTTTTGTGCTTTAAACCTCTCATTGATTTTATTGGATTTTATTGTGTCAAAATATACCAGAAAAAATGAATGACATAATGTAATTTAGCGTTTTAATGTGACAAAACACTGATGAAATTTGATTTTTTTTTTTTTTTTTTTTTACTTTTGCTGCATTTTGGTTACGCAACAAAGACAACAACCCTTATAAACCCAAGAAACAAATACATTTCTGTGGTCAAACACATAAATCAATTAGTTAATGAAAATAAATGCAGTTAATGATAATCTAAAATAAAATAAAAAATAAATAAATATAAATATTAACATATTTAAATACATTTAAGATAAATTTTCCTCTTTCACCATTTGTGATTTATTTAAATTTGTAATGAAAGTGATAACAATTTGAGCCAAGAATAATTTCAAATTTTATTTTTAATGATTTTTTTTTAAAGGGAAATTCTCCTACTCTTTTTTTTTTCATTTTTATTTCTTTGTTTTGATTGTTTTTTTGTTTTTGTTTTTGTTTTTTTTTTTTGTTTTTTTTTTTCAGAAAGAGTCTCCAATTTTTTTCACGTGGCAGGAATGGACTTCCATATTGACGGTTAGGTCGTTGGAGTACATAAACCGAGTTATTTTATTCTTCTTTCTGTGAGAGCAAGAGTCACATGACGTCATCGAATGGGCGGGATTATGTAAATTAGGGAGCAGAAGCAGCGCGAGGGTGTGAGCGTCGGTCTCCCCCACCACCAACAACCATCCTCCGAGGTGTGTCTGCACCGCTGGAGCCGCAGACTGACACTCACACACCCACACACTCAGACACACACACGGACCGAGATCCGGTTGACCGACAGAGAAACGACTTCTTCTCTTTGTTCACCCGGAAAATGGCGTCAAAGTGTCCAAAATGCGACAAGACGGTGTATTTCGGTAAGTGCCCGTTTTCTTAGTCTGTGGAGTCTGTCAGTAAATGATGGTTGTGTCACCGTGTCTGTGAGTTATCCTCAAATAACACCTCATTATCCACACGTTTGCGTGTTTTAATGAATTTGTGTCCAGAGGGGATTTAAGGTTAATCCGGATTAGATTAATTGCAGACCAAGCAACTGCTCAGGTCATATGATCCAAAATGAGGCGCACACATTAAAAAATAGTGGCTTTATTTTGTAAAATAACTGTCACACATGTTCTAAGAAATGATCCTACAGTTATATCTACACGTTTTATTTCTAAAATATTTTAGTCCTTACATTGGAAGAATCTAGGGTGAAAATGAACATTTTTCAGCAATTTGCCTGAAACCCTACTCTTCTAATTATTAAATTCTCATACATAGATAAATCCAGATATCAAAGCAGCAACTTCTACAGTAAAAAAAATAAAATAAACTCACAAATAAATAAATAAAATAAAATTTGAAATAAGTTATTTGTAATCATAAATGATTTTAGCAATGAGTGTAATCACCTCTATTTTACAGTTGATAAATGTGGACTGTATGTTGTACATTTAAGGATTTTGCAACTAATATTGCACTAGTCTTATTATCTAATAAAGTTGATAAAACTTTACAAAAATATGATGACGAAAAATTCTATCATATAATGAAACAGCTTTAAATATAGTATCCCAGCAAAAATATGTTTGCTGACAAGGTCAAACACTATGCACTGAAATAAATAAATAAATAAATAAACAAATAAATAAATAAATAAATAAATAATGAAAAACGAATTAAAAATTAATTAAAGTAAAAGACAAACACAAATGAGAAATTAATAAAAAATAATAATAATAAACAGAGATATTTTTTAAATAAAAAAAGTGCTCCAGGCCTGCAGGGGGCGCTATATATGAAAAATGTGTTGTATTATCAGGTGATGTTAAGGACGCTGTTTTTTATACAAATGTGCACTTCTGCTGTTAAAAAAACAAAACAAATGCAAATAAATACTATAAACTGCAGTTTCTTGAGTGTCCACTAGAGGCAAGCCCCAAAAAACTAAGGAAACTTCATCAACATTCATTTTGAGATGATAACAACCATGACTGAAAAGCTGATTTTGGTCCAAATAGCCCATTCATGGACTCAAACGAACTGCACTGTGGCATTTTTTATTCATTTATTTATTTGAAATTCTTGCGAAATCAAAGTTATGTGTTTTGCATACTTTAGGGGCATGTTTGATTTAACATTAAAGCTGCCAGTGAGGAGATGATGCACAATGGTGTATTCAAACATTAGCTTTGTTAAAGATTTCTTAGCTAGCTTAACCTGCACTACAACTTTATTAGAATGTAGGCTGGTTAAACAACCATATTACCCGAGCAGTACATGACTAATCAAAAGTTAGGGTTGAATTAGGTAAGTCTACACTCTGCTAGTGGTGATGCTAGCTCTTTAAACTAGTCAGATATTCAGAATTTAAGTGTCGTTGTGGCTTTTCGGTGCCTTAAAAGCCACATGAGGCAGAGATAGATCCTGTTTTTGTGTGACTCGCTGCTGTTTCCACAAAAACACCCAGAGTCCAGAGTAGTTTAGTTAATTTATTCTGGTCCAGCTGTGTTTTAAAAGTTACACACACACTATGTTATCCTGTGTAAACTTGTGCCGAACCTTAGTTATGGGGTATACTCAGTTATACCAACTTAGCTTGAAATGTGTAATTTTGATGTCATGAAGGGAAACGTCGGCGCCACTGGGCTGGTGTTACTTTTTATAGATCAACATTGTGATCCACTGTAATAGATTTCAGTTTGTTTCCCCCTGGTGTAGTTTCTCAGCATCTGTCTTGATACATCAGCGCCACCAACTGGTTAAAATGAAGATACTCTGATTAGTCACATACAGGCGAAAGATGTTGCTCCAAGTCCCAACTGGGGTAATATTAATTAAAAGTCATTAGTGGTAACTACAGATGTGAATATTACAGTGATGTCCCACCAAAAATAACTCTGATATAATAAGGATGATACCACACTGTTTCAAATGTGAACAAAGTCCCTAAAAACATCAAAAGATGAAACCCTGAACTCCAACTGGTCCCCTCTCTGTCTAAACTGGGCTCATACTGGGCTATAAAGGGTTCACTATCTCTGGATAAGATTACAGGGAGCCATTAACAACCCTGTGTGCTTCTAGTCATCAGACTAAACGCTATTATCTGACAGCCACAGACAAAGCACCATCCTAACTTTCACTTGTGTGAGCACCAGTCGCCACAAAGCGAAGGAGAGGCGTTGTCTGTCTTTAGGGTGAGTTTATCAGTCGTCATTCTGGAGCTGCACCACATGGCGCCGTAAATAATTCATTGATTCATCACGGGATCGATTTTCTTTTTGTTCTCTCCCTCTTCATCTCCCTGTTGAACCCCGCCCTGCAGGTTCAACCAAACATGCTGAGTCCCCCTTTAATGTTGGAGCTGTTGCAGGAAATAAAGGG
Organism: Halichoeres trimaculatus; assembly: GCF_033239565.1. Taxonomy (NCBI): domain Eukaryota; kingdom Metazoa; phylum Chordata; class Actinopteri; order Labriformes; family Labridae; genus Halichoeres; species Halichoeres trimaculatus. The sequence goes on from NW_027437191.1 coordinate 29,923,905, forward strand.
TGGAGGGAAAAAACAAACATGTTTCCTGTGGCAGTGTGAGGGTGGGATTTGTAGAGGCACACTTTGAGATGGTTTAGTTTGAAGTTTGGGTGAGAAATCTGGATTTATTTTGAGTTTCAGAGCAAGCCTGTAAAACCCAAACATGTAAGGAAAATAAGACGTTTTTGTACAACAATAACTAAAATATTTCCCTGATACATTATTCAAACCCTATATTAGATTCAATTTTATTTAAGACACCATATTGATGGACAAAAAATGTGTTTAAATGCGAGGCCAGCAAACACTGAAAAAGTTATGTAATGAGAAAATTAAAAAAAAAACACCTTGAGGAACATCTACCCACTAATAAGGTTAGTCAGGTAGTAACATGATCAGGTATTAAAAAGGCATTTCAGAGAGTCTGAGTCTCTCAGAAGTAAAGATGGCACAAGGCGAAACCATTTTTAGGCCTCAAAACGAAAAAATACAGAGAAAAAAAACCTGCATTTACACTGAAAATGCTGTAGTATTCATGCCAGGCCTGTAGTTGGCGCTATAACTGTCTCATCCAGAAGCAGCTTTTAGTAGATCTCCACTGAAGTAGAGTTGGGCTAACTGAAACTGGGGCTGGGACCATATGCTGTTGTCATAATTTGATTCTAGTACGATTTTTGGGATGCCGATTCAATTTAAATCACGATTCTTTAAAATTATGAATTTCTGCCATTTTTGGTTTTCTTTCCTAACACCAGACCATGTGAAAAAGTATAACGATGATGATGATAATGTCTACAGACTGTATCAGGTGGAATATTTTCCCATAAAATGCACATCACGTGAGTCAGAGAGAAACATTTCGCCCTCTGCTGGAGAAAAGTGGTAACTTTTTTCCAATCCAGTTGATAATAAACAAAAAAAAAAAGACAAAAAATCCCAATTTTAATATTGTCGAGCAAAAAATCCTGATATACCAATTTTGGATTTTGTCTCCCACCCCTAGCTGAAACGTAACAATACTTTGAATTCCTTAATTTTGGGGGGATCAGTGATCAGCCCATCCTTACGTATGAAACTGATCTTAAAACCTCCAGGAAGGTCTGACAGCCAGACATTGTTGCTTTTTGCAATGAGACCTAAAACTCAGGACAATTTATTGTTTTTTTCAGTTAAAACACAAAGATTTTATGGTTTCACAGGTATTTTTCAATGACTTTCAATAAAATAAGATTGGAACATTGAAGGCATATGCTGTCAGTTATTAAAAATAAAAAATAATAATCAATAACGGCAGGCCAGGCTTCTTTAAAGTTTACCAGAAAATTTTGATTGGTGTACCCCTCGTTCCACCCTGAAACCATTATCTTGTAAACGGCTCCTTAGATGGTCATGCTCTTTGGTCTTCCAGGCAGCTCTGCACTAAAAACAGGGAGACTCTGTAGTGGACATCACTGCATGGGCTCAAAACCACACAGAGAAACCATTGTCTCTGAACACAGTTTGTCTCTTCGATAGACATAGACCGTATATTGAGTGGACAGCGTGGCTCCGCCATTTACTATTGTATGGTTTTGAAGCCAAAATTCCCCCGTCACAGGCACTGCTATTGGCAGCCAGAGTCTGCGCAGTAGAGACTGTGAGGAATTCTGGGAGAATCTGAGTGGAGCCGGGTGACAAAAAATAATATTTTTTTTCTTTCTAGAGTCTAATCACTTCTTGACTCTACCTCCCGACATATTTTACAATCCCTGAAAAAAAATACACAAGAATGACAGCTGTCAATCATTGTTAAAAGTGATGTAAAACCCCCTTTTTAACTTCTTATAACTAATAAAAACAAAACTTTTCAGAAAAAAGAGGACCTGAATACAAGACAGCCAAGTAATATCTTCAAATCACCACAACAATCAGATGTGAGGGACATTTCTACGAGGTGTATTAATTTTTTAAAGTTTGACCACAGCCCATCTGGAATGACTGGGGAGATGTTTATTTGACCTATACTGCAGCCAGCCACCAGGGGGAGCAGTTTTTGTGGTGACCTCACTTTGAGCCGAGCAAGATGACGTCCATTTATGGTCACTACATGTACAAATGACCAAAAAAGAAAGAAGAACATTGGAACACATATGAAAAGGATGAATGTTAAATGTTTGGTTGATTCCTATGATTCATGGTCGGTGGCGTCAGACAAACATTTTTAGACCTCTGTGCACCCCTGACACTCAGACAGCATCGATTCAGAGTCCTTGCTCACTACCAAGGTGATTCTCTGTCATGTATCAGTGACAGGCTGCCCGCTGAGTCTAAACAGGAGTCGCCACGTTGGGTCAAGGCCTCAGTTTATCTGCTGGGATATTCTGGGAGAAGGACAAACAGATAAATGACTGTGAGGGAACTTCTCTAACTCTCGTCATCTTTCAGTCGGCAGACTTACAGAAAGTTTGTAATTTAAGTGTCAGAGAAATATTTGTGCTCCAGCTGTCCAGGCATCACACAACTCAGCGTCCTTGAGAAAGTTTATTTCAGGACGAAGGAGAGGCTCCAGCTGATTGTCAAACTTTGGAGGAATGATGCCGGTTAGCTCTTGAGTGTCTGAGCTCTCCTGGTGGTGGTGGTGAGCTAATCCTGAAGTCAAAAACACTGAACTCAGTTAATCCATATTAACAGCATTAGCATTAGTAATGCTTCAAGGCAAAAATAGAGTCAGAGGTATGGAGGAATGTTGAGTAGCTTTGTGAAAAGTCTGGAGCGTTATAACCCAGACAGCTAAAATATAATCTCTCTGTGTCACTCTCCTCCAAACACAACGGAAAGAATGTGCTCCCGGTTCATATGAACACTTCAGAGTTTGTAAATAATCTTCTATCACTTTTATATGTGCCAGTCCACAGGAAATAATCTGCCCTGCCATCATTCAGATTATAAACATGTGTCCTCCTCTCTGGTTTCGTCCACTTCCCTTGAACCTGAAACTTTCTCTTCAGTTCCTCTGGAGCTGACTCACCCAAAACCAAACCCTGAATATACTGATGAGTGTTCACATGAAAAATTAATTTATTATTTTATTTAAAAAAGTCATATGCAGTTCAACTTTTGCTGTTATTGAAGCTTAAACATGTAAAGTAGCAAAAAGGCTTTGATGGTTTTTGTATCCGATTTAGACGCTTAGCTTGTTGTGCTATCAGAACGATGAGCTCTTCTTATGTTTCTTTTCTGTTTAGCCGTAAAGAAATGAAAAAAGAAAACAAAGAAAAAGAAGATAAAAACATAAAGGAGATCAATCAAACAATCAGTCTTTATTTGTATAGCACCAAATCATAACAAACGTTGTCTCAAGACACTTTCCAGAAACATTAGCAGGTCCCAAACCCAACATCAAGACAAGATAAGGAGTCTTATCTCATCGTCATGAGTACAGGACTTTGCAGCATTAAGCAAGTTACAATGACAAGGAAAAACTTCCCTTCAACAGGCAGAAACCTCAGACAGAACCAGACTCAGACAGACAAAGATTAAATGGTCACGATGGAAATTCAGGAAAAACAGATGCAAAAAAAGAAGCAAAGGAAGCAAATGACATGCTAGAAGAGAAGACTGAGGGAGAAAACTTCTGGAGGAGAAATAAAGGATTAAAAAAAAGAACTAAGACAGACAATGTATGGAATTGAAAAGGAAAGGAAGGAAGGAAGAAAAAGAAGATAAAATTGTAAAGAAAAACAATAAGTAAATAAAAGAAAGGGGATAAAAATACAAAGAGAAACAAAGAAGCGAGGAAGATAGGGAACAAAAAAGAAGAAAGGACAGAAAGAAAGAGACAGGGTGTGCGTCTCAAAGCGATAAACTGCAGTCACCTCTCTCCTCCCTCCTCTCCCTTCTCTCTTCTCTCCTCTCTCCTCTCTCCTCTCTCCTCTCTCCTCTCTCCTCCGCGGAAGTACTTTCTCGGTCGCTATTTTGAAAACTGTACCAATTCAATAATCACTTTTTGACTCTACCTCCCAACATATTTTATGAGCTCCGAAAAAAATACAGAAGAACAGCAGCTGTCAATCATCGTTAAACATGATCTCATTAAACAAATGAAAACTAAACTTTTCAGAAAAAAAGAGGACTTGAACACAAGGCAGCCAAATAATATCTTCAAATCACCACAACATTTCTACTAGATGTATTAATTTTTTAAAGTTTGACCACAGCCCATCTGGAATGACTGGGGACCTGTTTTTTTACCTATGTTGCAGCCAGCCACCAGGGGGAGCAGTTTTTTGTGGTGACCTCACTTTGAGCTGAGCAAGATGAAATTCCTTTTTTTTACAGTCTATCGTGCAGACACACAAACAGCTGTTAAAGCAGATGATCCAGAGGTGAACAGCTGAAGCCGTCATGACTGAAACACGTCACTTCTTGTGATGCTCGCGTCTCTCCATCATCTCTGGTGCGAGGGACTAAGACGCAACTAAATGACTCAAGTGGAGGAATAAAGAATGAAAGAAATGAAAGAGAGAAAAAAATAGAAGGAAAGTTAAGGAACGACAATAATCAGAAAAAAAGACGAAGAAGGAGAAGGAATTTTAATGGTTTAATGAAAATGTTTTAAGCTGTTTCTTCTCTTCCCGCAGCGGAGAAAGTGTCCTCTTTGGGGAAGGATTGGCACAAGTTCTGTCTGAAATGTGAGCGCTGCAACAAAACGCTGAATCCAGGAGGGCATGCAGAGGTGAGGAGAATGTGAGCTTAAAAAAAAAATCCCTATTTAGGATTAAGTGTGTGGATTATTGTCGCATTAAAGGTCCCATATTCTGCTCCTTTTCTGCAGTTCAATATGGATCATTGATGTCTTCATGAAATGGTAGTAACATGTTTTGGTCCAAAAAGCCAATAAATCAAGCACAGCAGCATTGTTTCCAGGCTCTCATAGCCCCTCTGTTCAGAACGCTCTGATTTAGTGGGCGTGGCCTTCATATGTAAATGAGCCACCGCTGATACCACCCCGCTCTGCACAGTGTTTAGAAAACAGCGAAGCTCGTTTACCATAACATTACAGGCTAAAACAACAGGTCAACTGCAGCTAAAGTTAGCATCCTGAAGCTAACACAGAGACAGGGGGGACACTGAGGAAAAGCTCTTACATCTGCTCCACAGCACACAGCATTTAAAATACTCACATTTCCAGGGTCTGAGGTTTGTTGGAGGATGGTTGGTAATGGGCCTGGATTCAGGACCAGTCTATTGGCTAGCCCTCTGTTGGACTGTCCAAAGTTGGAAAAGCAGTCGGCCGTGAAGTGACTAGCACACACATGCACAGTTTTACTGAGTGTAGCTGGAACATTTACTTGATAAATTAACTCTAGACACTTAGTCTTGTCTTCTTCCGAGATGGGAAGCTTGAGCATGGAACCATGTGGCTGTTTACAGCCAAAAACAGAGCAGTGATGGCTCTTTAACTTCAGCATTCTACTTCCTGCTGCAGTGGAGAGGGGAATGGCAGGGAGGGGGTTCGGGGGTATCTGCTCTGGTGAACCAATCAGGTCAGACTTGCTCCTGATTGGTCAAAAAAGGGAATCGCTGACTTCGGCAAATCCCCAAATTCCAAACAGCTTGTTTTAGGTCAGGATGTTACATTCACAAGCACTACTAAGTACAGGTTTTGTCATTGAATATCACATTTTGTGGGCTGGGAGGAAAGCCAAAGACCCACAAATTTCACTAAAAGACTTAATAAAGAGATTTTTTTATAATATGGGACCTTTAAAGTGTTAAACACAACTCGGGCAGGCCTGCTAAGCTGTCAGTTTCACATGCTGTTGATATTGAGTTAGAATTAGGAAGTGATACAACTCATTTCTGCCTTCGATGAAGATAACAACCTCTTGAGGAAGTGCTTGTGGTTTCCTCGTAGTTTAATGTGTAGAGTCACACCTCTAGCTTTCTAACCACAGTAGAAGAGCGCGGCTGAGTCAGCACGAGCGGGACCACAAAGACATTTCCTGTTGAGGTTTCATTATGTGGTGTCAAAAGCCTGTGGTGCTTTTGAAACTATGATTTATTGTGGTTACAGTCTGCACATCAACGTGAGTCTGCACTGAAGTCTGGTTATCGAGCTCAGCACAGCTCATTAGTCCTGAGGTTCAGACTTCTTTGAGTCTATTTGGGGTCAGATCAGTCACATGGGGTCCAGTACCAGGCACCAAACATGAGCTTTATAAAGAATTAAGATTTCTTTCTGTGGCCTTTATAGTTTTAAATTAGCTTTAAACTGAGAGGTAATGTCTGGTCAGTCATTTTCAGCTTTCAGACAGACCTGATCAAAATCTTAAGACCAGTTGAAAATTGCTAGGATTTACCTTTTGCACATTTGGATCTTAATGAGGTTTTAAGTAGAGCTACAATGTGCAAAAGCTAGAATGGGGAGTGTGGCAAAAAACATTTGGAACTTATATTTAAAAAAAACAAACATTTTCTTATAACCTTATAAAGATCCAAATGTGCAAAAGGTAAATTCTAGCAATTTTTTCAACTGGTCTTAAGATTTTTATCAGGTCTGTGTAAAGTATTCTCTGAGTGATGATATTTTAGATGTCGTGGTCAACAACATCCAAGTTTATTCACTCTTTTTTTATTTTTTATTTTTTTTATATAATGCTGGGAATCAACAGGATATGTGAGATCAGAGAGGTTTTGTGAACTTGCATGAATAAATCCTTCATTTTCTGTTACATAAATCTGATCTAACACACAAAAAAATATGTTGCATAACACCTCCTGTTTGATTATGAGCAGAAATGCGTTTCCAGATGTACTCCCTGTTAGTGAACCTGTTTGGTTTTTGCAGCATGATGGGAAACCTTTCTGTCACAAGCCGTGCTACGCCACGCTCTTCGGACCCAAAGGTGACACATCCTCATGTTTTACACAGGAGAAAAACTTTTGTATCTGCCCTCCTCTGCTTTGGAAATGATGTCCTCTTTTTTGTGTTTCAGGTGTGAATATCGGGGGAGCTGGTTCCTATGTGTATGAGAACCCTGTCAACGAAGCCCCCGCTGCAGTTTCCATGGAAACCAATGCCAAACCAGGGGAGGAGAGAAAAGCCCCCGCACGAGGACCAGTGAAGGGTGAGAAATGTGTGGATGTGGAGGTTTGGGTTCAGTTTGGCCAGACAGGTGATGGAGACACTTGAGGAGGATGGATGACAGAGTGTAAAGATGGATGGTGCACCCTTTCCTCCGTGGGTTGTACTAAAGTGAAGCCAAAATATCCCCCAAACAAGATGCTGAAATATTGCTCTTGTGAAAATTTTAGAGTCTCAAGTCTACACATTAAGTTTTGATGGAGACATTTTTCCACACTATTTATTTTTAAGGCTGTCACTTTAACATGTTAATTAGATTAATTAATTATTCCACAAATTAACATTATACAAATTAATGCGATTAACTCATTGGTTGCCAGCCATTTTAAGAGCATCTTGAATGATCTTTCAAGACCCAAATAACATTGTTTTCTATGACTATGTAAAAACAAAACTACCTAAGAAGAGTGGACTCTCTTTCTGTTTTTGATCCAAAAACAGACAAAACATACTTTTTTCAATCGCGTTTATCTCAGGCGCTCCATCCTTTGTTCCCACCACGACACATCCTCAGTTGGAGCGTGAGCTGCCTGAACTTTTCTGACTACCAGCATCTCGCTATGTCTCTGTCATTTCACAACTTCTCCTCATATCCATGCTGAGCTCTCGTCCAAAGAGCACACCGCTCTCACCCACAGTAGATAATGAGCAGGATTTTGATTGACAAACTCAGTTGACAAACTCAGTTGAAAAATGTGGATTTATAAATCTCCTCTTCTTCATGTATTCATTTGATTTGTGATACTCTACAATTTTGGAGAATTCAAATTCTTTATTTGGGGATCTTAAGCAGATATGAGATTAAAATGCGATTAATTTAATTAATTAATTACCAATCTTGTGATTATCATTATTTTTTTTAATCGCCTGACAGCACTATTTATTTTTGATAAAGATAAGAGGAAACAATTTGTCGACATGGGGCGCCAACTTCAACACAAACCAAAAGACGTACCGTAAAATACCAAATAGTAGCCAGGGCGTTTATTTGTTTCAATCACTGAGCAGACCAGGCGTTTATTTGGGACCGGGCGTTTATTTGTAACAGGCGTTTATTTCTTTCCCAGAAAACAACATTCAGTGGAAGTGGTAATGTCTTCTTCATTGACTCTTCAAAGCCTCCTCATCTTTACATTGTTATTGCATAATTCGTCCTGGCAGACTACCTGCGTTTGTTTATATCTGGCACGCCACGCGTGGACTAATACACCAAGCGGCGAGTGCCTCATAGCCAGCTGTGGCTCTGCAGCAAAGGTAGCGCCATTTTACGAAACGATGAGAACTAGAGCTTTATTTAGTGGTGTTTTTGTGTGAAAGTAACGCGCTGAAAATTCTCTAAATAAAGCGTGAATGCAGACCAATATCTGATTTTTTCGGTGGGAGTCCGACCGTGGAATGAAAAAAAAAACAAAAGAAATTGACTGCGGCTCGTAGGCTGCGCTGAGTAACTTACCATACCCCCGCCGTTTATTTGGAACGGGCGTCTATTTTGCTAAACGTGCTGCTACACCCAGCGTTTATTTGGAACCCGGCGTTTATTTGGTATTTTACGGTAATCTCCCCCAAAAATGAAGCAGATCGGCTATCGCGGCCATATTGGTAGTCGCAAGGGCTTCGCTTACAGCTATAGGGCGCCTGTTGGTCACGTGACCCTGAGCTGTGCCTCTGATTGGGTGAACTCTGGATCTTAATATCCTCTGAACGGCTGAGTAAGAAAAAAATTCACCCCCTGTACAGTGAGCTGATAGCAAAATTAGCGACTCAGACAGGAGACGTTTTTTAAACCAGGCTGTAAAAAGGTTAATTTCTGTTTTGAAAATGGCTTATTTTGGCTTGGTGTGTTTGTGACTTCCAGAGCCAGCCTCAAGCGGACACTAGAGAAACAGCAGATTTTAGCACTTCAGCTTCCCTGTTTTAAATCAAAAGTGATAAAAAAAGCTGAATTAACCCATAGAATTTAACCTCATGTGTTCATTTCCAGCTGCGAGCTTCTCATCTTTCTCTGGAGGACCAAACATCTGCCCTCGATGCAACAAGACGGTTTATTTTGGTGAGTGACACTGCGAGGATATCTCTTCGTATCTGGTCGCACTGTACATGTGGTGGAATGTTCCCAAGTGACTGGTTGTCATAGTGACTATCCCAATGATTGTGTGTGTGTGTGTGTGTGTGTGTGCAGCTGAGAAGGTGTCCTCTCTCGGAAAGAACTGGCACCGACCCTGTCTGCGCTGTGAGAGATGCAGCAAGACCCTGGCAGCAGGAAGCCATGCAGAGGTGGGAGAGAAACATAACATGACCAAAATAGCAGCTGAGTGTTTTTGATTTCACCGTTTAAATCCACAGAAAGATCTTAGCAAATAACCCTCAATCGCTATAAAACACATGGTTAGAGTCAGCTTCATACATATGCTGCAGAGAGCTGCACTGCTTAGATTTTCTGATGACCACGACAATATCACCACCTATAGATGAACTAACAATGCTACAGCAACAACTTCAACTTTCACTTTCACATTACTGTTGATGTCTTAATCAGGGGTTGAGTCAGTCAGACTGTGGGCGTCCAAACTTCACCTGAGCACTCTCAGCTAATGTTTTACATAACGAGCTTTTGATTTAATGAGGTTACATGACGCTTTTTCATATTTTAAGAACAAATCTTCAAAAAGTCAGACAAGAATGAAGCATTGTGTGGGTTTTTGTCAAAGAACACAGTGCTCCAGGGGAAGTAACACAGTCCTTTACAGCTGATGTTTTCAGCTTAGGTTAGTGTTTTTGTGCATTTTTCACAGGTATGTTAAATAAAATAAATAGATAAGACAACCAATACTAATAAGAACTGAACTCCTTTCAAAGGTAGTAGCTCAAATGGTGTGTTTGAAGATGAAGCTGAAAAGAAAGCAGCCTGAGAGCATGTGTTTTTTTACATGACAGCAGATCTTGGTGCGCTATTTATAGCGCTATCTGAGGGATGATGTAAAAACCTTAAAAAAGGTGAAATAACTTGTTTTCAAAGCATTGCTCTGGCTGGTTTGGCATAGGAAGGATGTATTTCATTACTCACTGGTCTGTCTTTTTCTACATACATTTCATTAGTTCTTTGAGGGTGACTTTGGAAGAGGAGATGCTGACAGCTCATCTGTGCAAACAGTCGCAAAACAAGCAAACTGCACATATTTACACTTGGATATCTTTAGCAAATTTTTTTGTGGATTGGAGCTGGTAACATGTTTTGGTCAAAAAAGCCAATAAATCAAGCACAGCAGCATTGTTTCCAGGCTCTCATAGCCCCTCTGTTCAGAACGCTCTGATTTAGTGGGCGTGGCCTTCATATGTAAATGAGCCACCGCTGATGCCGCCCCGCTCTCCAGCATCACTGATAGCGGTGCCACAAGCTCCAAGTGCTCAATGTTTACAAAACAGCGAAGCTTGTTTACTGTAACATTACAGGCTAAAACAACAGGCTAACTGCAGCTAAAGTTAGCATCCTGAAGCTAACACAGAGACAGGGGGGACACTGAGGAAAAGCTCTTACATCTGCTCCAAAAAAATAAAAAATAAAAAATACTCACATTTCCAGGGTTCAAGGTTTGTTGGTGGATGGTTGGTAATGCGCCTGGATTCAGGACCAGTCTATTCTCTAGCCCTCTGTTGTACTGTCCAAAGTTGGAAAAGCAGTCGGCTGTGAAGTGACTTGCACACACATGCACAGTTTTACTGAGTGTAGCTGGAACATTTCCTTGATAATTGAACTTAAGCCACTTAGTCTGTCTTCTTCTGAGATGAGAAGCTTGTGCATGGAACTATGTGGCTGTTTACAGCCAAAAACAGAACAGTGATGACTCTTCAACTTTGGCATTCTCCTTCCCGGTGCTGGAGAGATTTCTCTCCAGCAGCATGGAGAGGAGTGGGTGGGGAGGGGGTTTGGGGGTATCTGCTTTGGTGGACCAATCAGGTCAGACTTGCTCCTGATTGGTCAAAAAAGGGAATCGCTGACGTCGGCGAATCCCCAAAATCCAAACAGCTCGTTTTAGGTCAGGATGTTACATTCACAAGCACTACTAAGTACAGGTTTTGTCATTAAATATCACGTTTTGTGGGCTGGGAGGAAAGACAAAGACCAACAAATTTCACTAAAAGACTTATTAAAGTGATTTTTGCATAATATGGGACCTTTAAGTAAAAGATTAAATGTAAGAAACTCAACATATCTTTCAAGATCCTTGTTTAACATGGAGCAGATAACATATTGGCAGTTGTAGTCTCTTCTTGTGGAGTCTTCTCTTAGTTTAAGGAGGAATTCTGTGTTTCTGTTGCAGCATGACGGACAGCCTTACTGTCACAAACCATGCTATGCTGTCCTGTTTGGGCCAAAAGGTAAGAAAAAAAAACAAATCATTGAAGAATAATCTTTTCTTTAAAACCAGAAAATCTCTTTTACCAGAGTTTCCATGTCAAGGCAGCAGCAAGTGTAAATCCAAAGCTTTGTTATTCTCTCTTCTAGGTGTAAACACTGGAGGTGTCGGCAGCTACATCTATGACGACCCTGAAGCCGAGGCTCAGAATTGAACCCAGGACACTCGTCTGTTCGCTGAATTGCCTTTTAAAGTCACTCAATATGTTCTGCACTCACAGGGACAGAAACTTAGATCTTTATGTTGTATTTGTATATCGTTTATATATCTATTTTTTGTACTTAAAAAACTTAACCATGTCCTCCTGAGTGAGTTTCAGATTTGCCTTTCAGTTTCTTGGTTCTCTTTGCCAAATAATTATCAGCGTACTACGTAGTAAACTAAAGCGCTTGAGATTTTTCACTGGTTATAAAAACTTTTTCAGACTTATGTGCACTTAAAACATGTACTGTATGGTGAAAACAAATAACTGTCAGTGTTTCTTGAACCAGTTCATCCTGTTTCTAAACAAAGAGTGAGATGTAGATGTAGCCTATGTATCGTGCGCACAGAAACATACAATAGACTGAATGTTTGGAAGATGAGTTTGGATCTGTTATGAATAAAGACTGCACATCAGATTTTATACCGGAGAATTTGGTGTTTCTTGTGTCCTGGGAAATACAAATATATCTGGAAAAAAATGTAAAATTGCAGATTTTTTTTTCTTTTTATGTTTCAAGCCCTTTAGATTTGAGCCTAATTTTTTTATTTTTATTTTGATGGCTTGTAGCTTGTCAAAATCAGAACATTACCTCAGAAAAGTCAAAACGTAGTATACAAGGCTACATACCACAGTACTAATTTTAATTTGATATTTATTAGAGGCTGTGTGAAGGTTTTTATTATTTTATTTTATTTTTTTTTTTCTTAAAACCAACAAAATGATAACAGATCAGATATACCAAAACAGTGTCCATAAATATAAATACCTTTCCATAAAGGAAGGTAGAAAGTATCCAGTAGTTCATAAAAAAAATACAAAATAAATAAATAAATAAATAAATAAAAGTATTATTGACCTATCTAAAAATAATTCTCACAAATAAAACAAAATTAGGATAAACAAACCCTAAGTATTACTTGCAAAAAAATTTAATCCAAAGATAAAACAAATTAGAAGAAAAGTTAAAATCAATATAACCAAAGAAGAAGAAACCGGAAACAGACAACGGTAAGAAAAAACATCCAAAACAAAAGCTTGTAACGATAAATTCAAGGATTGGATTGGGATAAATCTTTTTGTAATTATTAGCATGTTTAAATAAAAGTTGAACTGTCCGAGAAAAAGTCCAAACTAATTAAAACAGGTCAAGAGATTGACACGCCTCTTACGGGAAACTTAGTACCCGGAAGAGAAGGGGTTCGTAAAGCGCAACACGGATACAGAACGTCACAGGAAGTGATGTGTCGCCTACAAAATAAGGGTTGAAGTGCGGCATAAGGCAAAAGAAAAAAAATGTATTGTGTGTGTGTATATATTGCCTTAAAATGCAATACTGAAATGCTGTTTCCCCATCATGTGGACCAGATTCAGTATTATTCACCCTTTTATGAAATTAAATCAGCTTGACCTCTTCAAAGTGTCCTCTTTTTCACCCTGGCTGATGTGGTATTCAATTTGTTTAAAATTTGCTCAGGTATTTTCTTAATTTGAGAATATTAAGAATTCCTCAGTGACTGAGAAGACTCATCACCACTCAACTTTCGACATAAACATGAATCATTTTAATTACACAAAAAATTATGTATTCATCATTTTTCAAATGCAATTTTATTGAAACTAAAAATGCCATCTTAAACATGAAGGGATAAATTAAACTGCGGTTTTTAACTTATTATGATGAAGACCGGGACAACTGAATTGACTCTAATCGCTCACATTTTTTCTGTGCAATGTGCACACTCTGTCCAAAAGATGACACAATCAAATCTATTTTATTTATGTAAAATAGAATTTTTTTAAATGATTTTTTTTATGATTTTTTTTTGTAGCTGTACTTGTTCAGTCGTCTTATTTTCCAATGCGGAAACAGCGTTATGTGCTGTGTGTAGCTTGAAGCTAGCAGGTCGAGACACTTCTGCTTTAACAAGCTCGCTGGTACCGACGCCATCTCGGTAAACGGAAACTCAGACGGTATTTTAGCCTCTGAACTAATAAAAACAAAAAGAAATACACTTCAAGGTCACTTGAACGACTTTTAACGTTGTATTATCCGCGTATTCATCGTTACTTGAATAACCGACCGTAAAATCCAGGAGAGGAAGCTAATTTGGCTAGCTGTTAGCTTGTGACGTTGTTAGCCGAACCAACTTCGCTACGCAGGAATTTCACGGCCTGTTTATGTTTTGGCAAAGACATGTTGGACGGATACTCGACGCACATCGATGAAGCCAACATCGGCAACGTTGAAAACAACAACCCCATAACGTTGATTTCTGGTGGAGGCGATGGGGTGAACTCGGCTAACAAACCGAGGCACACGGTGCTGAAGAAAGGAGGGAGGAAGCTGCTGCATCACCAGAAAGCTCCGAGGAAGAACAGCCCCAACCTGCGCCTGTCGGACCACAACAACAACAACACGGTGGCTGTTTGCTCTGCGGGTAAACCAGCAGCTCAGTCCGAGCTGCCTGCGGGTCCCCAGGCGGTCCTGACCCTCCATCATCTCAAACAGGGAGCTAAGAAAGAGGTAACTCCATTTTTTTAAGTGTGTTTTTCTGCGCTGGCACAGTTGAAAGGTTTATGTAACGACTTTCAGTGTGTATCTGTAATTCTTTCAAATTATTTCTGAAATTCAAGTACATCCCAAACAAGTCTGTATGCAGTCTTTTGAATATACAATAACGTTAAATAATTACTTAAAAGTCAATTTGCAATGTGACCTACTGTAGTCCCATTTCCGCTAAAAGAGGAACTTCAATCTACTTTCGATTCTTCCGGACAAAGTTTAGTAACTGCGTCATTTTAAACTATCTCGGATGCCACAGGTGATATTTAAGTGATTTGAAGCTCTTTACTTTTTTTAAAAAAAAAGCTTTAATAGCATAATATCTCCAAAATATGCAATTAATGTAGCCAAGCTATCACTTGAAGGTGTTTATCTCACTAAGACTTAACATTTACTGCTATTTGCACTAGAAATTAAAATGTTTAACAAATGGACATAGATTAAACCCCTGTGTGTTACACAACTGTGTTTTTCCCTTTCGTTATGGATTGGCTGAATTGACCTTGAATCAGTTAAACACATTTTAAAGCAAAAGAGTTTTAATGTGGATCTGTATTTGTTGATTTGAGTGGTCGTATGTGGCAGAAAGGATCATTTTTGTATATTTTTGAACTTGGTAAGACAAAACACAATCAGAACTTGTCAACTTTGTCTTGTCAAACTCTAATTTATACCTTTTTAATCAATTTCTACACATTTTCTTCAAGTGATGAAACTAATTTCCCCATACACCCTTTAAAAAGGCGATAGAGTCTGTTAAACAGTGCAATCATCATGTGTCTGAGTGAAACCAGATTCAGTCACTTTCATCATCCGTGTAATTTGAAGGCATACTGAAATGACAGTTTCTAATCTGTGCTGTGAAGAAACAGATCGAGACTTGTCTTCTGCTTTCTGCGGGCAGCATCAGTGGGATGATTGCAGCATGTTGCACGTTGCAGGCAGAGGTTGTAACCTGAGAGGCATGGATTTTAAAGCCATTTACAGATGTTTTATAATGTATGAGGTCTGTGCAACAGGATGGAGCAGGAACTGTGTGAGCTTTTATTGGATGCTTTGATGGAGATGAAATGTGACAGTTAGTCTAGTGTTATATTTTGCTATTTAGTCATACAAGCTTCAAGTCTGTCTGTTTTGTTACACGTCACATGAGATTTCAGATATTTATTACACGCATCAAATTTTAGAAGCATCTTTTTGATACTTTTTCCAGTGTTGTGATTATTTTTGATCCATGTGACATCAAAAATTATGGTCTTTGACATTTTTTAACATCTGATTGACTTGGAAACCTTTAAAAAAAGATCAGTCCAAAATCTGATCTTCAAATAGGAACTGCTGCAAGCGATGGACAGAGAAAGAGTAATTGTGCAGCAGAGAGAGTTGTTTTACACTAAGGCACTCGTAAACACTCTACACTCTGCAGAAAGGTGCTCTGTTTTTTTTTATTTCCTATCAAAGTCACTCTGCCCACTCTGCTAAGTCAAGTTTTTATTCACATGTTGATAAATAAGTGATTCTATAATTAGGGGTACATTTCATGTCCATGGGGTATACTTATAATTTTTCCTATTTCAAGCAATGACCAATTTTACAGTGGGTCATTTGGGTGATATAAAACTTGTATTTAATACAGAAAGTGAACAGGTTCCATCATTTATTTAGCTAAAAATGCAGTTTTTGTGCTGTACGATTACTCAAATGTCAAGTTTGCTCTTCAAAATTAACACTAAGGCACATGTTTGTGTTTATTATTATCAGTATTATTTGTTTAAAATAATAATTTAAACATGACAAAGCTATTTTAAAAACAATTTTGATAATTTATATGGATAAAATAATTAATTTTGTGTATTTCCGAGAAATCAGCTTCAACTGTGTTACCCATTGAAAAAAACCCTGTAGATCAGAAATGGTTTGCCCCAAAGTCACATGACTTAAATCAATTGAAGTCACATCCTGTTTGGTGGTAACCATGAAGAAATTGTTGCGTGTTTTAACTCCTCCTTATCAATAGTTAATCAGAATGCTTGTCTGTACATGGGGCGCATTAATTGTTCGTCAGCTGTGTT
Organism: Halichoeres trimaculatus; assembly: GCF_033239565.1. Taxonomy (NCBI): domain Eukaryota; kingdom Metazoa; phylum Chordata; class Actinopteri; order Labriformes; family Labridae; genus Halichoeres; species Halichoeres trimaculatus. The sequence continues at coordinate 29,940,265 of NW_027437191.1, forward strand.
ACCAACATTTTCTGCTCTTCTTACTATAGATGTTAAAAAAAAACAACTGTGAAGAAAACGAGCAGAAATATGAGCTGATGGAGGTGATTTTTGTGCCATAATTCTTTTAAATTTTTTTCTGAACTGTGAAATGAATGATGATGGACATTGCTAGGGAGGATAGTCTGACATAGAAATGTTGAAATACTCTAAATTCAGTAAAATATGGATTTATGTTGGAAAAATAGTCACAACTTTTGTCCATAACACAGTTGACAACATTATTTTCCAAATATTTTTTGTTACTTATATATTAAAAAAAACTATTAGCGCTTACGCTACATCCGCTAGATTAAATACATTCCAGGTGTATCATTTGCAATCAAATAGAATACAAAACGATTAAGCACAATTTTTTTTTTTCACTTTTTTTGTAAACCTGAGATGTTCCCCTGATTATAGAATCACTCAGATACTCACCTTCAGTGAAGCTTTTCACACGTTAACTTTTGTGTGTATTGCTGATGGAAATAGAGCAAAGAGCTAGCGCTGTTAGCTTCTCCTCGTATCTTTTCTGTTGATTTTTACTCAGGTGGCATCTAATTTCAGAAATATCACCCTAAAGCTGCACACCCATAGGTGCAGAAAGGTGTTCTGTTACCAAATGTGGGCAAAAACTGATGCCTCTGCTGATAACCCAATCAACAACTCTCCTTATCATGTTCAGATAAACAGTTTACTAATACAATGTGTTGTCTTTAAGATCAGTGGAGTAGAAAGGGAGAAAGTGAGTTGATTTCAGTAACAAACAATCATTCAGATGGATTAATGCTTTTTTGTTTGTGTTGTTCAGCTGCTGAAATCCAAAGGGGGCAGATTGGAGCGAGGGACTATGCAGCCAGGCGGCCAGCCTTCTCGCCACCTGTCCAAACACGATCAAATCACGCAGAACGTCATCACACGCAGCCACAAGCCCAAGCAGGCCCCAAACCCTGGTGCTCCTCTCTCCTCCAGAAAGAAAGACAACAGCACTCCGAGTAAACCCTCCTCTGTCCTCCAGCCTCCTCTTCAAGAGAAGAAGAAACCCCTCCACGCCTTCAACAACGTGAAAATCGTGAACACGCCACCTGCTGAAGCTGCACCCGAGTCCCTTAAAGACGGTGAGAAAGTCTACGCTGGAGCTAAATTCAGCGAGCCGCCCTCACCGAGTGTCTTACCCAAACCGCCGAGCCACTGGGTGGGAGAAAACACGCCTCAGCAGAACAACCAAAGCCGAGAGCAAATGACTGTTCACCTCAAGTCGCTGCTGAAGGTTCAGAATCAGTCATGACCCGAGTCTAAAACACGGGTCTGATCTCACGATACAATCAAGAAATGCAAACAATTGGAAGATATGCATTCAAGAAAATTGAGATTGGCTTTTAACACACTGCAATATGATAATGGACGTTTTTTAACAGTAGTACAATTTCCCAGAATCCAACATGCTGCCTGTATTTTTAAGCATTTTGGAGACGTTGTTTTTGTCGTGGAGAATCGACCCATGCTGAGTATTTCTGCCTTCTGTCGGCAGTTGAAAAACGAGGAGAGGAAACACGTTTTTGCGAGCACATCATGTTTTTTTTGAAGATGTGAAGCGCAACAAAACATTTCAGAGGACGTCAGGGTCGTCTCCAGCCGCAACACGATCAAAGTCTCACGTTTACAGTTTGTGAAGAGACGAGGGCGCTTTCTTTGTGAACGTTTTTGAAAAGGCCGCCTCGTGTTGATGGACTTTTTAACGAAAGGCTAGTTTAAATGTACATAATATATTGTAAACATATATTTGTGTATATTTTTCCTTGTTGTTTTAACTGAGATTCTAGTTTTGTTACTGATGTTTTTCCAAGAAAAAAAAAACTAAAGAAAAAGAGTCCCCTGCTAACTGAGGCACTTTGTTAAAACTCTTCAAATGGACGACTTGACGAAGGACTCTCTCTGATTTGCACTGAAAACTTCGAACAGAGAAGGGCGGGAAACCTCGTTTTGATGTCCCAGAGTCTGACCAGCCACTTTGATAAAAATCAACAGCCAGCTTTGCGCAAAGAGAAGGACTTCCACACTCTGGCTGCTTGAGTTTCAAAACGGCTCAGAGAGGACGAATCAAAAAGCTGGAGGCTGAATTTCTTTTCCTTCTCTGATAACGGGTCCAAGCGGTGAGAATTGGAGAGTTAAATCAGGGACTGTGAGGTGAATGAAGCCTCAGCGAACGAACTGAGGAGATGATGACAATGTGAAGAGTCTCACAAACAGCTGCTGCAGGGAGCCAGCGTCCAGTATCCTGACACGATGCTTTTTCTGTTTTAACTTATTGCACTGAATCAGGTTACGTTCACATCAAGCCAGAAACTTTTAAACAGCATCCTTTTCGTTTTGTTCCTAAAACTCATCAGCACTCAACTTTACTTTTCAAGATAAGTATCTAGATTAGCGTTTGAAAATCATAAGCTTCAAAAGAAAAAATACGAGACATTTGAAAACTTTTTTTGACACCTCAACGACCAAAAAGCTGCGTCAGAGGAGTGTTATGTTGTGTGGCATCCAGAAGATGGCGCAAGCGAGCCACCACTTATATGCAAAGTACTCCAGAGACGCCACTTTGCAGAAATCAGTCGCGTACTCTCAAGTAGAGAAATCCAGTGGGGTGCGAGTTTGACGTCTCCTCTACAGCTGATGCTAGAAAAAGCTACACATCTGCACAGAAACTGCACATTGCTGAATGCATTGGAGGTTTTCATGCAGGAAAACAGCTCAGACCTTTTAACCCTTTTCTTTAAACAGTGTGCAGACGTTTCTGCTGCAGTTATTTGCCAGTTTAATGTTAACAAAAGGCTGTATTGCTAAATTTACCTCATAGATAAGTGTAAAGTCAAACAAGACTATTCCTAATGGTACTCAGAAAGTCTGAAATGAATCATTGAACCAACATTTCTCTGACTCGCTCATGTCGTAGGCTTGGGTTAAAAAAAATTAATAGATGAAAAGGGATTTTATAACACATTACCTAAATGTAAAGACAAAAGAAGTACTTTCATTTCTCTACCACATATAAGTTAATTTAATGTAAATACAAGCTATCGCTAGCTGATGGGGAGCTGAAGCAGAGTTAAAAGAATGACGAGCAAAAACACAAACCCATCAGCTTCATCCTCTGTTAGATGAAAGGGATTTTTTTTCCCATTTTTATTGTTTTCTTGAAACTAAAATCCATTTAATTTTTGGATTTTTAGATGACACTTTTCTTTATTTTCATATTTGATGTCATGTCCGTGAATACAAAAACATTCACATGATTTAACTCCAAGTTAGATTAGAGTAATCCAAGTTTTTGGTATTTAAAATTTATTCAATAAGACCTTTCAAATGTGCTGATGTTAAGATTCTAAAAGCATTTATCACAGTTTTTTATACATAATGAGAGCACCTGAAAAATTTCAGTTTTGTAAAAATAAATTAAAGCTTCTGTGAGGAAGTTTTATATTACGTAATTTACAGAATCAGTAAACCGATGCGTCCTTTTGATATCCAAACACAAACAAGACCATTCCAAAAAAAAAGAAAAAAAATTGGTGGGGTATGAGTAGTAAAATGAATAAGAAAGAAGTTATTTTTTAAGAGAAAACAGTGCTGAGCACACAGGATAGAATCCCTTGTTGACCACAAGAGGGCGCCAAAACAAAACAAACTGAAAGTTCCTCACAGGAGCTGAAGTATAAAATGTTTAACACTAATAACGTATATGAAAAAAAACAGTATTCCTAAATATCAGAAAATTTCATCCCTATTTTATGACTCTAAAGACGTTCTCAGTTGTTTTAAGATGCAGAGAATATTTGTTTAAAATCTGCTCTTTTTGTGTAAAGTCGCTGCTTCAGGAGTTAGAGAGTAGCATGAAAATCTGTTTCACACAAAGGACCAAATCTTTAGCAATTTGACAAGAATAACAGACAGGAAGCAGCTGATTTCCAGCTCTGTTGAACTGTATGTTTTTGTCTTTTATGCGTTTAGGGAAAAATCTGCGAAATGGGAATTCCAGCTTTTGATTTTGATGGATGAAATCTGAATATTAGTTCAGTAACACTCGATTTTACATTGAAATAGCATCAGCAAAGGGAAATTAAGGGGCATTAAAAGCACTGATGTTTTATAGAATGATGTTAAACAATACATGAAGCGATAATGTTGATGTTTAGTGCGATGAATGGAAGAGAATTAAGCTGTTTTCCTGTTGAATCATTTGTTTTTTGGATGCTCTTTATCACTTTTTAAAAACTCTTTGGCTTCATGTGAACGTAGTCTTCCTGTGTCTGTATCTTACATTTCTTTAAGGGGACTTGTTTTCACTCACCTTTATTTCACATACCTCTTTCTTTAGCTGTTCAAGTCAAAGGATACCTTGAAGCACGGCATTAACGTTTTTTTTCCTGACAGTACAGTACGTGTTGAATCGGGCACAGATGATCTTGTGACTACGGAATGTACTACGTATGTGTTTCTGTATTTTTTATTTGTATGCTTTCGATGGATGCAGGCAGCTGCTGGATTTCGTTTCTCGACCTCTGTGACGTCACGTTAATGGAAAATTGTATTACTGTAGCAAAAGCTGACCATGTCATTGCAGTGTTTTAAAAAATGTTTCACTCAAGTTATGAGAATGTGATTAACGACTCAATCCCCTGCAACAATTTGGAAAAGAAAGTTTATTTTATGAAGTTTTTCATATCTAAATTAAAAATGGTATTAAAAGATTTGAAACCCCTAAAACATCTGTTTTCTGTTTATTTCAAACTAAAAATGACTTTTTTTCCAATCACATGGCAGCAACTCAATGCATTTAGGCATGCAGACATGGTGAAGACGATCTGCTGCAGTTCAAAGGTGATCTAAGGGACTTTGAACGTGGCATGGTTGTTGGTCTGAGTATTTCAGAAACTGCTGATCTACTGGGATTTTAACCCACAACCATCTCTAGGGTTTACAGAGAATGGTCCCAAAAAGAGAAAATATCCAGTGAGCAGCAGCTCTGTGGGACAAAATCCCTTGTTGATGCCAGAGGTCAGAGGAGAATGGACAGACTGGTTGGAGCTGATAGAAAGGCAACAGTAACTCAAATAACCACTGGTTACAACCAAGGTCTGCAGAAGAGCATCTCTGAACACACAACACGTCCAACCTTGAGGCAGATGGGCTACAGCAGCAGAAGACCACACCGGGTGACCCTCCTGTCAGCTAAGAACAGGAAACTGAGGCTACAATTCACACAGCAACACCAAAACTGGACAATAGAAGATTGGAAAAACGTTGCCTGGTCTGATGAGTCTGGATTTCTGCTCCACATTCAGATGGTAGGGTCAGAATTTGGCCTCAACAACATGAAAGCATGGATCCATCCTGCCTTGTATCAACGGTTCAGGCTGCTGCTGGTGGTGTAATGGTGGGGGGGGATATTTTCTTGGCTCACTTTGGGCCCCTTAGTACCAACTGAGCATGGTTTAAAGTCCACAGCCTACCTGAGTATTGTTGCTGACCATGTCCATCCCTTTATGAGCACAGTGTACCCATCTTCTGATGGCTACTTCCAGCAGGATAACGCTCCATGTCATAAAGCTGGAATCATCTCAGACTGCTTTCTTCAACATGACAATGAGTTCCCTGTACTCAAATGTCCTCCACAGTCCCCAGATCTCAATCCAATAGAGCACCTTTGGGATGTGGTGGAACGGGAGATTCTCATCATGGATGTTCAGACGACAAATCTGCAGCAACTGTGTGATGCTATCATGTCAATATGGAGCAAACTCTCTGAGGAAAGTTTCCAGGACCTTGTTGAATCTGTGCCACTAAGGGGGTCCAACCCAGAACTAGCAAGGTCTACCTGATAAAGTGGTCGGTGAGTGTATATATGCATGTTTTAAGCCTACAGTTGGAAGAAATTAAGACTTCAAAAAGTTCTTCAATTAACTTTATTAGTTTTTTTTATAAAAAACAAACAAGGATATCACAAACACAAAATATGATGGTGACCCCTTGACCTTTATACACAAAAAGACAGCATCAACACAGGAGACAACTGAAGAGAATGTTAAAAACCTCGGCACTACTCCTAATCTGAAAGCAACATAAAAACAAAAAAAGAAGAAGGGTTAAAGTGGAGACTGATCCCAGGAGGAAGGTGACGTAGGTGAAAGTTCATCAGATGGAGAAGTAGCTTCCAGCACCTGCTCGCTGCCTCTTACGGCTCTGCTGCTGCTCAAAGAACTGACGGATATCATCGGGTGTTACAACCTATCCACCAATCAGAGAGCAGAGTCACACATCATCAGGTGTTACTACCTTCCAGCCAATCAGAAAGAAGACGGTTACATCACAGAGCGTTTGGCTCACCTTTCCCTCTGCTGCAAACCTCTGCAGGAAATCCTTCAGCTCAGTTTTCATGTCGTTGTATCCTGAAAGGAAATCAAAGGTTTGATGTTGACGCGTAGTTTTTGTAGTTTTCTGTGGTTTTTTTTAAATACAGGGTGTTTGGTATTTGTAGTTTCATGTGTGGTATCTTAATCGTAAATACCGTGGATGATTTCCAGCTGTTGAACCCTGTTCAAGTTGTCGAGTGCTGACATCAGAGGGTCACTTCCTCTTGTCGTCTGTTCGTTGGTCTTCCCTTTGTTCTCGTAAGCCAGCACAGTGTCCGATTCGTCAGTCAGGAAGGACACGCCTCCTTCGCTCAGACGCTCCTAACAGACACATCGTTATATCTAGAGCAGATCTAATCAAACCATAAACAGACTACGGTTCAAGTGAGCGCTACCTTGCAGGAGTCGCAGGGGCAGAGTTTTGAACGCCAGCCTGAGGGCCAGAACACGGCTCCTGATGGGACTCTTTTCTGATCTGAAGCCTCCAGTTCCTTCAGGCGGCAGCTTGGCTCCGCCTCTTCACGGCTCCGTTTACAGCTGGGCTCAATGACATCATCATCCTGACAGGTTTTAAAGCATCAGATGTTAGCTGTAAAACTTATGTTGAAGATTTTTTTAGTTCTGGTCTGTAGTTTGTCTGTAAGTAGTGAATTTAAACCCACCTTTTCTTCTTTTTTGGGGGTTGACTTGTCTGCTTCAGTTTGCTCTTTCTCCTGAACACCTGTACCTGGAACTGAACATGAAAGCACATTCGATCACATTCTATTTCATCTCCTCTTTCCTTCAACTTCCTGTCAGAGTCAACCCTGACGTTGACTAAAAATCATCAGTTTGGTGTGTTTACCTGCCAGGTGTGCAGCATACGTCCAGAGGAAAGGATGTTTGTTCATGCAGGCCTCACAGATCATCTCCTGCAGCTCCACACAGTCTGGAACCTCAGAGCCCAGGTGCTGCAAAATAATACACACGTGAGACCAGCAGGTGGCACAACAGCTGATGGGTGTGACAGATGTGTGATTGGACTCACCCTGCCGTGCAGCCAGTCCTCACACACCACACACTGAATCATCTCGTCCTCCACCTGGACATTCATAAACAATCAGAGAGAGGCAGGAGTTAAAAGGGTAGCACAGAACACCTTGTGGGTAGGTGAGGGTCAGGTGGGTGTCTCACCTGGTCATCTGGGTCAGGGTATGGCCGACTGCAGGTGCAGTACACTCCAAAGAAGTTATGACTGTATTTATTCTGTGCGTTAACCCCCTCCTTGTCCTGAAATATAAAAACAGTGTAAAATCTACACATGCTGCTGTTCTTCACATCATCTTTATTTAGAGGCTACTGTTGTCAGAACTCACAGGAAAGAGTTTACACTGCAGCTCTGTGAACTTCTTGTTTCCACAGTCACAGCGGAAGTTCCTAAGAAGACACAAGAAGAAGAGGAAGTTAGGTAACATGTTATTATAGTATAGTATTGTTGCAATGTTTTCATCTCTTTTTGTCATCTTTGTATTTGGAGTGGATCATTACTTTGTATGGTTTATATGTTGGTCATGGACACCAAACTGTTTGTGTCTTAAAAGAAATTTTTACTACTTTTTCTCCTGTGTTTGTCCGGAGATCCTACATGTGATCATTGCCGCATTGTTTACATGTGAAATCAGCTGTTAGCAGCCTGTAGCATGTCAATGCTAACTGGTGCAAGGCCTGATGTTTCCCCCAAGGTGAGGAGAAAGAGATGAGGATGACATGCTGGTTCTCAGGTGTGAGCTAAGAAGTGACGACATGGACCTGTCCTTCCATCCATTGTTATTGGGAACGTAAGATTTATCTCCAATAAGATGGACGAGCTAGCCATGCTAACCCAGCAACAGAAAGAATACCAGAAGGCAGAAAGCATCATGCTATTCACAGACATGGCTAACAAAGCTAACACCAGGTATGAACATACAGGGTCAAAGCAGCAACCTCCATACTTAAGAAGGAAGATGGGGAGCATCCCTCATAAGTATAGTCAGTGTGTGTGTTATATTATTTGTTTATCGGCAACTAAGAAAGGGAGTGCTTACCTTTTAGTGTAGAGTTCGTAAAGATGGTGACCTTCATGACATTTATATGAACAGGCCAAACACACACCTGCTGCCTCACCTCCTTTTGGAGTACAGGTGTGACAGGCATACAGGGCCTGACGCTTCACGTATCCCTGAAACACACAAACAACCATGAAACGAAAGGGAGAAAGTCATCTTTATGGGGATAAACCTCCACTAGCATACAGATATTTTTATTCATATTGACTTTATATATTTAGATTAAAATACAGCAAGAGTTTTGGGGTGAACAGGTACCTCAGGATAAGAACAGTGATCTGAGTCACTTCCTGCCAACACAGCTGAAGCTTCTTGCTCCAGTTCTTCATCCTCCTCCAGGACATCCACCAGGGACACAGTGTGCTCCTCCACCTGTTCGTCTGACATCCCTCTCCTGTCTGACACAAATCGATCACCATGCTCATTATTTTCCATCATCCAGAAATCCTCATCCCCCTGACTCTCTTAGCCGGTCAAACGAAGACAACAGCATCATCACCCAAAAACAGCAACAACTCCTCCACCTGTCTGTCGTAGTGATGACACAGGCAGACTAAGAGACAGGTGCAGTGGGTGTCAGACAGGTAAAATTAGATTATGTTTCATCACAGTGGTTCTGCTGTATTCTCTTATTATTATTGTTGGGTTACATTCTGCTTACATCTGATGCTGACAGCGTTAATAAACAGACTGTGAAAATAAAGCCTCGGTTAGCATCATAACGTTCTCCCTGATATGAACGTGAATCTTCAAGTTGCTAACGCTAACCGTTATAGCTGCTAAAAAAAATTCACCACCGACTTACCGAGTCAAATTCGAACAGGGGTGATTAAAAATGCTGAAGCAGATCGATGACCAGACAAATACCTGGTGAAGTTATAAAAACAGCTCGTCTTACGTCTGTCTTATCAGATCTGTTTTCTAACCACTAACTGAAAACAGCTCTGGATACTACATCCGGGTCACTCCGAAAGCTCATATTTGGCGGCATCCTGGGGTTAAAGGATACGCATGTTTTAGAAAAAAATACAAAATAGATAATTTAAAACTTTTTTGAATCAGGACAACAGAGAACACGTTATATTAAATAATGTACTTTTTAACGTAAAAAAAAATACATTAAAAATTACAGAGAATGATCGTCGACACAGCCATTTCAAAAGCTTTTAAGAAAAAAAACGTGAAAAAAATATATTAATCGAAAAAAATGTCAAAATAAAGCCCCTTTTTGCTTGGTAGACGGAATTTTTAATCTCGGGTTTGCTTGTTTCTGCATTTCCGTGTTGCGTTCACGTACCACCTCCGGAATCAGTCCAAATCACGCACACTGGCAAAACAGGCCTATCAAAATTCGCTCTTAGCATAAAGAGTCAGTCAGTCTGTCCTTCTCCTATTTTGGCAGTACCTTTTTACTTTCTACGTCTACCTAGACTTGTACTTGTAGTTTCCACTGTTTTATTCGGGCTGTTTTGTAGTTTAATGTGTAATATCTATGGTGGAATGCATGGTATATGTAGTTGTGTGTGGTGTGCGGGTTTTTAAATTATTTGTAGTTCAGTGTGTAGTGTCTGTTGTTGCATGTGTGGCATCCCAGTGGTTTGTGTGATACTTGAAGTTTTATACTTTGGTACGAAGAATATAAAGATAGTATTTGTCGTTTAATGTTAGTGGTGTTTGTAGTAGGGTCCCTTTACATACTCGCTTGAAACTGAAATAACACAGAGAGCCGGTGCACGGGGGGTAAATGAAGGCAACAAAAAGTGCGTGATGACGACATCGGTAGGTTGTTGTCAAGATGGCGGCTGTGGCCGTGACAGCGGAGCTGGTGTACAGAGATGGCCAGAAGGAGAAAGTCAGCGTGAAAGTAGAAAACAATCTAAGTTCACTAATAAGTGGAATTAATGAGCTGAACTCAAACGTGTCGCGACTTCTCAGCGAGCTGGTGGATCAGGAGAAAGCCCACGGAGTCTGCGCAGAAGGTGAGCTCAACCGGGTAACATCAAACACGTTGTTAGTGTGAGGGCTGTATGAAAGTCTCCTGCTGACCTGTTTTGCCTGCTGCAGGTGAGGAAGACGAAAGTGATGATGAAGATGACGAGGAGCCAGAGGAGCCTCCGAAGTCTGAAGAGCAGCCTCCAGCTAAACGATCCAAAATCTGAGGAATAAGAACTTAACTGAGCACAGGATGGCACACTTGAGCTTTCCTGAGGATGCGGTTGAACATTTGAGCTTACCCGTGGACATTAAGGAACACCCAAGGTTCTGTTTGATACGTGAACTGCTTCTTTGTTCAAAGATTAATTTTATTAAATGTAGTCAAACAATTCAGGGTATGTTGACAAAGTTAAGTTTAGTTGGTTTTTGACTGTCTGCATGGGGTCTGTTATGTGTTTTTTAAATAAACTAAAAAAAAAAAACAATAATAAAACACAATCTACAACTGCAACTTCAATTATTTTACTATTGTAAAATGTATAGGGTATGAATTTTTTATGGAATGATATGAACCAAAATGTTTGAGTAGAAAAATGACATGATTGATTTCCAGAACACAACAAAATGAGCACAAGAGTTCCTATATTTTTTTGTCAGGGCCTTGATTTATCCTAAAAACTCCTTTCGATTTAAAAGATTTACTGTAAAAATAACCTGCTCTGTCCCTCTTAAGATGGTCTATGATTCAACTTAAAAATGCTAAGTTAAAAAAGTGGAACCCTTTTTCTCAATCAATTTATTGATCTTGTAATAAGGTAATCATGGTCGCCAGTGTTGTTCATGAGACTCATCTCATCTTTCACAACTTTTTCGACTTCTGTGCTTCTTATCATACAGCAGCTAACCACAGCAACGATACAGATGCTATCTTTTTAATTGAGCACAAAAACACAGACAAAGACACACATAGGTGGGAATCCAGCTGTCACAGCTCAGGATTGTCTGTGACTGACAGCTGCAAACAGTCTGAATTTAAACAATGGAACCATGGATCCTGGCAGTTGATGCTCAGGGCAGAGTGCACACCTGACAGACACTGAGGAGTGTTTACACAAGAGGAGTGTTTAACTGTAAAGGCACACAGGATGTGACATCACAAATATTAACAAACTCAGGTTCATCATCCATCATGTCAATGAGCCCAGGCTGTCTGATTGGTCATCCTCTTTGTGTCAATAAGTAGTAGCCCCTTTGACTGGTCCTCTTCTCTACCTGTTGATGAGCTATGGGCCTCTTTGACTGGTTGTTTTCTATGTGTCAATAAGTGGCGGGCCTCTTTGATTGGCCGGTTTCCTGGCAGTATAGCGGCGGCTGCAGAGCAGGGCGAGGCACACAGGAAGGACACAGTAACCAACAGCCCGAGGATCTGCTCTTGTGCAGGAGAACAGGAAGAGGAAGAGCTGCAGGTACGGCAGGAGAAAAACCGATGCCCACATCCAGACAGGAAGTGGCGGCAGGCGGGCGCTGAGGCTCTGAGACCAGGTAAAGGTGAGGGGTGGAGCCAACGTACCAGATCCACCTCTCTGCACGTGCTCCAGACTGAAACTGTGGACTTCAAAGATGTAGTACACCGCCACGATGCTGAGCAGCAGGAAGAAGGCCACGCCGACCCATCCCATCCTCTGACGGAAGTTCATCATCCTCCATACTGAAGGACAAGAGCAATAACTTCATCATAAAATAGAAATAGACAGAAAATCAAGCTTTTTTTCCAAATAGAAAAAGAACACAGATAAATAAACTCTGTTGTTTTAATCTGGCTCTACTCTGACTCATGATTTTGTTTTCATTTTGTAGTAGCAGCACTAAAACCTTTAACAAGGTAAAATTACAGATAGGAAATCACTCTCAGTGAAGACAACTAACCATCCCAGTATCTTTTGTTTATTTTCTTTTTTTAATCAGGAAATATTGCTTTATAAAAAATCAAATTATGTCTGAAACAAATTATTATAATTATATAATTATTAAACATTATTATAATAACCCACTGACTACAACAGAATTAGATGTACACTGAACCAATACAGATTAAAATTAACACTATACTAAAATTATTCAAAAATAATCTTAAAACATTACAGTCTGTATTTTGGTCTGATCTCAGGTTAGTGTAAATTTATGATCCTTTTGTTAGTCTAGGTATACCTGTTAAATGATCTATTATAACACAATGTGATCGAATATACTATTGATCTAATGTTAAAACTAGTCACTGTGTTTAAAAATATTTATTATGGTTTATTTTAATTCAACAAAAATGATAAAAACGTCGTTTAAGACCCAAATGTTGTCTTAGAGCTGAATGGTCTGTTTCAGCGCGGCTAATACAGTTAGCATCCTGTTAGCCGTTAGCTGTGTAGCCGTTAACGTAGGGATAGCCGTGCGTTATCCGGTTGTCACGCGCTTATTCTCACCTGCCCTCGCGACGATCGATTCGGGTTAAATTTCTGATCAAGACTTGTTTCCAGACCGCATCTTGTCCCCTCCAGAACTTTCATTTCTCACTTCCTGGTTGGTCACATGACGGCGTAGGGTGACGTCTTTCAAAGGCGGGACTCTCCAGCGCCATCTGTTGTTTAATCAGGATCAGCGCAATGAAAGTGTGAACCCTAGACTTAAAGTCAGATGAAAAAAAATTTGAACCATACTTTTAATTTGCTCATGTCTGATGTGATCTCCTCCAGTGAGAGCTTCAATTCACAGACAGAAGAAAATATATTCGTGTCACACAATATTCACAAAAATTGCCCCAAACACATAAAACCTTGAAATGAATGAAACCTCTTGGAAGAAAAGGAAAAGAGGTTGCCCCAAATAATACCTGGGGGGCGGGGTGTTGAGGCAGAAATATCCAGAAGTAGGTGACTCTAGAAGACTCAAGTAGGCTATATTTCATTTTTTAATTTGCTCGTTAGATTTTGTTTTAGTTGGGTAGATAAGTCACACATCAGAACAACTTTGACTTGTGAAAAGAAAAACAATGTACATCCAAGTTTAAAGGAAATCCTTGCTCAAATAATTAGCTGGATAGTTAAAGTAGTCATGTAAAGATTCTTTGATGTAAAAAAAAAAAAAAAATGAAGGAGTCAATTAAAACACAGCAGTCCAACAGGAAAAGATGGAAGACTCCTGTGTGTACATGTGCTTGTGTGTGTACGTGTGTGTACGTGTGTTTGTGTGACGCTGAGCAGATGTGCACCTGTGTTTCTGCTTTTTGAACATCAAACACTGTCGCTCTGTTATCATCCATCAGCTCTTTTCTTCTCTGTTTGTTCTGCAGAGGAAATCTGATCAGCTGATTGTTGACTCTCCCCCCTCTTTTAGACCCCCACCCTCCTCTGCCTGGTCCTCCTCTGGTCCTCCAGACTTCAGTCTCACCAAGGAGCCCGAGAAGAACACATTACCAACAAAGAACAGTAAAATCAAGTGTCAGTTTTGGGACTTTGTTGCCATTACGATGGCAAGTGCAGTGCTAAGGATGATGGGAAGTGTTTCAGCGTCGGCTCTGACTTATCCAAAGTTTGCTATGAAAGAAACAACAAGGACCATTTACAGCAAACCTCCAAGAAACAGGATCGGAGCTGGGGTGAGTTCCACAGACTGCTAACCAGCTAACTACTAACGAGCTAGCTAAACAGCTAGCATAAAAACTCTCTTTTATTACATTTAACCATTATCTAAAAAATATTTACGTCATCTTGAAGTCTTAAACAACTGATAATCCTAATTTCATTCTGAAAAAATGCAGATAAATGTTTATTAACACAAAGAATCGCTCTGATTGGTTATATAATTAGAAGAGGATATTGGATTGGATGGTTATTCATAACAAAAACTCTGATTGGATGGTGTGTGTGTGTGTCTGACAGCAAAGCTTTTTTGTCATGACGGTGTTCGCTGTGGCCATGTTTACTCCTGCTGCGTGGATTCTGCATCATCTACCAGAGTATCGCAAAAGGTACAAACAGAGTCCAAGGAGCTAAACACCTTCATCGGCACCTTTATCAGCATCATCATCATCAGCGAAATCATCGGCATCATCAGCATCATAACTCTTACCTTCACCACTGTGTGCAGTATTTTCATTATCATCATCATCATTATCATTGTTTCAAACAGAGATCATTCCATGTTTAACTTTTATCTGACGAAATGTTCAGATCTTTATCTACCTTTATGTTTGAATCTTGTATCTATAATACTATCTTGATAAATATTTCACATTAAATCGAAAAAGATAAAAACTGAATTATGTTTCTTATTGATTGAAGACTTTTCTTAATTAAGATTTTATCAAATAGAATCAACTAACCTTTGTTTTTTTAACCCTGAAGTTTTATTTTAAAGCTCCTTTGTGGAACTTACAGGTTGTGCTGAATTTGGCGCCCCCTGTGGACAAGGCTTTGCATTGCATCACTTTGCCGATCTCGTCCATAGACTCTATACAGAGTGGACAGCATAGCTCCACCATTTACCATTGTACGGTTTTGAAAACAAAATTCCTCTGTCACAGGCGCCGCCATTGGCAGTCAGAGTCTGCATATAGAGACTGTGAGGGATTCTGGGAAAATCTGAGTGGAGCCAGGTGACAAAAATAATTTAATATTTTTTTTGTTTCTTTCAAGAGTCTAATCACTTCCTGACTCCACCTCCCGACATATTTTACAGTCCCCGAAAATAATACACAAAACAACCATCGTTAAACGTGACGTAAAACCCTGTTTTTAACCTCTTATAGCTACTGAAAATTAAATTTTTCCCCCCAGAAAAAAGAGGACTTGAATACAAGGCAGCCAAATTATATCTTCAAACCACCACAACAATCGAACGTGAGAAACATTTCTACAAGGTGTATTAATTTTTTAAAGTTTGACCACAGCCCATCTGGAATGAATGGAGAGCTGCATTTTTGGCTTATACTGCAGCCAGCCACCAGGGGGAGCAGTTTTCCTGGCGACCTCACTTTGAGCTAAGCAAGACGACGTCCCTTTTTTTTTTTAAGTCTATGATCTCGTCCTGTTCATGTCTAAGTGTTGCTTCACCAGTCAAACATAACAAAGCTGTTAAACAAAATGTGTTTCTGTAGTTGTAGCTGTTCATTTCTAAAGCTAACACTCAGCTTTGAGCAGCGCTAACACACATCAGATATAATCCAAACCTCTGGAAGCATCAGCACACATTATCCACAACCGAAAAGTTTGATTTGATACAAACCTTGGTAGCATTAACATATGTTAGACATAATCTCACCCTCTGACGGCACCAGCACGCAGAAACAATCCAAATGTCTTTCAGCACTCACACTTTTAGGGTATAAACCCAATCTGCTGACAGCACATACACACAATCATAAAAAAAAATAAACAGAAAAATCTGTCAAAAATTAAAGGGTCAAATCTCAATATGACATTGTTTGTTGCTGGTGGTTTATTTTCCCTTTTTGAACTTCCTGTGTCACATTTAGAGTCCAAAACATATGGATTTATTTCACAAGTTGATATTTTTGTTTGTTTACTTCATTGGGACAATTTTATAGCATGGCAACAGTAGAAGAGGCTTCCAAAGTTCTGGAGCTTTAAGTCATACAAAGCTCCTACAAAGCCATCAAGAGGGTGATACAGAGCCCGCATAAGAACATAACACCCCACCCCCTCTCAAATACATCTCTTCTTCTCTGGTCCTGCATTCTGTACAAACAGGAAGTGTTTGTGTTTTTAAATAAAGCTTTAGTTTGTGTTTGAACAGGAAATGTTTGTTTAGTTGGTCCTCTGGACTTAATCATTTCCTGTCCGAGAACATCGGTTCCCACAGAAACAACGGGATGAGACCTGGGGCTGTGATGAAGAAAACCATCGTCAGCATATTTATCATCATCATCATCATAGTGTGATGTTGTTTTGTATTTTTTTATATGTGTCTTTCCAAGTGTCATATCAAGAGCAGCTCTGTAACTGGTCAAACAGCTCCACCTGCTGTTAGGAGGAGTTAAGTTCAGGTACTAAAACTACTAAACAGAAAAAAGGATCACTTCTTCACCTTTCAACTTTTCTTTCTTTCAACACTTTTTAATGCAAGGGAAACAAAGTCTATTTAATTTCTAACCTGTTAAAATTCCATGTTTTGTTTTGTTTTTTTTTAAAAAAAAGGAAAAACATTTTTTACATTTTTTTATGTCGGTGAGGCACTAAAATCAAAAGCCACAAAAATGTAAAAAAATATTTCAAGCTGTCAAGACCTAAACAATAGAGAGCAATTCTTCCCAGTGCCTTGGTTTAAGAATCAAACAAATAAAATGAAGTGTTGATTCATCATTCAATAAACTGACTTGAAATAAAGAAGCAGCTTCAAAGCTTTTCATCAGGTTTGATTTTATTTTGTAAAGGAAAACACTTTTACACATTCAGAAATATGAAGTGCATGTATAAAATGTCCAGTCAGTGTCAGTGTCAAGTCCATGCAAAGAAAAGTTATTCTGGGATAATTCAATTACTCACTGAAGTCCAGAAATCCAGTGTTAATGCGACAGGATTTGCACTTTCAGGAGCTCTAGTTAAATTGCTTTCTCTGTTAGTACGAGTCCTGTATTTGTGCATTCCACAGTTGTAATGAATAATATCAACATGCCAACCTGGGGATGACACTCAGGCCGAGTCTTTAATTGTTAGCAGCACTGAAGGTCTATGTAAGTTTACTTTCATCGACAGGTCTGTGGCGATTCGCTTTCAAATGCCAGCTGACGTCACTTAAAATGGGTGCACCTGCATGCTCACCTCCTTGTTGGTAGCTCAGAGTACTTAAGTGATATTCAAATTATGTTTGACATTAGGTGCATATTACTTTTATCTTCCCAAGCAAGCCGTCCAGGAGATCTTAAACAGCAAACATACAGAGCTCTCTGTCATACATGGAAATAATAAAACCTTTGTAATTTTAATCAGTATTCTGAGTGTTTTCTTCTCCTTCTCTAAGAATCCACAACAAAAATACATCAACAAACATGACTCAATCTCAGTAAAAATCAAAGTTTTCTCACATACTGATAAAAAGTACTTAATCCATACAAAATTTCATTCAATTGTGCAAAGCATTACATTCCAGCCCATAGAACATCACCTGCTCATAAAACCAGGCCCTTACAGGTAACAGCTCAGCTGATTGCATCAAAGCGTTCCTATTGGCAAATAGAAAATTGGTGTTTCAGCCTAGCTAGCAGTTTTCCTAGCTTTACCTTTTATGCTGTGTTTGATTTGATCAGTGTCATATGTATTGTCACTGATGCAGTGGCGTACACAGACTTTTTAAAAGGCAGAGGCAAAAATAAATAAAAAACATACACAACCACTGAAGAGGGTATTATCGTTCTGTTATCAAGGATACTTTAGCATGTTTTTTTTTTTGCACCCAAGAAAGCGCTTCAGGCTTCGGCGGAGCCCCCGGAGCAGAGCCATGCTGCTAAATAAACTTCACGGCATACAAATAAATTAATTCTCTTTGACAAGCGTGGTACTTCTGACCAAATAAAGTTTTTTTTTGTTGTTTTTTTCTTTAAAAAGGGGCTGTGAGGAGTTTGAAAGTGATCTTTAAAAAAGTCTCCCTTCTAGATATATGCCTGATGGTAATCCACACTTAAAAATATGATTATCAGCAACAATATTGCTGGTTGCAGGTTATTTTAAATTGCTACTTTTAGCTTCCAGTTTGGGTCGTCCAGGACCAGATTGATCCACGGCACATCTCTATGACAACGCCACACCGGCTGACATAGTTTAGTCGTGACAAGAGATAAAACCCAGAGATCTGTGTTTTTCTCTGCTAAAAATGATGTCTGTGATTAATTTTGTAGTAATGGTGGACACAGGAGCCTAATTGTCAGACAAAATAAAGGAATTAGCCTTTAGCTCAGGCTGTATCACTATATAACAGAGGGGATAAGCTGTTTGTGCAATTGTTGATTCCAACCCACAGTCAGCAGTTATTCTGCAGTGGTCTGTTCAAACCATAGACTGTAAAAAAAAATGGATGCCATCTTGCTTAACTCAAAGTGAGATCGCCAGGAAAACTGCTCCCCCTGGTGGCTGGCTGCAGCATGGGTTAGAAAATCCAGCTTTCCAGCCATTCCAGATGGGCTGTGGTCAAACTTTAAAAAATTAATGAACCTCATAGAAATATTTCTCACATCCGATTGTTGTGGTGATTTGAAGCTATTCATTGGCTTTCTTGTATTCAAGTCCTCCTCTTTCTGAAGTTTCCTTTTCATTAGCTATACAAGGTTAAAAACGAGGCTTTACGCAACGTTTAACGATGATTGACAGCTGCCATTCTCATGTATTTTTTTCCGGGGGATTGTAAAACATGTCGGGAGGTAGAGTCAAGAATTGATTAGACTCTCAAAAGAAAAAAATAATTATTGCTTTTGTGACCCAGCTCCACTCAGATTCTCCCAGAATCCTTCATCGTCTCTTCTGCGCAGACTCTGGCCGCAACTGCTACCACTGGCTGCGCCTGAGACTGCGATATTTTGGCTTCAAAACCGTACAATGATAAATGGCGGAGCCACGCTGTCAACTCTATATACAGTCTATGGTTCAAACTTGAGAGTCTATCAATAAAATGAAGAGTGAGGTTGCATTAGCTCTGATTGGTAGATGACTGGCAGCAAATAACCAGGAGTTACTAAAGTTACACATTACAGACACGTCTTAGAGCACCAGGTTGTCAGCTGCACTAAATACTAACGGCTAATAAACCACTAACAAACTGACAGTATTTACTTGTCATGTTAGCCTACAGATACGTCGGAGCACCGGGCTGACATATAGCCGGCTGCTACAACATTAGCTTGATGTCACGTTTCAAACCGTAGCGCTACGTAACTGTACAGATAAATACTTTACTTTGGCGCGTTGTATCCAGTAAAAAGTCGTCTTGAACAAAGAAATTTGTCTTCGATCCAATCTCAATTTAATTCCAAAATAAACACATACCTCACTAAACTAACTGACAGCAGTGTGTGGAGACTCCAGGCCACAAGGTGGCGAGAAAGTGCAATCAAAACAGATCCTCCTCATAGCAGCTTTAAAAAAAAACTACTTTAGCATTTAAGGAAAGTGTGGTTATTTGTATGGATATTGATGTGAGCTCACCCACACTTTGTGCAAAACGAAAAGAATCCGGACTTAAAATCACATTCAGGATTTCTAGATGTGTTCAGCACCAGCAGCTAAAAAAAGTAATAATGCTAAAAAAGCACCTCAGCATCTCCCTCTGGTCTGTTTCAATCAGGATTCATCCGCAGATGCTTCAACATGTGACAAAAAGCGAATCAGAGTTCCAGGAAGTGGCAACCTCTTCAGGCGACGACGACCAACCAGCTGCCGAATCTGAAGCCGACAAAGCTGCAGCAACGGCCTCGGAGGAGCTGTGAGACAACAGAAGATACCAAGAAGAAATTTCACGCAAACATTAGGAAATACAAGAAAAACCAGCATAAAGTAGCACTCATACATGTGCTGCAGGTGACAGCTTTACCTGCTTTATCTTTGATGGTGCTCCAGTCAGAGTAACTGTCCAGGTGTTCCATCAGTCTGGAGCAGAGGGTCACATGACCGACGTAGTCCAGCAGGACGTCAATGATCGGCCCCGCCCATCGACAGATACTGGGTACTGAGATCATCTCACAGAACTGTCAATAAACACAAAACTAGAATCTAATCGTTGATCCCAGAACAAACAGTTTGTTGGTTTTTGTCAGATTTTTAAACAGAGCAAAATGACTCAGCTCACCTGAACGCCTCTCGTGCTCAGTTGCGACTCTGGCACAGCTCTATCGGTGTAGATCAGCTCGTCCCTCTGTGATCGGGTGGTTTTGATTGGTGGATGAGGTTTGCTACCGTAGGCGCAGTCAAAGCACGGAAGAGCATGACCTCCTTGGTCCAACAGGTACTTGAACATAGGCAGGTACTTCATGGAGAACATGTAGACGGCAGGGAAGGTGGTGGGGTGTGTGGGAATGGAGGCGTTGATGTCGGCGCCGTGCTCCACCAGCAGGGTGAGGGTCTGGATGCAGCCCAGCCTGGCTGCCACCATCAGGGGCCTGAACACATCCAGGTTCGGGTTAGCACCGGCCTTCAGCAGCATGCGCGTGGCATCGATGTTGTTGTTGATGACGGAGAAATAGAGCGCCGTGCTGCGGCGGTCTTCGTACAGCCTCGTGCGGTCTTCAGAAAGCTGAGCGTTGACGTCAAAATCGGCTTCGATTAGAGCCTCCAGGATTTCGTCGCGGTTTCGCTCGGCAGCAAAGTGGAGGGGGCTGATGCCAGTCCGCCTGACTCTGGCTCTGCTGGTGGCTGGGATCAACATGTCGACGATGCTGGGAACAGGAAACATCGCAGAAACAGGATGGATCGGTAAGGTTTAATCTCTTAAAAAAATTTACAATAAAACTGTGTTTATATATAAAAATAATACACAGGGAAGCTAAATGAAAAATTTCTGGCACTGTTTGAAAGGCAACATTTAGTTAACTTTTCTCACATTTAGCTTATTTTTCTTTGATTTGAGAATGAAATTCATGCAAAATAGAATGTTCTAGATAAAAATGTTAAAAATGTGCAAGTATGAAAAATTATCTAAATCTAAATACTAAATCTAAATTAATCTTAATGTTAAATCTTAATCTAAATGTTAAATCTTAATATAAATTTAAATGTTGAACATATTTTTAAAAGTTGAATTTCATTCTAAATACTAAATTAAAATCTATTTTTTCTAATTTTTATAACGAAATGCATGCAAAACAGAAAGTTCTAGATACTTGTTAAAAATGTGTACGTATGAAAAATATATCTAAATCTAAATGCTTAATTTAAATGTCGTATCTAAATCTTAATCAAATGTTAAATCTAAATATAAATATAAATTTTAAATATTTTTTTAAAGTTAAATGTAAATCAAAATACCAAATTAAAATCTAAATGTTGAATTAAAATCTTACTGTTGAATCTTAACCTAAAAACAAAATGCATGCATAACAGAATGTTCTAGATACTAGTTAAAAATGTGAATGTATGAAAAATATATCCTTATCTAAATACTAAATCTAAATGTAAAATCTAAATCTAAATCAAATGTTAAATCGAAATAAATATCTTATTGTTAAATCTATTTTTAAAAGTTAAATTTAAATTGAATTACTAAATTAAAAACAAAATTTTAAATTCAAATCTAATTGTTAAATCTTAACCTTAAAACAAAATCTAAACCAAAAAACGGAATCTTAATGTAAATGTTAAATCTATAAAATTTATTTTAAATCTTAAATGTAAATCTAAAAAGTATATCTGAATACTAAATCTAAAATGGGTTGATGATAAGTCTAAATCTAAATGTTAGTTTATTTCTAAATGTTATCGAACATCGAAACCTGAATGTTTAATCTTAATCTAAATGTTTAATATACACCTAAATATGAAATATTAATTTTAATTTAAATCTCAATTTGAGTGTTGAATCTCAATCTGATTTTTAAATCTACATTTTTAATTTTCCATCTAAATCTATATGTCAAATCTAAATCTGAGTGTCGGACTGGCCAAGTGTAAAGCTTAATATTAAGAGATTATGCAAAGATGGCCTGGTCAGTGCTTGTCTCTACACCACCTGCAGGTGCCTCAGATCACACAGCAACATTTAGATTAAGATTTAGATTTAACTTTTAAATTTTGATGTAGTATTTAGCTATAAATTTAACATTTAGATTTAGATTTAATATTTATTTTTTCATGTGTACTTATTTTTAACAAGTATGTAGAACATTCTGTTTTGCATGAATTTTGGTCTTAAATGAAAGAAGAATAAGCTAAATGTGAGAAAAGTGATGGAAATTTTATATTCAGTGCCTCATACAAAGGTCAGTGTGCCTACTTGTCATGACCTCTCTGGGCAGCTACGTGTAGAGGTAACAATCCGCCTTTTCCAGGTTTGTTGGCATCAGCATTCTGGGATATAAGAAACTCCACTATTTCTTCGTGTCCATTTTTAGAAGCTTCGTACAGAGCAGTAGCTCCATCAGGAGCCTCACTGTTAATATCAGCACCTGCATGGAGACAGGAAGGGTCAGGGTCAGGAGTCACAGGGGAGAGTCTCAAAACTAGATCCAGTCTGCCTCTCAGGTACGTGTTTATGAGCGCTGAAGAGAATAGCGGGCATGGGTCCCCTGCAGCTGCTGTGGTGTTTATTAAACTGTCATGTGAAGGTGTTGTATGACAGGTATCAGTGACCGATTTAACCAACAGACACATGTGGGGGATGGGATTATGTCCGAAGCTGACTGGACAGTTGCTGCTTTAAACCACTGAATGGAGAGGTGCGTCTGAAACTGTCCCTCCATTGTTTTCACGAATCACTTTGACAAGTCAAAGTTCTAAGTGGAAGTCGAAACACTTCAAAGAACAGAACTCAAAAGTGAAAGTAGAACAACATCACAATGACTCAGGCTTGAAAGTATCTGACGTACCGTGTTGGAGCAGAAAGCGCAGCGAACCGAGCTGCCCGCTCTGAGCCGCAGTGAAAAGCGGGGAGATGCCGTACGTGTTTGCCAGACTGAGTTTGGCTCCAGCCTTCACCAGCATCGCAAGGATCTCCACGTTGTTCCTACTCACGGCTTCTTGCAGGGCCGTCCAGCCTTGGATACACTGATTGTTCACTGCAGCTCCGTGGTTCAACAACAACGCAACTATCTCAGCATTATTCTTCTCACAAGCTGCAGGAGAACAGAAGTAGAGGTTTTTAGACAAGACACCAAAACTTTGGATGTATCTTCTATGTCTTCTTTAGCTGCTGCCGGCCAACAGCACAAGAAAACTATGCTTCATTTGCCTTTGTTTCGATGTGTTTACCTCTGTAAAGCGGGGTTTCTTTGTCAAAGTTGCCAAGGTCAATGTCTGCGCCCCTCTCCAAAAGAAGCTGAACACAACCCGGCTTAACTTTGGAGACAGCGATCATCAGAGCTGTGTCACCACGATCTGTCCGCTTGTTGATCATCCCAGGCTGAGCTGAAAACACAAACAGAGGCGTTCTCTTTATTCGCAGTGATTCCTGAGTGTCTTGTTTACGTGTGCATGTGTGTTACTTGTGTACCTGACAGCAGCACTCTCAGACAGCTGGTCTGGCCGAACCATGCGGCCTGGTGAATGGCGAGCCAGCCAGGTTTACTGGGAAGCATCAGGTTTGCTCCTGGACGCATCGTCAACATCCTCACTTTGTTAGCATCGCCATCACGGATGGCTTGAAACAAAGGCTCCTCCTCCCTGCGGGGAAATTACTCATCAGACACCCACGCGTGTCTTTGTGACATGGCTTAGAATAAGACAGCTAAATTTCAAGCCAAGCAAGTTGACCGGAACTTGACTCACTCTTCAGGTTCTGGACCTATGTGGACCAGAGTGCCATCAGGTTTGCGGTATGCCACCATCTTCTTTCCTGATCCTGTCATAAAGTGACTGACGTATCCTATAAATGTCTTCCTGCACAAGAAAAGCATTGACCAATCAGAGTGCAGCAAGCAACACAGTGGCCAGAACTTGAAAACTTAAACACAGCAGCCAATCAACATAAGTGTGGCAGAAAAACGTCCTGAAAGCACAGAAGCTATATTAGCATTACAGCCCGTCATAGCAAATGATACCACATTGCTGTGACATCTGGGCAAAGAGAACAAAGTGACAAAGGAGCCAATCAAAACACAGAAAGTAAAAGAGATGACAGTCAAAATACAGACAGTGACATAATAGCCAATCAATACGTGGAAAGGACAAAGCAGCCATTTGACAGACAAAAAGTAATACTACAGCCAATCAAAACACAAAAAGTGACTAAACACAGACAGTGACATAGCAGCCTGAAAACAAAGAAAATGTCAAAGCAGCCAATCAAATCACAGGCAGTGACATAGCAGCCAATCAAAACACAGAAAGGGACATGGCAGCCAATAAAACACAGACTGTGACATGACAGCCACTGAAAACCCTAGAAAGTTACACAGCAGCCAATCAAAACACAGAAAAGACAACAACCAATCAAAACACGGAAATTGACATAGCAACCATTCAAAACACAGAAATGGACAGCAGCCAATCAAAACACAGAAAGTGGCATAGCAGACAATCAAAATCAACGAAAGTATTACAGCAGCCAATCAAACACCACAAAGTGACAGCAACCAATCAAAACACAGAAAAGACAAAGCAGCCCTTTAACAGACAAAAAATGATACAACAGCCAATCAAAATCACAGAAGGTTACAAAGCAGCCAATCAAAACACAGAAATGGACAGCAGCCAATCAAAACACAGAAAGTGCCATGGTATCCAATCGAAACACTAAAATGGATAGCAGCCAATCAAAACACTAAAATGGCTAGCAGCCAATCAAAACACTAAAATGGCTAGCAGCCAATCAAAACACAGAAAGTGACATGGCAGCCAATCAAAAAACAGATGGTTACAAAACAGCCAATCAAAACACAAAAAGTGACACACAAGCCAATCAAAACTCAGAAGGTAACATGGCAGCCGCTAAAAACACTAGAAAGTGACACAGCAGCCAATCAAAACACAGAAGGTTACAAAGCAGCCAATCAAAACACGAAAAGTGACACAGCAGCCAATCAAAACACAGAAAGTAACAGCAGCCAATCAGAACACAGAAGGTTACAAAGCAGTCAATCAAAACACTAGAGAGTGACACAGCAGCCAATCAAAACACAGAAAGTAACAGCAGCCAATCAAAACACAGAAAGTGACGGGAGCCAATCAAATCAAGAAAGTGACACAGCAGCCATTTAAAACACAAAAACCAATCAAAACACAGAAAGTGACATAGTAACCATCTGTATACAGGAAGGGACTGCAGCCAATCAATGCACGGAAAGTGATATGGAGCCAATCAAAACCCAAAAAGTTTTATGTTATCAAAATGAGCTTGAAACTTAAGAAAGTGATCCGATCCATTCCAAACACAGAAAGTGACACATTATCCAATCAGGATGCAGGACAGCCAATGGAAGCACATTCAGTGACTTTGGAGCCAAGTCATTATAGACATTCAAATAACAGACAGTCACACATTAGGAAGGACAGATGAAAACAAAATGGCAACACACAGAAAGTGATATAGCAGTCAACACAAGCACACAATGTGTCACAAACAGGAAGTACAACAGATTAAACAAAGTGCAATTTCCCAAACAGAGAGGTGACATACAGATCAGGAGGTTTTTCACTTGGGGGGTTTGGAGAGCTGTAGTGAGCGGTGGTCTGACCCTCAGGTGGATTGTGGGAGCATGTTTGGGGCCTGTTGGTGATTGTGACGTCTGGTACGCGGCGCCTGGCTGTGCTCGCTGCAGAGGCTGTGTTGGCTGCTGTGTTTGCTGTGTTTGCAGTGTTGGCTGTGATGGTGGAGATGGCATCGCTGTTAGCGTTGTTGGTATTGGTGTTGACAGTGGCGCTGATGTTGATGTTGGCGTTGGAATCCGTCAGACTGCGCTCGATGGCCAGCTGCAGCAGCTCGTCGTCACTCAGGTTGCTGTAGACAGAGTAATCCTCGAAGGATAGAGCTCCTGATACCGCCATGATGGAGCTGTGAGGTCAGAGGTTACAAACAGGACATGTTATTACATTTGATCAGTGCAAGCATTCATGCAAACTAACGGTTGAGATTTGTTCACTCAGACACAAGGGGAAGAAGTTTTTTAACCCCTTTTGACTGTTTTCATGTCTACTTTCATTAACAGCTCAGAGGTTGGTTTTCATAGAACCAGATTGTGTTTTGAACAATAAAACCTGAAAGTCTCACTCACCTTTTTCAAAGTTCCCCTTTGTTAATCCCTGTGTGTGCTTCCCTGTTTGCCCGTCTCCCTTTCTGTCTGTAATGGGGTCTGCACATGACTCTACGGGCGAGTGGGGGAGGGGAATTACTTAAAGGTTATTTTAAGAACCTGCAGTCTGAGCTTGTTGTCTAACTTTGATGTTGCAGAACAAACCTTTTGACCCTGTGACACATTTAACACTCAAAAATGTCTTTAGATTTAAGAAATGGAAAAAAAAAGGAAACAGATCCGGGCTGATCAGATCCACCTTGGATCTTGTTTAAGACTCAATCAATCAAAATTAAATATTTTCCTGATAAAATCTTTCCTTGATCATTTGGATTTGTGTTCCTGATCACAGAGTAGTGTTTCTGGTTAAAAGGAAAAATACTAAGCCAATGAACTTTTGGGTAAAGTTTGCAGAAATAAGACTCCAGCAGGGTGAAGATGACCCACATTCAAAGCAACATGTGTTTTTTCTTATTTGCTAAAATAGCAAAGCTAGCTTACCTGTCAACCCTGCACTACCTCATTAAACTACAGATGTTTTTTCATCATTATGAAGAATTAATATAAATAAATGATTTGAAGATGTAGTTTTACTCAACAGAAAAAAAATAGATTTATTAAACAAATAGATAGAAAAGCAACACATTGATAACATTAGAGAGCTGTGATTGGTTGAAGACAGTGCGCGGTCTGTAAACAAAAATATTAAGTCAGCCAGAGTATATCTTTACTATTTTACATGTTTTGGTGTCACTTCTTGCATAAAACTTTTGAAATACATCAGTACCAAACGTTAATAAAATGTACAGATTTATGTCTAGACTTACTAAATAAAACGCTAAAAAAAGCACAATAAACCATGAAAAAAGCAAAAATTGTACACATATTTTTATAAATACAGAAATGTCTTGGCAGTATCTCCCAAAAATGTAAAAAAAAAAAAGATATATGATGACAAGTATCCTGTTTATGCTTTATACTCAATTTTTGCAAACATAACCCCAGCTCTATCGGGTTAACGTGTGCATGATAAATTCAAACCAGTATTAATTTATTGTATTGCACAGTCAATAAGTATTTCATTATTTAATAAGAGGCGTAGCTAAGAGTATTAGCGTATTAGACACATCTGACCATGAAAATCAGGTGACTTCATGTGAGTAAACAGGTGACATCATGGCACAGGAAGCGGATGAGTCGGGCAGGAAGTGGCATAGTGTGGAGCAGTTTAAGTCTCTGGGCTCCAAGCAGATGTCTGATCCTCAGTCTACAGAGCTGCATCAGAGGACGAGGTGGAGCTAAAAGGAGAGGACAGGTAAGATTTACCAATAAGAGCACTGCTAACATTTTAATGAGAAACTGATTTGTCTTCAAAAACAAAGAGTTTTTTCCTCCTTGTTTAGGCCTGTTTAGAACAGTTACTTGTTTTAAGACATTATTATAGTTTTGAGCAACAAGACATTTTCCTGGACAGGTCAGATGAGTGCGGCTCAGATTAAATCTAAAAGGGCATTTTCTACTGGAAATAAGACAAAAAAACTTCTTAAGATTTCAGTTTTTTGCAGTGCACAGCCAATTGTTCCCCCTTGTGGTAGGCGGTGTGTAAGCTGGATGCCGATAGCAGCATCAGTTAAGTAATAGTGTGACGCCATGGCAACGTAACATAGTGCAGTGATGGGAAATGCCCAGCAATTTGTCGTCAGGCCAATTTAGTTCGTCTTGGTACAGGACAGATCCCCAAATAACTGAGACGAGCAATCCCACTTTTTGGGACCCTTTCGTATGGGTGCCAGACTGAACCGATCTGCTCTTGGAAGGTGGAGCAACACACTGCAAACTGCTGATTGGTCAAAAGAATCGTTGCTTACCCAGACAGCGGCTGTATTTCTCCTGGCGGCACACAGACTTCTATGAAGTAAAGCTTGATTGTACTTTGTATCAAAGAGCTACATGCCAATCACAGAGAGGACGAAATGCTGCATGTCTTCCATCGTTGCTCTTTGTTTACTGTGTCGTGTTTTTCTTCTTCGTTGGATTCATTAGAGGGGTAAACTGTGTTGCTCTGCTACGGCGTCACGCTATTATTTAACAGCTGCGGCTTTTTGCATCCGGCTTACACGCCGCCTACCACAAGAGGGCACAGTTTGCTGGAAACACAAAAGGGATCAGGCTTAACTTTACCAAACCGTGCCAAACCGTACTGAACTGTACTGGACTGATTAGTGGAAACGTGGCTTTTGTTACAAAGAACAATCAAGTTTTGTTTCAGTGGAGGCTGTGTGCCTTCAGGAGAACTACAGCAGCCGTTGTCGCACAGGAAGTGATGATTCTGTTGACCAATCAACGGTCTGCAGTGTTGCAGCTCCACCTTCCGGGGTCAGATCAGTTTAGTCTGGGACCCCTACGGAAGGGTCCCAAAAAGTGGGATGACTTGTCTCAGTTATTTGGGGATCTGTCCTGGGATTAGTCAGTGGAAACGCCATAAAATCCGTGCTGTGCTGGGTGGAAACAGGGCTGTTGTCTGTTCACTTGGATGTACGTAACCTGGATCTACTATGAAATAACCTACAACAATCTGGAGAAGCGACGTTTGTCAGTTTGATGATCCCGATTCCTGGTCCTGACCTGGACCCTGCCCTCCAAAAACATATGTAGACCAGTTAATGTCCTACCAGTCTTCAGTTTGATCTCCTCCCAGTCACTGCACCTCTCCAAAACCTCTCGCAGACGGGAGCAGAGTTGCACGTGGCCCACGTAGTCCAGCAGCATGGACACCATTGGGCCGATTACACGGCAGAGGGATTGGGTGCAGAAAGCTTCACAGAACTGGAACAAGACAAAGACAAACTCCTATTTAGCACATCTACCAGGACAAATCTTTCCTGATGTGGCTCACTCACCTGAACAGGACGCAGTGGTGCCGAATCACTGTTACCCTGCATTTCCTCAATGGGGCGGCGTAAGGGCGCAACAGCTGGATGAGGATATTGACCGTACGGACATTCAAAGCAACGCTGAGCATCACAGCCATTGTCCAGAAGCAGTTTGAGCATGGGCAGAGATTTGTTGAGAAGAATGGCAGACGGGAACAAGGATGGCTGGGTGGTAATCTGAGCATTGACGTTAGCCCCATACTTTATCAGCATCGCCGCCATGTCAATCCAAGCACGCCGAATGGCAATGAGCAGAGGGTTGAAGACGTCCAGGTTCGGGTTGGCGCCGGCCTCCAGGAGCATCTCAGCAGCCTCAAGGTTCCCGTTGAAAACAGAGAAGTAGAGCGCCGTGCTCCTCCGGTCCTCGTACATCCTGGTGTTTCCCTCTGACAGCTTGGCATTGACATCAAATTCAGACTGGATCAAGAGCTCCAGGATGTCATCCCTGTCCTTATCTGCTGCAATGTGCAAGGGGCTGGTGCCACTGTTACGGATCCTCACCCTGCTCGTCAATGGGATTAGCGTTGTCACAATCCTGGAGATGAAAATAAGAGAAGACAAACTGAAAGTTTTTACTGTGGTGAGATCTAAGTTGTGCAAACAGTGTAAACATTTAGAGAATTGGTGGCTCAGACTGTTGGTGATTGTTCTGGACAGCCACATGAAGAGGCAGCAGGCCGGACATCAAGGATCGGTTGACGTCAGCATTCAAAGCAAGCAGCACCTCCACCGCAGAAACATGACCGTTCTTACAAGCTTCAAACAGCGGTGTGGCTCCGTCAGCAGCTTGTCCGTTGATGTCTGCCCCTGAGAGACAAAGATAGACCTCAACATCACCTGAGCAGCAACAACTTGGCTGTAACAGTCATTGCTGGACAGCTAACCCTTCTTGGCGAGCAGGCGTAGGATGTCAACGCGCCCATGCTGAGCAGCTGTGAAGAACGGTGTGATGCCGTAGATGTTCTTGGTTTCGAGATTTGCTCCGGCCTTTAGTAACATCTCACACAGCTCCATCCCTCCGTGTCTACAGGCTTCATGAAGAGGGCTGATCCCCTGGGTGTTGCAGCGATTCACCTGTGCTCCATACTTCAGCAACAGATCCACAACAGCTCTGTGTGAATTCTCACAAGCTGAAAACGACAACGAAAATAACTAAAGATGCTTGTGCCCTCATGAAAACAATAAGTGAAGAAGATAAAAAGATCGTTATGGTTATGGTACCTATGAACAGTGGTGTCTCTCTGTCAACATTGGGGATGTTTGGGTCTGCTCCGTTTTTCAGAAGAAAGTCAGCGCAGGAAACGTGTCCTTTTCTGGCCACAAGAAGCAGAGCGGTCTCATTCTTCAAAGTGCGTTTGTTCACCATGTCCGGATAGGCTGAGGAGAGACAAGGGTTCAAAGGTCATTTTCTCTGCGGGAATTCAAGAGAATAGAGGTGTCATCAGCATAAGGAGTACTATTCCCACAGCCACCATATCTTCAGCTATAGGGATCAAAAGTAAACAAGAGCAATCATGAAACCCAAAGACACTTCTAAGGGGAACTACAAAGACCACAAAACTGCACGCTGGACTCTACTGAATTCAACAGTTAAGAAGGATCCAATCACAATCCCTCAACTGTCAGTATTCTCACATATAACCCAGTATTAATCATCAACAAGTGCTGTCCTCACCGTTGATCAGGATACTGAGGGACGGCAGATGTCCGTAATGAGCAGCTTCATGAAGACCAATCCAACCTTCATCGTTTGGCTCCAACAAACTGTTCGACCTCTGTCTGACCAAATCCAGAAGAGAGTCTGTATCTTCATGAACGATCAGAGACTCCACAGGGCGAAGCTTCCTGGGACAGAAATATCAAAGCTTTGAAATCAACCAATGAGAACTGAATAAAGAATGGTTGAACAGTTGGATTCGTACTGCCTCGTCAAATTAGATTAGGAAAGATGGACTTGGTCTAACCTGGTAAGTAAGACTTGGACAGGTGCATTTTTACTAACTGACCTGGTTTAGACTTGGACCAGTGGATTTGGACTACCGTACCTGTTAGAGATTTGAAGGTACTGATCTTGACTTCACTTTACAAGAACAGTACAGGTACATTTGTATCAACTACCTTTTTTAAGCCTTAGACAGGTGAGCTTTGACTGATTCACCACATAAATACTGGGCTTTGTGGATTTGGACCGGTTGATTTGGACTGATTCAGCTGACAAAAGCCGCGTTACCACATAGCAGTCCAGTTCGGTTCAGTACTGTTTGGCACGGTTTGGTACAGTTGAGCCTGATCCAGTTTGCTTTTCCACAGCTAAACTGTGGTAGGTGGGGTGTAAGCCGGATGCTGAATGCCGCAGCTGTTAAACAATAGCCCTTTAATAAATCCAACGAAGAAGAAAAACGCAACACAGTAAACAAAGAGCATAGATGGAAGACGTGCAGCATTTCGTCCTCTCTGTGATTGGCATGTAGCTCTTCGATACAAAGTGCAATCAAGCTTTGTTTCAGAGAAGTCTGTGTGCCGCCAGGAGAAATGCAGCAACTGTCACACAGGAAGTGACGATTCTTTTGACCAATCAACGGTCTGCAGTGTTGTAGCTCCACCTTCCGAGAGCAGATCGGTTCAGTCTGGCACCCATACGAAAGGGTCCCAAAAAGTGGGACGGCTCGTCTCGGTTATATGGGGATCTGTCCTGGGATTAGTCAGTGGAAACGCCACAAAATGCACGCAGTACCGAGACAAACCAAACCGATCTGCTTGGTGGAAACGTGGCTAAAGACTTGGCTAAGTGGACTTAGACTGACTCAGCCATGGAAGGCTTGGACAGGTTGATTTTGACTGACTCACCTGATGAAGACTTGGACTTGGACATAGTCTACTTCACTAAGAAACCTCAAACAGGTGGATTTGATCCCCACTCACCTTATTAAGTCTTGATCAGGTGGATTTGGACTCACCTTTTGTAGCGTTTCAAAAGGAGCATGGACAGGCTTGTTGGGGGATTAGCAGAGTTTTGGACCTGCCGAGGAGGGTTAACTGGAGGCTGTGTGTGGGTCGTTGCGGTGCAGGTGTGTGGAGGGGTGGAGATGTTTCTGGAAGGTGTAGAGGTTTGGCTGGGTGTTTGCTGCAGGGTAGAAGGGTTGGACGATGATGAAGTTGATATAGACCTGCGATCAAAGTTGCTGGTCGTGCGTCTGTCATCAAAGCTCCTCTCTAACGCGATATGCATCAGCTCTTCATCCGTCATGTGGTTACAAACATTTAAGTTGTCAAGGGTCCGTGTATCAGTTGCCATATTGGCGGTAATCTGTAGACACAAAGTGTTTCATTAAGTTGGCACCATAAGCTGTGAGTTTTATAAAGTCAAATTATGTTGAATTAATAAGAAAAGTGTAACATTGATGTGAAGTTGTGGTTCAAATGTAGTTGTGATGTGTCTGTGGTGATCAGATGAACCTGAGCAGAGTCTCCGTGGATCTTGACCTCCTGGATCTTTTTTTAGATGAAACAGGTTGAAGTCCGGCTGATGGTCACTCACAGTCCGGTGGTGAAGGTCAGAAGTGTTTCATTTGTCCGTCCTGGAGTTGAAATTGTAATCTGTCTCAGAGCTTAGGCGTCTAAACCCTTCTTACAATCTGATCTGCATTAAACAGAACACCCCACTGAATTGTGGTCTCACTTCGTGACCCACATAATAAAAAACACTCAGATAAAAATAGATGCATTTCGATCCTGGTGAAACTCAGTCTGTGCTGATGGGGCCCTGGTCAGACGCATGGGCATACACAGGCTGCTCCAGGGGCAAGGGGCAAAAAATAGAAAGGGCACCTCTCGTAGAAAAACATCATTAATAGTCCATTATTAATGATATATTTATGGGTGGTAATGATTCTTTAACGAAGCTTATCTAATCATGAAAGCTCATTCTGTGGGTTCATGAGGCTCCTTTTAAAGTGACGTGGCCTGTTGGCTAGCTCTTTTTGTCAGATATTTTCATCCAGTCAGTTTTGTTATTTTGTCAGGGACCTTCTTCTGTCAGGTGAGATGACTCATTTTTTCAGGAGTCTCTTTCTGTCAGAACTTTATGTTAAGTAAAAAGATTAAAACATTTTCCTCACAGTTTACTGTCCTCTGGAACTCTGTTGAAAAATTTGTAAAAGAAAAAGAAATGGCTTGAATTTTTTTTATTTTTTTTTATTTTTACATTTTCTGAAAAATATTAGTCTTATATTAACTATCAATTGATTTATTTAATAAATATTATATATATATATATATATATATATATATATATATATATATATATATATATATATACACACATATATATATTTTATTCCGTATCATGAAATTACAGGTTGCACACTGTACATTTAGAAGTTCTATCACATTTTCCATTTCATGATCGAAAAGGGGCAGGAAGAAGAAAAGCTTATTAATACCAGCCCCTTTCTTGACATAATAAAGCAAAAATACTTGATAGTCTAACCCTCAGATATTTAACAACCAATGCTTAATTAAAATGCAGAAAGTCAGAATTAATAATAGTACTGAAATGATACATAAATAAAATAGAAACAAATAATCACAAAAGAACATACACAACTACTCATCAACAACAATGATAAATAAAGCAAAGGAGGACCTTTCACCCTCAATAATAATAATAATAATAATTATAATAACAATATTATTAATACAAAATATTATTATTATTGTTATGATAATAATAATAATTATTATTATTATATCATTATTATTGTTGTTGTTGTTATAATAAAAAATATTATAATTTATTTGTTTATCTACTTATTTGTAAAGTTCTGAGTCTGAGGTAAGATTTCAAGGGATGAAAAGCAAACTTCATACCTAAGTTTTTAAATTCTGACCAAATGTATTCTAAGTTTAATCTCTGAATTTCTGCCCATTCCTTAATTGTTTTTTTTTTTTTAAGATTTCTTCTTTATTGGTTATCATTTCTTAAAGTTTATTTCAGCTTGTCCCACTTTCAAAATATTGAGTATTTTATCTTTTCCCTCTTTTATAAAAAAAACTTCAGCTGTCTTCTTAAAACACAAAGATACCATTCCCTGCTTTAAAGTCGTCATGGACCAGTGTGTTACTTGTAATCCTCAATATTAAAAGGCGACATGATGTGTTTCTCCGATGATCGTCATCAATTTTAACTAAATTACCACCATGTTCTAAGCTGAAAGCATTTATTTTAAGATATGTAAAACCAAGGTGACGCGTTAATTATAGATTATTGTTACGTAAACAAGAAGATAATCGCTTGTTCCCTTGGTAATAATCTGTACATGTAATATTTGTATGATTAGGCTACAGAGTTTGTGAATGAGTTTGGTGACGGACTGGCAGGCGGACGTTGCCATGGTAACGCTTTAGCTGCAGCACTGCAGGGCGTTAGCCTCCAACTAGCTCCCCGGTCCCGGTCCAGGCTCTCGTCCGGATCTGTTCCGGGTTTCTTTGTGGGTCCTGGTCTTGATACGGCACCCGTTCTGTGGTCTTGGTCTCTATCAGCAGCTCTTATGTCATATTGTACATCAGCAGATTCATACAGCTGAGCAGAGCTCCATTCATTTTTTAGACCTCTGAGTTGACTAAGCGGACTACAGGAGGCCAGATAGGCTACCGGGTCTGAGATTCTGCAGGAATCACACACACACACGCATACACACCCCCACACATACACAGGTGAACTCCGGAGTTTGTGTGCTGTTTGGCACGGCTCGGTTCCGCCCTCCGTGTGGGAGCGAGCAGACGAACCGAACACCGACATCTGAAATGATGATCGCTCGCTGCTGGACTCATTTGGACTCTAAGGAGACTGTGGGAATTATTTCATAAAGCTCTGGCGGACTGTGGGCTTCAATGAGGAGCACTGCCACATCTCACAGCTCCAGTTTTAACGCAGTTTGGCGTGACGTGCCATACCGCACCGGACCAGAGATCTGGGGGATGTACAGCGAGGATTTCATCTAAGAGAGAGGCTTATGGAGAGCTCAATGTGAGCCGAAGGAAAGAGGAGATCGTGTGGATTTCATCAGTGTCTGATGTTAAGGGATTCGTCTTTTCATCTGTATTAATTAATGAATTCATCATGTGGTGCCAGGATTGAACGGACTCTAGCGTGACTTCCCTCCATCACAGAATAAACTGAGCACTGAGAAATATAAGTGTTTCTGTTTGTAGACTCGTGATAAACTCGTTAGCTAACTCACCTGATGGTATGTAAAAAAGCTGATCTTTTAAACGGAATCTGTCTCAAGGTTTTATCCGCATCAGACTGGATTAAGCTTGGAAAAGATCCAGCTGATGGTCGGTGACAGCGGCCGGAGGTGGGATCTGTTCCCCGCTATCACTCCTCAACAAGCATCCGTCAGAAAAGTGGAAATATTAGTGAAATAATCGCAGCTGGGATGGTGTAATGTACGCCGAACAGAAGACAGGGGGCTGTAGGTTTGTTCACTGTTGCACTCTGGATGTGTCACAGAATAATTTCATCGTAGAGTTAAAAAGACTTTTTATTTTATTACATTTTCAACGGAGTCTGGTGTGACGTCCCTCCGCCCGCGAGAACCGAGCCGGGATCTCCTTGGAAACGGTTAGTAACTCCCCCTCCTCCCCCCCGCCTCCATCAGGGATGGTTGGTGCTGAGACCCTCCGCCTGCTCTCCCACTGACTCCCCCTGATCACCGGGACGTGTCCAGATGTTCTCCGGCAGGATGACAGGTAGCCAGTCCAGCCTGCTGCTCGCGCAGCTGGAGGAGCTGCACGAGCTCGCCTTCATCGAGAGACCGATCCGCAGGAGCCTCAAGGTACGTCATCATTTCATAATGTGTGTATGTGCGCGCGCGCGCGTGTGTACGAGCGAGAGAGGAAGAGGAGGATGGGATGAAGAGGAGAAGCTTCACTGCAGGAGGGGAGACCCGCAGCGTGACGCACTTTCTGTCTGTCTCTCACACACACACACACACACACAGGTTGCCCACTTGCTTGTGTGTGTGTGTGTGTGTGTGTGTGTGGAAGACAGACAGCAGACACTTTTTTCTTTCCTCCTCTTCCTCACTCTTCGTCTTCATGCTTCCTGGAACTGCGGGGGTGGAGGGGGCGGGGCTTGGTGATGATGAAGATGATGATATGAGGGGGTAGAGTCTGGAAATTCCTCTTATAGTAGAAACCTCAATGTCATGACAACACAGTTACACCCCCATCTAGACACACACACACACACACACACACACCCTCAAAACATTGCTGCAGGAGCTGGGGGTCAAACACTGAGCTATCAGTGAGTGGACAACCCGCTGGGCCTCTGAGTCACAGTCCCATCCTCTACAGGAAGAGCTGATCTCGAAATATTATTATATGAAATGCAAATAATAAAAAGTAACAAAGAAAAATTGATTAGTCATAAAAATGTCTCATGTTTTGTAAGTTTATCATGATGATACAGATACAAAAGTTATTTGAATTGTGTCATCTTAAATTATTCTGCTTTGGTGATCAGACAGCCGAGGAGATCGATCAGCTGACTGTGGATGAAGACCTCAATGACATAGAGAGGGCTGTGTACCTGCTCAGGTGAGACTGAAGATGGGACTGACCAGTCCACTAACCAAAGCATGCATCAAAATTAGTTTTTTTTTTTTTTTTTAATGAGTTCTGCTGAGTTTTTCGCTAAGGGAATAGTTATTTTGTTCCTGCACCATAAAGTTTTTAAAGTGGGCTTTTTAGGGATGGTGTTAAACCACAGGCTCCCACAGGTGACCACATGTTTTCTGTTGGTTTCAGTTTGTCTCCGTCAGCTCAGATGAAACAGAAAAAGATGTAAAAAGATGCAAAACATGTGCTGTACTGACCTCCTTCCTTTGACCCCAATATCTGAGCTAATTAAACAAATCCTCCAGAGTCTGATCCCAAAGGATCTAAACCAGATCAGCAGACCCAGCAGTCTCTGGACAAACAAAACTGAAACTGCCCAATCATGAGTGTTATTTTTGGACTGTGGATCCTGGAGGGTAGTTTCTGGACTGTCAACCTCAGATGGTCAGAGGGTTAGAGTCTGGATCCTGGGGGGTGTTTTTGGCAATGGATCCTGGAGTGTAGATATTGGGGTGTAGATTTTGGGTGGTGAGTCCTGGGTTGCTGAGTCAGGATGGTAGATCTTGTGCTGCTGATCGACTGAAATCTTAAGGATAGAGTTGCTAAGATCTACTCTGTGACCCCAGAGCGTAGATCCTAGACTCTGGTGGGAATATGCTAGAGTGTGGATCTTGGATGGTATATCCTAGACCCTAGATCCTGGAGGGTAGATCTGGTGCTGTTCATCCTTGGTTTCATCCATTCTTGGTTTATGAATTCTGCACTGTTTTTGGGCACAAGATTTTGAAGTCTCACTCACTGTCTGTTCTTTATGTGGTCCCTTGTGTGGTTCCCAGTGTGGGTCAGGAGGTGCAGAGAGCGAGTGTCATCAGTAACCTGCCGATCCTTGTCCGGCAGAATCCCGCTGAAACATTTCGCCGGGTTGTTCCAAAAGTCCGGGTACGTATTCAGTGACACCCACTAATAGAAATGTACCTGAGAAGGTGGCCTTGGCTGTGCGGTATTGGTTGTGTTGACTTGAAAAACGTGTCCTTCCTGTAGGAGGTCCTGAACGGAGCAGGAGCAGAAATCCAGCTCGCAGCTGCAGCTTCTTTTTTAACCATCCTACAGGATGACATCATCCTGATCCACACCCACACCTACTCTATCCTGAAGACTGTCCTGCTGCACCTGAACCACAGAGACACAGGTAAAAAGTAGGGATGCTCCGATACTGATCGGTTGTATCGGTTTTCGGTGCCTTTCAAGGCTCGATCGGTATCAGTGGGAAGAGATCTATGGTGCATCTGGTGCACTTGCTTTGTTTTTTGCTGCATTACCAATCAACAGGATATAAAAGTTTACGTTTGAAAAGAACTTGTTGATGGTAAACATTTGCATATTTTATAGTTTAAACAAGTATTAAAGGCCCCATATTCTGCTCCTTTCCTGCAGTTTAATATGGATCATTGATGTCTTCATGAAATGCTAGTAACATGTTTTGGTCCAAAAAGCCAATAAATCAAGCACAGCAGCATTGTTTCCAGGCTCTCATAGCCCCTCTGTTCAGAACGCTCTGATTTAGTGGGCGTGGCCTTCATATGTAAATGAGCCACCGCTGATACCGCCCCGCTCTTCCACGTCACTGAGAGCGGCGCCACGAGCTCCGAGTGCACAATGTTTAGAAAACAGCAAAGCTCGTTTACCGTAACATTACAGGCTAAAACAACAGGCTAACCACAGCTAAAGTTAGCATCCTGAAGCTAACACAGAGACAGGGGGACACTGAGGAAAAGCTCTTCCATCAGCTCCACAGCACACAGCATTTAAAATACTCACATTTCCAGGGTCCGAGGTTTGTTGGTGGATGGTTGGTAATGCGCCTGGATTCAGGACCAGTCTATTCGCTAGCCCTCTGTTGTACTGTCCAAAGTTGGAAAAGCAGTCGGCTGTGAAGTGACTAGCACACACATGCACAGTTTTACTGAGTGTAGCTGGAACATTTCCTTGATAAATTAACTTAAGCCTCTTAGTCTTGTCTTCCTCTGAGATGGGAAGCTCAAGCATGGAACTATGTGGCTGTTTACATCCAAAAACAGAGCAGTGATGCTCCTGATTGGTCAAAAAAGGGAATCCCTGATGTCAGCAAATCCCCAAAATCCAAAGAGCTTGTTTTAGGTCAGGATTTTACATTCACTAGCACTACTAAGTTCAGGTTTTGTCATTAAATATCACATTTTGTGGGCTGGGAGGAAAGACAAAGACCCACAAATTTCACTAAAAGAGTTGATAAAGGGATTTTTGCTTAATATGGGACCTTTAACTTCAGTAATCATATAAACTCATTTTTTGCCTTATACCCAAAACATTACCAGCCTTTTCCCACAGTAGGGCATGCAGGATTGGTATCAGTCAATACCAAAGCCCAGGCATCCGTATCAGTATTGGAACCAGAAAAGTTGGATCAGTGCATCCGTAGTAAAAAGAGTTGATCCACTGAGACAGAAAAAACAACCAATGACCTACAGAGACACAGGTTATGTCCCTAACCTGCAATGATGCTAACGTTAAAGTTGTTTTGTTTGTTGACAGTTGTGAGCAACGCCTGGTTGGAAACGTTGCTGTCAGCCATCAACTCCCTTCCCAAAGAGACGATCAAACAGGAGGTACGATCTCTGTTTCTCTGTTCCCTCATACCTGTCTCACTACGCTGCAAAAACTCAAATGTCACCAAGTGTTTTTGTCTTATTTCAAGTAAAAAGTGTCTTGTTATAATTGATATGAGTTACAGTTTTTTCCAAAGTACCTTTTTTCCTCTTTGCATCATCTTGTCTATCTGCTCAGGGATTCAACTGTGTCTCCCTCTCTGTCTGCACCTGTCTTCCTGCAGGTACTGAACCCTCTTCTCTATCAACCCCAGCTGTCTCACTCTCTCCAGGCTCGTCTGTCCAGCTGCAGGATTTTAGGGAAAGTCGCCGGCAAGTTTGACTCTCACCTGTGAGTGAATGAAAGTTAAGCTCTACCTTTTTCTTTGGGCATACCAAGCTCAAGTGTGAAGTCTGACCTGCTAACGTCTGAGTGGACTGTTTCTGTGAATCAGGGTAAAGACCGAACTGCTGCCGATGGCTCGATCTTTGTGTCAGGACGTGGAGTTTGAGGTGCGAGCCTGTATGTGCCGTCAGCTGGAGAGCATCGCCAGGGCAACAGGGTAAACACCGTCAGATTGTGAAGTGAACTTGGAAATCAAACATTCGGGTGCTGGTTAGACGTTCTTTGGTTCTTCCTTCAGGGTCGACGACACCAAGACCGAGCTGCTCCCAGAGCTGGTTGAACTCACTGAAGATGAGGAGAGCAATGTCCGCCTCGCCGCCTTCGACACCATCATTAATCTGATGGAGATGATGGATGCTGGTGAGTCTTCAGGAAACTAATGTTGGTTAAAGTCGTCATGGTTGGGGTGTTTTCCTTCACCTCATCTGGTTTAAAGTTGGATCTGTAGAAACCTTTGGTTTAAAGCATCTCCTTCCATCAGATGACAGAGTCCACATCGTTGTTCCCATGGTGATGTCAGTGTGCGACACCGCGATAACATCCGAAGAAGCCATCCTGGTGTCTCTGTCGTTCCAGTTTGGGAAGCTCTGCAGCGGACTGGAAGGTGAGATTCAGCTCTGGTATGTCCCAGTAGAAATGGTCACATCTATAGAAAAAGTTGTCCAAGTCCTCAGAATATGAAGCAGAAGTTTTGATTTGTTACACGTGATGGCTCGAGACATTCTGTCATCGTTTAACAAACCCTCTCAGCAGGAAGTCCATCACGATCTCAGACGTCCCTCCTGTCACAGTCAGTTTGTGGTTTCTTAGATGCTCTCTGTCTGTAAGCCAACCTCTGACAGTCCGCTGTCGCCCTGCAGGCTCCCTCTCAGACGAGCAGAAGGGCCGGCTGCTGCGGAAGTTTAAGGAGATGAGCGTCGCCGGTCTGCAGACTGAGGGGAACCAGACTGAGGGCAACAACGAGTCCTGTCTGATCCGCTGTAACTGCTGCTACAACCTGCCTGTAAACACAGAGACGCTCAGACACCAGAGATTGAGTCACTCTATAATCCTGCAGATGGATGAAGTCACTTCCTCTTTTCTTTCTCTTACTTTCTTTCCAGGCCATGGTGGTGTTTGCTGATCCAGCTCACTTCCTGTCAGAGCTTTACTCATCTTTCTCTAGTCTCTGTTGTGACCCGGAGGTCAGCGTTCGACGGAGTGCTGCAGCTACTTTCCATCAGGTGAGACGGAAATGGAAGAAATCACCGCAAAGAGGAAGTTTTAATCGATGGTGAAGTTGCAGACCTTGATCTCACGTCATGCTCCGCCCCCTTTCTGTCAGGTGGTGAAACTGCTTGGCTCAGACGTCCAGCTGGTCCACAAGGAGCTCCTGGCTCTGCTGCAGGACGATTCTCTAGAAGTGAGAGTTCACACCTGTGTCTCCAGTCAGAGTCAGAGTGTTCGCTGTTTTTGTTTGGAATATGGTGTTGAATTATTCTGACAGCTTTTACTGATTCATAACCGCTCCTGAATCCAGCATTCAGAGCTCAGAGTGTGTCTGCTGAAGCTGTGCTTGTTTTTAATCCTGAGGTGTTGGACGCTCTGATGAATCACCTCGAGGAAACTCTGGAGGCAGTTCTTTCCAGGGGAGAAAACCTGACTCTGGACAACAAGGTGGGACCTTGAGGCTGCAACACGAATCACCTCCCCTTTCTTTCGTCAGTGCCTTTGTTCCTCTGTGACATATTCTCTCCTCTCTTTGTCCCTGCTGGCTGCTCGTCAGCTCCCCGAGCTGCTGGCAGCGCTGCTGTTAGCGGAGCAGAAGGTTGGCTGCTCCCTGCGTTGGCGGCTGCACGAGAAGCTGCTGCAGCGTTACAGCTACCTGGCCAGGCTGCTACCTGGAGAAGTGCTGCACCAGAGCTTCTCCCCTCGCATCTTCATCATCCTCACCACTAATGTCAGCAACACAGCTCATGTTACAGCACAGCATAGCATGCCACAGTACAACAGGTGAATCAAACAGACAGGTAACTTTCCCTGTGACTGTTGTTTGTTGTTGTTGTAGAAAGTGTTGCCCGTTCAGAGGGAGGCTGCACGGACGTTCTGCACGTTTCTACGCTACAACCGCAAACAGGAGCAGCGTCAGGAGATGATGGAGCGACTGATTCAAGGTCAGAATACTGAAAGTGTTTTACCACGCCACAGCATTTTTCATCCACATAGTAGAGGTGGGCAGATCAATCTAAATATTGATAGTATCGGTACCAATGATGGTATTGATATCCAATGATACCAGTATAAAAAGATCGATACTCTGCCACCTGCAGCTCTGGAGCCTCATGCGGCTCTTTGACTCCTTTGCAGTGGCTCCTTGTAGCTTTAAAAAAATATATTATAAAAATAAAGAATCTTTATTTTTCTTACAGAGGGTATTGATGATTAAAGACAATAAATAAAATCATAGATTAACATTTTGTTGAACTAAATATGAATCACGTCTTGAAATAAAGCTTTCATTTTTTTTAAGGATTTTTTTTTAAATTGTTTTGAGTTTCATTTTTTTCAAAAGGGGAAAAAACAATGCAATTCTTTTAAAGATTTGCAGATTTTTGCAATTTATATTTTATTTTAATTACTGCAATTTTTTGTAAATTGCTTCTTTTTAAATTGTGCATTTTTTTGTTTTTGATTTTTTTTTAAAATGGAGCAAACATTTGGAATAACATTTTTTTTTTTCAATTTTATGAAATTTAGGCAAATTTTTGATATTACAAAATTCTTGGAAACTAAGCAAAAATTTTATTTTTTGAAATTTTTTTGAAAATTTTCTGAAAATTTTTGCAAAATATTTAAGAATTTTAAGAATTTGTTGAAATTTTTTAAAATTCAAATTCATGATTTTTTTTTTATTTAATTTTTTTTGCAGGAATTACAAAAAAAACAAGACATCACGTACTATTTTATAAATACAAAAAACTTCTGATTAATCACTAGATTTTTACTATGTTTCGAATTTTATCCACTTTTTTTGCTTTATTGTGAAGATAAAGTAGATTTTGTGGCTCCTGAATGAGTTTAATCCAGATGAGCTGAGGCAAAGTGGCCCCTGTGAAGATAAAGGTTGCAGACCCCTGCTCTAGTTTTTTTTTCTCCTGCATGCACTGACTGCTGCTGTTTTTTGTAAAAGTGGTGACCTGACTGTGTCTGTGTAAGTGCCGCTGTGTTATGGCGCTCCCCCTTCCCCTCCTGTGTTTTGATCTTGCACTGTCACCTGGCTCAGCAGCGCCAGGGAAACAAGCAAACATAGTGCAAACAAAATGAAAAAAAGGATATATAAAGATATAATAAGACAATTGTTACTGTAAAGATTATGATCACCAAGAAATATTTACACAACCATACATATATAAAATATGTAGATACTGACAACATAAAGGTAAAAATAGTACAGAAAAAAAATCGCTGATTGTAATTGAAATGAATATACTGAATATCATATAGTTCAGACTTGATTAAATATGATTAATTATTTTTTAGAACATTTGTTTTGGTGTGTTTTGGAAGAGCTTTCATGTATTTTTGTATTGTAGTCTTCAACTCTGTACCTTAAAAAAGATCTTTTTTAATCTTACCTTGAAGCGATAATTTTTTGCATTTTATTTTCTTAAGAAAATATTTGTTTCTGAAAGCAAATGTTTGGAATAGAATCAAATAAAATAGAAAACACTTTATTTATCAGCAATCAAGAAAACTAAAGTAAGAAAGTGTATAGAAAGTGCAAAAAGATCCATAAGAAAATAGATGCTGACAGCTTGTCCATCATTGTCCAGTCAGCCAGCCTCCACCTCCACAGGGTCCAGGACTGAGCTTCTTCAGCAGTCTGTTCAGTCTCTGTGTTAGCTCCGTTAGCTCCGTTAGCCATGTCTGTGAATAGCATGATGCTACTCTGCCTTCTGGTATTCCCTCTGTTGCTGGGTTAGCACATCTAGCTCGTCCATCTTATTGGAGATAGATCTTACGTTCCCAATAACGATGGATGGAAGGACAGGTCCATGTCGTCACTTCTTAGCTCACACCTGAGAACCAGCACGTCGTCCTCACCTCCTTTTCCTCACCTTGTGGGGAAACATCTGGCCTTGCACCAGTTAGCATTGACATGCTCCAGGCTGCAAACAGCTAATTTAACATGTAAACAATGCAGCCATGGTTAC
Source organism: Halichoeres trimaculatus (assembly GCF_033239565.1). Taxonomy (NCBI): domain Eukaryota; kingdom Metazoa; phylum Chordata; class Actinopteri; order Labriformes; family Labridae; genus Halichoeres; species Halichoeres trimaculatus. Next base: position 29,984,434 of record NW_027437191.1, read on the forward strand.
ATGTAGGATCTCGAGACAAACACAGGAGCCAAAATAGTAAAAATATCACTGAAGACAAATACAAACAAATACGAAGTAAGGATCCACTCCAAATACAAAGATGATGAAAAAGAGATGAAAAAATGACAAGATGCGGACAAAGAAGACAGAACTGCTGCAACAGGGCGGCGCCTGGCAACTAGTTTATCATGACACTTAAGTATTTTGTCGTCACCGATGGAGAAAAAATGGCACCTGGGGTCTGTGGTAACTGATGGACATTTTCTGGTACTGATCCTCAGATCTGGCTCAGGGGCGCAGCTACTGGAACCGTCTGAGGTTCCTCGATGTCTGTGAAACAGCCACCGAGATCTTCTCCAGGAAATACTTCAACAAGCACTTCCTGATCCCAGCGCTGGAGCTGGTCCACGACCCTGTCGCCAATGTCAGGTAGCTCCCTCTGTGCTGGGTGCTGTGAGGCAGGTGAAACACACCTCTGTTTGTTACACACCTGTTTGTCTTTCTTTCACCTCTCCCTCAGGTACAAGCTCTGCCAGCTGTTACCCAGACTGCGCTCGTCGCTCCATATGCCGGCTGACAAACAACTGCTGCAGCAGCTCGACTTCTGCGTCCAGAAACTGCTCTGCAGAGAGAAAGACAAGGATGTGGTGGCCACCATCCGCAAGGTAACACCACCACACCTGAGACTAGCCCTACATACACAGACTCTCTGTGTGATGAGTTAATTGTGTCCCTGATGTCTTTCAGACAGTGTTGGAACTGGACAAAGTGGACCTCACAGAGCCTGTGAGCCACTTATTCTCAGTGAAATAAATAACAGCTCACATGTTCGAGTCCTCTCTTTAACTTTCCTGTGGTTTTTTTGTGTCCCAGTTTCACAAAAGGCAGGAGAGGGATATCCTGGACCAGAAGAAGGAGAAAGAGGAGACTTTGCTGCTGGAGATGGTGAGTCTGAACCTGCACGGTCCTTCTCAGTGAAAAAGACATGATTTGGTTTTAATGGGGATTCGTCTGTTGTCAGGAACAGCTGGAGCGCCAGCAGACTGATGGGAAGCTGAACTCTGAAAAACACACTGAGAGGAAACGTGAGCAAACTTTACTCCTGCTGTTAGAGGGAGTTTACAGAGCACAAGCAGAATTCATTTCCCCGACTGTGTCTGCCGTGAAATCCAGTCCCATAAAGTGCTTCTCTTTGACAGGAAGAGACAGTAAGACCAGTTTATCTGCCACCAAATCCATGTCCGTGTCCTCGTCTGGAGCCACCTTCTCCTCCTCTGGTAAGAATAAAGTACGATGAAGATGAGGTGAGCTCAGAGGAAGAGGAGTGTCTATGAACCTGATGATGATTGGTTGCTCTTGCAGGTAAAGAGATCAGGAAGGCTAAACTGTCCAGAAGTCGATCCCTCAGCAGCCAACCCACGTCGTCCAAGGTTGCCAACTCAGAGAGACCTCTGTAAGCCTTCCGCTCTTTAGGGACTCAAAAACCTGTCTCCAGGGGTCAGAGTGTGAAAGTTTTTACTACCTATCAGATAACACAACCTCCTCACTCACTTCCCCCCAACAATTATATTTCCAGCTCCTGACCTGACATGGGTTCCCCACATGGCTTTAGTTTATTTGGCAGAGCTGGAGACTGTTTCTGTTTTTCTATCGTGCTGTTTTCACCCGAATGTTCTGATCATTTTTTGTATTTGTTTTGGATCTGATTTTGCAGGAAGGTCAAAGAGCTGAGTGGCACATCTGCAACCGGGAAGTCCTCCATGTTGGCTAAAGGTACTCGCTCCTCACACACCCTGTCACGGTTTCAGACCTGCAGGCTCATCAGAGTCAGCGTGACGCTCTGTGCGATCTTTAAAACTTCACACCATGTTTCTGTTTTCAGACGACTCCTTCAGAACCGCCCACTTCACCATGGCATCCCAGGCAACCTCCTCAATGCCGGTCCTGATCCGCAGCAACACCACAAGCCTCCTAGACAGGGCCAGTACACTAGACCATAGAAGCAGTACCATGGACCACAGGACTGGCACTCTAGACCAGAGAGATCATAGAACCAATACACTGGATCATAGAACCAGTACTTTAGACCACAGAACCAGTAACATGGACCACAGAACCAGTAACATGGACCACAGAAATAACGTCATGGATCACAGAACCAGTTCCATTGACCAGAGAGACTACAGAACCAGCACCTTGGACCAGAGAGACCATAAAACCAGTACTATGGACCAGAGAGAGCACAGGACCAGTACCTTGGACCAGCGCAGTAAAACGATGGACCGGGGCTGTGGGATGAAGGACAGCCAGTCCAGGAAGCTCTCGATGTGAGTTGGGATAAATGTCAGAGACATGTGAACCTCATCTCAGGAGACCCTTTAATGAATCCTTTGACCCATAATTCATTGACCAAAGTTTAAAAACCAACACACCTGGTGTTTACATTGAGGCTACGCTTAGCATTGTTAGCTTAGCATCAGGTTTAATTCACTGTATCACCTCTTATACAGCTAATGCACCTGTTAGCTTTGGCAGTTTAGCATCAGGTTTACCACTTTTTTCAGTCTACCTCTTATGGTGCTTTTTAGCCTCGCTAGCTTAGCATCATGCTTAGTATCATGTTTAGCGTATAAGTTAGCAGTACCTTAAGCCTTGTCTAATACAAATTTGAGTGCCATGATATGTTTGATGTGAGGATTATCAAAATCTTTAACAGACCTTTGACTCTGGATGACAAAAAAAACAATCCTTCTTCTTCTTCTTCTGTCTTTTATTCACAGAAACAGGAAGTCCAACTCTTTCAGCGTCCAATCAGCACGAGACTGAAGATGATGCTATTAAAAAGCTCCAGGGCCATCACTCAAACTTCAAGGATGATTGCTGACTGTGAACACTACCCAGAATGCACCAGACAGTCACTAACAGAGACACACTGTTTGTAACCACTGAGCTGCTTTTATTTTGAAAAACTGTACTGTAACGATCTGTTCCTGTTGCCTGATTGGCTCAGTAAAATCCACACATACTAACTGAGGTTGTGTGTTATTGGTTGTGGTTTTATCTCCAGATGAGTGTTTGGATACTCAATGCGTATGATACACTTCCTGCGTGTTGATTGGCTGGATTATGAACAGTGTTTGATGACATCATGTGCCAAGACTGAACAACAGAATCTATCAACAAAGATTTTACAGTGAGGGTTTATTGGCGCAGTACAGACATGTTTTTAACCCAGAAAACAATAACATAACCAGACATATTAAAATCAATAAACAACTAGAGTATTTAATCCAACACTATGAACCAGAACAGAAGAAAAATATAAACAAATACTGTTAAGTCAAACAAATACACCAGAATATAACAATGACAATAAAATATACTACAGTGCCGTCATGCTAATGTTTCGTAAACATAGTGCAGCTGAAGGTAATGTCACGCAGTTTATTATTCACATCCTCTACATGCTAACATGAGCTAACTGTAGCATTTATAATTTATTATGTCTCTTATTACACGTGCTAGCATTAGCTGATTATAGCATTTAATATGTAATGGTTCACATAAGCTCAGTGCAGCCTTTAATGTGAGTTTATGGTTTCCTGTGAGGTTGGCTGGAGTCAGATTGGATAAAAACAAGCTGATAATGGCGCTAATGAGCAGTCAGAAAGTCGTAATGTCTCCTCCATCAACTGCAGTGTTTCAATCAGGACATAAAACAACATTTAAAGCTCGATTTTAAACTAAATTTTGTATAGGAAAGCTGAAACAAAATATTGCCTTTTTGAATTATCAGACAATCAATCTTATAGAAAGTGTTGTTCTTATTTATTTATCTGTGAAACACTTTAAGGGATTTTTTAAATGTTTATTTTATGGAATCCTCAAAACTTAACATCATTTTTATTAGTTTTTTAATAAAACCCTTTAAAAAAAATCTAAAACAATATTATTTTATCGTTACAGGAAAGTTCTTAATACTAAAAGCAGCAGACAGAAGGGTTTTTTTTAATTATTTTTTATATGTATATTTATTCAACTAAAAGTGGTAAATTATGTGTTTTTGGAACACTTACATTCAGTTTTGATTTTCCTGTGTTTGTTTTTCATTTATTTAATTATTGGAGGCTCTCAAATTAAATTTTGTTTTATCAGACTTTTTATACAGTGATACATGTTTTTATTTTAAAACAAATTTATTTATTATTTTTAATAATTGTTTGTCTATGGGACATTTTAACCTAATTTTTATGTTTGTTTCACATCATTGTCTCAGGACTCCTCGGATTACCACATGGCCTTAACAGGGCCTCCAGCCTCAGTTTGAACACAACAGTTTTAAGAAAACCAAATTTCCATGGTTAACCTGGCATCATGTACACCAATAAGAGTAGATCTGAACAGGTGTAACGAGGGACACACAGGTGGGCGGGGCTAAGTGACCTGTCAGGTGAACATTTTATTTCTTGGTGGGATCGATGACTCGGCCCATTAGCAGAACGCTGCCGCTCGACTCCTGGTAAACAACAAAGAGGAAGGGTCTGTTTATCGTCAGTCGAGGAGGAAGAGTGGAGAACGTAGTGACTCTGCCTCCACTGTTGGTGCCATCAATGGTCTCATCCACAGACATGATAGACTTATGGTACACCTGAGAACAATGAGAACCATAAACGATCAAAGAGGTGATACAAAACAAGAAATAAAGACTCACTAAGCAGCTACTCCACCCTTTTCACTCCCTCGCTCCTCCTTGTAAATAACTAGCTATGTTACGCTGACTGATTTTCATTCAACACTCACCTGTGTAAGTTTGGGTCCTTTGGTTTCCCCAATGTTGACGATTTCTGCATCATCCTGAAACACCTGAGTGATGCTAAGAGTCTGCAGGGAGTCACGAAGAGTGTAAGATTGCTCCACCAGGAAGCGAGGCAGCTGCACCTCCAACTTCCTGTTACACACACAAGAAAACAAAAGGTGAAAAAATTTGTGGAAAATTTTGAAAAATAAAACAGTAAGAATTGTTTTAGTAAAGGGAAAGGAGGATGGAGTGAAGGAGGTAAATAAAGGAGGGACAGAAGGAAGGAAGAGAAAAAAGGGAAGGTAACAAGGTGTCATACGTCTTCTTCAGCTGTCTGATCCACTCCCGGATCTTCTCTCCGTTCACTTCCTCTTCCACTCCCGTGATGTCCACTTCTTCATCAGGCAGCACAACGAGCATGGCTCCTCCGTCTGCTAGCGGCAGCTTCAGCACGCCAACCTTCAGGGAGCGGTCATACGCCAGGTAGAACTTATCAGCTCGGAACATCATGGGAACTATGACGACATGGTATTTGTCCACGTAGAAGCGCTCGTCCTGGGTCAAGGAGGCGTTAAAGGATGGACTGAAACGGACTGGAACACAAAGGGAGAGACATCATTTACACTCAGTTTTCATCACACATTGAAGCTTTATTTATAACATTCAGAAAAACTTCAACAGGTGTTACGTACTATCATAGGAGGTGGCAGTGGTGAGTAACATCTGGGTCCGAGGGTCCAGGTTGGACACCAGCTCCTGGATCTGGTCTCCTGTCCTTTCCTGAACATAGCGGTTGATGGTGTCAGCAGCTTCTTGTGGCGCCGTGTAAGCCAAATTCTGGGTATTCCCCCCAAATTTGGTCTGAACCTGATCCAGGTAGGATGATGATACCGGGAAGCCCATGGTGGGGATGACAGCTACGCCCTGTCTCAAGTTCATAGGCTGGTTCCCCAGGAGGACCTGGTTCCTTAGATTCTGGAAAAGATCTTGGAGAAACAGAGAAAGACGGATCAGAGTATTTAACCAAAACATGAAAGCATGGCGCCCTCCTCTGACACATGTCCCCTGACCTACCAGGAAGGGTTTCAGGATCAAGTCCACTAAGGCTCAGTCCCTGCAGGAGCTGGTCCCGAGTCGTTCCACTGGTGGCACCCAGCAGTGCTGTGAGTCCAGTGGACAGCGTGAACGTTGACAGAAAGACGTTATCATCCGTGCGGCTGGAGACAGCTCGGTACAACCTTGCAGCAAAGTCAGCATTTCGATTTATCAGGTCCTGAAGTGAGGGGTCGATGGTCTGAGAAGACGCCAAACTCACACAGATGAGACCGATCAGTGAGAGATGGATAGGGCGCGGCATGGTCACAGCACCCCCTGCTGGAGGAAAAGATACAGATAACAGAGTGCCTTTGTCAGAGATCAACTGGAACACTGTTATTATTACAACAAAGATCCCAAAACTGCAGTTCCTGGACTGTCCACTAGAGGCTGCCTCTGAAAGTAACCCAACCATCATAGAAATATCCAACATGAGAGCAGAAACACACATAGTAGTCTCTTCAGCTCTTTTCTCTTGGAATGACAACTGTATGGGGCAAAATTCAAATGTTAGCATTGATTAGCAGCATTTGTGCCTTAGGTCACCACACCTAGACTGTTAAGTGTTAATAATGATGATGCACAGCATTATATTGATTAATAGATTTAAAACTTTAAAACCAACAACATGTTATTTCTCATTCAATAATTCAATTCAATAATCTCAGTATCATTAAAATGACCGTTTAGTAGGGTTTATGACAGAAACAGTCAGTAACAGACAAGCTGTCAACCTGGTCAATACCATCATCGACAGGAGGCCTTATGACGCCACACCTTATCAGCTCTGAGGACAGGCAGCTCCCCAGTCAATGATCTGTGATATCTGGGTTTAATTATTAAAAATATGTTAATTATGATCAGTCGATCACAGAATTCATGCCTGTGTTTCTGTTTTTGGACGGAAACCTGCATCGGTCTCAGCTAAACGGTTGGGTAACCGATTTGTAAATAATAGAAAACAGTAAACACGATCTTCTTGCTAGCGTAATCCACCTTGAATTTAACATACGGACAGACAGACAGGAAGATAAACAAACAAACAAATGGAGTAATTAACAAATAAACAACCAACCTGTTATCAAATCCCGAATTGTTTTATGTTCCCAAGCTTCCCAAGCTGCGCATCACCATCAAGCTCGCGCCCCGATCACACCCAAAATAACGGCACCATCACTTCCGGTCACGCCTTTCAAGATAAGATACAGCGAAATTGTACAAATGGGTATTATTTTTTACTTAACAGCTTATTAGTGTTCAATAAATTACATTCGCATTTTTTAAAATAAAATTGAGGGTTATAAGGGAGCTAAATTGCAGTATAACTTCGTTAAAATATTTTTTATTGAATTAATTTCCGTATATTGTTCATCCCTTTAAATAGACAACACTTTAGATAGGTCTTTTACGTAAATTGGACACTTTTATTGACAGTATTATTAGTTTTGAGCCTTCTTTAACATGTTAAGACTTTATTAAACCGCAGGGATTTCTTCCAAAGTACATAAAGTGGGAAAAAAAACTTCAAACAAAAAAGTATCTAATTGAAAATGTAAAGTGTAGTAAAAAACATGTAGAAAAAAATTGTCTTTAGTATAGATGAATGAATGAGAGGAGTAGTTGCACATTGGTGTAACTATTAGACTATTGCACATTTTCATTACCCCTTTCAAAGTATGGCAACCCTCAATTTATTATTTTAATCAATTCTGAACTTTAGTGTTCAAAAATGTTGCACTTCTGATGAACTTTTTGCATTAACAGTTATCTCAATTTATCTTAAATAGCAAACATCAGGGCAACTTTCGCCTTTATTTTGAAGGCGGCTTTAAAATACATCCGCTGCTTCTCATTGGTCACTCCCGCAGGCACAGTGAGGTCCACCATGAGAGGAGTCTGACGCTCTGTTGCTGTTATATGGAAAAACCAGCAGGAACGCTATAAGTGGGTTTGAGTTTCATGAGGACCAGCAGGAAATGAAGAGATGGAAAAAAATAAAAGACAAAATATTAAAATCTACCATGAGCCCTTTTTGCCCATATTAACTTACAGCATGTATAATCATCTTTTTTTATCACTATAATATCTCCAAAGTTATAATAACTATTTTTATCTGTCCTCAACAAAAGAAGAAAAAACAAAAGAGGCATCATCACATTCATTAAAAACTTTAATGCTTCTACTTTATCTTAAACAAATGTTTGGAAGTAAATCAAAACTAATTCAAGAGAGGCGGGTCTGTAGTTCTGAGGTAGGGACTCCTCGGACCCCCTCTCTCCAAACGGCTGCATTTCTCCCATCTCGGGCCAGGTGAGGAGCAAACACCACCTCCAGCCTGCGGAGAGCGCTGCTCTGATCGCCTCGGGAAACTGTTCCTTGGAGTCGCTGCAGCATCAGTCGGACCATCACCTGATTGGCCCAGGCTAACCCCAGAGCAGGTGAGACACTGGAGGGCAGGGGGCTGAACCAAGAGATGAAAAACTTTGAATTTAAGTGTCAATATTTAACATATCTTTAAATAAAGAATATCTTAAAAAACAAACAGCTGTGTCTTAACAAAAAAACATGATTAAAGAATAACTTAAAAATTCATTTTTACCCCAAGTGGTTGTCTGAGTCGCTGAAAACATCCGTCACCTGAAACAACAAGAAACAGTCAGGTTTGTGTCAAACTGCTTTACTCAGCACAAGTTTAAAGTGTGTGTTTGTGTGTGTTACCTGGTTAACACACAGCACAGGTATGTTGTACTCCTCACTCAGGTGATGTAGTTTGGAGGAGAAGCTGATAAGTTTTTTGTTTCTCTCTAGCCAATCAGACGCCTGGAACTCTGACCTAAACAAGGCCGCCACCGAGTCGACCACCAGGAGGCGCGCCTTTCCTCTGGCTAGGAGGAGGGGCACCCGACGAGTCACACACACCTGCAGTGAGTCCTACACAGGTAAAGACAAATAAATGGGTTTTTAATCAATGATTAGAGGTTGTTATTAATATTTGATTTATATTTATTCCAATAACAAGTGTATGTGGTCATGTGACATAAATGATCGTGGGAATTACTGATGGGTTATTGAGGTCACTTGAAGTGGATCAGAGGTCACTGACTCACCAGGTCTGCAGTGTGTTCGACGTAGATGTTGTTACTGAACTTGATGGAATCAATCAGTGATCGGGGGACATCTGAGCGCAGACTTGGCTGCTCTCTGATCATCTGCTGCAGACGGCGACTCGGGAATGAGTCCTCAGTGCTGATAAACACGGCTCCTACAAGAAACCCAGAACCATCAAAACCAGACAAATGTTTTTAAAATGTGCCAAGGTCATAATTTAAAGGGGATATATCATGCTTGTTTCTCCTTTTCACTATGCCAGACTAGGATGCCTGTAAAGCATTTCTGCCCTCAGTACAAGTCATTTAGTTCCTTCATTGCCCCACAATAGCGTTCTCAATATCCTGATTTTAGGCCATTCTGAAGATCTTGTTGAAACGCTCCATTTGGAGAATGACCTCCAGTAACCTCACAACATCACAGCCTTTTGTGCTATGATTGGTCAGTTCTATCAGAGGGACGGAGGGGGTAGAGCCAGGGGGGGCGGTTTTTGCAGCATGGCAGTATTTACAAAATCGTCATACTGGATGGGACAGACCGAGCGAGTTTGCTGTTTGCCAAAACTTCACCATAAGGCATTGATAGCACTAATAAAATGGCAGAGTGTAGGATACGTCCTTTTGTATTGGACCCCGAGTCAGACCTGGACGGTTCTGCAGCTCAGGAGGAAGAAAATCCACCTCGACACAGATCATCTCAGGACGCTTCAGTGTGGTGAGTCAAAGCGGTACTGTAACATGTAGAGTTTATACGTTTATACTCAGCTCTTGGTGGGTGTTTCCCTCGGTGGCGGTTGTGTGACTAACTGACATCACAGAGGAGGAGCTGCTTTATCAGAGTACTCCAATAAAAAGAAAGGATCCTCGTGTCGTCACGAAGGTCGAAATCTCGAAGCCAAATGGCAATGACCTATTTTCAGAGGCATCAAATCTCGTTCTAGGATATCAGAAAAAATACAATATCTAATTTTTTGAAAATTCAGGGGATGAAAGGTCTTGTTTTCAAATTTATTATATTATATGTAAGTATTAAATCAGCAATCAGCATGATATGTCCCCTTTAATACATAGTAAGTGTTTTTATGCAGTACTGTTATTTACTGGTGGGTGATATGTTGACTTGCCTGAGTCTAGCCCCCCCTCCTGGACAGGGTATTGCACAGACAGGCAGATCTGCAGAGCCAGCTGAGTCTTCCCTGCTCCACTCTCCCCTGACAACTCAGTGACGCCCCCCACAGGCAGACCCCCCCTCAGCAGCTCATCCAGCACCGCACAGCCCGTGCTGAGTCTGAGAGAGGACTGTTTATCCTGAAGCGACAGGGCTAAACACACACACAAACACACAGATTATTTAGACTGTGGCGTAACTCTGGGATGTCAAATCAGGCTTCATCCTGCTCTAACCTGTGATCGGAGGTTGTGGTCTGCAGGCATTTGCAGCGGCTTTGAGCAGCTGCTGGACATCTGAGCGGGATAGACCGAGAGTGTGCAGATCCTGACCTGAACTCAAAACCTCTCCTGCAGTGCGTATGTCAGCTGGACAACATTGGAGAAAACAGTGGGACAGTTGGATGCAGAGGGTTGAGACATCTGTGCACATGGCACACTGAATGGAACTATGACTGGACAGAAATTAAGCACTGGCAAACTTTTGGATTTGTAGTTTGTTTTTGTTGATGTAATGATATAAGATATACCAGTGTTTGGTTTTTGTTTTCAGTGGAAACAAGGATACAGATTATGTTATGACACCCTCAATTTTCACACTCTTTCCTATCAGGGTTTGTATTGTGGACATCTGTAGGAAAATTTCGAGCTCATTTTTAAATAGTTTTATGATCTGATTTTTTACAGAATATGAGACACGAACATAAAATTTGCAGAAATAAACACTGATTTCACTCCACAGCAGTCGAGGTACAGCTCAAAATTTCTGAATGAGGTTTGGAGTGTGGGCTTCACCTCTCCTCAGAGCGGCTCTGATCCTTGGGTTCAGCTCCAGCTGCTCGCAATCCATCCCCCCGCAGAGGACATGCTGTCCACCGCCCGCTGCTGCTCGGAGCCCCGATAAGACCACCACAGACAACGACACTGTTAATAAACTTCTAAACTATATACAATCAGTCTGTAAATATTTCTATGGACGATGATTTCTCGGACTCTGTTAAACAACAACAGAAACCCGCTAACATGAATACGTCATCAAGCGGCGCCGGTTGAGAAGCGGGAGAAGGGGTGTGAACTGCACCGATCTAAATATTAAACCACGGAATTATTTTTATTTTAAATAATTTTAAAACGATAGTTATGAATAATCTTAAATACTTCTCCTGAATCAAACGGTTATTTTCCAAAATAGCCGCAGTAATCATTTTATCAGTGATCGAGCCCGCCCACTTTATGTGCATGGTGCGTGACGTCTTTTTTCTGCGCCACAGGAAAACAACAAACGGTGAAAACATTGAACAGAATCTCAACTCTGATCGACAATTTAAGTCAAATGATGGAATAAACAAACGGCTTTGCTGTCTTTATATCATGAAATAATAAAAAAACAGTTAAAAGAAAGTCTAAAATGATCATTTATGGATTAAAAACCTGAAGAACCACGCTGGGCTTTCTACGCGCGGAATTAAACTCAACTGTTTCTATTGAGAGCATCTACTGATCGTGAGTTAACCTAGAGAACTAGTTAGTGTGAACAAAGACGGCTTGTTTATGCCAACCATGTTCCTCAAAGAGACTAGCTAACGTTCACTCAGTTAAAGTATAATACTGCGGGTCACCAATATTTGTTGTTAGTCTTATTAAACAGCTGTTAAAGGTTTGATTTCTACTCATGCTCTTTATAGCTGATACGTAGTTTTATTTGTCATTTACCTGATGATTTAGCTGTAAAATCACGAGCAACTAACAACAGCAGAGATCTGTCATAAAATGAATAAAAATGAGTACTGTTATTGTTGTCATTATCCTTTAAAATCAACTGTTAACGCTGAAGTTGCCTGTAAACAACTTAAAGATTCACACACAGATGCATTTTTTGTTTTTTAGAAGCTGCTCTGTTGTTATTGACATCAGTATGTAAAAGTAACTGGATCCCTTATCCTCTTGCAGGCAGCATCCGATCTCTGACCTCATCCACCATGAGCTCCAGGGTGTGCAAGACCTGCGGGGGGTCAGACATCGATGTGGATCAGGCCCGGGGCAGCGCAGTGTGTACTGGCTGTGGTGCTGTTCTGGAGGACAACATCATCGTCTCTGAGGTCCAGTTTGTGGAGGGAAGTGGGGGCGTGTCCTCGGCTGTGGGACAGTTTGTCTCTGCTGATGGTAAGGCTGACAAAATTTTGAGAACATTTGAACAGATGCATTCTTGTATTTGTCAGAGTCTGTTATAGGGTTTAGAGACACTAGGATTATTGGATCCTAGATATTGAAAGATACACTTGGACAGAGGAGATATACCCAGTAGTGCACAGTGCTTCTTCTGCACCAATCATGTTACATTATTCATGTAGCGACTTCTGTTGAGGATATGTCAGTGTATCCTTGTTTAAGTTCATCCAGAATCTTCCTTTCTCCTCCATCTTCATCTCATTTTGTGGACAAAAATCTTGGCTCAATTTTCCTATCCCTCACACAGACATGATTTTACCATGAAAATCTTCACTAAAACAGTTTTCATTTACTTCCAGTTTGTGAATCTTTTGACACACAAAATGAAAGCACACCACAAAAGAATCTTCAACCAAACCCTGTAATTTTTTTTCTCTCTGATACCCACAGATCTGACTGACTGATCAGTGCTCTCAGTTGAAAGAGCATATGTGTGTTTGATCAGCAGAGTTCAAAAACAAATGGACTTTCTGGTGGCAAAGTAAAGGCTTAGGTGGAGTTCTTGGCCCAAAATCTCTCAAAATTAGTCAAGTTAGCCAACTTTTGTTTCATTTCTTCCAACAGTATAGACAACTAGTATTATGTAACTCATACAACCCTTAAAGTGATACTCCTGGATGGAACAAGTTGGGTCCTATCACAAGGTTTAGAGCAGAAATTACCCCTACAGCAGTGTTTTTGTGCAGCAGAAGCCCAGGGCGCTCGCACCAAACACCCCCTCACTGCTCCTCTGTGGGTTTCCTCTGCACTCAGACGGGGCCATATATTACTTGACCAAAAACACAAATAAACGGACTCCCACCAGAAAAATCTGATATCGGTCTGCATTCACACTTTATTCAAAGTGAACGGCAGGTCGTCCTCGCTCTCATAATCACTCATCTTTACGGTGTTATTGCATAATTCTTCCTGGCAGACTACCTTTGTTCGTTTATATCTGGCATGCCGGGCGCGTGGACTGATACACTAAGTGGCAAGCGCCTTGTGCAGCTGTGGCTCTACAGCGGAGGTAGCGTTGTTTTTTTGTGTGAAAGTAGCGTGCTGAAAATTCTGTAAATAAAGAGTGAATGCAGATCGATATCTCATTTTTTCAGTGGGAGTCCGTTTATTTGTGTTTTTGGTCAAGTAAAATGTGCCCCGTCTGAAACCGGCAGAGGAGCAGGGAGGGGGTGTTTGGTGCGAGCACTCTGGGCTTCTGCTGCACAAAATCACTGCTGTAGGGGTAATTTCTGCCCTAAACCTTGTGATAGGACCCAACTTGTTCCATCCCGGAGTATCACTTTAAAGGATCAGCTACCTGAGTGATCTATCCCAGTAAGATGATGAGAGTTTATCCTGAAATTACATTTATAATCAGAGATATTGTTGCATATAAAGAGAGTCAGATGTTCGAACACAGATGTGAAAGAACTTTTGTTGAATCAGTTTGGGAAGAACGTGGTCAGTTTTGAAAGGCTCGTTTTTTTTATTAGCTGATCTGTTTACCTGAGAGGACAGAAAAATGTGCACACCTTCTAAACAACAACTACAGAAGCAGCATCAGACATCACAAACCGGCACTAAGAGACTGGACTGATGCAGCTCCTGAAATAGATCAGATCAAAGGCCGGACATTCATTGAACGTCTTCTTTCTGAGTTCTGACAGAGCAGGTTCAGGTGTGTGTATGTCTGTTCTTGGTCCCCCTTATGATGCCTTGATGAACACTGGCTCCATACTTATTGTACTGGCTGTAGTCAGACCTGGTTTGGATCTTTGGGTTTGAATCTGAACTACCAGAACCATTAAATCCTGAGTGGGAGCTCGTGGTCACAGCTTTTACTGTAGCAGGATCCCTCTCCGACAGCCTGTGGGGACTGTGTAGTTGATGTCCACTGATGTTAGCCGGAGTGTTTTGAGTGTAAGGAGGTGTGAAAGTAGGAATGGGAGTACTGTTGGTTCCTACTGCGGTATCAGTCTGGGTTCCTGGGTTCTCTTGTTTGGGCTCGTATGGGGTCAGGGATCTCTCCTGAAGACCAGAAACGAGTTCGACTCTAGTGTGAGACGCCCCTGGTGGTGGGTAAAACAGAATGTTAGGATACACAGATTTAACCACAGTGACATATTTTGCTAGCAGAACTGTGCATTTTTGACCAACTTTAAGCTAACCGCTAATGCTGCTATCTTTTTAAACACTATTTGATGCTCTTCAAATACTAACCTTTAGGATATAACTTCACTTTAGACAACATAACAACAGAAATACCTGCAGGTTTTATGACTGGCTGCTGGTGTGCCGATTGGTTTAGGACAGGATGGACCAGTTCCTGCTGCTGTTCTATATGGTTTGAGACCAGTTCCTGGGTTTGTGTTACATTAGGAACATGCACCCCTCTTATGTTTGTGCCGTTTCTGTCACTCCAGTCAGTGTTTAGACCAGTGGCATCATGGGAGGTGTTGGACCCTTGAGGTTTTGCTTGTTGGATCACAGTTTCCTGGTTGAGAGAATGTTCAGATGAGACAAATTTGCTCTGAGGTTTCTGCACTTTTGACCAAACGGTGTCAGCGTTCCTTCTTTCTATGGACCCTGGATTTTCCGGGTTGTGGTTCAGGTCATTGCTGCTGGAATTTCCTGGGCTGTATGGAGCAGGAGTTTCAAAGACTGGCTCTAACTCGGTGGTTGGAGAAGGATCATTTGGGCTTTGAGGCGGGTCATCGGGTACCTCTTCAGTTTTTGCCATTTCCTGTTCACTGCCTGGAAGCCCATTAAGACCTGAATCCAGATCGGCTTCATTTGGATTGTCCAGTTCTGGCATGCTAGGAGCAGAGTCAAAACTCTGCATGTCTTGACTTTCTTGTATCAAACTGTTTTGAGAGGGCTGGTTCCATGCCAGGCTTGGAGGCAACAGATTCAGATCTGGCCTTAGTCTGAAGCTTCCTTGGTTACTCTTAAGAGGAGAGCCAAAACTCCTGCCAGGAGGACTCAAACCTAAGTCCATGTGCTTTTTGGTTAGGTTTGGATCTGTTTGTGCGTTACGGTATGACAGCTGGACACCATCTAGAGACTTCCCATACATAGGTGGATTGTTGTGTAGTTGGAAAACAGTCGGTAATCTGAATTCAGGTTGTTCTTGAGGCTGGACCATGAGATTTCCAGACAGAAACGGGCCCCACATGGGAACTTTTTGGGGAGGGAGGAGTTTAAAGTCTGGAAAATTTTGGAGTTTTTTTAGGGAGTACAGCAGCTTGCTGTGTTCTCCTGGTACTTTGACGACGTTACTGGATCCAGATCTGGGCAAAGGCCTTGTGCGAAACTGAGGCCGGACACTTTGGGCAACAGGTGTTTGCTGGATGTGGTTTGTGGGCATGTTGGCGGCAGGTCCAGAATCCTCCTGGGAACAGTCTTGTGAAGAGGTTAGATAATTGGAATCTGTTGGAAAGAAAAAAAACTTGTTATAACTCTGTCATTCAGAGCTGATTGGTTGTTGAGGGCTCAGATCCAAGAACTCAGACCTTTAAAACTCTTGAAGGCTCTGACTGAACCAAATCCAGGAGCCTGTGATGGGAATTTCCTATCCACAGACAGTCTGCTGACTCCACTGAGTGGATAGAAGCACCTCACAGTCAACCTGTTCAAGAAGCAGACATTTCATTAATGTCTTAGATTCCCTCCATCTAAGGAATCAGGGTCTCTCTGGTCTATCGGGGTGTTTTCTTACTTAAACTGAGATTCTCTGGAGATTGAGTTTGGTCCATCGGTGATCAACTGTCTGTCATGGAGGATTTCATTTTCATAAAGCATGTACGACTCCCCAACCTGTTAAACAGCTTCGGTTACAAAACAATAATACATTTTGATGATAAAATATCCTCCACTTGTGACACAGTGACTGGACCTAGATCATTACTTTTTTTAGTGCATATGGAGTTGTACCATGACTCTTGTTCCACAGGAGTTCAACTTGAACTTAAACAAAACCCTAGATCCATCTGTCTGTATGGGTCCGCAGCTTGGGTCTAGGAGAGTGGTTCTCTCAGGCCGCACCGTTGGCCAGGTGGAGGTCCCGCCCGTCACCACCGTCATGGTCCCATCTGTAGAACAGACTGACACCACAGAGGGGTACTGGGCATCAGCCACCAAACATCCTCCAGAAAATACTTTGTTCTTAAACTTTCTTACCCAAAAAGTTATGTCAGATTTTCACATTTATTTAGTTTTCTCATCTGGTATCTTTCATTTTAACCCCAAAAAACATCTTAAAGGTGCTGTGAGGAGTTTAAAAGTGATCTTGAAAAAGTCTCCCTTTTAGATATATGCCTGATTGTAATGCATTTTAAATTGCTACTTCTTAGCTTCACGTCTAGGTCTCTATGACAACACCATACTGGCCGACAAAGTTTAGCAGTAAGAAAAGATAAAAAAACAGATGTGTTTTTCTCTGCTGAAAACGATTACCATGACTAATTTTGTAGTGATGGTGGACACTGGAGCCTAAATGTCAGACAGAAAAAGGACAGAAGAAAGATAAACAGGAGATTGATAGAGCACAAGCTAAAGGCTAACAGAGGAGCTAATCTGTTTGTGCTAATGTTGACTCCAACCCACAGTCAGCAGTTATTCTGCAGTGGTCTGTTCAAACTTGAGAGTCTATCAATAAAATGAAGAGTGAGGTTACGTTAGCTCTGATTGGTAGATGACTGGCAGGACATAACCAGGATTCACTAACGTTTAACATTACAGACATGTCTTAGAGCACCAGGCTGCCAGCTGTGCTAAATATAAACGGCTACTAAACTACTTACAAACTGACAGTTAGCTTGTTGTCACGTTAGCCTACAGATACGTCGGAGCACCGGGCTGCCGATAGCGCTACATATAGCCGGCTGTCTTGAACAGAGAGAATTTGTTTAGATCTGATCTCCATTTAATTCCAAACACACGCCTCACTAAAAGTAATTTAAGACAGTGTGCGGAGACTCCAGGCCACAAGATGGCGCAAGAGTGCAATCAAAACAGATCCTCCTCTTAGCTTCTTTAGGGATAAATTCAGGTGAAAAACTTATGATGTTGGGGAATGAGAAACTGTGTTGGGGTTGTACCCCATTCAGGAACCAGTCAGACTTCGTTTTTTTTTAGATGTCCTTATAGGACGTTTAAACAGATCCATATTGGTAGCGGTGAACATAATGTGGCTCTGTTCAAGTTTGGCTATAGCAAAGAGGTGAGCCTTGTGCTTATGTGTATTATGTGGCATAGACTTCAAATATTAGATTGGGGTTGACACTTGGTCAATACGTTTTGAAACAATATTGATGTAATTATAAGACTGGAGCAGAGGAAGGGTTACCAATCATGTCCTGTGTTTTGAAGAGGCAGCGTTTGGAGGTGGATGTCTGGATCTCCAGAGTTTTGGAGTCTCTGAGAAGAAGCTGAAAGGTCCCGTAAAAGTCTGACAGGTTGATGTCCTTGAGAGAAAAAGAAAGATGAATTACTGACTGCAGGACTGCTACTGTTTCTATGAAGGGATAAACTGTTTTAACTAAAATACTTCTTCGATTATTTCTCTGTCTCCCAGCAGAGCCTAGGTCATACACTTTAATTTACTTCTCACCTCATAGGTGAATCCGATTGAAAACACAGGGACTTCCAGGGCAGTCCTGTCTGTATCACTGTAGAGGCGGTATCCTCTTTGAGCTGCCAGCTCAGATGTCAGAGGCTCGTGGTCGACACCCACCTCCCAGAGACTTTCAGCTCGTGGCGGTTTGACCACACTGAAGCTGATTCCTCCTTCTGAACACTGCGCTGTGATTTCTGGAGGGACTAAAGGAGAGCAGCTGTGTTTACTATCAGTCAGAGGAAACACGATGTTTTTGTGAGGGTTAAATCTTCTTACATGAATTGGAAACTTGTGCTATTACAGATGTGTGGTAGTGATATGAGTTTCTCTGAGGCATGATGGTTAAGGTGAAGTTTACGTCTGCGGAGTACTGCACCACACCATGACCCAGGTACTGGTAGGAAAAAAAATATCACATTATTGCAAATGCATCAGATCCATGAGGCTGGTATGATAGAACAAACAGTAGGGATGTCCCGCTCAGCATTCTTTTGCCCCCTATCCCAATTACTTAATATTGAGTATTGGCCGATACAAAGTCCCAGTTTTAGGTTTGGAGATAATCTTTGCTGAAGAAGTGCCATGTGTGTTTACAATACCGAATAGTAAAAAAATAATAGTTAAAGCTTATTAAGTCCATTTAACTTAGTCCAGCTAGTTTTGAAGTTAAAACCCTCTGGATCCCAAACCCGCCGGCGGGATCAAATTACCACTTATTTTTAAATGACTGGCATGTACAAGCTGTTTTTTCCAATTCAAAAACTGAAAACACTGGGATCATCATCAGATTCTCAAGTTTCCGAGGGTACCTAAATGTATCGCATACAAAGCTGGAAACATGTCTTGACATGACGCAAAAGATGGGAGAATTTCATCAACATCGCTTTGAATTTCATGTCTTCTCAGAAGAAACTGACGCATTGGCAGCAGTTGGCAGCATTTTTGGCTTTATGACGCTCAACGTGATCGATTGGTTGAGGGGATTGGCTTGAATTCCTGATCACTGATACTTTGAAAAATGCAAAAACCAGCCCAATCCAATACTAGGGATCGGGGTTGGGACATCACTAACAGACAGGACACGACAAGCCAAAACATAAAGCTATGAACAGTCAGTGTCTTAAGAGTACTCCTCACCGTCCAGTGGACAGCAGCGTCCTCAAAGGGTAGCTGGACCTCAAAGGCTTGGGTGCCATTGGTTTCAACAGCACTGATTCTGAGACCTCGTTCAACCATCTGAGACATCAGTGGGTATCCGTTCATGTGGATTTCCTCTAAAACAACATCAGCAGGGACGTTTCCCAGGTAGACACTGAACATTCGGTCATCATTCCTGGTCTCTGTAAGAAGAGACAGACACAACAGTGGATAAAGATACAGATGAGGCAGAACATCAATCATTCTCACTTTCTCTGTTGGATTCAGCCTCGATCATGACTGGAGACATAACTCGAGAAATAACTTCGACACTTACTATCCAGGCTGAAAGGCTTGCGGCAGAGCAGCGGTGTGTCAAGCACTCTGAGCATCCGGTGTTTTGTGTCGATGCTGCTGCCGTCATCAAACAGCAAAGAGAAGACGTGTTCGTACAGCAAGAAGATGACGTACTTCTCCTTGTACGAGTTGTTTTCCACTATACTCTGGAAAAACAAGAACGTACAACAGTGAACCGTGTTCATTTCTGCCTGTGAGCCATGGCATTCATTGTTCCAGTTAAAGGTTTCAACAGGGTGGACTTTACCTTTCTGTAGCCGCCCTTTGCTCCAAATGGCACCCTGATTTGAAGCACATTTCCCTCTTGGACAAGACCAAACCCTCTTGCGGCTGTAGTGGGTTTGTCTAGTAGGACCCCCTCCACCCCAAGGCTGAGGTTTCGACTTTCAAACCCAGGTCCCTCCCCTGTAAGGGACGGTAAAACCAGTGGGACATCCCAGAGCAGGTGGGCACCATCAAAGGAACCTGGATCTGAGGATATCAGCAGATTTACCATCAGTAACGCTTCAACATCAACTTCCTGCTCAGGTGTGTTTGAGCGGAGGACTTACTCACTGTGCAGGCCATGGACGCATCGATCATCACCACCGTCAGCTTCTGCTTTCTGAAGAGAGATGCCCGCACAACCATCACAGGGATGCCATCCACCTGACCATGAAATGAAAAAACGTCCAACTTCAGACACTGAACAACTTACAAAAAGTCACTTCATTGAGCCCACAGAAATCCAGGTCTAATGGGAGCCATCTGGTGAATGTGATTGCATCATAGTCCTGTTGAAGTCCATGACAGCTCATTGAGGTATGATAGCGAAACAGCTCTTCTACTCACCATGGTAAGCTCGGCGTGTGGCTGCTTGTACGGCGAACGAAGCACTATCCGCTGCGCAGAGGTGGTAAAGCTGAAGCCCTGCTCCTGAGCTTTACTGACAGACATGGAGGACACCTGCCCGTCATTCTTCAAGATCATTAGCTGCCACACAGAACTCGCAGTCCTCTGAGCCTAGACAACAAGAAGTCGATCAACATGGCCACTGTTGTTCCTTGAAAATAAGGAAGACAATCTTCCGGGTTCAACTGTTCCCCAAGCCATTCTTTCATCTTTCTTTTACTCCGGCCCGACAAGGGGCAGCGTCCAGAGCCTCCGTTCACAGTGAGAAGAAGAAGTGTGGGCTCGAGGAATAGTGCACCGGAGTGGAGGCAGCTGCCTGGGGTTGACGCCCTGCGCCCCATGTAAGAGGTTGCCCAGGAAGGACGGGGCTTCTGGGGCCATGTCCAAACATAGCCGGGTATTTTCAAAAACAAATATCCCTACCTCGTTCGTTTTTAATAATACTTTCGTCCACACGGAGAGGGTAAATCTGCCGGTGAGTGTGGCTCAAAAAATGCAAAACCCATAATGGGCAGTGTTTTCCAGACGTTAAACCTGTGCCATCCAATCAGAATGAGCCTCCGTCGTTCAGCTGATGTTTAAGAACCGAAAGCTTAGTTTACCAGAGTCCACATGAAACCAGAGCTTTCCAAAATCTTCACTTTGGCCGCAGTTTTCAGAAAACATCATTTTTAGTAGGGATGGGTACCTTTCACATTTGAAACGATATGGTCCCGATGCCCGGTACCTGGCAATCGGTACCGGTACTCAACAGTACCAAGTTTCGGTACTTTTTTGTGTTTATGTGGTAAAAAATATCAATTTGTTAAGTCATGAAATATAAAAAAAATCAGTTTAACAAATTTATTCTTCAATACATAACCTTGCAATGCTGTGTTCATGTCCAGCATGGAAAATCACCTACTCTTCCACTCCCTCACAGTCACAAGGATGCATTTAGGTACCTAAACATGGTACCTTTTGGTTTTACATGAATCGATACCCGGTACTTTTGACAGAATTCGGTCGGTACCTATAAAAGTACCTAATTCGGTACCCATCCCTAATTTTTAGTGATGTCAAGCTGCGGTTTTGTGTGGGAGACAGGCATAAACACATAGAAATATATGCAGTTTGCCAAATACGATACGGTTGCAGGTACGACACGGCCATCGGGAGGCCCAGGGCGGATCTCGTAGGCCGGAGAAGCCGAGCACTGCTTGGTCACGCGTGCAAGGCCCTCCGGTGGCGGGGAGTAACTTCCTGTCATTTAGGAAGAACCTGAACATCTGAACCACTGGTGGGGATGGGATTTACCTGAGACAAAGCTTCCTGCCAACCCTGTCCACTGTCGCCCCAGAATCCTCCACATGAAGCATCTCTGTTAACATTTACCTGTTGGACATCACACAACACCTTTCAACCACATCATCTCCACATAGCTCTTAAAAAAGTCAGGTAGGGTAGTATTTTCCAGACCTCCATGTAGTCCTCCTCACAGGTGATCTCTCTGTGAGTCCAGATCAGACCAGAACAGACAACAGAAACAGGTTTACTGATCCACTTGCCTCCACCATCAGTCACCAGCACGTTCAGTGTGAAGGTGAAGACCTCGTCATTCTGAAAACAAAAAAAAAAAACTTATCACCATTGTGTCAGTCAAACCACAGCTAAACAGGAAGTGGTGGAACAGGTTGATGGATCATGTTTGTGAAGAAATGACCTAGGCTGACTGGCTGGTCTGGAAAAAAGCAGAGCTGCCAAGTCACCTGGTTGTAGGTTGTGAAGAGGTGAAGGTACCTGGTTGTAGGTGAAGCAGGAATAGTATGAAGCCTTCATTGTGGTGGAACCGTCCATCCTAAAACTGCTGATGGTGTAACCACAGAGCGCGGCCAGCTGCTCACTGATTTGGTGGACGCCATCTCCATCTTCAACATGCCAGATATGCCAGACAAGTTACCCAATGAGGAGGTAGACAAGTTACCCAGTAAGCAGGTAGACAAGTTACCCAGTGAGCAGGTAGACAAGTTACCCAGTGAGCAGGTAGACATGTTACTCAATGAGCAGGTAGAAGTTTGAATTTGTTTCATGACTGACCAATAGCTTCAAAGCGAGGTGTCTGCGCAGCGGTGACGTGGATCCACAGGTAACGATCCCGACACTCGGTCTGAATAACAGGCTCTGCCAAACCTGAGGTCACAAATGTAGAAACAGGTCAATGGCCACTAAGACTCACCAAGTTTTGTGGCTATTAAGATATGACACAAAGAGATAATCTAACTTTAAATACTGTAAAGACTGAGTCCAACCAAACAAGAACAGTTAAAAGGGTTTTACCTTGCAGTTGACTTCCAGCTGTGTTTTGTAAAAGATCACTGCAAGTAAAGATGAGTCTGAAACAGAAGGACAGTAGGGTTTTGGCTTCTACTTATCCACATGATCTATCTGAAACTTTTTTGTGATTTTTTTTTTATATAAGGTTTATTTTTTTATTGTAATACACCGAACAAGTTTTTTCTTATAAGAGAATTATGGCAAGAGTTTATTTTTTTAACTTAAATATAAGAACTCAAACTTTACTTCTCCAAAATCCCCATTTTAACAAAGCGAGCATTCTGAGTTTCTTTCTCAGAGGAATAACTTTAATCTCAGAATTTCAAGTCAGAAAAAACTATCAGAAATGTTGTGGGTGGTGTGGGTGTTAGCCTAAATTCCAATGTTTTTTTTTTTTTCAGTGGCCATCAAATAAACAAATAAGAGCACAAAAAATTGAGAGCTGCTTATAATAACACAAAGCCATCAATAAATATGACTTATTTAGAAAAAAAAGAGACTTAAAAATAAATTTGAAAATGAAATAAAAATACAATGACAACAGGTTACAGCAACTACGTATTCTAAAAAAAAGGCAAAATCAAACATCTTTTGCAAAAAAAATAAATAAATAATACAAACAACATCTTTTGTTCTAAGTTCATCAAGCAGAATATATATATATATATATATATATATATATATGACCATTTTTTTAATTATCCTACTTTTCAAAATTTTTAGAAAGCAAGTTAAAGTAAACCAGAAACAGGATGTAGAAGTTTGAGCCAAAAAATGTTCACAATAAAATAAAAAAAAAACAATAAAACAGTTACTTTATGCTGTTTACATGGTGTTTATTATCATGCCAAGAGGAACAGTTGTCTGAATTATGATGTGTTAGTGGAGCTGAAAACACAAAAATGGAGAGCCAGCCAATATTGTGCTGTCATATAACTCTTAGAAAATATTGCGTTAGTGTTTCTTTCTTTGGCAAAAACACAAGTCAAATCAACAGCTATGTACCTGGAAATCAAATAATTATCAGGATAGGTTTTATGAAGAGTTTTGAATTTCTTACAACAAAATTTATACTAAAGCCGTGCCATTTTCCAGTCTGCTTTGGTGACTTTTATTTTGAAGTTTTCATATTTAAGATTGCATCTCCCAATGGAAACTATTTCTCATCACTGACATACCAGAGTTATATTGATATGAAGCTCTCATCAGAGTGGACGGGATCATGTTCATCAGAGTTTTCATCGTGAGCCTGTCAAAGTGAGATTAGTCAGACTCACCCTATGATGACAGCAACAGTTTTCATGTTGAAACTGTTTGTGTCCTCTCAGCTTCTGTGAAGGAAATGATTCTCCCACACTGCCAGGTGAGCTAATCACCTGGTTGTCGTGGAAACAGAGGGGGCAGTCACAGCTGAGGGTGATTGAGTCTGATTACAGCAGAAGCTCCAGAGAGTGTCAGTGAAGTCGGGTATTTTCAGAAACGAATGTCCCTCCTCATTCATTTAAAAGAAAAACTTTCGTCCACAGGAAGTGGGCGAATCCACCAATAAGGGTGTTTATGAGCATGTCAAACCTATATGTGGCAGTGTTTTTCAGATGTGGATTCATTCAGTCTTCACGTTGACTGGAGTTTTAAAAAAACATTGTTTTAGTGATGTTAAACTGCAGTTTGATGTGGATGACAGGCCTAAACGTACAAAAATAAATGCAGTTTCCCTGATACCCAGCTATACGTGGACACATTTTATTCATAAAGAAAAACAGCTGATCAATGACTGAACGCTGTTATCAAACACTCTTTATGTGTGTGTGTGTGTGTGTGTGTGTGTGTGTGTGTGTGTGTGTGTGTGTGTGTGTGTGTGTGTGTGTGTGTGTGTGTGTGTCCACAGGTCCAGCCAAAGCTCCTCTTCTTGGCTCTGGTTTTCACACCAGTGTTGGCAAAGAGTCCAGAGCCCAGACTCTACAGGGAGGTGAGAACCTTCACCACCTTTACCACCATCACACTTGCTTGTTATTCCTTCCTCTACTTGTGTCTGTGGTCTAATTTATCCCACCTGTGTCTCAGGGAAGCGTCAGATCCAGCAGCTGGGCAGTCAGCTGCAGCTGAACCAGCACTGCTTGGACACGGCCTTCAACTTCTTCAAGATGGTCGTCAGTAAACATCTGACCAGAGGACGCAAAACGGAGCACGTCATCGCAGCGTGTCTTTACCTGGTGTGTCGTACTGAGGGGACGCCGCGTATCCTTCCTTCAGCAAGACACTCACGAAGATGTGAACTTTGATTCAGATGAAAATTAGCATTTGTGTGTCATACCAGATCCCTTTATGAATTAATATTATAATAATTGTAATAATAATCATAATACAACCTCATTATGAACTTTGACCTCCTTAACTCAACCTTTTTTCAGACATGTTGTTGGACTTAAGTGACCTGCTGCAGGTGAGACTGAGTTTAGATTTAATCTGTAGTGATTGTGTCTGAATTGTTATTTCATGCTTAGCTGTGTTATCTTACGTTCTGTTTCAGGTGAACGTTTACATTTTGGGGAAAACCTTCCTCCTGCTGGCTCGTGAACTCTGCATCAATGCTCCAGCAATCGGTGAGGTCCTTTTGTTTTTGTTATTCACAACAAAAATGCCACAAAATGCCATGAAACTGCAGGGTTTCCCACATTAAGTTAAAGAACTACATTTCCCATCAGCCCCTGCATCTCCCTTAAAACTTTCACAGGCCCAAAAGCAGTAACAGTAAGCCGTGCTCATTTGTAACATTCAGATTCATCAAACATTTTATTCTGACGCAGCAACACACTTTACTGTTCACGTCAACTTTAATGTTTACATCATTTGAGAAGCACAGACAAGCCAATCAGCTTCCAGCCAATCAGGATCCAGTTCCACTCAACAGCCAATCAGCTTCCAGTTTGTGGTAGGAGTCCTTTCAGAGGCCCTTCCCCTGCAGCTGGTTGTTATATCTAAATGGTTGGGTTGGATACCCAGAGGGAAGATGGTTCTGGTTCAGCAGTAGAAGACCACTTCAGGGATCTGGCCCCCCTGCACTCCAGTCCCATTGGTACTGTCCGAGGAACACTGAAACTGGAAGGTCACTTTCCCACACTGCACCTCTGTCATCCCCTCCTGACCAAAGTAACTCAGCTCGTTCCCGTCCAGCACGGCGCTGACGGTGTAAAAGGTGTCCTGTTCCACCTGGACCGGATGTTCAAACCACACCGGGAAAGTGCTGCTGGACCCGTCGGACAGGAACTTGGTGATATTCTGGGCCAGAACCGTTCCCTGTCGCTTCAGTTCGATCTTTACGCTGTACTCCGCCTTCCCGCCACTCGACCCATAGAGCCCAAGTCCAGCCATGAAGATCCGCCGGTCCACGGCGAACTGGATGCTGTCACAACGCCCCCTGTAGCGCCACTGGTTGCTGCGGTACGCTGAAGACTGAAAGCGGTGGCACCTCTGGGGTACTAAACCAGCCCGCTTCGTCAAAGGGAACTCAAGTCTTGGTTTGGTGGAGGCGGTGAACCACAGGAAGACATCACGAGTTTCTTTCAGAGTCAGGACGTCAGACTGTGCCGCCCCATCTGCAAACTCCTGCAGAGTCATGGAAGGGATCCGGACCAGGTACAGAGCCTTACCCAGAACCACTCGCTGGTTCCTGGGATTCACTGCAAGACCCTGGCGCCGACACTCAGCCGCCGCCCAGTTTAGAACCGCCTGAAAGATGGCGACCTCACGGATGTTGAGCGAGTCTCTTTGCAGGATGATCTCGAGCGTGGGCCGGTCGATCTCACAGAATCCCTCAGAGCGCAGAGCGAGGTCGGCCTGTGCGTCGATCACCTCCCAGCAGCGCTCCGTCAGCTCCGGCTCCTCGAACAGACGGCTCTGAGACAGCAGGACGCAGGCGTTCCTCGCCTCCAGGCTTGTCTCCAGGAACGACACACAGGCTTTCGCTAGAGCAGGAACAATGTACTTCTTAGCAGCGTAGAGCGTAGCGAGCACCGTGTCCGCCTCCATCTGGATCTCATCACTGTACATGTACCTGAAACAGACGTGGACCGGGTTAGGAGCTAAGACACAAAAAGCCGGCTCAGTGCAAGAGAGAAACATCAGGACGTACTTTAACAGGATGAGGAAAGCAGCTGGCTCCACGTCAGGGATCTGGATCTCAGATTGTCCTTCTGCCAGATCTCCATAAAACATGGCTCCAAAGACTGAGCTGCCCACGGCGAGGACATACTGCAGCACATTAACAGAGACAAATCAAAGGCCTGGAAAAATCAAGAGCTCTGGACAAGCTCAAGATCAGGAAAAGCATCATTGAAGTAGAGGTCTTAAACCAACAGGTCGGGTCAGGTTTACCTTATGGGCGGGAACTTTCTGAGTCTCCCCAGGCGGTCCAACAATGAAGTGAACGTCAGCCATGAGCTCGTTGTTGAACATCAGAGCATTCCTGCACGTAGACGTAAACAACGAAAGAAATGACCAACCCAGAACAAACGATTCTAAAATCTCTCTGCGTTTGCATCGACCAATCACTGACCTCTCTCTGAGGGTGGGCTGTATTTCCTGTCGGCCATCTCTCTCCTCTCCATCATCGTTCGTGTTCAGTTGAACCTCATCTCTGTCGAGGTTGTCCTGGTCACTGGCGGGCGGCTGTGATTGGCTGGGCTGGATTAAAGTCTTTTTCACGTCCACCTCGTTGCTGTGAGGTAGGCTGGTGGAGAACAGCTCAGCCGCCATTTCCTCCTGACTCCTCCCCTTTTTGATCCCCCTCCTCCCTCTGGTCACAGAGCCTGTGAGGTCACCAGCTCATAATATGATGAATACCTGTAGGAGATTGAGATTACAAACCGAAAGTGTGCAGATATATGTTCAGATTACTGATGTTTTAACTCAAAAGTGTACAGATTACTGGGGTTATAATCCAGAGGCACACAGGCAAAATTAATTATAACCCAGATTTTTACAGATTAAGATTATAATCCAGATTATGGCTGACAAATTTGATGAACTTTGAAGTATATGATTAGTTAAAATCCAGATGGGTGCAGATTAACTAGATTATAACTAAAAGTAGGCAGAAAATTGGATTATAATTCAGATTTAGCAGATTATTGAGGTTGTAATCAAGAGTTGTGCATTGTACTTTTGCAGATTGAGATTGTTTTATAGATGCATACAGAGAATTGAGATTATAATCCAGAATTTTGCAGACTTGGATTATAATCTACATTCATGCAGAGAAATAAGATTATAATCCAGAATTATACAGAATAATGAAATTTTAATCTGTGTACAGTTGTAATTTTAATCCAGATGTGTAAATATTGTGATAATGATCTGAATAAATTCACTTTACTGTGATCATGATCTAGATTTATTTATTAGACTAAATGATATGCTGACATTAAAACCTGTTAGATTACTGAAGATTTAATCCAGATAAAGATAAACAAGATAAACAATCAATATCTGCATATTAATTATATCATAATCCTAATGCCAATAGATGATTTAAATTAAAATCCATATAAATGCAAATCAATTGGAAGACTGTTAATCATGTGTTTTTGTGAGTTAACAAAAATGCATCAACAAGATGTGTTTTTTTGCAGTTCTTAGAGTACAAAGGGTGAATTTTTTGCAGTTTCATATAGAGATGCAGGGTCATTAGTTTTAATATTTGAAGTATGTCGTTGTACAGTCGCTATTTGATGTTTGCAGAACAAAAGTGCAGTACACAAGGTGATATATTTGCAGTACAGTACAGTTACATTGTTATAGCAGCAGTTATGCAATATTTTTGGTATGTTGCTCTAATGCAGTATCAGTAGGAGGTGTAATTGCAGTTCTTTTACACTAATGCAGTAATATATTTGCATAATCCATACCGTAATGCTGCAACAGTTTGTGTTTTTTATGCAGCAGTGTGGACCACAAGGTTTTCCATTTATACAGTAATGCAGGAACATAAGGGGGACAGTAAATGAGGCGGTAGGTTCGCAGTGCAGTGATGCAGTACATTAGGTGATACCATGAAAGTACTGTTATGCAGTACACAGTGTTAAATTTGCAGTACAAACTGTAAGATGGTATATTGTTTTTTTAATGAAAGTACGTTTATCTAGTGCAATGGGAGTAACATTTACAGTATTTTTTTACAGTAATATAATTGATTTTATTTGCCGTACAATGCAGAATATTAGGAAAAATGTTCCAAACAGTAATGCAGTCACAAAAGATGTCATATTAGCTGTGTTTATACAGTCGTGCTGTCAAATATATAGATATTTGCCGAGTTTATACCACAGACCAGTAAATGTTGTGGTATGTTAGCACTGTATTTTTACGGATGGAAATTGCTTGGAAGGGGGACCTGCAGGAACCAATCCAGCACCAGGTGGTCTAAATTAGTCTTCGTGGTTCTCACTTCGGTCGAGGATTCCGTGTCACACTGATAATCAATAACTAATCATCACCCGCACGAAAAGATGATGAGAGCTCAGCCCTGCCGTTAGAACACAGGCTGTGTTCGTGGCTGTAATGTCCGTTTCTGTTACCGTAGAATCCGTTTCACTGGTCACGCAGCACGCGCACACAAACAGAGCCAACCAGAACCGACAGAAACCACGCAGAAAGAAAATATGTAATTGTAGGATTGCGTGTGTGTTTTTTATTTACCTGTCACACATCCCACCGCTGCTTGTCCTGCCGTTAACGGGAAATTCACCGCGACACCAGCCGATGTTTGTTTCTCCGGGCGCCATTTTGACTCTGCTGCCACATCCGCCGTCACCGAGCTAGGCCACAAGATGGCGACAAAGCGCGGGAAAACTATAAAACATAAAAAACGACGAATAAATTATTTTAGCTTTACAAAGTTGAATCTACCAAGAATTTTGTCGATAAACACACACTATACTTGCTAACACACACACACACACAAGCTCCAGAGACACACATATTTGAATTAACAACACACACATTTCATTTCACACTTATACACACATTTTTTTACATTAACCCATTCTTACACATAAATAAGACAACTTAAACAACTGGAAACAGTGTATTTATGCTAAATATAAGTCATACTCATGTATATTTTTTCTTCTTTTCAGACCCCTGTCTTTACATCCCTCGTTTTGCTCACATGCTGGAGTTTGGGGCAAGGACTCATGAGGTTTCCATGACAGCTCTTCGTCTAGTTCAGAGGATGAAGAGGGACTGGATGCACACAGGACGCCGTCCCTCTGGACTTTGTGGAGCAGGTATAGTACAATACCTGTTTACAGAACACTTAACATCCAACGTAGGATGATATCTTAACCCCCTGTCCTCTTCTTCCTACTCATCCGCTTCCTCCTTGACCTTAGCTCTCCTGGTCGCTGCTCGGATGCACAAGTTTCGCCGCACAGTGAAGGACGTGATCAGTGTGGTGAAAGTGTGTCAGACCACTCTGAGGAAAAGGTCAGATTATATTTATATCAGATTAAACCACATGTTTTAGTCCCCTTTCCACATGCTCAGTCCCCCTTACCTTATCCCATGCAGCGTATACTCCACTTGTGTCAAAGTAACTGGGAATTGATAAATTCAGTTACAGTCGTCTGCACATTATGTAAGACCTGGGCAAAAAATTATTACATAAGACAGTGTGGGCTGATTCTGATAGGTCCAAACCTCGTCCCCTCTTCTCCCTGCAGGTTAACAGAGTTCGAGGACACGCCCACCAGTCAGCTAACTATTGATGAGTTCATGAGAGTTGACCTTGAGCAGGAATGTGATCCACCCTCCTTCACTGCAGCTCAAACCAAAGCAAAGATGCAGCAGGTAAATCACCTAAGCACAAAGATGTTTTCTAACCGGCTGCAGAGCGCAGGTCTCACGTCTCAGTTATTTAATCATTTCACTGTTTTGTTCGACTGCAGCTGGAACAGGAGCTGGCAAAAAAGCTGGATGATGTTGAAGGTCAGTATGGTATACTCTGCTCCCCACTCCAGATCATCTCTGAGTGATCGAATGGATCATTTAGGGTGTTTCAGAACACTGAAATGGACAGTTTGTGAGACCTTGTTGAGGGTTTTAAACTAAATCCGCTTTGTCTTTTAGGAGAGATCAGCTGTTACAAAGATGAGATCGAGTCAGAGCTGGAGAAGAGTCGACCGAAACTAAGAGGGATCTACGCTGCCTATGCCAAAGAGCTAGGTAAGTTCTGATACTAAGCAAGATCTTTCCTGGACTACTTCTAATCCAGGTAGACCCTTATCATGAGGAGGTATTTCTAAGGTACTCCTGACTTGTGTGAGCCCTGATCATGACCCTGAATTAAAAATACCCCAATCCTTATTTGGTTATATCTAAGTTGGTTCTGATCCTATGTCAGCTTTGACTTGAGTCAGTTTTGATCTTAGTTCAAATCCTAAGCATGACTAAGCGCTGATCCAGGGTCTGTACTGATCTTGAGTAAGACCTGATCACAAGCCAGCCTAGTCAGTCAGTCCACAGCCTTAGAAAGCATTCAGCTCCAAACTTATGTCAGCCCAGATCCCAATTTAGTCTTGATCCACAGTCAGTAGTAGTGTTGAACCAACTGATTTCAAGTTAGTCCTCAATCCAAGTCAGGACTTTTCCTATGTTCACCCTGATTCTAAATTAGTCCTAATCCCCAATTTAGGGATGCACGAATCCAGCTTTTCTGGTCCCAATACCGATACCTGAACTTTGAGTATTGACAGATACCGATCCTGATCCGATACCAGTGTTAAATAACAACCTGCATGCTCTACTGTGGGATTAGACTGTTAATGTATTGGGTAAAAAACAAAAATGAGTACATATGGAATCACTGCAGTTAATATTTATTTAAACTATAAGTGTTTAAATGTTTAACAGCAGTTTGATTAAAAGAATGCTTCAGAATTTCCAGAAATGACTTTTTGATTGTAACATTTTATAACTTGTAGACTAAATCATAGTTTAGCCTTAGTGTCAAGTTTGGACTGATCCTTTCCCGCCAATACCCGATAACAGGATCGGTGCATCCTTGCCTCAATTACTACAGTTCCCAGCTCAGCCCTTATCCTTGATCCATCATGATTCAAGTTAGTCCTGTAAAAAACTCTTAAACTCTTCCTCGTTTTTCAGATCCAGAGGACTCAGAAGTTTTGTCTGTGGCCTCTGAACCTGAGGATCAAGAAGTTGAGGAAGACGAGCTCCAAGCTGCTGCCCAACACCTGACCCAGGAATTCCTAGGTCAGGTGATCCAGGAAGAGGAGGGGCTGGGCAACAAGACCAACACTGGCGAGGAGGGGACTGGTCCTGATAAGGAGGAAGCTGTTCATCAACGACAGGGGGCCCCGTTAGCCATCATCCTGGGGAAACTTCCGACGGCAGCCAGCCTCCAGCCGACCTTTGACGAGTCAGACAACAGTGACAAACCTGACGGTGAGAGTGAAGACACCTGTGTGACATCATCCTTACCTCTGACAGGTGCTTACAGGGCTGTTTTTATTTTATAGGTGAACAGTCGGATGGTGGAGAGCTGGACCTGGATGGTATTGATGATCAGGAGATAGAGAAGGTCAGTAAACAGTCACTGATCTGAACATGAAATAATTTTAAAAACTGAATTTGAACTTTTTTACCTCAGAATGCTGTTACTCTTATTGTGAAAGGATTTGCTCAGGATGTGTTTTATTTTGTTGCAGTACATCCTAAATGAGAGGGAAGTCCAGGTGAAGACAGACCTCTGGATGAAACAAAACGCAGAATACCTGCAGGAGCAAAAAGGTGAGCATCATCATCGTCACCTTCATTATCATGGAGTATGTCCTGTCATTAACACAGGTGTGTGTTTGTGTTTCAGAGAAAGAAGAGCGGATCAGGAAAGAGAAGGAGCAGGGAACCTACAAAGAGAAGGTGAGTGCACTCAATGAACGGGGTCTACCAGCCTGATGTGCAAGGGCAAACTAGTGAAACTTGAAATCTAAGATGTTAAAAAAGGATGTTTTTATGATTTTTTTCTTTCAGCCAAAGAAGTCCAAGAAGAAGAAGGAGCAGGAGGCATCGTCTGCAGGCGAGGCAATCGAGCGGATGCTGGAGAAGAAGAAGATCTCCAGTAAGATAAACTATGATGTGCTCAGAGACCTGAACAGCAGGGGGACAGGAAGTGGAGGGGGCAGCAGTCCGAGCAGACCGCCCTCTGAGACACCGGATGCACGTAAACGACTCAACCGCCGCCGCCGTAGAAAGGCCAGTGATGCTAGCCGTGATGCAGCTGCTAGTGCCAGCTTCATGGGGAAGAGGTACAAACATTTATTATCTACAGTAGGGAAAATAAGTATTGAACGCGTCAACTTTTCTCCAGTCAGAAGAGTACTCAACGAGCCAAGGACCACCCTGAAAGTGCTCCAGAAAGACTTGGAGGCAGCAGGTACAATTGTTACAGAGAAAACAATAGGCAATGCACTCCACCGCCATGGTCTCTATGGACGCTCAGCCCGCAAGACTCCATTCCTCAAGAAAAGGCATGTTGAAGCTGGTTTAAAGTTTGCTAAACAGCATCTTGACAAGCCTGTAGAATACTGGGAGAATGTTGTCTGGTCAGATGAGGCCAAAATTAAACTTTTGGGCTGTCATACTACAGACCATGTTTGGAGGAGAAATGGCACTGCACATCAGCCAAAAAACACTACACCAACAGTGAAGTTTGGAGGTGGAAGCATCATGGCATGGGGTTGTTTCTCATCTCATGGTGTTGGCAAACTTCATATAATTGACGGAGCAATGAATGGAGCCATGTATGGGGAAATTCTTGATATGAATCTGCTGCCATCCACCAGGATGATGAAGATGAGACGTGGCTGGACCTTCCAGCAGGACAACGATCCAAAGCACACGGCAAAGTTGTCTCTCAAATGGTTTCAA
The DNA here is from genome assembly GCF_033239565.1 of Halichoeres trimaculatus. NCBI lineage: Eukaryota > Metazoa > Chordata > Actinopteri > Labriformes > Labridae > Halichoeres > Halichoeres trimaculatus. The sequence continues at coordinate 30,018,068 of NW_027437191.1, forward strand.
AAAAAGAAAATCAATCTGTTAGAATGGCCTAGTCAATCACCTGACTTAAATCCAATTAAACATTTGTGGAAAGAAGTAAAGAAAAGGGTTCACCAGAGGACACCAAAGAATATTCCAGATGTAAAGACAATCTGTGCAGAGGAATGGGCCAAAATTATTATTGTTAACGTTCTTAATTCCACAGAATCAATATCTCTAGACCTGAACATTGTGATTTCTTTTCATGTGTGGATTATTTGAGTTAATACCAATGTCTGGTAGAAATTTTGTTTGAATTGCATCTTTGGAAAGATATGTGATGAGAAAAAAGTTGAAGCATTCAATACTTATTTTCCTCACTGTATATAAAATCCATATGTAATCTTAACGTGATAATCCGTCATGTTATTTTTTTGTTTCACTGTTAACAAAATATTGTGTTTGTTTTCCAGGATGCGCCTTCTCATTTCCTCTGTACCAAAGAAGAAGAAAGCAACCAAGCAGGAGAGCAGCCAGGTGACTGATCCTGTCACTGAGAAGGTGAGCTCTGGTGCTGCTCTGTCCGTTTTAGCTCCATTTCCTTCAATCAGGCACATCCACACGTCTGCCACAGATGAGGAGCTCTGAATCAAACATGTTTACACTCGCTGTGTTTCATCTTTAAGGAGGAGGTTACCACGGCACCAGACACCACGAAAAACACTGCATCTGCAGCGACCTTTGACCCTCAACCGGAAAAGCTGCCCATCCCTCCTGCAGAACCACCACCTGCACTGGAGGAGGAGGAGGAGGAGGAAGAGGAGGAGGTTGAAGTGGAGGAGGAATGTGTTTCTGCTCTCCAGCTGGTTGGAGGTTCGACTAGAATTTTCTTTTCTAATTTCAGACTCACTTTGGCTTTTATTTTGAAAGGGCTGATAAAGACAGGAAACAGATGGAGTGATGTATTTGTTGATTTGTCGTTTCAGATTACGGTTGTGAAGAGGAGGAAGTTTTCTAACCGACCAATCGATTGATGAACTCTCCGACCGTCATTAAGAAGGATCAATGTTACAGAAATCAACAACCACCAGCTTTTGCGCTCAATCATTATGTAAAAAATGATTTTTAAACCATTTTTATGTTTTATTTCTGTTTGTAATGAAACTGATGTTGTGTAATTGTAATGTTTTTTCTCTGTGCCTTTAGATTTCACCGTCCTATTAATTTAATAGATCTGATCTCTCTTGAGACGCTCCAGTTGTTTGCACTGTTTTTGTGCTTTTGTTTTGTTTTTTTTTGGAAAGAACAGCTGTAGATTTTGTGTATTTTTATATCTGTTTGTTGTGTTTTAATGTAAATACAAATACATTCCTGTAAGTATCATAAAAGCATTTTAACAAAACACTTTGAAAGTTCTGAAAAACAAACATGTTTAGATGTTTTTACTTCCTGTTGAAATGTAATCAAAAAATTATGATGAAGTGAAGAGAAGTAAAAGAACAGGAGCTTAGAGAATAAAGAAAACATGTTGAAACAAACAGTTTTATTGTTCATTGGAGTCTCAGTATTCCCGATCCTGATCCTCAAACTGGATCTTTGAGGGCGTCAATCATAGAAAACATCTGTTCTGATCATGTTGACTCCTGCACTGAAACACTGATTCAGTTTCATCAGACTTTAAAGGGACAGCGCTGAGCTCAGCTGGGTTCTTTTCACTTTTACAGCACCAGATTTCACTCCTTAAGCTAAGCTAAGCTAAGCTGTGTCTGTCTCTGTAGTGAGTTCAAAGGGAAAACCCAGAACCAGAGAAAATGTGTCTCAGAAAGGCCTCCTCCTCTCAGTCAGCCAATCAGACGAGCCGCAGGGTTCACTCCTCCACAGTCGCTCAGTATCCAAACGTCTGCTTGATGGCCTGGAAGTAGAAGCGGGTCCAGCCCTCCCTGGTGGAGTCCTCCTCCCCAGAGGGAACTCCCCGACACTCCATCTTCAGCTCGGTCTCGTCTCCGTGGTCTCGTAGATCCAGAGTGATGGTGGCGTAATGTTCTGTTTAAGGGTCACCCAAAAAACAATGCTCAGAATTCAGACTGTCCCTGAATACAACCTAACCTGCGTTAAACGCATCACATGTGGGAAACTCACCGCTCGGCCACGTCCTGAACCGCCACCTCATCTCAATCCTCTGGTCTGGTACCTGGAGGGATGAGCAGAAATTTTTGATTTAATTAATTTGTTCTCATGCATGCACCGACTGAAATTTTATTTTATTTTTGTATTTTAGTTTCTTAACTCTCTACCTCAAAAACTGGTTTTTTTTTTAAATTTAATTTCTTCTCAAGTGATATTGTTTTACTTAGTTTAATTAAGAAGAAACAGAGGTGCACTGAAGGAGAAAAATGTTCCTTAATTTTTGAATTGTTTCTATAAACAGTTATACTTAAAAAAAAAGAAGTCTGAAATTTTTTATGAGGTTAGTTTTAGAAAACAACTTTATCATCATTTTAACAAGTACAACGAAATTTAGTGTGATTATTCTTTGTACTTTTTTTAAATGAGTGCAACAATGGGAGTACTTTTACTTATTTTTTGTACTGTGGTCTTCAACTCTGTACCTCAAAAAAGATTTTCTTTTAATTTTACCCTGATTGCTGGGCACCGCCCTGTTGGCTATGGCTGCCTTTTGCAGCAGCTCTCTCATCTTTGTTTGTTTCTTGTAACTTTTTTGGTCTCTTTTTCTTAATCTTTGTATTTGGAGTGGGTCATTACTCTGTATGGTTTGTTGGTCGTGGTTGTGGTTGTGTCTTCAGTTATCTTTTTACTATTTTTGCTCCTGTGTTTGTCTGGAGATCCTACATGTAACCATGGCTGCATTGTTTACATGTGAAATCAGCTGTTAGCAGCCTGTAGCATGTCAATGCTAACTGGTGCAAGGCCTGATGTTTCCCCACAAGGTGAGGAGGAGGAGGTGAGGACACCGTGCTGGTTCTCAGGTGTGAGCTAAGAAGTGACGACATGGACCTGTCCTTCCATCCATCGTTGTTGGGAACGTAAGATCTATCTCCAATAAGATGGACGAGCTAGCCATGCTAACCCAGCAACAGAGGGAATACCAGAGGGCAGAGTAGCATCATGCTATTCACAGACATGGCTAACAGAACTAGCATCAGATACCAACGCCACAGGATCCAGGAGACAGAGACTGAACAGACTGCTGAAGAAGCTCAGTCCTGGACCCTGTGGAGGTGGAGGCTGGCTGACTGGACAATGATGGACAAGCTGTCAGCATCTATTTTCTTATGGAGCTTTTTGCACTTTCTATACACTTTCTTACTTTGGTTTTCTTGATTGCTGCTGTGACTCCAATTTAATTGTACTCGTTACAGTGACAATAAAGTTCTATTCTATTGAAGTGATAAATTTTTGCATTTTATTTTCTTAAGAAAACAATTCCACACAAAATGTTTTGGGGAATATTTGTTTGTTACTATTTTGTTGTTTCTGAACATAAATGTTTATCATGACACTAAAGTATTTTGTAGTCACCTTTAAACTTTATCCAAATTCTATCCTACGTTTCAACAACACAATCCAAAAAACAAAAATCACAATACCACCTTAAGGTCAGCAGTTTGATGATACATCAACCTTGAGTATTAAAAAGTATTGGTATCAGTATACTGGCCCCGTATTTATTTGGTATCGGATCGATACCAAAATTCCTAGTATCGCCCATCTCTAGTGGTAACTGAGTCAATGTGAGAACTTATCACTGATTGGATGAGCGGCTGTGACCTCACCAGCTGTGTGAACTCTCCGCTGACATTTCCATCCAACAGCTGGAACTTCCCCCCACGACGTCCATCCACCACTGCAGCTGAGCGGGTGAACACCTGTACAAACTGCAGACAGGTACAGGAAGCTGTAACTGACAGTCGTAATGAGGTAACACTCGTGAACTCTTGCTCAGTCTTCATTTGGTACCTCCTGGTTGATGAAAGTCCTGTAGAGCTCATCAGCAGATGTTCTGAACGTTTCCTCCAAATTAAAGCTGCAGGTTGAGATCCGAACACCTTTGGAAGAGGAGGCGGGGCTAGAAGAGCACTTGGGGGTGGAGCTAATCTGTAGGGGAAGTCAGAGGTCAACTAAAAGGCTGGTTATCTGAATGTTACAGTTGAACCAAAGTCCACCTGAGTTTTACTGGTCTGGATTTGGGTCTTTTTCTCGGGTTGGGGCTTCGGTCCATTGGCTGTGGGCAGGATCATCCCCTGAGTGAACTCTGTGAGGTCGAAAGTCAGTCAGGTTACTAAAAGAATTGCTGCTTGGTTAATCATGATGTATTCTGGGTAACAGACCTGATTTTAGCCGTGTGACATACTCTCCCAGAACCTCCCGGACTTCCTGGACACCTTTCTTCCTCATGAGGTCAAGGAGCGGCGTGTTGGGCTGGTCTTTGCACAGAGACGCTGAGATCTGTCATCAGTAAGGTTGATAACCAATCAGTGACTGGATATTAACACGATGATGGAGGGATAAGTGTTACCCAGCCTTACATCGAGATCGTCCATGTCGTTTTCATCTGACAGGTTGGTCACCTCCACCGTTCCTCTGTACTTCAGACCCTTGCTCGACGTTCCTGCAAACAGGAAACAGGAAGTACAGGCCACCTCAGACCTTGTGTGACACCAAGGGAGGCTATAATGAGGTCATCAGTGACATCATCACCCACCCAGCCAGTTCGCTTTGAGCTGCCACTCGTAGAAAAAAATCAGTTTTCCTTTGCGGTTGTTGATGGAGGCCTCTCCTTCCAGTTTGGCGATGTCCGTCAGCTGACACTTCCCCTCGGGACCCTCCACTTGCACCCCCAACAACAGCTGACGGAGACAATCTGACGACCAGCCGCTGGCATCACGCTCCGTCCTGAGAAACACACACACACAAACACAAGGAGGGAGAGAAGAGACTCATCAGCAGCTGTCCAAACCCTGAATGTTGTCCCGCCCACCTGTGACATCACAGCCCTGTCCTATCAGGCTGTTTAAAAATACCTGTGCCTGTGCTGAACCAGCTGGAGGGTCATATATCACACTCTCTCTCTCACACACACACTCACACACACACGATTAACACAAGAACAAGAAAAAAGGAGTCTTAATTTCATGAAAACAGTGAAAGAACTTTAAGAGAACTTCCAACACTTCTACTTGTTTCACTTCTAATAGTTTAAGCCATCGTCATAAAAATAACAAGAATAAAAACAGACCAGTGCCAGTTGTTGACGTTTGTCCCATCTGCTCTCTGCTCAACAATCCATCGAGGATCTCCTTCTCCCCATTTAGCCATCAGAAAACAACTTCTAATACTTGAGCCAACACTGCTGGAACTAATACTACAGTCAATACCAATTAATATTACTTTTAATAGAAACAATTAATGTCACTACTCCCAAAAATCACTCTTATACTTAAAGTAATACTTGTGCTAATGACCAAAGTTCACGTTCATATGATGATACTCCTGTTATTACAGCAACACTCTCTGTAGTTGTATAAGTGTTGCTCCTGTCTCTCCATCTGCTGTGCTGAAACTTTAAACCAACTCCAGCGCGTGTCATTACATGACTTCCTGTAGTGAATTGCAAAGTAAAACAAAAATAATAAAAAAATAAAATAACTGGATGGTTAAATAGAAGAGCTGGGGATAAATAAAATAGAAGTCCCTATAGCTTTTAACATAATATTATGTTATTTTAATTATCTATAGATGTATTCATAAATCTTACGCATAAACACATACAAAAATTCATAAATACATAAAGTATGCCGACATACACACATAAATGTAAATACATGAATGAGAAACTATTAATTTGAAGAGAAATTGTTCTTATAAACTTAACTTCTTAAAAAATCCCACAATCTATCTTGATGTAAAAAATATGATATTACCAAATAAATATCAACCAAAATTAAACTGACTTAATTATAATTCTAATTTCAAGTAAATTGTCATATAAACTGAATATTCTGTTAATTTAACTGAATTGATATGAGTTTTAACCGAACTTGAACAAATAAAGCAGATTTAAAGTGACTGTGTGATACCTTCTAGATGTTTCTGGAAGGCCTTGTTTTCCATCCTGTGGGAGACGGGCTTTTATTTTGAAGGACCAAACGTTTTGTGTAATATTTTCATAAAAAATAATAATAGTAAAAAAAATGTTTTAAAAAACGGATACATTAATAAGCAATTAATTCATTCTAAAAATAAAATGTTAACTCTCTTCTCCTGTTTTTTTATAAAAGTTTTATTAAAAATGTAATTGATACAGATAACACCAACACGTTGTTTTTCCAAAGTTTTTTTTTATTATAAACAATTTATTTATTTTGATACAGCTCCGCTACTACTTTTATTTTTGTTAAAGAGAAACAGTTTTGATTTTTTGTTATTCTTTTTTCTTCCAGGCGACTCGGCGCAACCGGAAGCTGAGCAGCTTCCGCCAGAGAAGAAGAAGAGGAAGAGGAAGAGGTGGAGCAGGTTAAGGTAAAACAGCTGATCGATGCTCGATTGACAGTTTATTGACCATGTAAACAGTTCGATCGGTTAATAGATATCAACTCTTAATAAGACGCTACTGTACGAACATAGATCACAGAGAAACCTAGAGCCGTTTCCGGTATAAATGTGGATATAACAGTTATCCTGCTAGCATGCTAATTAGCTTTCTGATGTCAGACAAACAGAAACACAACAAAACACACAGATACATGTAACTTCACACGAACTGTACTCTGTCATAAACTGTATTTATGTGTCTTTGTTCACGACGATGAGTTTAGCCTTTTATTCACTTCTTATTGAGCTATAACTGTTGGAAAAACAAGGCTTTATCCATAACTACATTACCTACACCTGCCAGATGTGAGCCAGGTTATCTAGATTTTTTTCTTAAAACATAGTTTTAGTATTTGTATACCTATATCGTTGCCTAAGCCTGGATCATCTTGTGGAGGCTCAACTTTCACATTATTTCATCATAATACTTATCCGTTTTAGCCCTATTGTTCATCTGATTTTGCTTATAAACCACTAACAACACAACACCACAACCACTGCGGTTTTTACTCCCTTTAACCACTTTCTATGATCAGCAGCTTTCATTTACTCTACCCCAACTGTTGCTAGACATCAGAAGAGACAGTACTCAGCCATTTTTTTCTTTAGTTGTCATCTGATTAGCTAAAAATGTTTTTTTAACATGTTTTTATTCTATTTATTTATGTCAAATGAACCTATACTTTGCCACATACTATAGTCCCTGTAATGGAAGCCCCTTCAAACAAATAGACCAACCAATGCCTTATGACCTCACATCTAAACAAAGCTTTTTACTACCTGATAGCAGCTAACAACAGTGTGTGTACATGTGTGTGTGTAGATGACGAAGAGTAGAGCTGATGAGGAAGACTACTGGCACGGCTCCAAGTTTAAAGCTTTCACCTTTGATGATGAAGACGATGAATTCAGCAGGGTAAGACCCTCATTGGCTGATGGCACAGACAGGTGTGTGTGTTTCAGCGTTGCAATATCACCTGACTTTTGTTTGCAGCTGAAGGAGTCAAAACGAGCGGTGAACAGCATCCGCCTGGTGGAGGAAGACGATGATGAAGATGACGTGGAGAAAGTCAGCTGGAGTGGAGAGCCCGTTGGGAGTAAGACCTCTCCGTTTCTTTAAAACACCTGAACAGAAATCTGGGCTGTGATTGGCTAACACCTGTGTCTCCTCAGGCATCTCTTGGTCCGTCAGAGAGACGGCGGCGTCCAATCAGAGGACAGACAAAGAGCCGTCCTTCCCCAAAATTAACACAAATGCGCCCACGCTCAGCAAGAGCAACTCAGGATACTCTCTGAGCTCGCTGTTCAAAGGTGAGACAGGTAGACGGGTGAGTGGGGAGACAAGTGTTCACAGACTGAAATCTGAAATCTGAATCTTTGTCTCTGCAGGAAAAACAAGAGGAAACCTCCAGAACCTCACAGACTGTGAGTCTGAGAGCAGAAATGTTTACATCTCATGTTCAAATTATTGGTTTGCTGGTGTAAAAAATGTGTCAGAGTGGTGATGATGAGTTATTATGTTTGTTTCAGCATTTAACGAATCGTCTGTCAGGCTCTACGCTCCAGAACTACGTAAACCCAAATCTGAATACAAGGTGACATCATCACTGATAACCTGGTCGCACACTGATGACCTCATCACTAACAGATAGACTGTGTTTTTTTTTTTTTTGATTAACTTAATACGATGTAATTTCATTTTCAGGATTATGTCGGCGATTGGTCGCCTGAGGAAACAGTTCATAGGATGCAACAGGGAAAGGTAACACACCTGTTTGTCAGGTATCAGGAGCTGTGTGTGTGTTTAATGGCATTTGTTTTGTGTGTTTGTGTTTTTAAACTTATAAATCTGTGCATTTGTGTTGTGTGTTTCCAGCTGTGTATTTCTGTTCAGTGTGTTTGTGTGTGTGTTTCAGGTTGTGTTTCTATGCTTGGTGTATTTTCAAATATGTATCTTCTCCATGTGTAGGTTTCAGGTTGTTGTGTTTGTTCTGTGTGTGTTTCAGAATGTGTATTTTTTATGTGTGTGTATGTGTTTCTGTTGTGTGTGAGTGTGTGTGTTTCAGGTTTTAATGATGTGGCACTTGAAGGTGACTGGAAGCTAACCACAGTTTTGTATTTCTGCTTCATGCATATGTGTGTTTCAGAATGTGTGTCTTTGCTAAGTGTGTGTGTGTTTGAGAATATTTATGTTTGCTTTGTGTGTGTGTGTGTGTTTCAGTATGTGTATTCGTGCTGTTTGTATGTCTGTGTGTATGTGATTCTTATAGGTAGTGCATTTCAGTTAAGTGTGTGTGTGTGTGTTCAAGTGCTTTTGTTTCAGGTTGTGTATTTCTGCTGTGTGTTTTAGGTTGTGTATTTTTAGTGTGTTCGTGTCTTTCAGCTTTGTGTATTAATGGTGTGTTTGTGTTTCAGAGTGTGTGTATGATGTGTGTCAGGTTGTGTGTTTATGATGTGTGTGTCAGGTTGTGTGTTTATGATGTGTTTCAGGTTGTGTGTTTATGGTGTGTGTTTCAGGTTTTGTATTGATGGTATGTGTGTGTTTTTCAGCTTTGTGTCTGTATTTCAGGTTGGTGTGTGTGTGTGTGTGTGTGTGTGTGTGTGTGTGTGTCAGGTTGTGTGTTTATGATGTGTGTGTTTCAGATTGTGTATTTATGATGTGTGTGTGTACCAGGTTGTGTGTTTATGATGAGTGTGTTTCAGGTTGTGTGTTTATGATGTGTGTGTGTTTCAGATTGTGTATTTATGATGTGTGTGTGTTTCAGAATGTGTGTCTTTGCTAAGTGTGTGTGTGTTTGAGAATATTTATGTTTGCTATGTGTGTGTGTGTGTGTTTCAGTATGTGTATTCGTGCTGTTTGTATGTCTGTGTGTATGTGATTCTTATAGGTAGTGCATTTCAGTTAAGTGTGTGTGTGTGTGTTCAAGTGCTTTTGTTTCAGGTTGTGTATTTCTGCTGTGTGTTTTAGGTTGTGTATTTTTAGTGTGTTCGTGTCTTTCAGCTTTGTGTATTAATGGTGTGTTTGTGTTTCAGAGTGTGTGTATGATGTGTGTCAGGTTGTGTGTTTATGATGTGTGTGTCAGGTTGTGTGTTTATGATGTGTTTCAGGTTGTGTGTTTATGGTGTGTGTTTCAGGTTTTGTATTGATGGTATGTGTGTGTTTTTCAGCTTTGTGTCTGTATTTCAGGTTGGTGTGTGTGTGTGTGTGTGTGTGTGTGTGTGTGTGTGTGTGTGTGTGTGTGTCAGGTTGTGTGTTTATGATGTGTGTGTTTCAGATTGTGTATTTATGATGTGTGTGTGTACCAGGTTGTGTGTTTATGATGAGTGTGTTTCAGGTTGTGTGTTTATGATGTGTGTGTGTTTCAGATTGTGTATTTATGATGTGTGTGTGTTTCAGGTTGTGTATTTATGATGTGTCTGTATTTCAGGTTGTATATTTATGGTGTGTGCGTGTGTGTGTGTGTGTGTGTGTGTGTGTGTGTGTGTGTGTGTGTGTGTGTGTGTGTTTGTGTTTCAGGGTGTGTCTCTGGAGAAGTTCCGCTCTCTTCAGGATAAGCTCCTCCTCTTAGATTTCGCCGTCAGCGCTCACGATGGAAACGTCATCACAGCCGTAACTTTATTTAAATTAGAGCATCGAACAATCATTGATCTCTGTGAACTTCATTAACAACATGTTAACACACACACATCTGTGTTTCTGTTTTTTCTTAGGTTTTGATCTTTTTGAAGAGGACTCTCAGTAAAGGTGAGTCACCTTTGATTCTGGGTCAGCATGATCCTTTTCATCTGGGACCTGGTCCTGGATTATTTGAGGTTTTGGATCTTAGTCCTGATTTCGGTGTTTCCCCAGAGGTTTTGTTTCGGGAGCTGGAGTCCAGACAGACCGCCCTCAGACACCTGATCCATTATCTGACAGAGACCAGAGACCAGAGACTGCTGCTTGAGCTGCTGAGGTCTGTGCTCCTCTCTCACATACTCACGGACTCATCTGGTTCACATGTTTACAGTTTTTCCTCTGTCCCTCCTTAGATCTCTGGGCAGGACGGAGGACATGGCTGTACGTAACACACACAACACACACAACACAACACAACACAACACGACATAACACAACACAACACACACTGCTACACACAGTCACAGTAATGATGTTAAACGTCAGAGTAGCTGGAAGCTGACATCATTTCCTGTCTGCTGCTCTGTGGGTGCAGCTGCTGCAGTATAAGGAACACCTGAGCATCTCTGATGAAAACAAGAGGCGGGACTTCCTGAAGAGCTGCCTCAGGTGAGCCACTCCTGTATTTGATCTTATAACCAAAGACTGATCATGAACGCTTACTACCTGAGTACAAACTGATGATGTCATCACTGTTACCTGTGTGTGTTTGTGCCCAGTCTGCCGTTCTCAGCAGAGGACTCAGCTCATGTTCAGGATCACTACACGCTGCTGGAGAGACAGATCATTGTCGAGGTCTGGTTCTTAATCTGATAAAATTAAAATAAACTGTAAAGATAAATCAGTTTGAGAAAGTTCAACCCAATTCGAACCAGTGAATCCAGTTTAAGTATAGTTTAGTAGTAGAATAGTGCAGTAGTATAGTTTCAGAAACTTCTGCTCTAACTTAGTTAAAACTGTCTTAGTCCTGATAAAACCAGTTAAATCAATTTAAAAACAAGTAAATCAAGTTGAGACCAGTTTAATCCAGATTAAATTAGCATTAAATCTGTTCTCACTTGGTTTACACCATCTTAATCCACTTAAACCAGTTAGATCTAAATTGATATGGTTTGTACAATTTTTGTTTAAAATTCAGTTGAAATTGCTTTAACCCGATATAAACCAGTTAAGCCAAATCAAGTTAGATTTAATTTCAACAACTTCCATTCTAAATTAGAACCACCATTGTCCTAGTTTAATCCAGTTAAATCAGGTTTAAGCCAGCCAATTCCAGTTGAAACCGGTTTAATCCACTTTGAAATAGTTTGAAGTCTGTTCTAAATGAGTTAAAACCATCTTTATCCACTGAAAACTAGTTTGAGTTACTTTAATATAATGCAAACAATATCTTTTTTAATTCAGTTTAAATTGTTTTAACCCAATTTAAAACCAGTTAAATCAAGTTCAAGTCAGTTAATTCAAATTGAAACCAGTTTAATCCACTAAAAATAGTTTCAAATGTGTTCTTACTCAGTAAAAACCATCTTAATCCACTTAAAACCAGTTTGATTCAGTTTAATATAATGTAAGCAATGTCTATTTTAATTCAGTTAAAATTGCTTTAACCCAATTTAAACCAGTTAAATCAAGTTTGCTATAGTTTTATCGACTTCTATATTTACTATATTAAAAATGTCTTAAAACCAGTTAAATCAAGTTTAAACAAGGTAATTCCAGTGAAAACAATTTTAATCCATTCTGAATTAGTTTCACCAACTATTCTTACTCGGTCAAAACCATCCTAATCCAGTAAGGATCTAGTTCAATAAAATGTAAACAACTCTGATTTTAATTCAGTTTAAATTACTTCAATCCCATTCAAACCAGTTAAATTAAATTTGATATAGTTTCATCAATTTACATGCCAACTCATTTAAAACTGTCTGAAACCAATTAAACCAATTAAATCCAGTTTTAAGGAATTTTAATCCAGTTTAACAGACCCAGTTAATCCAGTCTAAACTAATTAACCTTTTTTTTATATAATTTGATAAAATTTCACCCACTTCCAGTCTTTCTCTGTTTAGACTGCCTTAACCCAGTCAAAACCAGTCAATCCAGTTTAATATAGATCAAACAGTCTAACCCCATCTGAACCCAATTTTAACAAGTTAAATCCAGTTTAAACTGTCTTATTCACCTTAGACCTGATTTAAACCCTGTTTATTTTTTAGCCTTATCTACTAACCCAGATTTTACAACGCTGTCTTAACAGGCAACTGATCGGCAGGCTGAGCAAGGAGGAAAGGTGGAGATCTTCCAGAAGTTTCCAAGGCGAGCTTCAATTCTCAACATGCCGATGGTCACAACGCTCTACTACTGCTGTTTCTATCACTACAACGAGCCTGAGGTTAGTCTGAGGCCAAATCAACCACTCTTTGGTTAGTCTGTGGTTACGTTTGTTTTAATGCAGTTTCTTCGGTTTCAGGGAACCTACAGCAGCCCGCTGAACATCCGTCAGACCTTTAAGGTGAGGCTTATTCCACTGCTGTGAGTAAATATTAGCCTAAGACGTAAACCAAGAAGCAAGAGTAACATCCGGTTTCTATCAGTAAGCTGGCTCAGCGTCTTCTTCAGCTGCAGAGAGAGAAAACATGGAGGCAGTTATTGTGGAGATTTGGCCTTGTTGGGCAGAACACTCAGAGCTAGCTTAGGCTCGAATCTTTGTTATAGTCTTCGTTCATAATAGACCTCTTCCATCAACCTGACCTGTTTCTGACAAATGTAAGCACTAAACCTGGTGTCACTAACAAACAACGCTGACCTTTGACCTCAGGTGTCAGAGAAGCAGTACTTTGTGACGGCTCTGGCGGCGAGGGCAAAGCTAAAGGCGTGGTCAGACGTGGATGCCTTGTTCACCAGCAGGAACTGGCTTGGCTTCACTCGAAAGAAATCCCCTCTCAGCTTCCAACGGGTCGTCGACATTCTGCAGAAAAACTCTGCCCCCACACAGGTGAAGGGGAAACCATCTGACAGTGCGATTTGGATTGACATAAAACAGATGTTTGATACACAGGTGTTCTTTTACCTGTCATCCAGGTGTTACAGGACTATGTGGCGCTGGTCGATGATGCTGACCTGAGGATCAGTTTGGCTCAGAAACACAAATGTCACGACATCGTCATCAATGTGAGCAAAAACACTTGTTTCCTGGAATTAATCTCTCTGATTGGATAGTTTGAACGACGTGTTCCTGTGACATCACATGTCTCTTGTCCAATTAGACGTACCGGGACCTGAAGGACCGCCAGCTGTTGCAAGAATACCGAGGGAAGGTGGGGAGGGGGTCAGCAGAGGAGAGGAAGATTAACGAGCTGCTCAACAACCAGGTAAAGGAAGGGGGCTTCACCATCATCATCATCATCATCATGTGACAACACTGACCCCTTCTTCTTCTTACCTTTCAGCAAATCAGGTGGAAGAACTAAACTGGGATATAAAGACTTTTACTTTGAAGGAAGCAGAAAGTTTCATATCCATCATGATGGCAGTGAGTAGGTCTTACAACGCCCCCCATCAAAGCGCGGAGTGGAAGTGGCTAATTTTTTCTGCTGAGTCATCGATGAGTCATCGATGAGTCAACATTCCCCGAAAGTGTTTTGTAAATATGAATGTAAAAAAATAATAAAATATGATTCATAAACAGACTTGGGGATTTTTATTTTATTAAAAGTGATGAGAAAAGGATTTAAACCTCTGTGCTGATGAGCAGTGTGGTCTTGTGATTACACCCCTGGAGAGCACTGTATTTCCTGCTAATAGTACAAACATACTTTATTTTATATTTATATTTAAATGTGTGATAGAGGATCTGAAAAGTTATATTTTCATTCTTTTAATTCATGTTTTTATTTTGAAAGTCGGCCTTTTATTACAAGGTTAAAAAATAAGATGCTTTGAAGCTGCAAAAAGTTGTTTATCTTTTGTTCTGCGCTCTGTCAATGGCTGGATGCTCATTGGTTGGATTATTAGCTTACTTGTCTCTGATTGGTTGTTATTCCGGTTGTTTGTGGAGCAGCCTTGTGAATAAATGATGATGAAAGGATGAATTAAATATAGTGAATGAATAAGTCATGCTCCTTTGTAGCGTCTGTTGTGTGGTCACGTGACTCGCTGCAGCTCTACTACCCCGCTCCACGCGCCAGCCGTTTCATTCTGAGCCTGAACGCACGAGGAGCTGGAAGGAGGATGCTCGACGACAGGTGAGGTTTTATTTGATTATATGTCTGTAATGTCGCAGTTTATGAACAAAAACAGTAAAATTACCGCTCTTTAGGAAATACCATAACATGTATTCAGCGATATGTGACTTTAGTGACACGTGTTTTACCTGTGTGGCAAAGCAGGTGCTCGTGACAGTTTGTGTGACAGTTGTTTTCATATCTACGGTATTTCCGCTTTTGTTTCATAGTCAGCGCCTTAACAGATTTCTTCCTTAACAATCTGATCAGAATGTGTACGAAAATCTAACAAAAAACTTATAAATTAATGTGAAAATACGAAGTCAGGTTCTTCAATATCAATTATCCAACATGTATTCATATTAAAAATACCGTAATATATGTTTTTCCGGTCTTTGATTTCTTTATTTTTTTTTTTTTATTTTTTTTTTTAAGTAAAGTTAATGATAGACTGTTAAAGTCTTCTTAAACGTCATCTGTTTATTCAAATTAAAATATAATATTATTTCTAATTTAAAGTATGGCGTGTTATATATTTTTTTCTTTTTTTCCTAACTTTATTTAAAGTTTTCAATGATCACAAACAAAACTTTTTTCTCTACAAATGTTTTTTTTTTTTTAACAGTTCCCTACCCACTTTAAAAACATACAAAAAAGAGAGAAAGAAAAAAAAGAAGTCAGGAAAAGAGATTAAGAGAAAAGGAAAAAATGTGTATCAATACTTAAAATATTAATAGTACAGCAAAAAAACAACAACAAAAAAAAAAAAACAGGCGTGTTATGTTTAAAAGTGTTTTAGATCAATAACTAAAGTCATAAACTCACTAAAGTAATTTTTGTTTGAGGACATGCTAACCATGAAAGCATCTTTTTGTTGTAACTGTTGAATTAACACTTTTATAACTTCACTACATTTTAATTGCAGTTTAATCATTTTAATGGATTTTATCTGTGATCTTTGGTTGAACAACTCTCATACTTAACACCCTATTCTTAATTAATTACTATTCTCTTTAACGGGTCAATTATCAATAATTAACTTTCAGCCCCACCCACTTCTAACATTCAGAAGAGCTGATTGGGAGAAGTGTACGAGAAGTGCACTGATTGGCAGCTGTTAAAAATTCAGCAAAAATACTAAATTATGAATGATAAGTCAGAGTCATTGAGGTTAAAGGACCACCAGCCAATCACAGCGCAGTACAAGAACAACCATTAAATCAGTCAATTCATCACTTGTTATTAATGTAGGGCTTATTTACAGCTAATGCCATCCCAAGATATCCTGCAGACCAAACTCTTTGTTAGTATTCATTAAAAAAAAGGACAGGAAATCATGGGAGAGGGTCATGGGGTTTATATTCTAAAGCTGAGGTTTTTATTTTGGAATAAATAGACTAAAAGTAAATTGGAAAAAAATAATTTAAAGATGAGGCTGGATTGGCCAATCAGAGATATTTCTTTGATAAAGTGCTTTTACATATTTTAGCACAAAAAGTGTGGGAATTTGTGTTTGGTAGATTATTTTTTTGTTGTAACAATGCTTTTCTAAAATAAATTTGATAGCATCAGAAAGCCTGATTACTTCTCTTTTAAATGGAGCCACAGTTGTAAGTATGTGTATGTGGGTTATAACCGTTTAAGATTTGTCGAATCTTCTCTGCCAATACCAAACAGCTGATTGTTGCAAAATTCTGACAAAAATTTTAGCAAAATATCGCCTGTCTCTGCCCATCCCTCTCCTTTTCCACCGCTGAAATCCTCATACATGCATTTATCACTTCCAGACTTGAATACTGCAACAGCATTTTCTACGGCCTCCCTTTGAAACAATTTAACAAACTGCAATATGTCCAAAACTCTACCGCCCACCTGCTCACGAAACCACATCACCCCTGTCCTCCAAAACCTTCACTGGCTCCCCATCAAATATTTTTCTGCTCTGCTTCTTTTTATTCATGTTTTATATGCTGTTTTTTATCCATTGTAAGGTGTCTTTGAGTATCTAGAAAAGTGCTTTTATAAATAAAATGTATTATTAGTGTTGGTATGTTTTTAGTCGCCTCTTTACTTGTTTTTCACGTCTTACAAACATACTTAGGAACATGTGTCTGATGTTTCCAAAGATTTCAGATGTGTTTATTGTTTTGGTAGGATTTTAAAAAGTCCTCAAACATGTTTTAAATGGATTATAGCGTTTTGGAAATTTTTTAACCACGTGTTGTTTCACCAAGGGGACAAAGGTTGTTGAAAGGTGACAAAACATGTCAGAACTTTTCACACCTGAGGAACCTGAGAAAAAACCCCTGAAACTCTCAAGGCAGTTATTGTGGATGGGAACTTCCTGTCACTGTTTCGACAGAAAACCGAATCTCAGCCTGAGAAGTGCTGATCACCAGAAACACATCCGGCCTTCAGATGCATCAGATATTTAAAATAAAATATCTGACACATTTGGCTTCTGTTGTGGTTGTAGTTAATAGACCGTAAGTTTGACTTCATCACCTCATGGAGATTTCCGATGACTAAAAACAAATGTATCAGAAAAAAAAACGAGGTCAGACACCTTTAGAGACAGCTGTCTGAATGAACTTAGATTATATTTACTTCAAATGAAATGCATAAAAAAATCGGATTTCATGACGATTCAGTGATTTTGTTAAAATATCACAGTTTGTTTTCCATTCTCGTCCACTTTCTCAGATCTCTGTTCATCTTCCAGCGGACATCATGCAAGACACACCTGTGACCGACCCCACCGCTCTCCCAAACGACACCGTTCTGATCCTGTGCGAGCCGGCGTACGAGAATGATCGCCTGCCGCTGGTGCTGCTGTACAGCTTCGTCCTGGCTGTGGGAATTCCCGCCAACCTGCTGACGACGTACCTCACCTCCCTGCAGGTGAAGAAGAAGAACGTCCTGGGTGTTTACCTGATGAGCCTGTCAGTGTGTGACCTCACCTACCTGTGCACGCTGCCGCTGTGGGCCATCTACGTCAGCTCCGGTCACGTGTGGCCGTGGAGCTCGGCGGTGTGTAAGCTAACAAGCTACATTTTCTTCACCAACATGTACATCAGCATCTTCCTCCTCTGCTGCATCTCCTGCGACCGCTACGTCGCCGTCGTCTACAGCCTTGAGTCCAAGGGTCTCCGTCAGCAGCGCCACGCCGTCCTCATCACCGCCGTCATCGTGCTGGTGGTTGCTGTTGGTCACATCCCGGTCTTCACCATGAGCGAGGGGGATGCTGCAGAGGGAGACCGCCGCTGCTTCGAGCCGAGCCAGAGCAGCCCAGTGATTACGGGTTTTAACTACGCCCGCTTCGTTATCGGCTTCCTGCTGCCGCTGCTGCTGCTGGCGTGGACGAACCGCGTCATCCTGGCGAATGTGCAGCGCAGCACGGGGCTGCTGCAGAAGAAGAAGGAGCGTGTTCGCTGGCTGGCAGGGGCTGTGGTGCTGCTGTTTCTGGTCTGCTTCTCCCCGTATCACCTGATCCTGCTGGCGCGGGCCGTCATGTTCCACGTCCCCCAGCTGGAGGACTGTCTGTTTGAGAAGACCATGTACACGCCGTACACCATCTCCCTCGGCCTGTCCACCATCAACAGCGCCGTCAACCCCATCCTCTACGTCCTGTCCAGTAACAACATCCGTAAAGACCTGCGCCGGGCCTTCCTCCAGGCCTGTGACAAAGCACATCTGAGGCGAGGATCCAGCAGCCAGAACAAGATCCAGCCCACCCTAAACTCCTCAGAGATGATCCCTGAGTCTGAGACTGGCAGACCCAAGGAGTCTCCAGGAGCCTGATGCACCAGCTCTGCTGGGCTGAACTGGACCAGTTCTTACCTCATGATCAGCGGGGATAGATGTTCAGACTGTCCCGCTGGAGTGACAGGGATCAGTGTCTGCTGAAGGACTCTCAGAGAAAGTCAGACTGACTAATAACCTTCAAAATCAAAACCAGAACAAACACAGTTTTTGATGTTTTTATACATTTCTTTCTCTTAAGATTTTTTTGTTGTTTAAAGCCCTTTGCACACCAGACACGTATGTGTTGCGCAAATATTTCGCACATTATTTATTTTTTCGAACCTTCTGTTTTTTAATGCAAGCTTTCACACCAGCAACGTTCTGAGTGAAATCAAAATGCTCATTGCTGATAAGTCACATACCAATCGTTTGGAGGAGAATAGCTGCGGGTATTGAATATGAAGCCTCCATTTTTTTCGCAATTTCGTGCCATTTATTCACGTTGCCGTTGGTGTGCAAAGGCCTTCAGAGCAGGAAAGACATGCAGCAAATGGTTGATGCCAGGAGTTGAACCAGCAACCACTTTGTCTAGGTGTACAGCCTCAGAGACAGAGACAGGAAATGTTTTCAGAATGTTAATGTAACAGGGTTAAAGTCTCTAAATTCTGTATTAAGTGTTTCTGTGTGAAGCCTGTCAGTTTCTTCTTCGTTGGTGTCGTGTCTTTTATATTTGGTTTGACCCCTGACCTCTCCCCTTTTCTGTGTTGTCCTTGTGGATTGGTAGGTGTCTGTTAATCAGCTTTGTGTCTTTTTAGATCAATTTCTTTAATATATGTGCTCGTTTCTGTATATGATGTGTATAATGTTTTAATTGTTTAGATCAAGGGTCAGCAACCTGCGGCTTTGAGGCCTCATACAGCTCTTTGAGTCCTTTGCAGTGGCTCCTTATAGTTTTAAAAAATGTTGTTCAAACAATACATTTTATTTTAAGGCACTTGTGGCAAGACATTCGCAAATAACAGCGATGAGTTGAGCGATGTAAGCAGTATGTGTTATCAAATTCAAGTAGCCTTTCAAAAATTTGGCAAATGTTTGAAAAGTAAAAAATTGCATATTTTTGATGGTTTATAATTTTTTTTCAAATGTCAGTTTTTATTTACGAAATTATTTTGAATTTAAAAAATTTGCAAAATTTTGATGTCTTCATTTTTATACCTATATAATTAAATATGTTTATAAATAAGATCTATTAATTTATACGTAGTATTTCTAAAACATTTAAAGTTTTTGGAAATTTTCAAACCTCAAAAAAATTGAAAATTTTTGAAGTCATTTTTTTTTATTTTTTTTTTGTTTTAAAATTTTAGTTTTTTTCATAATTTTTGAAATTTCAAAATTGTTTGAAATTTTTGCTCTTTTTTTAAGTTAATTTTTTTTAATTTGGAAATTTTATTAATGTTTTGAATTTTTGAAAATTTTTCAAACTTCAAAAAAGTTGCACATTTTTGAAGTCAGTTTTAGAATTTTTTTTTTAAATTCATTATTTTATTTTTTTTATTTCTCAAAATTGTTTGAGTTTCTTTTTGAATTTCAAAAAGTTTTGCAAAATTTTTGAAAGTTTTTTCAAATTTATTCTAAGTTACAAAATCCAAGACATCACATGTAAAATTCCATTAATTCAACCATAAATTAGACCCCTGATCTAAATTTTATAGTTATTTAGTTGCTTTGTTACGTCCTCGATGTTATTTTGAATTACTTCCAATGGCCACGTACTCAGTGCTAGATCATGTTTAGTGAAGTTTTAAGAGACTCTTTCTATGTATGCAGGTAGGATTTCTGGAAATGTATGAAGTTTTTGTGGCGTATTTTGTTTTATTACTGGCAGCTGTCGATCTTGCCCTCTGCCCTTTTCTGTGTCATCCTTTGGGAGCGGAGACGGGCTGTATTTGTTTCTTACTGTCAAGTAAGAGCCTCTTTCTGTGTATGCAGGGTAGTGACATTAAATGCTGACTAGGAGAGAGCAGGATCCTGTGTCTTTGCCAAATAAAAACACAACACAGAGTTACACCAGTTACATTAATATGATGTTAAAATGATGCCATAATGTTTACGCTAAAATATAGTTATATTTGTTTTACTGTTTTTGCTGATGTTTGTATTATATTTGTATTATGTGTACATAGTTTTTTCAACATGTCAAAATGATGCTTGTATTGTATTTGTATAAACTGTACAGACTGTCGTTTTCCTGCTGCTTACGTGCTGTTTGCCTGCTGATGGTCAAACAAGGTGATAGTACTCGTTTGACAAGTCAAGTGAGAAACAGGAAGTCACACTTAAGCCCCTTCACACTTCAAACATCAGCAGTCCTCAAGGGCCAGTTCTATTTCAAAACCTCCTCTACGTGTTTGAGATCATACGTCTGTGAGAGAACCAAAACCTGCAAACAGGAACCTGCAGAAATGTGTCACTGCTATAAATAAAGTAGAGTGTAATTTGAATAAAGTTTATACAAAAATTCTTGTCTGTTGCTCTCTAAATGTCAGTAATCTAAGATTGGAGTATTTCACCAACCAGTAAAGCAGTGGTTTAAACTTTAAAGTGGTGACATGTATCATCCAGGAAATAGTAGGTTAAATGGTTACTGAGTCATTAGTTCAGGTCACACATCAAAGCAGAGAAAAAAATTACAGGTGGGGTTCCCCAAGGCTCCATCCTGGGGTCTCTATTGTTTCCAACACTTCCACAATAAAAGGAAACTAAACGAGGTGACATATCTACAACTATAAATTAAGATGTGAAACAGCCTGGGGGAAAACCTGGTTGTAGACTCAGAGGTCTGTTTGTAAGAAATTTTGACCCTACCATCTGAATGTGGAGCAGAAATCCAGACTCATCAGACCAGGCAACGTTTTTCCAATCTTCTATTGTCCAGTTTTGGTGTTGCTGTGTGAATTGTAGCCTCAGTTTCCTGTTCTTAGCTGACAGGAGGGTCACCCGGTGTGGTCTTCTGCTGCTGTAGCCCATCTGCCTCAAGGTTGGACGTGTTGTGTGTTCAGAGATGCTCTTCTGCAGACCTCGGTTGTAACCAGTGGTTATTTGAGTTACTGTTGCCTTTCTATCAGCTCCAACCAGTCTGTCCATTCTCCTCTGACCTCTGGCATCAACAAGGCATTTTGTCCCACAGAACTGCTGCTCACTGGATATTTTCTCTTTTTGGGACCATTCTCTGTAAACCCTAGAGATGGTTGTGGGTTAAAATCCCAGTAGATCAGCAGTTTCTGAAATACTCAGACCAACAACCATGCCACGTTCAAAGTCCCTTAAATCACCTTTCTTCCCCATTCTGATGTTTGCTTTGAACTGCAGCAGACCGTCTAGCTTTTTTGTTCAATAGCTGTAAATTTTTAGAATAAATTTCCCTTTCTCATTATATATCAGCCTGGTTTACATTCATTGATCACAAGCAGCGAGCAAGTTCTGGGAAACCCGGGTCAGAAACATCACTTCCTGCAGAAGTTACCAGTAAAAAATTTTGGCCATTACAGAGGAGGTGTATAACGTGGGATGAAATTATTGTATTAGTCAAGACTTCTCATTATATAAGCCTGGGTTTTTCCTTTTTCTTGTGTGAGCACGCTCAGTCTGACCTCACAGAAACAGATCATCACCACTTTGATCGTACTTCTCATCTCAGGATTATAAGAACTTCCTGTTTTGTGGGGACAGTTTTATCAAATAAAGCCTCAGTATCATAAAATGGCTTGACTTCACTTGGTTCTTCCGCTAGTTTTTCTGTCACTGTTTACCTGTTTTGTTTCCATGACAACAGCCCCTAAACAGAAAAGCTGAGGCAGCCATTAGTAGTCGTGTTTCTAAATGTCAAAGTTTTCCACACAACACATTTCATTGCTCTACACCTGTTCCGTTTCCTGTCATCAACCTGCAAAGTAGAGACAGGAAGTTGAGGTAAAGACTTCCTCAAGAAAGCTCACACTGGGGTTATGGCCTCTGACAAAGGTTGTTTTGATTTTGACCTGATTCACTCTGCTTTCTAGTTGGCTCTACTGTCTCTCTGCAAACCGGGCATGAATCCTGATTGGCTGGTTTTCAGTATCAACAGACAGGCCACTTCCTCTCATAAATCATTCACTCGCCTGTCAGACAGAGCTGAGGGAGAAATGAATTATTAACAGTGCCTGATGTCTGACCTGAGGATTGAATAAAACATGACAAAAACATCCGTCTACTGAGCGCGCTCACAACCCAGCCCCACCCTTCACATCCTGATGTTTACCCGAAGAGTTAAAAAAAAAAAGCCCAGGTGTGTTTCCTCACACACAGACACTCTCAGGTCCTCTTCAGAGTCTTTTATTGGTTTCTGTTCGGCTGCTAACATATGTCATAATTACAAAGATTCTTTAACAGGTGATTCTGGAAGAAACAAAGCAGTAGTGTTCAGGTGTGTCCCCTTCCCCCTCACCTGGGCGAGTTCAGAGGATGCAACCGGAAATATCATCACTGACACAAATCAAAGATTATTTTTTTCTCCTACAACGACAATAACAACAATGATGATGATGATAATGTGCAACTTTAACAAAACTTTAAAATAATTCATACAGTGTTTTTCCATCAGAGTGAGACCTCCCGTCTGTCAGTGTTTTGTCCATCAGAGTGAGACCTCCCGTCTGTCAGTGTTTGTCCATTAGGATGAAGCCTCCTGTCTGCCAGGAGGTTAGCCACAGTTAGCCTAGCAGCCGACCGTCCGCTGAAGCTTAAGAGGAAGTTATTAAAAAGATGAAGGTGATTGGTCCCTCGAGCCAATCAGACTAAAAGTCAAATACACAGCAGCCATCAGCAGGGGTGGGGTTTAAACCGGGGTCATAGCTTCCCAGCAGGTAAAATCCAACAAATATAAAAGCAGCAGGAAGCACAGACTCACCCCACAACAATAAAATCATCAAGTAAAATCTAAACTCTCAGCCTGCAGCTTGATTGGTTAATTAAGCCCCTCCTCTTCGGCTGTGTGGCCTCAAAGCGGGAGCGGGGCCTCAGGGCTCCATATCCAGACCGTCCAGGGTGAGCTGGCTGCGGTGAGGCGAGTTCGGGCTTGGGGGGCTGCTGGGGTTGGAGCTGTTGGAAGGGGTCGAGTGTTTGGTCGAGTCCGAGTCCGGCTGGGCGAGAAAGAGGAAAAGGAGCTGGGGTCAAATACTGAACATGTCAATAAACTAAAGTTCTGGTCGTTGAGTCCTCTTGTGTCAGTCTATGTTTCTGTGTTTGTGTTACCTCTCGGTCCAGGTCCTGGTCTTGATCAGAGATACTGCGAGATGAAGCTCCACCCCCAAAATCTGAACCAATAAGAACAAAGATAACACATGACATCACAGCAAACAACATATAATGTAAGAAAATGATGATTGAACACACATATACAGGGGTCTGCCACCTTTACTTTAAAGGAGCTGTTTTGCCTCAGCTCACCTGGATTAAAGTCACTCAGGAGTTACAAAATCTACTTTATCATTACAGTAAAGTAAAATAAGTGGATAAAATTCAATATAGTAAAAATCTGGTGATTAATAAGAAATTTTTGTGTCTATAAAATTGTACATGAGATGTCTTATTTATTTTATTATTTTGTAATTTCTGCAAAATAAAAAATAAATAAACATTTTTAAAATTTCAGTAAGTTCTCAAAATTCTCAATAATTTTTTGCATTTTTTTTAATCTATGAACATTTTCCAAAAAGAAAAAAAAAATTCAAAAATTTGCTTCATTTTCAAAAAAAATCCAAAACAAAATCTTGTAAAATTGAAAAAAGTAAGTAATTCACAAAAAATTGCAGTTACTCAAAAAAAAATTGAATGGCAAAAGTTTTGCAATTAAAAAAAAACTACAAATTTTTCTAAAAAAGAAAAAAAAACAAAAAAACCTTTGCTTAAAATCAGAGAACTTTGCAGTATCTAAAATTTGCCAAAATTTCATAAAATCTAAAAAAACAAAAAAAAAAACATTTTTTTAAAAAAAATATCATCATTTAAAAAAAAAAAATTGCAAAATTCAAAAAATAAGTAATTTGCAAAAAATTGCTATAATTCAAAAAAATAATTTAATGGCAAAAATTTTCAAAATTTTTAAAAGAATTGCATAGTTTTTTTCTCAATTTGAAAATAAGTTAAAAAAAGTGAAATAAAAAACAACAGTTTAAAAAAAATTGCAAAGTTCTCAAAAATATTGAAAGAGGCTAGATGTAATGCATATTAAGTTAAACAAAATGGTAACCTATGATTTTATTTATTTCAAGTGACTTTAATCATCAATAGCCTTTGTAAAAAAAATAAAAAATCTTTATTTTTATAATATTTTTTAAAGCTACAAGAAGCCACTGTAAGGAGTCAAAGAGCTGCATGAGGCTACAGAGCTGCAGGTTGAGGACCCTTGCACATGTACATTAATACATAGTGATGAGAGCTGAGTGTGTGTGTGTGTGTGCTTGTACCTGATGCTGTACGAGTGATGTACGACTTGCTTCTCTGTTGCCGGGAGATACTGGAGAGTGGGCGGGGCTTGTCTTTAATGGATTCCTCCTGAGAGGAAGGGATCACACTCTGTGGAGACACACAAACACACACACAGATATAAGTCACAGGCCCACAGTGATGTGTGTTCAGCGCCCTCCTGTGGTCGTGTTGGAGTCCTGCTCTCTGTGTTTCTATATGTCCTCAAAAAATTTGGGCTTTTAGTTTTATTTTGAAGGGACAGCTTGAGAGAGACAGGGACTGTGGACTACACTACAATCAGACTGACACCAGCACCCCCTGCTGTCTGTGTGAGAGCTAAACTCATTCTAACACAGATTAAAGGACACAGTTTTCTGAGGCTGTGAAACACAGAGGGGGGGACATGACCACAGGTTAAAGGTGCAGAGAATAAGCCGAGTTCACCCGATTAGAAACAGAGCAGAGGGTGAGGACAGGAGGGTGGACGAAGCTGGAGCTCGTGTTTTTCACCTGCTTTATTTTGATATTAAATGAGTTACTTTCTGATTGAAACACCTGAGTCAAACTGAAAAACTGGAGTGTTAAAGCACAGGTATAATTTAGAATTAATAATCCAGTAAACTCTCCAGTCAAAAAAACATGTGAGTTCATGTATGAGGAGTATCAGGAGTCCACAGATGTTGTGAATATCGCTGCCCAGGAAACCACAGCTGACAGACAGGGGGAGGAGCTCAGAGGGGCAGGGTGCAGTGGAAGCAGGCTGGGGAGATAGAGAGAAACTGGCCTACCCTTCCCAGAGAGGAGGTGGAGGGAGAGGAGGAGGAGGAGGAGGGCTGCAGGAGGCTCTGCTGGGAGGAGGAAGAGGAGGCGTCTTTCTGCAAGAAGGCGCCGGCCGATGCCGAGGTCATGTGATAGACGTGCTCAAAGTTTAAAGGGGGAGAGATGAGGGTGTGACGGGAGGAGGAAGAGGACGGGGAAGGGGAGGGGGAAGGAGTGAAGGAAGTGACATCACCAACCTGAAAGTCAGGGAGGAGGAGGAGGAGGGGTGAGGAAGGTGAGGGAGGTGAGACAGGGGAGGAGGAGGAGAGAAGAGAGGAGGAGTCAGTGTGATGAACCAAGCTGGGGGAGGGTGTGAGGAAGAACATGCCGGCAGGAGGAGCAGTGAGGAGGAGGAGGAGGAGGTCTTACCAGAGGGAGGTCCATGAGGACCTGCATGCCGTCTCCTGGTCCCATGTGGGCCACGTGGTTAAAGTTAGTCGGGTTAGAGATCATCTTTGAGCGGAGCTCGGGATCCCTCAGCATCTCTCTGAAAACACAAACATATGTCAATAACACGTTAATAACACGTTAATAACATGTTTATCTCCTATCATTAACAGGTCAATACCACATTAATATCAGTATATTAATAACACCTTGGTGTCATTTTAACATTAATTACATAGTAATAACAGTTCATATATTTAAAAACACATTATTACATGTTAATTACACATTAATTACATGTTTATCGCCTAATAACAACAGGTCAATATCATGTTAATAACAGTATATTAATAAAACCTTGGTGTCATTTTTTACATTAATTGCATTGTAATTACTCATATGTTAATAATGCATTAATTACATGTAAATTACACATTAATTGCTGGTACAATAATAAAACTTAGTACCTTTTCTTCCACAGTAATTACATGTTAAGAACATATTAACAATTAATAAACTATTATTCACACACTGATTATTATTAACATCATGTAGATTAAATCATAAGACTTGAACAAGTTTAAATTGTGTTAATTACACATTAATAACACATTGGTTACATGTTAATAACAGTAAAACATGCATTTATAACTTACAGATTAAAAAATAACTTTAAATGGAGCTTATTTTACATAGAAGCCATAAAACAACAATGATCATCAATAAATACTAAAATCACTGTGCCACTGTGTTTTATTTTGAAGGGTCACCTCCTCTGCTGTAGCCGCTCCTCCTCAGGAACCTTAAACAGGAACTTCCTCTTACTGCGGGTTCTAACCATCAACTTCCTGCTGTGGTCTGAGGTGTCTGGGATGGTGAGACTCCCCTCTGAGGACAAACGGATACAAAAAGGAAGTTTAGTGTCAGGGTGATGGAGGCTGAATGTTGTATCTCAGGAGGCAGGAGTGTAGTCCAGATCAGTTTAGGTCCAGGACCCAGTTCTTACCTGAAGAGCTGTTGCTGAAGTAGAGAAGCCGTGGGGGTTCGGAGCTCAGCAGGTTCAGTGTTCCCTCAATGTTCAGAGGTCTGATCTGAGGAGACAGACACACACAGCATCAGTACAGCTGAAGCTGGGATTGGCTAATCAGACATTAGCCAAATCAGAGCAGTGCTGATCTGTGATTGCTTACCTTGCGGAGGGAGATGGTCTGGACCCACTCCATGGTGTGAATGTCGAAGACATCGACTCCGTACTCGCTGTAGACGGTCAGGTGGGAAGAGTTAGAGCCTGGAGAGAAAGGGAAAGATGATTAATTAATAGTGCTGTCAGGGGATTAAAAAAATAATCTAATTAATTCCAGGATTTGTAATTAATTAATCTAATTAATCCCATTTTAATCTCATATCTGCCTAAGGTCCCCAAATAAAGAATTAAAATTCTAGGCATTTTAAAATTGTAGTGCATGGCTAATCAAATGGATACAAGGAGAGAAGATTCGTAAATCCACATTTTTTTCAACTGGTCAATATCAAAATGTCCGTGTTCACTGCTATTGACGTTGTGCAACCATTAACTGCGTCTATAGAAGTACATTTTTATATAATTTCAGCAGGGGGAGGCGGGGTTGGGGACTGGCGGAGCTTGTCAATTAAAATACTGCTCGTAAACTACTGTGGGTGAGAGCGGTGAGCTCTTTGGATGAGAGCTCAGCATGGACATGAGGAGAAGATGTGAGATGACAGAGACATAGCGGGACGCTGCAGGTTAGAAAAGTTCTGGCAGCTCATGCTCCAACTGAGGATGTGTCACGGTAGTTAAGAGAGAAAGAGCAGCGCCATCATGAGAAAAGACGACGGTGATCATGGAGAGGATCAAAGGATGGAGCACCTGAGATGTACATGCTCAAAAAAGTATGTTTTGTCTTTTTTTTGGATCAACGTTTACCCTCCTGACTGCACTGCCTTGTACTCTGTTATCAAAACATTAGCAGTGTGTACGTACTGCATGCCAGCGGGGTTGCGGGCCACATCAGCTCCTGGGTTCTGGACCGGCGGCCCTGTCCGTCCACGTAGATGCCGAGCTGGCTGAAGCAGAGGAGCAGCTCAGTGGATCCCACCTCCAGGGCGTGCAGGGCATCCAGGGGCTGCTGGGACAGGAAAGCCAGGGACGGGTCTCCAGGATTCACCAGGCTGATGGGGGACGACTCCCCCTGCAGGGCAAGCAGCGCAAAGCCCGAAGGATACCCGACGCAGAGACGCTCTCTCACCATCCCCAACCACTGCACCTGGCCCGGAGCCTGCACCTCCCACAGCTTCTTATAGTTGGGCTTGGCTCGCATGATTTCGCAGCAGAGAACCTGAAGGAGAACCAGAACCCCTTAGAACCAAATTCAGAGTAAAACGACTTCCTGGTGAGTCTTCTGTTAAGTCTGACCTGTCGTTTGACGCCAGCGAACAGGCAGGCGGGGCCTCCGGGCCGGAGCACCCCTGTGGTCAGAGCCTGGCAGCCTTTGGTTTCTGTGAGTTTAACATCAAAGGAGGACTCGGCCCCATCCAGAATCCCCCAGGAGTGGAGGTGAACGTGACGGTTTCGACCACAGAGCAGAGCGATCATCTTCTCTTTCGGGATCAAATCGATCTGATAAACCTTCTTACTGTCTGCTGCTCGCACGATCACTGGAAACAGAAACACAAACAGGTCAGACACCATCAGAGGCGTGTCAGTGTGTGCATGTTAAGAAAAGCTGTCTCACCGTCTCTGGTGACCTCCACCACGAACAGTCCATCCTCAGTTCCTAGAGCGATCCTCTCTCGATCTGTGGACAGGCGATGAACAAACTTTTGATCAACTTCAGATTTGTAAAAATAAAAACATCTTGAAACAGTTCGTCAGCTGCAGTTAGTGCACACCACACAGTGAAATCACTGACCGAGCACAGCAGCGGATAGCGTGGTCTTGATGATAGGCAGCGAGGCATCGTAGGCCTCATGCAGGACATGGACCTGTCGGTTCCGGAGCGAGTTCTTGGTCAGGATGGCCTGCAGACTCTCCAGGATCCTGACCCACTTCCTCTTCTCCACGTCACTCTCTGCCAACACCAGCAGGGACACGGAGGAGAGCTGCGAGACCAGCTGTGCGGAAGTCACCTGATCAAGTAGGGTAACATGCGTTAGAAAAAGAAGAGGTCAAAGGTCGGGAGTGAAAGAAAAGTGGTCGTGGGGTTTCCTACCCTGAAGATGCAGGGGATGTCCTTCCTTGTGGCGTGGATGACGTCAGACGCCAGGACAGAGCTGACAGAGAAGTCCTCGTCTCTGAAACATTGATGGAAGAATATGTTAAAGATTACTATGTGAGGTTAAGCATAAATCAGCACAGAAAGTCAGACATTTTTTGTTTAGTAGATTATTTATTTATCGTAATAAAGTCTTTTGATTCTCAAGACATATTTTTGAAACCTTTATGATTTTTTTGGTCTGATCACACTTTCAGGTCCCTGTAAAAATGGCTGCTATCCTTCCCCTAACGCTCTATATGAAAAAAATCCGGGTTCTGCAAACTTTTCTTTCAAAGGAGCCGTTCTGCCTCAGTTTGACTGGATCAAAGTCATTCTGGAGTGACAAAATCTACTTTACCTTAATAAAAAAAAAAACTATAAAGTGCTAAAAAAAAATTAAAGTTAAAATCTAGTAAATAATTATGTAAATTAAAATTTATATCCATATTTCTAAAAAAATTTATAAAATTTTACATGAGAGGTTTTAGTTTTTTTTTATTACAAATAAATTAACAAAAAAAAAATTCAACTAAAAAAAAGAGTAAAAATTTCAAACAACTTTAAAATTTCAAAAGTTGGCAAAAATAAGACACACCATGAGTTTGCAAATTAAGAAAAAAAATCCCAAAATAAAAAAAAACATATATCAAAAATTGCAAAAATCAAAAAAGACTTTTCAAAAATTTGCAGTTTTTTTAAATTTCAATTTCAATACAATTTTGGAAACTAAAAAAAAAATTAAATAAAAAAAGACATTTTAAAATGTTCAGTTTTTTGAAAATAAAAAAATGCAAAAAGAAGGCATTAAAAAAAAAAAAATTCAAAAAATTCAAAAATAAAAAAAGCCTTCGCAAAATTTTGCAATTTTTTGAAATTTGGAAAACTGCATGAACTGAAAAATAAAAATTAACATTTTAAAAATTTGAATACTTTTCAAATTTCTGAAATTTCAAAGATTTGCAAAAATTTCAAAAATTTTAAAGACTACTTGAATTTGATAACATATATTGCTTGTATCGCTCAACTCATCATTTTTTGTTGATTTCTAATGTTTTGCCAAATATGCCAAAAAACTAAATTTATCATTTCTATTATACTTTTTTTTAAACCATGAGGAGCTACTGCAAAGGAGTCAAAGAGCTGCATGAGGCTCCAGAGCCACAGGTTGAAGACCCTTGGACTAGATGAACAAGGGAACTCTTACCTGAGATCCAGGACCAGACTGGCCACCACACCTGGCTGTGTGGACTTTCCCTCAGGAACATCATATAAGAACAGCTTACAGTCAGAGACCACGGCGTATGCTCGCTGCCAGCCCTTCTTCACACCGCTGGGCTTCGGGATCTGAAGCAGAGACATGAAATGAAGGACTGTGGTACAAACACTGCGTCTGTGTCTACGTCTGCGCCTTATCTCTACTCTTCACTCACTCTGACGTAGCCCTTGTAGGCGGTGCCGATGCCTCTCTGGACGTCGATGCCCTGCGGCCTCTTGGCCTGCTCTGCAGGGATTGGACAGATCAGGGGGGCGTGGTCTTTGCAGGAAACGTGGCAGATGAAGGAGCACACTATGGAGAAGAAAATAAACTTGTTAAATCCATCCTGTACAAGGTGACTCACTTAACTTTGATGAGTTTTGTTTTGTTAGCATTTAGCTGTAGCTAGCTCTTTTTAGCTCCCACCAAATCAATCACTTTCTAAATAGTTATTCTGCAGAAACTCAAAAACTCTTAACAGCTGATGTCTTTAAATGAATGTTTTCAGCATTAAGTGGAAAAGTGAGAGTTCAAAAAACACATTAGAGGACATAAAAGTTTTGAAGTGATGCAGAAAGTACAAAAATTAAAGCAGAAAAGTTGTTTAGAATGGGAGATAAGAAACATTTGGGGCTAACAACCCTGATGAAATCCAGCATTCATATGTCACTTTCATATGTAATAAACAGCTGCTGGCACTCAGTCATTTCAACACGCTGGTACCTTCGCAGGCGTATCCCTGGCGGATGAGGCCCACCATCAGGGAGGTGCAGTGGGTGCACTGTGTGGGGCTGGAGAAGGTCTTGATGCTCAGCTGGTGAGCTTTTGGCTGGAAACAAATCAGAAACAACCAGTCGTTACTTTCCTCAGGTTACATCACACCTTGTCCCTGAGATCACCTGGACACTGAGGCGCACCTTTGGTGTGGATAGGGCGGAGCTCTGGTAGGGTGGGGAGGGGCTTGTCGGGATGGATGCTACTTTCACTTCCTGTTGACAGAAAACACGTTGACAGTCTGGTTAAAGGGATCAATGCGTGAGTCCAGTGAGACGACAGGGATGCTACACGTTTGTGACTGACCTCATGTTCAGAAGTGGTGGAGGGCGAGGGGGGCACGGTGTCCGACTTCTGGGGGGTGGAGTCAATGTCTGCGGTCTGCAGGTGGAGGAAACAGGTGAGGAGAAATTAACAACAGTTTCACGCTGACTGAATCATGTGATCATCATCGTCTGAAGGGTTTCCTGAGGTGTGCTGCGTTCAGGTGATGTCAGGAAAATGAATAACTGTGACAGAGGAGCATTCACATGGCGACCCATCAACACGCACGAAGACAAAGGGAGATCACAAAATCTTCTCCATCCAAAAATATACAGATCAATAAAAAAAACACAACACCACATGTCAGTACTCTACGTATATAAGACTCAATTAACTGATTAATTAAACACAGATCAATTATCATCAAAACACTGATGATACAAAACATGTGATCAAATATATGTAGAGTAGGAGATGATACAGTCACAGATCTGATGCCTGACACTCACCTGAGGGACACCTGAGCCAGAGTTATGTCATGTCATGTGCTCAGTGAACAGTCTTGCTAATATAGCATTGGATGCTAAAGGTGATTTCTCTGCTTATTAGTCCTTTAACTCAAGTACAGAAGTGCTACAAGGACTACAACTGAAGTTTGACTTGAGCTGGAGGGGGTCTGAAAACACCAAACATCAAACAAATGACCAATCACAACAAAGGTGGAGCCTGTATGTAGGCGGAGTTTCACACTGTGGGTGTGGCTTCTACAGTGGAGGAGCCTCATTGTGAGGGAGGTGCTTCCTACAACAGGACGTCGAGTGTTGGATGCTCTGCAGCGACTTATTTTCAAGTTGTTTAAACAGGAATTTAAAGGCACAGTGAGGACTATTTTTTTTCTAGGAATAAAGACTCCATTTCCCATGAGCATTTGCATCCATCATTGTTAGAGGTACATTCCATTTGCACTCGGAAGTTGGGATTTCTGAGCCTTGAGTGGCAAATATTAACTGGAGCCCCCCCTAAGGTCAGAATTTCCTTCTTGGGAAGTCGGCCAATCCACGCCACCCCTGTGTTTACAATCAAAGATGGCTGCCCTAGGTATTAACAGTAATCAAGCTCCTGTAATATTCTGTTTATTTTAGCATTTCTGGCTAGTGTTTCGCACTTAATCAGTTGTATACATAGTAGGGTTGGATGTTTATGTATAGAAATATTGCTGTTATGGCAAGTTTTTTGGCAACTGAAATGTTTTAACTCGGAGATGACGTCATTCCCACTCCTGAGTTCCCAGTTCTGTAGTAAACAAAACATACAATAAGATATCAGTCTTGAAAAGAGCTTTAATTAAACACTACTTTTCTTTGTTCAAGTTTCCTCTCGCACGCTTACAGTTGATCCAAAATGCAGCTGCTCGTCTTTTAACGGGTGCACAAAAGCATGACCACATCACCCTGATCCTGGCGTCCCTTCATTGGCTTCTCGTTCATTTTAGAATTCTTTTTGAAATTTTATTTTCGTTTTCAAATCCTTAAATGATTTAACACCTCAGTACATCTTTGACCTTCTAAATGTCTACACTCCCTCGCAGTTCCTGAGGTCTGCTGTTATGTGTTTTATGGCATTACCCCTTTGTTTTTATGGCTCTTATTGGTTTCTATGTGTTATTCTAATTTCATTTATTTATTTTATTGATTTGATTGTTCTATTGAGTTTCTTATTTGATTTTTATTGTGCAGCGCTTTGGAGAACTTGATTGTTAGTAAAATGTGCCGTATAAATAAAGTGGATTGGATTGGATTGGATTTCTCAAAGCAGCAGCTGAATATATTCATTGATATTTAGCAAACGTTGTAAACCCATTTTGTAGCACAGTTCAGTACCAGGCTATTGTTAACACTACTCACAACCCAGTTCTCTGAGATGTGTCTGTAGCTTTTAATGTTAGTGAATAACAGACCACTGCAGAATAACTGCTGCTGATGGTTTGGAATTAACTTTATCACAAACAACTTAACCCGTAGTTTAGTAAAACTAGCTCCAGCGTCCTCCATCACTACAAAATAAATCCAAGAAAAGCTGTTTTCTTCAAGAAAAAGGAAAGATATTTCTTTTCACTGCTAAACCGGCTAGCGCTTAGACCACGGACCACTTTCATGTTAGACATTTTTCCAAGGGCCCCCTCCTTATGGTAACAATGATTAGCTTAATATTAATACTTTGTAAAAATTTACGTTGTAGTATTTAACAATGACAGGATTATGCTTGATTTGTACTTTACAGGCAATTCATTTTGTAAACTTTGAGGAAGTGTTACCTCTGAAGC
Source organism: Halichoeres trimaculatus (assembly GCF_033239565.1). Classification (NCBI taxonomy): domain Eukaryota; kingdom Metazoa; phylum Chordata; class Actinopteri; order Labriformes; family Labridae; genus Halichoeres; species Halichoeres trimaculatus. The sequence continues at coordinate 30,051,885 of NW_027437191.1, forward strand.
AGTGGTGTGCACAGAGGGGGGACAGGGGGGGGCTATTTGTTGAAAAACACCTGCTAAAGTGACCTCCCCAAATGCATGCTATATGTGCACTTTTTTTTTTTGCCCCTGCCTTTGACCCCACTTTGAGTTACACTGGCGTAGAATACTGAAAATTGCATTTAGAAATAAGTGATTTTGCACTAATGATCTCATTTTCATCATTATTTAGCATTATATATAATAAGTGGGGCTGGGATGATGTGCTTTTCTCCCAATTTGATTCTTTAACGATTTTTGGGGTGCCGATTCAATTTAAATTGGGATTCTTTAATATTTCCAATTTTGGGGATTTAAGTTCACTGTTTTAACACTAAACCATGTAAAAAAAATTGAACAATGATGTCTACATTTGGAGCCATATTTTCCAAAAAAATAAATATCACATGTGAGTCCATTTCTAGGATTTATTCAGGGGATCTAACATCTCGACTATTTTCAATCCAGCTTATAAACAGATGAAAATCTAAGAGTAAAAAAGACTTCTTAACACAAAATCATGGTTTAAAAACAACTTTAAAAAGTACCAATACTATGATTTTTTCTCCCACCCCTAACTTTTAAGCAAGACCATTTCAAGATCACTTTTCACTCCTTTCAGTCCTCACAGGGCCTTTAAATTCTAACAAACCAGTCTACCTGAGGAGAAACTAAAATGAAACGTAAAATATTACGCTTGCTCAGTGTGCACTCTATTTCACTTTTAGCTAATGTACACTAAGAGGCTACAGTTAGCACGAAGCTAATGCTACAACTGGGGTTAGATCTTCCAGTTAGCTGCTGCGAGAGGACTGTGGGAATGGATGGTGATATACAGGGAGCTGTGAGTCACCCGGCTGAAGAACTTACGTCTTCCCATAGAGCAAGCAGCGAGGAGGCGGAGCAAACTGACGCCTCCATGTCAGAGAGAAAAACAAACATACATACACCTGAGTGACATCATTAATCATGTGACCTGCTGTTAGATCATTTCAGTTAACACCAGAGATGTTTGTTGTGTCGTCTGGAAAGAGGAGAAGCTAAAGGAGTGAGGAGACAGACGGTGACTCACTCTGAAGGTGAGGTCTGGAGCCAGAGGAGACGTGTTGAAGTATTCAAAGATGGAGTCCTGGAAGTCCGGGAGCTTCAGGCCTGCAGACAGACAGAGGTGTGTCAACTGAGGGTCATGTGATCGAGCACTGACTCCGCCCCCTGCTGGAAGCAGAGCATCACAAAGACTCTGCTCTCACCTCTGTCCGAGCGGGAGCGACTCTCCTCCATTTCTTTCTTCAGTCCCTCCATCTGGTCGCCCATCTCCCTGCTCCTCTCCTCAGACTCCTTCAGCTTACTGCACACACACACAGAAGCATCCAGGTAGATGAGCAGGTAGAAAGAGCAGCAGACAGGTGTGTTTGTGTGTGTGGGTGTAACTGTGTGACCTCTGACCTCTCCAGGCTGATGTTAGCAGCCTTCATCTTCCTCAGCTCCTCCTGCAGCAGCTGTTTGGCTCTGATCTCTGCGTCCAGGGCGGACTGGAGCTCCAGACGCACCGACATGTCCAGCTTCTGACTGCGCCGCACTTTCCACAGAGGGTCCTGAGGGGGCAGGGCCAAAGCCACAGTTAAGATTGATGAATATATCACACAAAGGACAAACATCTGTCACTTAATGCTCCGCCTATTCCAGGCAAAAACACAGATCGGTTTGGGTTCATTGAGACAGCGAGCATAGTCGATCCAATAAAGGTGAAACATTTGATATCTGATTTATTGATATAGAGGGTATGCACGTGATGTCACACCAAGCGGGAGACACTCAGTGGGTGTAACTGCAAAATCAAAACATGGGAAAGAGATGATTTACAAACATGTTTGAAAAGTAATCAGAGCTAATTTATATTTTGAAAGGAAACTAAAGGCGAAGAGAAGAAAAACCAATGAATCGCTGCAATTTACAGAAACAATCCAAGCAATGACAGCTGAATTTGCGTTTTTTATTTTGTGACAGTTAACGTTGATTTATGCTATATTTTTGGGTAAAATTAAACCTTAAATTATCAAAAATCTAACTTTTAGTATTTTTCTTCAGTTATATTTTGAACAACTGAAATATTTTTGTCTTTGTGTGATTATGAGCCTTGTGCTTGACATGATTTGTAAACTATTAGGGCTTGGACGATATGCTATTCTCTCAATTCGATTCCATTCCAACTTTTGAGGTGCGGATTCAATTTAAATTGCAATTCTCCAATATTTACGAATTTAGGTTTTCTTTTCTAACACCAGACTATGTGAAAAAGTTGATGAAAATGATGATGATAATGTCTACAGACTACATCAGGAGCCATGTTTTCCCATATAATGCCCTTAACATGAGTCAGAGAGAAACATTTTTGCCCTCTGCTGGAGAAAAGTGGGAACTACTTTCCAATCCGGTTTATAAACAAAGAATTTGAGTTTCAAAACAACGAAAAAAAATTGACAAAGAATCCTGATTTTGATATTGTCAAACAAAAAATCTTGATATATTGATTTTCCATATTTTCTCCCACCCCTATAAACGAGCTTAAACTGAGGCTAACTCAGTTTTCTAAATAAGGGGGAACTCCAGCACAAAGCAGCTGATATTAACTTTACTTAAATTAAATTAAATCAAATTGTGAGGGGGACAATACGTCTATTAATTTTACAGTCTATGTTAAAAAACAAAAGTACAAATAGATAATACATGTATTCACTTGGGTCAGTCCACTGTACACTATGAAATGAATCATATAGAGGCTTTTGTAGCTTTCAGGCTTTGCATTGTGTCTCTGTATGGTGTTTGAAATCAGGAACAAATTAGGGGTGGGTAAAAATATTGACCAATCTATGCATCGAAATATTGTCTCGCCCAATTCAATATCGATTCAGGAAATCCTCTGAATCGATTAATCTCCTGGCAAATGGGGGGAGTGTATGTGTTATTCCCCTTGTGTGGACGAGGGCCATGAGAGACCAAATTACAAAAAAAAAAAATGGCAGCCAAAGCAGCAGCAGAAGCATAAAGCCAGATCCTTCAGCTTTAAAGTCTGATGTTCGGGTTGTTTTATTGCTCCAAAAGGTGAGGTGACAAACCACGTGTTCACATGGGAAAAATCGATAATCAGAGCATTCAGATCAATATTGAATCAAATGATGTCGATGTTCATGGACCCCTGGCTCCTTAGTAGTTTTCACAAATCAATGTCGAGTCCAACAACATTTCAAGTCATATTCCACATGTTTCCCGGTGTCTGTCTTTACTGCCGCACTCCACAATGTTAACTGAGGTTTGCCACTCAGTCTGACTAACAGTGGGCGTGTCCCGGACAGGAAGTGACGTAAACGCATACCCTCTATAAGACTGTTGTGGATTGTAGTGGTCTTAAGTGATCTACTTTACCAGTCTGGTCTTTAGACTCGCTGTCTTAAAGCACCCCATACAATAACGTGAGCGATCAGCCAATCAGAGCAGCCCACTGACACAAAGATTCCTCAATGGCCCCAATTAACCCTTTCAGGTATGATGTTTCTGATAGTTTAAAACAGGAACTAGCTCAGTAACACCTTTGATTCCTTAAAAAAAAACTGGTTGTCTGATGACTACGATCCTTAAAAGGACTTAAATAAACCCCCTTAAAGACCCCACTGAGTCGCAAACCTTCTCCCAAGACCCCAAACCCCTGCTGACACTACTTTTCAGGTTGATTAAACCTGAATAAACCCCCCAAACCCTAAACTAGAAGGACCTCCAGCTACAGAAGGATCCAAAGCCCCCAAAAAGCGCTTAAGGAACCTGGACTCCCGCAGGACTCATTGTGCGTTTGACACACGTCAGCCAGTAGCCATGCAAGCTTCTTAGAACCAATAATGAGGGTGTGAATTCTGATTGGCTGGGAGCAGTGACCGCCACACTCACCCTCCTGTCTCCACCAATAGGAGGCCACGGCTTCTTAGGGGGTGTGGCCAGTCCAGACTCAGGCTGAGACGGCAGAAAGAAACACACACAAACACACACAGACACACACATGTACTAATACTACTACAAACTGTTACAAACACAAGAACTACACACAGATGTGTGTGTGAGTGTGTGTGTTACCAGAGGTCTTGGTCCCAGACTGGAGCTCCTCAGAGTCTCCAGCTCCTCCGTCATCTTGGTGGCCAGAGCCTGGAGGTAACCACGAGCGTCTTTCTCATCACTCACCCTGCAAACACGAGCAAACAGATGTTACAGTGACACAGCGCCCCCTGGTGTCACAGAGTCACATAATCCACAGAGTGAGGACTCACCACTGGATGATCTCAGCGATCTGAGCCTCCCAGTGAGCCACGCTCTCCTTCTTCGAGGAGACATCCTGAAGATCGTCCTCCAGCTGGCGGTTCTGAGCTGTCAGTCTGTCCACGAAGGAGCACAGCTGAGGAGAGAGGGCGTCACTGAGCATGTGCGAACAAAGCAGCAGGTATACACATCGTTTTTTTCAAGAAATCTCACCCTGTCGGTTTCAGCTGTCAGTTTGCGGTTTTCCTCCGTCAGCAGGTTCTTCTCTCGCTCATGTTTCTGCTTCAGCTCGGTCGCAGCTTCTTCCATTTCCACCTGCCTGTGGGGACAAACAAGACCTGGATCAGGACTCTCAGAAACCTCACATATCTGCACACTATGCTCCCTGTCTTAACCATCTGGTTTTTATGAATCAAATCTCATCCAGGACTCACCGGTCCCTCTTGTCCTTGTCCAGCCGGTCTCGGAGCTGCAGCAGCTCCTTGTTGGCAGCGAGCTGGGCCCCCTCGGACTCGTGCAGGTCTTTCCGCAGGTTTTTGATCTCAGAGGAGTGGGCGGTGTCTCTCCTCAGCAGCTCCTCCTCGTAGAACAGGACCTTCTTATCGAGCTCCGCCTTCAGACGGGTCAGCTCCTGCTGTGACTCCACCCCCCCTGCTGCTGCTGCTGCTCCGCGACCCTGCTGGGACTGGAACCAGAAAAACCATGACAACCTGACAGATGTCTGAGACTGGATCAGACACACACACCTCTAAAAACTGTGTGTGTGTGTGTGTGTGTGTGTGTGTGTGTGTGTGTGACCTCTGACCTTCAGGCTCTCCAGCTCCAGCTCCAGCTGTTTGGAGTAACCCTCGCTGTGCTCCCTCAGCTTCTTCTCCTTCGACGCCTCGGCCTTAGCGTCATCCAGCTGAGACTCCAGCTGAAAAGACAGAAACAGAAGTGTGTCAGTTCTCCTTCCTGTCAGTCAGATTCCTTTATTTCTCGCCATCAGATGCTGAAATCTGATGTCAGATTACTTACCTCCTTACGGTTCTTCTCAGTCTTACGGATCTCCTGTTTCATGACATCCATCTTCTGCAGCAGGGCGTCCATCTCCTCCTCTTTGTCTCTCAGCTGACGGGACAGACGCTGCTTGGACGACCTCAGGTCGGCCATCCTCTCCGACAGCTCGGAGAACTCCTGCAGGGCCATCTTCCTCTGGGAGTGCGCCTCCTTCAGCTCCTTCGTCTGAGAGCGCAGACGCTCCAGAGAGTCGGCGAGCTGCTGCTCAGGGGACAAAGATCAACACTCAGGTCCAGAGATAAGATACTTAGATCTGATCTTAAGAGATGTTCAAGACACTTAGACCTGGTTTAAATTCTTTAATGTGATCCGAACAGGATCAAACCTTAAAGGGCATATTACAGGTTATTTTTTTTTAAATTAACACTTAACATGGTCTGATAATGGCAGTAGAATAAGTCAATCACTGGTTTAGGGGAAGAAGATGCTGTTTTCAGTACAGCTGTTTAAAGAGCTCTTTTTTCAGCATCACATCATTCGTAATGATAGAGACTCGTGTCCCTTTACTCCTCTTTGAGGAAATGTAACTAACAGGTTGTCATGAGTGAGATCGGGCATTTCGGGTCGTGTTTATTGTGTTTCTAACAAAGTGTTACCTAATTAGACCATCCATTAAGATTATGAAGATGTGTTTGAAAAGATGGAGTCCACTTTTTTCTTTGGAGTTAGCTTTTGTGCTCGGATTTGTTTTGACAAGACAACAAAAAAATGCAGTCGTCTGTGGTGCCCATTTCTTGTCAGGAAGATTGATATGATGAAGTCTATTTTATAAGGTCTATGGATGGAGTTCATGATGGGATACCAGAACCGGGTGCATAAGGGTATTTCGAGTGCAAAATGTTTGAGCACCTGTAACATCAAATTTGTAGTTGCGTACACTGAATTTGTATGTGTATCAGTAAATCTGATTTCCCACACTCTATGAGTTGTGTAATTGTAAAATAATTTCTTGTATGTGTCGATTTTTGTTCTTCCCACAAATACAACACAAAAATACACATTCACAAAATCATAATTACAGGTGCTCAAATCCTTTTTCTACACGTCACATATTTCAACACTGACACGCTCACATTTTGCACCTATTGTTGCAGCCCACTAGGTGCAAAACATACTTGTGCACCTGTATCGTATGAAGTGAAGGTGGTGTAAACTTGTGCAATAAGTATATAATTTATTTATAATTTACCTTGAAAAAAGCTGTGTCCTCTTACAAACACAAATTGCTACTTACAACCACTCGAATCCCAGGAGTCACACATTCTCTGTTTTCTACAAGTGCTAATCAGAAATTGTACTTCAGGTTCTGCTGAGATATTTGTTGAAAACAACAAAACGATCTGTCCTGCTCTTGAGATCAACAGACTTTTCGGCCAGTAAGAGACAAACCGCCCAGCCAATCAGAGGTTTTTATTCAATCCGAGGTCGGTCGTTTGTGTCCCACAGCCAATTGACCCTGTTGGAAAGCTTGCCAGGCGTAGCAACAGTAACCAAGGGGGGTGAGGCTTAGTGATGGGCTAGTTGGTTGTGGGACGAAAACGACCGTCCTCGGATTGGATAAAAACCTCTGATTGGCTGGGCGGTTTCTCTCTGGCTGGCCGAAAAGTTTGTGTGTTAGAAAAATTAAGGGATTTTGAAGTCGGATTAGATCAGGTAATCTAGTCAAATTTCAATCCTGATCAGACCTGTTAGTGTAGATTTTGCTCACTCTGTGGGCAAAGACTGTAGTCCCACTTTCTGGACACCTGATTCCAGATTAAACCCATATGTAAACCTGTTCATGAGAAACGTGTGGTGTCTTTGGCTTACCTTGTGGACCTCCTCCTTTTCTTGTCTCAGGGTCTTCACCTGCTTCTCCAGGGTCTTCAGTTTGGAGGCGGAGCTTTCGAAGTCTTGTCTGAGAGTGACAGCCTCTTCCAGTTGATGCTCCAGCCTATCAGAGTCTATAAAAACAGAAGGGGCGGGGCTTAATCACAAGACCACTGAATATGACCAAGAGCTAAAAGTGAAAGGATCTTTTTGTGTTCTTACCCGCCAGCTTCTTCTTCAGACGTTCGATCTCTTCGTTCAGTTTTTTGATCTCTTTGTCCCGGCTCAGAGTTCCTCCTCGAGCTGGAGCCTGCAGGGCCTGAGTGGACTCTGCACGCAGAGGTCAGAGGTCAGGGGTCAGGACTACGACACTCAGGACGTTAAAGCTAAACAGTACATCATCCTGAAGTGAGGATTCTCACCCTGCAGTTTGCGGTTGAGCTCCTGCTTCTCCTGCTCCAGCCGGCGGATCCTCCGCTCAAACGCCTCCACCTCCTGCCCACCTCCTCCTCCACCTCCACCGTCTTCCTCCTGGCTCTGCCCTGCCCCCCTGATGGAGCCACGGTCAGAGAAACAGCTTTCTGTGGTGTAAGTGAAGCCGACGAAGGGGAGGTGCTGACCAGTAAAACCAGTGTGGGACACTGGAGGACTGATATCCTGAGGGAGGAAAATGACACGACTTTATTTTCTCAACTCTTTGAAGGAAAGACCTGAGAGACTAGAGGAGGGACCTGATGCTGGGCTCAACTTGTGAATAACAAGACTTTAAGAGACTCGATAACTTGGTGGTTTCCTCACCGGGTTCTTCAGCACGTCGTCATCCACATCGAAGTTTGACGTGTCAGTGGGTGAGGACACGTCAGGGATGTACGGAGCCTCAGCTGACCGGATGTTGTCCCAGTCGATCCCGCTGAAGAACGGGTGACTCTTAAAGTCTGAGATGCCGTTCAGACCCAGTCGGCGATCCCTGGAGCAGAGGAGACGCTGGATGAGGTCTTTGGCGTCTTCGGATACGTCTGTCACATGAGACGGGAACTGGAAACGCTCCTGGAGACAACCATGGAAAAAGAAAACCACCGTGAGGATCAAGATTAACAAACTTGAAGAAAGGAGAGACAGATAGAAAAAGAAGGAAAGATGGACGTCTCAGAGGGATGGGGACAGATTTAGACGTGAAGTAGGACAGTGAGAGTCTGGAGACAGAATCAGCTGATGTCTTTAATGATCTGATTTATTTTTTTAATAAAAACGAAACTGAATCACAAACAGGAGAAACACCCGGACACCAGAATCAGGTCTGACCTCGTGGTTCATGATCTTCCCGTAGGTTTCCACCAAAGACTCGGCGTAGAACGGGGTTTCTCCGTACAGCATCTCGTACATGCAGACCCCCAGAGACCACCAGTCACACTCTGGTCCGTAGCGACCCATCCCGTCCTCCATCGCCTGCAGGATCTCTGGGGAGATGTAGTCTGGGGTTCCTACTGCCACTGAGGACTGAACCTGGAAGACACAACAGGCGTCAGAGAGAGGACAAAGGATGAAGCATCCAAACCAACTTTCATGGACTTTTGAAAATGACACCAGCTGAATTAACTTTGACCTAGGGGTGGGCGAGGATATGGTACAAAATTTATATCACAGTATTTTCCCTTCATATTGCAATAACAGTATTATATCCCAGTTTTCCAACATGTAAAAAAGTGAAATCTTTTCGTCCTGGCACGCTGCACGCGCGGACTGATACACTAAGCAGCGAGCGCCTCGGCTCTGCAGCGGAGGTAGCGCCGTTTTACGACACGATGAGAACTAGAGCCTTATTTAGCGATTGTTTTTGTGTGAAATTAACGCGCTGAAAATTCTCTAAATAAAGCGTGAATGCAGACAGATATCAGATTTTTTCGGTGGGAGTCCGTTTATTTGTGTTTTTGGTCAAGTAAAATATGGGCCCGTCTGAGTGCAGAGGAAACCGGCAGAGGAGCAGGGAGGGGGTGTTTGGTGCGAGCGCTCTGGGCTTCTGCTGCACAAAATCACTGCTGTAGGGGTAATTTCTGCCCTAAACCTTGTGATAGGACCCAACTTGTTCCATCCCGGAGTATCGCTTTAAAGTGCTCTATACTGGTGAGCAAACTGAGTCTGAGAAAAGAATACTTACACTTTTCAATGACTTTTTGCATTTTATTTAAAAAAGGTGAGCAATTAACTTATAAGATTTTGGAAGCCAATAAATTTGTAAAAATTAACATTACTAGTTTTTCGTTCGGTTAGTTTTCCTAAATTTATGTTCTGTGTGTTTTCTGAAGTCTGTAAGGTTGTCTAATGAAGCACTAAAGATTTCCGAGCTTTTATTCCTCTCAACACTGCTGCTGTAAAACAGAGATACAGACAGATCAGTGATTTTGACTGAAAAACGGAGGGTGACAGTTCAGACTCAGAGCCTGAACCACAACCAAAAAAACAAAAACTTTTAAGGCAGTTGCTCAGTCTACAGCTTTATCAATCCAAGGTAGGATTCATGAGTCATTTCACGCTGTTATAAGATATTTATCATCGTCACTCACAAGGAGTAAAAGCAACGACCTGTCCTGACAGAACAACATGATGTAGCGCTGGACAGCGCTCAGGCTTTATGTTTATTGGACAAAACAGTCAAAACAAACTTATAGCAAACTAGCTCAACGCTTGTTGTCTCTTCCCTTTTTCAGCAGAAACACCTGCTGACATGACAACAGCCACTCCATCCAGACGCACCGGAGCAGGCTGGCTATTTATGCCTAAGTCTATCAAAGCTCCTTATAACTCACTTTATTCATTGGCTTGAATTTTATTGGTAAAGAAATTAATCGAGAAATATCAGTCTGACAAGGATATGAAGCTCGTTAGACCATAAAAATGCGTAAATTAGCTGCATCATTGTTTAAGCCGCAGGGTTCAAATCGTGTGAAAAATGTAGTGGCTCAAAGTCTGAAAACTACGGTTTCAGTTTGCTTCAAAATGTTTATTTTGATCCCACTGCTTTTGTTAAAAATGGTTGTATCACATTTGAGGTTTTGATGTTTGACCATAGACACTTACCTACAGCGATGTACGGCCTGTGCCCAAATAAATCTCCCACATAGATTAACCACTGCTTGGACTAAATTATGTGTAATAGTGTTTTACCGCGGTAATTACGGTTTAGCAAAATTCATTTCGTGTCAACATATGATACCGGTGTCGGTGATGAAACTGGTATACCGCCCACCCCTACTTTAACCTAGTTCAGGCTAAAACTGTGCTGGTTACCGTGCCGTCCTCCATCATACGCAGACAGGATCCAAAGTCAGCCAGGCGGATGTGTCCGTTCACGTCGAGCAGCACGTTGTCTGGTTTGATGTCCCTGTGACACACGAGCACAAACACACAGAAACACTCGGGTTAATCAAACTTCAAAACATCAGCGCATCAGGAGACACCTGTAACTGATCCAGGTAGAGCAGTGAGAGCTGCCGAGCCACAGGAGGACAACGTGGCCACCCCACAAAGCGCTCCGACTAAAACAGGAAACAGGTCAGACTGATAGAGGCGAGGAGAAAACCAGGTCAGGGCTACTGAGAGTTAGCCACAGGAGCTAAAACGACACACAGCTTCTTCTTCTACTGTGATCAGCACAAGACAAAGAGGAGAAGAAGAAGAGATTTATCCTTTGACCCATGTTTATCATGTTTATCATGTACAGATTGAGTTCTTTCTATCATGGGGGTCACTGGGAGTCACATTAAGACCAGTCTGACGGTGTGAGCATGTGTGAACTGGAATGGGGTGGGGCACACGCTCCGTATCAGCACAGGAAGCTGAGCTGGCTGGACAGGAAATAACTACATTTCCCAGAGGACACTGCTGCCAGGAAGAGAACACTTCCTCTGACACACACACACAAAAACCTCATGTTACTCCATCATGCTCCGAGTTTGGAGTGGTTTACCCACCACGCCGGTCACAAGTTAAACCAGAATCACTCAGATCCTCTAAAAACCCGTCTGTGGTTTTGATGATGTCATCTGTTGGTTTCTGAAGAGGCGTTTTATTTCACAGAGATGGAGGTGGCCATGTTGGAAATGGTGACCACAGCTAACTTCCTGCTAATCTAAAAACAGATGAAGAGGTGGAGCTGAGGTCATCACCTAGCCATGATGCTAAGCGCTACATCACACCCACGAAGAGTCAAAGAGGCCACGCCAGACACAAACAGATCACAACAGTAGTTTTGTTTTTTAGGATTAGTCATTAGCAGATTTACTAGTTTGATAATACACCACAGTGTTACCGTGAACATGAAATCTGTTGAATACAAAGTAAAAACTAGTTATATTACTTATTTGCAATCAAACCTGGTCAGCTGAGGTTGGAAACACAAACACATTTAATAACTCTCAGCCATGGACATTGCTGGTGTTTCAGTGTAAAATGTGACCCTGTTAACTTGTGACTGTCAGAGGACAACCCCTTAAACGTTCAGTTGAAGGCCCCCAGTTCCTAAACAGCAAGATCGTAAACTATCGTAAACTCAACCACAGCAGTAAACCAGAATAAGGCTGCAACTAACATTATTTTTCACGATAATTTTGTGTTTCAACCAAATTTGGTCTTTAAAATGGGCAGACCTTTAAGATCCAACCTGTGTGTTGCATTGTCACTGCATTTACCCAGAGTTAGGTTCTCACCTCTGATTGTTCAGCCTTGTGCCATGTTTGTTTCTTTGTCTTTATTTCATTCATGATGACATAAAAATATAAGTACAATACAAAAAAAACAAAATAAATCTCACAATGAATGAAGCAGGTAACAAGGAAATTAAGTTGTTGTACACAGTGTTGACTAGCGAGACCACTTGTTAGTGACTTTGAGCTTGTTTTCTAATGTTTATTTGCTTATTGCGGCTTGCTTTGCTCTCACCTGACTCTCTCTCAGCTCTCCATGACAACGCGTTTAGTTTTGTTTCTCTGCATGCGCTATTTCGCTCATGCAGTGTGAGCTTGAGAGTGAGAGCTCCATCAGATAAATGTCCTCTCTTTAAAAAGTTAGGGGAGTTTTGACACTAGTTTGTGACTCAGATCCTAGAAAACTGTTTAAAACGGAGAGCGAAGGAGACTCTCTAAATCAAGTTATCGGACGCTAAACACCGGGTGCTGTCAGGCTGTCCAAGCCGGAGATGCAGAGCCTTCGTCATTGCGCAGTGCCACCATCCTCCATCCATGAACTTAGTGATCTTTTCCCATGAATGTATTAAATAACACAGCAGCATTTCACAATAGGACAATAAAAACAATAATACAACACATCGACCATTAAAATTAGCGTCAATGCATTTTTTATGGTTGAGGGATCGACAGCCCTAAACTGGAGTAGAAGTTGAAACAACATTTACAACATTTTTCACTCATTCCTTTATCTGTGGAGTGTGGCGCCAGGAATTGTTCATCACATGGTTATCACAGTGATCTCTGTTTGACAAATCATATTAATGCCTGTATCTTCTGAAATTCAGACACTAGGAGCTCTTGTTCATCTGCACGTCTCTGTGCTGAAGCAAGAAATTTGGGGATTTGCAGGATGTGGAAATTCTCTTTTTGAAAAGGGAGTGAGGCTGCTAATATGACTCAGACACGTCAAGCATAAACCAAGCCCGCGTCGTAATCCTGTCTGAAATTAGGAAGAAGTTGGCTCTGTGGTATAAGATCTAGGGATAGGTACCTTTTACATCTGAAACAACATGGTACCGATGTCCAACTGTACCAATGTACACGATACATTGTCCCACTTTTATTGACAATTCTCAAAAGTGTTTTTTTTACTGTTGTGATTTGGTCGGGTGGTTGTGTTATGGGTGGGAATGTGAGTTTGTTGTGTTGCCTTTTTTTGTTGCTGCACACTGGCTCATCCGTGTTGTGGGCTCACCTTGATCAGTCAGTTTGAAGCCAAAGTTCCTCACTGGGGCTGTGGCGTTTCACTTTACAAACATCTTTTTTCCGCCTAATTTCTACTTCAGGCCGGCAGAATTATTGAGTAGATTTCATTTATCGGCCTGGGTACCAATTTTACTCATCCCTAAATAAGGTTGTTTCTAACAACCGACCACGAAACAGCCAGATGTTTTCTTTCTGCTTACAGTTTTAATTTAGAGTATAAAAATGCTAACCTGTCTGAAATAATGTAGCTAAACGCCACTTCCTTTACTAAAACATGTGCACCTCTTTATGATGACAGAGGTTGTAAACTCACTTTTGGGGGTATCCACTAGTGGATGCACCAGGAACTGCAGTTTTTGGAAACACTGAAGTTTGATGTTAAATTAAACCAAAGTAAAAGATAAGACTTGTCCAACCAGTCAGACCAGTATAACCAGTTTAAGAGGTAAGACTAGTGAAACAAGAATGAGCAGTACGACCAGTGTAACCAGTACCTGTGGATGTAGTTCTGCTGGTGGATGGAGTGGATGGCTAACACCATCTCAGCCACGTAGAACTTGGACATGTCCTCTGGGAGCCGATCCTCGAACTTACTGAGCAGAGTCAGCAGGTCACCGCCAACATAGTAATCCATCACCAGGTACTGCAGTAACACACACACACACACACAGTCACTTAATCCATCATCAGGTGCTGCAATAAAACAAACACGCCCATGTTTATATGAGGTTTCCTCTCTGCATGCTTCAGTTGTAATGTGTGTGGTTTCAGCAACAAACTGTGTTTGTAGGATGTGATTTTTGAGCCCATGCAGTGATTTCCACTTCAGAGCCAGATTTTACCACAGTGCAGTCTTAGAGACCCAGTGTTAGTACTCGTACTGGTAGTACTGACCAGGTAGTTGTCATCCTGGAAAGCGTAGTGCAAGTTCGTGATCCACTGACTGTCTCCCTTCACCAGGACATCCCGTTCCTCTCTGAAACACGCCGTCTGTGCACAGGACAAACATGTTCAAACCACTTTGACTTCAGGACATAGGCCATAGACTGGACAAGGACCAGACCAAGACTAGACACCACGCTTACCTCAGCTCTCTTCAGCATCTCCCACTTATTGAGGATCTTCATCGCAAAAACTCTCTCTGTCTGCTTCATCTTCACCACAGCAACCTGAAAGAAAGAAAGAGGCAAGACGCATTAACGCTGAGATAAACAAACAGAGCTAGAGACATTACTGATAATGGAAAGAGACATTAACAGTGATGGAGAAAGAGTGGGGTGAGTAGGGATGGGTACCTTTCACATCTGAAATTATACAGTAATGATGCCCAGTACCTGGCAATTGGTATCGGTACTCAACGGTACCAATTTTTGGTACTTTTATGTGTGTTTATGTGTTAATACATATATATTTATTTATTTAAAAAAAATCTCAAAGTTTTTCAGTTTCTCACATCTATTCTTCATTATACACTCACCAGCCACTTTATTAGGCACACCTGTCCAACTGCTCGTTAACACAAATTTCTAATCAGTCAATCACATGGCAGCAACTCAATGCATTTAGGCATGAAGACATGGTCAAGGTGATTTGCTGCAGCTCAAACCGAGCATCAGAATGAGGAGGAAAGGTGATTTAAGAGACTTTGAACGTGGCATGGTTGTTGGTCTGAGTATTTCAGAAACTGCTGATCTACTGGGATTTTAACCCACAACCATCTCTAGGGTTTACAGAGAATGGTCCCAAAAAGAGAAAATATCCAGTGAGCAGCAGTTCTGTGGGACAAAATGCCTTGTTGATGCCAGAGGTCAGAGGAGAATGGACAGACTGGTTGGAGCTGATAGAAAGGCAACAGTAACTCAAATAACCACTGGTTACAACCGAGGTCTGCAGAAGAGCATCTCTGAACACACAACACGTCCAACCTTGAGGCAGATGGGCTACAGCAGCAGAAGACCACACCGGGTGACCCTCCTGTCAGCTAAGAACAGGAAACTGAGGCTACAATTCACACAGCAACACCAAAACTGGACAATAGAAGATTGGAAAAACATTGCCTGGTCTGATGAGTCTGGATTTCTGCTCCACATTCAGATGGTAGGGTCAGAATTTGGCCTCAACAACATGAAAGCATGGATCCATCCTGCCTTGTATCAACGGTTCAGGCTGCTGCTGCTGGTGTAATGGTGTGGGGGATGTTTTCTTGGCTCACTTTGGGCCCCTTAGTACCAACTGAGCATGGTTTAAAGTCCACAGCCTACCTGAGTATTGTTGCTGACCATGTCCATCCCTTTATGAGCACAGTGTACCCGTCTTCTGATGGCTACTTCCAGCAGGATAACGCTCCATGTCATAAAGCTGGAATCATCTCAGACTGCTTTCTTCAACATGACAATGAGTTCCCTGTACTCAAATGTCCTCCACAGTCCCCAGATCTCAATCCAATAGAGCACCTTTGGGATGTGGTGGAACGGGAGATTCTCATCATGGATGTTCAGACGACAAATCTGCAGCAACTGTGTGATGCTATCATGTCAATATGGACCAAACTCTCTGAGGAATGTTTCCAGGACCTTGTTGAAACTGTGCCACCAAGGATTAAGGCAGTTCTGAAGGCAAAAGGGGGTCCAACCTGGTACTAGCAAGGTGTACCTAATAAAGTGGCCGGTGAGTTGTAAGTCATGCATTTAGTTAAAAGTGTATGTGTTTACATTTGAGGAGGTTCTACATTTATTCACAAAGTAAGAAAAAATTCAAGAAGGAAAATATTGATGAATCACAGATTTGTGCTTCCAACGTTCGTACACACGACTGAGGCACAAGACAATAACACTAATAGAAAGGAAGAGAAAGAGAAAGATGTGAGCAGACACTGACACTAACACAGAGAGAGGTGTGAGCCACATTAACTCTGACAGGAGGGGGTCTCTACCCTCAGATCACACACTCTGCCTCAGGTACAGTTCACAGAGTGTGTGCAGAGCAGGGATTTGATTTGCTAACAGAAGCAAACCTGAGTCGGTTCCAGTAACCTGTCAGACTGTTGTAGAGCAGGGACACACCTGAAATCACACCCCTCCACACACACACTCTGACAGCTGATCTGATTGGTCCTCCCTGAGTGTGTTTGTGTGTGTTTAACGTGTATCTATGTGTTTGCGAGGACCAGAGAGACAGCTGTCCTCACAAACACACATACATCAACCTGTGTGTGTTTGTATCCTCAGGCAACAAGCAGGTGTGGTGCTGACACACCTTTCCTCTGGTATGTGTACAATGTACACACACAGACATACACACAGGCACCAGAGCACAGAGGGAATCTGATCAAACTGCTGCTGGAGCGAAAAGTTACAGGCTGCAAGCGTGACAAACTGCATTACCCACAAAGCCTTTGTGATGATGTCACCAGGTGGGAATGATATTTTATAAACTCCACTTTCACAGCATGACAGCAGTTCAGTTTTTTTCTTTTTTTTTTATCATTATCAGGGGAAAACTGCCTAAAATGTGACTCACTCTTCACAACACAGACAGGAGCGGGAGGAGGAAGAGGAAGCTGGAAAGGAGGACGAAGAGATGGATGAAGAGGAGAAGGGAAAGGAACAGGCTGTCTTACCTCTCCAAAAGCTCCCCGTCCAATCACCTTCAGCATCTCAAAGTCATCTCTGTGGAGCCGCAGGTCCTTCACCGTGCTGGTGAACGGTTTCACTGAGGAAATAAAGACATTTAACATTCATCTACTTTGATAATTACAGTGTACTGATGTCATAACACAGATATTCTTTATCCTGCTACTAAGAGATGTCCTGATGCCATTAATTTGCTAATGGATTAATTGTAATTTTGTCGACTGATAGAAATCTAAATTACTAGTTGACCATTCAATAAACCCCAAAGAAAGTCCAAATGTAGTACTAATCATTTTGCAAGGCAGAACAAACTGGATCCTAAACAAACTCACCAGGTTTGCCGAGAAAAGCTAACATTAGCAAAACTAGCTGCACAAGCTACCGGTTAACTTTCACCTGCCTGTGCTTATTACACATTACTCTTGAGTACTCAGCTACACCAACTTTATATCCGTTTTTAAGTAAAAATACAACAGAAATATTGTGCCACAAGACGCTGTCATCTGTGCTTGTTTACAACTGGATATTAGCCGTCATTGGAGCTGTTAACCCAAATTGTTGACTTTCGTCGACAACCTCCCAAAAGTGCACCTCCAAACCTTGTGCTGGTGTTGAACTACTGTACTTCGCCTCCAGAGCCACTCCCACTTATCAAAACATGTAAAAAAGACCCAATAAAACAGATATCCAGACCTCTTCGAGTACAAAACTTGAACGGTTAGCATACATGCTAGCTAGCTAGCTAGTAGAATGTTGTTTAACAGTTTGTTTTTTATGGAATACGCAATATCAGTGTTCAGTAGCGAGAAAAACCAACATGGCATCTGTAGCTGTGTTGGTCATTTCTGCTATGGTGGCTCTCAAGTGTCAAAATGCACAATATTACCCCTAGCTAACGTAATATTGCTGGAGTCAGTGTTTAAATAAGTTTCATTGAACAATTATTTATTGTGAGGCTGAAAAGCAGTTAAGAGTATTGGTGTTAGAATATTACTTTTGTTTGCAATTGAATAGTTAACATATTGTTACCTTCGTCGAGGAGGTTATGTTTTTAGGAGCTTGTCTGTTTGTCTGTGAACAACATAACTCAAAAACTAACAAATGGATCCTGATGAAACTTTCAGGAAATGTTAAAAATGGGATAAGTAAGAAGGGATTAAATTTTGGAGGTGATACGGATCACCATCTGGATCCAGGACTTTTTTAAAGGATTCTTTATCATTGTGAGATAGGGCCGTTTTCACCGTATGGGTATATAACTCCACCATAAATGGTCGGATTGCTTTGCAAAACAATACAAGACAAGGTCACCATCATTTCTGACAGATGTAAAAGTACGATCCAGATCCTGGCAATATCCTGGATACTAAGATCCAGAATATGAAATATGTCCTGGGTCATCATAATTTTCAACACTGTCAGGAAACAAATTATCGTACAAACCTGCAACATACACCAAATTGCAGCAGACAGTCTGCTTAAAGTAGGACTGAAGTGTTGCGTCACAATCACAATATGCTCGGCGGAGGTCTGCGTTCTCTGAGTGCTTTTCTTGTTTTAACATGAAATCTTTGACTGGCACTTTTTATTTACTTGTGTGGCCGTTTATTAGTGTATTTCCAAGGAAGCAACTGTGTAATAATATTCATCTGTAACACATGAATGCTTTTATTCAACTGGTATAACTATAGTTATTTATTTCTGCAGCAAAACAAGGCTGAAAATGTGTAAATAGTGAATTATCATGAACTTGAATGAAGCTATCATATACTTCTCTGAAAACAGGTGGCTAATGTTACTTTAGCATTGCATGTGTTTAAAAAAGGATGCACGGGCTACTACCATCAAACTGTGACTATCTGATGATAACCTGACATCCATCAATAGCTCTTATCAACCTTCACACTCACTCTGTAAGTACAGATAGTTATCCGTGCGTCTGTGTGTGTCTGTGTGTTTGTCCCAGAAACATCACAGGTGTACGACTCACTCAGAGGAGGTTTCAAAAGCCTGAAACTTCAACTTCCTGATCATCAAAGAGTGAACATCCAGCTGTTACACTGAGGATACACACACACACACCCACACTTCAACACTCCATCATCATGTTCTTATATGACTGTATTAAAGTAATGGGGGGAAGGTGGCTCTAGGACCCTGCAGACTGCTCCTCATCTTTTATTCATTAATCTTATCTGGGTCACACACACACACACATGCACACACACGAAGATCAATGAGAGCTGAGGCTGCGCTGATCATCATCATCATCATCATCTTCTGTGGTGTTAGCTTCTCTACACTGACTCCCCAAAAATCCTCTTTCTCAACTACGAAGCTCTCAATGGTAACGCAACATTTTAAGCAGCCTGCTTGTTAACCAGACGGTCACCAAAAGTAGTATGGGAGGTACAGCTCTCATTTATCAGACTCTTCCTTTGGACTCATCTACCAGTCAGGATCTTGGGGGGCAGACACTGTCTCCATTTTTAAGACCCCCCTGATTGAATCCTGGTTACGGCACACATTTTGTTGCGGTTCCGTTGACTTATCCCCGGACAGATCCCCAAATAACCGAGACAAACTTTTTGGGACTTTCTGTTGGGGTGCCAAACTAAACTGATTTGACCCCAGAAGGTGGAGCTCCAACACCAAAGACCACTGATATCCCTTTTCCACCAAGCTGGTTCCAGGGCTGGTGCCAGAGCCAGTTCGCAGTTGGTTCAAGTGCGAACCGGTTAAGAACTGTTTTCTGTTTTCCACAAACGGGTGCCGGCCAGAGAGCTACATCATCACGTTCTTCTGTTGTATGGCTTACCTCAAACTCCTCTTTTTAAAAATGGCGCTCTTCTGTGTTTTTACTCTGCTTAGGTTGGTCAATAAACCCGCCCCCACCTCCTGACATAAGCCCGTAGCCCCCCACGTAACATGGTTCTTTCTCTTGGCCCAGCAAAGAGTTGGTGCTTGCTAATAGGGTGGAACAATTTTGGAAAATAATCTAATTGCGATTTTTTCAGACCAATATTGCAATTGCGATTTAGCATACGATTTTTTTTTGTGGGGGCGTTTATCTTCTGCATTGTTCACTTAACACAAGTTTTAAGTCATTTTATGGTATGACTAACACGACAAAAGATATTGTTAACATTTAAACAAGTCTTTTTTTTTTCTTTCTTAAGTGGAAAAGAAAAAAGGAACACTGGAAAACTTTACTGACCTCCCGTTGTCAGTAAGAGTAACAAACCATACAAAACGAAGTGCTGGTTTTAAGGGAGGACAAGTACAAGTTACTATACTTCCTCCAGGTCTGTGTACATGAAACTTTTTAAATTATTTTTTTAATTGCAGTCTTTGAAAATTAAATTCTATTACATTGCAATGTTGGTTTAAAATCGATTAATTATCCAGCCCTACTTGCTAGGCACCAGTTTTGAGAGCCAGCAACCAGGGAAAACTAAAGAACTGGTGCTAGCTTCAAACCAGCCCCGGAACCAGCTTGGTGGAAAAGGGGTATGATTGGTCGAAAGAATCGTCAATCAAAGGGTTTTCAGATGAAACGCAAAAGTATTGTTGCTTTGCAGCCCTGGGTTTACACAGGTACAGGCGTTTTAGCCAACTCAAAACACAAACTTCTGAAAACGGCCTCCAGAGTGGATTTTTTCTGAAACACTGCCGACACCGTTGTGTAAACAGTGAGCTGGCATTTTCAGTGTACGCTGACATCACACTCTGGATCGCGCAAGTGCGTACAAGCATACCATTGTTACGATCATTGCGGACTACCATTTTGTGCTTGTGCTGCTGAATATGCTCACTGTCTTTCAACAAAATGTGCACCTGTTGATCCACTTAGCCTTCGCTAACACACCAGATGATCGGCCCAACTCTACTTCGGTGGAGATCTACCAAAAAAGCTGCTTCCAAACAAGACAGTTATAGTGCCAACTACAGGCCTGGCATGCTCACTACAGTGTTTACAGTTCCTCAGCGTTTCCGTGTTAGCACAGATTTCACAGCATTTAAGCGTTTTACGGATGAAACGTTGTCGTGTAAATGAGCCGATACATTGCGACAGCACACAACCTTCTCTGAGACAAGAAGGCGGTCTTTCTGAGCGTCCCTGAGCTCCGTTGTCTCGCAGGTTTCTCCAGGTTGTTGCCGTCAACCTACCAGACTCCAGCTTCTACGGCTACTGCAGCCTCACCATCATCATTGCTACATCAATTTTTCAACTTCTGTCCATCCGTCTCTTTGACTCCAAAGCAATCTAAGTAGATGTCTGTCTAACATTAGTCTGGTCCAGCTCGAGGTTTCTGCCCATTAAAGGGAAGTTTTTCAATGCTGCTGTAAACTTGTTAAGTGCTTTTTAAGTGTCTTGAGATAACATTTCCTGTGATTTGGCGTTTCATAAACAAACTGACTGATCTTCTGGTTATTTCTTCTGGCTGTCAGTTAAGCACACTCTGGATGTGACATTACAGAGTGCGAGCTGTGATTGGCTGTGAGCTGACAGCGTCTCAGTTGCTGTGATTTAACACCTGACTGAGCTGACACTTTGTGTTTTACAGGCAAAGAAAGGTCAAAAGACAAAGGTATCTCACAGGTGAGACACAACTTGAATTCATCATTCATTTCACAATTAAAGGATGCTCCCATGCTCAGACTGGACACCTGCATCAGCTAATAATTGTCTTGTGGGCAGACATCAGTCCATCAGCTGATAATGTCCTGTGTTCTTATGTCTATCTTTGCCTTATCGGGTCCTGTTTTTATCTTATCACGTATGTTAAAGCTAACAGGATGGTATACCTGACTGCTGATTCAGAGAGAGGGGGGTTTATTGGGTGGAAAAAGTCACATGTGGGACAAACTCTGGTTTGCTTTCATGGGGAAAGAAAATGCCAGCAGTGTGGGAGTGTAACACCATCTCTACCAACAGTTAAAAAGCATCAAATCCAAGAGTTACTTAAGACAGACAGTGAATCATGATGAAGTAAAAAACATCAGAACATCAGACAAGAGGACTCACAAATATCTACGTGATCAGTCCAGAACAAAATCAAACCAGCTGAAACCAGGACAGACCGGTTTAAAAGGGTCAGGCCGAACCAGGACAAAGTGGGCCACGGAGAGTCAGAATGTAGAGCTGCAGTGAAGTCTGTCCTGATACAACCACTCAGAGAAAACCTGTTCAATGTATTGATCAAAGGCTTTCCTGATCAATGACCCTTATTATACTCTTATACTCCTCTTATAAAACTCTGAACAACACATAGAAGAGGGTCAGCATCCTTGAAGACGCCCTGTGACACCAGGGGCGTGGTTTCCTCCTTCTTAAGAGTATTCTTCCATCACAATGATGAACCCAAAGCTAACAGTGGCAGAATCACAGCCCTTGCGTTCACATGGGAGCGGCTACTGAATGCTAATGGTCGACCATGGTGGGATATTAAACTCTACATTATGTGTTTGGTAACAGTCTGGCTGTCTGAACATGCAGCTCTTCCATAATTGGTCTCCTCACATGTGTCAATCAAAGTTATGAGCCCCCGCCCACATCGACAGCAGCACTGTGATCCAGGTTAACTGAAAATGTGTTTATATTTTACTCTATGGTCCTAAAACCTGGTTCTAATGACCTCACTGAAAAATCTTAAACATAGAGTTAATCAAAAAAATCCAAAAACCTTAAAGAGGATCCCATAAACCACACATGAATATAAGCTATGGAAATATTATCACCTCCTGAAACCTCTTTGTACGTCTCCCAATGACCTATAACCCTTCACACTCCTCCCGAGGGCCCAAAACCTCTTTGAAATCCTCCAGGTTCATCTCAGTGTTTACTCCAAACCTTAGTTTCTTTGGAGCTCCAAAGCAACCCTGACACTCTTTTTTGACCTATTTCAGAAATTCTTAAGAACTCTCAGCCTCTCTGGGGCTACAGCAACCTTTCAAAGATCCTTAAACCCTCCCTTGACTCCCTTGCAGCTTTTAAGTATCTTTTGAAACTCCCTGTCCCCCCTGTGTACCCCCTGGCATCGCTTAACCACAAAGTGGTCACTAGAGGTCACAGGAACCTTCCATGGTGCGTTATTTGTGTTTTTCAGGCTAATGCCATGTCCTGGGACAGGGCCGGGACATGGTTCAGGCTCTTACCCCACTCCAGGAAGTCATGGACGTGCTTGTCCCTGCGGAGAGGGGTCTGGGATAGCTCTGCGCAGAAGCAGAGCAGGAGGTCGAGCAGAGCCTCCACGCTCAGGCAGCCCGCCTCCTTCTGCTTCAGCAGCAGCTCTTCCAGCCGCTTCAGCCGGGCCTGAGCCGACATCCTGCCCGGTACGAGTCTCTTTACCCCGGTTACAGTCCGACACGAACCCCACTGAGCAGTCCGAGAGCTCCCCGCCGCCCAGGCTCCGACTCCTGCCGAGTCCTACCGAGCCCAGCCGAGCGCAGCCTACTAGCTGCGCCTAGCTCGTTAGCTCCAGGAGAACATTCCCGACATTTTGAGCGGTCCGGGTGTCGGTGTGTCGCTGAGTCTCCGCCGGTTTCCGTCAGTTCGCCTCGTCAAGAGCCGTTCAGCCTGCGGGCTCAGGCCAGTCCGTGATCCCGGTCAGTCTGGACTCTGCTCTCAGGTTCGGGATGTCGGTCAGACCGTCGCCTCTCTCAGGCTGTCCGCGGCGGATCCATGTCCTCTCGCCGGTCCCTCAGCTTGGTAACATGTCCGGCAGAACCGGGAAAAACTCGGGCCTGATATTGATAACAGTTCAAATCAGGAACGCTCGCGACGAACGGGTTCAGACGGTTTTTGTTGGGTTTGGAGAGTCTGCCGGTGTGGCTGCTCGGTGTGAATATGGCTGAATCCGGATCAGATCATCCAGGACAAGTTCCAGAAACACACACACACTTCCTGTGTCCGAGAAATTCACAATAAAACACCCAACGACACACAACGGCTGAGGAAAAACACCAACACCAAAATACACCACTAACTGTAAAAACCACATAGCAAGACAAAAACAAACGTATTTCCTGGGATACTCCAAAAAAGCAAAATCATTCTGCAACTTCATTTATTATTATTATTATTATTATTATTATTATTATTATTATTATTATTATTATTATCAAAACCAGGACATTTAACAGTTACAGGGAAACAAGATAAATTGAATTTTGCAATAAACAAATAATAATTTTTTTTTTTTTTTCTGTTGTGGCAAAATGGAAATAAGCATTCATGTTTGTGGATTCTGTTCATCCTTGTGTATGAAAGAATTAATGGAATGTTAAAAGGCATACTGACCAACAGTATTTATTCATTTATTGATTTAGATTATGTGTTTATTAATTCTTTGTGAGAGAAAGGGCAGATATAATGATATTTTTTTCTTCTTTTTGCTCCTATCGTGCATTTGATTTTTTTTTTTTTTAAATAGAGTATAAACATTTATTTTTATAACTACATGGATAAAAAAAGACCAACTAAACCAAACTAAACTTCTTTTCAAAGACAAATATACAAGAAACAATTCATGGAGGGTCAAACAGTTGCATTTAAAGAAAAAATTAATATATTTGGGGAATGTTTAGTGTCAAACTAGTAACATTAGACATTAACTGACTTCTTCAACTTCTACTACCATTGCTACCAAAACTACTTCTAATGCTAATCATAATAATTATAATCATTATTATTATTTAATAATACTTGATGGATAAATGTAATTCATGAATGTGTAGTAAATCTGTATCTGAGTTTACAGATCCAAAAAAGTAAATAAATCTTAATACCAAAAAAGGCACAAATGCCATGGAAAAAAATGTTTAAAAAGTTAGTTTTTATTAAATATCAGTTTTATTATGTAGTATTGAAAAGTCAAAAACAATGGATGAAATAAGCTACATACGAAATAGATTGATAAGATAATACAGGAACACAAGTCAATCTGTCCAACTGACTGCTTCTTCGTGCTTTTATTTTGAAAGATTCTATCCCGGTTTTGGAAGTCAGTACCTGTTGGTCTACACACTCTTGACCCACCTGTCCGACGCTCCCTCGGGAACACCGAGGCCCCGCCTTCCTGCACCGGAAACGCTCTGGACACATGACGTCATGAATTGATTGACAGGAGCTGGGAGAGACTGGTACCGCCCTCCGGGAGAAGGAGGAGGGGGTCTGACGTCACCGGTGACACAATGACAGGATATAGAAAAAGGTCTTTGTTGACCGTTTGTGTGTTAGTGTTTTCAAAAGACAACAAAAATAGTTTATTCAAAAGGAGGGTGAAAAAAAAACAGAAAAGTTATAGGAAGTAAATTTTATCATGTTTTTATTTTCAATTCTAAAAAGTTTGTGTTTAAAACTAAAATATACCATACAAACCATAGTGAGCTCCGGAAAACTTGTACCTCTGACCAATTCTGCTGTAAGATCTTTTTTCTCTTTCTCTGAATGTGTTTATCTTGATTCTGTGGACACTTTTCAGAAAACCGAGATAGCAGACACAGAGAGATAAGACCTACATGAAACAGAGAGTAAAGAGAGTTTACAGAAAAAAAGAGTGATAACAGAGAGAATAGAGACAAAAAAGCAACACACAACAATGCACCTTCATGAAGATCAAAGGGATGATTACCTGTCGGAATTCTACTTTACTTTGAAAGTTTGTCTTTGTCTAATTATTTTAGTTTTTGAGCAGTGAGCTTAAATCTTGAGATTTTTTTCTTTTAAACCACAGGTTTGTATATACCAAAGTCCATTTTTACCTGTAAATGAACTGAAAACATGAATATTGTGTTTTGTGAGGATTATTAACAAATTTCATTCTCTTCACAGGCCCTGATGATGAGGATCAGTTAAAGGTCTCTGCTGCCATCTGCTGGTGAAAACTGGAAGTTTACCTCCCCCGATCAATATGTTGGTGTTTTAATGTGTTTTGTTAGATTGATATTTAGTGGTGAATTATTAATGTTAGATGTAAAACGTCTAAGTGTTTTTTTTTCTGTGGGGATTGCTGTTTAGTTTAATTGATCAAAGACAGAGGAAGATAACACTGGAGGCCCCATCTACTCAGCATTTCCTGTAAATAAAAAGGAGGAGGCGTTCTGAGTGTCAGTGAGTGGATTTAACCCTGATCATAAGCTGCTCAGGAGCAGTTTAGGTGATCAGTTCGAAGAAAAATAACCAACTGAGACAGATGGACTCGCAGACTGACTGAATCTTTTCTGTGTATTTCTTTTAGTTGAAATAATCAACATTATTAAGAGATACTCATGAAGCTAACCTAAAGACAGACTGTTGAATACCATACCTGTTTTACGCAATCATTGAAAGTAAAACCACATGTGCTTATCACTTTGAATCATGTTTTCACTGCTTCATTTGATAAGTCATGGGTACAGCTGAAATCAGTGGTGTGCACAGACTTTTTGAAGGGCAGGGGCCAAAAGAAAAGAGGTACATCAAGCCTGTCCTTACCACTGTAGAGGGCAGTTTCTCATGTTGTAGCTAGCCAAGAGGGCAGTTTAGTGTGTTTTGCCAACCAGAAGGGCACTTTAATGTGTGTTTTGGTTCCCAAGAAAGAACTTAGCATGTATTTTAGTGCTAGGGGAACTTTTTAACAATGGGCCCCTGTGCTTAACACTGGATGAAACTTATTTAAAACTGTCTGAGAATGAGAACAGACCAGTTAGAACACACAGTAAGAGCTATTGTCCATTAATTATGGATCTTCGAAACCACTCACCGTTACTGAGTATGGATACTACTAGTACTTTCAGAAAACAAAATTTCAATTTACAGTGACTTTTAAATAAAGACACCACAGTTACTCTGCCATGTGTCTGTCCAAAATAAAACACAAACAACTCTTTCTAAGTTTACAATTTAAAAATAAACAGAAGTGCAAAATAAAACAGTTTAACTGTTTACTCCCCCTGGTCCATTCTTGTTGTCTGAACAGGATTTGACCACAGACTGTATTAAACATGGACGTAGTCTCGTCGACGTCACCCGTCTCGTCGGTTCTAGCGGCCATATTGGTAGTGGCAAGGGCTTCGCCTACAGCCATAGGGCGATGGTCGGTCACGTGACCCTCAGCTGTGCCTCTTATTGGGGCAGCTCGGGATCATAATATCCTCTGAACGACCAAGTTAGAAAAAATTCACTCCCTGTACAGTGGGTGTTGCTAGTAGAATTAGCAACTCAGACAGGGGACGTTTTTTAAACCAGGCTGTAAATTGGTTAATTTCTGCTTTGAAAATGGCGTTTTTTTGGCTTGGTGTGTCTGTGACTTCCGCTACTTCCTGAGCCAGCCTCAAGCGAACACTTGAGAAACAGCAGATTTTAGCACTTCCACATTGTCTCATATTCCCAGACCAGAGGTTGCCGCTTGGATTTGGCACGTATTCCCCGTGGTGTTAAACCACAGCAAGTAGCGCCATCTACTGTTGAGGAGGACTTGCCCAAAAGATTTTTTTTGTCTTGAGTATCAGCTGCTGGTATCCGCAGCCTCTGCGAGTACCGACACCTTAAAAAAGGTTGGTATCAGCCCAATACCCAATAATCCTACCACTGATAATCAGAGAGTGATGATATAAGTCCTAAACCAGTCCTAACTGTAAACTTAGAAAAGTTTTGTCCAGTCTTAAAAGCAGAGAGGGTGTCTGCCTCCCAGAATCTGGGTAGACGTTTCCAAAAGAGATGCATACTTGGTGTATATACTTCTGCATTGAATTAACAACCTACCCTGCGTGTGCTAGGACTGCCAAGCCCCTTACCTACTTGGAGGATGTACATGTTCGTTGACGTTGCCAATGTGCACCTCTTCCAAAATGTAACAATGCGTTGAAACCACATGAACTGTGGGCCCTGTGATTGGTCTGCTGGATTGTTATTCCCATTGTTACAACATTTACAGAACTGTCGTACAATCAGATAAACCAGCGGTCTAGGTTACACACGCTATGAAGCAAGCCCATCAGCGGGCAGCTCAAGTTGGAGCCAAGTGACAACCTCCGGTCTAAAAAGATGAGGCAATGCAGTTCGTCAAGTGTCCTCTTGAGGCTGGCTCTGATACCACTGGAAATCATATACACACCAAGCAAAAAAAGATGATACAGCAAAAACAAAACATGTCTATAGTCTGGTACAAAAATGGTCTCCCGTTTCATTAGGTAAATTCTAATGGCATGACTTTCAGCTTGAGATTTAACTCCAACTTGCTTCAAAAGTCTGTTTCAGAAACAAGAGACGTCACAAAAGCTATGTCCATTTATTATACAGTCTATGGTTTGAAGTCACCCCCCACTCTCACCCTGTTTCCTACTATATCAATTGCCCAGTTCTCAACAAATAGAAGCTAAAAGAGTCAAACAAATAACCTGTACTACGTGTAGTATGGGAGGTAGAGCCGTTCAGCTATTAGGGTTTCTCCTTTGGAATCATCTGCTTATCAGAGTTGGGGTGGCAGACTTTCTCTCGTCTTTTAAGAGTTGGTAGGTTAACACTTTTTGGAACAGGTTATTGTTAGGACTGGTTTAGGCTTGGACCAGCTCCTAGTTATGCTGCTCTAGGCTTGAAACTGTAGGATGACCTGGAACACTCAAGTCTTCACTCTCTGACCTCTATTTGTTTGCGTGTCACTAACTCTAAATCTTCATGGAGGTCTATCGGCTCTAGGGTCTTGTAAGTTCCTGTGGGGTCCGTGTTCAGGACTACCTGTTCACCTGTCAGTCATGAACATATCCGATCACTCTGTCAGTTCTTATCAGGCTGAGTTTCCAACACGGCTCCCCCTCCCTCTGGCTCTGCGGTGACCTTAAAGCTCTCTGGAGTGTCTCCAGGCATCAGCTAGAAGATCAGGTAAGTGTCAGGCTCATGATCAGGAAGATGTCAGATAGATAAACAAGGTGTTCAGTACACGGGCACTGTACTTTCCTGTTGATGGTCCAGCTGGTGAATGGGGGGGGATGGAGATTTCACGGCTTATTACGAGGCAGATTAGCTGTAAGGAGATTAGCGCTGCGGTCTAACAGGAGCCTGAAAACTCTTTTTCTCAGCTTCAATATTTGCTCCTGACGGCTCCTGAAGTGTGGCAGGACTGGGCTCTACAAGATGACCAGGGGTCCAAGGGACGACGGATCCACAGACACCAGGAAGCTTCCAGTCCACCAGGTAAAACTCTGTCACTTTCTGCTTTAGGGGAGGTAGGGGGAGGGGTGCTTTTGATCTAAGATGGCAGCTTACATGTTGCGTTCATCCTAACTTTCATTTGCTCTGGAGTCGGTTTGTTGAAACATTTCAGTGCTGGCTGAATCCTGAATGACTCTGTGAACTTGACGGCTGGTTTAACAGGTTGGCTCCAGTTTGGCATTTGATCCTGTGACCTTTGGGCTCTTAGTCGCTCAGTATCTAACAGTTAACGGCTGCTCAGTTTGTTTCTGCTCTGAACAGTTCAGTATCAGCAGCAGGGCTTGTAGTGATGAATGCTTAAATGACTCTTTGACAGATGTTTGGATCAGTTTCTGACTCACAGAACTTTTATTAAACTCTGACCTTCTTCCTGCAGCACTCCCGTCCTGCTCGAGTCTCAGAGTTCAGTAAAGAGAACCTGAAATACCTCGCTAAGCTCCTTACGAGGCTCCGCAGAGAGCAGCCAGCAGTCGTCTCCCTCCAGTTTTCACCTTCTCTGCTCTGAGGAAAGGCCCACCCCGAACTCTGACCTCTGAACCCTCACACCTGAACCTGTGAGAGGTCGATACATCAAAATTCCCGCGTGAGAGGAGCTGGATGACCTGAAATGAAGCATGGATCGTCTTCTATCTGATGGAGACTTGCAGTCATGACAAACCTGGAGTCTGATCAGATTTAGAGACCAAATTTAAGGAGGAACTCAGAGTTTTATGCATGCTGATGAAAAGTGTTTGTAAATATCATGTAGAGACGACAGAAGAGGAGGCACGTTTTGGTGTTTTTGGTACCAGACTGGTTTTTCATGCAGCCCTTTGAGGTGGTTGGTGGCTCCACACCTGAAGGCCCTCCAGAGTGTGCCATGTTTTCAGGACTTTGGACATGAAACAGAGCTGATGTGATCCAGATCAGTACCCTAGGACTGGAATGGCAGTGGGAAAGCTGACTTTCACGAAGACCGAGAGGGAGAAGCTAGCAGAGGTCCTCTGGCTGCTCAACTGGATCTCCGTAGTGACGGGGGCGATTCTCCTCAGCCTTGGTTTGTTCCTCAAAGTAGAGATCCAGAAATGGCAGGAAGTGATGTCAGAGCACGGGATCCACTATGTGCCAAACACTCTAATCACCACGGGCCTCGCAGCCTGCTGCATCAACTTCCTCGGTGGGAAGATCTGCCTGGACTGTACCGACACCAACAAGTTCCTTCGCTGGAAGCTGGTGATGATGCCGTACGTCGTCTGCACCTTCTTCTTCACCTCCTGCGTCCTGATGGGGGCGCTCATGTGCTACAGCATACGCAGCCACCTGGAGGAGTCTCTGCTGCTGGGTCTGAAGAACGCCATGCGCTACTATAAGGACACAGACACTCCAGGTCGCTGCTACCTGAAGAAAACCGTGGACCTGCTGCAGATCCAGTTTCAGTGCTGTGGGAACTCTGGGTACAGGGACTGGTTCCAGGTCCAGTGGATTAGTAACCGCTACCTGGACATGACCAGCAGCCTGGTGGTGGAGTAAGTGAAGCTGAAGTTATAACACAAACAGCCAATAATTTAATAAACACACTGTTACAGATAGTAGAAGATCACTCTGGATCTTAGTTTTTGGTTTTAGTTTACGGCTTAAATTACTGATACTGAAGGCAGATCCTGGGTCCCAAAATGTTGGATTTTGGTGAACCAGTTTAGACCTCTGTGAGTCCTCAACTCTATTTCCCTGCAGTGTTTCAGGACTCTAAAGACCACTTCTCTCTGACAGAAAACCGTAAACATATCACTCTGAAATCAGGCCACTGGTCCACTGCAAAGTAAAAGCTGCAGGGGTCGAAGGTCAGGGGATAAATCAGGCTTAAACAGCAAGGTTCAACCCAGGTAGAAGAGACTTGATGTAACCTGTCTGCAGGATTTACGCTGTGTCTGGGTTTTAAAAGGACAGAAGCAGTCAGCCAGGGTCCTGTCCTCAGTCTGTTTCAGATCCATTTACCTGATTATTTTATTTATATTTTTTAGAAACACCAAATCAGAAGAAAAGTATGACAGTGGAACGACAACCACCATGACAAATCATCTAAAACAAACTTGGTTATTTTAAAACATTCAAAATCACAAGAGGTCATCCCAAATTCTTCAAAAGTCATTAAAAATCTCTTACATATCCTTAAAATTTATACAATCAAAACAAATCTAAACCAATATTTAAAAATAAAAATAAAAATCAAACCGTACTCCTGAATATAAACAGCATACTATGTTTATTTATGACCATGAAGCATTTCTACGGGAGATGATTAGGGCCACTGGAAAAAATATTTAAATAAAAAATGTAGAAAAAAAAAAGTTTAAGTACTATTTTTTTCTGAGAAAAAAAATAAGAATTTGACTTTAATCTTATAAAAATAGTAATAAAATTAATCTATCTATCTATCTATATCTATATCTATATCTATCTATCTATCTATCTATCTATCTATCTATCTATCTATCTATCAAAATATATATATATATATATATATATATATATATATATATATATATATATATATATATATGAAAATAAACAAAAAATTAAAATGAAAACTTAATTTTTATTACTATTTTTTTCTGAGAAAAAAAATCAGAATTTGACTTTACTCTTATAAAAATAGTAATAAAATTAATCTATCTATCTATCTATCTATCTATCTATCTATCTATCTATCTATCTATCTATCTATCTATCTATCTATCTATCTATCTATCTATATATATATATATATATATATATATATATATATATATATATATATATATATATATATATATGAAAATAAACAAAAAAATTAAAATGAAAACTTAATTTTGAGTACTATTTTTTTCTGAGAAAAAAATCAGAATTTGAGTTAAATATCAGAAAAAATAGTAATAAAAATAAAAATGTATGTATGTGAAAAAATAGAAAATTAAAAAAAAGACTTCTTTTTAGAAGCCTCAATCCTTTTCCGTGCATTATGGACCATTTCCTGAGTCAAATAAATCAACCATGACTCATTAATTTTAAAGCGGGGATATTATTCTCATATTTCAGGATTTTAAAAGCCTCAGTGATAGCTCTGTTGTAGCTTTTTATGATTTATACCTCAAAGAATATATTCTTTATCAAAGGTTTGTGCCTCAGAAAGACGTTATTTTAGCCCCTGCCTGAAACACTTTATTTCAGCTACTGTCTCTTTAAGACTCCCCAACATTCTGGAGGCCTCCTCTACTACTGCTGTGCCAAAAAAAAACCAAAAAACAGTAATACTTGTGAGCCAGCTGATGAGTCCAGTAATGCCAGGTTAACAAATTCACCTACTAGTGATGTCACAAATTGAGCAGATCTTGTGTTTTTGTCTCATGTGACTCTTTGGCCAGTCAGAACAGCCTTGCAGTCTCATCCTGTTTGAAGAATATGAGAAAAACACAATTTAAAGTACATCACAACAAGCAGCAGAGTAGTGAAACTTGTTATAATAGTATTTTTTGGTAATCGTCTAACAGCACTCCCCCTCTTCCCTGCAGTCGTCTGAGGAGTAACGTGGAAGGTCGGTACCTGATGGACGGCGTCCCCTTCAGCTGCTGCAGCACGCTGTCCCCACGGCCGTGCATCCAGCACCACATCAGCAACACTTCAGCTCACTTCAACTACGACCAGCAGAGTCAGCAGCTCAACCTGTGGAGGAGGGGCTGCAGACAGGCCCTGATGGACCACTACACCGGCATCATGCAGTCCATCGGCCTCACTGTGCTGCTCATCTGGCTCTTTGAGGTACTGGGTCCCCCAAAAACCACCAGCAGTTCATCTCCAGTTAGTGTCTGATTCACTGATGCTAAACTTTTCCTCTGACTTCTTCCTGTGTGTCTTCCTCATCAGCTGCTGGTTCTCACAGGGGTCCGGTACTTGCAGACAGCCATGGAGAATGTGATCCGGCTTGGTGATCCAGATCTGGAGTCAGACGGCTGGATCCTGGAGAACAGTTTTGCAGAGACGGCTCGCTCCAACTTCAACATCATTAAGAACCTGGGGAAGTGTTATCAGGTCGACGATGACGACCCCAACATCAACGTCCCGACCGCCAGTGCTGAGCAGGAGGTACCGTCCCGCGGGGTGCAGATACCTGTGACCAGCTAGAACACAGCATGAAGGGTCAAAGACTTGGACCAGCAGAACCAGACCTCTGGTGAGACTCTGTTGGTTGCATCCCAAGATGCTGAGAGTTCCTGAGGAGGCTCCAGAAACAGATTCTGCCTTCAGAGAAAAATGAAGTCCTCCAGGTAAACTTCCTGAGAGCAGCCTAATCAGCTTCTTCCGAAGGGTTTGAACTTTGTGTGTGGTGGTCCAGACGATGAGCTGTGACACAGAAAGGTTTGGTCTCAGGTAGAAATGCTGTTTCAAACTCAGGGTCACATCCTGCCATGTGGACCAGTGTAACTGCTCTGTGATTGGCTGGTCACATCAAACACTTAATAAAAGTCTTTGAAGTTAAACCTGTCTCTCTCTGTTGTGTTACTTCCTCACCAGACGCATCACTTCCTGTTTGCCTTAAGCTTCCTTTCCTGTTTCCGCAGCAGCTGCGTAATCACCTGAGAGCTGATTGGAGAGAAAAAAAACAAGGTTAAATGAAAGGTTGAATGTATTTGTGGCTATGGTAATCAAAACTACTGCTGCAAAAAACTGTTTTCAGTTTCCATTATCAGTAATACTAAAATTTTCCCTCATCTGTTTTGAACGTTAATTTATAAACAATAAGATGCGTAATGAATCATTCAACAAGACTATGTGATCTTAACTATCAAAATATAAAAACATCAAGTTAATGGATCAAAAAAATATTTTATCACCTCATTGGTCTGAATTAGTCAAAAGTGTAATTTCAGTGATTCACCAGCAGGGGGAGACAGAGACTAGCTGTGCTCTGAGCTGTCTGTGGTGCTGAAAATAGTACTATAACTTTATCACATTTGTCTTAATATCTGCACTACAAATAAAAATTACATTTTAAATTCTACATTATAAGTCACACCAATACCACAATGTAAATATTACTCATACCACGATTTTATAAAACTGATGCTCTGCTTTAAAAAATGCCACAATTAACACAAATTGAATATAGTATCGCTAACTTTCAGTGCTGGTTCATACTGGTTCCTAAAGATCTCTGTATATAAACATCATAACAACTTTAATTTTTGTTTTATCCTATTTACACCTACATGTCACTAATGCTGTAACAAGCCAAATAATCCCCCTGGGATCAGTCAACTTTAATCTTAGTTTATCTTACTGTAATCAATACAGCATAAGCGATGTAAAAACAAACATCATAAATATTTCTAAAACTGTTATACATCCAGTATCATTGAAAAATCCCATTCATACAACATCCAGAATACTTTCAATAAAACTTTTGTATAAATACATCCAATAAATGAAATTTGATTTGATTTGATTTGATTTTGATTTAACTCAAACATTTGAAAATTGTAAGTAGAAAAATAGATTGCGCAATTTGTTGCCCAAGAGCAGCGATGTCACATTAGTTCAAAGTCTTGTAAACAAGAACAACAAGTAATTAAAATAATTAAATACAAAAATATGTAAACATACCTACAGTGTTTGAGAAGGGACAGGAGGAAGCTAAAGCTTATATTAACCTGCCCCTAACTACTGAAGCACATTAATGTATTTTACAGAGAATATTGTTGATAATTTTTTTTTTTTTAAGCGAAAATATGGCAATATCATGATATTCGTTTAGTCAGGTTTACCCTTTAAATACTAGAAACACGTTATTACAAAATGCTTATACTGCACTTTGATGTTAACAAATGCACAAATTTAATCCTGGCCATACTCTGTGAGACACATTTAATTTTACAGTAAAGATTAAGCTGTTTAACACAGTAAAATACTGGCAATGGCAATTTTTTCTTCTTTTTATTTTTTTTATTTATTTATTTTTTTTACCCAGGAAAAGCCTACTTGAGATTCAAAATCTCATTTATAAAAGTGTCTTAGCCAAGACTGGCTGCAGCATGCTCCAGCAAAATTACAACAAACAACAACAAAATAACTCCAAATCGCAATAGAAATAAGTCCAATAGCATCAAATTCTATCAATATAACAACTAGAGATATCACACACATGCTGTTTATAATACAGCAAAAACTGCCAATACTACATTCATAGCACTTGTAAAGCAAAATTTTATTATCTATTTATTTTAGTAAAATTATATTGAATAAAGTTTTTCATAAATTAAATCACTCAGAGTATTTAGGACTTTGGAGTGTGTGCCTCCATGTGTGTGTTTACATATTAAATACTCTAACAGGAGTACTCGGTAATTACATCATCACTTTGCAGCCAATCAGAAAGAGAGCTGGTTGTTATAGTGACGACCATGTGCTCCTCTGTGCCCCAGATTACTCTACCTCTGACCCTCCTCCTCCTCCTCCTGCTCCTCCTCCTCCTTCTTCCTCCCTGCTTTGTTTCCTCTTTATCCCTTTGTCCTCTTTCCTCTTCCTCTATTCATCTTTACTCTTGGTTTCATCCCTCCTTCATCCTTAGTTTGTCCTTCACTTCAGTCCTTTCCTTCTGTCTTTCATTTACTCCCTTTTTCCCTCTGTCCTTCCCTCCTTGTTTTATCTCAACCCCCATCATGTCTTTCCTTTCTGTTCTCCATCGTTCTTTTATCTCCATCTGTTCATCCCTTCATCTCTTCTTTTTCTCTGTGTCTGTCCATCCACCTCTTTTTTCCTCCTCTCCCTCTTTCTCCTTTCCCCTTCATTTTAAAGATGTCTCCTGTTATGTAACACCCCCTCCTCCTCCGCTCCATCGCTTCCTAAATCAGAGCCACCAATCACAGCTTTTGATATACAGTGACATCACAGCCAAGGGGCGGGGCCTAATCTGAATAAACTTGTTGTGTCTCTGTGAGTGTGAGCTCGTTGGTTGCTGTGGTGACAGGGATTAAATGGGATTAATGTTTGTTTCTGACTGCTGTCAGCTTCTCGTTCCCCACAATGCACCTGGAGGCAGAGAAAGCTGTTACATAATGGAGAGTGTGAGCAGCTCAGCCAATCAGGAAGCGTGATGTCACAGGGAACAGGAAGTGAAGTGAGGTGGAGATGTGCGTCCTGCCCAGAGTTTTGTCTGACAGGTTTGTCTCTCTGGTAGACCAAGCAGGAAGCTTTCACAAGGTGTGTGAGTGTGTGTATGTGTGTGTGTGTGTGTGTGTGTGTGTGTGTGTGTGTGTGTGTGTGTATGTGTGTGTCACCTGGATGCTGATGCAGGAGTGGTTCAGCACAGTCCACCTTAAATTCGGATTACTGAACGTCAAACCTCATCCAGTGGTGTCATCAGTGAGAGTTTGACATCCCTAACAGAGAGGTCAAAGGTCAGACTGCCGTGTCACCTGAGACCAGGGCCTGTCAATCAAACTCTGAGCTGTTTCCTGTTTGAGCTTCAGGTCCCTGATTGTTTCTCACATACACCTGGCTGTGACGTCTTCACCTGGAAATTCTTCCACTAGCCTGGAAGGTATTCAAGGTCACCTGACACATCCTCAAGGTCACCTCTTAAAGCTTTTAAAGGACACCTGGAACAGCAGGTATCAGAGAAGGAGACGTTACCCTGTTCACTGGTTTAATGGTTCATCTTCAGGAGGCCATGAAGTGGAAGTATCCGTGAAGTATCTTGTGGCTTATTGAATTCACACTCCAGGCCTCCCAAGCTCTCTATAAACTCCTAAAGAGGAAGTGGATTGTTTTTGACTGTTTGCATTTATGAACTGAGAACTGAAGGTCAGACTGCAGACAGAGGATCTTATTATTACCATCTTTCACCAACTCACTGAGTCTCTCGACGTGTCTTTCTCCATCTTTTAATTTTTTTAAAATTTCTTTTTGTCTTTCTGTCTGTCCTAATATACTATCCGTCTTTCTGTTTGACTTCCTCTGCCACACTGTCTTTCTTTTCTTTCTGTATTTTTTCCTACCGTCCTTATTTTCTGTCTCTGTCTCCTTCCTACTTGTCTGTTTTCCTTTTCTCTCCTTGTTTTATTTTCTTTTGTCTCTTCGTCTCTTTCTTTGTCTGACTTTCTGTCCCTCTCTTTCTGTCGTTTTTCCGTCTTTCTGTCCAACTCTCGCTTTGTCAATCGCTTTCTGTCCTGTCTGTCTTTCTGTCCCTACCCTTCTGTCTCTTTCTGTTTTTTCTTCTTATTTTTTTTTTTTATTATTGTTGGGTTTTTTTTGTTCCTTTTCTATTCGTCATCTTTCTATCTTCCTGTCCATCTTTCTGTTTTTTTTTTTTAATTTATTCATTTTTTTAATGTATATTTTTTAGCATGTTTGTTTTTTCTGTCCCCTCTCTATTCCTCCCTTTTCTGTCCTTCTGTCCCTGTCTTTCTGTTTTTTTTTTTTTTTTTTTTTATATTTTTTAATTATTGTTGTTTTTTCTGTCCTCCCCCTTTTTGTCCTTCTGTTTCTGTCTTTCTATCCTTGTCTTTCTGTCCATCTGTCTCTCTGTTCATATCTTTCTGTCCTGTCTCTCTTTCTGTCCCCACCATTTCTATTTTCTTTCCTGTCTGTCTGTCCCTCACCTATTTATTTCTTTGTTTAGTTGGTCTGTCTTTGTCTGTCTTTCTGCCCTCTTCCTTTTTTAATTTGTGTTTTTTCGGTCTTTCTGTCCCCTTCCTATCTGTCCTTTTTCTATCCTCCTGTTGTTGTCTTTTCTATTTCTTGTCTGTCTTTCTGTCCAAGTCTCTCCCTGTCCATCTCTTTCTGCCCTGTCCATCTTCCCGTCCCCACCCTTTCTATTTTTTTGTCTGTCTTTCTGTCCCTCATTTTCTGTCTCATTATGTGTTTTTGTTGTTGTTTGTTTTGTCTGTCCTTGCCTGTCTTTCTGTCCTCTTTCTTTTTTTATTTTTATTTCTTTCTGTCCCCTTTCTATCTGTAATTTTTCAATCCTCCTCTTGCTGTCTTTTCTGTTTGTTTTTAATCTATCATCTTTTCTTTCTTTGTCTTTCTCTCCTTTAGTTTTTCTCTGTCCTTCTTCCCCCATTCCATCTGTCCCTTTTCTATCCTTCTGTCTCCGTCTTTCTGTCCTTTCATGCAGCTTTTCCTTTATCCGTCTTCCTGTATCTCTTCCTGTCTCTCTGTCACTCCATCTGTCCCTTTTTTTCTCTTTTTCTCACCCTGTCTTTCTCTCTGATTCTCCCTGCGTCTCTCTTATTGTCTTACTTTCTGTCACTCTCTCTGTCTGTCTCATTCGCTCCCTCTTTCCTCCTCTCTAATGAATGAAACGGTCATGGCGGCCGGCTGCTGGTTGCCCGGTAACCTGTCCTGAGAGTGTGGCGCTGCTGCCAGGAGGCGGTGAGCGGACGGACGTCTGAATGAACAAGGGGTCAGTGAACGCTGCATCTGCAGACTGCTAACAGGATCATTCAAACACACTAAACTTTATTAACATTCACAGGGAGGACAGGGCCTCTGCAGTGATGTCATCATGAACATGCAAACACACTCAATGCTTACACACAGATTCTCACCTGGACGTCTGATCAGGTTAAACACACCTTTGTGTTTCTTGTGTTTGTGCATCTAGAAGATTTCATGTTCAGCTGCTTGTCTGTGTGTGAAAACAAAGACGACAGATTCTTGGACACATCAGAGTGTGTGTTTGTGTGTGTCCAGGATGTAGCTGAGTGTGTGTGTAGGTGTGTGTGCTCCTTGATAAGTGTGTCCCTCCTCAGCAGCCGTACTCTGCTCTGTGTTCACCTGCAGGACGCCCGCAGCTCTCTGCAGGCTGCGTGATGTGTTCAGGTTCTGCTCTCCATGAGGCGTTCGCTGACCTGCTGCTGCTGCACGTGAACCACAGCGCTCTGTTGACATCCTGGGCCAATAAGACGGGCAGGAGGCTGACGAGAGCTGTGATTGGCTGCAGGCAGGAGTAGGGTGAGCTGACATCATCGCTGCTGTCGACTGAGAACCCTGTAAGTGTGGAGATACGGGGTTTCCCTTCAGGGATAACCCCCCCCCCCCCTCACCGCCCCCACCCCCACGTCCTTGTCATCTCTGTGCTCGGTCATGAATAAATGACGGGGGAGGGAGGGGGGTGCTGAGTGGAGCTGCAGCCTCTCTACATGCTGATGGAGGACGGAGGCGGGTGACAGAGGGCTTCGGGTGGGACAGGTGGGGGAGGGGTGATGGATCTGGTTTGTATTCAGCTCTCATCACCTGAAACGCCTGCATCCACTCTGCTGCTGTCAACACACAAACAACATACTACAACACACCGTGACACGCTTACAACATACGACACACACCAACACATTGAAGCTATACATTACAACACAGCCCTTTAAAACCACACACCATCACAACACACAACACACAACAAATCAAAAGCCCAAAACAACATACCATCTTACAACAAACAACAACATGCTAATACCCTTTATATGATGATAATAATATTGTCAAACATCTAATAGTTATTAATTGTAAATTAAATAAATAAGGCAGATGGCAAATTGCAAAACACACTAATTCCTACCAGCACACACAACAACATATAACACCACACGCAGCATAAACTGACGTTAAAACATGCAACAGTCAGTAAGGCTGAAATGATATCAATTCTTATTGTGATTCTTTGAATTTTTGCAATCTTTAGTTCGCTTTTTTAAAACCAGACTAAATGAAAAAATTAAATGGGGATAACAAAGTCCACAGGCTTTATTATATAATCACATGTGAGCCAGTTTTTGGATTTATTCAGGAGATCTGACATCTCAACTTTTTTCCAATCCAGCTTATAAACAAAGACTAAAATGAAAGATTTAAATTTGAAAAAACAAACAAACATGATTTTTAAACAAAAAAAATCCCAATACCACGATACTAAATTTTTTCTCCCACACTAACAATCACACATTAACATCTTACAGCAACACGCAACTGTACATATAGAGATGGGTACCGAATTAGGTACTTTTATAGGTACCGACCAAATTCTGTCAAAAGTACCGGGTACCGATTCTCGTAGAATCAAAAGGTACCATGTTTAGGTACCTAAACACATCCTCAAGACTGTGAGACAATGGAAGAGTAGGTAGGACATAAACACAGTATTGAAGGAGTATATATTGAAGAATAAATATGTTAACTTGATAAAAAAAAAAACATTTCCTTGTTAAACAAATTTATATATTTTTTACCATATAAACATAAAAAAGTACCACAAATTGGTACTGTTGAGTACCGGTACCGATTTCCAAGTACCGGGTATCGGTACCGTGTGGTGTCAAATGTGAAAGGTACTCACCCCTAAGTACATAACACTGTACCAGATTTCACAACGGTGCAAAGACAATTGTCAACCTTAATATAGTCTGAAACTAAGGTTTATTCAAGGGGTTTAGCAGAAAAAAACCTGTTTACGGCCCGATACAAAAAAATGACTCCAGTCTGAACGGCTAATTTTGCTAACAGCACACACTATGCAGGTGGTGATTTTTCATTTTTTCTAAAGCAGCAATTTAGAGGATATAAAGGACGCTAGTTTAACCAAGAGGCACAGCTCAGAAAAAATGACACCTGTGCAGAAGTCTAATGGCTCTTTTCCTCTAGCACGCCTTGGCCCTACTCTACTCGGCTCTACTCAATTAGCAGCGTGTTTCCACTAGCCTGGTATCTCCTAAAACAAGACAATTTTAGTATCTACTCCACTCTGGTTCCAAGCGAGCTGAGTCGATACTATAAGATGACGTCACTGACTGCCGGCTACTGATTGGTTAGACAATGTCATCATCTATAAGTCATGAGCGCGGCGCCCAAAACAAGACAGACATAGGCAGACGAGAGCCACCCGGCATTTTTAAACAACTGCAAGAATGGTGTACCGACAAGTTTCTCTGTGGTCCAACGACGAGGTCCAGACCTTTTTGGGTTTGGTGGCCGAGGACAGGATCGAACGGGAGCTGGACGGAGCCACAAGGAATGAAATAGTCTACCAGGAAGTCTCGAGGCCAATGGAAGAGCATGGCTACCACCGGACTTCCCAACAGTGATGGGAGAAATTGAAAAAACTTAAAAGTGATTATTGGGCCATCAAGGAGGTCGAATCGCTGAAAATGGAGGTGGTTCGACCAAATGGAAAGACCGAAAGTCACGTACACACCCAGCCAAAAAAACAGACGTTTATGGCTTAACATATTTACAGCCTGGTTCAAAAAACAGTTTGGGTCTGAATCACTTTTGAAGTGAGTTAATTTTTTTCTTACTCAGCGGTTACGAAGTTATTAGGACTTGATTGTCCAATCAGAGACACAGCTCAAGTCATGTGACTGCAGCTGTTAGAAAGGAAGCTCACAGCCAGCGTCATAACCAATGTGTCTGCATCTGTGGACTGGCTTCATTTCACAGTATCAGGAGCAGACAAGCGATGTCGCAGAGGCTACGTCCATGTTTATACAGTCTTTGGTGGGTGCCCTACAGCTGTTTATGGAGAGGCTAAAAGCCCCGCCCCTTTTCCAATATGGCCCCTGCCATCGATTTGCTTCAAAACTCAGTTTCAGTAACAGATAGATGAAGTCACAGAGACTATTTCCATTCATTTAACAGTATATTAGATATTATCTGTGCGTTATCCATGTAAATACTGATAGCAATCTGATTTTAAGGTAAGTATAATGAAGGAAAAATGTAGGTGTCTTTATTATTTTTTTTTCCAAAGTAATAATAATAATTAAAAAAAACAGAAACAGTTTTTTGTGCCAGGTAATAAAGATGTTTAATAATAAATTTTGATTTTTCAATATGGGGATCCATGGGGTGAGACTCACTTTAGGAACTAGCCTCTACTGGACATTCCAGGTACTGCAGGTTTTGGCCCTTACTTTAGGTGTTGACTTTGTGGCAGGTTGTTGTGTCAGCAGCAGCAGCGATACGTATCAGGGGGTGTCAGGCCGTCGTTCTGCAGCATCATCATCAGGGGAACGTTCTGTCAGAAAGTGTGGTCAGCGTTTTTCTCCAGTTTCAGTTTGAGCATGTTACCCTGAAACAGTTTGGGGCAGAAACCAGGATTTAAGGAGGCTCTGTTAGAGGTTTAAACCAATCAGCTGAGACCTGCTTTCTAACACAGCAGTCTGAAAGGCAGAAGGCAGAAAGGCCACAACTGCTGTTAAATAAATGATACGAAGCATTTAATAAAAGCTGGTGCAGCTCTGATCTCTGCGCTCACACTAACCAAAGCTTCAGGGTTTGACTCCTCACTCTGGAGGAGGACTGTGCTGCTTCCTGTGTGACCTCTGACCTCTTCAGCTGTGCTGTTATGTGAGATGACAGAGGAACTCTCTGTCAGTTTGAATTCATCACGGCTGCTCTGTTTGAGAGAGGAGACAAACCTTCAACCCTCCATCAGTGTCCCCACTCACTTTCTCTCTCACACACACACACACACACACACAC
This sequence comes from Halichoeres trimaculatus, assembly GCF_033239565.1. Lineage (NCBI taxonomy): Eukaryota > Metazoa > Chordata > Actinopteri > Labriformes > Labridae > Halichoeres > Halichoeres trimaculatus. The sequence continues at coordinate 30,094,328 of NW_027437191.1, forward strand.
ACACACAAACACACACACAAACACACACACACCACCCCTTGCAGTGAATTAATTATTTAAAGCTGCAGAGCAAACAACCCCCACTTCAGTTTTGCTTGGTAAGAGCCATGCATTTGGTCCTGAAGGGGGCGCTGTAGAATGCTCCAACAGTCAGGACAGGGTTTATCCTCTGAGGAGCTGGAAACTTCATAAGAAGTAATACTTTTAAGCTAAGGTGTGACTGATCTCGACTTCATTATCTTGAAACTCTGCGGCGTTTCTACAGAAATGTTTATCAATGTGAATTGTCTCTGTTTATTAAACCAATAAACTAAACATGTTTGGATTAGCGTAGACAACCCAGGTAAGAAACCCCAGCACCTTCTGTCTGAACAGAGAGCCAAGTAACTAACATCCAAACCAGGTACCAACAGATGAGGCCTTCAAACAGGTTCAACAGGAAACAGCTGATGAAAGTCTCGTAACAACAGATTTTTGAAGCAGATCAGCTATCGCGGCCATATTGAAAGTGATAGGGGCTTCGAGTATTGGGCACACGTCAGTCATATGAGCTTAGCTGTGCCTCTGATTGGGTAAGCTTGTGATCTAAATATCTTCTGAACTGCTCAGTTAGACATTTTTTTGAACCAGGGTGTAAAAAGGTGAATTTCTGCATTCAAAAAAATTTGTTTTTTTTTTTTAAGCTTGGCGTGTATGTGACTTTCTGTACTTCCAGAGCCAGCCTCAAGTGGTCACTCGAGAAACAGCAGATTTAAGCACTTCCATATTGGCTAATATTTTTACACTTGGGGTTGCTACTTGGTCTAAGAGAAAAATAAATAGATAAATTAATTAATTAATTAATAGATAAATTAAATAAATACATTTTAAAAAATAAAATAAAATAAAAAATATAAGAATTTATAAATAAATAAATAAATAAATAAATACATGAAGTAATGAATTGATTTAATTAATAAAGAAATTAATTAATTGAATAAAAAAGTAGTTAATTAATTAATTAAAATAAAAAGGCAAATTCAAACTGTTGGACTTCTAAAAATAGTTTGATTTGATATGGAAAAAAATATTGTAAGGAATTAAACTGACCACAAACTGTTACTACTGGTTAAAGTTTGACACCAAACTCACCTCAAACACTGTTATAAGCGAAGACAGACTGACACACTGCAAAAACTGAAATCTTATCAAGTGTTTTTGTCTTATTTTCAGCAAAATTGTCATTGTATATTTAGTTATATTTGTGGCTATGATATGAGCCACATTAAACTGATTAGTCCAGAACAAGGTCTTTACTAAACTTATTTAAAGACAAAATGAGGTCTGAATTGCTTATAACAAGTAAAAAACAGTCTGCCAATGTAATGAGAAAATTTTGTTAAAAAATTTGCTTAAAACTAGAATAATGTCTCAATACTGGTAACTTTTCTCGTGTTTCATTGGCAAATTTTTCTGGAGGTGAATGTGGCTCATATTAAGTCTAAAAAGACATTTTCTACTGAAAATTTGACAAAAAACACTGATAAGATTTCATTTTTTTCAGTACACTGAACTAACCATATACGCTTCTATAATTGAAGCAGTAATACCACTGCTGGTAATTTAAGTAATTACAGACACTAGCTAACACCCTGAATCCGTACTGGCAGTGAAGTATCCACCGTTGACTGTCAGTAATCACAGCTTTCATTTACAGCAGTGTTAAAACTGACGGACCATGAACTCACCACACAGACTGTCACTACTGACAGTTCAGACACAACTCACTGACAGCACTGCTCAGAGGCACTGCGACAGGAATTGAACCAAGTGAACCCTTCAGAGAGAGAGGGAGGGATTGGATGATGCTGGAGAGAGAAAGGAGAGATGAAGGATGCTGGAGAGAAAGCCAGTCACGTGACACTCCCCGGCTCTCTGTCCAATGGAATGAATGGACTCTAAATAGGAGCCAATGAGGATGAGGGGGCGGGTATAAAAAGCTGAGCACCGCGTTAATCCGCAGCAGCAGCAGAGCGGACCTTCCAGACCACATCACAGCTCACTGAACGGACAGGTAGGTTCACCTTTAATCCGACCAATCACAGCCTTATATCAGCTCATCAATACGCAGGTTATCACTGTATGACGCAGCGTGAGGCGCGTTGATCAGACGCTGGAGGCTCTCAGTGTGATGGTGGGTCAAAGGAACAAAGGAGCAGGCTGCAGGCTCACTGTCATGTTTACTGTTTGTTTATCTGTTTGTTTACTCTTTGTGTATCGCTCGGTTATTAGACCGTCAGATGCAGGGGTCCTGCAGAGAGCCTGTCTGTCTCTCCGTCTGTCTGCCCATCTGTCTGCCTGTCTGTCTCTGCATCCAAACGACCTTCAGTCCGTCCTGTCTGCAGGTGTTGCGCAGTCAGCAGCGGACTGACGCAGATCTGCGGCCCCTCTCGTAAATCTTGCTCGGTGTGGAGGACGCAACCTTCAAAAAACGGACTATGCTCGATGTGTGATGCAGGTCTGAAGCGTTAAATGAGCAGGTCAGAACAAAGGGCCCTTAAATAAATCCACCTTAAATCCAGTCAGGCGTAAAGGGAGCCGCTAATCTGCATTAGGAGGACAGAGTGCGCGGTAGCTCGGCTCTCTGCGCACTGCTGCTCCATTCCCCTGATCTTATTATTGATAATTGATTGATCTGTTAGTTTCTCTCAGTCCAGCCTCCAACAGCTTTTATCACCGTGTAGATGTGGAGCCAACCGCGCATGCTCACGGCCATGAGTGTGTAAATATGATGACAGCTCGTCATTCCATTAACAGTAAATTACTGTGAATCTGCAGCTATGACCCGGGTCTGAGCCGGTCTGGACGACAGGGGCAGGGTACTGATGCAGCCCTGAAGGTGACCGGGACGTCGCGGTGCAGCGGCCGCGCTCTGAGGGGTTAATCCCGGCCTGCTGCTGCGTCACCGCGGCCTCCCGCAGATCCTAATCAGCCTGAGTCCCGCTGATCCCTCAGGAACCGAGCCGAGCCGAGGCGGGTCACAGACCGAGACCTCTGCAAGGGGGGCTGATGAGACCACCTCCAGCGCCTGATCGATTAATGATTGATTGATTGATTGATGATGGATTGATCAGAGGTCATAATGATGATAATAATGAAAATTATGTTTGAAAATAGCTGCACATCACTTTGACTGATCCTGTTCAGATAAAGCTTTTAATTTTTTTAATTAAAATTATTAATAAACATTTTCAGATCACGTGACATCACGTGATGTGATGACTCTCTTGATAATGAACCAGAATATTTAAGTGATTTCAATTTTGTGTGGCACTGTGAGTACTTCAGCCTCCCGTACTTCACTATATTTGGCTGAAACACTCTTACTTTAACACGTTTTTATTATGAGGGTTTATCTAAGAAATGATGAGTTTTAATTATATAGAATTTATCCAAAACTGATCATAAAGAAAATAAGTTTTAATAATTTGGAAAATTTAAATATTGTGATTTTATTTCTGTCTTTGTTTTTTTTCCCCTGTAAATTAATGGTTAAAGAGGTCAATTTTTATCATCTTAATATTTATCGTGATTATATAAACTCATAAATATCCAAATTTACCAGAATCATGGGAGAAATGTCAATCTTCACCTCCTTTGACGAGTGAAATAGGAGTTTGTTACCTGATGAGGACGATAAAGGTCGACTGCGTCTCTCCTGGTTACACTTCACCTGACAACCGTTTCTGACACCTTCAAACTTTTACCTCTGAGATGAATTTATCTGTGTGTTTGTCACGTTTCCGTCCCCAGGTCAACCCAAACGTAATCATGCCTTTCGGAAACACCCACAACAAGCTGAAGATGAACTACTCCTCCGAGCAGGAGTACCCCGACCTCAGCCAGCACAACAACCACATGGCCAAGGTACTCACACCTGAAATGTATGCCAACCTTAGGGACAAGGAGACACCCAGCGGGTTCACCTTGGATGACGTCATCCAGACTGGCGTAGACAACCCAGGTAAGAAACCTCAACACCTTCAGTTCAACCCTCCAAACCTTAAATGACTGGGTTTAGTCAGAGCCAGGTAACAAACATCCAAACCAGGCAACAACAGGTGAGACCTTTAGCAACAAGGTTAAACAGGTTACAATCACTGAGAACAGGTACTAATTGGGACTACTATAACTCAGGTCATTCACCCTTACCTGGAAAAGCAAGGGTTGACAGGTGACTGCCCCCAAACCAGGTGACACCTTTAACCCAGTATCTTACCACCAGTTAAGACCGGTAACCCTTCATAGAAACTACACACCTGTGTTAACTCTATAACTGCGACCAGGTGAGCATGTTCCCCACACTTTGTCGTCTCTCGGTCCCTTTGGGTCCCAGCGCTGTTGTTGTTCACCTTCACTTAGAGAAGATCTATTCTGGAGTTCAGCCGCTACTTGATATAAACTCTTTAATAGGATTGACTCGTTAGATCAGGTTAATTTTGTTCGTTAATTCCCCCCGCAGGGACGTGACGTGTCTCTGGCGTCTGATCCCCTGATCCTCCCCATCAAATCCAGCTTGATGGATTTAGCAGCATTTGTACAAAACCCCTCTGTCACACCATGCTGCACAAAAATTGAGAAAAGCACACACAAAAAGTCAACACAGCAGTCGTTGGTATTCTAGTTAAACCCATCGCGTGTCTCTGCAGGTCACCCTTTCATCATGACTGTGGGCTGCGTCGCCGGAGATGAGGAAACATACGAGGTGTTCAAAGAGCTGTTGGACCCCGTGATTGAGGACCGCCACGGAGGGTACAAACCATCAGACAAACACAAGACCGACCTTAACTCCGACAACCTGCAGGTAAACAACCAAACCGTGACTCTACAAGATAGCGTGCATTAACCAACAATGACTTTACTCTATCCTCAGAGTCATACAGCAGCGGTACCAGCTAGGCTCATTGATCTCAACTACCAAAATGTGCAGGTTGACAATCAACAAACCTTACCCCAACAACAAAAACCTGTGCTAGACCAACATACCTTGAACAAAGCTACGAAAATTGACAGGTAGATCATCAACAACCAGACCCATATTACAAAAAATGCGCAGGCTAAACAACAAAAACTTGAGCTCAAAGCGAAAGAAAACCTGACCCCAACTATAAACCCTTGCAGGTAGACCAACAACAACTGGAACGCAACCCCAAAACCTGTACTACACCTACAACAGCTAGACCAAAACTATGAGAACTGGCAGGTAGACCAACAACAACTACAAAATGTGCAGGTAAAACAACAACTTGGCCTCAACCAAAAGAAAACCTGCAGGTAAACCAAAGAAAAACCTGATCCTACATCAACAACATCCTTACCAAATCAATGACACTTGACAGATAGACCAACAACAACCTGACTCGTACTACAAAAAGTTGTGGGCTTAACAACAACTTGAGTTCAACCAAAAGAATATCTTCAGGTACACTAATGTCTGGACCCCAACTACAAATGCATGCAGGTAAACCAGTAACAATTGGACCACAACCAAAAAAGACCTACAGATAGTCCAGCAATACACCTAACCCCAATGACAAACCCCTGCAGGAAAACTCCCAAAAACCTGATCTTGTCAACAAAATTGTGGGAGTAAACCAACATCAACCTAGCCTCAACCAAAAGAAAACCTGACCCCAACTACAAACCCTTGCAGGTAGACCAACAACTGGAACATAACCCAAAAACCTGTGCTAGACCAAAAACACCTTGACCAAAACTATGAAAATTGATAGGTAGACTACTACAACCTGACACATACTACAATATTGTGCAGGCTAAACAGCAACAACTTGAGCTCAACCAAAGAAAACCTTCAGGTACACTAACATCTGGACCCCAACTACAAATGCATGCAGGCAAACCAACAACAAATGGACCATAACCAAAAAAATGCCTGCAGATGCTCCAGCAATACACCTTCCCCCAATGACAAACCTCTGCAAGAAAACTACCAAAAACCAAAATTGTGACAAAATTGTGGGGGTAAACCAACATCAACTTGGCCTAAACCAAAGAAAACCTGACCAAAACTACAAACCCTCGCAGGTAGACCAACAACCACTGGAACGCAACCCCAAAACCTGCGCTAGACTGATAATAGCTTGACTAAAGCTATGAAAATTGGCAGGTAGACCAACAGCAACCCGACCCATGCTATAATTTTGTGCAGGTAGAACAACAACTTGGGCTCAACCAAAAGAAAACCTGCAGGTAAACCAAAGAAAAACCTGATCTTAACTACAAACCAACAACAACTGGAACACAACCCCAAAACCTGTGCTACCCCAAAACCTAACAAGAAGGAAACCCCCCAAAAAACAGCAGGTTAATCAACCACCATTCGACCTTATCTATTAAAATGTGCAGGTATACCAACAACAATCTGACCCAGACGACAAACACCATACAGGAAAACCAACAACTGGACCACAACCAGAGAAACCTTCAGGAACACCAAAGACAAACCTCTTCTGGTAAACCAACAACAGCAATCATCCCAGATCCTTTTCTTTTCTCACCGGTTTAATGAGTCCTGTCTGACCTTCAGGGAGCAGCCATTTTGTCTCATAAGCTCCTTGTGGTGTCTTTGGTTTGTTTCCTGCTGTGACGCGACCTAGTGCCAGGTCTTGGTCTACGGCTAATCTAAACCTTTTCCTTTTAGTCTATTTGGAGCGGTTAATACACAAGCTAGATTCTGCTGGATTCTATTTCCTGTTGGACCTGGTCGGCATTTTCCTGCGTCTGTGTTCTGACTCTGATGTCTGATGTTCTTCCCTGGTTTTCAGGGTGGAGATGATTTGGATCCAAACTACGTCCTGAGCTCCAGGGTCCGGACCGGAAGGAGCATCCGTGGCTTCTGTCTGCCACCCCACTGCAGCCGTGGAGAGCGCCGAGCCATCGAGAACCTCTCCATTGAAAGTATGACATTACACCTTAAAGAATCCTGGCCCCAGAACCGAGACCACTTGCTGCAGCAAAAGACGTTAATGAATGCAAATGTAGCCTCACTGCACACGGTCCGGCTTGGTTTTGGTGTGTTGTGCATCACAGGATATTAAGACTCACTAACTTTGTAATGTTTATCACAGTCTGGGATATTAATAACAATAATAACAGTCTGTCTGGGCTGTGGTCACTGCGTCTTATCAGTGTGGGCTGTTATTGATCTCCACACTGAGCCTCACTTTATTAAATCTTCCTGTGTAGGCACTGATGGTGCATTCAGGGACGCTGATGATGATGGAGGTGTTTTTCCTCCTGCTGACTCACTGAGGTTGAAGAGGAACGGTCTTCATCAGTCTGCTTTTACTTAGACTGCAGCTTTATTTAGATATTCTCCCAGCATGCCTCAGTGAGCGTGTCAGTGAACGCAGCACTCTCTTATGTAACTGTGGGCTGTGTGTCGCCCTGCTGAGACTCTTAATGAGGCTCAATCTAAAACCTCTTTCATATTCAAATCAGACCGAGGAGAGTCCAACTGAACCGGACTGAACCGGACCAGCAGGCTGGGCTCTCTGACTCCCCCTGGTGTCTGAAAGACGCAGCACAGACAGACATTTACATACCAAAAAAAAAGAAAAGAAAACTGCGCAGTAGGCCTTTCAAACTGAATTATTTATGTTTTAAAAGAAGGAAACCAGTCCTTCTTTAAAAAGGGACCAGTCGTCTTCCAGGGAGTGGTGGTTTTATGATTTTCATTTATTATAGATCATAATCTGTCAATTGAAAGAGAAACGCTGGTCTGCAACAATGTGAGGCGACTTTGTAGCATGGCAACAGTGGATGAGGCTTCTGGAATGTATTGTCACAGCCAATTAGTCTTTTCAAAAGGTTTTATCCATCAATTTCTAACAGAGCATTTTGGGTTTACGTACATATTTTGGTGTATTTTTGAGTTTGAATCAGTGATATAATTGCTTTAACCCTGAGTTTCGCCTGTCAGGCAGCAGGTGCCTGCCAGTCCTGGCGTTGGGTTTACATTTACCCCATTGTGTCTCCTCAGGTTTGGACAGCCTGGAGGGAGACCTGAAGGGGAAGTACTACGCTCTGAAGAACATGACAGAGGAAGAGCAGCAGCAGCTGATCGATGACCACTTCCTGTTTGACAAGCCCGTCTCCCCACTGCTGCTGGCGTCCGGTATGGCCCGCGACTGGCCCGATGGCCGTGGAATCTGGTGAGTACAGTGACCTCTTTAAAGTCAGAAGCAGTAACTTCCTGTGTTAAGAAATTAAAAGATAAGTAATTACATCCTGCAGTCCCCAGAGTGTCCACTAGAGGCTGTCTGAACTGTGTCCGTCCCCCATAGAGCCTCATGTTAAATGGTTATGAATGGTCTAATGTGCCTTATAAGGCCTCTGTTCAAAGCAATGGTTAGGCACATTGAGACTACTGACACGCTTACACAGGATGTGAGTGTAATAACCACTTCCTGTTTCCCAGAGATTAATCCCTCACCCTTGTCTTCAGGCACAACGACAACAAGACCTTCCTGGTGTGGGTGAACGAAGAAGATCACCTGCGTGTCATCAGCATGCAGAAAGGAGGAAACATGAGGGAAGTGTTTACTCGCTTCTGCACCGGCCTTACCACGGTAACACATGCACTTCCTGTTTCACTCTGTGACATCACAAAGGAGGACTCTCTTTCACCTCACTCACCTCTTTCTATCTCTGCAGATCGAAGGCCTTTTCAAGGACCGGGGTCATGAGTTCATGTGGAACGAACACCTGGGCTACGTGCTCACCTGCCCGTCCAACCTGGGGACCGGACTGAGAGCCGGAGTCCACGTCAAGCTGCCCAACCTCAGCAAGCACGACAAGTTTGGAGAGGTCCTGAAGAGGCTGAGACTGCAGAAGAGAGGCACAGGTAAACACAGGGACCAAGGGGTACAACACGAAGCAAACAGAACACACCTGGATCCTTTCTTAGAGTCAACTGGCTCACATCGGGGCGACATCTTATCTGATCTGTCTGCTGAAGTCAAATGGTCATAATATTAGCAATGATGATTATTTAAAAAGCTAAGACAGGAAAATGATCCCTGCTGCAATTTTAATAAAATACAAGAATCCTGATGAAACTACTATGAGATGCTAATGATAAAGCTACACATGCAACAACTCTAAATTTACTGTAGATTTGCAGAAACTTAAAATGTTAATTTCACCTGAGGCAAAAAGGAAAACATTAAGAGAAAGGAAACCAGAGGGTAGCAGATGACGTCCATTATTCAGGGTTGTAAAGTTATTCCAAAGACAGCCTCCTGAGAAGAGATGCTTACAGTGTTAGCATCATCTGAGTTGTTAAGGAGTTATGTAATAGTTATAAAAGTTCTCACACTTCATCAGCTGATGACTTCAGGGCATCTTCAGCCATTAATTAATGACATAACAGTGCTTTGAATCAAATTTAAAGCCAAAATGTGAGCCTGACCTGATCTCCCCGAGCTTTAGAGAATAAAATAAAATAGAATATACTTTATTTATCTTATTTATAACTAATAACAACAATAATAATACATAGTTTATTATTATTATTATTATTATTATTATTATTATTATTATTATTATTATTATTATTATTATTAATACTACTACTACTACTACTACTACTACTAATAATAATAATAATGATAATAATAATGAATTAAAAAAAAAATCAATAAATTAAATAATAAACAAAAAAGAATTAAAAATAAAAATAAACTAAAAATAAATAAATTAATAATAATTGATCTTTATTCAAAACTCCATTTATCCCTGAGGAGATAAACAAGATTTGATTTTAGATTTGATATTGAATAATTTAAAGAAGATTATGAGACAGAAACCTTTTTTAAAAATAAAAAACAAAGAGCTTACCCCCTTAGCCCGACTTTTATTTTAGTAAGGTTTACGCAGACAGAAATAGAGAGGAAAGTATTTTTGAAGAATTAGCCAATCAGAGCTCTGCATCACTTATTTTCAGCAGAGAAAAACAAATCAGAAAATGGAATAACAAAATCATAGCTCCTTAAAAAAGTACTCACTCAGATTATATATATATTTTTGCTTCCATTTTAACTTCCTGAGGATATTTATTTAATCAAAATAAATCATGATATTGGTGGTTGGAATTTTTTGCATCATGAAATATTTCATTTTTGCTTGAATTTATGAAATTTCACCTTTAAAGCTAAAAAAAAATATTGATTCTTGAAATTAAAATCATCTTGTTGGGCAGGTTGAATATTCAGGATGTTATTTTCTGTTTATACAAAGATTAAATAGTTTAATGGTGATTCATTATATGCATTAGTCAAACTGAACTGTGTCCTGTCTTTTAAAGACTTGAAGAGTTATGGATAAAGGGACAAGCCTCCCAGAGAGCGATTAGTAATGTCTGATGGTTTCCATATTGATGATAAATAAACATCATAAAACTAGTCTATAATTGACTTGAATCTGGATGATACACTATCCTCTGCTCTCCCTTTGACATCACTTCCTGTCTGTGTGTTCTAGGCGGCGTGGACACAGCAGCAGTAGGCGGCGTCTTCGACATCTCAAACGCGGACCGTCTGGGCTTCTCAGAGGTGGAGCTGGTGCAGATGGTGGTGGACGGAGTCAACCTGCTGGTGGAGATGGAGAAACGTCTGGAGGGCGGCGAGAGCATCGACGACCTGATGCCCGAGCAGAAGTGAATGCAGCAACTGTAACCTGACACCTCCTCCTCCTCACCCCTCCTGTCTCCCCTACACCCTCCAAACTCCCCCCTCACTGTATTAATGAGCCGTCCTGAAGCTGCGGGACACTTAGAGCCGCTCAGTTAGACTGCAGTCTTCCAACATGTGAAGAGTTTTCTATTTCCTGTTGGACTCATCTAACACCTGAAATACCTAATAAAGTCTGTGTGGCCCCCATACACACCTGCTGCTCACCTGTCCTCTTTCTGCACACACACACACACAAACACACAAACAGGCCAAATGGAAACATGATGAAATACTTTAAAGGTGATAAACTTAAAAATCAGATGATCAAACCTACGTCAGAGTCTCTTTAAACAAAATTAGAAAACTTAAAGCAGGTGTATCTGAGTGACGTTGATTTCTCTGTACCTGTCTGTTACGGCTGTGAAACAGTTTGTGTAGTTAATAAAGACCTTAGACTCACGGTGTGATGTGTAGCTGTGACTCTTCATTCAGCGAAAACTATAAATGAAAAAATATCTTAATGTTGAGATTAGAAAAATATATGATTATAATCTGTGGGGAAAATACAGTAAATACTAACCACTGTAGTTCCTGTGTTTGTCCACTAGAGGGAGCTGACAGCTCAGCACAGCAATGACTCTGGGTAAAATGGAGGCAGTGTATCTGGAGTCAACATGCATATTTCTAACAGCTGAAGCAGTTTACCCGAGGAATGTAAACCAGGCTGTGGTTTATATTCAGCCTGAGTCTGTTTCTCTCTGAGGCTGCAGGTTTTATTCTGACTATAATTCATAAAGAAGATGATCTTTAGATAAGGAACTCAGAATGTTTTGAAATTTCAGAGCTCTTTAGTTGTATTAATCCATCAAAAAGTTGTTGTTGGGGGTGTTTGACAGATTTAAGGCAGGTTTAGTGTTTGCACATCCAGGGAGCATCAAGGGAAGGGGGAGCAAACTAACTACAAGCATTCCACTTTCACGCCACTCTTCCTCCCACACCCTTGGAAGCAAACAACATAAAAACAATACTAAATAAACACACTGTATCATGAACACTGTATTATGAATTGGTGGTTGAGCAAATACTGTCATTACTTTTTGCCACTCTCTGCCCCGGCCTGATACGCAGAGGTGGAATGTGCTGGACTTTAATCTGCTGATTAGTTACATATGAAAGGGAAAAGTGTCAGACTTCTGTTTGTGGATGTCATTTGATATGACATATGATCAGGTTGTTCCTGGTGTCGCTTTTGCTGTTAATAATTAACTACTGATGCCCTAGGCTTTGGATAAGAAAACAAATATGTTAAATAAAATAATGGGGGTAGGACGGTATGAATTTTACAATTTTTGGGTTGCCATTCGATTTAGATTTATTCCACATTTTTGCGATTTTCAGCTCTCTCCTTTAACACCAGACCAAGTGAGTACATTCTTAGGATTTATTCAAAGGATCTGACATCTCAAATTTTTTTCAACCCAGCTTATAAAAAATGCTAAAATGAAGGACTTACATTTGAAAAAATAAATAAATAAATAAATAAGAAGTAATAAGAAGTAATAATAATAATAATAATAATAATAATAATAATAATAATAATAATGATAATAATAATAATAATAATAAATTTTTTCAACAAAATAGCACAATTTAAAATAGTTTTAAAAAAAATCTGATACAACGATACTACGATTTTCGTGCCACCCCTATAAAATAATCAGTCCCCTAATTTGAAGTAAAAAAAATAATAACCAGCTGATCACCTCTGGTATAATTTCCTTATACCAGAGGTGAGTGAACTAACATCTTAGTTTTTTTAGTTTGAGCACAGTCATCACAGTCTCAATTTTATTACATGTATGTATTTAATTTTAATTTTTATGGCAACAACAATGGGATTTAACAAAGCTTTTTACTTGCTGAAATGTACCAAAATTAGCTCAAAACTATTTTTATTTCAATATCTTTAAGTTAGGAATAAAAACTTTGTTTCTTAAAAAAACATTTCTTTAAAAAAACTCGACAGGATCCAGGATAGTGCCCTGAGGGACTCCAACTGTCTGAACCAGGCCTCCTCTTCCTGCAGAGACCCTTCCTATAATAACAGGATCTATCTGAAGCTTCCTGTAACATATTTTTTTCAAAGCTTTTTGACCATCAACTTTCTGCTAGCACAACTTTCTGCTAGCAACATCTGTTGCTAACAGAAAGTATATTTTGTTGAATCAGAAACACACCCAAGAGGTGTAACTGAAAATAAAATACATTTTTACTGACCAATGATTACAGTACACTAAATTCTCTAACATGCTAATTCACTTTATTAAAGATTCAGTCGACTAACATGCTGAAAAGCCAACATGCTGATAAGTTCAAATGCTAACTTATAGATTTACAGATTCAGTACACTGATGAGCTAAAATGCTATAAATAAACACTATAAATGCTAACACAAAGACAGAGTTCAGGGCTTCAGTCCCATCTGATTGATCTTGTTGTTGATCCATTTCACTTTGACTTTGGAGAAGAACGGAGGGCTCTGATTGGTGGATGCATCGAGGAGGCGGTTCTCCTCAACACTTCGCCTGATGGAGCGTATGTCAGCAGCTGATAGGCCGGATTTCAGAGAGAGCAGCGCTGACACGTGAGCATCGCTGAGAAGAGAGAACGCAGAGGTCAGTTCAGGTAACACATCTGGTCAACATCTGCAAACTAGAGACAAACTCAGCGACCAATCAGAGAGGAGGAAACACTGCAGAGACAAAACATGAAGAATTCAAAGAGAGAAAGAGACATGATCCCATGAACAGGACTCCTCTCAGTGTTTTCTATTCACCACACACAAGAGACACCTGAGCCCTACCCTGCCACACCTGTGGTCTCCCTAGCAACCAGGTGTTTCTCACAGTAGAGATCCAGGTCACACCCAAGTCAGTGATAATATAACAGATTGAGACAGAAAGACTTTCTCCAGGAGGACAGGTGTGCACAGGTTAACCTGACTTTCTGCCAACACTTTTCTTTTACTGTGATGACTAAAGAGGGATAAACCGGTCAGACGAAAAGAGACATGATCCAATCTATGAGCTGAAATCAGATTTTTTCTGTGAGGAGAGGATAAATGATTTCTATTACAATATGGTTTTATAAAATTGATCTGAAGTCGCTGAAAATGTCTGATTCTCTCCTGCTGAATGCTAATGTTTCCCTTCACTTTGCTTCCTTAAACTGATGTGCTTTGAATATCAAACACTGATGACGTCATCAGCTGACAGCCAATAAAAAGGCTCCTCTGATGCATGAACTGTGATTCACATCAGGAGAAAGAGCCTGGGCACAGAGTGAATGGAAACAGCTGAGAGTTAAAGTAGACAGCAAACAGAAACAGACAAACAGCATTCAGACCGGAGGACGGGGACCAAACCAGTTCATGTCCTTAAAGAAAACATTAAAAGGTCATGCTAATGCTAAAAATGCTAATGCTGTCACACTCAGGCTCTCTGTTGTCTGTACCTGAGGTCAGGGAAGGTTCGAGCCAGGCTGACCATCTCCAGTTGGACACTTCCTGGGTCCTGCAGTTGGAGGATCTCAGCCAGGCTACAGATCATCGTACCGAGCCATTGAGTATCTCTGCAGCCCTAAGGGGACACAACCAGGACTGTTAAAGTCCAGCAGGATCCCTTCATATCAGGAAAAAGGTGACCTCTCTTCAGCATCTCACCCCTTCATCAAAGAAGTTATTGATCTTCCCAGCATCCTCAATCATCCGGTGAGCCCCGCCCACCTGCTGCTCTCGGCTCTTAGTCCTGGTCTTCATCATCCTCTTTACATACTGTAAGACCAGGTCCTGATGGAGGACAGACAGCAGGGCCTGGAGGAGCAGACAGGTTCAGTAACAGGATGTAAATTAAGCAGACTGACAGGTAAACAGTCGTACCTGTCTGCAGACTGGTTTCAGGTCAGCCAGGTCTCTGAGTTGGTCATACAGAGAGTCCAGGAAGGAGTCCACTACAGGACGTGAGCCGTCCATCCAGGCTGTCGTCCATAGTTGACTAAAACACACCTGTACACACAAACATCCACAGACATTGGTGGATAAATGAGTTACTGACATTGTAGATGGACCAGAATGTTAGCATGCTAACACACTCACACTGATTGTGTGTGCTAAACTTTTTAATATGCAGCATAGGCTCATATCTGTTAGCATCTTAGCACTACCTTGACCAATGCTAACTGGTTACATTTACAACTTAAACATCTCAGTTTAACATGCTAAGATGGACATATTTGAAAACATGAATGAGATGCTATACTGACGATGCTAATGAGCTTTGTTTACAGTATGATTGGTAACACCATGCTAGTATGCTAAATTGACTATTCCAACAAGCCCATGTTTATCGTGTAATCTGTAAAGCATGCTAACATGCTAACTGGCCATGTTTACTGGATGCAGCAAACCTTTAATATATGATATTAGCTAGTTAGCTGTTAGCACATTCAGTTTTCTATCAAAGGGTGCCTAAAATTTACTTGTAAACACAGTGTTTGTACCTTTAGCTTGATGAAAATGGGGCAGGTGAAATATTTGTACCCACAATCCCTCAGGGCAGTCAGAGTGTCCAGACAGCGATGTCTCTGCTGCTCTGACAGACCTTCTGCTTTACCTGTGATGTAATCCCTGGGGACATTTAAGACAGCCAATCAGAAGCAGAACAGTAAAAACTGTGTCCAATCAGAACTCACATTCTGTCCATCTGACATAAACATTTGTGAGGTATCTGTTTGATGTTCAGCAGGTAAACGTACCTGAACTGCTGCTCACACACCAGCTGAGCTTTAAGCACTAAGCGGATGTTTCCATGGTTTCCCTTCAAGAACTCCTCCAAACACTTCTTATAGCTGAAATACACCATGCACCTGTGTACCAACACCTGCTTCATCACACACAGCTGTATTCATGGGCTCAGTGGGCGGAGCTTACCTGCAGAGGAAGCTCTCCAGGTGAACTGTGAGCCTCTGAGCTTTAGCTGCGTCTTTTATCACAGAGCTGAACTCAGTCAGGGAGCCGTCTATCACCTGGGGACACAAACATTTAGGGAACAGTCTGTCACCTGCAACAAGAGCAGCGAGGAAGCAGTCTAAAATATGAAAACAAAACTTTACAGGTGCTGTCTACAAACTGCAAGTCAGATAGTCAGGGAGATGGCTATAACCTGGAACATAGACAGGGAGCTGTTTGTAACCTGGATCGTCTAACATCGGGACAGCTTTATGGTAAACGTTTAGTCTGCACACACTCACCTGTATGACGTCTATAGCCAGCGGGCTGAAACAGTAATGGTCGATGAGTTCAGGTGTTTTGCCGCTCAGCCAGCTCTCCTCTTCTTTTTTCAGCGCTGAATTCAGCCACAGCTTCACTTTCTCCTAAACAATGACACAGATTACATCACTACATATGTGATAGCTACTGTAAATATGTGATAACGACACTCTCACAGGTGAGAGAAACTAAAAAAGTAGTCTTTTGGGCTTGTATGCATGAAGAGCCATGAGTAAGGAAAATGGACTGTTACAGTGAATTATGCAAAGACAGTGGACAATCCTTTGGTAAGGTGGTGATGTGAAGCCACACAGCAAATTTAGATTTAGGAGACTCAATATTTTCATTGAACAGATGAGATAAGGGGGACAATCGAAGTCTCAAACCAGCGAGGCTCACTGCCATCAGTTTTACAAGTTTGATTCGCTCTTTGCTTTAATTTTTATTTTTCTTACAGAGGGTATTGATGATTAAAGACATTGACAATAAATAAAATCATAGATTTACATTTTTTGAACTAAATATGCATCACCTCTTGCAATAAGGCTGTCAATTTTTTTAGGAATTTGGCAGTTTTTATTATTATTTTAAAATGGTTGTTTTGAATTTGAATTTTACTTTTTTGAATTAAGAAAAAAACAATGCAATTATTTTGAAGATTTTGCACATTTTTGTAATTTAAAATTTTTTGAATTACTAGAATTTTTTTGTAAATTACTTTTTTTTTCAATTTCAATTTCAATTTCAATTTTTGGTAAATGAAGCAAATTTTGAAATAACATTTCTTTTTGAAAATTTATGAAACATTGGTAAATTTTTGATATTACAAAATTTTAGGAATTTTAACCTTATTTTTTCTTTTCGAAAAACTTTTGCAAAATCATAAAAACTAGAAAATTTATAAAATTTATGAAATTACAAATTTTTAATTTAAAAATATACATATTTGCAGAATTTATAAAAAAAAAAACATCGGACATCACATGTCCAATTCTATGAATACAAAAAATAAACTTAGCCTTTAGATGATTATTCACTAGATTTTCACTGTGTTTAGAATTTTATCCATTTTTTTCTTTACTGTGAAGATAAAGTAGATTTTGTGGCTCCTGAATGACTTGAATCCGGGTGAGCTGAGGCAAAGTAGCTCCTATGAGAGTAAAGGTTGCAGACCCCTGGTAAAATTAATGGACGTAGTCTCCCCAGCATCACACACCTGTTTCTGAAACAGATTTTTGAAGCATATTGGCTATTGCGACCACATTGGAAGTGGAAAGGGCTGCTAATACAGTTATACGGCGCCTGTCAGTCACGTGAGCTGAGTTGTGCCTCTGATTGGGTGAGCTTGAGATCTTAATGTCCACCAAACTGCTGAGTTAGAAACGGTACTGTTTGTTTAATGACTGAATGCGCATACGGGCCCTGGTTTTTACCTCTTTGTCGGTCAGGTACTGGTTCTCCAGTCTCTCAAGATAGTCCAGATGAAGCAGAGAACCCAGGCAGGCTGTCTTAATCTTCCCGTCAAGTTCTTCATGTTTTAATATTTCTCTGGAAACAAACATTTGAGATTACACCCAACTCTTATCTCAAACCTTTGACTGACTGTTGTTAGCATGGGCTAACTGAAGATAGCAGGGGCCTACATTGGGTACCAAGAACTTAATATTGGGGCAAAGACTGACAACAGGTTGAAGGGTCTGACTAATTGCAGGAATTGAAGGAAGCAGGGAATGACTAATAGAAGAAAATCACTTTAGGTACCAGGGGCTGACAGCAGGGGTCCTGTACTCACTCACATTGGATAGCAGTGGTTGATCCAGAACAGCATGTAGCTGCAGTCTTCTGTTTGTGGCCCTGAGGCTGCCAGCACGTTAAGTCGAGCTGAGAAACTGTGATGGTAGAATCCTGCGTACAGATTCAGGATGTCCATCTGAGGAGGGTAACAGTCCACCACCGTCCGCCTCACCATCAGCAGGTCCTCTTTCACACGCCGCCCCACACGGCACACCTGCACAGAGACAGGCAGAAGAAGTGTAGTTTAGATAAACAGTATCACAGGTTTTGATATCAACATGTCCCAGCTGTTCTCCCGAGTGACCCACCTCCCTCTTCAGAGGAGAAGATAGCCCCTCAGCTCCCTCAGAGTCCTCCTCAGCCGCCTTATTCAGTCTGGACTCCACCATCTTCTGCAAGAGTCTGTTGTGCGTGCTGAGCCACTTCTGAGGACGCCACACTGGGACTGGGTCTTCACATCCAGTCCAGCGCCTGTCCTGCTCCTCCTGTTGCTGGATGCAGACCACAGCACTCCTTAAGACCTCCATCCCCCCAGAGGAGGAGGAGGAGGAGGAGGAGGGGGAAGAGGGAGGGGTGAAGGTGTTGTGGATAGCCATCCATATCTGCAGTCTGAGAGCCTCCAGGTCTTTCTGCAGCTGGTCCTCTGACTCCTCACAGGGGGAGCCCTGACTGAAGAGCTGCTCCTCTTGGATGATCAGCCTCCTGCTGATCTCCTCCAACTGCTCCTCCTTCTGCAGAGCCTCCTCACAGTCCACCTCATCCTCTAAAAGACACAAAACATTTGCTTTACCCCTGTCGGTTCTTGGGGCTTTACAGCATCTCCAGCAACACAATCCATCCAATTAAATCTAATTTATTATTTTTCAGTGGTTATATTTACTAAATGTTCGTTCTGATTGGAAAACGTTTAGATTAACTCTGAGTGTTAATTTCCCGGCTCTAATTGGTTCTGGACCCATGGCACATTTGTCAGTTCTGTTGGTATGTGCTGGTGATGCCGACTTCTATTGGTTCAGTTTGGGTCCTGTTGTTGGTGCCACTCCCCCTGGTGGCTGACTGCAGTATAGGTCGAAAATTTAATCTCTCCAGTCATTCCACATGGGCTGTGGTCAAACTTTAAAAAATGAATACACCTTGCAGAAATGTTTCTCACATCTGATTGTTGTGATGATTTGATGATATTATTTGGCTGCCATGTATTAAAGTTCTTTACATCACATTCAACTGCTGTTCAGCTTTTGTAACCATGCCTAAATCCAGCCTTTCACTGTGACTGGGATTATCTGCTTCAGGAATTCCTACTCCTCCAGTCTCAGCACAAACCAGAGGATTGGTGAGGATTTCAGCTGGATTTTCCACTGACTGCATAATGCTATTTTATTGTTTAACAAAATCAAACAACAACAAGAAGTTTGTATTTTAGTCACCTGGCTTCACTCTGAGTCCCTCACAGTCTCTACTGCGCAGACTTTGGCTGCACAACGGCTGCCAATGGCTGCACCTGTGACGGGGGTATTTTGGCTTCAAAACCGCACGATGGCAAATGGCGGAGCCACGCTGTCCACTCTAGAAACAGTCTACGGTTTTGACCTGATGCCCCTTTTTAGTTCTGCTGGATCTGATTTGACGGCTGATTCTGACCTGCAGCGTGATCCTGGTTCTGCTGTCTGAGGTTCTTCCAGATCTTTGCAGGGTTCTTCAGTTTCAGGAGTCTTTTCTTCTCTCCATCCTGCTTCTCCTGGACACCTCCTGCTGAATATTGAACAAAAACTTCACTGACAACATGTCCACATTAATATCTTTTTATCCTTAAAGGAGGTGTGAGGACTAACAGGAATATGTAGCATTTTTGGGACACAGAGACTCCGTTACCCATGAGCACTAGCACCAACGTTGGGAGGATGTATCTCTCACAGGCAAATGAATGGTTTAAGACAACTTTACACAGACTGCATTTACTGATAGTCATGTAGCGCTGTTTTTAATAAATGTGACAACAGGAAAATTCGTACTATAGTCTGGTGTAGGGGAGACTGGGTATGGTTGTAACATGGGGAGAGTTGTAACACCACCAATTCCTCCAATCAGGGATAAGATAGGAGTCATATGATCATTTCAATATTTACCCACTTCTACCTTGATCACACATGGTGAATGTCAGGGCTGGAAACAGGTTCATGCAGATTTTATAGAGGAAAAAAAACTGATTTTGAAGTAAGAAAGTAAATTTTTTGACTAAGACTATATTTTGTTTAGTACTTAAACTATTCCAGATAAAAACGTTTTACTAATATATATGCATTTCTCCCATGCTAAAAAGGCACCACGCCAGGTGACAACCATTTGTCACCATTGTGACTTTGATTGAAATAATAAATACATACATATATATATATAGTTTTTGTTAGACCTATGCGTTCTTTACGCAGATACACTGTAGTGTTCGAGCATAGATACTGTTAAGGATGAACTCTTGAATCAAACAGGATGTGAGCTATTGTCAGTCACAGGGAGAGACATTGATCTGGATATTTCTATTTCAATAAACCTCTTTTTGAGGAGCGTGACCTCCTTTTTTTGCGTTTTTGTCTAACTGTTACAGCTTACCCCAGCTTGTGTTACAACCCACCCTGGTAGTGGGAATGGTTGTAACAAAGGATCACCATGTTTTTTTTTTTTTTTCGGTTGCTAGGCGCTACCCAAGTAGCTGCCTGTTGCAGCAGCTCTCTCGTCTTCGTCCGTTTCTTGTAATTTCTTCGTCTCTTTTTCGTCATCTTTGTATTTGGAGTGGATCATCACTTTTTATGGTTCATTGTCGGTCACAGACACCAAACTTTTTGTGGCTTCGGCGGTATTTTTTACTACTTTTCTCCTGTGTTTGTCTGGAGATCCTACATGTAACCACGGCTGCATTGTTTACATGCGAAATTAGCTATTAGCAGCCTGTAGCATGTCAATGCTAACTAGTGTAGGGCTTGATGATTTCCCTCGAGCTGAGGAGGAGGAGATGAGGACGACGTGTTGGTTCTCGGGTGTGAGCTGGGAGGTGACGACGTGGACCTGTCCTTCCATCCATCGTTGTTGGGAACGTGGGATCTAGCTCCGGGGGATGGACGAGCTAGCTGTGCTAATCCAGCGGCATCGTGCTGTTCACGGATGTGGCTGACGGAGCTGACATCGGACGCCGCGACACATCGGAGGAGCTTCGCCTGCTGTGAGCAGACAGGATCCAGGAGACAGAGACTGAACAGAATGTTGAAGAAGCTCAGTCCTGGACCCTGTGGAGGTGGAGACTGGCTGGGCTGGAGAGTGGTGGACGAGTGGTGGACGGGATGTCGTCATCTAATTTCTTATGGACTTTTTTTTTGCACTTTCTATACTCTTTCTTACTTCTGTTTTCTTAAATGCTGCGGTGACTCCTGAATTTCCCCTCGGGGATAAATAAAGTATTTTCTATTCTATTCTATTCTATTTCTATGTATTTGACATCACCTGGTGAGTTGAGTGATGTTCCTGCAGAAGTTTGATGTGGATACTTTGCATTAAAGTTTGAGAAACCTGACTCAAAATTTCAGCGAGTTAGAGGAGCTGAAGCAAAAAGTGTTGCAACCATACCTGGTCTCCCCTACAGAAGGTGAGAAGAGTATCTTTGTTGTGTTACTCCCAGTCTGGAGCTCTGGGACTTGTTATGTCCTACTCAAGACTATTTCAATATCCCTCATAAAGATCTCTCAGGACCTTTAAAAATGATGAAGGCGTTTGCACTCAGGATACCAGAGGTGTGAGGTTACATGAGGTGAGATTTTGGGATTTAATTTAACACTATCATTTAAAGCAGGGGAAATAATCTCATCAAGCTTTTCAGAATAAGAAAAAAAAACTTTGGTTATTTATTTCACATAAGAACAAAGTGTCTCTGGGTGTTTTTAGACACACAGGTTGGATGTTGGATCAGTTTCCTGCTCCGTGGATCGTCACGAGTGATTAATCATTTACATCAAACTCACCAACAAACGTTTCACCGGATGGATTAATGAATGTAACGAGTGGATTTTAAAGTGTTTGATCGGAAATGAATCACCCTTTCAAAATAAAACACGATACAACACAGAGAAGTTTTAGAGTTTAGAGAGCAGGTCTGACCTACCTCTCATCGCTCCGACACCCGATATGAGACGCAGGGGATAGAGGGGCGTGGCTAAGCAAAGCGAGATGTGTGTGTCAGTGTGTGAATGTGTGTGTGTGTGTGTGTGTGTGTGTGTGTGTGTGTGTGTGTTGTGCAAATTATAATCAGACGGTTAAGAGATAAAAAAAATATACACTTATTGGAAAAAAAACTGCCTTAGCCTTCTTTCTGATAATTTAACTAAATTTAATCTGATGTCAGTAATTCTCTCAGATAATAACAGTGTATCAAAGACCAGGACTAAAAAAACAAAAATCCCTGTTTTTTCCCCTTTTTTTATGAATTTATTTGTCAGAGAGAGATGATGGCGCAGAAATAAGATACAGCTGTTCTGACCTGTGCTTCTCTGCTGCCCCCTGCTGGACAACCGGGGACGCCACATCATCATCAGGACCACGATCCACGTCAACAAAACCCACACTGCACGTTAAGATCTGCGACGAAACAGTCCACAATATGGAGCTCTGACTCTGAAGTCTGGATTCTGGATTAGATGGGCTGGGTTGTGTAAATCCTGGACCCCTTGAGCCCTGGTGTGGATGTCTGGAGAGCCAGAGAGTGTGACAGCATCTTCTGTGAAGCTGAGCCAGTTTTTACTTTCACTTTCAGTCTGAGACTGCAGCAGTAGCATCATCCTCTCCTCTTCCTCACTTCTTCTTTGGCTCCTTCTTCTTTACCTCCTTCACTTTTATTCTGCAGCTGAAGCACAGTCCTCACCATCTTTTTCATCCTCCTCACCTCTCCTTTCTTTACCTCCTTATCCCCTCCTTCTTTATTTTCCTTCTCCCTCCTCCCCTACATGCCCCTCTTTTTTTTTTCAGTGATCTTTTTTTTTTTCATGGCCCAGGATCAAGCTGTCTCAGTTATGTCTACCACAGGAAAAGTGGGGTTTAGGATTACCTGACCCCAGACTGTATCATATCTCCTTGAAATGTCGAAACTTAGCAAACACTAGACTGGACAACAAAATTTGGACTGGGCAGTTATAGAAAAATCCTTGGCCTTTCCATTTACACCCGTAGAGTTCCTCTCTCAACGCTCATGTAAGACTACTAACCCAATTATGCTTCATTTTAAAGAAGTTTGGATAAAGATACACAAAATGCTTAAATTGTCTCACTGTAAGCAGTCATATTCTTCCCTGTGGCAAAATCATGTGATTTGTTTTGGTAAAAGACCAATTTATTGGAAGAGCTGGCACAATTGTGGAATAATAACTTTGGATAATTTGTATGAGGGTGGAGCTTTAATCCCATTTAATGATGTATTAAGCAAGGTTAAAATAGTTTTGGATTTGTCATTATAGTTTAGTTTTCGTTAGTTTTGACATTTTTTTTCAATTACAGTTTAGTTTTAATTAGTTTTGGAGCAAGCGTTCTAGTTTTTATTTAGTTTTAATTTTGCAACAAGGCTTAGTTTTACTTTAGTTTTAGTTTTTTCATACCTTATTAACCAGGTGCAGGTTTCAAAAAGGTCAGAGTAAATATTTTCTAATACTGTTTATTTTCCAGTTCAACACAGTGTTCACTGCTCAGTCAATGCTGATACTGAACTGTTGGCTGCTGCCTTAAACACAAGAAAATAATATAAACTTAATATAAAAATATAAACATAAATTATATAAAATAATGTTAACATGAGTTTAATAAAAATAATAAAAATATAAATTATATAAAACAATATAATATGAGCTTTAATAATTAGAAAATTGGACTCTGCAACAATAAAGTCAGACTCACATGAAATTTAACTATTACAGATGATCTGATTCATTGCTCCACTGCGTTTGGTCACAGCACAGAGCACAGCCAGTCAGTGCAGATAACAAGCACGTCACAGTACGTCGCTGTGATGGTGCTGTGCGGCACTGACAACTGCCGAAAACTGTTGTAAAATTGGTTGGGAAAATGTGTCGGATTAATTTAAATCCTAAAGGCTGTTAATATTGTCAGAAACTATAACTAAGGACATTTTGTCTTTAATTTTAGTTAGTTTCAGTTAGTTTTGTGAACACAAGATACAGTTTTAGTTTACTTATCGTTTTTGTTTTCTTTTCTAGTTTTTATTAGTTCGAGTTAACTGCAATGTATTTTAAATTTTAGTTTTCCTTATTAGTTTCGTTTTAGTTAACTATTATAACCATGGTATTAAGAAAATATCACCTAAAGGGAAAAGAACAATTCTTGGAAATATCTTTAAATAAGGAACTGTATGATGTCGCCACACTGGAAAGCTGAAGACAATCCTATTCTGGAGTACCTTGTTTTACCACCTCACCATCACAAAGCTTCAATATTTTACAGAAAAATGAACTCGACACTTAGTAATGACCTTAGAAGTTTGAAGATGTTATGGGAAAATAACATTGGGGTAGTCTTTGGGAACAAGAAATGGACAGAAATAATTTTGCAATGTGGAAAAGGACCTCTTTCACAATACATTGTCCAAGCCATTGCTATGCAAAAAGACACGAAGGCCATAAAACAGATTACATGTATATATAAGTACTAGAAACAGAAATTGACAGAAGTAATGTTTATGTATTGCTGTCATTGTAGATATACACAATCTGATTACAACAATCCTAAAATGCATCGTTTTTTACTTGTATCAATGGCTCATAATTATCTAATCACAAAGGCATGATATACAGGCCCTTTGTGGCTGTTCAATATTAAAATGAATAAAATTTCATGTGAAATGTTTGTTTTGAATCTAGCATCCAAATTCTAAAAGAAATCATACTTAAAGGATGAATTCTGAACAAATCTTTAAAGGTTCCCTGATATACAAGATATGTATCCTGACTCTACCACAGTAACTCAATCTGTTAATTAAACAACTTTACCGCTCTCAGAATTTGATGTTTTTTTTTCCCACTTTGAGAATATATATGTGGCCAAATAATATGTACGTATTTTAGGTGTACACCAACTGTAAGCTGTTCAGACACATCTCTAAAGAGAATCTTGTTGAAAAAAATCATGGAAAAAAAAAATGTTTTTTTTCCAGTTAAAATTCAATAACTTCTTTCTTTCTTTCTTTCTTTCTTTCTTTCTGTCTTTCTTTCTTTCTTTCTTTCTTTCTTTCTTCTAATACTTAGCTTTACATTTGATTTCAAAAGATGCACCAGACTTCAGTGAAGGTAATTTGACCCAATTTGATGATTTATTATTTGTGTTTGAGTAAGTTTTGGGGTAAAGTGTGCACCCTGGCTCACACTTATGGCAATGATCATAAAATAGGTCATAGTACAGGCCCTGGATGACTTTTGGATTTTCTAAAGGTATATTCTTGGGAGTCTCTGGGTGTACTACAAATACCACACAATAAACAAAAAATTGGGCTGTGGGCAAAATTACATGTATTGTGAAAGAGGTCCTTTGTAAAAGAATGTAAATGCAAACTCACACAATATAAGATCATACAAAGATATTGTTGGACCCCTGTGAGACTAAATAGATTAGGCCTTGTGAACAACAAACTGTGCTGGAAATGTCAAAATGATAACGGTACTTTGATACATTGTCTGTGGGAATGTCCAGTTATCCAACACTTCTGGACGGTTGTTATGCAATGTTTAAGCAACTGGTTAGAAAGAACTGTACCACTCTGTCCAAAGTTGTGTTTACTGGGTGATAAAGGTCAGATAAGTGATCTCTCAAAAGGTAAATTCTCAGTTATAATGGTCGAGGTCTCTGTGGCTGCCGACACCACTTATTTTATATCTGTATATGAAGGCCCTGCTCAGTATCAATGTAATTATGTAATGCCATATTAACTGTCATGCATCAAATAAAAACGAGTTATAAAATGATCATTTTTCATTTAACACAAACTCCTCCACTTCCTTTAACTTTTCATCCTCTTTACCTGTTGTCACCTGTTACATCAGTCTGTGTGTGTGATGTCACAGCTTACCTGCGTCCTCTTGTCTGTAACTGAATCGATCATTAGCTGTTAATAATCGATGCAGCCCTGATTAATAATGGATGGAGGAGGCTGGTGAGGCCAGAGGTCAGAGGGGGCGGGGCTAAACATCAGAGTGATGTCATCAGAACAGACTGAAAAAAAAAAACAAAAAAATGCACAAAGACGCACAAAACATAACAGAAGATGAATTGGTACGATAATGAAATGAAGACTCTTTAAGGGGAAGTCAAAGAGCAGAAACCACAATAAACAGAGTCAAATCAGGACAACATGCAAATACACACACACACACACAATGTGGGGAGGAGGCACTTAAGCTGAAAGTAGGAGCAGACGTCTGACAGCTACAGGCTTCTTTCATCTTTATCATCTTCTACATCATCATCATCATCATCATCAGGTGGGTCTTTTCAGTGTTATAAATTAACTATAAATTAACTAAATTCTGACAGCTCTAGTTTTAATATTCCAGAAGTTTCTGTCTGAAAATGATGGCATGTCTGCTGTCAGGTATCAGACCAGTTAGTCACTTGGCCGTGATGCGTTCAGGGTTTGCTCCTCCAGTGGAAAAAGAGCTCATTGATAGTGTTAAATAATCCAGAAGTGTCATCAGGTTTGTCTTACCTGTCCAAACTTTCTCTGACTTCTCTCTCCGACTGAATCCACATCAGTCCAGCAACAAAAACTCAGACCTACTCTCCGACCTCCCAAATATACCTCAAAGAATTTCACAATCTCTAAAGTGACTCAAAATCGACATTCTCTAAAGGGTTAAGGAGTTTCAAGTTCACCTTAACTTCTCAGGTGAGTCCATTTGAGCTACTTTAAGGCAACTGAAGTTTAAGTATGTTTAAAATATTTACTCACTAGTCATTTATGTATTTACGATGTTGAATTAATTTTAACCTGTCTCGTAGCTGTGATCAAAACCTGTTGGATGGACTTCTTCGGTTTTGGTCATCCTAGCCTCTGATTGGCTCGTTTTATGACATGTGACTGAGAAAGTGTTGTTTTTATGTTGTAGAAGTGCAGGCAAAGTTAAGTGCTCTTGGGAAATTTATCCATCTCAGTCTTTTTGTTTCTTATGGAGTGTTTTCACCACCGCAGACCCAACACTCACGTCTTTCAGGGAAGCCATCAATGCCCTTTCAGAAACATAAAACCCTCTTAGAAAGATAACCTGAAACCCTCTTAAAGATCAGCAGAAACCTTTTTAAATAAAACCTTAAACTCTTTCAAAAACACCTGAAAGCCTTTCGACCTCTTAACTTGTAGCTCAACTCTTTGTTAGAGCGCTTTTTGTGCCGTTATAACACTGAAAAATATGTTGAACTGAGTAAAACCTGATAGGGTCATCATTACAGCTTAGAATAACTTTGTTTTTTTATTTTTTTTCTTGGATGGAAGTTAAAGGGTCAAAAATGGAATGGACTCCGTATCCCTTGCATATAAAAAGAGAAAGTTAAAGGGTTAAAGGGTCTGTGAGGGCTTTCAAAGTTATCTTGGAAAAAGTCTCACTTCTAGAAAGCCAAATAGGAGAGTGATAGAGCACGAGCTAAAGGCTAACACCGGGGCTAATCTGTTAGTGATAATGTCCCTCCCAACCCATTGGTCTGTTCAAACTTGAGAGTCTATCAATAAAATGAAGAGTGAGGTTACGTTAGCTCTGATTGGTAGATAACTGACAGGACATAACCAGGATTCACTAATGTTACACATTACAGACATGTCTTAGAGCACCGAGCTATGAGTAGCGCTAAATATAGACAGCTACTTAACTTAAATACAAATAGAGTTAACAAAAGCCCGAAAGTTGGTTTCTACAGCCAACCTTGTGGTAGGCGGCATATAAACCAGGTGCCAATAGCTACATCAGTTACACAGTAGCCTGACGCCATAGCAGTGCGACACAGTTTACCCCAAGCAACAATGGAAGACATCCAGCAATTCGTCTTCTTTGTGATTTCCATGTGGTTCTTTGTTACAAAGAACAATCAAGCTTTGTTTCAGAGAAGACTGTGTGCCGCCAGGAGAAATACAGCAGCCACTGTCGCATAGTAAGTGCAGACTCTTTTGACCATTCAATTGTCTGCAGTGTTCTGAGATCTGGGATCAGTTTAGCGTGGCACCTCAATGGAAGGATCCAAAAGAGCCGGACAGCTTGTCTCGTTTATTTGGGGAACTGTCCCGGGATTAGTCAGTGGAAACAGCATAGAATGCGTGCCGTACTGAGACAAACTGAACTGAACTGCTTGATGGAAACGGGGCTATATTTTGCTTGATGTCATTTCAAACAAAAGCATTACGTAACTTTTAACAGATCTCGTTCTTTGTCGCTTTGCATTCTGTAGAAAGTAGTCTTGAACAAAGAAAATAGTGTTAAAAAAGATTTGCTCTCCATGTATTTGCTTCAAAAGGAACACGCCTTTGTAAGAGTCACATCTTTATGACGGTGGGTGCAAGCTCTTTTGGGAAATGGAGACTTAATCACTCAAAAGCACAAGCTGTTCCAGATAGTCCTCAAAGCCCCTTTAAACCATTAATCAAAACACCTGAAACCTTTTTAATGAATACTGTATCTGAAACCCTTCAAAAAATGCTTGAAAGCATTTTAAATCAAGGAACCATTTATGAAGACTCCTGCAACCCCTTCATAAAAAACTCAGAATCTATCTAAAACCACCTGAAACACCTTCAAAGAACCCCTAAAATCTGTTTAACAACCAAAACCCCTTCAGGTAATACCTAAAATACTTTTAAAAACACCTGGTACCACTTAAACCTCTAGACCCCAGCTTTTGTGCAATTTTTGATTTAACTTGCTTTTTGGGATAAGTGAGACCTAATAAGTTTAATAACTAAACTTGGTCTTTGTACAGGAAGTTTGACTTTTTTTTAGGACTATGTGCCTGTCAGTCACAGTTTAGGGTTAAACTCCACCTGTTCATAGAGCTGGTTCACATGGCAGCCTGGCCAGACTGAGCTCATTTCCATGGATTTGACTGCAGAGTCTGAGTATTCAGATCAAACCAGACCACTACAGGGATATAAAACAGGAAGTGACCTCACAGCACATTCAGTCTCAAGTCTGTTGAGTCAGAAGTTGCATGGTGAAGAGGTTAGAGATCAGGGGATCAATAATTGGAGGTTTGATTTGCCCCATCACAGCTTCCTGTGTCCTGCAGTACCTGCGTTCTGATTGGCTAAGATGACAGAAGTGATCAACACCTGTGAGCAGACAGTGGGCGGAGCTTCTGGACAGGAGGAAATATCTTTCCAGGTAGGATTCAAACTCATAATGGATACAGGTCCATCAAAGTGAGCTGATAAGTGAGGTCATCATCGAGCTCTCCGATTGGTCCACTCTTTCTCCTCCTCTCCAGGTGTTTCCAGACCCTGTGGAGCGTATTCCAAAACTTTCCAGGCGTGTTCCATCCATCGTAGTGGAGCCGACAGATGGAGGTGAGGTTGAGAGCGGGGAGCTCCGCTGGCCTCCTGATGATGTCAGCAGTGATGTCAGAGAAAGCCCCACCCACATCACAGGTGAGGAACCAACACTTGATTTATTAACTGGTGAGTCTACCTGAACTTTGACCTTACAGGTAAAGATAATTTCTGTTTTCAGATTCAGAGGTACCTGAGAAAGGGGCGGAGCCACTGAAACAACAAGTGGGTGGAGTTTTAGACTCTGACTGACATGGCTGGAAATCCCTCAGCCAATCAAAGTGAAGACACAGTGTATGTGGTGCCAATGGTGGGGCCATCCCTTGTAACTCCTCTTTCAGGACTGTGGGGGTGGAGACAGAGGACCGGGTCAGAAAATCCAAAATAACAAATTCCAGACTTAAGACATCCATGGCCCCAGAGAATTCTGGGATTGTGATTCACATAATCTTGAACAATCAGAGGATAAATATGTGAATAGAATAAAAACTTAAATCAAACTTTGAGAGTTAGTGCTTTTGTGACATTGTGTGTCTGATTTTTAGAAGTTGATTTTTCTATTTTTCTGAGGGGGACTGTTAGAATGTAGTGGAAATCTTTCACAGTTAAAAAGAAAACATATGTCTAGGAACAAGAACTGTTTTTGGATTGATTACCTATGTGATCTCTAGCAGATCTTTGGCTCCAGTCTAAACATAGCCCTGTGGCTCCCTCTTGTGTTCTTCTGTATTATTTTTTCTGTCATGCACACAGTACTCAAAAAAAATATATAAATAAATAAAATAATAATAATAATAATAATAATCACATTTAGATATATACGGAAGCGTATTGCATTCACTTGAAGAAACAAAAAACAACTCAGGTTTTTCTGAGTAATTTATTTTTCGGTTTGTTTTTTGTGTTAATTAATTTTGTTTTTCTGATTAATATTTTTTATTGGTTTGTTTTTTGTTAAAATTATTTCTGTTTTTATGAGTAATTTTTTGTGGAAATTAATTTTGTTTTTCTGATTAATATTATTTTTTTATTGGTTTGTTTTTGTTATAATTATTTCTGATTTTATGAGTAATTTTTTTTCTGTTTTCAGATTACTTTTTAATTTTTTCCTGAAATATTGAGATACTTAGAAATCCCGCGAGAACCGCAACCTGCTGTTTTTCGTGGTAATTTTTTCCTCCTGTTTTTAGGAGTAATTTTTTTTTCCTGAAGTATGAGGCTACTTTGAAATCCCGTGAGAAACTCCAACCTGGAGGTGTGGTGGCTTCTGTGTCCTGCACGGATCAGAGATCCTGTTTGGCACATATATGCCTTATCCTTAACTTTCTACCAGCTTTCCAATGTAGAAGCAATGCATTTTTTAAATGCCACATCTTCATCTATTCCTTAAGAAAAAAATTACTCATAAAAACAGAAATAATTATAACAAAAAACAAACCAATAAAAATAATAATCAGAAAAACAAAATTAATAACCACAAAAAAAAAACTCAAATGAATTACTCTGAAAAACCTGAGTTGTTTTTTCTTTCTTCAAGTGATTGCAATACGCTTCCATAGATATATTATTACTTTTCAAGTATTATACTAAAGAGATTTTTACCTCATATCAGCCCATTTTTTTCAATAATTCATCAGCTGAATTTTTTTTTTTTTTGATACACTGATAACTACCTCATAACCTTTATTTGCATGTAAAATTTTTTCTTTCATGAGTTTCACTTTAAGGTAATACCTCTTAAGAATAACAATGAAGGCCTTTATACCTTTTTTTTTTTTCTGAAGGGGATTCAACAGATGTTGCTAAGTCTTACAGTGATGTTCAGTCACATGTTTGGATGATCTTTGAAACCCCTAAAATATTGTAAGAGAATTGAGATGATCAATAAAATCTGGGCTTCTAATAGCTGTTAGTGAGAGTTAGTAGTTACTAACTGCTCATATTCTAAATCCAGTTTTGACTCTGGGTTGTTAAGAGAGCTATGAGTGTGTAAGTGATCTGGAAAGAGTCTCCCTTCTAGATATATGCCTCACACTAATCTACGCTTTAAAATGAGCTTATCAGCACCAATAGAGGTTATTTTAAAATGCTACTTCATAGCTTCGTCTTAGCTTCCCGATCGGGTTGAGCAGGACTGGATTGATCTATGTCACGTCTAAGTCTCCATGACAACACCACGGCGGTTGACGAAGTTTAGTAGAGAGAGGTAAAATCTGTGTCTTTCTCTGCTGAAAACGACTCTTGTGATTAATTTTGTAGTGATGGTGGACACTGGAGTCTAACTGTCAGACAGAAAAAAGGACAGAAGAGCAGAAAAAGGCTAAACAGGAGAAAGATAGAGAACTAGCTAAACGCTAAAAGGGCTAAACTGTTTGTGCTAATGTTGATTCCAACCCACAGTCAGCAGTTATTCTGCAGTGGTCTGTTCAAACTTGAGAGTCTATCAATAAAATGAAGAGTGAGGTTACGTTAGCTCTGATTAGTAGATAACTGGCATGACATAACCAGGATTTACTAACGTTACACATCACAGACACGTCTTACAGCACTAGACAGTCCGCATCGCTACATACAAACGGCTACTAAACTACTGTCAGTTAGCTTGTTGTCACGTTAGCCTACAGATACGTCAGCGCACCGGGCTGCTAGTAGCGCTACATGTAGCCGGCTACTGACGAACGGTACAAACTTACATTATCACTGTACTAATAATAACCTTACCTTGTCGCGTTGTATCTGGTAAAAAGTTGTCTTGAATAAAGAAAATTAGCTCCAACACACGCCTTGTTAACACTCACATTTTTACAACAGGGTGCGTGAGACTCCAGGCCAGAAGGTGGCGCTGCAGTCCAATTTAACACAGATCCTCCTTAAAGTATCTTTCACAAAAATGCATAAAAATGTCAGTCTGAGGTTGGGATCAAATATATACAGTTCGTGATAAGGACCAAATACAACTCTTAGGACTTAATGAGAGAGTAAATAAAGAGGGGAAGTTTAAATTAGGATTAACAGACACAGATTTCAGACTTTCGTGTTGTTGCGGCTTGGCTCAGCATTAAAAATCCACATACAGCAGTGTGCATGAAACAGTTTATTACAAATGACAGTGATAAAAAAAAATCTTGATGTTGATGAACATATGAGTCCAAATGTTTGATATTCATAAATTACTAAATCAATCAATAAATAATTCCATTCATGAATAAATCCATCCATATTGCGATCAGGATCTTCTCTGATCAATGAATAAAAAAGTTCCTACAGATCTTCTGCTCGATCACATGCACTGTAAAAAAAAACAAACACTGATGACCAATCACCTGTAGCAGCAGCAGTTACATCATTACAGCAACAGCCAATCAGGTTTAAGAGAGGGCAGGGAATGAGCGATACATTCTCATTGGCTGCAGAGCACAGACACACCTCAGCTCCACCTGCTGTTTGAACATGAAAAGAAAGTGCACATTTGGTGAACACGCCTCACACTCACCTGGCCCAGCTACAGGAAACATGCACCTTTCAAAATAAAAGTCTGAGACATCCTGATTCTCCAGATAAACTCTTTACAGAAATAAAAGCTCATGTTCTCCACCTGCTGACTTTTTTCATCTGTTTCCAGAGTTTGTGCTAAGCTAGGCTAACCACAGATACATGTGGAGGACACATGCGCGCACACACACACACACACGCACACATACATGCACACGGCATTAGTAAAAGAGGATCTTGGTGTGTGTGGATGATATTTGTGTCAGAAATAATCCAGAGTTGATATCTAATCTGAATAATCTGGATGATCTGAGTTGAATGTTGGTCCTGTTGCCGCACACGTTTGGTGATCTCAGCTGAGAGCTTAAGAAGACAGAGTGGTTTGTTGATTTGCTTTAATGGAGCGGACTGTAGTGAGGCTGTTGGGGTTAAAGTGAGCTCTGGCTGCTGTCGCTATAACGCCGACTGTTAGCGACAGAGAGGATGACGGTCTTAGATTTTAGTGAGTTTTCTGGTTCACTTCATGCCTGATGTAAACACATAGTTACTTCTCAGGTCGCTAATTGGACCATCAACAATGCAGCACAAGGAAAGGAAGCATGTCTATTCCTGTAATTACAAAAATCAACTCATATTTAACAGCATTCTTTTAAACCTCTTTAACTTTCACTTTTTATACAAAAGGGATATTACGTCTTTTTAATTTTTAAAAGCTGGATGACACCGCCCTGTCAACAAACTGAAACCAAAACACTTGTGATACTAAAATCTTGACCTGCTTCTCACAGGTTTGTTTCTACTGCTATTAAGATATTCAAATCCACAGGTCAAAGCCCTGGAGCTCAAGAAATTTAATGTGGATCAAGCTAAAAACAGCAGAAGAAGTAAGCAAATCTGGATTCTTGCAGTTTAACTCATTGGCTGCCAGTGACGTCTACAGCGGTCAATTCAAATTGCATTTACTGTGTCTTTACTGCGTCAACTTTTGTTTTTCAACAGGGGGAGGCGGGGTGTTGCAAAGCTTGTCAATCAACATGAGGCTCCCAAACTACTGTGGGTGAGAGCTGTGAACTCTTTGGATGAGAGATCAGCATGGATATGAGGGGAAGATGAGGGATGATGTCATGTCGCTCTGCTCGAAGTAAAGTTACCACAAAAACTGCTGGTGACCCCTGGTGACCGGTTGCAATATGGGTAAAAAAAATCCATCTCCCCAGTCATTCCAGATGGGCTGTGGTCAAACTTTAAAAAACAAATACACCTTGTAGAAATGTTTCTCACATCTGATTGTTGTGGTGATTTGAAGATACTATTGGGCTGCCTTGTATTCAGATCCTTTTTTTCTGAAAATTTTTGTTTTCATTAGTTATAAGAGGTTAAAAACAAGGCTTTACATCACGTTGATTGCTGCAGGTCTAGTCTTTAACCATCCCAAAGCAACACGTCACCCCGCTGTTAATCTCTCTTCACTGGCTTCCAGTAGCAGCTCCAATCAAATTCAAAGCTCTTCTTCTGACTTACAAAACATGTAAACATCGACAAGAATGGCTCTTGCCTACCTGGGGTCCCTCATCCAGGTCTACACTCCTTCTGGCCCACTAAGCTCTGCGCGTGAAAGACGCCAGCCCAGTGTGGCTCCAAATCTCTAGCCAGACTCTTCTCCTCTGTTGTTTCCAAATGGTGGGATGAATTACCTAACTATATACGATCCACAGAGTCCCTTTCTACTTTAAGAGATGTCTGAAGACTCATCTGTTCAGGGAAAATTAAAGCACTTAATCTGAGCCTTCTCCCCTTTGTCTTCAGGGGTAGAATGAGTCAGAAAGTCTCAGATCCAGCTCTTAGTGAATTTTCAGCACTAATTACTGAATGTTTTTGAAGGTTGAAGTATATTGTTGCAGCAATTAACTAGGTTTTTCTATCTTTATAAATTTTTGCTTGTGCTGTTTTGGATAAAAGCATCTGCTAAATGTAACTGTTGAACTGTAAATTTACAGCTGCCGTTCTTGTGTATTTTGTTCGGGGATTGTAAAGAGAGCCAAATGATAAGACTCTCCAAAGAAAAAAATAGTTATTATTTTTGTCACCTGGCTCCATTCAGTATTTTGGCTTCAAAACCGTACAATGGTAAATGGTGGCGCCACGCTGTCCACTCTATATACAGTCAATGGTTGCAAATGAGAAAAGTTCAAGCAGCTCACACTTGAACTGAGGATGTGCCACAGTAGTTCAGAGAGAAGGGTAGCAAAAGTGTGAGAAACGATGATGGAGATCAAAGGATGGATTGTGTTCTCAGAAAGTGCGTTATCTCTGTTTTTGTTTTGATCAGAAACAGGAAGTAAGACATGGAAGAGTAGAGTCTACTCTTCTTCACAAAGTCATAGAAAACAATATTTTGTGGATCTTGAAAGATCGTTCAAGATGCTCTGAAAATGACTGGCAGCCAAAGCGTTAATTGGACTTCATGGTTTGTCCACAGGGGGTGCCAAATCCACACAAACGTTGAGATCCTCAAAGCGGCTCGAAATTAAGCATTTGGTGTGTGATACTGATGCTGTAATGGAGACATGATCCTGTATTTAACTACACTTAAGTCTGCTTTATATAATCTGTAACAGCATAGATTTATAAATTAAAGAGCAAAATATTCAAAAACATATCTGAAGCGTCACTATCATTGCAAAACTGTTGTGTTTGACTAGTTTGAACTTTTTTTTTCTGTTCAGCTTCTGTCGCCGTGCTTGAATCCAGCCTTTCACTTTGACTGAGATTATTCTGGTTTATGAATTCCAAAAGTTTTAACAACACAAACCAGAGGATTGATCAGGATTTTAGCCACCGATTTCCTTTTTTTTTTCTTTTTGGATACAATCTAGTGTGATGGCTGAAATATGATCAGGTTACTGAAAAACATCTGGATCCTGAACGCGTGGCTCTGATCTCTGTCTATAAGAGATAACAACCAGCTAGATTCAGACGCTCAGCGTGACACCTCCTCTGGGCGCTAACCTGCTGTGTTATGAACTCAATCTCCCCTCGTTGATCTCGGTCTCAACCTATTTTTACTCCTCCCTCAGTGTGTGCTTGGTTTGATTTGTTTTTTTGTGACACTGCAGGTTATAAATCTGAGCTCTGTGTGTTTGGGTTGAAGTGACCGTCAGTCTGACAGCTGAGTGGTCGCTCAGGCTGACAGTTGTTGTGTTTGAGGAGCGGCAGGATGTCTCATTGGATGGTTTGTTTCTACTTTCAGACATTCAGCTCGCACACATTCGCAGAATCAACAATCACAGAAAGTAACATCAGCAGCGCTCTGAGACATTCAGTCAGATTTCACAGGACATTTTTTTTTTTTACACACGCTGCTTCCTGTCCGAGCAGCTACGACTTCCTGTCACAAACACAAAGAGTAACACAGCGTATCATCAGCTCAGACGCACGACAGATTATCAGAGCACAGAGTTTACACATGGTCATGGTTCGGCGGCGGCGGGGAGAGCAGGTTTACTTCAGCTTGTGCTGCGTAGAAGCAGATCTACAGTGTTGCTAACAGACTGGATCACTGACGTCGGGTCAGTCTGTGGAGTTTCACCTCATCCACACCTCCAGCAGCCGTCTGAAACGCCTCACACTGTCTCATCTGAGCGTCTCTGGCGTCTAACACTCTGACTACTGCGGTTAAGATTTCTTAAAGACGTCACTTTGTGTCTGGGAGTGAGTCGAGGTTGAGGTGTGACGATTAGCAGCTCTGACGCGTCAGACCAGGAGCAGCATCACAGACGGTGAAATGCATCGTTTCTCCTCTAATGAGCTCTGCAGACTTTGATGTTTAAAGCCGTCTGATGTAGACTTAAAGGGCTTTGATTCAGCATGTGCTTGGAGTGCTTTGGATTGTGGGAAATTGAGTTCTCCTTGATTTCTTAGACTCTGGAGAACTTCTCAAACATTTGGAATGAGTCTACTCCTAAAACACGCAGAAACACAGCTCACAAACTCTGCAGAGCATCAGAGGAACGAGCACATCAGCGTGATGGACAGATTCAGAGCAGGAGACTGATCTGAGTCAGGGAAATAAAGGGGTCAGATTCACAACAATAAACTGGTCTCATCAGAGCAGTGATGGTTCATTCAGGGCAATAAATGCGTCAAATTCAGCGGGGTCAGATTCAGAGCAGCTGACAGGTCAGATTTGTGTCAGCGGACTGGTCTGAGTAAGAGCAGTAGACGGGTAAACCAGAGTTCCTGTTCGGGGTAGATATGTCAGATCGGAGCTGTAGACAGGTCAGATTAAGAGCAGTAGACGTGTCATGTCACAGTCTTTCTAATATCAGTCACATCCCATCACACAGCTTCCAGCGTTAAACTCTTGTGCAGAGACAGAACCTCTTGAGTTTCCGCGGCTCCTCTTCAGACTGCGTCTCCGGCTGCGGGCGGTGTGGATGCAGAAACTATCCAGAGGTGCTGCTACATGTGGTGGGCCCCGTCGGGTCCTCGAGGCGGTCTCTTGGTGCTTTCGTTGGCGTTGGAGGATGGGGGGCCACCGCGGGGCTTGGTGGTGGGTTTCTTCTCCCTGGAGGAAGGACGAGTCTGAGCGGCAGAGGACGCCCCCACAGCGGCTGTATGAAGGCTGCCGCCAGGCTCCACAATGGTGTTTATAACTACAGCAAGAAAAACAGGACAAAAGAACAACAGGTTGATCATTTGTGCATATCTAAATCCTGTTACGTGACATATATCTATAATTTATCGAGAAGCTGAGACGTAGTTTGGTCGTTCTAGTAACAAACTTATACCTTATGCAGACGACAATGAGAATATGTTTTATGAGTGATTTCAGACAACAGCTTCATTTCATTAGAGATGCTATGAGAAGGATTTGTTTTAATGTGACTGCCTCATCACCTTCTGGCCTGGAGTCTCACATACACTGTCGTAAAGATGTGACTTTTTACCAGGCATGTTTGTTTTGGAACAAATTTTCTTTGTTCTAATCAACTTTTTACCAGATACAATGCAAAGAGGCAAGGTTTTTATCAGTTCAGTTACAGAGACATGACAACAATCAAATGTCGTCAGTTTGTTTGTTTGGTCAGTAGCCTGCTAAATGTAGTGCTATCGGCAGCCCGGTGCTATAAGGTATCTGTATGCTACAGTGACAGCAAGCTAACTGTCAGTTACAGTTATACAGTAGTTTAGTAGCCATCCATATGGAGCGCTAATGATAGCCCGGTGCTTTAAGACGTGTCTGTAATGTGTAACGTTAGTAAATCCTGGTTGTGTCCTTCCAGTCATCTACCAATCAGAGCTAACGTAACCTCACTCTTCATTTTATTGATAGACTCTCAAGTTTGAACAGACCACTGCAGAATAACTGCTGACTGTGGGTTGGAGTCAACATTAGCGCAAACAGTTTAGCCCTTTTAGCATTTAGCTCAGGCTCTTGTTCTCTCCTATTTATCTTTCTTCTGCTCTTCTGTCCTTTTTCTGTCCGACAGTTAGGCTCCAGTGTCCACCATCACTACAAAACTAATCACAGAAATCGTTTTCAGCAGAGAAAGACACAGATCTCTCTTCTTACTACTAAACTTCATCAGTGGCTCGGTGTTGTCATGGAGACAATCCTCACAGCCCCTTTACAACACAACCCATATTAGGATGAAATTACAACGAGTAATAACAACTCTATTTCTGATGATTGAGTTGCCACCTTTCAGGGATTTAGTTGACCTCTGTGATCTGAAATCTTTTGACTCCAAAGGCACAGTGAGTCTGTTATTTTGGGATGCGTTTTTTTGAGTCATAATCAACAAAAAATGTTACGCCAAGCAAAGACACCTTGCACACTGAATCTTCTATTAATTGGAAAACTTTGCAGAAGGAGAAAAAATGAATGATTAAGCACTAAGAAGTCATCAGGTCTTCATTAATTATCTAAAACATTGCCCGAAATTCTCAAAAATGTGTCAGAAAATGTCAAAATGTGATGTTTCAAGTAGGCTATGGCGTCTCTGAATAGTCAAACTACCCTGGAAATGAGCTGGGCAGATACGAGAATAAACAAAAGATCAAACCTGTTCAGGAAAAAATAATGATTGATGCCAGTTTTGCGTTTAACCTTTGAGAATTCAGACAAGAAATGGACTCAGTGTGCAAAGACCCCAATGCTTCATTATTTGATAAAAGTCAA
Organism: Halichoeres trimaculatus; assembly: GCF_033239565.1. Taxonomy (NCBI): domain Eukaryota; kingdom Metazoa; phylum Chordata; class Actinopteri; order Labriformes; family Labridae; genus Halichoeres; species Halichoeres trimaculatus. The sequence goes on from NW_027437191.1 coordinate 30,133,420, forward strand.
GAACTTTTATCTAACCTGAGAAGGATTCATGGTATCACACATGCAATGTTTAAATCAAGTCCAAACAAACGTCCTCATACCTTCCAGCTGTCTCTGGACTCTTCTCAGCTCTTTCAGAATGGAGGTGATTTCCTGTAAAATCAAATGGAGAACGATAAGATATTTCAAGCTACTCTCTCCCTAAACTAGAGTATCATCCATGTGAAGAGAAGTATTTGTTGATGAACCTTGTTGGAGGTTTTCAGGATGGGGACTTCATTCTCAGCGTTGATCTTGGCCTCTATCTCTTCCCAGACTTCGGCTTTGTTCTGGAAAAGGACCCTGAAAACAAACAGAGATCAGGGTCAGAGGGAAACAAAACTAAAACTCACAAAGCTCAGGTGAAGCGTTCCAAAGCTAAACCTGATCTGGACACAAACTGAAACACAAACTGTTCTGAGATTTTTCATTTGTTTGACACTTCATCATCAGTTTTCTTACTTCATTTTTTCAGCCAGCTGCTCTGTGTTCTCGCGGATGGCCTGGGACAGCTGAGACACGGGGTTCAGCATCAGGTTGTCCAGAATCACCTGAAAGAGTTTGTTTTCAGAGACACAGAGAGACCAACAGTGAAATGAGAGCAAGCGGCTCAGACACTGACAGCACAGACGTCTACATCTTGATGTCCCAGCACACCAAAACTAACTGCAGCAGTGTCAGTGTGGTTTGTTAAACTGTAGGATATGTTCACACTGCAGGCTCAGGTCTCAGACTGTGGGCTGTGACTGTAGCGATGATGGGCCAGAAACGACTGTGTTTGAAAAGCGCAAATTAGCTCTGTTTAGCTTCACAACTTTCAAGACCAACACTTCCTTCAAGTGGAACTCAAAGTTATCAAGTTGTTTCTTGTTTTGATTTCGACGACAGGCAAGGGTCGGTCGGAAACAAATTGGAACACCGCTGAAAGGCAATGGCAACATGGAGCGTTTGCTTAGGCTTGTTAGTGAAAACTAGCAGAGTTAGCGCTATTAAACATTGGTGGAAAGCCAAGGAATTCACCAATATATCACAAAATAACAAAGACAAATGATTTATGTCAAATTATCAACTGTCAAGGGTGCTATATCAGACCTTATCAGATGTTTCTCAATTTATGAACTTGGAGCTTTCGGAATAATTTGTCAGCTACTGCCAGAAGCTAGTAGCTGACGAACCACTACTACCACACACAATCCAATCTGAAGGCTCTATTAGCTCAAACTTCAGCTGTAACTGACAGCACAGCCTCTAGGGGGCAATAGGAGTGTGCTAGATGTTAGTTTTTTTTAAACCAGGGACCGTACTCACATTCAGTCATTAAGCAAACGGGACCATGAGTCCTAAGGTTCAGTTATGAAACGGGCCGTTTGGCTGCAGCGTTAGCCGCATGCAGGACTGCAATCAGCCAGGACACGCAGGTGCAGATTGCATCAAACTGCGCACGACTACCACTCATAAACAGCAATAAACCTGGCGAGCGGTAACAGTGTGACTGAGAGATCAAGAAAAACATTTTTTAGCCGGAGAAAAGGAGATTTTATTACAAGAATATATATAGACGAATAGTTGTTATTAGTGAGTCAATCAGGTAAACAAAGAGAAAGAGAAAGTTTGGCGATCTTGAACGGAGTAAATGTCATGTCTCCGAAATCTAAGTTTGCTCTATGGCTACACACCACCACTCTTCCAAAGGATAGTCCACTGTCTTTGCATATTTTGTCCCTTTAAACAGCCAAACAAGCGCTGTAATCCTGCCTGCAATGGTGGGGTATACCTTCATTATATTTAACGCTCTTTTGAGCCATCAGCCTTGCTCATGCATATCGTTAATCAATTTCTTTTTTTCGCTATTAGTACAAATGGTCCATTTTCCCTGCTAATGGGTTGTCATGCATACGGGCCCTGGTGATGTAGCGATGCCTGTTTTTCAGAAACTAGCTAACTGGTAATACTCCCCCTAAGACAAACCAGTTAGGTTGCCATGACCACTTCTGTTGAGATTACAATTTCTGAAAATAACATTTCGAGACACACTGAGCTGCAGTGTGAACGTAGCCTCAGTGCCTTTAGACAGTGACCTCTTCGCGGTTCCACGGACGGCGTTGCTTAGAACCGGTCTCCGGCTCATTCATGTTCGCGTCCAGGCCCGAGACGGCAGCAGAACCTGGAGGAACCTTCTGGTAGTTTAAACTGGCCTCAGGGATATGTTGGACCAGCTGGAAAGAGAGTAGAGGGAGTCTGGCTCTGGTGATCCAACCACTGAATATCTGATATCAAACCAGCGAGCAGCCGGTGCTCCGTGAACTCATGCACCAAGTCAACATGCAGCTGCGATGGTGAGGGCAACGGTGTATGCAGTGAATTTTAGTACTGCTGGGATACGGCGTGTTAACAACGACAGGGAGACGTAGGAGTGCAGGAGGATCCTAGTGGTCACCAGCTACAGCTGCATGAACTGTCAGGACAACAGTAAAACCAGTTCATCAAGGGTACCTGAGTTCATTAATGACAAAACTGCCGAACAGGTCCAAAATCACCTGAGCAGGAACCAGCCAGAATCTGTTCAACGCAACCAGATGAAAAAATATTCTCCAGCAGATGTCTAGTATACACTATATTAATAGGATTACGGTCCTACTTCTACTGAATTATAATAAATGTTTCAGATCAGGGCTGAGAGAAGTAGCATAGAAAGCTTAAGGGTAGAACTGAGTTGGGTGGGTAGGTTGGGGTCACATCTGAAGAACAGAGGTAGAGCAACGTAGGCATTGACAGCAGGGGGTTTCAGCTAGATTACCAAAGTGAGGCTTTGTTCAGAATCAGAATCAGAAACACTTTATAAGTCCCCAGGGAGAGAATTTGGTTAGGAGTGAGTCAAGGTCTGGTAGAAAGAAGTACCTGGACAGGGAGAGTTGGTCTTCAGAGTAGAAAATGGTAACTTTGGTCAGGTACATAAGTGCAGGGACAGTTACAGTAGGGAAGGGCCAAGTTGGGTCAAGGTTTATTCTGGTACAGTTGGCTAGTGATGGGCCAAGTAGAGAGGAACACGTTGGGGTCTGGGAGATCTTAATAGTATTGGGTAGTTCGTTTGACAGTACCAGGAAAGGTTGGCCAGAATTCCCAGACAAGCTACCGTACTGACCTGATCATAAAGGGGGTGTCATTTTTTAGCAACAGCAGAGACTGCCACCTTTTTGTAAAGCAAGTGTCAATCACGGCAGAAACGCAGTGACAGGAGATGAAGCATAGAAAGGTGCGGTGATTGTCCAGAGCACAGTGGACCAAAAGTTGGACGAGTTAACTAACAAGTTTGGCAGAGTTTTGATACTGATTTTAAGATAATGATACTTTTGAAACAAAGATCTTAGTGATTGTTTCTCAAGCCAAAAATGAAAGCAGTCAATGATTGTCTGAGAATTTCAATAAGAAATAGTCACAAAGTAAATTTTGGTTAACAGTCTTTTTCTGAAGATTGGTCTTGAAAAGATATATTTGGGTCAATACGGTACTTTAGGTAGAGAAAGGGTAAAGTTGGGTAAAGACATGTTAGTTTGGAACGATAGAGTGATAATGCATTGGGTTTTGGTTAGATTTATATACCGATACACCTCGACATGACATTAAAATGAAGGGCTAGCTAAGGAAAAATCAGCTATTTTGGGGTTGGGTAGACTCTTGAACTGGTACACCTATTGTTTCATCCAAACCTTGATGGTTCCTGCTTAGATTTTTTTGCACTATCTGTAGTTTTGTCATTAATAATCTTTCATACTACACCACTCTGTCAGACAAATCTCAAAACAAGGAAACCAAATGTGAGTTAGGGCATCCAACACCAGTGAGAGGGGAGTGTTAGGATCAGTGATGGAAGGACACGGTGATGGAGGAGGGGAACCAGATACAAGGCAAGGCGGACTGATGAATCAGAGTTGGACACCTGAGATGGTCGAACCCCTCGTGAGTACTGATAAGATGGCGTCTGTGCAGCAGGACAGAGAAATGAGTCATGAGAATCCAAAGCATGATGAAGCTCCTGTCATTCAACCTCGAACCTGAAACAAAACTGCAGACAGCTGAACCTGTCCAGCCAACGTACTTTTGATGGTGTGAGATCAGTGATAGAGATGGAGACACACTACGTAAGGAAGACCTGGTCTGAAACAATTGTTCTCAGTTTAACTGGGAACACACTGAAGGAAACAGGTGGCACAAAGTTGAAACAAAAGCAACTGATGTCTGAGGAACTACAGTCGCTTTTGTTCCACTGTGACTCCTGGATTACGTACTTCCAAGATCCCAACAGTATCTGTTCACTACAAAACTCGAAGCAGAGTTTTATGTCTGGTGTGTTCCCAGCTTTTGAATCTACATTAGGTATGGTGGTTGTGGGGAAGGTGATGAATGTTTGGCGGTTTACTGTTGCCCACCTCCTCCCTGGCTGAGATGGTGGAGGCTGGCGTGTTGGGCAGCGAGCTTGGTGAGGTGGTTGTGCCCATGCCAGAGCTAGGTGAGTCTCCATCCCCAGCAACATCGTGGATTTCTTTTGCCAAGATGGCCAGATCTTTGGCCAGGTCCTGACTGAGCCTGGAGGAGAAACACAAGGAGCAGGTCATCAGGTTGTTTCATCTCCAAACTCGAGGTGATGATGGATATTGTTTTGTTTTTACTTGGCGATCTCAGCACTGTGAGTGGACCAGTTCTGGTAGGGGTCTCCATCATTCTGGTCCTCGTCTTCCTCTGTTTCCAGGGAGACTGACTTGGACCGGGTGGCTGCTGTGCGGTGGCCGCGTTGTGTCTGGGCAGAAGCGGAGGGATGGGAGGAGCGTTTGGCTTTGGAGTTCCCAGCACTCGCCTGATATTCTTCATCGGAGGACGAGGAGAAGTCTGAACCCTTCTGTCTGCGGCGAGAACCTGTGAATATTTCATTCATGTTTATTTTACAGAAGAATTTGCCTGTGGATGATGTCAGGGCTGTGTAACTCCTGCAGTCTAAGGGATTTAGGTTTGATAAGTATCAGCAGCGTCAGATCTGCAGTTTGGGTCGAGGCTTTGAATAAATCAACACCATCTGAATGTGACTTTCCCTCTGGTACAGTCTGGAAATGGATTGATGCATTGGAGCACATGTTGACTCGGAACATGACAGAGAGCCATGGAGACTGATGCGCTGAAGCAGTGTTTCCATGGTAACAGCAGCAGACTTCACTAACCCACCAGGGACAGAAATCTGATGTGATCCACAGCGGTGGTAAAATGGCAGACTTCACTGAGGAAATCGGAAACAAAAGCTGCTTTAAACAAATCTCTGATGCAGCTGTGCATACACAAAAGATGGCCAGCTGTTTTCTCATGACCAAGAATCAATTATCAATCAAAGTCATTGAGAATCATTTGATTAAATGATAGTCTCATTGTTTTCAATCATCAGGTAGTTCCTGGTTAACCCTTTAACTTTCACTATATTAATGCAAAGGACATTACATCTAATTTTAAACCCTTAAAAGTTTCATCCAAGGAAAACAAAACAAAACAAAACAAAACAACAACTAATAAAAAAACGATCAAAAGACAAAATTAAAAATAACAACCAAAACACAAAAAGACAAAAAACTCAAAAAGACAAAATTAAAAAAAGCTGACCAAAATGACAAAAAAAAAAAAAAAACTAAGACCAAAATAAAATAAAATTTAAAAAAGTAAAATAAACTACATAAAATGAAATAAAATACTTTTTTTTTTTTTAAAAAAAAAAAGGACAAATCCTTTTTTAAAAAACATTTTTTTATTATTTTGGCAAGATCAAAAACCCTAAAATCCAGAAAAAATAAATTAAGCTTGGTGTAACCCGTTCAGGTTTCACTTATCTAAACATACTTTCAATGGGATGGAGTGACTCAAAAATTAAAAAAAAAAAAAAAAGCTCTACCAAAGGGTTGAACTGAAAGTTTAAGGATTGAGATGCTGATATAAACCTACAGGTCTAAATTAAAGTATCTGACAAAGTTCCACTTGTTGATGTTAAGATTTTGGAAAAGCTATTGATCTAAATTGGATTTCTATAGTCCCGAATTTGCACTTTTCAGTTTGCCTTTTTAAAACCAGACCATGTAATAAAGGTGAATGATGATGATGTCTACAGACTAGATCAGTAACCCTAATTTTCTTAAAAAATGCACATCATATGTGAGTCAGTTTTGAGGTTTTATTCTTGGGATCTGACGTCTCAACTTTTTTCCAATCAAAGACTTAAATTAAATAATGAAAAAGAAAAAAGTTGAAAAAGAAAAATAATAATTTTTGAACAAAAAATCATGGTTTAACATTGTCAAACAAAAAAATCCAGATACTTCTATACATTGCTTTTTTTCTCCCAACCCCTAAACCCCTAAAAGCGACAACAGCTGAATCCTCAGTCACTGTTTTTTACAAGACAATGACTAAGACTGAGACATGACAGACTTTGAGACCTTACAAAGTGGTCTCAAGACTGACACCAAAATCTGATAGACTGAAGGAGACAGAAACTGAAAGCATGCTGGATAGACAGTATCTAAATAAAGAGTACGTCTACATTCTGAAAACAAAAATCCAAACGAAACTTACTAGTGCTGGGGTACTTGGCTCCGCTGGACCGGGTTCGTGTCAGTGGCTGCTTCCCCGGAGCCCCACCCCCTTTTCCAGCAGCTGCTTGGCGGGCATCACCCCCTGAGGTCTTCTTGGTGCTGGCAGCAGACTCAGAGTTACGATTAGAGAAACCGGGGCGGCCCGTGGAGGAGGTCTCATTGTCACTGGGAGTTGTGAAGGAGCCAGTTCTCTTCCTGGGCATTGCTAAGATGTCCAGCCTGGACAGCTTCTTCCCCTCTGCAGACACTTTGGCAGGTGCAGTGATATGATCAGAATTTTGGGAAGCTCGGTCCGTCTCTGTACCTTCATTATCTGAGGCTTCACCGAGTCGGGCTCTGCGGAGCATGGATGCCCGAGTTGGTCGTGGTGCTGACAGGCTGTTGGAACGGGTCAGAACCTGCTGCGACGCCGTCTTTGTCGTCTTCCCATTGTCCTCTTTCTGAAGAGGGGCGATGACTTTCTTGCTACGGCTTGATGGACGAGACACTTCATGGTCAGATGATGTTGTTTCTGTCCACTGTTGACCAGAACCCTGCTGGCCCTCTGACAGGTCCAGAGACCCACGGTTTCCGGCACTGCGGCGCATCTGAAAGCGCTTGGTCGCCTCTGCCTTGTTTGATGAGTCTGGAGTCACCTGGTTACGGCGTTTCTCAGAAAGCCGTTCACGAGCTGAGAGCTGACGGCCTTTCTCTTGGATGGATGGGCTGGAAGAGGATTTCTCCTTCTGAAGGCTGCTGATGCTGGGACGCTTTTTGGGAGCAGAACTGATGGGGGCATTTTTGCTGCTCACCTGGCTCACGGTGCTGGCTGTATCTACGTCTGATTCCCCAGACAGAGAATCATCCATGTGGGTGGAGGAGCCTCCTTTCTTTGAGCTCCGTCCAGAGCCAGAGGAGGGGAACCTGGTATCCAGAGAGGACAGAGTTCCCTCAGCTTCCTGAAGGAAGGACTGTGTGTCCTCCCTCCTCTGCTCCATGTCTCTGATAGATGGATGGCTGGAGATGTGGGGAAGCTTCTTCATCTGGACTGTGTCACTGGGCTGGTCTTTTGTGAAGCTTTCCTGTCGAACAATAGACGATATACCGCTGTCTGGCGTGGGGACAGAGTCCTTGTCTTGTATTTGGAGGTTTGGGGCAGAGCTGTTGGGTTTGACACCTGTCCTCCTTGGTTCATGTCCACTCAGGTGTCGGATCAGGATAGTCGTAGGGGGAGTTTTTGCTGGGTGTTTCTGTACCCTCTCGGACTGCACAGGGCTTCTGGCTTGATCAGGTTTACTTGGAGTGTCTTCAGATCCAATGTAGAAGGAGGTGGATTTGGTGGAGGGAGACACCTTGTCTGCACCTCTGAACTGGGGACCAGCACCACCAGGAGACACAGATCCAGTCCTGGCCTGATTTTTCTTTGCTTTCTCAAGAACTGGTCCATCATCTGACCTGCTAGCGTCACTTAGGCTGTCTGGGTCCACTTCATCCTGAACTGACAAGCACTGATTGGAGTCCTGGTGGCGAGGAGTACCAGAAAATCGGTCCAGGGCTTCCTGGCCGTGGTAAGGTTCGTGCCGAATCAAGATACTCGGAGGAACACTATCCAGCTTCTCAGGAGGCACCTGGGGCAGCAAACGTCTAGTCCTGGAGCTGTGGCTGGACTCTGACTCAGAGTTATCATAGCTGTAATTCCCCATCGACCGGCTCATGAGGTGCAAATCTACAGAAAGAGTTCCTGATTATTCAAAAGTAGACAGTGCACAGATCTGCTTCTCAGTCTTACAAATTGAGTGCAACAGTACCTTCCAGACTTTCCTCTTGAGGTGGAGTGGATCCGGGTTCGGCATAGCTGTCTGCCAGACTGGCCCAGCGAGAAACCCATTTTGGTCCTTCGAGACCTGCTGCATTTGCAGGTGGAACCTGAATCACAACACAACAGTCAAAGAAATGCTCAAACAATAGAAGTACAAGGTCAAAGAATCCATCAAGACTCAGCAGAGTAAAACATGAGAAAGGTCAAACTGAAGGAACAACAACACAAATCTGCGTGCATTGGGATCAGATCATGCTACGTGGGTCCTGGGTCAGTTTTCAGTGGTTTTACCTGTATGGGGCCTGACGGGGAGCCGCTGATAGCAGCTGGGTAAAAGCCATGCAACGGATCCATTGTGCTACCATCGCTAGGCAGGTTAGCTTGCTCATCCTTGCCATCATTTATTACAGGTCTATAGGTCCCTGTGCTCACACCACTGTACTCTGGAGAGTCGAGGACACCAAACACCTGTCAGAGCACAGGGCATGCATGAGGAGGGGGTCGGATCACAGCGAGAGGAAGGAGCAACAGGGACAAGAGGTCACATGCAACTCTGAAGAGATTTATAGATTTCACTAATGAAAAAGTTCTTAGATTTGTCTTAGATTTCTCTGCAAAACTACTTTTGTGAGTGTTTATTTTCAAAGTAAAGACCAACTGTACCCACCACTGTGAAGAACAGTATGTATAAATCAGAGGAAGCTTGTCTCTGCCTCACACAACAGTCTGTACTGGATCACCAACTGAAAACACTCTACTGGAGTAATGTGGAGTTCACCTGATCGATCATGTTACGAGCCTCCTCCACCTCTTTGTCCTGCGACTCTGTCTCGATGGTGTAGGTCCCGGCATCGCTCAGACTATCGTCTTCCTCGTTCCTCATCATCCTCTGGGGACCTTTGAGGTCTCCGGCACGGACACCCAGCGGCAGCATCGGGGACATGGGAGGTCCAGAAGGTTGGGCTGGGGAGGAGGTCTGGCCGGCAGCACTGCTGGGGCCTGAACCTTTTGAGGCTGGTGGATGCTGTAAGGGGGAGGTTGGGTAGGAGACTGAGGAGGCTGCTGGAGGTTCTTGTGGAGAGGGGATTCTTGCATGTGCAGGAGACACCATGACTGGTGGTGCAGACATCGGGGGTGGGGACATCTTGTCTCTTGTCGGGGAAGAGTCATGTCGACCAGAGTCCTTCAGGAATTCGGCAGCAAACTCTTGAGCCAGCTTGGACTTCTTCCCAACGCTGCCAAAGGGTCTTATGATGATCCCAGAGGAGGAGCGAGAGGAGGAACCAGAGGAGGCCACTTCCCCTTCGGTCTTCTCCCTCTTCAGGGAGCTGGACCTCTGGGGCCCACTGTGGCCCTGGCCCTTGAGAGGAACTGTCACCTGCTGGGTGGGGGGAATGTGGCCGTGCACAGACGCTGGCCTCTCGCCTCCTTTCCGCCGCTCCAGCTTCGCCTTCAGGGCAGAGTAGGAGTCAGCATGAGCGGGGTTGTGTGTGAAGGACTGCGAGCGTTTTTTGCGCGGGTTGTCATCAAAGAACTCGATAATAAAGGCCTGCTGGGTGAGGTGCTCTGGGTGGCCCTGCTTGGGGGCTTCTGTTTTTGGAGATTGAGTCTGAGGAGGACTCTGCGACAGGGGTCGCTCTGGGGCCACAGGAGAGGCTGGGGCCGGCCCAGGTGGGGAATACTGCAAAGGCTGGTGGAGTTTCTGTGTTGGAGGAGGGTGGTGGTGGACTGACTGACTTGACTGGACCTCAGACTGAACCTCTGACTGCTCGGACTGGACGGAGTGGTGAGATTTACTCCTCCCTTTGAGAACTGGATCTTCTGAGTCACTCTGGGTTCCATCGTCATGATGGTGACCTGACAACCCAAAGACAAACAGACCTTCATTCATCATCTTACTAGGAAAAATAAAGGCACAAGCCCTTTCCATACACAATCTATCGTCACATACTGAGCTTAGCTAGCCACTGTACAGCAGTAACATCAAACATAAAAAACTGGTGACCTCTGACCTTTCAGTGTCTTGATGTTCATGGCAAGGTCACTCTTTGTGCTGTAAACATCCTCACAAGTCGGACGTCGTTTCATCATGCTGACATCACTGTGGACCAGCCAATCAGCCACCTTGCTTTCCGCTGACATCACCTCTCCAGGTGTGCCAGGTGCCATGGAGGTCTTGGTGGGCAGAGCCTGCTGCTTCCTCTGGCGGGTGGAGAACTTGGTGACATGGTCTTTGATCTTGATCTTGCCGGGTAAGCAGTCGTCAAACTCGATGGTGAAGGAGGCGTGGCTCTGAACCACAGGCGGGGTCGGGGTGGGAGGGGATGAAGGGGCTGGGGGCGTATCCGTGTCTTTGGTGGGGATCTCATGAAGCTCTGCCCCCAGGGTTTTAGGGTGCTGGAAGTCCTTGGTTGGGATCTCGAAGTAACTGGGCTCACGATGGTACGAAGGGAAGACGGTGGTTTGTTGGGCGTCTGAAAACTCTGGATCCACTGACGGGGAGTCTTTGTGGACTTCTGACCAGAACAAAGACATTAATTGAAAAAATGAATAACTTCATGGTGCACTACTTTTTTAAAACACATAGTTGCAAAGTTCCTTCTATAATCAAACTGAGTAGCGGTCATGAAGTTAAAGGTCCCATATTATAATTTTGTCTTTTAGAGCAATTTGTGGGTCTTTGGCTTTCCTCCCAGCCCACAAAATGTGATATTTAATGACAAAACCTGTACTTAGTAGTGCTTGTGAATGTAAAATCCCGACCTAAAACGAGCTGTTTGGATTTTGGGGATTTTGGGGATTTACGAACGTCAGCGATTCCCTTTTTTGACCAATCAGAAGCAAGTTTGACCTGATTGGTCCACTGGAGCAGATACCCGCCCACTCCCCTTCCCGCAGCAGCAGCAGGGAGAATGCCAAAGTCAAAGAGCCATCACTGCTCTGTTTTTGGCTGTAAACAGCCACATAGTTCCATGCACAAGCTTCCCATCTCGGAAGAAGACAAGATTAAGTGTCTTGAGTTAATTTATCAAGGAAATGTTCCAGCTACACTCAGTAAAACTGTGCATGTGTGTGCTAGTCACTTCATGGCCAACTGCTTTTCCAACTTTGGACAGTCCAACAGAGGGCTAGCCAATAGACTGGTCCTGAATCCAGGCGCATTACCAACCATCCTCCAACAAACCTGGGACCCTGGAAATGTGAGTATTTTAAATGCTGTGTGCTGTGGAGCAGATGTAAGAGCTTTTCCTCAGTGTCCCCCCTGTCTCTGTGTTAGCTTCAGGATGCTAACTTTAGCTGCGGTTAGCCTGTTGTTTTAGTCTGTAATGCTATGGTAAACGAGCTTTGCTGTTTTCTAAACATTGTGCACTCGGAGCTTGTGGCGCCGCTCTCAGTGACGTGGAAGAGTGGGGCGGTATCAGCAGTGGCTCATTTACATATGAAGGCCACGCCCACTAAATCAGAGCGTTCTGAACAGAGGGGCTATGAGAGCCTGGAAACAATGCTGCTGTGCTTGATTTATTGGCTTTTTGGACCAAAACATGTTACTACCATTTCATGAAGACATCGATGATCCATATTAAACTGCAGAAAAGGAGCAGAATATTGGACCTTTAGAAGATATGTCTTTACCTGCATGAGGCTCTTCACTGCTCTGAACTTTATTCCCATAATCCTCCTCTCCCCACCAGGACGGCTGGCCATACAGAGGGGTGGGTCGACACACTGGAGCCTCTATAACACACACACAACATGCATTCCAATCAGTAGCACTTCCAGAATGATCTGTAGCATCATTTCTATGATTGTATACTGTTCAGTACCTTGCGTCAAACTCTTGGTACTCGGGGTTTTCTCAGCTTTGGTCTTCTCTTCAGCCTCGCTCCTGGTTCCTTCTGGAGCCTTCATACTCATCTGCAGCTGACTGCTATACTTCTCATGCTGCAACAACAGGAGGCGCCGTCACACACTTTTCAACAACACACATACACGATACACATATACACACACTGACCTTCAAGGCCTCCTCAGGTACTTTGTGTTGACTTTTCTCAAGGACGTAGACATGAGAATGTGAAAATAGGGTTAAGTAAAATAACAAATCTTCATTAAGTATCAAAATGTGCTCTTAGAAGTTTTCCTTTTGTAGAAGTTTAAAAGGTCAAGTGCACACAAAGGATATCATAGCCAAAGCGGATGATGTCGGACAGTTTGAGGGTGATGTAGGTCTGATCGGGAATCCTCAGGTCGTTCACAAACGTCTGAAACAAACAATCCACTCCATCATTTACCGTCACATGTATGGTGTGTATGTATTATAGTATTAATTAGTAGAATGTATAGCAGTGTGTTAGTCTCACCCCATTGAGGCTGCCCAGGTCTTTGACCAGGTGTTGGTCTGTAGTGGGGTTGTAGTTGATGACAGCGTGCTGTTTGTCCACGCTGCGGGACTGTAAGACACAAACAGGTGAGTGGTAGAGAAAAACAGTCAGTAAAAACCTGTCAGTGTCGTCAAAACTGGTTGAGAAGCACAAAGATGGTGGTCACTAGGGATGCACCATATTGGATTTTTTACCAATATTTAACAACTCATTTAGCCGATACGGATACGGATACGGATACGGATACTTTTTCTGCGCACATAACTGCAGAGATCATCAACTGTTTTCTGTATTGGAAGTAGCATATTGTCTTGTGGTGCATACCCTTTTCACATTTGTTATGTAATATTCATTTCTCGTGCAAAATAAGAAAAATATACGAAACTTGAAACTGTTTACTTATTTATGATGATTGCTTTCAAGCAAAAGAAAAATCAAAAAGATAAATCCTACTTGAAAGCTGGATTATGCTCTTTCTGAGAAAATTATAAAATAATCCAGGGGAAATTTGGCCAATTTCAGAGTTGAAAGTCAGTAAAAATAACCTCTGTTCACAGGGAACATATGAGAAGTGCAACTGTAGTCGGGAGCAGCTGACCTGCTGTGGCCTGTCACCTGAAAGTCTCGTCTAAGCTCAGCTCTTAAGTGGAGACCGTTGTGGTTTTGTTAAAGTGATTATCCATCCCGGAGATCTGTTGTTAGTAAAGTTTGATTTTTTAAAAGGTTGTTAACCCTAACCAAATTTAATTTGATAAATAAACCTTACCATTTATTTCATTAAACATTCCAAATTTACCTGTAACACCTGGTTTATGTTACTTCCTCTACTCCCTTCAGAGCTGTGGTTGTAACACTGCTGCTTCAATTCAAGTTTAACTTCAAACAGGAACCAAACCACAAAAACTTAAAAATATATCTGCAGCTTATTTTATCAGTTTATTATGTCAGTAAAATTTGGAGTATTTGCCAATATCTCATATTTTTAGGCCACTATCGGCCGATACCGATAACATGCTGGTAATATATGCCTCCCTAATGGTCACCATATTATGAATGCTGACCGTGAATGACTTCCTGCTTAAGTAGATACAGACAAAGAGGTTCAGTTAGGATCTATAAGTAAAAGAGACCTTGCACTAAATTTTTCCTGCCTTCAGTCCTTCGTATAGTGCATAAAGCTAGGTTATCAAAAAATCCAACCCCTTACAGTTTTCATCAATACAGGAATGACCTCCAGAGACAGAAGCTGTTGTATGGACCAGGCTGTGAACATGTTAACGATCGGCATCTTAATAAGGCTCTCTAGGGTTTGACTCACTCTTGGAAGCATACTCTAGTGGAGACTCCAGGAACTGCAGTGTCAAGAAATACATCAGTGATCTCTCAGTCTGCTTTCAGACCCCAGAGTCAGAACCAAACATGGCGAAGCAGCATTCAGCTTCTATGCCCAAAATATCTGGAACAAACTGCCAGAGGATGTCAGATTTTCTAAAACTCTCAGCTCATTAAAATCCAGGTTAAAGACTCACCTTTTTACGGCTATTGGAGTATTTTAACAAATCATTTAAAATCTTTTTTAACTGCACAACTCTCCACTGCAACTTTTATTTCTTATGTCTGGAAATCTCTTTTAAATGTCTTTTAATGGGGTTTTATTTTGTTGGCTTGTATTTTCTTATTTTTATCTGCTTTCTAATTGACTTTCAACTGTTTTCTTCTCACATGTTTTGCTGATTTGTATCTGTAAAGCATTTTGAATTGCCTTGCTGAAATGTGCTGTATAAGTAAACTTGCCTTGCCTCGTCTGATTGAACACTGAGATTGAATACTTTGATTAGTCTGAAAAGTTGGTTTGAACAGTTTGGATGAACGGTACCTCTGATCAGTCTCACCTGCAGCATCAGCTCACAGTCCTCCCGACCCACAAATATCATCTCTCTGGGGAGGCGGTGTCGAGTCCCCGAGCTGCTCACCAGGAACCATGAGGTCACACTCATCTTCACAGTCCTACTGGGAAACCCCAGTGCATCCTGGGAAACAGAGGCCAGACATTTCATTTTTGGAAAATGCTTAAAACTGTAACACAACCAGAAACAACTCTTGAACTACTCTCTACAAACACACCTGACTACACTGATAAATACAGCGAAGTACAGCAAAGACTTTGGTCCACCCATTGGCCAAATCTAAGATTTTACTACAGCATGTCTGTGTGACAGATAGAAACACTATCACATTAGCTAGCAGTGTTAAACAGAGCAGCAGCGCTAACATCTCAGACCATTTCCAGCTGCTTTTCATCGATTGGTGACTAAAGTGAGGATTTATTGGCACATATTTTCTGGCCCTCTGATCAATATTTCAATCAACCAATCAGCTATAAATACCAGCACTCTTTGCTTTCTGTTTGTTTCTGCCCTAATCTGTCGATCTGACCTCACAGAACAAGCCATCAGGGGTCATGTGACAAAGGTCATGCAGCTGTCCTGACTTTTAATAAGACCCTTTTCATGATGCGGGCTGGGTAAAAGTGTAAAATGTGCTGTGATGTCATTTCTCACCCTCAGTTTGATTATATCAAAAAGGTGTGATGGTGGAACCATTTATTACAATACAATGGCAATATTGTCCATTATAATCCCAATCCTTCATTTTCACCATATCTTGCGGCACTAATTCATATGGCATCCTCTTTTTGAGAGGGATCAGGCGCCTGACTGATTTCTCATCCATTCTGAACAATGTGGCTGTCTGTTTTGTTGCAGAATAACCCAGCCTGAGCGCTCCATCCTCGTGAATGGTGTAAAGAAGCAGCCGGAGTCATATAGAGGAAGGTCATGTGTGAATGTCTGAGAGTGGATGTGGAGCTCCTGTTGTGTGTTTACCTTCTTGTGCTTCCACAAAGAAAACACAATGAAATCACACACGAGGCACCAAGTATTTGCAGATAAATATGAAATGCGACAATATTTGTTCCAGTCAAGACAATGCAACAAGTTTTCCACAATAAGACAAAACAATATTCCTTGCTCAGGTACGACAATGTAAAATTACCCTCTGTCAATAAAATAAAATAAAATAAAAACAGTAAGCATTCAGTCACATACAATAAAATAAAAAGGTTATTTTGCTTTATATACAGCTGATACTTTATACCACACCCTGTATATCATATTAAGGCAATATTTGTTTTACCTATCTGTTCATCTATCGACAGGAAGTGCCCTCAGAGCAGGTCAGTCTGACTACCTCTATGACATCATCATCACCATCATCTTCATCTACACCTTCATCACCTTCATCGCCATTGACAACCGTCAATCAGATCACCTGAGCTCAACCACACCCATGACACAACCTGTTTACAGGCTTAACACACGTTATCATGCACGCGTGTGCCCGTGCACACACCCTGGATGTTGGATGAACCGGAGCGGCTCGTCACAAACATCCTACCGGGCCTCATCGCTTCATCTGCGGCCACAGGCCGGACAATCAGCGGGAGGTGCGGACAGACAGACAGACAGAGAGGAGAACAGGGGAGAGCGAAACAGAGAGGAAGAGACAGACGCAGACAGACAGATAACGGAACACAGAGATATCAGGACAGACAGACAGGTCTCTCCCCTCCTCCACGCCCTGCCTCCTCCTCCTCTTCCTCCTCCTCTTACCTCCGCTCCAGATGCTGCCGCCGATTCGCTGCTAAGATTGAAGCCGGGACTGTCACGCTATGGGGCGGGCAAACCATGAGAGATGTCCCGGAGCGGAGCCGGTTCGGATCAGAGTGGGGATAACAGGACCCGGATCACCGTGCTGATGCTGCTGTTATGGCATCTCCGTCTCCTCCTGACGCACCAGCTGCCACCCGCTGCGTCAACACGCACCGCCGCACAGGAAGACACACCGATGGGCCTTTGAAACAAAAGACACGGCTTCGTACCAGTTCAGGAGGGAAATTCTGTAACCATCCAAACTTTATATTACAACACAAGTGTCTCAGATTAATATTCATAAATACTAAACATGTACTGAAACAACGCTAAGCATCTTGGTCCCATGGTGACCAGAGTAACGGCTCTTATTGTGAAGGTCACCTGACTTCCGGGCTGAGTGTTTAACGGTTCTTCAGCTGATCAACCTGTACACACGCACGCACTCACACACATACACACGCAAGCACATACATGCACACACATTAAGCTTATCAATATGATCATAGAAATGGATTTTTTCATCTTGTGGTTATCATTTTGTATATCATATTTCCAGGTGGGGTCACGTGATCGGCTGGTCGCCTGGTGAAGGACGCTCCGGTTTGGGATGACGTCATATCTGAATGAAGAACAAAACACATTGAAAATGTACATGTTTATTATTATTATTATTATTATTATTATTATTATTATTATTATTTATTTATTTATTTATTCATTTTCTTATTTATTTATTATTTGTTACACATAATACCATTAGTGAACTTAAATTTACCACTTAACATTTTTTTTTACCTCTGAATATACAGATTTCCACACTTCATGTTGTAAATACTGAATCTGCCATCACAACTTGGTCCAATTTGATTTAAACAGGTTTAATAAAGTTTTATTGAAACATTGTACATGGTGTTAGACTCTATTTTGCTGGGGCCACTAAAACTTGGTCTTAGCATATGTTTTGAGTCTAATTATGAATTTGGTTTGTGATTGGATTTAAATTTGAAGTACTTAAAAGAACAAAAAATATATTTTTTAAACGTGTTTGTTTACTCAATCCAAGCTGTGAAGTTTTTCGGCTTTATAAAACTACAAAGGAAATGATTTACTTCGTGATTTCAGTTTGTAACTTGAAGTTATCATGTTTAACTCTGTGAAGCAGAGCAATAAGTAGATAAAATAGTGTGTCTTGAGAAGGTTTCATGATGAATCCTGCTGAATTGGCTAACCAGCACTGTGTGGACAGTGGAGCGGTGGCTAGCACCTGAAAGTCTCCTGAAAAAGCAGACACCTGCCTCTGTCTCTGGGTTTAGATCCCATGATAGTTGGGAAATTGAAGCAATTTAAGCTTATTGAAAATTGTCTTTTGTTACTCTGCTGTCTTCATTTTGGTCCAGCTAGCTTACATTCTGTCATAAAGCTCATTACTGATAACTTCAATCCAACGGCATTAAATGACAAGAAAATACAGGCCATCCACCAATACACTTCACACACTTGTTTCTGTTAAAAGCAGCTATTTTTATTACAATAGTACATGTATATACAGCAAAAGGCACAGTAGAAATACAGAACGGAAGGTAAGCGGGCACAGTCGGTGTGAGGTTTGTGGTTCTGGTTGGGGACTTAGAAGCACTTCCTGTGGACGATAGAGGGGCCTGCCTCATCGTACTCCTGCTTGCTGATCCACATCTGCTGGAAGGTGGACAGGGAGGCCAGGATGGAGCCTCCGATCCAGACGGAGTATTTCCTTTCAGGTGGAGCAATGATCTGCAGAGAGGAGCGGATATTAGCACAGGGATGTTTTTACAAAATGCTGAGTTTTTTCTGCTTCACAGGGGGCTGGGCTCACCTTGATCTTCATGGTGCTTGGGGCCAGGGCGGTGATCTCTTTCTGCATACGGTCAGCGATACCAGGGTACATGGTGGTACCACCAGACAGCACATTGTTGGCGTACAGATCCTTACGGATGTCAATGTCACACTTCATGATGCTGTTGTAGGCGGTCTCATGGATACCAGCGGACTCCATACCTGTGCAGGTGAGATCAGAGAGATTCTCAGGAAAATGCACAAGTAGCACAATCAAGAAGTAAACTAAATAAACAATGTGGAGTTTCACCAGATAAATATGACAGTTTCATCATTACTCACCGATGAAGGATGGCTGGAACAGGGTCTCGGGGCAGCGGAAACGCTCATTGCCGATGGTGATGACCTGACCGTCGGGCAGCTCGTAGCTCTTCTCCAGAGAGGAAGAGGAGGCAGCGGTGGCCATCTCATTCTCAAAGTCCAGAGCAACGTAACACAGCTTCTCCTTGATGTCACGAACAATCTCACGCTCAGCTGGCAGGGGAAGATGTCATAGGTAAGTCGATCGATGTTGAAAACACACTGACAGACACATGATGGCCAAGAAACACAGATGGATCGTCTTACCAGTTGTGACGAAAGAGTAGCCGCGCTCAGTCAGGATCTTCATCAGGTAATCGGTCAAGTCGCGACCGGCCAGATCCAGACGCATGATGGCGTGGGGCAGAGCGTAACCCTCATAGATGGGTACGTTGTGGGTCACACCATCACCAGAGTCCAGCACAATACCTGTTCATACAAATAATCAAGTCTTAAAGACATCCCACACAGAAAGCATCTTTTATCTATCTAGGGAGATTAGGCTGATGGTTGAGACTCACCGGTGGTACGACCAGAGGCGTACAGGGACAGCACGGCCTGGATAGCCACGTACATGGCGGGGACGTTGAAGGTCTCAAACATGATCTGGGTCATCTTCTCCCTGTTGGCTTTGGGGTTGAGAGGAGCCTCAGTAAGCAGGGTGGGGTGCTCCTCGGGGGCCACACGGAGCTCGTTGTAGAAGGTGTGGTGCCAGATCTGCATGATAGTAAAAGTTAGGGTCTCAGTTTGGAGGTTTTGGTGACATTTTCTGTTTTCTGTGTTCTTCATCTGGCCGTAGAGTCTCACCTTCTCCATATCGTCCCAGTTGGTGATGATGCCGTGCTCGATGGGGTACTTCAGAGTCAAGATACCTCTCTTGCTCTGAGCCTCGTCTCCCACGTAGCTGTCTTTCTGACCCATGCCCACCATCACACCCTGAGAACAAACAAAACACACATCAGAAACTCAGGAACGAGATGAAGAAGTGTCACATGAGAGTCACATGAATCTTCTTTTCGTGGTCCCTACCTGGTGACGGGGGCGTCCAACGATGGATGGGAAGACAGCGCGGGGGGCGTCATCACCGGCAAACCCAGCCTTGACCAGGCCAGAGCCGTTGTCGCACACAAGGGCGGTGGTCTCGTCGTCGTCACACATGTTTGGTCTTTATTGGATGGCCTTCTGTGCAGATCAGAGCGTGGAAACACAGGTAAGACATCAGCTTGTGCCACACTTGCGTATTGTCTAATGGCTTCAGTCTTCCTTATTAACTTAAGCTGCATATTGAATTTTTTAATCAAAATTCCATTCGAACGTGTAATTAATCCATTTAATCACTGATCATGCGATTCCTCGAAACAATGCAGCGCCATGTAAAGTATGAAGACACCTCTGAGGGCTCTAATCTCTCTCAGCTGCCTGGAAAGCCAAAACAGGACATGGCTGGACCCCCAACACTCACACACTCACACACACTCACAGGTCTATTTTAAGCTGTGGGACCCTTGTCACCCTCACCCCCCTTCCCCTCCGTTCTCCAATCTAAACATTAAGCTGTAGCTAGTTAACAGCTGAGGCGGTGTGTCTTTTGACGTGTGGCGGCAGAGGTTTCAGTCCATCCTCAGCTGTCACACACACACACACACACACACACACACACACACACACACACACACACACACACACACACACACAGTGGACCCTTCTGTTTGAAACCAGACCATGTGTTGTGATGGTTCCTGGATTTCTGATGGCAGTCTGCATCCCGAGTACTAGCATCCTCTTCTAATGTTCGTCCCTTCTTAATCAACATTTGTAAGCTCTACTGAAATTATTTTTCCTTAAGCATCGTTTTTGATGTTTTCAAAGGGATTGACCTTTTAACCCTTTAACTTTCATTTTTTTAATGCAGAGGAAATGCAGCCTACTTAATATTTTACCCTTTAGCGATGTAGCCAAGACAAAAAAGAAGTGTTTTTTTATTTTATTTTTTATGGCGTTGGAGCATGAAAACCAGAAACCAGAAATCAGAGAATTTCAAAATGTTTTCAGTGAGATATAGAATATTAAAAAAATGCTCTAACAAACAGTTGAGCTGCATGTTAAAGGGTTAAAGCATCAAAGTGTTGCTTTAGAAACATATGATTGCTTTCTTTCTTTATTCAAACTTCTTTCTCAAGATCTTCATGAGGCTTTCTATGACGTTACTCCCAAAAATTCAAGTCAAGACATACCCTAAACAATGCTACCTCAAATAATTTTAGCTAGACTTGCTAATATTTGTTTAACTTGATTTTTTTCAGCTGGTGAAAGCCTATTTTTTTGTTTTGTTATTGGACCACAATTGGCAGAGTGACACTAAAACTTGTAAATAAGATGAAAATATCCCAGCACTCACAGTTGGTTTGGTGTTAAAACAGCTAAATCTAATCCAAACTACATCTATCAGAGGACACATTATGTGTTATCTGGTTTACCATCTATCTAAAGTGAAAGCTTCCTGCCTGACACTCTGGAGCAGCAGCAGCATCTTTTCAACTTCAGAGTCTTTTCTTGGCAGCAGGTTACAGTCACTTCATCCTCTCCCCTTTTCTGTAAACTCTTTCTCCCTCCTCTACCCTGAGCTAGCATCCAGACGCAGCTTCAAAATATTAAATATCTCCATGTTCTAACACTGATGTATGCAACAGCGGAAGCAGCAGCCCATCCTCCCTCATCCCCACACTCCCAACTCCACCCAACAGCTGAAACACAAGAAGACTGTGAAGGACTTACCAAGTTGTTACCTCAAGACTGGAGTTTCCACTGGGACAAAGGGGTGAGGGTGTGAGGGGGTCCTTAAATATGTCCCGGTGTCCTGAGGCCGGGAGCTGGGGGGCGGGCTCAGGAGTTCACACAAGCCCAAATTAAGTGCTGCTTGGCTAAATGGTTCAGAAAAGAGACTCCAGTGTCCAGAGAATGACGAGATGTTGCCTTGGATGAGGAAGTGATCAGTACGAAGAAGTATTTTTTCTTACAGTGTAAAAACAACATTTTAAAGCTCCTCTAAGTAACGTATAGTTGGGTCGATTTCGGCGCCCCCCATGGACCAGTTAGTGGCTATTGTCTCTTTGCCAGTCTAATAAAATAGTTAATGTTTTCTGTTAAAAAAAGAAGCACCAGAAAAGTAAACAGAGGCTTTTTGTAGCCTGATCGAAATAATTGGATTGATTTTTTTTTTTTTTTAACCTGTTTGTTTTTATATTTTAGCTGGGGGGACTACCAATGGAAATTAGCTTTGGGTACATTTACATTTTATTTTTTAAAGTGTGTATGAATGTACATTGTCCCTCCTTATCAAATAAAATAAAATACATTGAAATTGAAATATTTACCCTGCGGCAGGATGTTTTTTTTAAGGCTTCGCTTCAAAAAATAGATTCAAACATCTTGAAACTTGAAATTCAGATGAAGAAAACATGACAAGATCTCCGACAAAAGTATGATTCAGGAAGAGACTTTAACCAGAAAAATGATGTAAATTAATTGAGCTTGAGTTGCAAATTTACAATATTTCACTGTGAGATAACTTGTTGTGATTCTCCAACATTTGATGAGATTAGCACTCTCACACACTCTTCAGCTGCAGTTTCATTGACTTGATAAGTTCCTCACACACTGCAGCATCTTTCCTCCTCACATACTTAGTGAGCTGCCCTTTGGGTCCCACAGGATGTGCTAATATGACTAAGCTCAAATAGGGCAGTGGGGATGTGGGTGATCAGAAGGTGCGAAGGTAACCGGAGCTCCCGTCTGAGTGATCTTGCAAGTTAAGGAGCCGTCTAAGGAGACCTGCCTGTGAGTTCGCCAGAGTTGTGGCATGTGTAAGGAAGAGGGGAAAGGAGGGGGTGAGACATGCCAGACAGCTGACTGATAGGCCGCGTTGTATGAGGGAGGAGGAAGCTGAGGCTAAAACCCAGACCCCCAACAGACGACAGATCCCAGGGACAGCCTGTGCTTGGAGCGACGAGTGTCTGTCCCGAGCTCTGATTGGCTCCAGTGTCTCCTTTTAGGGGAATGGAGAGGAACAGGTGCCAGAGGCTGCATGCTGGCTTGAATTCAGGCTCCTTATTCGTCACTTTGATAAGCTCCCCGAGAGCCTGTATCCCCATGCTGGAGCCCTGGCCGGCCAAAGTGAGTACTTTAAGAATGTAAATACCCCCCACGCCATCAACACGCTGAAATATTCCATTTGTAGCCGTGTGGTGTAATATACCTAAGAGAGATATACGCTACTAACCCACTTGTCTACTTCTATGTTTTTACATGACAGGTACCTCATTCCTTTAATCATGTGTAAGGTTTTAACCCAAAAATACACTGCAAAAAACAGAAATTTCAGCAAATGTTCTGTCATAATTTTAGTAGAAAATGTCTTTTTAGACTTGAAATGAGCCGCAGTCACCTGATTAGTCAAGAAAAATGTCTTATTTCAAGTTATTTAAAGAATAAATTAGATTTTTTTAATTGTTGCAAGCAATTCAGGCCTCATTTTTGTCTTAAAATCACTTAAAAACAAGATATTTGTCTGGATTTATCAGTTAAATGTGGCTCATATTGAGTATAGCAGGACAATTTTTACACAAAATATGACAAAAGTGAAGATTTTGAAGGTTTCCTGGAGAATCGTCACACTTTCTTTTTATTTACAAAGTACAATCCCAATCTGATGACCAACTGTTCAGACCAGATACGATAAGTTAACTTTGTCATAAATAAAATGATGGACAGATGTATTAAACTCGGTATGAAAGATCAACAACATAAAACACATTTTAAGAATTCTTTGGTGCAAAGAAATTGACCAACTAGAAGCTATAAACTTTAAGCTGTGGTCAGTTTTATATTAGTATAACTGAGGATTATTACTGTAAAATATGGTGTGTACGTATTTGCAGTGAATACTTATTTGAGAAGTATGGAAGCCCTAAGCAGACATGCAGCCACACATTTCAATCACCCTGTTTTTTGGTGATAACATGATGTTTATAGTTGTTCTTATAACTAATTATAATCATTTAAATTTTTGGCTGATACCGATGTCCGATATTAATATTGTTGTTATGTCTGATAACTGATATTCACTGATTTGATATTGGTTAAAACAAGGAAAAAAAAAAAATTGAGATGATGTGTCGAGGTAGTTCAGAGAGAAAGAGCGGCACAATCGTGAGAAAAGACGATCATGGAGAGGATCAATGGATGAAGCGCCCGGGATGAACGTGATCAAAAAGGTAAGTTTTGTCTGTTTTTGGATCAAAAACAGAAAGAGAAACATAAAAGAAGAGGGGGCACTCTTTGTAGGTAGTTTTGATGTTTACATAGTCACAGAAAACAATATTATTTGGGTCTTGAACGATCGTTCAAGATGCTCTAAAAATGCCGGCAGCTAATGAATTAACATCAGCCGATACCAATATTGATACCAATATATCGTGCATCCTTTAAAGAAACATTTAAGTAGTTTTAATATGAGTGGGAAATGGCAGTATGGCATGTAGTCTAACTAGCCCAGTGGTTCCCAAAGTGGGGAAGAACAAAACATTGACAGTGGGGTCATGAATCCATTATTGAAAAAGAAATACACAAACAAAAATAGAGGTTAAACCATGCAAACAGAAACTTTTTGATCTCTTAGTCACAATTTGTAGCTACATGACCCTCTAGATGACTAAGCCAGGATAACAATGGTGTCAATAGTGGCAGATTAATTCAAAAATAGCAATATGAGCACACAGGTAGTCCAATCTTCCAGCAATCAGCTATATGAAGTGTCTTAGGGGGTTTTGTGTTTGTTTTTGCCTGTTTTGAAAAGTTTATGAACCCTTGACGAGTTTACTGTATTCCTTGATGGACACTACGTTCTTATCAAGGGAGACCTAGCACTGAAATCCTGAGTTGACATGATGGATATCTGTAAAATTGTACCCTATGCAAGTAGCGGATTGAAAATATCTATAATCAAATAAAGAAGAAGTATGATGAAGCATTAACAGAAAAAGTCCAATAGAGGTTTATTTTCAGCACTTTTTAGATGTTTTTTTTATGTTTTGATGTAGTGGAGTGTTGTTTTATGTTGCATTTGCAAGGATAGTACACACAAATTTATGGAATTAGCTTTACATTACTGGAAAGTTGTTGCTTTTCACACTGTCCCATTGATTGAAAGTTGGTGGTGAAGAAAAACTAGTCGTTCAGAGTTGGAAAAAAGTGATGTTGCTTGTTAAGCAGTCATGGATGTTAATGCTGTTTCTTAAGTTTGAGGGGTATATCTTAGCATGTTTGATTAAAACGGTGAATGATTTTCACAGTAACTGTGTTCAAAGGGAAATTTTATCAATACGTTTCAGTAATAGAGTACAGTGACTTTGTTGTTCTTAGACTACCAGCTTGATTATTGATCAGAATTAAAAGACTTTTAAATGATCTGAAATAAAAATGAAGTTTAACCACAAAAACAGTCCCAATGAGTGTCTGTACTGAACTAAATTTCTGAAGCAGAGACATCGGGTTAGTTTCTGGATGTGCTCCATGCTGTGTTTTGTCAACATCTCCCTTCATGTCAGGAAGCACTTTTTGGCCGAGTCCTGTCTCTATCACTGGCTCTGTATCAGGATCAGACACACTGGTCCTAAATGGGTCACAGTTTTGAGGCACATTTGTCCTAATAAGGACATGGAGGAAGCACATGGTTTGTCTGTCCTGACAGCTGCCCCCTCTGCAGTTAACCCCCCAAACTCCTCCAACACACACACATACACACACTCACACACATGCAGGCACACTTAAGCAGCTGTTTGCAGCAATTGGTCTTTACAATCAGTCCTGTTATGACAGTGGTTTGTTTACCATGTACAATATGGTTTGAAATACAACGATGTATTACCTTAAGAGCCAGGAGCACAGATTGAAATTGGTGGATTTTTGTTTTTGCAACAGTTCAGAGTGACTTTCTCTTTCCAGGTGACCTTTGACCTCTTAAAATGTGAGGAATTGGAAATGAAATCAAGCCAAATGCTTCCAGTTACTACTTTCCCTTGCTAAAGATGGTAAATTTGTTAAAAAATTCTGTTTATATCCCTACATACAAGGCTTTGATTTTTCCCGCAAGCTGGAATTTTTCTTCTTAAAATCATTTATCAAATGTGCTTTTTAAAACTGTCTCACATCTGTTCACTGAGTCCAAAAGCTTACACTGGCTAGGACATGTCTCTATAGATGAGCACATTTCATTAACAGTCGCTGACAATGAGAATGCATGCAGTGTTGTTCTTGGCACCAGCCGTCATCATCGTAACGTGCTTCATGCCTGCTGTAAACAGCTGAGGGGAGCTGACAACTGCTGGTTGACAGATAAATCAGCACAATCAAAACAGTTACTGTCCTTTAAATCACTCTGAGGTGAGAAGATACGTCAAATGTGACAGCAGGGACACCTGTTTTGTGAATTTTTTGTTGTTAATCATATCCACAAATGTGTTAGCAGTGTCACAATGAATACCTGAATAAAAATTGAATGCTTAATTTCATGTATTTTTTTATTTTCTCATGTGTAATTAAATTCCACACCTTCAAATAAACTAATTATGTAACTTGTGTCCTGATGGAGTCTAAAGAGGTTTACTATACATGGCCAGAGACGTTCAATCATCCATGAGTAGTTCTCCTCAGTATCTTTGTGCTTTGAATGCATGACAGGGCGTGTTTCCCTGAGTGCTGAGGCCTGTGTAGAGCAGACACTATCAAGCACTGCCAGCAGATAATGTCAGCTCTATAAATATATGGGGTGCTCTGAGAGTTTCCATGTCAGCGCGCCATTGTCCTGCACTGTGAGGGGATTTGCAGATTCACAGAGGTGTGTGTAGTTTAAGGGGTGGTGTTGTGTCAGCAGTATTTACAAGACATAATGGCTATGTAAGAATACTTGAGGACTCAGTGGATTAAAAAAAAACACTAACAAGGTTTCAGCTAGTGCTTCACTGACTGATTTATAACCCTCACGGCTTGAAAATGCTCTTGTCTGATACACAGGTTGCTACTGTTTGTTATCAAATGGGCTAAAACTGCCTGGAACTCCTAAAGAAAGAGATAAAATAGTGGAGTGCTAAAAAAAATAGAATAAAAATGAAAATTAGACAGGGTCAACTTACCACAGAAGATGCTTAATCATCCTTAATCTTCCCTTTGGGTGTCACAAAGGTCTGGTGCCTATCACAAATGTCTTTGGGCACAAGAAGGGTATTCCTTAAACAGGCTGCCTGCCAGCCTGATATTTATTTTTCGTAAGTTTAAGGCCATAAATAGTATAATGTATTGCAACTGTTGTGTAAAGTGAAGCTAAATTACATCTTCGTATCTGTTGGTATCAATGCACTTAGTTGACTCGCAAATAAAACGGCGAGGGTAATTTTGCTAATATGGCTCAAGCTTACAAACTACTGTTTGGCTCGAACAATACAAGCCTTAACTTTGGCTTCCTAAGTTTTATTTCAACTTTCTTATCTTATATTATCCCCACTTTCAATTTGCTCGTGTGAAAAGCTCTTTTCACTTTCTTTTACACCCCTCCGCCATGTTTGTTTCTTAACTACAACGACAACCGTTGACGTACAGGAATGACAGGCACGCGCAGCCCCTACTACGCACTTCATTAGCTGATGGGCCATAGCAACGGGAAGTGAGTCCCTAACAACAGACAGTGAAGGAAGCCTGATGCTAACGTAGCAAAAGCTGCTAAGAACAGACTGTTAAGTAGAAATTTAACACACCCATAATTTTCTGTTTGTGTTTTAGGATTTTAATATGGAGGATAACAAGCAACAAACTCGTCCCAAACGTATTTTTATCAACGACGTCCACAGGTACTCCTCGAAACACATAGCTAAGGTAACGTTAGCTCACGGAGTAACTACCATCCGGGTTTTCATTAGTCTGTTTACATTATTTTTCTGATGACTCTTTCAGTTTTTGTCGACGTGTGTGACAGGGGAAACCCCAGAAGAAGAAGAGGCAGAGGACACGTTGGAATCCCCACGGGATGAACCTGCTTTTATCATAGTGGGGACTGTGTCTGCTGACAGCAAAGAGGAAAAACTCAGCTTTCTACACGAACAATACACGGTATGAGAGAATACTCCCACTATGCTGCAAAGTGGGGAAGAAATATTAACTTTTCACTCAACTGCAGTTGTTTGACAGCTTGAATATACTTCACAAAAACAACATTTAACCTATACTTGGCATACTAAACAACCTGAGTATGGATCTGCCTTTCATTTTAAGTGATTTTCAAGGTGTGAACTGGTTTTAATGTAAAAAAAAACTGTGCAAAAAATTAAAAATATAGAAATAATAACTAATTTGTTGTACGATCTCATTTTGGAAGTCACCAACTCAAGATGAGCTCCTTCAGTGCCTGCTGGAGTGTGATGTTGTGGTGTACAACATATCAGAGGCTGATTCACGACAGCAGATTGAAGAGGCAACATGGGCGCTTACAGGTACAGGAATACGTTTACTCCTTGATCTCTTTTCTTTTTGTGGATGCTGCTTAACTTTCCTTTTATATTTTAAACAGCGCTTCAAGCGGAGATGGAGAACTTTGAGTCCCAGAAGATGTTCATCTTAGTCTCTACTGTGATGACCTGGGCCATGACAAAGCTTCCGAATCCAGTAAACCATAAATTAAAATCATACCATACAACTGTGTGAAACACAAGCTGTGTGAGTATAATTTGTTTGTTTTTCAGGATGAAACAGATGTGCTCACAGAAGAAAGTTACATAAGAAGAAGACCACATCTCAGTTTCAGAAACCATCATAATCTGGAAAAGCTTGTCCTGAAACTGAAGGGAGGCGTGAGTAGATCTGGATGAAAAGTTCAACACATGTAAAACTAATTTAGGGTGGGACATGGCTGTTAAGAAGCACAATATCATGTCTTCTAATCTTTCAGAAAAAGTCAAAGCTAAGGGGCTATGTTGTGGGTTCTGGTCATCAGTATGGAAAGGGGGAGAACCTGTTTCACTTCTATTTCAAGGTAGGTAATAAAAAGAAAGTCAAAATTTGTGTTTATCCTACTTTGCCTTATAGACATCTTTTTTTTCTTGTTCTGTAAATTTCACTTCCTTTTCTACGTGTGAGCAGGTGTCTTGGTTGATGCAGTTCCCCAAAGTTCCCTTATTCGGACAGGGCACAAACTGCATCCCCATGATTCACATAAACGACCTTGGAGGGTGATTTTAACTTATAGTTTTTCTACAGATATACTATAATTTGGTTTCTGACATAAAATCAGTGGGGTTATACTTTTTTCCTTTTTTTAGTGTGATCCAAAACATCATTGAGGCCAAGCCAAAGATTAAACCAAAATATATTCTTGCTGTGGACGACTCCAAGAACACTTTGGAGGATATTGTGATGGTAAACATTTGTAAGACTTACAAGTGACAGTGAACTGTATGTTTCTAAGAGATATTTTTGTAATTAATATTTCTAACTTTAATGATGTGGGGTGGTTTTTTTTTACATTTTTCCTATAAGATGATAAGTGAAACTCTTGGTTCTGGAAAAATCAACATACTACCTGAGGATGAGGCCATCGCCATGAAAGCTTTCACAGTAAGTATTTAGTTGAGTCCTTGAACTTAAGTGTGGTCTAGATCCCAAACTTTTCAGCCCATGACTAAAATAGCTGTGACAGATACTGGTGATGCCTGCTGTAGAAAAACACTAATGGGCTAGTACAGAAAAAGGCTTAAGCTAACAAAAAAAAACTAAGATACTTAACCCAGCTGATCTGTATAAAATTAGACTACCTTTGTGAATATACTGCTGTGTTTTCGAAATTAATCTGGCACCACTGATACAGTTTTTATCCTGGCTTAGTCAAACAAATGTGGAAGCATACAAATATTTTTTGTTTACATGGAATTATATGTCATTTTCCCCCTATATTTGTTTATGTATTTAAGGTAATGGATGAAATGTACAATAGTAAACACTTTTTGTAATCAATTTTTTTTTTTTTTTTTTTTTTTTTCCGGTAAACAGATACAATGATAAAGATAGCATTGTATCACTTTAAAGTTGAGTGAGACTATGTGTGATAAACTTGATAGCAGAATCTAGAAGTAAATAAATGAATAATAAAAAAAAAACAAAGGAAATCAATCATTCAAAGCAAAAGAAGAAAGTAAGGAAGGAAAGAGAAAAAAACAGCGAAAAAAACCCCCAAAACAACAAAAACAAAATAGAACAAAAAAAAGCAAAAAAAAAAGCAAAAAAAGAGAAGAAACAGTTTTGGATTTTAGTAGGCATTTTGCAACCCCTAACAGTGTCAGTGAAGTGATGATGCTGCCGTTTGCCTCCCACGTCTCGTTGCGAAATATTTTTCCAGCAAATATTTGATACAAAACTCTTTGTGATCATAACCCTTAAATATCTCCCTGATTTTAGCCAGAACAATTGCAGTTTTTGAGCATCAACTTGCGCCTGGATGCTTCAATCATTAGAGACTCCTTCAGTCTCCACTGGACATCAGAGCGTGGGATACTTGAAAACATTTTGAGTGTTGTAAAGGAGTACAAAGACACCAGGCAGCTACTTGTAAGTATGAATGAAGATCTAAAAACACTTAAAATATTGTTTCTTTGGATTTTACATGAAAATAAAATTGTCCTAAACATCAAACTACTTGAATAAAGTTGCATTTATTTACTTTGAGTCCTGATTTCCTCAGCCAATCAGAATTTGCCTTGTTGGACCTCCAGCTGTGGGTAAAACCACCTTAGCGAAGAAGCTCCGCAGTTATTACCAAATTCACCACATCAAGATCAAAGAGGTCATCGAGGAAAAGCTCACACAGCTGGTGAGTTCCCTTCATCCCTCTGTGCTGTCAGGTTACCAGAGGAGAAACACTGCCCTCTAGTGGACATTGTTATTGAAGGATGTGATTAGTTTCATGGAAACAGAGGTTATGTTTTTGCAGGAGGAGATTGTGAATGGAGCTGAACATGAAGCTGAAGAGGTAGCTGCTGCTGCACAGAAACAACTAGACACTTTGAGGAAAAGCATGGAAATGAATGAAGGTTAGTGACAAAGCTAGAGCTGCTCTGGTGATGTAGATAAAGAAGTTTAAGGTTAAGCATTCAAAGCACTCCAAAACATGAGGAAAGGTTTTGGAGCTTCATTTTAACACTGGGATATCTGGATTAATAATACCTCATTGTTAAATGGACAGTCTGTTAGGGTAGAATAGAATAGAAAATACTTAATTTATACCTGAGGGGAAATTCAGGTGTCACAGCAGCAATCAAGAAAAGAAAAGTAAGAAAGTGTATAGAAAGTGCAAAAAGCTCCATAAGAAAATAGATGCTGACAATTTGTCCATCATTGTCCAGTCAGCCAGCCTCCACCTCCACAGGGTCCAGGACTGAGCTTCTTCAGCAGTCTGTCTGGCGTTCATGTCAGTTGTTAGCTCAGTTAGCTATGTCTATGAATAGCATGATGCTACTCTACATTCCCAATAACGATGGATGGAAGAACAGGTCCATGTCGTCACTTCTTAGCTTACACCTGAGAACCAGCACGTCATCCTCACCTCCTTCCCCTCACCTTGTGGGGAAACAGCTGGCCCTGCACCAGTTAGCATTGACATGCTACAGGCTGCTAACAGCTGATTTCACATGTGAACAATGCAGCCATGGTTACATGTAGGATCTCCAGACAAATACAGGAGAAAAAATAGTACAAATATCACTGAAGACAAAACCAGTTTGTTGTCCAGGACCAACAAATGAGCCATACAAAGTAATGACCTACTCCAAATGCAAAACTGACGAAGAAGAGATGAAAAAATTACAAGAAACAGACAAGGAAGAGAGAGCTGCTGCAACAGGGTGGTGCCTAGCAACTTTTTGCATCCCATTGTAAGTTTTAACTCCTGCTTTGTAGGTCGACTGGCAGATCAACTCGTCTTTGACATGTTGCGAGAAAAGCTGCTTTCAAACCCATGCAGGAACCAAGGGTTTGTTCTTGATGGCTTCCCAAAGATGTATAAGGAGGCACGGCTGATATTCAGCGGTAAGTTTAAACTATTTATCTTATTAAAGTATAGTATGTATCAGAGTTTTTGTTTCAATAATGTGAATGCAGACTTTTTATTTCTCAGAGGAGGCCACAGAGGACCAGGGGTCAGTGACTCAGATACCTGCGTACGACAAGGAGATCATTCCAGGTTGGTTTTTGTACTTTTTAGTTGAACTGAGCTCAAAAGCACTTGAAGAAACATCCATCTTCCTCTGTGTTTTTGCAGAGCACGTTTTTGCCTTGAACGCCTCGGATGATTTCCTGACAAAGAGAGCTCAGCAGCTCCCACAGAGAGAGGCAGAAGAGATACAATACACCCAGGAGGAGTTCACAGCTCGGCTGAAGAAATACAGAGAGCTCAATGCTGCTGAAGAAACCCTGCTGGATTACTTTGACGAGATCGAGATTCATCCTGAACACATTGGTAAAGAATCAACGTCTAAAACTATTGAGGAAGATTTTTACAAGATATGGTTTTCCTTTCAGTGAGTCTGACTCATTACTCTCCAGAGATTACTGCAGGTGATCCAGAGTACAAGGCAGCGATGAAGAAGATCATTGAGATAGTGGGGACTCCCAAGAACTACGGCCTGAGTCCAGAGGAGCAGGAGGAGGAGGACAGGAAGAAAGAGGAAGTGAGGAGGCAGAGACTGGCTGCAGAGGCCGCTGAGAAGAAACAAAGGAATGAAGCAGCTCTGGCTGAGATGGCTGCTCAGTATGAAGAGTGGGTGAGTAAGAGAATGTGCACAGAACACAGATTAAACCTTAAATAAAAAAAACACTTTCACTTTTAACAGCAAAAGAATCTGTGTGAGCTGAAGAGACAGGAGCAGGAGCTGCTGGAGGCTCGCTGTCTTCCTCTGAGGAATTACCTGATGAAGTATGTGATGCCTTCGCTCACTGAGGCTATGCTGGAGTGCAGCAAAATCAAACCAGAGGACCCTGTTGACTTTTTGGTATTTACAAAGTGCAACACTTTAAATTAATCAAAACACCTCCTAAAGATTTGAGAGTAAAACTTCCTCTGCTTTGTTTCTGCAGGCTGAACATCTGCTGCGCAACAATCACAGAGAACAGCAGTAATGAAAAGATACCACACGTCATCAGAGGGGGTGAATATTCTGCAGTCACAGACATCATCAAAAGACCAAACAACGTTTTTGAATGAGATGCATCATTGTTGTCCAGGTCGTCATAAAAATTGGATCTGTGGTGTTAAGTCATAGAATAGAGTAGAATAGAATTTTTTTTTATACCCTAGAGGAGGAGTCACAGCAGCAAACAAGAAAACAAAAGTAAGAAAGTGTATAGAAACTGCAAAAAGGTCCATAAGAAAGTAGATGATGACAGCTTGTCCATCATTCTCCAGTTCAGCCAGCCCCCACCTCCACAGGATCCAGCTCAGAGTAGCATGATGCTACTCTGTCTCCTAGTGTTCCCTCTGTTGCTGGGTTAGCATGGCTAGCTCGTCCATCTTATTGGAGATAGACCTTACGTTACCAATAACGATGGATGGAAGGACAGGTCCATGTCGTCCCTTCTTAGCTCACACCTGAGAACCAGCACGTCGTCCTCACCTCCTTCTCCTCACCTTGTGGGAAGACATCAGGCCTAGCACCAGTTAGCATTGACATGCTGAAGGCTGCT
The DNA here is from genome assembly GCF_033239565.1 of Halichoeres trimaculatus. Lineage (NCBI taxonomy): Eukaryota > Metazoa > Chordata > Actinopteri > Labriformes > Labridae > Halichoeres > Halichoeres trimaculatus. The sequence continues at coordinate 30,166,901 of NW_027437191.1, forward strand.
GATGGCTGATTTCACATGTAAACAATGCAGCCATGATTACATGTAGGATCTCCAGACAAACTCAGGAGAAAAAATAGTAAAAATATCACTGAAGACAAAACCAGTTTGGTGTCCATGACCAACAAATGAGCCATACAAAGCAATGATCCAGTCCAAATGCAAAACTGGCAAAAAAGAGATGAAAAAATTACAAGAAACAGACAAAGAAGAGAGAGCTGGTTTTACAGTCAGCCACAACAAACAGGAGACCCAGCAACATATTCCCCCCCAAAAAACTACACAATAATTAAAACCATGCCCAAATGCCAAGATAAACTGTCACAAACACACAAGATGTACCAGAAATGAATTGCTGGCGTGTGATGAAATGGCACTAACACAGAACTTATATAACCTGCTTCAAACACTTAAAAACTGAAGTCTTCACATGGATGTACACTAATATTCCCCTTGGTACAGGTCTTGGCTTGGAGTGAATGTGAGAGGTTTATGGTTCAGCCAGGTTTCCGCTCATTATGGATCTGTCCTCTTACAGCCTCCATCTGGTCTGTGACTCAGCTCCCTCTGCGCTGAAGACTCAGCACTTACTGGAAGAAACATGCCCAGGCTGGTCCTGATCCAGTGGAGATGTAAACACAGGGAGAATTTCACTTTTCTGCTTAAAAATTGATATAATTTATGATTTAACAAAGTGTGTCAGGGAAATTATGCTGTCACAAGTCCAGACTAAAAAACATAAAAGAAACAAACACTTGTTTTCATTATATATGTTATCTATAGTAGTTCATCTTCTCAACACCAGGTGGCGCAGAAACTCTTTTTCTCAAGACTGAGACAACAATGCAGAGCTGGTATTCAAGTGTCTGTTAAAGTTTTTCACAACCCCAGTTAAAGACAAGTGAGCTTTTATGTTTTAAAGTTTCTTTCTTTGTTTCTTAATAAAAAAAAAAAAAAAGCCTGGCTGAAAAAATTCCTCTGTTCTTTAATTAGTGAAATGTGTGTTTGTTTTTTCCTTTCCTAAAGAATGTGTTCCACTTGTGTTTGGACATTAAAGTCAGAGCGGTGTCTGGAGTTTGCTTTGTTCTTTGTGGCTGACGAACTTTTGAATCCATTAGCAGCTGTCTGCTGGCTCGCTCAGAGTGAATGGAAAGGAAATCATAACAGGAGTTCTTCCGGAGGTGGAGTTCTTTTAAAATTACAAGTTTTTTTTTCTTTTACAGTCAAATGATAAAAATCTCAATGAGGCTTTAGCATGTTGAATCTTTAATTGTGGTGTTTGAACCATTTTAAACTATAAAACAAAGTGCATCGTGGATTGGAGAAATTTTCCACTATATAAACACCAACAAAAAGTTCACCAGCTCTCAATTAATTTTTCCTTTTAATTATTTTTTTTTTTTTGTAATTTTTATTTATTTATGGGTTGTTGTTTTTTTGGTATTGACATAAGTAGAAGTGTTCAATATAATTTAAAATTTAAATAATAATTATTTTGCAGTCTATATTATTTATTTATTTATTTATTTATTCATCTATTTATCTATCAATTAATGAATTTATTTATTTATTTATTCATCTATTTATCTATCAATTAATGAATTTATTTATTTATTTATTTATTTATTTATTTATTTATTTATTTATTGTCTTAACTGTAAAACTGGACTTTAATTATCTTTTCTAACTCATTTTAAGATGTTCAATCAGACCTTATGGTACCAAGTTTTACCTTCCCTGATGTTAGGATGATTTGTTTGAGGGTTTTTTTTAGGTTGAAGTGTAATTTAACAAACTCACAGAGGATATTGTTTTGTTGGTCATTTAAAAAAAAAAGTACAGTATAAGTATTATGTTTTAAAAATGTTTGTTTATGCATGTTTCTTGAAGAGTGTCATCATTAGGAACAATGATGGGGGATTAATTTGGAACGATATTAAAACCTTCAGGTTTCATGTGAAATTATTGCAACTGAATATCAAAAGTAAAGAAAATAGATTTAACACTTAGATCAACATGGAACAGAAAACTTAACTGTTGTAGACTCAGTCGTTCAGTTTATCTCTAAAACATTAGCATGAACTCACAAAACCTTTAAAACAAGGTGTGATGGGCTTGTGTTTGAAGCTAGCCTGAAGAATTAGCATCTGGGGGATTTTTTAGGGTCCAAAGATGTGCCAAATTTTTATACTTTGCCAGTTTAATTCATGACTACACTTTTGTCACATGGCAACAGCAGAAGAGGCTTCTGGAGTGTTAGAGGATGCCTCTCAGACATTGTTGTAGTTAAGCATTTTATTCAGAGTCTGAATGAAAGTTTTCAAAGGCAGGTTAGGAGCCTTTTTTATTTTTTTATTTTTTATAGTTTTTTTTTTGCTTGTTTTTATTTATTTACTTATTTATCTATTTATTTAATTATTTATTTATTTAATTATTTATTTATTGAGTGCTTTTTTCTTTTTTGTTTTTTATTTATCCATTTATTTAATTATTTATTTATTGAGTGCTTTTTTCTTTTTTGTTTTTTATTTATCCATTTATTTAATTATTTATTGAGTTTTTTTTTCTTTTTTTGTTTTTTATTTATCCATTTATTTATTAATTTATTGATTTATTGAGGTTTTTTTCTAGTTTTAATTTTTAGTTTACTTATTTATATATTAATTTATTACATTTTTTTTGTTTTTTTATGTAGTTTATTTATCTATTTATTTTATTTAGTGAGATTTTTTTTTTTTTTTTTTTTTTTTTTTTTCATTTTTGAGATTTTTGGACCTTTTATCATTTGTAGCTGTTGCACAAGTATTGGTCAAAGAAACACAATAAAAAGTCTGGAAATCAGCACAATATCTGATTTTTAAGTATGATCTGTACAGTCTGTTTCGCCAAATGTCACCCCTAGACTCCAAAGCTCCTCATTGACTCCTCTCACAACATTTGGGAAAACAGCTGCCCAAACTACGACAGTGTGTGGTCTTAAAGCAGGAATCAGCCACAAGCAAGAATGAGAGCAGCACAAGTCTTAGTAACCCAGTGTTAGAGAGATAGGTTGATCATAGGAAAGACAAATATTCAAGGACAGGTGATCATAAAAAGAGGCAACAAACTAAAAACTACACAATGCACAATAACAGAGGGACAGTTTATTTTGTGGGATACTGGGATGAGATTTGCGAGAGGCCAAAAGGTCGCCGACATCAGCTGCAGTAAACGTGACAGTGACAGAGGCAGAGAGACCAGGACGAAATAATTAGCACAGCCTCCTTCAGCAGGGAGCAGGCCCAGCTCTGTCATTGTCATTTAGCTTCATATTAATGGGGAGAAATGACAAAATGTGCTGCCAAACGCCCACACATCCTATAATTCCTGGTTCCAAAGTGTGTTGTTTATCTTCAGCAGACCTCAGAGTCCGTCAGACCCTCCATCATATCCAGTGTTTTACTGCTGAATGAGCAGGATTTATTTCAGCCTGTTAAACATTATTTTCCTCACTATGTTCAACTGCTCGTTAATGCAAATTTCTAATCAGCCAATCACATGGCAGCAACTGAAGGCATGTAGACATGGTGAAGACGATCTGCTGCAGTTCAAACCGAGCATCAGAATGAGGAAGAAAGGTGATTTAAGGGACTTTGAACGTGGCATGGTTGTTGGTCTGAGTATTTCAGAAACTGCTGATCTACTGGGATTTTAACCCACAACCATCTCTAGGGTTTACAGAGAATGGTCCCAAAAAGAGAAAATATCCAGTGAGCAGCAGTTCTGTGGGACAAAATGCCTTGTTGATGCCAGAGGTCAGAGGAGAATGGACAGACTGGTTGGAGCTGATAGAAAGGCAACAGTCACTCAAATAACCACTGGTTACAACCGAGGTCTGCAGAAGAGCATCTCTGAACACACAACACGTCCAACCTTGAGGCAGATGGGCTACAGCAGCAGAAGACCACACCGGGTGACCCTCCTGTCAGCTAAGAACAGGAAACTGAGGCTACAATTCACACAGCAACACCAAAACTGGACAATAGAAGATTGGAGAAACGTTGCCTGGTCTGATGAGTCTGGATTTCTGCTTCACATTCAGATGGTAGGGTCAGAATTTGGCTTCAACAACATGAAAGCATGGATCCATCCTGCCTTGTATCAACGGTTCAGGCTGCTGCTGCTGGTGTAATGGTGTGGGGGATATTTTCTTGGCTCACTTTGGGCCCCTTAGTACCAACTGAGCATGGTTTAAAGTCCACAGCCTACCTGAGTATTGTTGCTGACCATGTCCATCCCTTTATGAGCACAGTGTACCCATCTTCTGATGGCTACTTCCAGCAGGATAACGCTCCATGTCATAAAGCTGGAATCATCTCAGACTGCTTTCTTCAACATGACAATGAGTTCCCTGTACTCAAATGTCCTCCACAGTCCCCAGATCTCAATCCAATAGAGCACCTTTGGGATGTGGTGGAACGGGAGATTCTCATCATGGATGTTCAGACGACAAATCTGCAGCAACTGTGTGATGCTATCATGTCAATATGAGCCAAACTCTCTGAGGAAAGTTTCCAGGACCTTGTTGAATCTATGCCATGAAGGCAAAAGGGGGTCCAACCTGGTACTAGTGGCTGGTAAGTGTATGTGAAGCTTTTGCAGACCAGTTTTGAAAGCATGAGTCATCATGTCAGGTGGCCTTTCTGCCTCTGTTTCACTGAACTTCTCATCTGCACCAAAACCAGATGGGAACATAAATATTAACAGGCTGAATAAGACACCAAACAGATTGCAAAAATCACACCATAACAACTCCTTGTTCACATTTCTTGGATGCTACTCTAATCCCTTCAATTTAAAAACAAAATTACAAAATGAAAACATCTTGTTGCTCACATCCAGAGGTCACCGTCTGGTTCACCATAATGGCCACTCTCCAATGAAAAACCTTCAATCCAGGAGGCCAGGAATAGCGCGTCGGTGCGGACTTTCACCTGAACAAGCGAGGAATAAACGGTCTCATTCTGTGGTGAAGGGCGTCAGCTCCACCGGCTGCAAAACAGACATTAAAGGTGGAAACATTGTCCTCCTCTCTCAAACTTTTCTGACGAGGTGTTTCATAAAGTTCATATTAATTTTTGTCATTTTTCCTTTAATTATGTCCTAACGCAGGATTCTGTATATTTCATATTTCATACTTTTTCCTGAAAGCTGAAAAGTAATTTTTAAACTTTTTATTTGTATCATTAGTGAGAGTTATAGAGTGTCATTAGAGTGTGTGTCTGTGTAGGTGTGTGTGCGCGGGGAAATATGTTGTCATCCCTTCCACTTACTCAGAGACGACATCTTTAAAAGGAAAGGGCATCGTTTTTTTGTCAAACAGTTAAATTACCCATGGTGCCACAGGGTCTGCACACAAAACTTAAGTGTGAGCATGCATGTGTGTGTGTGTTAAGTGTGTTTTTATGTACTTGTGTCCATACAAGTGTGGGTGTGTGTAGGAAGAGTCACTGAGTGAGGTCTGTGGTGGTCTCGGTAAGCCGTGTTGTTTTTATGTACGAGGCCTCCAGTCGTAATAACCTCTGCCACCCCTGCCGTGGTCTCACACACACACACACACACACACACACACACACACACACACACACACACACACACACACACAAATGGAAATCACATCTACCTCCCCCGTGGTGGTCAACCAGACATCTGCTGGTGGTTGAAAATGCTGGGAGAGGACCACACACACACCTACACATGCTCACCTACACACACGCACACACACACACTCTGCCATCCATGTCTTGTGAACAGGAAAGTGCAGTGAACCATTTTTGTGTTGCACCAAGTCATAACACACACAAAACACACACACACACACACACACAAATTCCTTGGATACCACCAGCCGTCCTGCTTCATTCTGACCCCATGTGTCGGCCATATTGACCGACCTAACCATGAAAGTGTCATGTCAGCGTATGAACACACACCACACAAAACAATTTGGACCACACTTTTTTCTAGCAGCAGTGTTTGCTTATTTTGGAGAATGAAACTGTTAAAAGTCAGAGTTTGTGTCCTGTGTGTGTGTGTGTGTGAGTGTGTGTTTCCCTGCACACAGACACGCTTCACAGTGCGTTCAGAGCGGTCACCCATGGAGGGACCTAAAGGTCAACTTTCATTGGTTTGAAGCAGTTTGCAGGGCAGCATGAAGAGTCTGTGCAGCTGGTAAAATGATGTTTACACAGGTTGTATGAGAGCCTGGTTGATGAAATGAAGCACCAGTGAAAATGTGCTGACTCTGTATTTATCTGAAGTATAAATGTAAGTTGTTGTTGCAACATAAAAATTTGAGTTAAAGGTCTGCCTTGAAATTTAAAATTAGGACAAAAAATAAATTTAGTTGAGGCTGACTTGATCAAATAAAATGTTTGTGTCAACCCTTGTCTTAGTTTGGTTGATTTAAACTTGTTAGTTAGGGTCCTCACCCAAAGGAAGAGGGCATAATTGTATTTCGTCCGTTTCTTTCTTATTATTATTATTCCACACACACGCTTATTAGACCCCCTAAACATGCTTAAATTGTCACACACAGATTGTCGTTCTTGTTTTTTTTTTTTTTACTTTTTGGCTTTTCTTATAGCACTATGAGAGTTCTAAGTAATAAAAAGTAAGTAACAAATAAAATTCAGTATTATAATTATTATTGTTATTATTTACTCATTTATTTATTTATCTATTTATTTATTATTTATTCATTAATTTATTTATTTGTGTATAATAGTAAAATATTATTATTGTAATCAACTATTAATTCTATTATTATTATTATTATTATTATTATTATTATTATTATTGTTGTTGTTATGATTATTTGTTCATTTATTTATTTATCTATTTATATCTATTTATAATAGTAAAATATTATTATCATCATTATCATTATTATTATTATTATTATTATTATTATTATTATTATTATTATTATTACAACGTAATTTTTCAGTGCTGTATTCAAAAATAACAGGATTCTACAGTTGAAATTTTCAAGTAAATTTACAGTAATTTGTAACACTGTAATAAAGATTTTTTTTTCTAAGGTTTTAAATTAAATCAAGTTACAATTAAAAGATACAAAAGGTCATTCACTCAAATGAAATTTGAAAAAATGTCACTGACACAAAACAAAAAAGGCCAACAATGCACCTGGGTAACACTTGCAGAAACATGATGATGTAGGTGTGTTTTAATCCCACTTCCACCTAAATACCTTCATGGTCAAGTTGACATGCATTTCTGATTGATGTGGACATAGAATTTTAAGTTGAAATACATTTCTAGTTGTTGTTTTTCTGAGCTTGTCAGGGTTGTTAGAATATGTGTTTTAACTTCTGTTTTAAACCAAATTTTCCTTATTGGGAAAATTAAAGATTTTCAGTTCAAACGAATTGACATTTTTTACACCACCCCTTAGCAAAAACACATCCATAGTTTTATAATGTCTTGGATAAGAAACCCAAAGAGTACAAGTTATCATTTCCATAAGAATAACTCACTGGGTGCGTACTTTGTAAAAGTTATTAGCTTCGGTGTTTCCTGTTAGAGAGTTTGCGGTCTCCTTAATGTGCTCAGGAGTGCTTTTCCTGCTGTGTAAGGCCACGTTCCCGCTCTGCACACAGACTTAAAGAGTGATGAGGTCACTGATTTTTGAAATCATTTTCCCGGCACTGGAAAAGTCCAACAATAAAAAAGGCTCTATGAGTCAAAACTTTAAAGTACGAGGAGTCATGGTTTACAGTAGTCTACAGATTCACAGACGGCTCTGTGTAAGTGCTCCTAAGAGCAGGGGTGGCATTATGGGTGGCCCCAGAGGTATCAGGCCCAACCCTTTTAACAGGCCCAGCCAAAACTTTTCTTGAATTTATTCATTTATTTATTTACTTACTTTATTTATTTATTTATTTATTTATTTTTATTTACTTACTTACTTATTTTTTATTTATTTATGTTTTTATTAACATTAAATTATTATTATTATTATTATTATTATTATTATTATTATTATTATTATTATTATTATTATTATTATAACAACATATTTTTTTGTTTTTTTTAATTTGTTACATTGTGACAAAGAAAACTGCTTTCAAGAGAAAGAAATTAAAGTTTTTTTTCAAAAGTTTAATATAAAAAAAATCTTGAAATTTATCCATTTATTTACTTATTCTTTATTCATTTATCATTTTTATTTATTTATCTATTTATTTATTTTCATTGATTTAAAAGAAACAATGTCCATTTTTTTCATTTGTTTTGTTAATGTTAAATGGCCTGTCTTTGTAAAATGAGCAAATAAAAACAATAAATAATACTAAACAGTGTAATGACATAACATTTAGCCTCATGTTGTATACACAAGACTGGGGAACGGTTTGGGGAAAGATTGAAGATTTTTTTTTTTTTTTTTTTTTTTTTAACCGTTGTTGAAGTCCACACTATTTTAGCCTAAAAAAACACACTCACTTAAAACAACGACTATCAAATATTAAGAATGTACAAAGCAACGTTTGCTTTGAAACTCAAATACTATCTGATGTATTTATCTGTCAGTCATTTTTATTAATATAATTAGTGATCCACTGACTTTTGTAATTTAAGGCCTAGCTAAAATTAGTCTGGCCTCCCCAGACCTGAAATCCTGGCTCCACCCCTTCCTCAGACCACAGAGGAGTTAACACTGCAGTACCTCAAACAGCCACCAGGCAAAACTGGAAATGAGTGGTGCAGAGAGGAAGTGCACGGTACAGATCTCTATGATACATCCACAAATACAACTTCAGATGCTGTTTGTACAAGGAAAATGATTTATTTTTTCTTTTTGGCACATTGAATCTGAGGGGAATTTTCTTATTTTGATCATGACAGCAAATATAAACCATCCTCTACCTCCAGTGAAACATCATTAAAGCCAGGCTTCAAAAAGCTCGTCCCCTTTGTAATAAAACTATTTCAGTTTTATGTGACAGCATGGTTGTTTGACTGGGTCAAGTGTTGTCTCCTTTTTCAGTTTAGGAAAAAGTTTCCCTCCTCTTCATGACAAACTTGTTGTGAACTCGGCTAACACAAACCAGGTGATGTTTTGCAGTGACATCCTGTGAGATCTTTCTCCATCTTTTCTCCTCAGCATGTGCGCGCCTGCTGTTTGATCTGGCAGTGGGTTATTGTCGTCGGCCTGCGTGACAAAGCATCAACATGTTTATGATTGCTTGGTTATTTAAAATATGCCTGCTGTGATATATGACAGCTTTACCTCCTCATATACTTCATTTTGAGTCACATAAATGCATTTAAGATGTAGATGACAAAACATGGATGAAACGTTCCATACTTTTGTGGACTGTATGTTTTCCCACATAGTTGAGAAAACAAGAAAAAGCTGCAGTGGTACTTCAAGGACAACAATTAATACAATGTAACCAACAAAAGTAAACAACTATATTCATACAAGTGAAATGAATCTCTGTTGCCAACCTCCAATTGAGGGGTTACTATTACATTATCTTAGTTTAATAGACCACAACCAAACAATGCTGCATTATGAGTTTAAAACTGTTATTTGTCATCTCTGCTTGTTTATATAAGGGTAGTAAAGCACTAGCATTATGGCTGTAGACTTTAAAGGTCCCATATTCGGCTCCTTTTCTGCAGTTTAATATGGATCATTGATGTCTTCATGAAATGGTAGTAACATGTTTTGGTCCAAAAAGCCAATAAATCAAGCACAGCAGCATTGTTTCCAGGCTCTCATAGCCCCTCTGTTCAGAACGCTCTGATTTAGTGGGCGTGACCTTCATATGTAAATGAGCCACCGCTGATACCGCCCCGCTCTTCAGCGTCACTCAGAGCGGCGCCACGAGCTCCGAGTGCACAATGTTCAGAAAACAGCTGAGCTCGTTTACCATAACATTACAGGCTAAAACAACAGGCTAACTGCAGCTTAAGTTAGCATCCTGAAGCTAACACAGAGACAGGGGGGACACTGAGGAAAATCTGCTCCACAGCACACAGCATTTAAAATACTCACATTTCCAGGATCTAAGGTCTGTTATGCTGTCCAAAGTTGGAAAAGCAGTCGGCCGTGAAGTGACTAGCACACACATGCACAGTTTTACTGAGTGTAGCTGGAACATTTCCTTGATAAATGAACTCTAGGCACTTAGTCTGTCTTCTTCCGAGATGGGAAACTTGTGCATGGAACTATGTGGCTGTTTACAGCCAAAAACAGAGCAGTGATGGCTCTTCAACTTTGGCATTCCCCTCCCAGGGAGGGGGTTCGGGGGTCTCTGCTCCGGTGGACCAGTCAGGACAGACTTGCTCCTGATTGGTCAAAAAAGGGAAACGCTGACGTCGGCAAATCCCCAAAATCCAAACGGCGCGTTTTAGGTCAGGATTTTACATTCACAAGCACTACTAAGTACAGGTTTTGTCATTAAATATCACATTTTGTGGACTGGAAGGAAAGCCAGGGACCCACAAATTTCACTAAAAAACTTAAAGTGATTTTTGCACAATATGGGACCTTTAAATATGTGAAACAAACTATGTGAGTATAAAACTTTGTGAAGCAAACTGTGTAAACTCAGTGACATCACATATATAGCATGTGATTGCATAAAAAATGATTGTATACATTCAAAATATAACAATTTTGTGTTGTTTTTTTTTAAATTATCTCTTCTTTAATTTTCTTATACTATCATATCTTTTATGTCTGGACTTTTTTATATATATTATTTTGTATATTGTATTCTAATTGTATTAGCTTCTAATTGTTGCTAGTCTCATGTTTTTTTTTTTTTTTTTGTTTTTTTTTTGTTTTGTTTTGTTTTTCTTAAACTAGTCTCATATTGTTCCCATGTGTTTTGTTTCACCAATACACCAATTCAAATTTCCTGTATGTGTAAAGGGGTGGGGGGTGGTTTTGCTACATCTTAGACACAGCGTTTGACCAACATTCGAGACTCAAAAAACTACTAATATGAATTCCTTTGACCACATTCCCACTAAAAACCTGTTACATGTCCTGTGGTGGGCAAAGAAAACCATAAATCTTAAGTAATGCATTAACATCTCTATCAATCCAGCTTTTTTACTCTATTTATGTACTTCTGGATGTTTCAGACTAGGATAGTCCATGTCTGTCTCTTCCTCTTGCTTTTTCCTGTCTATGGATCCATGATTTTGTTGGTTTTTGAGCAAGTTTTTCTCTGAAATGACAGATAATTCTTGGTTGATACTACGGGGATGACCCTACGCCAGTGACCAATGTGGTCGTGAGCATATCATTGCTCCACACTACTCCACCAAAATGGTTGTAGGTGATGGGATTTCTATGGTTTTCACTTGATCCCATGTTTATGGTCCTGATAAGTTTTCTGCTTGCTTTTTTCCAAGGAATTAAGGTGACTGTTAGCATAGCATGCTAAAGTAGAGGCTGAAAAATGATAAGAGCTGTGAAGAGGGATGGGAAGGTTGAATACCATGAACAGACCATGAATGGTGATGGTGTCATATGCAGAAGTTGTTTACAATTTTTTTTTAGATGCAGGAAATGATGAGACTCAGTTGACCAATCACAGGATTTGCAGGCTGTGAACATAGAGTGTGGGCTTTGGAGTCATTTCAGTCAAAGGTATAAACCATGTCTAAAGTAACAAAGATGACTCACACAGTCGTGTATCTTCCTGACAGCACGATGAAGCCTCCTGAGGTCAGGCAAGGGCTCGACACTCCACCACTCTCCCCTAAATCTTCCCAAAGTATCAGCAGGAGTATGAGGAAGTGTCAGCACTCCCACTCGTGACTCCTCTACACACTCCAGGGTAAATAACAGGCTCTCTCGATCGAGCACAGATACAAATATCTAAACTGTTTCCAAATGCTAATGGGAGCCAGGTCTGCAGAGGCCGGGCCTGACAGCGGAGGGGTTCCTGAGAGTCTGTGAGAGGAATGTTTGGACCGCTGGACGAGGCCGTTTGCATTTAAAAGAGGGAAATGTTTGTGATGCAGCTGAGTGAATTTAAGTACAGGAAAAACTCAGCTGGGTTAGCATTAGCCTCCTTGTAGACGAGATTTTAATCATCATTCTGAGGAATCAAAGGGTTATCTGGATACCAACACTTTGAGCTCTTAAGACTGGACGACTTAGCTCCAAATACCCAACAAATCACATCTAAATAAGAAGGCTCTGCAGACATTTAGAGGACAATCTTGTGTCTTTTCTTCCTGTTTACATGAGGGAGCGTACAGGAATGTGTTGTGTAGGTGTCTGTGTGCAAACATGTTTGTGTATTTCATGCAGCGACCTAACAGAGATCCCATAATTACCTCTGATTGGCTGATAGACCCCCAACTCCTACAAAGCCACAGATTTCAGCTGCAGTGAGGATATTTGAGGCCCTGTCACATTTACAGCTTCACCACAATCAGCTTCCCATGGAAATAATTACATCCTGTTTACATAAAAGGACTCTTGTTTGTCACATTTCAATACGGCTGTTTCCATCGGGAGTCAATCTGAGGAATGAAAGCTTTATGGAAAATTCCAAAAATCAATAAAAGGGTTTTATGGGAACTTGGGGTTTGTTTTTGAAATTTTCCAAGGGAGTTTGGGGCCTGAGTGGGATTCAGAAAGATCGATGTTCTGACATCAACACTGAACTTACAACAAAAAGGGACAATGAAGCTGTCAACTGCTGTGATACAATAAGTAAAGAAGAAAAACATCAAGCTGCAACCTCCTGTGTCCAAAAGAGAATTCACTGTGGAAGAGCAACAAAATGCTGTTCCTCAAGCATCCACTGGAGGGTGGCTGTAAAGCAGAAGAACCTCCATTAGAACCCATTTTAAAGTGGTGACAACCATAGACTGTGTGGCTAAGGGTGGCTAACCAGTCAGAGACCAAGAGCCACAAAATTACAGTGGTACTACAAAGAGCCCCATCACAAGCGTGGTCTTACAAAAGCCATGAAAATGCCATAAAATTAAAATCAATACATTTCCAGTTTTCAAATCGAGATTTGCTGTTTGTGTGTTTAAATTTGTATCTGGAGCAGTGTCAAAGACAAATTTCTGTTTTTATTGCAGAAGAGACAAAGTTCTATCTATCTATCTATCTATCTATCTATCTATCTATCTATCTATCTATCTATCTATCTATCGATCTATCTATCTATCTATCTATCTATCTATCTATCTATCTATCTATCTATCTATCTATCTATGTTGATAGCTATGAGCACATGAGTGATTGAGAGGATGAGAGGAGCGCATGTAGAGAAGTGAAACTGAAACTTAAGTATCTATCTCATCACTCAAGTATTGGTCGGCACACCACATATATATATATATATATATATATATATATATATATATATATATATATATATATATATATATATATATATATATATATATATATATATGAATCTATCAAATTCTCTTTGGTTTCTTACTCTATATCTCTATGGAACAAACAGTAGAGGAGAGGAGGGACTGCTTCACACACAGCTCGTTACATGAACACATACACCCTTACACCAATGTTGGACATTCTTGGGTACTTGTATTTGGCCCTTTGTTGGACAGTTGCACTATCTTAACTTTCTGGGACATTTTAATTTTAACGTGATGCTTTTATTTTGAATTTGATTGACAGTGTGTTGTTTGCATGAGCTGGACAGTGCAAAACAAATTTCTGAGCAATCAGACAATGAAGTATTATCTTATCTTGTTATATGGTTTTGTAGCCAAAATACCCCTATCTGAAGCGCCACCATCTTGCAGACAGTATATGCCGCAGGGAATCTGTGTGGAGCCGGGTAACAAATACGTCTTTTTTTTCTTTCCACAGTCTAATCTCTTCTTGGCTCTCCTTTTCAACCTATCTTACTACCTTACTATTCCCGAACTATGCAAAAACATCAGCTGTCATTTATCGTGTAATGTGATGTAATACCCCGTTTTTGACTTAGGCTATAACTAATGAAAAAGAAACTTTTCAGAAAAAAAAAACGACTTGAACCCAAGGCAGCTCAATATCCTTATAGCCTCATGTCACCACAGCAAACAGATGTGAGAAAAATTTCTATGAGGTGTACCAGTTTGTAGTAATTTCAACCACAGCTCATCTGGAATGGCTGGGGTGATGGAGTTTTTGACCTATGCTACAGCCAGCCACCAGGGGGAGCAATTTTGTGGCCACCTCACTTCAAGCCAAGTGATATGACGTCCATTTTTTTTTCTAGTTTTTTTTTATTTATTTTTTTACAGTTTATTATCACATCTTAGTACAAGATATAGTTTTTCATGTGTAAACCTTGATCTTTTTTAATCGATATGTAATGAAAAGGTCAGATTTTTGTACAATAAAAGGACTGAGACCTTTCATGGTTGGTCCTGATTAACGGGCGTGGCTTATTTGACTGGTAGGTGGACATGATGTGGCTGTTTGTCCATTTCTGGGTGACGTCACTGAGACTGTTTACTTTCTATATAATCTATAAAAACAACAAGATGTGCAAATAATGATGGAGCAAGACAAATAGGATGACTTTTAGAAATAAAAGAAAAGCACAAAAGTAATGTAATGTACGTGTGTATATCTCTGCAAATATTTATGTTAAGTCTGAGTTGGAGAAACTCAGATGTTGCATAATACAGAGGAGGGGTCATGTAGATTTGTTATGGCCAACATCATTCCTCTGGCAGAGCTGCTGAATCACCGAGGCACGGCTCTGCTTAAAATGAAACAGAGGAGAGCAGAGTGAAGGGCCTGAAAGGTGAAGTTTGCAGAGGAGCAGCTGTGCTCTGTTTTTCTAAACGCAGTGAGGGAAATGAGGAGGAGGAGGAGCTCCTCCCAAAAACAGTGGAAGGAGGTTAACTGAGGGTCTGTGTCTGCTCAGGGTCATGTGTTGGGTGGATCTTTTAAAGAAGGGTAGAACAATATGTTTAAAGAGGGAGTGTTGTGTTTTCCCATGTTTTAAATAAAGATTCAAAATTACAACACTGGATGTTCAGACTGAACGTGTGCAGGTTCTAAAAATAACACAAGATCTCCATAAGACTTTTTTAAATGATGAGGTCATCACATAAGGCTCTACGAACTAGGAGTGGGCCTTAAACATCAAGGTCTGCTCATAGCTCCACCCCTGACAGGCCTCTAGAGGGCTGGCCAATCAGAATGAAGGGGGTTTGTGGAACATTACAGGAGCCTTAAAGAGACAGTAGCTCAAACAAAGCGTTTCAGATAAGGTTTTCTAATCGTGTAAAGCCTTAAAAAGCACTCCATCTCTGCCTTAAGCAACATTTTTCACATTGTGCAGTATCCCTTGACCATTTGTTGACGTAAAAACATCAGTAAATGCAGCTTCTAGAAGACAAACCAATTCAAAGATGACATAGCTTGAAAATCTCTCGCTATGTTGAATTTATAATCAGCTCTTCAACCGAAATCAATCACAGCTCAAAGACGAGGAATGAAAAGTACAATCTGAACCAGCAGGGACATTCTTCTTGCTCAACATGTAATGACATAGTGATATACAGATGTATTGTTTCTTTAATAGTGAAGCCTCTCATGTGTGTTAAATCTTCGCAAAATTGCTTTTGACTGCTCATTGATGAACACCAGAGTTTTCAGCTGTCAGAAGTATTTTATGAGCAGGATGATGAAGGTTTATAGAAGATGGCGAAGAAGAAGAGAAATATGTTCTTTCGTCAGAGAACAAATAGCTGGATTTTAATGTTCGGAGACTGTCACGGCTCATCCTCTGGGTTACCACAGCTGTCTGCCATGTGGGAGAAAACCCAGCAACCCACAACAAGACCACCATCGTGCTGCTGCTGAAGAGCACTGTTGATGTACAAAACCCAGAGCCTCAGCTTCTACATTCACAGAGGTTGTCTGGAAGAGACGATGAACAAAGACGGATGCGGAAGTCAGCTGTAAACAAAACACCTTAGGTAGAAGAAGAGGGGATATCAGGAAAACATCTTGATCCTCACCAGTGATGAAATAAGTTCCAGGGTCATAAATTCACTCCTTAAATCAGCCCTGGTGGTACTTTTTGGGTGTCTAGGAACGTTGGTTGTCCAATCCCAGAAGCTGAGTATTTCTGATTTAATGATTTCTAAAACAGTGTTTCTCAAATTGTGGTAAGCTATGACCCTGAGGTTTTTTTCGTTGATTGTTTTTTTGTTTTGTTTTACATGTATCATTTTCTTAAGATGGGGACAGTTACAAGAAAATCAAATGAGGAAGAGGAAACCTCCAGCACTGGTCAGAAGAAGGTACAACAGTGATAAGATTTAGCTGCATTTAGCATTGTAGACACCGTAGAAGCTAACTGAATCAACATGAAAATTTAGGGGCCATTTATACAACAACGATTTTAGGGTGAAACACAAAAGTTTTGTTGCGTTTCAGCCTCGCGTTTAAAAAGCAAACTTTTGAAAACAGCCCCACAGAGTGAGATTTTTCTGAAACTCTGCCGACACCGTTGCCATGAAAACATTGAGCTGGCGTTTTCAGTGGAAACACTGACTGTCTTTATACAAAATGAGCATCTGTTGCTCCACTTTTGCACTTAGTATTCCGCAATACACCAGATGATCAACCCAACTCTACTTCGGTGGAGATCTCCCAAAAGCGGCTTCTGGACAAGACAGTTATAGAGCAGACAACAGACCTGGCTTGCTTACTACAGTGTTTTCAGTCCCTCAGTGTTTCTGTGTAAACGCAGATTTTTTTCACTTAGTGTTAGTGTTTAGTGTTTTTTTCAGTTGAAACGTTGTCGGTAAACGAAAAGTCCACTTTCAAAGTGAAACAACAATACCACAGTGAGTAAATACAATTTACTGATTACAAGATTTTTTAGGACCGGGAACAAACATTTTGTGGTGTTTCCATTGACAAATCCAAGGACAGATCCCCAAATAACCGAGAGGAACCACTTTATGGGACCCGTCCATAGGGGTACCAGACTGAACTGATCTGATCCCAGAAAGTGTATCTACAACACTCCTCACCTTAGTGTGACAGTGGCTGTATTTCTCCTGGCGGCACACAGACTTCTCTGAAACAAAACTTGATTGCGCTTTTCTAACAACCACAAAGAAAACGAACCACTGGATTTCTTCCATCGTTGCTCTTTGTTTACTATGTCACATTTTTCATCTTTGTTGAATTTATTAGAAGGGTACGCTGTGTCATGCTGCAATGGCATCACGATATTATGTAACTGGTACGGCTATCAACGTCCGGCTTACACGCCGTCTACCACTAGGGAGCACGGTTGGCTGTGGAAACACAAACAGGACCAGGCTTATCTAAACAAACCCATATCAAACCTTACTGATCTAAACCAGACTGCTTGGTGGAAACAGGGCCTAAGTAGACCCTAAACCACACTGTGTTAAGTGCTGTGAATCATTAGCTGAAGGGGCTTTGAAATCTGAGTTTATAATAATAACCCCTCTGTTTGCTATCTTGGCTGTTGTTCTGGGGCAAATTAGCTCGGTGGTCTCTGAGTTTTATTTATTTATTTTATTTTATTTATTTATTTATTTATTTTTATTTTCAATTTAATTCAATATATGTATTTTATTTATTTTTTTCTATTTATTTATTCATTTTTTTATTTTTAATTTTAATTTTATTTTATTTCATTTCATTTATTTTAATTAATTTAATTTAGTTGAATATTATTTTATTTTATTTTATTTTTTATTTAATTAATTTAATTTATTTTATTTTATTTCATTTTTTATTTAATTAATTTAATTTAATAATTTAATTTAATTTAATTTAATTTAATTTAATTTAATTTAATTTAATTTAATTTAATTTAATTTTATTTTATTTTATTATTTTATTGGGGATTCTTCAGCTCTGAGATGTTACAGTTTAAAGAGTGACCCTGTCACCTGGAGATCTTCAGCTGAACATGTCAGTGGATATCAAGTTTACAACAGCAGTAGAAGCAGAAGAAGTCCACAGGGATACATCCTAGATTAGTTTTGAATGGGTATGTGTCAAAGTTTCCTCTGCAGATAAGTATTTAATGATAATCTTAATCTGTCTGAGAAGGATGCGTCCCACTGAAAGTCATCTATCAGGAACAAACCTGTATCCCGGGTCGAAGGTGTTTCATGGTTATACTAACAATGGCTTCTCACGCTTCTTTGCTTTCAAATGTCGACAAATCCATCTGCAGTCCAAAAAAACACCATCAAAACCAGCACAGGCTGCATATCCAACATGCTAACAGGCTAACTGTGATGCTACGCATAATAATGCTGGAAAGTCTTCTCCTTCTATGGTGTCTTTTTGCTGAACAACCCTCTGTGTTGATATCTGACTGCCCTCTACTGGTCTTGCAGTTTTTTGCAATTACCTTTTTTCTTTGACACAGGTCAGTGGCCTGATTTGCGTAACCTATGGGGGTGATGAGTGTGTGATTGCGACCTGAAATAACACGGTATCACTTCCTGGCACTCTGACCACATACAGCGTGTTTACATCAAGTTATTTTGACTTTTTTATAAAGTATTTTAACGAAGTTTACAAGATTCCTCCACATGTGTTGTGCTGCTTCTGAAGCATTCCTCATTATAATTTCTTGCCAGGCTTCTAAACCCCAGAAAACAACATTTATTTGATTCAGCCTCAGTTAAATGAGACGTACTCGCTTGGACTCATACGCCAGAAATGTTCTGAAGTCGGTGACTGAAGTCTAACCTTCCTCTGGCTGCAGCTTCACTCCAAACTCCAAACACATGGGAATAATGATACACAAGCTTAATTCCTCCCCTGCTGCCATACAAAGCAAACAAACATATAAGACTTTAATTTAGTGTCTGTATTAAATGTTGAGTTGCGTATTGAAATGACTTCAGAGCAAAGAGAAAGCTCCTTTTTAGAGGGAAATTAATTTTCCTCTGGTGGAGGAAAACGGTCTTAGAGCAGATCAGAGGCCGGGCTGCCGCTCAAGGTAAACAGGTGTGTGACGTGAGAATAGAAGCTCTGTGTTTTCATGTGTATTACTCAGATTTTCATTTCACCATCTCTTGATCATACGGCTGAGTCGAGTCCTGAATCCTCAAAGTTTGAGTTCAAATGTTGTCGTCTAAACTTCATCACATCTTATGAAGAAGTGAAAAAACCTGCGTATTTCAAAGTACAGTGGGGAAAAAAATAAGTATTGAATGCGTCAACTTTTTTTTCTCATCACATTTATTTCCAAAGCTGCAATTCAAACAAATCTCTACCAGACATTGGTATTAATTCAAATAATCCACACATGAAAAGAAATCATAACGTTCAGGTCCTTAAACACTGATTATGTGGAATTAAGTATGATAACACAGGAAAGAAGTATTGAACACGCTAACTGAGACTCATTTAATACTTAGTGGAGAAGCCTTTGTTTGCAATGACAGCTTCCAGAAGCTTCTCGTATGTTTTAACTTAACACCCACACTGCTCAGGTGTGATTTTGGCCCATTCCTCTGCACAGATTGTCTTTAAATCTGGAATATTTTCTTTTTGTGAAACCATTTGAGAGTCAACTTTGCCGTGTGCTTTGGATCGTTGTCCTGCTGGAAGGTCCAGCCACGTCTCATCTTCATCATCCTGGTGGATGGCAGCAGATTCAGATCAAGAATTTCCCCATACATGGCTCCATTCATTGCTCCGTCAATTATATGAAGTTTGCCAACACCATGAGATGAGAAACAACCCCATGCCATGATGCTTCCACCTCCAAACTTCACTGTTGGTGTAGTGTTTTTTGGCTGATGTGCAGTGCCATTTCTCCTCCAAACATGGTCTGTAGTATGACAGCCCAAAAGTTCAGTTTTGGTCTCATCTGACCAGACAACATTCTCCCAGTATTCTACAGGCTTGTCAAGATGCTGTTTAGCAAACTTTAAACCAGCTTCAACATGCCTTTTCTTGAGGAATGGAGTCCTGCAGGCTGAGCGTCCATAGAGGCCTTGGCAGTGGAGTGCATCGCCTATTGTTTTCTCTGTAACAATTATACCTGCTGCCTCCAAGTCTTTCTGGAGCACTTTCAGGGTGGTCCTTGGCTGGTTGAGTACTCTCTGACTATCTTTCTGACTCCCTGGTCAGAAATCTTCAAGGAGCTCCTGTGCGTGGCCTGTTGATGGTAAGGTGGTGCTTCTTCCACTTGTGAATAATGGCCCCAACGGTGCTGACTGGAATATTCAGGTGCTTTGATATAAGTCTGTAACCAGTTCCATTCTGATGCTGAGCAACAATCAGGTTGTGAATGTCTTCAGAGAGCTCTTTGCCTTTACCCATCATGAGGTGTGTGGTATTTAACTGCTTGGTGAAAAAACAACCTTTTTTATAGGACCATCAATTTGCTCTAGCCCAGCTGATGTTGGTTTGCACTAATTGGAAGTTCAAGTAATAATTACTGACAGATTTCAGGTGGTTTGGTGCATTTCCTTGCCAAAGTATACAGCCTTTCCATGGTGTGTTCAATACTTTTTTACTGTGTTATCGTACTTAATTCCACATAATCATTATTTATGGACCTGAACGTTGTGATTTCTTTTCATGTGTGGATTATTTGAGTTAATACCAATGTCTGGTAGAAATTTTGTTTGAGTTGCAGCTTTGGAAATTAATGTAATGAAAAAAAAGTTATTTTCCCCACTATATCTCTTTCATAACAAACTGATGCATCTTCCAGTGAGGTCATGCGGATTTAAAACATCTGTTATCCGTCTAACAAGAGGAGAAACTTGTAAAAATGCTTCATCCAGAAAGGACAAGGTCAGGATTTAGAGCTTTTTAATGTCTGTCGTGACTCTGCAGACGCTCTCGTGCACTGACTGAACCCTCCATCCTCCCACTCCTGACTCCAGCCTTTGCCAACAGAGAATAACGTCTCGAGCTGGATGACTCGAGTTCAGGAGGTTGTCCAGACCTTTTATTTTCTGAGTGGATGCTGCTCGGTGCTCTCATCATTTGTCTTATTTGAGCGCTCTGTAATCACATTTTCTTTCTTTCTCCTTCAATCATGGATAAAATCTCTGTTTATTTTCAGAGCTACATGCTGACTCATTGGACACTTTGCAGCAGGTGTGATCTCTACTTTCTCTCCCTTGAACACACATAAATATACAGAATAATTGTTACCTGAGCCGCAGTGAAAGGCCAAGTGTGTTTTTACAGCTGTCTACGTAATGAGCTCTTCGGGGGCCTGTCAGCTCAGCGGTTAGCTAACGTCTAACTGTATGTGGACATGTGTAACTGTGTGTGTGTGTGAGTGTGTGTCCATGTTAGGTAATGTCTCCATGTGCCACCTCACACTCCTGGCAGATTTGAAGTTATAATGAGTGAAATTACACCGTCTGAGCCGGGAATCAAAATGACAGGAGGGCTGAGAGAAAACGTGGGTTGTAAAAGTCACATAGAAACGAGATTCAGTTATTCTGATCACACACACCAGCTTCCTGCGTGGAGACCAAGAGGACAGCTGTAAATCTAATTTATTTGACACTAATCTGTACAGACACAGCTGAGCTGAAGGGTTCAGTTACCTCTTCAGTCCAGTTTAATAAATGTAAAAAGTTAATGACTCTTCAGAGCAAACACTTATGTCCAATCCTCCGGTGCCTTTATTGATTCTGCTTATCAGTCATAAGTGTCCTGTGAAATTTCTCTTTATTAAAAGTAGCTTTACAGGTTTTCTGTGTCAACATTTTATCAAGTTTATGAGTCAATAAATATGAAATTGGTCACTGGATCTGGATATCTATGGACGTAAATAAATAAATAAAATTGAGTAAAAATCACACGTCATGTCACATAAGCTGCGTTTCCACCAAGGAGACCAGTTCAGTTCGTCTCGGTACAGCGCGCATTTTGTGGCGGGTTAGTGACTAATCTTGGGACAGATCCCGAAATAACCGAGACGAGCTGTCACTCTTTTTGGGACCCTTTTGTATGGGTGCCAGACTGAACCGATCCACTCTCAGAAGGTGGAGTTACAACACTGCAGACCGTTGATTGGTCAAAAGAATCGTCACTTACCCTGCGACAGCGGCACATAGTCTTCTCTGATTGGACTTTCTATCAAAGAGCTACATGCCAATCACAGAGAGGACAAAATGCTGCATGTCTTCCATCTGTGCTCTTTGTTTACTGTATCGCGTTTTTCTTCTTCGTTGGATTTATTAGCGGGGTAAACTGTGTCGCGCTGCTACGGCGTCACACTATTGTTTAACAGCTGCGGCTTGCGGCATCCAGCTTACACGCCGCCTACCACAAGAGGGCACAGTTTGCAAACGGGATCAGACTTAACTGTACCAAATCGTGCAAAACTGTACTGAACCAAACCGTACAGCTTGGTGGAAACGCAGATTTTTGACTGAAGTAGGCCATCTAGTGTCTCCAAGTAGTTATAGCAATGATTTGAGTTGTTTGGAACACTGAGCTGTAGATATGAAGTGAGCCGTCAGCCTGCACGTACCTTTTCTTCTTTCTTGCTTGTTAGAATTTTGACGTTCACAGTTTTCAGTATTATTGACAAAGACTATGATATGTTTCTTTGACAAAAGTTGAAATTCTGATGTAACACTTAAGTTACATCAATGTGTAAAATCCAATCTGCTTTATTTATATAATACATTTTAAAAGCAATGAAGTTTACTAAAGTGCTGCACAATTAAAATCAAATAAGAACATCAATATAAGAAACAGGTATTTGTGTCAAGTGTAAGCCTACCGCTAGCATATCAATGCAATTTCCAGTAAAAGAATAGCAGCAAGCTAGCACTATTTTTCCCATATCGTTCTTGGTACATTTGGAATTGTATAACATAATAAATGTATTGAACAGGAATCTTATATGAGAGAGTAATGTAAATTTCTTTTTATGTATAGTTCTTTAGTAAAACTTCAGTGGAAAATCAGTTTCTTTTTGAAAACAGTTATCCATTTACTAGGCTCAGCAGCTCCGGGGGAAATTAAAGAACCAAAAAGGGAAGGGAATTGAAAAGCAAAAAAGGCTAACAATGTCGATTCACTGAACCATTTCTTATCTATTCTTAGCAAGAACCAGTTTTGGATACCCATCCCTACAAGGTATATACTGTATATTTACATTACTGTAAACAATGGAAAGAAATGACCTCAAAGTGGCCCAAGCACTTGCTTTCTATTGGACATGTGACTCAGAATAAATGAAATGTCTTAAATAAGTTGGGACCAATTACACTCACCTCTGCCCAACACAGAGGACGTGCAAGCTCCAAGTTGGAAAAGCTTATAAAGTAATAGCTGACACCAGACTTCCACCTGATCTGTGTTCAGGAAGGCGACAGTAGGAGTCATAAGACCAAGGATTAATCATGGTGATGACAGAATTTAACTTCAACTTTCAACTTTATTTTATTTGTATGGCACTTTTCATGCTTGTGCAACACAAAGTGCCTCACAGAGGATAAAAACAAAAGGGAAGACCAAACAAACAAACAAAAAAACAAACAAACAAAAAAAAATAATAGAATTAATAATTAAATAATTAAAAAGAATTAATAATTTTCTGCATGTGCATGTCATATCCTTCATTTTACTGTTCAAACAAAATGACATCTCGCGTTTTCAGCATTAGTTAAAATTTAGGTACACCCACTGCTGTGCTTCTTGATCACGACCAGTCAGAATCAAGAGATGGGCCAAACTCCTGACATCAACTTTGCAGATAATGATGGCTGACACTGAGAGGTCAGAGCTGCTAATGCTGTGATGCGATACCTCTGTAAATCTCAAGAGCCGTATAAAATTTTGGTTGAACTATCATGTATATCATTTGGGAGTCATAGATGATTGGCCTGTGTTGAGGTTTATGTAAGAAGACGTGATGTATCCTGAACCATGTGCAGAGATGACATCACTCCACAGAGTCAGCACAAAGCGCTGATCCTGCGAGGCACATTCGGCAACAAACCGTTTTCTCCTCTCCAGAACATCACAGCTACTTAATCCCCTTCACAGCCAACCAGGCCTGAAGTGTTCATGTGGAGAGAGCCAGAGAGGTGTTACATCCCGGTCATTAACGATGAATTATGTAAGTTAGAGCTTCCAGACCCCGGCTGAGCCCACAGGGTTAGAAAACTACACATATACGGTGAAGCGGTGAAATGAATTCCACCTGGGAAAGTCCGACCTGGCCGAGGTTTCCAGAAAGCACATCTGGCCACATAGTTTGTGCTGGCTGGGTTTGGTGTTTTTCACCACAGCTACAGAGCTTCATGCCCCCTTCTCACACTCCTCACTTCACTTCTCACTTCACTTCCTTTGTCGAAGCAAAGATCTGCTCTGCTTCTCTCTGTTTCACATTTCTTAATGTTATAACTTCATTCAGCTGCTTTGGGAACTCGTTGTACTTTCAGGTTAATGACACCTTTTCAGAACACAGGAAAAATTCAAAGCAGTACGATACGAACAATGCTGTTTTTCTCAGGCCTGGATCAAAGATGCTGAGCCGCTGTAATAACTAGAAAACAATAATTAAGCTTCTCTAAAATACCCCCTTCTGTGACCTCTGGCAGCTTTAAGTTTTCCAAATATACTTCCAGACTAAGCCAGTGGTTTACACGGTGAACCCAAATTAAAAAGTGACAGCTGCCAGTCCAAACAGGCCTCTGATACCTTATCTTTTTCTCTCCATACTCCAGTTTACCAGAGTCGATCAGGGCTGTCACTGGATGATCTGAAACATGAGTCCATTCATGATGACTGACACTGAAGACTGAGTGACGCTTGAAAAGCTGAAAATGTGAAATATTTGTCCCTATTTTCTTTCGTACATGGCTTGACTAGAATAAATACTGCTTTTATGTCAGCCAAGGTTTTAGTTGAGTCACCAAACCTCAAGTCCAAGTCAAGTCTCAGTCACCAAGTGGAGTTTTACCAGGTCAGTACACAAGTCAGGATAAGAGTTGGACTCTGGGCTGTATCTTTGGCAGTTTTTTAAACCGCTTTATGCTAAACGTAGCACAAAAAGTAAGCAAAGGTTTGTAGACTATGTCTTTGCTATACTAATCTTAAGTCTTGGACAGCCTGTTTGTTTGGAAGCAGAGCCAAATCTGTGGGTTACGTCAATGACAGACTTATCATATCCCTTCTGCCAATGCCAAACATCTCATGATTGGCACCAGACTGTCAGCATGTGAGTGTACCAGCAGCTCAAAACCACAGTTAAGTTTATCTGTTGTGTGTAAGAAAGTTTAAAAAATAAATGAAATACTTTTTTGTACAGGACAAAGAAATAAAAAGATATCTATTTCTCCACAGGGGGCGCCAAAATTGCATGAGCTTCAAGTATCAAGTTTGGTGGTTTTGATTCAGTATATTTTAAAGGTAGGGTCTGCAAAAATGTATCTTAATTGTTGGTAAACACAACATCCAAACCAGGCTCCTCCTCCTTGGTTCAGTGCCAGCTGCAGCACACACCCAGAGCCTCCGACCATGACTTTGCGAACACATCCACTGGGCCAGCAATCACCTGTAGCATCGCATTTCTACATGGGAGAGACTCGAGAGCCGTGCACCTGACTTAGCATCTTAGCGCAAGCTAATCACAGGTATTTGACACATACCCGGTTAGCAGAAAGCTAACTTGCATCGCTTGCATCATCCTCATTTAAAGGATAATTTCGGTTTATACAGCTTTAACATTGTTTATAGAATGAAGTAGACCAAATACTCACCCAGAAGGCTTTCCTGATCCAAGCAGTGCTTCGGGAGATATTTAGATCCAAAATCGTGCAGCGGACGTCCATATGATGGGATCCATTTGGGGATAGACAGCGCTGCTCCTAAAACTGCGTTAATCGTCCAAAAACTCGTGTTTTTCACCAATGTTCTATCATGGTCCGCTCCGGGTTAGTCCTCTGCTGCAGTCTGTGTCACTCCAGACAGCGCTATGTGGCTGTAATGACCTCTGAACTGACGCAGACTTTGTTTATGTTTGCCCCTCAAAGAAAGGAGGAAGTGGGGTCAGCTCCCCAGAGAGTACTGCGCATGCTCTCACGAAGCACTGCTTGCATCAGGAAAGCCTTCTGGGTGAGTATTTTGTTCTAGTTCATTCTATAAACATCGTAAAAACTGTATTAACTTATCCTTTAAGAAAAAGCTTTTCCTGTTTGTGCTACGTCTACTATTGTAGCTGCTCTAATTAGCTTCCACTTGCTATTATCAACACACAAAGTCACTTGAGCACTGGGCACGCTGTGATTGACTGAGGTAACCATGCTGACTCTCCACCCAGAAACGTCCTGATACAACCAAAACGTCAACATACTAGCAAAGGAGGGGGTTGAGGCATACATAGACACTGACACATGTGTATAAAGGCCCATAGAGGACAACCGAGTAGGATTACTCCCGTAAAAGTTGAGTTTATTTTTTTTTAAGGAAAGTCCTGCAGACTCTGATCTAAAAGTCTTATTAAGTGCAAAACATTTTTTTTCAAATTGAAACGGTTGAAGTGTCTCTGATCCTCTCAGTCACGGCACCAGATCAGACAGGTTTCCATTCAAGTCCATGTGTCACCTCACACTGGATCTGCTCTGCTGTGGTCCAGCTCCATCCTACTTTGCTCAATGGCCAAGTGGCGATGCATCAATTCACTGTCAGGCAAATCAAGCCGAACAGGAAGTTGTGCACAGACACTACCTAAATACGCCCTGTGACTTTCAAAATAAAACAAACCGTATCAAAACCGGATCGTACGGACATAATGAGCTGAACCAGACCAGGAATGTCACCAAGAGGACAAAACAATGACACAAACCAAATAATTATCTGCAAATCAGCGGTCATTACAACTACGTTATATATCATTCCTTTCTTCTCTTGTTGTTTCTCTTTTCCTTTCTTCAGTTTGTCTTTGCTTTGTCAGTGTTCCTCCTCTGAGGCTGGATTTGACGACATCTGTTCAACACTTAAAACAGCATAAAACATCTTGATAAATGGCTCCCTGTGTGAGGAAAGTGCTCGACATATCACCCTTCCCACATGCCCAGACAGAAAGGCCAAGAAATAAAGCAAGTGAAATTGAAAGTTCTACATTGTGAGAATAAATCAACGAGGAAAGGAACAATCCTGGATTTTATCTCGGCTGTATTTTATTGCTTCCCTGATCAGAAACAGCAGAAGTTTTCAGCTTTAGTTTGAGGTTTCTGGGGTGAAAATGCCGTGTGATTCAGAGCATTTATTCCTCAGTTATAAGGACTGCAGGAATAAGGGATTTGGGTGGATTCTTGGAGGAAGTTT
Organism: Halichoeres trimaculatus; assembly: GCF_033239565.1. Classification (NCBI taxonomy): domain Eukaryota; kingdom Metazoa; phylum Chordata; class Actinopteri; order Labriformes; family Labridae; genus Halichoeres; species Halichoeres trimaculatus. The sequence goes on from NW_027437191.1 coordinate 30,194,256, forward strand.
TTGTAGGAGCTCAGGTTCCTGACATCCCACAAGGTCTGTCATGTTCCAGCTCTGAGTGAAGAGGAGAGAAACACTGAAAGTTTCCTCCTGCAGGAGACCAGAGCTGTGGAGGTTATCATCTGCTTTCTACCATAACACAAATACATGTCATCAAACCAGTTTTTACAACTACCATCAAACTTTTCATCAATGTATTTTCTAAGAGCTCTAAAATGTTAACTGTAAGGTTCATTTCCTGTTGTTGAAATACTTTAATACAACAAAGTAAATCGAGACAATCAAATATCTTGAACGCAGTGGAAGCAAACCTCAAAAATGTAACGGGAGGGGGGACATGTGTTTTAAATTAATGTCCACTCCCTTCCCCTTTCTGGGCAACGTTAGGACTCTGCTGTGGAAGTTCAGTGGGACAGTAACAAAGAAAAGACGGTTAAAAGAATCTTTATTGAAGTTCAATGCAAGCCAGTCGCATTTCATTACAACACTCAGGTTTACAAAAATAGCATGTTTCCATTCTTGTAATTTACTTTTTTCAGTGGCAAAAAAAATATTTGTGTTTCATTAGACTCAAAGTCATGAAGTCCAGATGGTACAAGTCACCACTGTGTCTCCACTTTGTTAATGGTAGAAACTGTTAAAAGTGTGAAATAGATATTGGAAAAAAATAAACAACGTCTTCTATGGACTCAAAAATCAATGTTTAAATTGAGTTTTTTATGTAACCCCCAGAATTTCTGAATAAAACAGGAAACTTGCAAGTAGGGATGGGTACCGAATTCTGTAAAAAGTACCAGATATTGATTCACATAAAACCAAAAGGTCCCATGTTTAGGTACCTAAATGCATCCTTGTGACTGTGAAGGAGTGGAAGAGAAGGTGATTTTCCATCCTGAACATGAACACAGCATTGAAAGGTTGTATATTGAAGGACAAATTTGTCAAATTGGCTTTTTTTTGCATTTTATTATTAATTAAATTGATATTTTTTACCACATAAACATGAAAAAGTACCAAAAATTGGTACCGTTGAGTACCGGTACCAATTACCAGGTACCAGGCATCGGTATCATATCATTTCAAATGTGAAAGGTACCCATCCCTATACAGGACGCTAGTCTCCCAATGCGTATGGTAGAGCAAGTCAGGTCTGGTTCGAAATCATCAATCATCAGAACAAAAAAGTGGCTCTGATTTTGCAACTTTTGAATTTTGCAAAATCTTGGATGAGAAACTTCATCGGTACCCACTTGCCACCAGTACAGACTGGGGTATATTTGTTGGTTTCTCTGGTGCAATGGATGCAGAGCCCAGGATCCAATTATGATCAAAACCAAGATACTCAAGTCCATGTGACTGTTGCATATATAGCCCTGTTTCCACCAGGCAGTCCGGTTTAGAACGGTATGGTTTCGTACAGGTTGGCTCGGTTTAGTCTGGTCCTGTCAGCCAACTATGCCCCCTTGTGGTAGGTGGTGTGTAAGCTGGATGCATGACGCCACAGCCGCCCGACAGTCTACCCTGCTAATAAATCCACTGAAGAAGAGAAACGCGACACAGTAAACAAAGAGCAACAATGGAAGACATCCACCAATTTGTTTCAGAGAAGGAGGAGAAATACAGCCGCTGTCGCACGGTAAGTGGTGATTCTTTCGACCAGTCAACGGGCTGAAGAGTTGTAGCTCCATCTTCCGGGATCGGATCGGTTTAATCTGGCAGTCCCTATGAAAGGGTCCCAAAAAGTGGGACGGCTCGTTTCGGTTATTTGGGGTTCTGTACCGGGATAAGTCAGTGGAAACGCCACAAAATGCACGCCATATCGAGATGAACCAAACTGAACCACTTGGTGGAAACGAGGCCAGGTAACTCTTCTTCCTTTAATGTTTGACCCAAGACTTGGGGCCCATCGAGGCTGTAATCTGTCTTCACTTTTTACACCAGTGGACAACGGACTGAACACATGATATCACAATTTTGAAAGTCATAAAAAGACATTTCCTTTGAGTTCAGTTTTTATGGCAAGCTAGGCTAATCAACTTCTGCCTCCTACGTACAATCATTATCAACGGTCACCCAGAAAGGTGTGAAAAAAAGAAAATCAGAGGTCAAATTCTGAGATCTACAGATCATTAAATGACAGTTTCACCCAAAGGTGTAATTGCTACAGAGTACCTGCTCTGAAGTGTCAAAGATAAGACCACTGCACTTAATTTTTACACTAAGACAACCAATAAAGTGCCATCCATTAGGATGTGTCAATGTGTACGAAATGTTATAGCAAACACAAAACTGTCAACACCCATATAGTAGTGCATGGGGAAATAAGGTCTTGAGTAGTCTAGACTGGAAAGACCACTACTTGAGTCAAAAACATTACCTTCATCTTAATCTTTTATCTGTTCAACCCTTAATGAAGTTTTGGTGGCTTGACATCAGTCCTAACGCAGTCTTTGCTTCCTGTACATTCAACAAGGGATGAGCTGAACTCTTGAAATCTCTTCGTCAAAGACAGACGGTGATTCTGGTAAGATCCTACCAGAAAGGTACTGATATCTGTACGAGGCTTGGTCTATTTGGGAAAGTGTAAGAGGGCAGTATTTGCCAACAAACCAACATGCTGACTTCAAAATCTGTTCATGCATACTTCTTGACAGTTCATCTTGCGGCAGCAGTTTTTTGGTCCATTCTAAGACCCTCTTCTCAGCGTCAGTGTCAGTACCTTAAAAGGCCAACTTCAAATTTTAATGGGTTGAATTTGTCCAAAGCCTCTTGATCGTCTTTCACTCCCAAAGAAACAGAACTTCCCCCTTTAAGTCTAAGTTGACAGTATTCCTCAGGTTCATACCTCCCTTCAGTTTCTTCGTACCAAACAAATCCCCCACGGAGCATATATCTACTGCCTCTTGGACCCATTAGCCGGCGTCACAGCTCGTTGCTGGGTGTTGACTCGATCGTGGTGGTATGGCAGGCCTGGAGGTCCAGGAGTTCCTGGTGGCCCAGGTGGGCCCACTGGTCCTGGTTTTCCCCTTGGCCCTGGTGGTCCAATAATGCCAGGAAGTCCTTCCTGGCCCCGCATTCCTGTTGGCCCTGCAGGTCCTACGTCACCACTTCTACCAGAAGGTCCCATGTCACCCTTCTGGCCCCTCTCACCACGTGGTCCTGGGAGACCAGGAGCCCCTTTGGCTCCTTTGATTCCAGGTGTCCCTCTAGTGCCAATAGTGCCTGTTTCACCTTGTGCTCCTCTGGCTCCGACAGCACCCTTCTCCCCAGCAGATCCACGACTTCCTATTGGGCCTCTGTCACCTTTGCTGCCAGTCAACCCAATTGGTCCTTTTGCGCCATTCTCACCACGGTTTCCTTTGGGCCCTGGTGGTCCAGGAGCTCCTTTTGAGAGAGAATGATGAGTTGAAATACACAACAATGTTTACATTTCCTGCTTTTGTGTGTTACACATATTTAAAGAGTGCTCGGTAAAAGATAGAGTCGTCTGCATAGGGTGTGACCAACTGTAAGATACTGGACACTGATGTCCCCTTAATCCACTGTCCAGAACCATACATGGTGTGGAATGGGACTGTTATTGTAAAGCTGTACCTTTCACTATAGTGAAGTTCTTTATGAGCTGGGTGTGGTGAATATCCACAAGCTTCAACTCCTCCATCACCATGGAGAGGTTCCTGACATCCACATCCAGTCGGACGTTCAACAACATGTTCTGCTGCCTCAGTGTGTCGGCCAAGTGCAGCAGTAACAAGACCGTGTTGTTAAGGTTCTGAAAAAAGGAAGAAAAATTATTGGTACCAAGGTCAAAATCTATAGAATGCAAAGACAGGAATCTTACGATGAAGCTCTGAAAGATCTCCTTGGGAGACTTTCTGTGCCTCAAATAGTAATTCAAAGGAGGGACTCTTTTGGTGGCAAAGGTGGTGTCAGTAATAAATCTAGACTCTTGACACCGTTGTGAAAGCACCTTAAGCTTAAGCAAGTAGATTTAACCCTTCACTTATCAGTACCTGTAGATCCTCTGTGTGTCTGCCCAGGCGACTCTGGCAGGACGAGCTCTCGATGTTGATGTACTTGTACATACTCTGGACGTGGCTGACAGTGGCGTTGATGCTGGAGGAGACTGTGTCAATCTCCATAGCGATGGAGTTCAGACGGCTGTCCAACGCTGAGAAGCGCTCACCTGTGCGGTTCTCATAATACCTTGAGAGGAAATTTAAAGAAGGAGAGTCAAATACCCAATGATAACACAAGAAAACATTGTAACAGTTGGACATTTTACTTAAGATTGATTACAGGAAAGAGAAGAATCAATGTCATCTTCTGCAGTACCTGGAATGGTAGTGAAGGTCGTGCACATTCTCCTCGTGTTCGTCCATGAAGGATGTTACGTTGTCAAGCTGCATCTGCAGGTTCATCACCTGGGAAAACAATGGCAAGTTGTTTTCACTTAGTCAGAAGCCTAATCCTTTAAAGACAACACTACAGACACCAAACGTGTTGTTTCTGGGGGCAGTCTTTCAACCTGTTTCTTCTGGGAAAGGACTTGTCAGACTCTTTATTGGCAAGTAATTTTGATAGGCTGGGTTAACGCAGAGAGAAATATCTTCCTCCCAGTGATGCCTCTTCTAGCTTTTGCAATGACTTATAACTTTACGAAAGCTGTACACACCTGTTGAGTGAGGTCGTAGTACACCTCAGTGGACATGGCGATTCTCTGGTGATCTGCGACAATGTTGTTTTGGAGGAACCTCATGTTTTGCGTGGTGGTGCTCGTGTTGGATTTTATTGCAGTCAGGACTCTGCTGTAGTTCTGCCAGTCGGTGGTCAACTTCTGCAGGACCAGAGTCTCCTCGTCTGCTTTCCTCTGCAGGGCGTCTATCCACATCGTGCTGGAGAGCAGAGGAAGTGAGATGGTTAAAACATGACGCAATTGGTTTGTTTGATTTTTCGTTACCCAAATAATCAGAAATACTGTTTGAATAGTCATTGTTTTTTTAAAAGCTCAAGCTTTTCTTCCTGCTCTCAATAATTGCTCTCCATGCCTTTTGTGTTTGTAAACAGGAAATAATTCCCCCAGAAAAGATGGATGATAAACTACATTGGTTACACTCTACAGCAGATTTACATCAGTATAATGTTTAACAGCTGGGCCCTTCTCGAATGGGAGATCCCACTTTGTTATTCTTACAGTGCTTTCCCTTCATGAATAATTACAAGGATAGTTTAGTAATTGCAGTTGTGGCTACAACTTTGGCTTTTTTCTGCTGTCAGTCACTGAAGGAGTCTCTACTTGGCTGGTTCACAAAAAGGTCACCATTACAGTCACATGAAGCTAACAGGATGGGATTATGTTGCAGAATGTACCTTTACCCTTGATTATAAAAACAGGACAGCCAGCTCAGTTAAGAGAGTATCTGGATATGTGTCCCGTCATTCACCTGAGTGCCACTGTCGTGTTCACTTGATGTGCTGTAGCCTTGATGTCGTACTGATCCTCCGTCAGAGTCTTCATTTTCTCTTTGGTCTCCTCGATCACGTCCTTCCAGCCCTCCATGCGATCCACGTATCGTTCCAGAGACTGGTTGAGGAGTTTGATGGACATGAGGTGGTTTTGAACGTCACGTGTTAGACGGTTGCTGGTGGCCTGGAGGGTGGTCTGTGTTTGGGAGGCCTGGTCCAGGACCTGGGGGAAATAGTTGTTTTCATCAGTATCGGACACATCTCTATCATTTGTTGGTCATGGACACCAAACTGTTTGTGTCTTCAGTGATATTTTAACTATTTTTGCTCCTGTGTTTGTCTGGAGATCCTACATGTAACCATGGCTGCATTGTTTACATGTGAAATCAGCTGTTAGCAGCCTGTAGCTTGTAAGTGCTAACTGGTGCTAGGCCTGATGTTTCCCACAAGGTGAGGAGAAGGAGGTGAGGATAACGTGCTGGTTCTCAGGTGTGAGCTAAGAAGTGACAACATCGACCTGTCCTTCCATCCATTGTTATTGGGAACGTAAGTAGGGATGTTCCGATATTACATTTTCACTTCGGATACGATTCCGATACTGCAGCATTGAGTATTGGCTGATACCGATATTAATCCGATACGATATCAGCATTGAACATGCATACTTTTATTACTAATTTTGTTATATGTCTGTCATGTTAGAAAAGGCTTGATTAAGTGATATTGTTCAAAGAAAGAACAGAAGTCAGCAACAGTAGGTGTGAGGAAAAACTAACCCATTTATTATTGACCAATGGGTAACAATAGTTTAACATTTAACATAAAAAATACTATTAATTGAATAAAATAAAGAATAAATTAGAAGAGCCAGAAAATAACCTAAATAAATCATATAAAAACAGCTGGAGCGGAGTCTGGAATGGACTGCTTATATCGGAGTGCTTATATCGGAGATTTTAGATGCATTCCGATACGATACCGATATTTGTTATTTTGCTGATATCGGACCGATATCCAGTATTAATATCGGACTGGGACACCTCTAAACGTAAGATCTATCTCCAATAAGATGGACGAGCTAGCTGTGCTAACCCAGCGACAGAGGGAATACCAGAAGGCAGAGTAGCATCATGCTATTCACAGACATGGCTAACGGAGCGAACACCAGACACCAACGTCACATTGGAAGAGCTTCACCTGCTGTGAGCAGACAGGATCCAGGAGACAGAGACTGAACAGACTGCTGAAGAAGCTCAGTCCTGGACCCTGTGGAGGTGGAGGCTGACTGACTGGACAATGATGGACAAGCTGTCAGCATCTATTTTCTTATGGAGCTTTTTGCACTTTCTGTACACTTTCTTACTTTTGTTTTCTTGATTGCTGCTGTGACTTCTGAATTTCCCCCACAGGGGGAAATAAAGTGTTTTCTATTCTATTCTAAAAACAGCATCACACAGACATAAAACCCAAGATGGGTGTTGATTTTGGAGATTACACCATCATCATCATCATCTACCTGCTCCTGTCCTAATATCATCCTCTGGATGTCCTCAAACTCTTTCTTCAGCCTGCTGATCTCCTCGCTGTACAGCGTCACATCCAGGCAGCCTGAACAGTTGGAGGTGGAGCTCAGATCTGAAATCAAAGAGAAAAAAAATCAAAGGGTGAGTCATGATGGAAAAAAGAAAATAGTTACAATCTCATAATGAGCATCTGTGTTTTATGAGCCGGAGAACAACCCTCTGACGTCACGATCAATCATCACACTTCATGAATGGCTTCTAAACAGGAACATATTCAGGGTGAGTGGTTGTTTTTGTCCACTGCTGTTACAGAGGGGTGGCATTTGGGATGGAATAAAAATATTATCATAAAAAAAACATTTAAATAATAACCTAAAAAAATGAGCCATATCAGCTGCTTATAACCATTGGCAAGATTTTTTATGTAAATATCTTTAATGAAAAATCTCAATGATGTTTAACATAAAAGACTGTCATGAATTTACAATAAACTTAATAATAAAATAATTCAGTGTATTTCATATTGTTTTGTCCGTGATAAGATAATTTTTCGGGGCTTTTAAGAGCTCTTATATGTTTTGGCAAATAACTTTGGTGGTTGGTCCAGATTTCTTTTGTCTGAGACACCGATAATACTTCCTCAACTGCAAAGTCTTCAACCAAAGAGGTAAAATCAAGAGAAGTCAAAGAGTGATGATGCTTCTTGGCCGATTAACATCATAGTTTGGGTAATTATGATCTCAATAATTTTATCATTCTACATCTACACCATTTTTATGTCTTTTGAGGTACTGTTACAAACCTCCTAGAGATATCAATTTTCTGGTCCTTCCAAAAAAAAAAAGGTGAATTTTGACAAACTGTGTCATCTAAATGCTAAGAAACACTCAGGAAGCCACTCAAAATGTTTAACAACCAGAGTATGTAAGCCAAGTGGAACAGTAAGAATTTTGGGGCGGTTTTGCCAATAGAAATAGAAAGAATGTGTTGTGTCGTACAGAATTATTAAGTTTTTTACCTCAGAGATTAACTTTCCTTGTCCAGAATGTCAGATTTCCTCTGGATCTGACCTGCTGATGACTTCTGTCCATGTGTCAGTGATGTAGTTTTGATTAACAAGGATGAGATTTATGATCAGAAGCCAGAACATGGAGCTTTATTTTGATAGGACTGGATACTCTGAAAGTGTTTGTGTCTGATTTTCTGCTTGGTACAATCTACTCTGCAGAAATTGATGTGTTTCTGCAGCACACTCTGGAAAAAATATACCTGCAGCGAAACAGCCGCGCTCAGCCACTGGTGATCGCGGCACCAACTAGGGCTGGACAATTGATTGGATTTTAATCGTGATTTCAATTTTGCCATCTGACAATCATAAAAACAATATAATCGAAGAAAAACAATTAATACGCCACACAGTGTAGATGTATGCAAGTTCCTGTGCTTCATAGCTCTTCTGTGTTCCATGTGCAGCCACAGCGAGTGTGTGTGACGTATCAATAATACTGTATGTGCCACTTGCTGGTTCTTTAAAGTTGTGTTTAAATCAGTACTGAAGTTTTTGAATAAATGTATAATTGTGTATATTAATTGTGATTTCAATATCACTTAAAATAATCGGGATTCTTATTTTTACCATAATCGCCCAGCCCTAGTACCAGCAGACCACAGCACATGCTGTGTAAATCCAATGATTGACTAGAGGGGTTTCTAACTCTGACGTAGTGTGCAGCACTGTGCAGCACTGCATGGCGCTCACACTTTATGTGTGAATTGGGGGTTAGACCCCAAACAGTGGGAGGTGGAAGGTAATAAAACATCTGTACTCCGATACTGTACTAAAATACATTTTGGCCCAAATTTGGGCATGCATCAGACTTGTTGTGAGTGGAAACAAGCTAAAATTGAGCACGATAGAGCCCCGCTACGCCTCCCCATTCTTATTCAGTTGTGCTCTAAAAACAACTAAAACAAGTTCACAATTTACAGGTAAGGTAGTTTTAAATTATGGCTACAGTTAGCAGAGCTTGCACCGCCAGCCGTCAGTCCTTCTCACAGGTAAATGCATGCTACACTGTACAAACCAACATTGAAGACAAAAAAGGATGCTTGAATTGTTTGTAAGGAGTTAACACATCTGCCAGTGGGGTGAGACAGATTTAGTTTTTTGTACAAAGATATTTCAAAGAATGTGACAAGCAATTCTGCCTTGAAAAGAAGCTTTTTGCTGTCTTCTTCCTTAGTTTTCCACCACATGTTGGTCTGTCTGCTCAATGTGACTTCATGCTGTATCAAAAAAACATGTATACACTGTGTATCAGACCATCTGCTAGCTTACCTTCTATTCCCTGTTGAACCTTGCTGATCTTCTTGCTGTAGACGGACTCCTCCTCAGTCAGGTTGTCAACCTTCTTAAACACTGCAGGGACAAGAACGCTGAGTTAAACAAAACTTCTCAACTGCAAACTTCAAATATTCATGGCATGATTTTATTAGATAGTTTGAATCAGTCAGGAGTAAAGTTTCACCTGCAAACATCAGGGAAAAAAACATGGAGGACTGAATGAGGAGAAGATTTGTTGCTGATTAGACCCAGCAGTTATGAAGTGTTAACAGGACACAGGAAGTGTTTAACAGTAAAAACAGGAAGTTGTAATTTCACCCCTGACAACAAAACACGTCGAGCTTTCACTCCCTAACAAAAGTAACTAAAACTCTGATGAGTGATGGTTTAGGCAGCTGGCTGGGGTCTTGCTCTTTATATATATAAATTTCCCAAGGGAACCACAATAATTTAGTGGGTGTGGGTCTTTGTGTATGTTTTCTTAAGTGTAAGTTTGTGGAGTGTATGTTTGCAGACTTTCCAGCACCCAAGGCCCTGACTCGAGGGACTAATGCTGCTCTGTTCCATGATGTGTTTACATATATTAATGCTTCCACATGTGCTGCACATACCACCTGCTCTACTGTATTAACTGCCGTGACAGTGATACTGAACATGGTTTTTGCTAAGCCCAAGAGTTTGCACGAGAAAAAGTCCTAAAAAGTATGAAGAGAAATTCTGCACATGCATCACTTTCTTTCAGTATGTTTTTATTGTTTCGGTGTTGCAATCTCTATTTTATGCCAAAGACCTTTTCATGGAAAGTAAGGTTTAACACGGCTGAAAGTGTTACTTCATTTCATGTTTGTTCATCAATGTTTTCAAAACATTTTTTATAAAACAGATGTTCAGCAGGGATCACAAAAATCAAAGGTTACTGTTTCTGTTTTTCCTTAAGCACATGGATATTTGGGAGTTCAAGCCAAGTTCAATATCTTCTCTGTTTACACTTCAGTTTTTAAGCCTTGGTTCTTCACAGCTGTGCTGCAAGTTGAAACAAACAACGTTTTGTTTCTGTGTTTGAATAATTATAACATAGCAGGGATGCTGTGAATGTGGTGTGCATGTTTGTATTTTTGTTGGCGCACACGTTGGGTACAAACCGTGGTGAATGAGCAACAACAAAAAACACATCTTTGAAGCATGGCGTGTTGTTATCATGTCAAAGATATACGAATAGCTGGCGTTATCTTTATCCTAAAACTTGGGGCCATCAGGTCGAGCAGAGAGGGGTGAATCTGAGAGGCAACATCCAAGACACATACTGTCAGCTCCTATGCATTAGCTGTGGCTAAATCTGCTAACTGCTATCAGCTCAAGGTAAGGAGGTAAGGCTAAAGATGATTCATTTTATTGTTCAAACATTTCAAATTCAGACATTTCCAGATGTGTTCCCTTGATGTAAGCAAAACTGCATGGAGAAATAGGAGCTAAGCAGTACGGCGCGATAAGGCTAACCTTACTTGGAAGAATGTTGTAGCAATGCTTCTAAAAGAAGATTAATTTACTAAACCACAACAAATGGTGCCATAAAAGATCGGAAAATGTAAATCTGTCAGAAGCTAGTTTCTCCTTCACAGTGTTAACATTTTAGACTCGGGTAGCTAGCTTGATCAAATAGCTCACTTAGTAGGCCTTCAACTAAGTTTTTCTACAGGGTCTAGGTTGTAAGTTGAAATGACATTTTAGCACCACTATGAAGGAAAAAAAAGTCTGTTTTCCTGGAAAAAAAGAAAATTTTGACTTAAAAATTTGTACACCTATGAGAAATAAAATGTGAAATATTCAATTTTTTTAAGCCCTACAGTTTCAAGAAAAAAACTCAAGATATCTGAGCTATGAAGTCATAGATTTTTGTAGAAAATAATCCAAGTTTTTTGTTTTTAGAATCCCAAGCACTTTCTGAGCATTTTTGCTTCTGTCATATTTTTACTCACTGTGGACTCATTTTTCACTGCAATATAAAGTTCTACACTTCTATGAGGTCAGGAGAACCAGGGCTAAACCCAGATGAAACTCAACAATGACTCAGCAACATAACAGAACAAGAATGCAAGAAAGTATTTAAAAAAAACACACTACTACTGAATAAGCATATAACACATAATTACAGAACTGAGCTAGAGCAAACCGGTTATTTTCTGCAGATTTTCAAAGAGGACGTGTATATAAACGAGATGACAATTGCAGTCTCACAAAATCATCGTTCTTCCCCGCCAGTTTTCGGCATGTTGCTGAATTCACATGTGATACATTCAGGGACCGTTGGAAACTTAAGAGTCTGACGATGGCGCCATGTTTTATAGCTTTTGAATAGGACAAACAGTTTGTAAATGCCAGGCATTTGAAAATAAGTGCATTCTGGGCCCACCGACAGGCACTGGGATCCAGAAGACAGACATCAAACTTAAAACTTTCCAGTTTATAAAGTCAAACATTTACAAGAAAACCCCAGATTTGTAGATAATTAACAAGCAGCCCTCTGCCCATTTCAATGCACCAATTACTTCCTACTTGGACCCAGAAATTAGTATATAGTACTAATTTAAGCCCTGAAATATCACATTTTTTTGGCATCTTTAAAAAGACACTAACGTAAACTGGAGTTGTTTAGAAGAAGGCAGGACATTGATCTGAAGGAGGTGATTGTGTTTATCCAAGATTTACCACAGCGGGCAGACGCAAAGAAATACACGGTTACATCCCCGGGCTGATAATTGGGTATGTGGTACTGTAAGACTATAATTGTTAAAAACTGTAAACTTTACGGACAACAACAACTTTACAAACTGAAACGTTTTTTTACAAGTCTCATTTCTAAAAAATTGAAAAGTGGCCCCAATTCACCATCATAGTAAGTCAAGAAAGTTCAAATTTACTGTAAAAATCAGAAGGTAAAACTGGCTTTTTTTCCAACTACATATTTGATTGTATGTTAGCTAACTTTAGACAACAGTAAGCTAATAGTTCATTTTCTGGATAAAATGTTCTTGTTTCAAGCTAACATTGTGTCAGCTAGATATTTATGCCTTTCCTATTACATCATGCAAAACCAAATAGTAAGATTAGCATTTAGCAGACCTTCGCTGTAGTATTAGCTAGCAGATAACGTAACGCTAACATTAGCTGTTGTTTGACTGAACTAACTGTCCATTCACTGACCAGACTTTCTCCATTTTAGCTCTGGTTCGTCCTTTTTAAAGTGCCCTACAGTGTAAGCCAAACCCTGCAGACTCACACCCTGGATCGGAACAAGATAATGAGTCAGCCACACAAAGACAAACAACATAACATCTATGTGTGTAGCTTAATACAAACTGTATAGTGTGTTGTGTCACTGTACAGCACTCTACCACGTCGTGCCCTCTCTGCTCCCTGAGACTCTCAACTATTGTAAAAGACTAAGATTTACAGCTTTAGACCCCAATAAAACATGATGTTAATTTAAAAACCATCTGTTAGCGCTGAGCAGCTGTCAGGTAAAACATAGCACAGAGACCCTGAAGTATATTTATTTGATTTCTGGGAGTTAGAACGACCATGTTTCATTTAGAAACACACATACATAGGAGAGGAGAAAGTATGTCTCACTCTCCTCCTGCTCAGAGCCAGCCTTAATGGGGAATTACATAACCAACCCCGCTGCAGCCGAGGCTGGGAACCTGAGACTTTGGCTTCTCATCACTCATCAGCTCGAGCTTGACCGTTCAGAGCTAAACAATAGATCCTGTTTCACAATCAGACACAGAGCCAGAGGAATTGAAAAGTTAAACAGAACTCACCAAGTGATGCCAGCACCGCCACGATGATGATGAGGAATGCTACAAATCCATAGAGGACTTTGACAGCCAGCTGGAGAGACTGGCTCTGCTGGCACCTCATACAGCCGCCTCTGCTACGACCTGGAGGAAAGACGTGTAAACATTAACACTTTTAATGAACATTGTTTGGTGAAGTTCTCTCTTAACTTTAAACTCAAACATTCATTCACAAGCCTTGGTCTTTGTGGTCACATTCTTTGACAGAAAATAACTTGTTATGCAGATGACACCTTGATTTTTGTTGGTTTTCCTCACCTCTGAATGACGGCACTTCCTCCTCTCCTGTGAAATCCTCCTCTGAGAAACATGAAAGGAAAAAATGCAGTTTTGAAACATATTCGGAAACTAAACAAGTGGAGAATCTTGGTTTCATACTTTTGGTCTTATTGACGACAACGCTAATGCTTTCAAATTACAAAGGAACAAGCTAACTCAAAACCTGTGTTGTGGACGTTACCTTTAAAAAGCTGGTTCTCGTATCCTCCATAGTTGTCTGCGAACGAGAGGGAAGAGAAACACAAACAGCTTTGAAAAATGAACTGCAGACATGAATTCTACACATTTTATCAGCCTGGTCATAAATCATGCTAAACAGCTGCCTCACAGTCCCCCTCAAACTCCCCCTGAAATAGTTGTGTTGTTCTGGGCTCGGTAAGAGTGAGGATAACATTTCAGGGAAATAAAAGGAGGACTTCAGCTCTTCTGTTTTCTTTGCCTACTCAGGATAAAAAGTCACCACAGTTGGGAAAGTACAGGAACTATTGTTAGTTTCATGTGATGATTGTAGAGGGAGTGTTTAATGCGAGGCTGGAAGCAAAGCAAGTTTTTAACCAAGTGGTAACTGTAGGTAAAGAGCTGTTTTGGTACTAATGGTACCAATCAATGGTACCAGTTTGCGATACTTTTTTGTGTTTATGTGGTAAAAAAATATCAGTTTGTTTCATAATAAATTCTCAGTTTTTTTCAATTTAACATATTTATTCTTCAATGTATAACCTTACAATGCTGTGTTCATGTACAGCATGGAAAATTGCCTACTCTTCCACTCCCTCACAGTCACAAGGATGCGTTCAGGTACCTACCCATGGTACCTTTTGATTTTACGTGAATCAGATTCACTTAGAATTCATTTAGAATGAATTCAATCACTTCCTATAAAAAAGTACCAAATTTGGTACCCCTCACTCTTAGGGCCATTTCTAACCCTTAGCCTTGGTTTTCCATGTGAACGTCTAGTGAAGGGGTGTCCCAATCCTAAGATCAAGGGGAAGGACTACACCCTTGAGACCAAAACAAACCAAGACCTCACTTAAAACCAAAGGTTATAACAAATTTCCCATGGTATTGATTTTTTTCCATCCAATCATTTGCTACTTCATGTTAATATCATCCATGTGTTGAACTGTTGGTTTTATTTTGAAATAGCTCCTTGTAACGATCTACTTTACATTGCTACAGCGATAGCTACACCTATGTCAGACCTGAGTGACGATATACGAGTGCAACAAAATACTTCAACCTTCAACAGAATTCAGTAATAAGTGCTGAAAATTCACTAAAATCTGAGTCTCAGACCCTCTGACTCGTTCTACCCCTGAGGACAAAGAGGAGAAGGCTCAGATTAAGGGCCTAAGTGTTCCCTGAACAGATGAGTCTTCAGACAACTCTTAAAGTAGAAAGGGACTCTGTGGATCATATATAGTTAGGTAATTCATTCTACCATTTGGGAACAACAGAGGAGAAGAGTCTGGCTAGTGATTTGGAGCCGCGCTGGGCTGGGAGCACCAGGCGTCTTTCACAAGCAGAGCGTAGTGGGCCAGAGGGCGCGTAGACCTAGATAAGGGACCCCAGGTAGGAGTGGTTCTTGTCAATGTTTTGTGAGGCAGAAGACTTCACTGTGTTACGATTACCATCAGTTTGTGTTTGTGCTTTTTACCCCTTCTCCCAGGGATAGACAGAGGGGAAGGGGTACGAATTTTGGGGTTAGCCCTTAAACATACTTTCAAATACAGCGGTAATAATGGTTTGGTTGGTTGTTGAGTAGCTGGGGACAGACTATTGGACTCTACCATGGTGCCGTTTTGACACAGCCAAAGGAACTGGCCCTGAAACATACAAATTCAACCTTTACACAGCCAGATTGAAAATCACTTTTTTATGAGTGTCTTTACTAAAACAGGCAGCAGCTCAGTAACACAGTTTCAAACACACAATGAGCCGCCAAAATTAGAAACATAAAGTTGGATAAAAAACTTCAGTATATTAAAAACGAGGAATAACAAGTCAAAAAGGAAATATTTGTCAAGAACATCCACTGTCGTAAATCTATCAGGTACAACGTCCAAAGCCAAATGTGCCTTTGCCTCCAAATTGTAACTTAAAAGCTCTCACTGAGGCATTCAGTTCATTCAGCTTAAGGGTCTTTTTATTTTTCCTTCCAAGAATTCGGGGCACCAAGTTCACTTTTGTGGTACATTATGTCTTATTACCGTAAAAATAACACATGGTTACAGTTTGGTTGGGCTCAGACACCAAAAATTATGATAAATTTGGTGCACAAGAACACATTAAAAACAACTTTTTTCATCAGGACTGCTTTATATAATTTAACACTGCTAATACCAAAAGCAGAGAGAGGTGGCGCTACAAAAAGAAACTGGTATCTAGCTCTTGCTAAATCATTTTTACACAGTTTGTCTTGATACATAAATAATATCCTTTATAGAAACATGTTGTATGGTGTTTCTTGGGCCAGTAAAATAGTTGCAAAACTTCTGAAACCACTGTTTCTTCTGTGGATCAGTCTCTGTGGTCAACCCCTTAATCAGCACAATGTGAAAACAAATGTGGTCTGTCATCGAGAATGGACAATGGAAAAAGAAGGGAGACACAGTTTCAAACAAAATCTGACAAAGATTTGTTGGTTAAAAGCTAAATTTTTCATTAGAACAGTTGTTTTAATCTCCAGAAACTTTCTCCCCACATGTTTTAAGTCAAACTTTTCTTATGAAACTCTTTACAAAAAAACAACAATTGACTTCCTGTCCCTGTCTGTAAGGAGCGCTGGAGTCTGAATGCGGCATTGTGGGATATGTGATGACACAAGCACAGGGGGAACTCTACTGTTTGGTTATCCACAAATTAACTTATTGTTTAAATTTGGCTCAAACCAAATTGCACCTCTCAGACGCCACGGTGAGGTGAGTGTTTATGTCAGCCGGTGGTGGAACAGCTGAGGTCAGGTCTGGGCGGAGGAGGAGGCACAACACACTGACGCTGACATAATGATGGAGGGAAGAGAGGTGGGAGGAGAGGTGGAGGAGTCTGAAGGACACTCTGAAAACTGTCTTACTCTGCAGTTCCCACGTGGTCTCAAGGACAGGCTGAACCTACAGTTGATACAAACCCACAGTTTCATCAAGGATTGTAAAATATCTAATTGTAATGTTTCACAGTAAAATACTTAATTATCACTTAACAAGCTTTAACTGTTGTGTTAAAAATATAACACTGTGATTTTGAAATGAAACATGCTACAAAATTCAGTCATGAATTGTCCTGATCTGCACCAAATAACACACACGTTGAGTGTCTCAGCCTCTTTATGCTTTTTTAACCTCATGGAGCACAGCACCCTGTTCAAAGGAAGTCATATGTTTTGCACTTTGATTAAAAACTCTCTTTTGTAACATAAAATTTTCAGTCATGCTCAAAAATGTCTTTCAGACCTTGATAAAGCATCACTCATGAGGTCATGTCCTGTAGTTAAAGGATGTGTCTATGGCGCTGCTTCAAACTCTGATGTCTTGCCATGAACCACTAAGTCATTGTAGCCCCTTCATATAAAGTCCAATCTGCTTCAAATTAAACACACATGATCAAGGTCCACCTCCTAACAAATCTATAGAAGGGATGGGCATTTCAACAAAAGAGCTATTTGGTTTTTGCTCGTAACTATTCAAAGATTATTCAAAGATTCCCCCCCTCCCCTCACCCTAGCCACGGCCGCCTACCCGTATAAACTTTCCTGCCAACATTACACTTTGTCAAAGCTTTACACCTCGATCATCAAACTTACTTCTTGGGTGACAAAGCCTACCACTGACTGCTGATCTGTGGACAGCGCCTCACTTTCCCGCTGTCACATAGTTCTGCATAGTTGTTGACAACTCGTAATATGCTAGACTAACCTTGCAGAGTTTGCACTGCACCTTTTCGCTCATTTTTTTGGAGGAGTTCTTGCAGTTCCCAATCTGTATTTCAACAACTCCTCGTTCTTGTTTTGGCTGTAAATCCTCCAGCCTGTTCACTTCTGGTTTGGCTCCCTTCATTATGTCAGTTTGTTACCGTGGTGGGTTGGACATAGTTTGTTTTATTTTGAAAGTCATTGGGCATTTAAGTGCACAACTTCCTGTCCTACTCAACCTTTTTATGGTGTGAAATTGACATGTAACAGCTCCAGCATTCAGCATTTAACTGCGATTAGACAGAACAAAAGCAATCGTCACATGAACTATTCAGATTTTTTTTATGCTGATGACTGTTTGAATATCCGAGAAATCATTGCCTATACCGAATCTGAATGCTAAATTATCTGCTACTTCAGTAGCGCCACTCTCTGGAAATGCATGGTAGTATCTTTCACATTCATTGTCAAATCCGTTCCAAATTTAAAACACATGATCACAGTCCCACTCTGGATTCACATATGTTCCCAGGTGATAGGAATAGCTCCACCTTTTGGACACAAATGGTATTAACTCCCATGTACGCCTTCAAACATACTTCAAATCAACCACATTCTTTGATGACCTCTCACCTTTATTACTGAAGACAATACTTAGTGGTCAACAGCAGTACTTAACATACTCTACGTTTAAACCTTCTCATGTATGCTTGCTGGCCACCACATGACCCAATGGAAGCACAGAGAAAAGGGTCTGCTTTTGCCACTTGTGGCTTTAATTTCAAATTATTAGTAGGATTTAGCATGTTTACTGTTTTTTTTCACATTAAGTACAGTTTTGAGACTATCCTGTCTGGTAACACAGCAAAAAACACTACAGAGAATAAATATAAAATGTGTACAGTAAATTACTGAGAAAACTTTACAGTAAATCATTTTAAAGTTGATGGTAAGTTATTGTGAAATTTCTGTGAAAGTAGTGCTTATAGTGGCTGATTTACGGTGTATAATGTTGGTTTTAGTTGAGTTTGCCGTGTCCCATATGGGCCTAAATCCTGTTTCAGACTTTCTCACCCTGACTCGAAAACATCTCTGAGCACAAACTAAATTCTTGTCATTTTTTGGACTTTTGTGGCTTGGAAAAAAAGGTCCAGCTTCAAGAGTCTGAATGTCAGCACATCTTTTGCCTACTGGAAGCTGAAAGTTTGCAATAACACCGATCAGCACCCACCCTCAAATATCTGCCTGCTCCTCAGTCGTGTTTCTCCTTCTTCCCTCTTCTACTCACTCTGCTCATGTTTTCCTGCTCGCTGTGGAAAAAAGCCTCATGTCTGTCTCGTTAGTGAGGAAGTGGACCGGTCCAACACACACAGAGCAGAACTGAGCCGATGTGACAGCTGCACAACACGGCTCTACCAGGTCACACCTTAACAGCCAGGCAATGGCAAAACACCGCAACTACTGGAAACTGCTGCTGAGGTTTGAATCTGCCAAAACTCTGTTTATGTGCTTTTCACATGATTATGATGTGAAGATTAAAGTGATTAGCACTTTATCAACAACCACATTGGTCGGATATTTGTTGCAGTAAAACCCTCGTAGTGAAAACAAACATGGAGCATCCACAACCCCCCTTTCTTTCCTGAGTGGGATCAGATGACTCCAAACAACCAACACAACAAAATGTCAGTCCAAATAGTTAGGAATACTGCATACTTCTTTCTCTAAACACAGTAAATGAAGACAGGAAAACACCCTTCAGGATTCAAACGGCTGACCTGGTCTGAACCTCAATAAGTTGAAACGTCAACAAGAAACTACAAAAACATTTATTTCCACCTGGGTTTGATCTGTTCCTTAAAATTCTGAAAATTTCATTGATTGACTAAGAAAAAGTTTCATCTCTGAAATCACATGAAAGTGTGTTGACTAATTACAGTTATACTAGATTTTCTCTTTTAAAAAGCATATATATTGGTTCTTGTCAGTGGAATACACAGACTTTTTGAAGGGCAGGGTCGAAAAGAGGATAAAAGGCACATAGTCCATGCATTCCTACCACTTTAGAGGGCACTAAAGCCCCCTTTCCACAAAGCAGTCCGGTTTAGATCAGTACTGTTCAGTATGGGTTGGCTTGGTTAAACCTGGTCCTGTTTGCGTTTCCACAGCCAACTGTGCCCCCTTGTGGTTGCAAGTGGTTGGGCTTGTACAATGGATGCCGATAGCTGCATTAGGTAAATAATAGCGTGACCCCCACGGGTGTACCCCACTAATAAATTCAACGAAGAAAGAAAAACGTGACACACTAAACAAAGAGCAACTATGGAAGACATCAAGCAGTTCGTCTTTTTTGTTACTGGCAAGCGGCTCTTTGTTACAAAGTGCAATCAGTTTTCTGTTTCAGAGAAGTCTGTGTGCCGCCAGGAGAAATGCAGCTGCTGTCGGGGTAAGTGACGATTCTTTTGACCATTCAAAGGTCTGCATTGTTGTACTCCCACCTTCCGAGATTAGATCGGTTTAGTCTGGCACCCCTACAGAAGGGTCCCAACAAGTGGAATGGCTCGTCTTGGGCCGCGTTTCCACCAAGCAGACCGGTTCAGTTTGTCTTAATAAGGCGCACATTTTGTGGCATTTCCACTGACTTATCCCGGGACAGATCCCCAAATAACCAAGACAAGCCGTCCCACAACACTGCAAACCGTTGATTGTTCAATCGCCACTTCCCCCAACAGCGGCTGTATTTCTCCTGGTGGCACACAGACTTCTCTGAAACAAAGCTTGATTGTTCTTTGTATCAAAGAGCTACATGCCAATCACAGAGAGGACGAAATGCTGCATGTCTTTCATCGTTGCTCTTTGTTTACTGTGTCACGTTTTTCTTCTTCGTTGGATTTATTAGCGGGGTACACTGTGTAGCACTGCTACGGCGTCACGCTATTGTTTAACACAGTTTGCTGTGGAAACGCAAACGGGATCAGGCTTAACTGTACCAAACCGTGCCAAACCGTACTGAACTGAACTGGGCTGCTTGGTGGAAACGCGACTTTGGTTATTTGGGGTTCTGTCATGGGATTAGTCAGTAGAAACACTGTAAAATGGGTGCTGTGTCGAGACAACCCGAACTCAAGCCGCATGATAGAAATGCGGCTTCAGTTCCACGTGTTTTCGAGGGCACTTTAGTGCTAATTTTTGCCTTTTTAAAGAGCACTTAAGTGTGCGTTTCTGCTATCCAAGAGGGTAGTTCATCATGTTTTAACCAGCCAAGGGAAATTTTGTGTGTTTCACCAACCAGAAGGGCACTTTAGCATGCATTTTGGCTCTTAAGAGGGCAATTTAGCGCATATTTTTAAAACAATTGGGCCACAAGGAGGGGTGTTCCCCCTCTGTGCACACCACTGATTCTTGAACAATATATCAATAATTTCAGTATTGTGATAAAATAGTTATCATGAGCTTAATATTGTATATCCCATTGTGAGTTACCCAACAATTCCCACCACTAATCGAGGCATTGCATTTTGACTCTTCAAAACAAAAAGTGTAAGTTTGAATGGTATCTGCACATGACAGCTAGATGAAAAGACAAAAAGATGAAGTCTAAGGCTGATAAAGAAAGAAGCTCTAGCTATGGGGAATACATTATAGTGTACATTAACAGCCTAATTTGATCAAACTTTACTAAATGTTGCAGCAGAGGCCAATGGTAATCCGTCAAATTTAAAGCTGTAGAGTTTCAAACAAGCATCTATATCAAACTGTTGGCTTTGGTACGGTCTGTGAATTATGGGCTCTATTAAAGAAAAGGGATTGTAAAGAGTCAGGGGATTGGTAAGCTAATGTAACCACATAATTATAATGAAACCAGTTTGAGGTACCACACACCCATCCAACACCCATAATAATACCTTTCCCCCTAACAAATGGCCTCCATCAATCACACTGTAATGTTGTGATGTTGTAGGTTGATGTGTACGAATTTCCATAACTTTAGACAAATCTGATTCATACATATTTAGAAATATGTTGTTTGTAAAAGTCTCTACTTCACCTTCCCAGAGGAATCAAGTAAACATGGATCGTTTTCTGTGTACAGTCCAGCTAAACCGGACCAAACAAGGCATGTTCTCATGGTTGTTGATGCAGACAGCGAGGCAGACTGAAGATGGAAAAGTTTCGCTGTGGTGTGAATTCACACTGAGAGCCCAGCAAAGTGTGCCCTTTCACTTTATTAGAGAGAAAATAGACTCTTAAAAGGTTGTGTGATCTGCATGGAGACTTTAACAGTGTGGGAGAGTGAGCAGCGGATAATTCAATAAAAGTACAACAAGGTCAGGAAAGAAACGATACATCCACAACCTGCCAGAAACACTCATGTTGCAAGTTGTATTACAAGAGTCTGAAGTGCTGTTTTGACACCTGGTTCCTTGGTTTTCGTATAAACCTGTAAAGCAGCTGCTTTATTTGAGGTTACACTGAGCTGGAAATAATATTGCTGCTGGCTACAGGAATATACAATAAAATTTCTGATTGCAGGTTCTGGTTCAAAGAACTTTGCACTGGGCTCAGACTAAACCACATGTTCAAAAGCGTATGAATATCTTGATTTGAGACACAGATATGTGGTGGTTAGAAGAATTCCAAAACCATGAGCATCAATCTGTAACTGTTAAGGTCTGTCTCCCCTGATCTGAGGTTTTCTGAAGGATTTTTGCCGATTATCGCAATAAGAGCCCATGCAGCTCCAAACAGGTGTTGAAGGGAAGGGTTTGGGTCAGTTTCTGCATTCCTCTTTATTCCAAAAGTGTTGGATTGGGTTGAGATTAAGGGTTTGCATGAGAAACTTATCTACCATTAGAAGTGAGAATTAAAGCCGCAAGCCCTTCAGGACATGTTGTGGCCGCTAAATGTGCAACAAGATCTGCCTCAGTAAAAAGCCATGAAGGTAGATGAGTTGTGGTCCCTACAGCATGCACTCATGGGTAATTTCAAACATAGAGTACATTGCAGTACTGCTTTTGACCACTAGGTATGGCCTTGACTTTGATATACTTATCATCCACAGTAATGTGTTTGAGAGATCATTAAAGAATGTGGATGATCTGAAGCATGTC
This sequence comes from Halichoeres trimaculatus, assembly GCF_033239565.1. Taxonomy (NCBI): domain Eukaryota; kingdom Metazoa; phylum Chordata; class Actinopteri; order Labriformes; family Labridae; genus Halichoeres; species Halichoeres trimaculatus. The sequence goes on from NW_027437191.1 coordinate 30,216,743, forward strand.
TAAAGGTGTTTATTTGAGTAAATATCACTCATCCCCAACAGGTGGCGTTATTCCTATCCCCCTAATGTATCTGTATATGAGTCCAGAGTGGGACTGCGATCACTTGTGTTAAATCTGAAACAGTTGGGGTAATATACGTGAAGCCATTGTACTAGCAGAGATTTGAGCTTACAGTTTTGTCGGGAGATGGACCTTGATAGTGTGTGGAATTTAAAGCAAGTTGGACCTCATATGAAGGAGCTACTTCCTGGTTCATGGCGAGATGTCAGAGTTTGACACAGCGCCACAGACACAATCTTTAACTACAGGACATGACCTGATCAGCGATGCTTTACGAAGGTCTGATTTTTCTTAGCACAGTTGCAAATAAAATGCAAAGATGGGAAGAGATTGTAATCAAAGGATAAAAGGACTGCATTTTTAGCACCTAGGGGGCACTGTAGAGCAAATATCTGCATGAAAACACTGGATTCATAAAATTTGCCCATACTGAATTTTGTTGCTAGGTGCGTTCGTGTTTATCTCATGGCAAAGGTACGCAATTTGGGGTTAAGTATAATCCTTAGGGTTTCTAGAGGGCCTTTGCCGGAGCTGTGGTTGGTGGGGTCCCAAAGTGCCTTGTCGGTTCAAGTTGGAACGAAGATAAATTAATTCAACAACTGTCCAGATTCTCCCATTTAGACTGACTTAAGCCAATCTAAGTGTCAGGGTACAATCATAGAGCTGGACATACACTTTAACCCAAAGGTTCTCAACCTTTTTGACCTAGGTGCCCATTCAGATTTTTACATTGAACTGGTAAACTTAATCTTCATTTGGTTTGTATTTAATAACTACTTTAAAATAAATAATAAACAGGCTAGTTTTGACCCTTTCAAGAAGCTGATTGTGTATATCAACGGCCATGTCCGAGATACGGTGACTTACGTTGTTGTTTCAGAGTGGAATGGTCAGCAGCTCCTTTGAAGCAGCTACTCGGATCATCTCCCGGCACATATCTACAGCGGCTTGCAAAACTAACTCCTGCGCTATGGTGAATGCTCCATTCACAAAGCCATACTTGATAAAGTCAGGATTGTACTTGCGCAAAAATTTTGCCTTCTGATGGGGGTTTGCATCCTTTACATCATTATTTTTTGGCTTCAAAAACTTGTCCATAACTCTTTCTCAGAATTATCAGCTTTTTTCTTCTTCTTTCAACTTGTTGGTCAATTGACTGACTGATTCATTCCCGCCACCAAGTGGCTGGAAAGTGTACAACAACTTAGCGTCTCACGGCCCTTACGGCCCAATAGTGCAAAACAAATATTTTTGGGTGGCCCACTAGGCCCCATGGTTAAGAATCAATGCTTTAACCCTCCTTTGACACAACACACTCGGACATTTTTTTGACAGATGTTTTTGTTTGAGAAGCAAGTTTACGAAGTTTTGATTGTTTTTTCAGTAGAGAACAGTAAATGATTGTGTTTTGTCTCTTCATTAAGACGGAAAAAGGTTAACTCTTGGAAAGAGTTTCCTGAGTGGATTTTTAGAAGAACACTTTTATGGTCATAAAGAAACGATATGAAGAGTCTTTGAAAGCAGTGACATCACACTCCCAATTGAGTATTGATTCATATTACGTTTCAAATCAATTAGCTAAATTCAGATTGTTTTGAGAAGATTATTTTTGGCCAGTTTTATGTGAACGATGAGGTTACTGCCATGTATACTGTGGTGTGATTCCTTCATTCGCCCCCTGCTGGCCTTTTGAAGGAATACAAATTACGGCACAACTACCCTGGTATGATTTTTAAGTTAAGAAGCCAAACAACTTAGGGTAAAACCCTCTCAAAGTCAGTCATTCTCCGTCTTTCTTCACCCTCAGGTCTGAGGTGTTTGTGTGACCACAGTTCTGAGTCAGTTAACTACCAGCATGACCTCATGTTTGTGGTTCCTCTGAGGTTCTTCCACCCTGGGGATTTTGGACTTTCTGACCCCGTCCCCTCCACCACTCCTTTGTTCCCTCTTTGATCAAACTCTCCCATGTCGTGTCTTCTTCCTGTTTTACTCCTTGATTGGATTTAGCATGCAAATGAAAAAGCCCTCTCCACATTAACGTGCAGAGATTAAACAACGTGCTTTAGGCTTTCCTCTTCTTCATGACTTGGTTTGAGTTAAAGTGACCAGAGAATGGCCCTCAAGAGCCGCAGCAAATCCACGCTCTAAGTGAAACCAGGAGTCACTGATGGGCCCTGCTTTATATTGGAGTGGAGGTCTCAAACACCTCTCGTAAAACCAAATGAGCCCCTCTCTAAACCTCTGTCGACGTACAAGTCACTGAGGTGCCCTCTGACTGGAATGTGTGGTCTCCTTGAAAATCTGTAAACACCAGGAATGTGTTTCTGCAGACTGTGAAGCTGGAGCTGTAGACGAGCCATTAGAGAGCGTCTTCTTTTATGGTGGTTTTGGCAGCGAAACAGGCGATCTCCAGTCATGATCCCATTATGCACCATGATTTCTCAGGAGAAAACAGCTCTGGACAGTCGGGCTGGACCACCACAGTGTGGTTTGGTTTTAAAAGCCATTTTTCTTTCCCTCAAATTTTGTGTGATAAGCATCTTCTCCGGTGTTTTCAGAATTTCTTTTCTAGATTGGAGCCAATAAGATTTGTTTTGGGGATTTAGGCGAGTCAAAGCTCAAAATTAGACAAAAAGAAATCTGACTTTAATCTCAGATTTCTGTGAAAAAGAAAAGAGGTTACTGAGATCAATGTCCAAATTCTGAGGAGAAGAAAAAAGACTTTAATCTCAGGATTTTGAAAGTTAGGATGCCGATATTAAAGTCAGAACTCTGTTTACAAACCAAACTCAAAGGCCAAGACTTGTGAGAAAAGGTCAGACTTTTAAACTTATTTAGAAAAAAATGGTTTAGAAAAATGCAGCTTATGTGGAAATGTCAAAAGTTGCTGTTCATTGAGAACCTGCATGAGTCTGGCTGCAGAAAGACCAGAAACAATGTACACACCAAGCCAAAAAACAGACTTTTACAGCATCAAAAAAACTTTTACAGTCTGGTTAAAAAATAACTTTGGTCTGAAATGCTTATTTCGCTATCCGCAATTGTCCAATCAGAGACAAAGCTCAGCTCACGTGACTGCTGGGCGCCCCATAGCTGTTAGAAAGGAAGCTCAAAGCACAAGTCACATGAGTTTTTGGATGTCTCTTAAAGAAGAAAGGGACTCAGTGGATCGTATAGAGTTAGGTAATGCATTCCACCATTTAGGATCAACAGAGGAGAAGAGTCTGGCTAGAGATTTGGAGCCGCACTGGGCTGGGAGCACCAGGCATCTTTCACAAGCAGAGCGTAGTGGACCAGAAGGAATGTAGACCTGGATGAGGGACCCCAGGTAGGCAGGAGCTGTTTTTGTCAATGTTTTGTAAGCCAGAAGAGTTTTACCTGGGGATAAGGTGAGTCCCGTCTTTCACCGCATCTCCCTCTATTCCAAGAACGTTAGCGTAAATTCTACCCTCCGTGTCAGCTTATTAGCAGGTGGAGCTGCTACGTGAGACTACGACAGGCTGTAAGTGTGAGTGACAGGGGGAGAAGCTCCACAGCTGTAGCTGTAGCTGCTTATTGGTGAAAAGAGAGAATCTTTAAACACAACGCTCGTCTTTTTAAGAAAGGTAAACTTGCTGGGGATCGATAAAGCCTCCAGATCAGTCCAGAACAACTGAGAAGATGCTCCGGTGGAGGGTTATACTTCAAGATCGCTGACTGGCTCATTTCACTGTCAATCAAAAAGGGATTCGGCCTCAGACAGATCATCCAATCATCATGCAGAAGCCCAGCGTCCAGGCCAGCCCACTGCCTCATAGACCCCCAGAGACGCTGAGCGTCCGATGGGCGGGACAAAGCCCAGCGTTTATCCAATGACCGTCCAGTTTCCACAGTGGAACAACCCACTCTACGCTTCCCCGCTGAAGTCAGAAGACGCTCAGCGTCCAACTGTGTTAAAGCGCTGAGACGCTGCGGGGATGAATGAGAAGGAGGTGGAGCCAGTTACCTGTGATAGGAGCTGATTCTGAACAAAATATGAAGGAATTCTAGCTCAGATTTTGTCAATGAAATGTACACACAACAGTACTTATCACCACTTTTTTAGGAACATTTTAGGGGAAGCTGAGCTTCCCTTGCAGTCTTAGAGCAATCACCACTTGTACTGAGGATTGTGTGAGCCCTCACTCCAGAAAAATGTATGATTGCTTGTTGTATTACAAATACAGGATCAACAGACTACAGCTTTAACAAAAAAATGAAACTGATAAAAACCAAACTAGACTAAATCAAAGCGTTTTAAGAGAAAATACTTATAATCTAACATTTTACAGAACAGTGCTGTAGAGCACCAACAATAGTACTGTAAAAGCTTTCTTTAGCTGTATTTCGAAATTCAAAATGTATAAAATGAATAGTTGTTTTTTTGTAAAGTACATGTTGTACAACTACCATTGTCTGCATGTTACTGAAAACATAATATGTAGATTTAATTGCATCGTACAATTTTGCCAAATTATGCAGCTGCAGGTGTTGTCGGCAGCTGCTGAAAGTAACTAATAAAGTAACTTGTAATCTAACTTAGATACTTTTAAAAGCAAGTAGTCAGTTAAGTTACTTTTTAAAGGAGTAATCAGTAATCTGATTACTTTTTCAAAGTAACTGCGGCAAGTACAAGCGAAAAGAGACAAACAACCAAACTGTTCATGAGTTTGTTATACACAAGAGATTTTGCCCACAAAGATTGCCTGAAATTAACCAAAGGGTTTTTTTAAATTGCATCAGAACAATTTCCCAAACACATGAAGAAACTTGTGAAAGTAAGAAGCTAACATCCATTAGCCTCTTTAATAACAAACCCGTCCTCTTAATCGAAGATCAAGTTGCAGCACATTCATTCTTCTTGTGCAGCTGTTACAGTATTAATAAAACCTGAAGAAGTCCAACAGAAACATTCAGATAATTAATCCAAGCGTTCACACAAAATTGAAAAAGTTTCACGTTTCATGCAGAGAGAACAAGTCAACACTAAAACGGTGTATTCTGTCTCCCTGTTCTCTGTCGCTTAAACTTCATCATGTTTTGACTGTAAATGAATAAAGCTGGCACAGCAGAAAGGGCAGAGTGAATAAAGTCTGACCCTCCCATTCTCTCACTCTTTCCTCCTCCTTTGCCAGCCGTACACCTGTCTGACTTCCTCCCCCTTCTCCCCCTTTCCTCCCCTTCATCTCCTCTGACTCCCAGGCCCTGTGAGGAATGTATGAGGCAGCATGTTTTGTTCTGTTCGAGCAGGGCTGGACCTGGTCTCAGCGAGACTGGAAACCACATTAACAGACCTCCTGTACTGTTTGGCTGTGGGAAGAACTGTATGTGATGGAGGGGTGAATGTGCTGCGTCGTCCCGTGGTCCCGGACTGTTTCTCTTCTTGAGGTTCAGGGGGAACAAAGAGTCTGAGCTTGAGCTTTTACTCTCCTTAAATGATGTTCAGTGATGTTTTCTGTGTTAGGTTTGTGGTATTTTAAAAAGGATGGATGAAAAAAAGAGTTGAACTATAAATAAGGTGAAGTGTGGACATCATTCACTGACATAATTCACCATGTATGACCAAACACTCATCAAACAAACACTACAGTTGGAGAAGGAAGAGAAAACCAGGAGTTTGGAGACAATATCTACAACTATAGTGCCATTTAGAGTCTGCTTCAGGGGCAAAAACAACAGCGCCCCCTAGTGACTTTGTTCCTCTAGTAACCTAACAAGGTGGTTTATCTCAAAAGCCACGTTTCCACCAAGCAGTCCGGTTCAGATCTGTACAGTTTGGTACGGGTTGGCTCGGTTAAGCTTGGTCCTGTTTGTGTTTCCACAGCCAACTGTGCCCCCTTGTGGTAGGCGGCGTGTAAGCTGGATGCCGATAGCTGCATCAGGTAACATAACAGTGTGACGCCATAGTAGTGCGACACAGCGTATCTCGCTAATAAATCCAACAAAGAAAAAAAACTCAACACAGTAAACAAAGAGCAAAGATGGAAGACATCCAGCATTTCATCTTCTTTGTGACAAAGAACAATCAAGCTTTGTTTCAAAGAAATGCAGCTGTTGTCGGATGGTAAGTGACTATTCCTTTGACCAATCAACAGTCTGCAGTGTTGTAGCTCCACCTTCCGAGATCAGATCGGTTTGGTCTGGCACCCCAACAGAAGGGTCCCAAAAAGTGGGACGGCTCATCTCGGTTATTTGGGGATCTGTCCCGGGATCAGTCAGTGGAAACGCCACAAAATGCACCCTGTGCCAAGATGAACAGAACTGAACCACTTGGTGGAAACGGGGCTAAAGATACAGTACGGTCCACTACAATGAAGAATATAGCCTTTGTGCCCTCGACCAGTACGGTGGACTGGCCAAATGTCAACCAGGCAGTTATTATATGCCTCGCTAAACTGTTTTCTTTATGAAAATATGGTAATAATAATAACAATAGCAAACTTTATTTATGTAGCACTTTTCAAAAAAAAACTTACAAAGTGCTTTACATCATAAAAGCAACCAGTAAAAAGAAATAGAATTGGTGAAGTGAAAGAGATGTAAAAGAGAAATGTGAGGAAAAACATAAAAATATATAAAAGACTAAGAACCACCACCAATAAAAGAAAGGAAAACATCTTTAAAAATAAAAACATGAAGGATTAAAATAATTAAACCACAAAGGATGAAAAAAAATCTAAAACCAGATTAATTTCCCTAAAATACTTTTGTTTAATCCTTCTTTTATGATAGGGGTAGCTAGCTAGCAACAGTTGATTTCGCTTAGTGAAATTACACCAACATACGTCGCCTCAGAAAGCGAGCTAATTCAGCCTTGAATGACTAAATTAAGGCCCAATCTTGAGTCTTCTCCTTAAATTTTCTGTAATGTTTCAGTTACTTTTACATTTATCAAAACTACACAAAGCAGATAAACATGAGCGTGATAGCTGTACAGTTGATCTTATGTAAGCTAGCTAATGGTAACTAAAGTTGTCAGTTCCAGATGAGGAGTCAGAACCTTCACAAGTTGATACAATATAAACAAAAAAAAGTTTCAAATTAGTTTTGTGCAAATACATTTCTTTAAAAAATATTATTTCATAAAATCAAACCATTTCAGTCTGCCACTGAGCTTGTAGAAACAGTTCTGATGAGTAAGCAATTTTTCACTGTTGTGACATAAATGGTGAAAACAAACCAGTTTAAGTATTGGCCTAGAAAAGCACTCAGAGAGTGCAGACCTCCGCAAAACATACTGTAATTGTCACCAACACTTTAGTCCTACTTTAATGTTATACTCCCTTTCAGCAGACTTTCTGCTACAATTTGGTGTTAGTTGCTGGTTTGTACAATAATTTGTTTCCTGACAGTGTTGAAAATTATGATGATCCAGTTCATATTTCATATTCCAGATCTTAGTATCCAGAATATTGCCAGGATCTGGATCGTACTTTTACATCTGTCAGAAATTATGGTGACCTGGTCTTGTATTGTTTTGCAAAGCAATCCGACCATTTGTGGTGGAGTTATATACACATATGGTGAAAACAGCCCTATCTCACAATGATAAAGAATCCTTTAAAAATTCCTGGAGCCAGACAGTGATCCGGATCAGCTCCAAAATTTGATAAATTCTTCCTTATCCCATTTTGAACATTTCCTGAAAATTTCATCAAGATTCATGCTACTGAGCTTGTTAGCCTAGCTAGCTGTAGAAACAATTCTGATGAGTCAGCAATTTTTTCGCTATTGTGAAATCTGTGGAAGCAATGGTTTTAATTTAATAATGGGGGGAAAAAGTTTAAGTATTAGATAAGAGTGGAGAATTAAAGTTTTGAGGTGGATTTTTGACAGACAAAATGACAGTTGGTTAGCTTAGCTAACAGGCTAATTGCTATAAATTAGTCTATGTTCACCATCAAGCGAGTTTATATGATGAAGATACACTTGTTTATGTAATTTTAACACATTTTGAGTCTCTATTTTATTGAAGTGTTGTCAGTTAAATGCAAAATAGAGCCTCAAAAGTGCAATTTCAACTACTTTAAGGTGAAAGGGGAGAAAATAACCTCTCCCCTGCAGATAGAGGTAGCTTGGAGGATTGAGCAAAATTTTCTTGTAAATTTCCTCACGAAAGACAATATTGTCTTTTTTTTCCAAAACACATGATAAACAAACTTTAAGATTTTGTTTCAAATACAAAAATGTGGTGGTAATAATCCTTTAAAAGCCAGTTGGAGTTGGAAATGAAAGTGTCAGCACCTCTTAGATCTTTTCGAGCTGCTACCTCACATGTGGGACTGTTTCCCGGTCTCCCCCACTCCCCCTCTGTTATCCCCTCTTCCTCACTGTACCCGCCCCTCTCTTTCAGCCTTTCACTTCTCACACTGTACGTCTGGGAAACACACATAAGCCCCTGCCCTCTTTAAAGCTGGTAGCAGCTCTCCTTTCAAGTCATGTTGTGAAAAAGCTCAAATTCAAACGTTATGTTTTCCCTCAGCCTCCTTTAAAAGGGATATTAAGTCAATCTGCAGCAGATTGGCCTGGCAGGAGAACATTTCATGTTTCATGAAATGTGGGCTGTGGTTTGCATGCACACACATATAGAGGTTTAAACGCTGACTGATCAAAGTCTCACGTCCAAGAGCAACAAACCGGCTCTTTCTCAGGATCCACGCTGTTGAGTTTTACACCAGATGAGAAGCACATGTGGTTTCTGGAGCACTGTGCAGGTGTATGCACGCATGCCAGGATGACAGATACACTTATTTCTGACATTTGTAGGAACACTTTACGGTAGAAAGTGCACAAAAGCATTTATGAGATATTTCCTGCACGACAAGGCTGTGGGGAAATGAAGTAGGAGATAAAAGCAAAAGAAAATAGAGAAAATGCTCAACCTTTCATGATTCCTCGCTCAAGAATCCTCTTCAGATGGTGGGGATATTTTGGTCCTCAACTTCTTCCTTTAAGTCTTATTTCCAATGATTCAAAAACTGAAGAGCTTCACGATTTACAGTCACCAAACTGCTGCTCCAAGGTGAAAACGTGCAACAGCCTGATTTCTAGATTATAGCCTTGCAAATGCTCAAAGCAAGAGAAGTAAGGAGTTTAGAGCTGGTCCCGGCTCCCATTAGGCTCTGAACATGTGCGCTCGCCTGCAGCTCCCTGGTATCATCCCTCTCCAATCCAGAGCCTGAAGAAACTAAACCTCCTCTGACAGAAACCATGTGCAACTTAAGAGAGGAAAGGAGGGAAGGAGAGGAGGGAGGAAATGGATTGAGAGTGGATGAGAGAAAGGGAGGGATGGGAGGGGAACAAAGAGAGGGGAAAATGAAGGAGGGAGGGACTGGGAAAAGGGACAGGGTGAAAAAATGAAAACAGAGAGGCAGCAGGGAGGGCAGCAGGGAGGGTCCGTGTGCTCTGTTAAAGTCAGTTTTGTGGTCCGGGCTAATTGCTAACAAATGTTTGAACACCGTGGGGCGAGCACCTTAAATATTCTCGGCCTTGGTATGTGAGTTCCTGCGAACACACACCTCTACACTCTTTCACACACACTAACACACACTCATGTCAAAGCTATAATCCCATTCTAGCACCAGCTTCCGTCTTCCCAGCCTGTTCATGCTAACCTGGACTAACAGCAGGTGTAATCATCAACACACACATCCGGCCGTCCAGCTGACGAGGCAGCTCCACCGGCTGTCTGCGGTGAGGGTTTTCAGCACCTCAATGTTCTTTTCTGCACTCACCTCATGACATTTTAATGGTTACATGATGAAAACGTGTGTATTTATAATGGCTATTAGACATGCAAAAATATAAAACCATGAATTATCAACATTACTCAGTTTCTGTTCATGTCTTGAGTGACGCTGATTTACAATCCCTATGATAAAAAATGAATTCGCAAAGTTGACATTTGAATCAAATTAATGCAAAAGACTACCAAAAGTTGATACTAAATTTTATTAATCTCTTGAAAAAACATGCTCATTTCAAATTGATGTCATCAAAATGTGGAAAAAAAACAACCTAGGGCAGAGACGACCAAACCTTAAAATTGTTTAATGCACAAAAAAAAAAAAAAAAAAAAAACTCCTGGAGGGAAATCTTCCATCAAATTAGGTTAATGTGATTTGATTTGGTATAAAAATGGCATTTTAGAGAGGATGGGTCTCTCAGAATTGAATAAAGGAAGATGCTCACCACATTGTGAGAGACTGCGTGAGCAAATAGCTCAACACTTTCAGGATCATTGCAAATGATTTACAAATTCCCATCACTATGATCGATAGATCAGTACCAATTTCCTTGATTTTGGGGGTTAAAACATCAAGATTTTATTGTTTCACAGGTATTGTTCAATGATTTTCATTAAAGTAAGATTGGACATTGAAGGTATTTGCTGTCAGTTATAAAAAAATAATAAAAAACAAAAAGCCGTATCGACCCAAATCAGTATCGGCAGGTCAGGTTTTAAAAAGATCGGCGATCGGCCAGATAATTGTGATCGGTGCACCCCTACATAAAATCATTGATAGATTTAAGCCACGTTTCCCCCCACCAGTCCGGGTCGGTTTAGTACGGTTTGGCACGGTTTGGTACAGTGAAGCCTGATCCTGTTTGCGTTTCCACAGCAAACTGTGCCCTCTCGTGGTAGGCGGCGTGTAAACCAGATGCAGAAAGCCGCAGCTGTTAAACAAAAGCTTGACGCCATAGCAGCGCGACACAGTTTACCCCGCTAATAAATCCAACAAAGAAGAACAACGTGACACAGTAAACAAAGAGCAACAATAGAAGAGATGCAGCATTTCGTCTTCTCTGTGATTAACATGTAGCTCTTTGATACAAAGAACAATCAAGCTTCGTTTCAGAGAAGTCTGTGCCGCCAGGAGAAATACAGCAGCTGTTGGGGTAAGTGACGATTCTTTCCACCAATCAACAGACTGCAGTGTGTAGCTCCATCTTCAGAGAGCAAATCGATTCAGTCTGGCACCCATACGTAAGGGTCCCAAAAAGTGGGATGGTTCGTCTCGGTTGAGGATCTGTCCCAGGATGAGTCAGTGGAAACGCCACAAAATGCGCACCGTACCGAGACGAACCGGACTGCTTAGTGGAAACGCGGCTTTAGAGAATCTGAAGGGGAAAAAATGAGGGACAATGCTAAAAAACAGTACTGGATGACTTTGATTGTAAGAGCCATAATGTAATAATTTAACTTGATTCAAAATCTAAATTATCTAATCTCAGTTCTTGTAATCTCAATTCTTCTTTGTGTATTTTTGGTCATTGTACAGTGTATGAGGGATAAAAGTGTGTGATAATGTAGGGGATTACAGGGTTAGCTCTCACACATGAAAAACTTCATATGAGGCGTGAAGCCATACTGGAGCTGAAACAACACATTGCATTACTTAATCAGCCTAAATACTTGCTTGATATAAATGAAAATTAAAATCGTTTGCTATCTTAGGCTAATGGGTTCTAAAAATGAAAATGATGTTTCATAAAACACATCTCATATTTGAAAGAGGTACCAAAATCCATAATAAAGGAAAAACTCCAGGCACCAACTGAGAATTCTGAAGTGCAACATTTCACCACCTCAACCTGAATCAGGAAATAATTTCCTTTTGAGGATTTCTTTACATTCTTGATGAGCTTTGAAGCCAAATCCATCCCTACTTTTTCGTTATTATTGGCCTGGATGTCACAGCTTGTAAAAAAGAGGTTATAATGGCCAGCATCAGTCAGCTGGTCTTTGATCACAAAGCCAAACCTTTGATTAGACCGAGAAGAGTCTTAATCGACTTGGTTCATGAGCACATTCCAACACATTCACTCTCCTCCATCCTCTCTCACGGAAACACAGAAACACAGAATGTGCTGAAATTGAAACCAGAAATGCACCAATGTTTGAAGTTTATCTGCTGTGTGTCAGCCAAAGGTCGTTTCGTATCACCAGTGTGGCCAATTAAACCTGGTGATAATGATGTTTTGTGTTAAAAACCCAGCGGAGCGGCTTAATCTCCAAGCGTTCTCTTTGCCTTTGTGTTGACATTTTGAAATCCAAGGCACTAAAATTGATTTGCTGTAATGCTCCAGCTCTCTCCTTGGGAAGATCTTACTCTGACTGGCACATGATCCACAAACAGAGATGCAAAGTGGAACAAAACAATCGTATCATGCAAGCAGTTATTAGCTTAGTCACAGAGGATCTGCTGCTGGTAAACTGTCAACACTGAGTAACACACTCTAAACAGCTCCAGGGCTCAGAGTCTTAGCTCCACATGTGCACAGCTGGTCTGTGGGAAATCTGACTAATGGATCGAGTTGGGTTGCAGCTTTTTAAGACACATATGTTGATGTGAGACTGAGACAAAGAAGTAGCAGATTTAACAAAAACAAGTTGTTTTCAGAGCACTTCTCACACTTGCTGCTTTTTCTTTGAGTTGAATTTTTTTTCCGTTTTGAATTACTCTGCTGTTCTGTTTCAAAGTAGATATATAAAGGAAATTTAAAGAATTGTGTCAACAGAACTGATGTTTATAGTCCTGCCCCTCCTTGAGGCGTCCTCTGTGCTGAGCTGCACTAGTGTTAGCTGCACTGGTTCCTAGGGCTGGGACAATATGCTATTCTTGTTATTTGATTTTATTGTGAATTTAAGGGTGCCATTTTGATTTAAATTGCAATTCTTCGATATTTACGATTGTTTGTTTGTTTTTTTAACACCAGACCATGTTAAAAAGTTAAATGATAACGTCTACGGACCATATAAGGGACCATAAAATGACGTCATGTGAGTCAGAGAGAAGCATTCCACCCTCTGCTGGAGAAAAGTGGTAACTTTTTTCCAATCCAGCTTATGAACAAAGACTGAAATGAAAAATTTGGATTTGAAAATCAAAAAAAAGGTTCCTTGACAAAGAATCCCGATTTTGGTACTGTCAAACAAAAAATCCCAATAATTCTTACCCTGTTTTTTTCCTCCCACCCCTAGTGGCCCCTGTCTTAAAATTTTAGAGGCAAAAGCACAGAACTTAGGGGCACACACTGTGAACAGATTGCAATGTGAATATTCACATTTAAACTTCATTCAAATTCGGCCTCCTTCAGCACATTGGTTAGCAGCCTCGTCCTCAAAATGCAACTGGGAGTAGAGTTACACTTTCCTGACTAGGGTTGGGAGAAAAAAATGAAAATCATATATTGGGATTTTTTTGTAGGACAATATCAATAGTATCAATAGATTGTTTTTCAAATTGAAAGTATTCATTTTAGTCTTGGTTTGTAAACTGGATTGGAAAAAGTTACCACTTTCTCCAGCAGAGGGCGAAGTGTTTCTCTCTGACTTACGTGATGTGCTCCTAGAAAAGGCAGTAGACATTATCATCATCATTTAACTTTTTCACATGGCCTGGTTTTAAAAAATCAATCTAAAATTTGCAAAAATTGTGAAGATCAAAGAATCACAATTTAGATTGAATCAGAACATGTGTTCTCCACGTGTTGTTGGTATGAACAGCAGAATTTGCAGTTCACTGAATTTGCTTCCCTGAAATACCTCAGCCAGGTCAACTTGTGCAGCTACTCATCCCAAAAACAGATTTTCTAGCCTTATTTCGCCACGACAGAAATGTATTTAATAATAAATATAAAAATCTGTATAGTTATTTGTGCAAGGAGATGAAAAATTGACTCATGCTGTTTCAAATGTTAAGGGCAAAACGCGACCTATGAGGGGCAGTCTGGAGCCCTGCAATGCCATCAGTGGAAACAGGGCCCTGAAGTGTCTCTTATGACAGGTCACAGAATGCTTTTTGGCCCTTAAAATTGCATTAATCCTCTAATAACACAGCAAAGTTAACTAGTGATTGTTGAAGCCAACAGAATGAAAATCAATCTCAAATTCAAGTGTAGACAGACACATACCCCCAGGTAAGGATTTTATTGGGCACTGCATTTGTACCTTTCCTATATGAGAATGAGACAACATTTGTTAATGACTATTGGGGATTGAAAACCTCTAGAATATGGGCACACAAAAATATATCTATAGATCAATAAGGGGAGGTTCCTGATATAAAAAATATTTTATTGCAACTTATAGTCTGCAAGACCGTCTTTGGCCATTTGGGGGCAGTAGTTTGACTTGATATATTCGTTGCTTATACATACACGTGTAAAAAGACAGCAGCTTACATTTGAACACATACGGTTGAGAATGAGAAGCGTCATTCAGTTGGAGCTCAGTTTTTAGCAGCTAAAGTCACAAATTAATTTCATTTGGCTCTGTTTTGGACTCACCACCTTGAAAGTGTTAAGGTAGGGTCTGCAGAAATTTTGGTTACTTGTTAGAAAACATAAAACATAAGGCTCTCCTCCTTCTTGGCTCTGTGTCAGCAGTAGCTCACACCTACAGCCTCCGACCGTGACTACATGAACACACTCACTAGCCCAGCAACCACCTGCAGCATCGCCTTTCTACGTGGGAGAGACTCAACAGCACCTGACATAGCATGTTAGCACAAGACAATCACGGGTACTTGACACATACCTTGTTAGCAGGAAGCTAACTCACGTCGCATCTCGTGCTGCTCTCCAAATTCCTGAAAGCTTCACCCTCATTTGGTAAAAAAGCTTAATCTGTTTGATGTTTCGTTTCACTTTGGTAGTGTCCATCCTCCCCAGTGTTACGTCCACTTTTGTAGCTGCTCTGATTAGCTTCCACTCGCGATTATCAACCCGCAAAGTCACATGCGCACTGGGCGCTCTGTGATTGGCTGATGTAACCACGCCCACTTTCATGCCCAGAAACGTTCCTAAACAACCAAAACATCAACAAACAGGCAGAGGAAGAGCGTGAGATAGACACAGACATTGACATACATGTATAGAAATAGGAGAAGATGGAGCAGGATTATTTCCGTAGGAGTTTTTAATTATTTATTCAGTTATTTTATATTTTCATCTGCTTTTTAAAGAAAATTCTGGAGACTCTGCCTTTAACATCTGGGTCTAAATATCTACCCTACATGACCTTGGAAACCCAGCTTGTTGTCATAAATAAATTAATATATTTAAGACCTGCTTATCATTTGCTTTTTTGGCTGAGCAAGAAGTGCGTAAGAATGTTTTCATCATGATAACACCAACTCTACAGCAAGTTTTTTTATTTGTTTATGCACATGAGGGACTCACCCAAACATAATTAATTTTGTTGGACTAAAATAAATCATACACATGCTGTGCAGGCATGTTTACCAGCAACTTCCTCTTGTTGCTAAATTCCAGTAAACCTCTCTGAGATCAGCACCGACGTGTCCAAACAGATAATGTTGCTGTGTGCATTTCTCAGGAACTTTTCACACTGTCAGTGTGTGACTGAAGGATAAACAGTGCAAGGTGCTCTTTGAATCTCGTCGACGCTGCTCCTGTCGTGCCTGAGTGTGATCTCAATTTGCAACAGTTTCCATCTTGATGTGATGAGGCTTCATCCGGTTTATGTCCTGAACCAAGTACGAATCCATAAATAGAGACAGCCTGGAGGAAAAGAGAAACAAAGACAGAATCAAAGAGAACATCTGGCTCTGAATGTAAGATACTATCTTTCCAGTGTCGCTCTTTAACTTGCTGTTAGTGTGACCTAAACTCTGTCACATTTCAGTGCCATGTTTTGAAAAGATTAAACTATATTTAATGGATGAAATCAACTTAAGCTCAGCCAAGAGCCGAGGCGCTGCAGAATGAGCGATGTCATGTCACTGCTGGCTGGATTTTCGCATGAGGGGGCCATATTGGACAGAGTACAAGGACAACATCGTTTTTTCACCCACATTTATATTTCCACAAAGATGTTGTGGTCTTTATAATAAAGTAAGAGCCAGTAATATATTGTTAACAGGCCTGAGCTCACTCTGTGTCGGATGAATAACAATGAAATGTTCCAGTCAGCCAGAAAAGTGACAGCTGTCGTCGAGAAGGGTGATTAAATACCCAGAAAAATATATCTGAACTACCAATCACAACTAATCAACATGTTTCTGTTTGTATGAAGCTGTTTAAACATCTATCAACAACTGCATTGTTAGATGAATCACATGACAGCTCCACTAAAGTGAAGCCAAAATATTTTAAGCATCCTCCTCTCTACTGACTGGCTGCATACCTCCTCTATGTGAACAGGTCAGACCTCCTTTCATGATAGCTGGGGCTGACCCTAGCGACCAGTCTAAAGAGGGGGGTATTTTTCTCTTTTAGGCTTTATACCCCATCTAGTACCCCAGTTATAGCTTTACGTCATTCACAGCTTAAGTAAATCCATATTTTTCTTACACTGGTGTTTTATAAAATTCTTATCTTAGCCTTTTCGCGGAAAAGTGACTTTGAACGTGGCATGGTTGTTGGTCTGAGTATTCCAGAAACTGCTGATCTACTGGGATTTTAACCCACAACCATCTCTAGGGTTTACAGAGAATGGTCCCAAAAAGAGAAAATATCCAGTGAGCAGCAGTTCTGTGGGACAAAATGCCTTGTTGATGCCAGAGGTCAGAGGAGAATGGACAGACTGGTTGGAGCTGATAGAAAGACAACAGTAACTCAAATAACCACTGGTTACAACCGAGGTCTGCAGAAGAGCATCTCTGAACACACAACACGTCCAACCTTGAGGCAGATGGGCTACAGCAGCAGAAGACCACACCGGGTGACCCTCCTGTCAGCTAAGAACAGGAAACTGAGGCTACAATTCACACAGCAACACCAAAACTGGACAATAGAAGATTGGAGAAACGTTGCCTGGTCTGATGAGTCTGGATTTCTGCTCCACATTCGGATGGGTCAGGTTTTTAAAATCACACCAGCCTCATATCCCCATCTAGTGTTCAATCGTCTGGGTGCACATATTGTTTACAATGACAAGACAAAATAGACTCAAACTAAACTGTGTCCCGCAAACGTATGCTGAAATATTTCCTGGATGCTCCAAATGTCCATATTTCATCATTTACTGTTATTTATCTATTGTGTTTTTGCTTGGATCAGCGTTTCTGATCTGTCTTTATGCTGGTCACAGTCAAACTCAGCATGCATATCATTTGGGGATCTCACAAAGAGACGCTATAAGAAAGGAGTTTCTGCCCCCTGGTGTCTCCCTTAGCTTCTGCACCAACTGACATGCTTAAAAAGGATCAAACCTTTGTTTTTAGTGAAAGTATTGAAATGTTTATGTCATGGAGAAACAAATGAATGTGCCAATGAGCTTTAGATGCAGCAATGAACACAAAAAAGCAAGTTAAATCCAAGACCATGATCATTTTATATTGATATTTTTAAACTTACGGTAATAAGGTTCAACTCATGATAGCAGGAGTCTGTTTTGGTTTAATACAAGCCTGATTTCATGATAAAGATATTTAAAGTAATGTTATACATATAGAGCTGTTTGACATCATCCTTTAGTTTCAGTTAAATGTTACTATTGGGAGATAAAACAAAGGTCCACATCGAACATGAGATGTTTATGAAGTGTTTTTGGTTACATAACAGCGTTTTAAATGATGGATGGACTCTTTTGCTCAGCTGCATGTTGGAAAAAAGGGGAAAAGAGTCAAAGAAAGTATTATATGGATACAGTAAAACATCTGCTGGTGATCCATTGAGAAGCACATCATAACTCTGCAGAGAGAAGACAGCTGCTGACACACAGCTAAGGAATCTGTGCGTGAGTGTGTGAGCATGTGTGTGTTTGGGCAGGATTACTGGAATATCCATCCCCTAAAATAACCAGCCCCTCTTTGTTGCTACTTCAGATTAGAAGATTTAAGTTTTGTGAAAAGATCCTTAACGTTTCAATAATAGTTGAATTGGCAGGATGCTTATTATCCAAATTTAAGCATCTTCACATTTACGGAAAAATACAGGACATGTTAGCACAGGGTGAATTTCAATCAAAACAACCTCTTGACAGTCATCACTGAGTCATCAGTAATCTGTGACCTGTTTGGATACCATACTGCTCTGATATCTCAAAATACCATCTGTGAAATAATCATCACAATGTGTTGAACATTGCAAAACACATGCATTGAAACAAAAAAGCAAGGTAATTTTTAGAAGAATAATATCTAATTAGAAGCACAACTTAAAGCAAAGAAGTATGCATACAAAGTCAAAGATAAAACAAAAATATCATTAAATTTCCTTTAAGGTTTTGCTTAATATATGCAGCTGTGCTAAAAATTATTTTTGTGATTGCAGTTTGATCAACTTAGGCTTTTTATGTTCTTCTAATCTGTTGTGAAACTGCATTCTATATCTGCTGTCATGGTTGTGCACATAAAAACAAGTCAAAGTGAAGCTGTTACTGTTGAGTCACGCTCAGGATGAATCAAATGTTTGTCTTTCTGCTCAGCAGCTCTGAGCACTGCTGCCAATATATTACAAAACTTCTGGAAAAGTCCTCAGGCTCAGAAACGTCAAATATGCTAGAGTTAGAGCTCATCATAACAGGAAGAGACGTTCTGTGTCAAAATAAAAGCACAGAGCACAGTCCACATTTTGTTATGTTGTATATTCTTGGGTTTTCTGCCCTAAATGATCTGTTTTTATACTTTATGGTAGATCGCAAAGGGAATATTTCATTGTACAGGCTAACGTGACAATATACACTTAGAAATTCAGATCATAGTGTCAAAACCCTAAGAGCTGGGGAGAACAACAACAAGCATAATGTCAAGGTACAGTAGAGTCATTGGATCTGATTTCCAGTGGAAGATGAGTTTTCGATGAATGGTAAAGGTATTTCTAAGGAAAATTCAATTCAATTTAACATGACACTCCGATTTTTCTCTTTTCCTCATAATTTCAGTCTTTCATGATGACATTTTTGAGATTAAAAGGAAACAAACTCACTTTTTGAATATGGCATCTGCACCATAAAATTTCTTTTCAGAGCTATTGGTTTGTTTTGTCTTTGGTGTCTCCTGTGGTAGGGGTGGGTAATACTGGGAATTTTGGTATCGATCAGATACCAAGTAAATATGGGGCTAGTATCGCCGATATCGATACTGATACTGATACGCTTTACATGAAATGTCATGATCGTTCAATAATTATGGGATTTTGCTTTGAGTTGTTTGATTATGATTATGATTATGGTAAAACACAGCTCAAAGATTTTAGGCTATAATTTTTTTTTTTTTTTTTAACTAACCACAACAATAGAACAACATTTTAACTGTATAAAAGTAATTGAATAATTATTCTACCACCACAATTGTTAAGGAAAAAAATCACAAGTGTAAAATAACAAAAAGTTCCCTCCCATTTGCACAGAGAAGCGGTAGACGGAGGAAAGTAAAGTAAATTGCTGGACAACATATGAGAAACTGTAGTATCTAGCGTGATACATCACGCTAGTATCGATCCCATACCAACACTCATCTTGGTATCGATACTATAGATATTTAGATCGATATGTCCACCCCTATCCTGTGGAGGAAATTGTGTCAAATCTTGGCTGATACATGTGTAGGGATGACTTAAAACGTATACTGCATTTATATAAAATTTGAATGTATGACTCATTGTGCATCATTATGAAATGGAATGTAAGAAAAGGACTGTTCCTGTGGCGTGCTATTTATGACTAGCACAAGGCCTAGTTTCTATCACTTCAAAACTGTTATATTAAAACTGTCAATATTTATGCTAATCATCCTTTTTTTTGTTTTTATGGCTCATAAAGTGACATCAGTGTGTTTTATAGTGGCAAAATATCTTTACGTAATTTCTAAAGACGTGTTTTTCCAGAACAAGCTAACCTAGCTTACTTGGCTAATGAACCGTGTTTGCTAACACATGCTAACGTTGTGCTTCAGGCTAATATGCATTTTTATAACCGTTAAAATCGATAAGTGTAAGTACATATCGTCACTATAAGTCAGTTTGAGGCTTGGCTTTTGTCACGTTCGCACTTATCTTTTATTTTGAAGCTAAAACCGGGAAGCTAACGGGTATTATTGGTGGTTTGACAGTAGCGCAGGGAGGCAGCATGCCCGGTCAGTGAATCACATTTCTGCACCGTCTCCGTTATCCGCTGGTATAAATACGAGCAGCAGAGAGACAGGGAGAGCATCAGACGGTCTGGAGTCTCAAGAAACAAACAGAGGTGAGTCACAGGAGCGTTTATCTTTTATTTCATGGAGGGTTTGCAGCTAAGTGATGCTCAGAGAGGAAAAAAACTGTCTCTATGCAGCCTGATTACTGTGTTTAATGGTGAATTCAAGTAGAAATGAGAGCAAAACAGTGTTTTTATCTATAAATGTCCATTCATGCGAGAAATTTGAAGGAATATAGATCATTTTTTATTTTTATTATAGTTTCTGAAGTTGTTATCTTGCATGCTGACTAAATACTGACTATGTAGAAAGCTGTTTATGTTGCCTACTCATGGGTGTGACCTCCATCTTTGGATGAAAACAACTGGATTAGTGTGGATGACATCATGTTGTGGTTGTTTTACTATTATACACTTCAAGCACACCCTGCTGCAAAATTAACCACAAACTGTGAAAAATACCATGATGATCTGTTGCTGACGCAGTTTGCCAAATCTAAAAATAGAGTACAAGGAAATGCAGGATGAATTTTTAAAGAACTCTGATGCAGGAAATTGAGAGTTTTGCATAATCCTGCTATTAAACATGTATTTTAATAGGGAGAGCTGACCTTAATATCATCACAACCAGATGACAAGTGAATCCTATGAGTGCAGAAATCCCCAAACACTGAAAACGAGGCCACATGCACGAGTGTCCCATTTATTTCAAATGTAGCTCAGATGATCCAGATTAGATTGTTCTTTCTTATTCTGGGACTAGGAATAAAATCAGAAGCATCAGCCGTGCATGTTTAAGCTAAGAGAACAAATATGACGATATAAAACAGAAAACCAGACTGTATCAGTTACAGTAAGTGTTTAATAATTTGTGTGCTGACTGTATATGGGCGGCACACCTCCTCCCATGATCAATAAAGTAAAGCCAAAATAAAGGTGTGATTGGCACTTCCAAAAAACCACCCACAAGATTGGTTTAATCTAGAGTTGGGCAGATTCTTGTGTCAGTCTGGAGCTGATATTCATGATTACAGAAAGTTAAACAGCTTTAAACTTGCACATAAATCTGTAGCTAGCTTTCACAACAAAAGCATGTTTGAGGAAGACGTTATTTGACATGTGTTTTGATTTATTAGTTTGACTCATGTCCCATCTGTTGTACTTGAGGAGTCAGGCTTTATGACTTATTCTGCAACCAGCCACCAGGGGGAGCTTTAACTGTTTTGGCTTCACTTAGGGTAAGCAGTTGTGCCATCCATCTATGACACAGCTTTTGATGCCATTAGTGGACACAGGCCCTTCCAAGAAGCTTTTAAGATTAATACACAGATTTCAATACAGAGCTGTAATGGATGTAAACTTTAACAGTCTTTAAGTTGTACTTAATGGAGATTTAACAGAGCTCTCTGGACGGCCTTGAAGGCAACACTCAGACTGGAGGATTAGTTTGTATTCTTTTAGTTGTGTAACCAGGATCCCTGCAGCTGCACTCCACCAAATAACACTGAAAATTATTCCTCCTCTCCTCCTTTCACTCAACTTTGTTCACCTCTCTTTTAGTTTTGTTTGTGTCTGTCAAGGTTTTTCTCACATTGCTTTTTCCCCGCACAAACACAAAACGTTCCTGCTTCCTGTTTACAAACCTTCCAGTAAGTCCCACACTGTAATTTAGTCTTATCGTAAAAAGAGTAACGACCTTGTTGTGTAAGCAGCTGCAATTTGCTGCAGTGTAGGTGTGAGGCTTATGAGCTCATACAGTGAGGACAAAGTGGGACACTTTTCCTGCCCCCAGGTGGGCGCGCAGTCCTGCTGGATTTGAAAGAGAGGGATGGTGACATTTTGTTCAGAAGAGAAACAGAAAGAGACACCCTCACAGTTTCTGCTGCATGAAGAGAAACCTTGAGCGTTGATTCTGTTATGAATGTAGTATTTCCAACAATACTGCATTTATCATTTTGAGCAAATATTGGTTTGAGAACATACAAAATACAGTACATTTTGATTTCATGGAGCAGCCATAGAAATATCTTGAAAAATCTTGCATTTTTAAGACATTAAATAGAGAGTAGTCTCATACCCGTTGGAATAATATGAAGTCCAGAAATAACACAAAATAAAATTAGTTAAGTACTGGAGTAGTATTAGTTGAGTAGTTGTCTGATAATTTACTATGATTATGATTATTATTAGTTCATGTTTCGAAACCTTTAAACCAAATATGATTCCAAAAATACAAAAGAGAGCTGTGATAGGCTCATGGATTGGTACCGAATTAGATACTTTTGTAGGTACCGACTGAATTCTGTCAAAAGTACCAGGTACCTATTCACGCAAAATCAAAAGGTGCCATGTTTAGGTACCTAAACGCATCTTTGTGACTGTGAAGAAGTGGAAGAGTAGGTAATTTTCCATGCTGGACATGAACACAGCATTGCAAGGTTAAATATTGAAGAATAAATAAGTTAAATTTAAATATATATATATATATTTTGTTATTACACAAATTGATATTTTTTACCACATAAACACAAAAAGTACCGGAAATTGGTACCGTTGAGTACCGGTACCGATTACGAGGTATCAGGCACCGTATCGTTTCAAATGAGAAAGGTAACCATCCTAGATAAGCTACATACTTGCAAGCTAGGGATGGGTACCTTCCACATTTGTAACGATATGGTACCGATGCCCGGTACCTGGCAATCGGTACCGGTACTTAATGGTACCAATTTTCAGTATGTTTTGAGCTTATGTGGTAAATAGTATCAATTTGTCTAATGATAAAATATGACAAAAAAATTAACATATTTAATCTTCAATGTATAACCTTGCAATGCTGTGTTCATGTCCATCATGGACAATCATCTACTCTTCTACTACCTCACAGTAACAAGGATGCATTTAGGTACCTAAACATGGTACCTTATGATATTACGTGAATCAGTTCCCTGGTACTTTTGACGGAATACCTAATTTGGTACCCACCCCTACTGTAAGCTAGCCCTGATTTGTTGTTGGATTTAGACCTAGGAAGTTTCTGTTAAGTCTGGACCCCCTCACAGATGCAGATTAGATAAATCATTTGTTCAAAGGCACATTTTAATTTGATATCAATAGTAATGTACAATGATCAAATGTGTAAAAATGCTCTGTTTGATAACGTTGCATACTGTAGCTTTAATAAACAACAAGGCAGAACATCACACACAAGCCCTCATCTTGGTTGTTTAATATAAAACAATGATGTATTTCACAGATTGTTGATCTCTCTGGAGAACAAGAGCATCTGCAAGAGCAAACACAACAAAAACTCACAGATTTATCTGGTTCTCTGGCTACTTAAATTCCACAGATGTTGCTCTGCAACCTTGGCCTCATAACTCTCTGTTACACCAGGGTATGAGGCCTGGCTGAGGTGACCTCTCTTGTGCTGTTGTAGCTAAATGGGAGCAGATCCCTGCAGCCAGGCTCCAAAAGTGTGGTGCAAAGCTGAACAGCAGAAGGACGGATGTTTTAGTCGCAGCAAATTAGTGTCCATGGTTTGAACGATTTCACAGTCAATGTTTGGTTTGTATATCCACATATCTTCAAAGGTATGTTTTCAAAGCATATCCTCCTGGTACTCTTTAACAGGAAGCAAAAGCTCCTGCCATTATAAATAACATAATATATTTTCTCACAGTGAAGGATCACGTAGGTTGGTGATCTCAGCTTGTGGAAGAGGGAGGATTATATGAGGCTGCAGAAATAATCAACAGTGAGAGATTTGCAGAGCCTGGGAAAAGCTGCGGTCCGCTCCATCTGTTTGCCTACTTTCTCCTCTGTCTTTATCTCGTGTGTCAGTGCAGAGAAGACATCACTCTCCGACGATATCACTGTTGAAATCCAGGCGGGCTGACTAAGCAAAGATCAGAGGAGAAATGGGTAAACACAGAAAGAGCCCGCTGTTCTCTCATCTCCATTTTAAAAAGCACTGGAAAGCTGATCAGAGGTCAGTTTCGAGGACCTCGGGAAGCATTTCGTGAATGGAAACGATCCATTCAGCAGGCAGGGCCGTGAATTATTCATTAGCATTGATCCATGCAGTTATTTTTATGTAATGCTGTGTAAGGGTGTGTAACTGCTGAGCAAGCTTGGTCATTTTTTACTGCGTAGCTCTCTGTGTCTGCATTCTCTACAGCTTACATCGCCCTCTAGTGGAGGAAAAAGAAAACTACAACAACATAACAGTAACACCAGACTGTTCATTTCTGATGTGGTTCATTCTCCCTCCAGGTTTTTATTTTCATCATTGCCTGCTGGCCCTGCTGTGAGTCAGAGAGGATGTTAATGATGATGATGATGATGAAGAAGAAGGGCTCCAAGTCTTTGGCTTTGTTTGCTCTGCTTCTGGCCTCAGCAAACTGTATTCTTCCTCCAACCAAGGATGATCTCACTCGTAAGTGTCACAACAACACTTCAGAAAGTCACAAAACATTGAGATGACTTTCGCCAGAGAAAGATCTCAGGGTTTAGGAGCTGAAAGGCATTAATTTGTACTTTTTTTTGTGTGTGTGCAGAGATCTCCCGTCAGGGTGAGCAGTACCTGGACAAACAGATTGAAAACGCTGTTAACGGAGTGAAGGAGATGAAGACCGTGATGCAGAAATCCTCCGAGGAGCACGAGAAGTTTTTGAATGCTCTGAAGAAGACGAAGGAGCAGAAGGAGGTAAAACGGAGAGAATTCAAAGTGTTGGAACTTGATTGAACATCTGAAGCTCTGTGCATCAGGAAACGATTAATTCAGTTCATTTGCAACTCCTTTTCCTTCCTCTTTTGTCATTTGTGTTTTTTTATTTTGACTTTTTTCTTTAAATTCTATGAATGAAAAGTCAGAGCTCAAAAAAATGCTGTTATCACTTTGCAGAGGCCCGTGTCCTCTTCTTTAAAATCTCCTCCTGATAGTAAGATAAACAACAACATCTACCAGCAAATTTAATGAATTTCAGTTAACATCTGAGTAAGTAAGTAGTGTGCAAATTGATCAATTTTTACTTTTAAACTAAAGGCTTTTTAGACTCTATTTCTTACATTAAGACCGAAAATATGAGAATCAGTGCTGTATGTTTGTGCCTTAGACAGTCATAACTTGAAGAAAGCAGCTGATTCAGGTTTTAACCACCACTAGATGTTGCTGTGTTTGTCGATTAAAGCTTCAAATCTTTGTCTTTTTCGCCCCAAATCTCAATTAACCTGCAAAATTACTATAAAATACAATAAATATTTACATTATTAATAATATTCATTTTTTTTCATGAATGAATGCAGCATTTTTAACCGTATATTGCTGAACATATTATTTTTAATACATGAGTTTCAAAGACTTCCATCTCATCAGCATAAGAAAAACTTCAACTACTACTTTTTTTTCCACTACATGCAGCTAAAATTGTATTTTGACCCTTTTCAAATGGTTGCTGTCATGAAATTATCAACACACTTTTTTTTTTAAACAGGAAAATTATTGCTAATTTGCTTTATCCCAAAGTAAAGTTGCAGGAAGAATAGCATCGTACTAAAAAGTATTTTAAAGAATGCATATTTACCAAAAAAATAAAAAATAAATAAAATGTGCCAAAATTACCCAAATAATCAAATATGATGCAAAATATGTATATCAAAAACAAAATAATATAGCAACATTTTTTGTGGATTTTGATTAAATGTTAATAAAACATCTCAGTTTTAAAATAATTTAATTAGAAAATAAAATTGAACAAAAATTTCTGTCTGGAACCCCAACAGTCTTGCTCAGTGCAAACAGGTTGAGCTCATCATACTAACTTTTTAAATACTGTTAGACTATTCAGTCACTGTAAAGAACATTGTCTAGTGCTTCTGTATCCTAAAGCTAAGAGATAAACAGAGAGGACTAACGTTCTTTTTGATAATCTCATGTTAGAGTATTGTTCGGGAATCAGAAACTAAGAAATCCTCAAATATAAAAGCCGTAGTTACATTATTAAATCCTAATCATTCAACCAAAGTTGGAGCTGACCTCTCTGTCTCTGTTTTCCTGCAGGAGGCGATGCGAGCGGCTCAGGAGATGGAGGCCAAGCTGGAGCAGGAGGAAGAGGTGTGTAACGAGACGATGAAGGCTCTGTGGGAGGAGTGTAAGCCCTGTCTGAAGAACACCTGCGTTAAATATTACTCCAGGACATGCAGCAGTGGATCTGGACTGGTGGGACGACAGGTTAGATCTTGACACTCAAACACACAGTTTATACACACACTCACTGAAATATAAGATCCAAAGTAGCTCTTGATGAGTCAGTCAGCGTTGTAGATCTCAGATATTTATCATGTGATTTGTTCGTCTTCTGTCTGCAGCTGGAGGAGGTGCTGAACAGAACGTCTCCTTTCTCCATCTGGATCAACGGAGAGAAGTTAGACGTTCTGGAGAGAGAAGGACAGCGACAGAGCAAAGAGTTCAAGAACCTGGAGGAGAAATACACAGAGATGGCTGACGGTGTGGACAGCATTTTTACAGACAGCATGAGGGTACGGTTTCTCTGTGAGCGCTGGACACAGAGTGGTTATACTGGTGAACGTTACATAGACATGAACAGATAGAAAAATCCACTTGTTAATGAAATAATCTACCCTTTTTTCAGGCGGCTGAACACGTGCACTACAGTCCTCCAGTGTTCTACCTCGGACCGTTCACTCGCCACACCAGAAGCATCCGCTCTCTGTTCCGCGACCCTTTCCATGGTTTTCAGGATCTCTTTAACCCCATGATGGGCATGAGCAGGAACTTCTTCAGCTCCATGGGCTCCATGATGGACTTCGACACAGACATGTCTCCTAACGAGGGTAGATAACCTGGAACTTTATTGAATCTTTTAATGCTCACAGATTTAGTCTTCTCAAATGGAAAAGATCAGAAGTCTTCTCTACAAGGTTTTTCTTTCAGTTTGTAATTAGCTTAAATTCAAACTTTCTCATGATTTAAGGTCGATCAAATTGTTTGTTTGTTTGTGTTTGGTCACAGATGGTGACGTGAACGAAGACGTGGTTATCACCAAACCTTTCGGTAACGGTCAGATGACGTGCAGAGAGATTCGCCGCAACTCAGCCGGCTGCATCAAGTTCAAAGACGAGTGTCAGAAATGCAAAGAGATCCAACATATCGGTATGTGTTTTGATTTGCTTC
This sequence comes from Halichoeres trimaculatus, assembly GCF_033239565.1. Classification (NCBI taxonomy): domain Eukaryota; kingdom Metazoa; phylum Chordata; class Actinopteri; order Labriformes; family Labridae; genus Halichoeres; species Halichoeres trimaculatus. Next base: position 30,244,120 of record NW_027437191.1, read on the forward strand.
TTTAAACCTGGAAAATTATGAAATCATGAAATGATAAACATGATGAGGTTCATACAGGTAGATGAAAAAAGGTGCAAGAGATTCAAAGCCATAGGAAAAAAATCACAACTCGGAAAATAACACTTGTGAAAACATGGGTTCAAATCTTAATCATTTTTGAAATATGAGGTACATTGAAGCTCATGAGATGTGATACAACATGATAGGAGGATAGAAATAAAACAATATAATGCTTTTAGAAACAAAGTGATACATCATATGAGATGATAGAAATGATACGATATGACATGAAAGGATACATAATGATAGAAATGATCTGATACAATATGTAATTATAGAAAAATACGAGACGAAATTGACATGATGTGGAATGATAAGGTATGAGATGATAGAAACAAGACGTTATGACATGATACCATATGAGATGATTGAAACGATATGATTGGATACAATAAAACATAATGTGATACTAGATGATAAAGCCAATGTGTTATGATACACCATAACAAAAAATAATATTTAATGATATGAGATGAGATGAGATGTTAGAAAAAATAATAAAAAAATATTCAATATGAGATGATACAATATGAGATAATGGAAACAATATGATACAATATGAGATGATGGAAATGATATGATCAGATATGATGTGACATTAGATGATGTGAAATGAGATGCTAAGACCAAAATAAAATGATATTCCATGGTATGATATGATATGATATGATATGATATGATATGATATGATATGATATAATATGATATAATATGATATGATATGATATGAAATGATATGATATGAGATGATATGAGATGATATGATATGAGATGATATGAAATGATATGATATGAGATGAGATGAGATGAGATGTTAGAAAATAAATAACATGATATGAGATGTTATGAGATGAGATGAGAATAGATAAGATAAGATAAGACAACATAAGATAAGATAAGGTAAGATAAGATAAGATGAGATGAGATAAGATAAGATAAGACAAGATGAGATAAGATAAGATAACATAAGATGAGATGAGATAAGATAAGATAAGATAAGATAAGATAAGATGATATGATATGAGATGTTAGAAAATAAATAACATGATATGATGTGAGATGGCAAGGTAAGGGATGACAGAAATGATACAATCAGGTGAAATAACATGTAATGACATGATGCAATTGAGATGATACAATTTGAAATGATGGAAACAATACAATGGGATAAAATATGATAAAGTAATTTGATATGATGTGCTGATAGAAAAGATATGATAAAAAGATGTTTACAACATTAAGAAGATATAAAATGATAGGTATGACATGATACATCATGAGATAATATGATCTAAGATGATTGGAGATTGGATATGACAAGATGTGACACGAGATGATAGAAGCAATATGAGACCACAGAAATAACGTAAATTAAATGAAATTTAAATGAAATGATAATATACAATATTTTATGATTGAAATCATAAAGATTTGATATGATATTTGAAGCTATCTGTACCTCATTCATGACATTTCCCGTGCTCTACTCAGACTGCTCTGGAAAGAGGCCTCTGGAGGGGCCCCTGAAGGAGGAGCTGGAGGCGGCGTTGGCTATGACTGAGCGCTTCACGCAGCAGTACAACAACCTCCTGAAGAGGTTTGAGGAGCAGATGTTCAACACCTCCTCCATCGTGGACCTGCTGAACAGACAGTTTGGCTGGGTCTCTTCTCTGGCAAACAACACCAAAGACAGCATTTTCAAGATCCAAACAGTATGTTGACTTTTTTTCTTATACTTTTATGGCTAAAATGGGCTTCCATACTTTCAGCCTAAGAGGTTTAAACAGCCCACTTTTTACAGGCATTACAGCCACAGTGAAAAATGAGAATGAGACTAAAGATAAACTGAAATCATTTGTTCTTCAGGTGGCCTGCAGGGACTCTGAGGGGACGCCAAGTGACACGCAGACAGACCATCCCAGTGAAACTAAAGTGTCTGTGAAGCTCTTCGACTCTCCGTCCATGAACTTCACGGTGCCGGGCGACATCCCCTGGACCGACCCAAAGTTCTCTGAGGTGGTGGCTCAGGAGGCTCTGGACCGCTACAAGGAAACCAGCGTGTGAGTTTATAAACACTTTGTATGAAAGATTAACATTAACAGGGCGCTGACAGGTCGCTGATGTTCATCTCTTTTGTTTCCAGTGTGCTTAAATAAAGCTGGATTCACGCCCCGTCCTGCTGACGAGAGAACGCTCTGGATTCATCAAAAATCCCCTCCTGAAAGAACTTCTCTTCTAGTCCTGCTTTTGCAAACAACACAGTTTAACCTCAGAGGTTTCATGGTTACATTAGAGCTCTTTGTCCTGCTGTCAGAGAAGATTTTTACTAAACGTAGATTAAAAAAAAGCCTCTTTGTGTTTAGACTGTGGTAACTCAAACGGACGGCCTGATGTGAGGAGGGCCTTCAGGTTTCACAGCACTTCACTGATTCACGCTAAAGTTTCCATCGAAAACATTTACTGTGGCCGACTGAAAAAGTCTCTCAGCTTTTCTATCAGATTAAGATTAAAGTGATATTTCCTCTAAAGCCACATCAGTGACTTTAATGACCTGAACTTCCTCTCCGCAGATCTCTGATGGCGTTATCTGAGTTGGTTGAAGTGGGTTATTTGCAGGAGTTAAAGTCGCTGATTGTGGAGATTAGAGCTGTGCAATAGGAGTAGATTTTGTTCAGGATTGCTTTAAGCCGCTCTGTAGAGCAGCCTCGTGATGGAGCAACACTTAGAGATCTAATAAAACCTGCTCAAACCCGCTCACTGTCTTGTCTTTTCTCTTTTCTTTAAATGAATCTGAGCTTCTTTCTGAGATAACTAACCACTTTAGTAGTTCTACATGATGAAACTTTATTTTCTTACATTATTACTGACTGGTTTGTTTCAGTAGAGATCGATCACCTCTCAAGATTTTATTCAGTTTCTTAATTAACTTATTGAAAAGGAGGAAACTGAACATTTCAGGGATCATTGTTCATTTTTAGAAACACCTAATCTGTCAAATCTGTGTTGACTTGAAAGCTGCTCTGGAGACTGAAAACCTTGGTTTCAGATCCTTGGAAATTTCTCCATTTTTCTCTGTATCTGTTCTCACATTTGTTCCTCATATTCAGTTATTTCACAACAGTGCAGAGCTGCTGTTGTCATGTGAGAAAAGCTCTGACAGCTGAGAAATCTCTCTGGAAAATATTTTGTAAAAAGTGTCAATGAAGCGTGTGAATGATGAATTTCCTGAGTGAGCAAAAACAATCCTCATAGATTAAAATGATGAAAATGTGACAACAAAGATGTGGGAAAAACAACACCCCCGAATAAAATGACCAGAAAGAGACACTACATGAGTAAAAATAAAAATAATAAAACAACTAAAAGATCCTAAAAGACTAGAAGGTAGACAAAGGGAAGAAAAGAAAAATGACTACAACCAAACAACAGAAGTGAGACGAAGTGTGTGAGAGAGGTTGTCTGTCTCTATGTGTCAACCCTGTGATTGACTGGTGACCAGTCCAGGGTGGACCCCGCCCCCTAAGACCACTCACCAGCAACCCTGAACAGGATCAGTGATGTGGAAATGAATGAATACATAAAGACAACTAGCACACAAACACACAAAATAACTTCAGAGACAAAACTATTAGTAGTTGTTAAGACTATGAGTCTTCCAAAAGACGCAAGCCGTCCACTGACAGACAAAAAAAATAGATTCTACACAGCTACAAAACTTAAATACAGACACAAAAAGACAACAGAGACAAAAAATGACAACTGCAAAACGACAAAGGGAAACAAGGCGACAGCTGACTAAAGATAAAGACAGCTAAAATAATATGCCAAAGAAAGACAAAGTTAGACAAACGGCATCAGCAGAAAGACAAACGTCTAAAAAGATAGAGGACTTCGAACTACGGAAACCCATTCCTGCCAGAAAAAAAAAAGAATAAAGAAAAGTCAAAATAATAAGAAAAAGTCAAGTCTCATAATTATGTCTTTTTATCTAATTCCTTTAACTTTTTATCTTATTATTCCAACATTTTGTTTCATAATTTAGACTTTTAATCTCCTAATTTCAACTTTTTATCTTATAGCTGACTTTTTATCTCAGGATTTTGACTTTAAATCTCAAAAACCTTGACTTATTATCTCACAAATTCAACTTTTTATCTCATAATTTTGACATTTTATCTGATACTTGTGGCTAATGGTCTCATCATTTTGACTTATTATCTCACAATTTTGACTTATCTCAAAATTTTGACTTTTTATCTGATATTTTTGACTAATTTCACATTTTGGACGTTTTTTCTCTTAATTTTGCCTTTTTATCTCAAAACATTGATTTATTAACTCATTATTTTGACTTTTTATCTGATATTTATGGCTAATGATCTCAAAATTCAGACTTTTATCTCATGAATGACTTTTTATCTAGTAGTTATGGCTTTCCATCTAATAATTTTGACTTTTTTTTAATCTCATTTTGACTTTTTCTTTTATAATTTTGACTTCCTTTCTCGTAATTATGACTTTTCCTCTTATAATTATGACTTTTAATCTTGTAGTTCTGGCTTCTATCCTAATATTTGTGACTTTAAATCTCATTATTTTCAACTTTTTATCTCATAATTATGACTTAGTTTTTCACAATTTTGACATTTTTGTGTTTTTTTTTTTCAACTGATGGAAATCGGCTTCTTTATCAAATAGACAGCTGCAAAAAGTTTAAAAACAACAAAAATGACAACAATGTGATAAAAACCCAAAACTACCAAGAGGAGAAAACCCACAACAGACAAAACAAAAAGTTTCCGGAGCTGATCTCAGATAAAAAATTCACAGAGAGCAGTGTTTAAAATATTGTGCCGTTTTTATTTTTGTGTAAAAATCACACAGCTGCTAGTTGACTCTGCAGAGATACAGTACATCCATGCAGTTAAACATCTAGGATCCCACAGCCAAGAGAGAAGGAATTAAATAGAATATTCTTTCGCTGTTAGTCAGCAATTAATGCAAATTTACATATGAGTCCAAAAGTGTGTTTCATATACAATATACATCACAGATCTGGAAGCACACAGCATTCGAAATCCTATCAAAGACACGGTTGACGATTGATTGCTTCTGCCTGCCTGGATTGCCTTTTGGGGTTGAAGGGAGGGGAGCTGCTGTGCTAGCAAACATGAATCAATCCCACCAGAGGATTTTTTAATAGGGTTTCAAATGGTGTTAGTTCCAGGTCTGGTAACAACATGACACACACACACACACACACATACGCTCACACACACTCAAACACACACACATCAGTACATCGTTATCCTCAACAGCAGAAAAAAGAAGGCGAGCCTTGATACGACAAGGAGGAGGAGGTCAGTCAGCCGCTGGAGAAACCTAAACGCCAGTGAGGGGAGTAAGGCTTTAGAAGAAGACGCTTTCTTCACGCTCGCAGGAAGCTCCAGGAACACTAAACACTGAGATTAAACGAAAAATAATCAGATGATAGAGTATCAGAGCCACAGTGGACTAAGAAATATCTTCCAATTTTAAGTAAGAGAACTAAATATTTTTAGAATTAAAGAAAAAAAATCTATATGTAGCGAAAACAAGATGGTAGTATAATGAAAATACAGTAAAATTATTCCTGGATTAGAATCCATATATTGTTTGAATTATGTGAAAAAAAAATTGAACTGTAACCATAAAGACAACATTTATGAAACAAAAAAAGAACGAAGTCCTGGATTTACAAATTATAGTTGAAAAAAAATGCTCAAAAAAAAAAAAGACATTATTTTACAAGATAAAAAGGCCAAATATTTTAGAAATAAGGCTGCATCATTTTAAGTCATAACGCTTTGAAATACAGTGATCACTTTTTGGGAATAAAAAAAAAAATATTTCAGGTATTGCGTCTTGTTTTTAAGTCAAAATGTTTTAGAAATAAAGGGATCTCATTTATGGAGTTAAGTCAAAACATTTCAGGAACAAAGTTAAGATATTTTAGGGTTCCAAAGTCAAATCTTTATGGGTGTGAAGTAAAAATTCTGGAATGTAGCTGTGACATTCTGGAATGTAGCTGTGACATTCTGGAATGTAGCGGTGACATTCCGGAATAAAATCGTAACATTTTTTTTTTTTAAATTCCAGAATAAAATACTATAGAGAATGAAGTTTTTATATTTAGGAAGACTGTTATAATACTTGGGGTGAAAGGTTAGAAAATTTTAGATCTAAAAATTGTGGTATTTCAGGGATAAATTTGTGACATTTTTTGGATTAACGTAGTAATAGTTAGGGCATTAGAGCCATATATTCTGGAACACAGTTGTTGTAATTTAGGAATAAAGTAGCTGTATTAAGATACAGCCAAGATTTTGAGGGGAAAAATCTGAATGTTTGAGGAATTAAGTTGTTTAACTTACATAATAAAGAAAAAATAAATGCAAAAACAACTCTTAAAACAACAAAAGTGAATAATGCAGACAAGGGGAAAAAAGAAAGAAAAAAAGAGAGAAAAAAATAAAATAAAATAAAACAACAAAAGTAAAATTTGGAGTACAAAAATTATTAAGTTTAAGGATTACAAGAATACACTCCTGATTTTACACAATTACAAAGGAATAAAGTCATAATAATACAGGCCCAGTTGTCTTGGTTGTTTTCTATGATCAGAGATTATGCTGGAAATTTAGACTTTCTGGTAAAATTATGACTTCATTCTCACATTTTTCTGCTTTATTCATATTATTGTTTTACTGTTGTATTCTGACTTTATTGTTTAAATGTCAGACTTTTGAGTTGTTAATGTGGCTCTAATACTCTGTCATCATTTCAGGATACTGGCACAAAAATCTCAGTGTCCTGGTTGCAGCTTAAGAAATAAAACAAGTGGTTCATAGTTTTTTTTTCTTCTTAAAGCATCTTTAAATACAGGTGAAAGACGAGAGAATTATGCAGGTTAAAAAAAAAAAGAAAAACAAAAGAGGATGATCACACTTAAAAAGACAAAAAAGAAGGTAGGAGAAGGCGGGTTAGGTTCAAAGTGCAGTGGGGTCATTCAGGTCTCCTCTTCCGCTGACTGCTCTCCTCGTGTTAAGCTTCATCTACAACCAGTAACGGTCGTATCTTGCAGATTTAGGGTGAAAGTGCCCTGATAGAAAACAAAAAAAGCACTGATTATGAGTTTACTTCCCTCAGGGAGACAGAGGGAAGCCGACTCATTAGTGCAGAAAGAAAAAAAAGGCAAAATGAATCACAAACGTACAGTAAATGGTGTTTTTGGAAGATCTAAGATACAAAAAGTCAGAGTATACTACTCACACAGTTGCTACTATCATAGTACAAACAGCTAAGTATAGTTGGTGTGTGAAGATGTATCGCCCTGTACTTGCATAGTGCCGACTGCTCCATTAGAAAACAGCTGAGTTTTCAAACTTTATCGACTCCTTTCTCCGTCCTCAGTTTGGATCTGTGCCACAAAAAAAAAAAAAATTCACAGGAATCTTCAAAAATGCCGCCTCCTGCATCCAGGATTATCTTCAACCCTTCAAGTCTGTTTTTTAGAACACTTTTTCTTATCCAGGTGGAGTTAGAGACTGGAAATAACCGCAAAAACTGAGAGTAAAAGGTTTATGTTCGGCTGAAATGTTGATGTTTGGCTGTGAAACCCGCGGGGAAGGGAAAAGCGGTTGTTGCACAGCCCAGGTCGAGGTGAGAGCAGAGTGACAGTTCAGTCATTTGGCATAAAGTTAAACCATTCAGTCACATCAATCCCCAAAACACTGTGTAACATGAAGAAAGAGGACAAAGTGTGTTCATCCACACACACACACATATGTAGACATTGAGGGGGAGGTTGTCACAGGATGAGTGAAAATAAGCCTTCACCTTGACCGCTGAGCCAAAAGGCTTCACACAAACACACACAGTAAGTCCCGCTCAGAAGTAGCACAGTAAGTTTTTAACAAGGGGGGCAGCCACACCAAACTCCAGTCATAAAAATGTCAATTTAATGCAAGTTGTAAACCAGCACTTTAACTATTTCATGTGAAATGTGTTGCTTTGTTTTAGTACCAAGAAATTTCTGAAAAAAATCATAGGGGAGTCAGACTTTCTTCATATAATTGATGCTTATAGAGTTAGTGATTTGTTGTCCAGGTATCAACAGGTAGGGCCATCAAGTGGGCTAAAGTTAATAAAAAACGACTTTTTAAATGTTTCTCTCTTTTCTTTTTCGGTTGAAATAAGACTAATAGCTTACAACTTCCACCAAAACTGCGTTTACCTTTTTGTTTTGGTCGAGCGCCAGCTTGAGGGTGGCCGTTGAGGGACCGGAAATTAGGTACACACTCATTCAATATGGCTGATACTAACCGCGAATATAAACATATTCAGCGTGGCTGAAAAAAGAAACAGTCAAACTCTGAATTGATTTTTTTTTATCCGTCGAAATAGGCTGTTCGAGTGATTTCTTTAAAACTCGAAGCATTAAACTTACGAATTTCACCGTAACGTCGTGACTAGCTCAACTGACATGCGCGCGCGCATTGTAGCTGTTAGCAAAGAGGCTAACGGCTCGGGAGTTGAATTTCCCTGCTACGTTCACTGACCGTTATGGTGACGCAGCATTTCCAGATCGACGCCTACTAGCTTAAAATTCGTTTCAAAAAACAAACGAAATTCAGTCTACGACGAAATAACTTAGACTGAATCCGTTTATTATACAGTCTATGATTAAATTACGAAGACTAAATCCATTTATTATACAGTCTATGATGATTTGAGAGATTTAGTGAGGTTAGCAAGCTATCTGTTACTCGCTCCATCAAGTCCACACATCCAGGGAGAAATGTGCAGACTTCTTTTTGAGACCAAAAACAAAAGACTTATCTCAACATAAATAAGGATACACTCCTACACACCAAATACATAAAGAAAATTTTATGAAACAGACTTACTGTTTATTCTTTACTATTTATATGGGTGTGAGTCAAAAAGTTTAAGCCCAAGATTTAGAGAAGACATTAATGGCTTCATTAAACTTTTATATTGCTTATTAAAAGAAAAAAAGTGCTTTTATTTTTAAAGGATAGATATGGTGTTTCTGCTACATGGAAACAAAATACAAGCTGATGAAAACAGCTAAAAGATAGAGAGAAAAATGTGCTGAGGTGTATTCACCTTGACGGGTGTGTAATGTTACATGCTGTAACATCACCTGCTGACACTCTTTCTGTTTCTGTTCATTGATAGTGGGTGGCAAATGATCTTATTAGGATGAAAATGAAACAGGCTACATCAGCGTGCAAATGTCTGATGATGTGCTGCCCAGATATTACGGTGGGAAACACAGGAAGTGTGTCATCAACACAAAATGCTGCCAAAGTTAAAGTAAAGGAAGTCAAAGGGAGACGATGTGGAAAAAGTGTCTCATGATTCATCTTTCATCAGACTTCTCATTAGGTACCATTAAGGAAAAGCTCTGAACCGTCTCTCTAAGTTAAAGTGTTTTTGAGTTGAAGTTTGGTGTGGCTGAGTCTTAACCCATAGAGAAAATGAACATACAGATGCTGACTTCATGTAAATCACTGAACAGGAGCAAAAAGTCTTTCACACACACACACACACACACAGGCTCACACACATTACAAACACACTCCATCCCACTTCTTCAGTCATTCAGATTAAAATAATCAGACACCAGCAGTTTGTCTTCACACCAAACCCGCAGCTTCTTGTCTGACACTCCAAACTGTTTCTGTCTGCCGCCGTCCTCGTGTTCACCTCTCTTTAGAGGAAACTGAAAAGTGCCAGTTCGTAAATCCCCCTCCACGCGTGAGTCACATCTTCTCAGGTCTGGTTTATGATTAATGAGACGTGTGATTGAGCGGTTTGGAGAGTTTTAACGGAGCGTCCTGCGGCAGGTCTGAGCCTCCTACAGGGAAAGCTGAGATGGTGGAAGGGTGAAGGGGAGAGGGATTCACACAGCGTTGCTTCGGATGAAAAACTACAGCAGAGTTTTCCTCTTTGTGTTGGTTAAAGGTGGGAGAACGGTCTGAGCTGCTCCAGCTGCACTTCCAGAGATATCCTCTCTTCAAGCAGGTCCTGTGGAACGACACCATGTAAGCAATCTTACTGCTTTCTTTTTTTGGGCGTTAAGAGAAAATGTAAATCCTGCTTACCTTCAGCTGCTGCTGCAGTTCACTGTTGAGTCGTGCCAATACTGTGTTTGTCTCCTTGTTTCTTCTAATTGAGGCTTGAATCGCCTTTTTATCCTTTCCTACTGACCTGAAATCAACAAGCATGTATTCATTTTACTAAAACATGATGCACACAAAATAACCACCTTCATTTTTTAACCAGACATGACAGAGTTTCATACCTGGGGATGGAGGGCTGAGTGGCCAGAACAGCTGCTATGACGTTAGATTTCTGGGGCCCATGTTGCTCGTCCTCCGGCCGAAGCTCGTCTTCAGATTTCAACCTCCGCCGAACAGGTTTAGGAGGAGGGGCTATTGGACCAGATGAACCCTTGACCTGGTTGAGAGCAAAACCAGGACATATTAAACAATAACAATGGCAACATTTACATTTAAACCCAATTTTGGTCATGTACACCCCTATCAGAATATCCCCATCCAGAGGAACATTAATTTGTCTTTTGTGCATGTTCTGTTTGAAAGGAATCTTGGTCTTTTGAGGACAGGCAGTCCGCAGTGCTGCTGTTGCAACGGATAGTAAGAAAAGCAGAAATGACGTGCATCATGACATTCTCAGTACATCGAGATGTTGTCCATGGGTTGCCTTTGTGATCGGCATACCATGTTAACAGGAATAACCCTGTTTGCTAATGCGTGTTAGTGACGGGTTATTCCGAATGTTTCAGAAACCAGAATACTGATCTGAACCCAAATAGGAATAAAATTTGTGTTCGATAGATTATTTCCTTGTTGTGACAATGCTTCTGGTCAATAAATCTTATCCTTTTGGAGACGTGTTTATTTCCTTTTTAAAGGTCCCATACTATGCAAAAAATCTCTTTATTAAGTCTTTGAGTGAATTTTGTGGGTCTTTGGCTTTCCTCTCTGCCCACAAAATGTGATATTTAATGACAAAACCTGTACTTAGTAGTGCTTGTTAATGTAAAATCCTGACCTACAAGGAGCTGTTTGGATTTTGAGGATTTGCCGACGTCAGCAATTCCCTTTTTTGACCAATCAGGAGCAAGTCTGACCTGATTGGTCCACCGGAGCCGATACCCCTGAACCCCCTCCCAGCTCACTCCCCCCCTCGCTGCTGGAGAGAAATGGAAAATGCTGAAGTTGAAGAGCCATCACTACTCTGTTTTTGGCTGTAAACAGTCACACAGTTCCATGCACAAGCTTCCCATCTCAGAAGAAGACAAGACTAAGTGTCTAGAGTTCATTTATGAAGGAAATGTTCCAGCTACACTCAGTAAAACTGTGCATGTGTGTGCTCGTCACTTCACGGCCGACTGCTTTTCCACCTTTGGACAGTATAACAGAGGGCTAGCGAATAGACTGGTTCTGAATTTCCGCTTAGACGGTGCCACATACGCAAGGAGCACGTATTTGTTTGATGAGCAGCAGTGCTCAGTATGTGGGTTGTGCCTTTTCGCCAAATATTCTCTGCTGACGCTAAACAGCTGATTGTACCATTGACTCTAAGTTTAACGTGATCATTTTCTCTGTCTTAAATGTAAAAATGTTTAAAATAATTTGAGTTTTCATTCATTAAGACAGAATAACTGGAAGATCTCTTTCTTTGACCCATTCATAAAATGATAAGAAAAAGCAAAAATAATTACGTCCTGGTTAGCTTCTGCTTGTAATACCCATGGTTTTCACAAAACATAAATGCTTACACTATTTTACTTTTTATCCAAAGTATGGCACCACGTTAAATCCACTGCTATCCAAACATGCTGACTTACAGAGTTAACAGTAGCTGTTGCTCTCTCGTCTGCTTGACCGTCACTCTTCACTGTTCTCAAAGGACCAGCGCCCTCTGGTGGCTTCTCAGTCTGTGAACACACAGGTACCAAAAAGACTACATGTCAAACTCGTACATCTTGAAGCAAATCGAGCTGTCGGCTGTTTATATTCTTTGAAAACAGCCATGTGATTAAGTCAATGTTCATCTGTTTCTAGTAGGTGTCACATCAACAGTAGACGGTAAGTTACACTGAGGCTCAACTCTGGCTTACTTCAGCAGTTTAAGAAGAAACCTATTAGAGCATGTTTCTGAAGCATTCAAGATAGCTGCAAGATCTGAATACAGATGAATAATGAACAGGTGAGGACTGACCTGTCCAGGCTCACTGTGAATATCAACCTCAGGCAGACTGGAAGGCTGTTCAGACGCAGCGAAGGCCTGAAACTGACTGAAGTCAGCAAAATTAGGCTGCTGGGGGATCTGCTGAGGGGAGGTGGCCCCTGCTCCTGCTGCTCCCTCAGCTTCAGAGCGATGCCCGGTGTGAGGCAACGACGTCTAAAGAGAGGAAGAGATGGTGAACAGAAGTCATGAGGATGCAGTGAAGTGAGGTGGACGTTCAGAGCGCTTCTCTCTGAGTTACCTGTGTGGGCAGAGGTCGAGGAGGCACAGCTGGAGGATATGCTATTGCGGAGGACTGGGGTTGCCCTGGTGCAGACGTGGCAGCGAAGGTGCGGTTCATGTCGAGAGACGAGGAGCGAGAGTGAGACGGGTGGGGACGAGGCGGCGGTGGAGGAGGGGCGGCTACCACCTTCAGAGCCTCTGGAGACGTACCAGACTGAGACCTGGACCAGGGAAAATTAACTGGGTGTAATTCAGTAAAACAGAAGCAGAAAGATAGTCCAATCACAGAAAAACTAGCGCTTACCTTTGTCTTGTGATTGGCTCCTGGTCTGAGGTGAAGGAGTCTGAACTGCTGTAACCATCACCTTTAAGAAAAAGATAAAATACATGAAGAAGTCCCTTAATTTTTCTTATCATTGGAGAAACTAAATCCTGGATTATTTCCTTTCAAATCAGAGTCAAATATTTCACACAGAAGAGTGGAGACGGACCGGACCCAGACCTGGTGGAATTTAGCCATTTATTTTTTTTTAGCCTTTATTTTCAAACTGCCAATCTTAAGTCCGACAAAGTTGTGGAACAGGTAGAAATAGACGATACCGTTCATGGCACCGGAGCTCGTCTCATACTCACCCACAGTGTTGGCGGCTACAAACTTCATGGAGGCAGGTAATTTGGTTTCTTCAGGCATTTCAGGAGGTTTCGCCAGCAGTGGACTGGTGGGGTGGTTGTGGTCTACGGGTTTAAAAAAAGAACAAGGATATCAAAAAATCTGAGTCTGCTGAAGTTGACCACACACATTTAAAGATTTGCCAACAGAATCGGAATAATATAGTACTTGTTAGAATGAGAGCTCTAAATGTTTGGCTTCACTTTTGATGAACTGTTATGTTGTCCAGCATTTTACAGCGGTTTGGATCAGGTATCTCATCTGTATCCATTAATAAATCTTGGAAAAGCTTTCCCTTTGACAATCTTCCTGTTGTTCACTCATTATCAGACAAGTCTCATTTATTCATTCATTAGTTAATGATGATGTGGAAACAGAGATCGCCTCACCACTGCCGGTCCTCTTCAGCTCCATCTCCTGCATGTGGATCTTACTGGGTGTCATCCGGATGGGGACAGGGTGAACGATGGCTGTGTCCTGCAGGATGGATGGAGGAAGAGGAGGTCAGAGAGGGGAAGAACGATGATGGGTGGAGGGAGAGGAGGTACACAGACACAGATGTAGTCCAGAACATTCTGTCTTCAGTTTTCTGATCAGCTGACTTGTGAGTTAAAATGCAAATAGCCTGTAGTTTCAACTTTGTAGAAGTTCTGACCCTTTGCAAACCTTACCAAATTTTCAATCATCCTCATATCTTTGTTTTTGCAATGTTTTGGGAGGTATTTGTGATTTCTGTATTTATGGAGATGAATACATTAAATAGAAAGGGTTCTGTGTAGAAGCTGGAAAATAAAATATTAAACCACATATTTATTCATTTACTGTTTAAAGCAGTGACCCCCAACCTGTGGGTTGCAGCCCTGTTGCAAGTGGGCCCCCCAAATCATTTCCAAAATAGCATTATTTGCAAGCAAATAAGAGACAGAAACTTTGGTGTCTGTATTTATGGGGTCGGAAGTAGACTGCAACATTTTTTGAGACTTAAAAGTGGGCCCTGAGTTGGAAAAGATTGGGAACAACAGGCTTCAAGTATTGCCCATGTTTGATCTCCTTAGGGTGAAATTTGTATGTTTTTCAGAGATGTGATTTTGCACAAAAAATAAATTAAATGCCATAAAATCTTGTAAGTCATTAACCTGTCAGACTCTAAACTCAGAAAAATATCAAGTTTTCATTTCATCATATTGGAGATAATTAATGTATAGTGCTTTGTTTACCACCATAACTTCCTCTCTGGTTGAACAAGATGAACTGAAACTGTTCTTGTTGAACTGATTAAACAGTATTTCTAACTGGTTAAAAGTTCAAAACGAGGAGAAATTTATTCACGGGCGAATGATTTATATCTAGTAGAAGCAGAACATTTTTTGTCATGTTTACAAAAGGCAGTAACAGGGTTCCCACAGCTTAAGGCATGACTTTTTAAGAATTTTGAATGCCATTTGAAATTAAATTTAAGACCAACTTTACAATAAACACAAATGGTATTAAAACACCACATTAATTACACAGGGTTAGGGACAATTAATACAGTCCCAGCTGCAACCACATCAATGTTTGTTGGTTCCGCGATTCCTTGATTGTGTGATGTTACAACATGAGTCACTTGGTGAATTACTTAAAAAAAAATGTTAGCATTTATTTTGAGTTTTAGGTCCATTTACAGTCTTACTAACATGTGATAACATTTTTTAAGACTTTTAAAGATTAATTCAATCAATCAATCAATCAGTCTTTATTTGTATAGCGCCAATCATAACAAAAGTATCTCAAGACACTTTAATTAAACAAAAACATTTACAGGTCTAGACCCGTAAATGTTAATAAAATTTTATTTCCAGAAACCCAACATCAAGATAAGATAAGGAGTCTTATCTCATCTTAATCCACCATGAGTACAGGACTTTGCAGCATTTAGCAAGTTACAATGGAGAGGAACAACTTCCCTTTAACAGGCAGAAACCTCAGACAGAACCAGACTCATGTTAGACAGGCATCTGCCTCGACTGTGTTGAGGTTAATTCAAGACATTTTAAGGCCATCCAAGGACTTGTTTTTAGATTAATAAATTGAATGCCTTTTAAAACTTTTTAAGGATCTGCAGAAACCCTGAGTAACCACGTGGTGTCTCATAACTTGATTTAAGAGATTTTAGGTCCTTATTTTAAGAAACTAGGGATGCACTGATATCGATACCGATATCAATATTGTCGTGATGGCCAATAACCGATATTTACCGATACCGAAATTGGTTAAAAAAAAATAAAAAATATCCGAGATGATGTGTCAAGGTAGTTCGGAGAAAAAGAGCGGCCCAATCATAAGAAAAGACGACCATGGAGAGGATCAAAGGATGGAGCACCCGAGATGGACGTGATCAAAAAAGTATGTTTTGTCTGTTTTTTGGAACAAAAACACTAAGAGAGACATAAAAGAGGAGACTCCACTCTTCTTCAGTAGCTTTGGTGTTTACATAGTCATAGAAAACAAGATTATTTGGGTCTTTAAAGATCGTTCAAGATGCTCTGAAAATGCTGGCAGTTAATGAGTGAATATCGGCCAATATCAATAACATATCGGCGGATATACAACACTTTTAATTTACAACTATGAGCCAAAATGAAGTTTTTTAAATGTGTTTTGTTTTTTTTGTTTTTCAAACTAAGTAACAAGTAAAAACAGGGAGTTAAATATTAAAGAACCAGGGTTTTTCGTTGTCATTGTCAGGCTCTAAAGAGATGCACTGTATTGACAACAGCATGTGAGAGTCTTCCTGTCATTAGAGTACGAGGGTCAGAAATTAAAGTCACAAAATTAAAATCTTCAACAGAAAACCTTTAAAGAAAAAAACATTAGACTTCCAGAACAAACCAAAAATGTAAATTGTTTTGCTTTTCACATTCTGCAAAAGCTTTAGTGATTGGTGGATGTCATTGTAGAAAAAAAAAGGTGATGTCCAATAGCAGCTAAGCCAGCCCAATCACAACACACACTGACCACTGCTGATGCAGCAGACGACAATTTGAAAGACCGTCATGCACAAAGTCAGAGAGACAGAAAGAGAGAAGGAGAGACAGAGAGATATCACAGAGAGGGTTAATGTCTGTCCATTAATGGTGAAACCATGCATACTAAGTGATTGACTTACAGGGTCAGCTGGTGCAATGTTAGAGTCAAATTGGGTCAGAGTTTGTGAGCTGGAGGAGCGCTCGCTAAACGTCTCCCACTGCTGCAGGAGACAGACAGACAGTGAGAAAAAAACACGTCAGTCAGCCAGTGCAGTGACATCACACATTTACATCATCAGCCTGAGCCTCCACCGTGATGCGACATCGCCTGTCGTCAGTCGGATGACAACGACAACGAGGTGGCGATGCGACATCATCAGCGAGCATGAGAACAAAACAAACACGGCTGACTTTGGTAACAGGACAGCAGGCTACCACCACAGTCCGAGGAGTGAGGAAAGAGGTGCTGGATTATCAGGAATTATGTTTGAGGATGAATCGAATCATGATGGATGGATGGAGAAAAAAGCATCTTTGGCAGATTTCACCTGAGCGCTTAATCATGATGAAACAAACGCAGCGAAAGCAAACAGACATGGAGCTAACTGTGGAAATACAGGAAGTGAGGATGATGGTGTGTGCGTGTGGGAACCTCGCTGCTCTGGTTCATCTCGGGCCAGGCCTGGTTTAGTGAAGGCATGGAGGGAGATTTGCTGGGGGTGACCTCAACCGGGGAGCCCGAGTATCCCACATCAGCGGTCTGCTCTGGGACCTCTGCACAGGAAACATTAGACACAGGTTAGCCAGATCCATCAATACAAGTCAAAAGCCCCGTTTCCAACAAGCAGTCCAGTTTAGATCAGTACGGGTCTGATTCAGTTTAGATCAGTACGGGTTGGCTCGGTTAAGCTTGGTCCTGTTTGTGTTTCCACGGACAACTGTGCCCCCTTGTGGTAGGCGGCATGTAAGCCGGATGCCAATAGCTGCATCAGTTGCATAATAGTGTGTTGCCATAGCAGCATGACACAGCGTATCCTAAGGATGGAACAGTTTATGAATAAAGTTAATTTTACCACTCAGGTTGAAGCGAGTATGAAGCTTTGATCATACGCACGTGCAACACGAGGTGAAGGAATACAGCACGACACTTTGTGGGGAAGCATGTGTGATGTTTACATGACGAGTGGAGAAGACAGAGTTAGAGGGTGTACCTGTGGCCTTGTGGCGTTATGCTCTCTGGGAGCAGTTTTTAGATTCAGTGTGAGCTCTGGTGACGGCAATAAGAAAGTGGAGGATAAAACCACAACTGAGTGTTGCTAGCTTAGGCCCCATTTACACGGAGACTCCTGCAACGATTCTTCCTTTGCGTTTTCAGAAGCCACCCACGTTTACATGAGGACGGCGTGAAAACGATCCGCGTTCATACAACTCCAGGAAGACAAGTTACTTCTTCTGTTCTTTCTTTTTCTGTCGTTTTGTTGTGTGAGACAGTCGGCAATCTAACCACGACGTGCATTACCGCCACCTACTGGACCGGAATGGATCAACTGGAAATGTGGCTGAGCGCGCAGCCTTCACCTGAAACTGCGAGTGCGCATGCGGTGACATCAGCGTTTCACCCTGAAACGCTCTGCTCCTCGTTTACACGAGGCTGGATGGAGGAGCGGATTCAGATCTTTCCACTCTGGGGAGCATTTTCAAAAGATAGCGTTTTCACTGAAAACGCAACGTGGTCCCATCTAAACGGAAGGTTAAAACGCAACGAAATGTTTGCGGAATTGACCATTTTCGGCGACATGTAAACTGGGCCTAAGTGACTTCTGGGACAGCCAATAGTGACTTTCCTTACTGAGGAGTTGGCATGTTGAAACTAGCAATGTTTCACTCAGCTTTAATGATGTTTGAAATGGGAAACAGCCTAATTTTTTCAGCGTTTTCATGACTATACATGACAGAATCAATTAAAAATAATCCTTTAATGGTGGATTATTAGGGTATATGGTAAAAATATGTTAAAAACAATGAAACGAAAACTATGACCACAAAACCCTAATAAGAATTGAACTGTGGTTTTTGTGAACCATTCCATCCCTCATGTACTCTGCTAATAAATGCAATGAAGAAGAAATTTTTACTATAAACACATCCTGCACTTTTGTCCTCTTTATGATTGGCATGTGGCTCTTTGTTGGAAAGCACAATCTGTCGCACGGTATGTGACGATTCTTTCGACCAATCAACAGACTGCAGTGTTGTAGCTCCACCTTCTGGGATTGGATCAGTTTAGTCTGGCACTCATACAAAAGGGTCCCAAAAAGTGGGAAGGCTCGTCTCGGTTATTTGGGGATCTGTCCCAGGATTAGTCAGTGGAAACGCTGTAGTGCCGAAGTGCTTGGTGGAAACGGGGCTAGATGGCATTACCAAAGGTGGGGAAACAATCTGAGAAATCATATTTTCACACGTGTCCTCTGGTGTT
Organism: Halichoeres trimaculatus; assembly: GCF_033239565.1. NCBI lineage: Eukaryota > Metazoa > Chordata > Actinopteri > Labriformes > Labridae > Halichoeres > Halichoeres trimaculatus. Next base: position 30,262,901 of record NW_027437191.1, read on the forward strand.
GAATGGAACCTGAAAAAACCCCAAAGAGTTTCTTCTTTTTATAATGTGTGTCTGAAAAGTTGACTGTCAGCCATGAGGAGGATGTGGAGTCAAAAGAGCTCCAGAAAAATACAGAAGTCCCTTCATGGCAAGATCATAATAAAAGCTGTAAAAAAAATGAACCACTGTTTGCACTCTGCAGTGCTGTCACCCTCCAGGTTTTATGAGGCCTAACGCTGGGAGAGGGAGCAAAATAAAAGAGAGGCTGCGTACCTGCTGAGTCATCCAGGTCAATCAGCTTTGGCATCAGGCTCTCAGGCAGCTTCTCAGGCAGGTCGTAGCCGTTCTTTCTGGCCACAACCAGGTGAAAGGCAGCGCAGAACTCGTCCAAGGTCAGAGCTCCGTCTTTATCGAAGTCTGAAAGCTCCCTTTGAGGACACAGAGGCGATCTGTGAGTCTGATATCAACCTCCAGATATTTCCTCAAACACCTGACTGACATGCACCAGATCTAAAACATATTTCTCTTGACTTCCTCATGTTGGTGGCTGTAAAGCTCCATGAGAGGAAACATGAGCAGTGTAAACAAAATAACTCCAGTGGTTGTGATTGTTCCAGTCTGCTGCTTTATTACATTTCACGGCTTCCCACATCAAGTGGAATAAAAAGGAAAATTAATAAGACCTCATTAATGACAGTGCTGGTGCAATCTTTAATAAGACTTTTGTGGGAAGTTCAGAGGTTCAGAGATACTGATCTGACAACTTACCAGATATGTGACAACTCTAAAATCGGTAACTTTGATTTGGTGAAGAACTCTTTCGCGGCTGACCCTGGAATAAAAAGTAGATAAAGAGGAGTTAGGGCAAGTTATCTCAAACTTTGAGACAACTTTTGTGTGTGTGTGTATTTTCTACCAGGTATGAAGCCTGTGAGGTCTGGCTGGATGGTTTTAAACTGGTTAATGTAATACTGTCTCTGCTCGTCTGTTATCTTCCACGGGTCGTCGTAGCCGCTGGACTGTCTCTGGATCTCATTGGTTGTTGCTGCTGAGGCCACTGTTCGTATCGTTGTGCTTTCCTATAGGAAAAGGAAAAGCTGTGGCTTACTTCTCTCACTCCACAGTGATACATCACCACAAGAAGTCCTTTAATCCTTCATTTATCTTTAAGCCTACAGAGGTAGACAGATGCTGAGGTGGCTCCAGCCTCCTCTTTAGTACTGTTTGTTCTCACATAGCAAAAAAAAGAGATAACTTCTTATATGGGCTTATGAAAGATATATTATATTAGTTTAAAGGGCATATTGCAGGTTACTTTTTAAAATTAACTCTTAACATGGTCTGATAATGGCAGCAGAATAAGTCAATCATTTCTTTTAGATTTTATTTAACGAAAAAAGGCACAAATTTAGAGGAAGAAGTGGCTCCTTTTTTACCATCGCATCATTTAATTAAACAAAAGGGACTCGCATTCCTGTACTACACTTTGAGCTAATGTGAACAACAGGTTGTCATGAGTGAGATCGAGCTAGCAGGTCATGTTTATTGTGTTTCTGCCGAAGTATTATTTAATTTGACCATCCATTAAGATGATTCAGACGTGTTTGGATGGATGGATACAGAAATATTAGCTTAACAGGACGCCAAGTGCACGTTTTCAGACTCGGTGAGTTAGCGTTCGTGCTGGGATTCTTTTTGTGCAGCTGACAAAACAGGACTTTATTTCTGGATCGGTCACAAAAACACAGTCGTTGGTGGTGCTCATTTCTCGACAGGAGGATTGATATGATGGAGTCTTATAAAATCTACGGATGGAGTTCAGGATGGGATACTGGAGCCGGGTGAGACTGACACGGCTGCTGTTCCATCAGACACCACCAGCTTCACTGTCAGCAGCAGCAGCCCCTAACCCGGCAACCGATGACAAGGATTTGTCAGAGATTTAGCCCGAGATTCAACCCAATGAACCCAAATATGAGCTGAGCAGCGTAGCTAAGTCTTAGTTTTCTGACTCTAGATCAGTGGATAGTCCTCTCTGTCTTTCTCTCTCTGGTTTTATCATGGCAGCTCAAAGGACATTGCTTTATGATCAGCTCCTACACCTACTACTTATTTTTGAGGTCAGTATATCTGATTTCAAACTTTAAAAACCTTGATGTGAACACAGCATTAGGCTACTATCACTAGCTAACAGCGCTCACTCAGTTCTCCTCTGGTTGAGATTTTCTCCCTCTTCATTGACAGGAGTGACAGTCTGATCCATGTTTATTAATGTTATACAGAGGCAGAAGCAGCGGGACTCCTAACTGTGACGTCACGTTCAAATGCCGGTTTTTAATGCTGAAGTACAAAAACTTGTACTAAAACGTCTCCAGGAGACCCTGTGGTTTGTTAATTCAAGAATTTCTTTCAGGATGTTATTTTAAGTTATTTCCTTTCAATTTCTTAACAGCTGTCCTTAACCTGCAATATGCCCTTTGAATTAATAAAATATATCATATTGAAGACGAGGGAAAACCTTGATGCTTTTTTGGAGATTAAATGAATAGGGCTGGGATGATATGCTATTCTCGTGATTCGATTCTTTCACGATTTTTGGGTGCCGATTCGATTTAAATTGCAATTCTCCAATATTTATGATTTCTTGCGATTTTTAGTTTGCTTTTTTAACATCAGACCATGTGAAAAAGTGAAATGATGACGATAATGTCTACAGACTTTATCAGAAGCCAAATTTTTCATAAAAATACACGTCACATGTGAGTCCGACAGAAAAATTTTGCCCTCTGCTGGAGGAAAGTGGTAACTTTTTTCCAATCCAGTTTAGAAACAAAGACTGATATATTCTGATATTAAAATGTATTGAGAAGAAAACATTACAGAGGTGTTATTACTCTACCTGGACTGATGAGGGATGCATGGCTGGGATCGCGCTGGATGGCGGGGTGTCCGCTGTGAAACTGACCCAGCTCTCCTGACTGGGAGGGGGAGGCGAATGAGACGACCACATGCCGTCACCTGACACTGGAGCTGGAGGGAGGAGAAGAAAGCTTTATTATGGAGCAGTGTTCAATATTCAAGCTATGTAGTTCCTCTTTTAAGCTGAAAAGTTAAATATTCTAAAAAAATAGAATAATTATCAGTAGCAAATTTTCTCAAATATCAAATATTTTACATCACAGTAATTTCTAATAAGCAGAACGGAGCATCAAATTCTGACACCTGAGCTTCTGAAACCAGGTTTGTTTCTTTTTGGAAAACAATCATCATTTCATTCTGGTAAAAGCTCAGCTCAGACCAGAAGTCTCCTCTGTTCCCTTTATGACTAACTGCTGTAACTGACAGCCTCAGCAAACATTGAGCAGCAAACAGGAAGTAACACAAACACACAGTACTGTGCTCTGTACTGACTCAAAAGTAGAAACTACTTTTCTGTCATGCTTCATCATCAACTGATACAAGTTTGCTGTTATGGATAACGCCTCAGTTGATGCGCAGAGTGAAGCATCCAGACTTTTTTGTCTCTTTGTATTGATGAAACTATTGTCCCAGCCTGGTTTCATCTCTGTTTTTGTTTGCCATCCAAAGACACAAGGTGAAATGTGAAATACAAGGACAGAAACCCCAAAAATCCCATTTAAAAAACTAACTCAAAGAATTTTGACTTTGCAGTTTGGTCCTTTCACATACTAGGAGTAAACGTAAATGATCTATCCCAGGGGTTCCCAGTTTTACTTTGCCAAGGCCCCACAACCTCCTTTGGAAACCAACAGGCTATGCTTCAAAATTTGTAAAGAAACGTCAGCTTTAAGAATGTATTACTTAACTTTTATTCACTTTTCAATAATTATTACAGTGTTTTAGGATAAGAAATTATTAACAAACAAAAGTCAGAGTCACCACAAGTAGGTCGTTGCAAAATCAGGACTCTGTCAGCTAAGGTGATATAGTCCTTTCTTACATGTAGTCAGTAGACAGGGGCTAAAGCCACAAAAAATTTGATCAGTGGTTTGCATGAGCCAGGTTAACGGGCCAAAAGGGCATTAAGTTTAATGGAGGTATACCCCACCATTACAGGTGCTAACAACAAGATTACAGCGCCTGTTTGGCTGTTTAAAGACAGATATCGTGGGATGCGTCACCGTTTGAGACGAAATATGCAAAGACAGCGGACAATCCTTTGGAAAGCTGCTCTCTGCCATCAGTTTTATAAGTTTGATTTGCTCTTTGCTTTTATACGTCTGGGTCCTTCCAAGCTGTGTTTGGTGAAATGTTGGAGTTGATAAACTGCTTTAAGAGTTTTTCATCAAGGTGCGGTCCGTTGCAGTGCTTGTTTCACAAAGCAGCTTTCATATTACTGATTTTACTTTTCACCACGCACATTTACCTTGTTCAAGATTGCCAAACTTTCTCTTTCTCTTTGTTTACCTGATTGACTCACTGATAAAAGCTGTTTGTGTATTCCTATAATAAATTCTCCTTTTCTTTCCCTGAATTTTTTTTTCTTGATCTTCTCTCAGTCACACTGTTACTGCTCACCAGGTTAATCACTGTTTATGAGTGGTAGACATGCGCAGTTCGGATTTGTTTGATGGGTTTTCCTTTCCTTTTCCTATGACATAATCTGCACCTGTGTCTCTTTCATGGTGTAATTTGTTAACTGGCTGATTATTTGCAGTCGTGCAAATGGCTGGATATGCATATGGGCCCAGGTCGAAACAGATCATGACATCATTGTGCCTAAGTTACAGCTGTCATACATGGTGTGGTGAGGTACAACAGGAAACTTCAGAATCCAATGATTACAGCACTTTAGGTGTTACATGTTCAGGACAAATGGTTATTTAAAAAAGATTTTGATTTGATTTTTTTCCCTTCTTTCAATTTTTCTGAGCTCCCCCCAGTGCCTTCTGGCAGCTTCCACTTTGAAAACCACTGATTTAACCAACAAGACGCCAAAACCTCCTGTCAAATACCTCTGAGAAATTAATGAAATGCAGTCAGTTTGGGGTTGAAGTGAAAGGGAAAGTGTCAAAAACAGATGCAGCAAAATAGTTTTTAAATCTAAAACTGGTTGTTTTTATATTGATTTTGAGTTTAACAGTTGTGACCATACACCGTACTTCTCTTATTACTGAGTGTTCATTTTGCAGCGGTGACTGGATGAGTTCATTTTACCCGCTTGTGGTTCCCTGAACTGTGTCCACACTGCTCCAGTTGCGGCCACAGCTGGCTGCCTCTCTGCGTTTCCTCCGCTGTGCTGCCGCTTGTGTTTCCTCCACGAGTGAGGGGAGGTGGGGGGAGACTGGTGAGGGGAGACCACCGGGGACGTGGGCTCGGGCTGTTAACACATAAACGCAATCGAATGCATCAAATATACATGCAGAGTCACATGTTTTATTTACTGCACGTGTAAAAACCTGAGGTTAACATTTCCAGAAATCTTTACAAATCTAAATCCAACACATGGAGAAAGTGAATTTAAGCATCATCGTGTTACGGTATCAAGTGTTATGGGTGTTAACTGTCAAATATTCAGATTTGTATCTGGATCATGCCAACAACTGGGCCACAAACCAACAAAGACGCACTTCTTCAAAGCTTCTTCTAATCTGTTCATCTCAGATATGGTTTGTTCAAGCAGCCGGCAAAGGAACATTGTGCAATAGATCCAAATAGATAACTGTGGAGGAAGAGGTCCACACGAGCGACGGGGAGCAAACACATTTCTGCTGCTGGTTTCAGCACAGGAACAGCAGCAGCGGCAGAAATGTCAGAGAGTAATTTGAGGGAGAAGCAGAGAAAGAGGAGCAGGAAAAAGACAGGAAGTGCAACACAGAGATATCAGCTGCAGGATGAAACTGACTTGATGTTTTGGTCGCAGTGAATACAACTTTTAGAGGACTTGGAAGAAAGTGAAGCATGCTCAGCTTTAATCCTAACATGATTCAGATAATCTGCAAATTTAATGATATGCTAACCTCCTTCATTAAAGTTTCATGATCATATAAGCGACAGTATCCCACCTGTGGTTCGACGCTGGGTGCCAGAGGCTGGATGACTTCATGGACAGGATGTGCAGTGGATGTTGGCGGACCCTTCTTGTTCTGATGCCCCCGGCCTGGTGGTCTGGGTATTACAGCAGTAGCAGATGCCGGGTACAGCCCCTGACTGTCAGAGTCCTGGTACAGCGCGGCGTGCCTGGCCTCCGCCTCGTTCTTCCCCACCACGAACCTGGGCAGCGGCAGGTCTTTGACTGTGGAGACAGGAATCCGTTGGCAGGATTAACGCACAGATTAGCTGGGTATTGATTTTCAGGCGCTTTAATGCAGTTAGCCTGAAGGCTGAGATCTGTCCACATTACACCAGAACTGTGAGGAATCATCAGCCTGTCATGTTTAGTGGATTTCAGGAGTTATTTGTTGCTGATGAGTGGAGTTTTCTTGCTGAAGCTGATCTCAGTCATTATGCCTTCACAGTACTTTACATTTCCCAGCATTTCTAGAGATGAAGTGTGAGCTTGAAGCTATTTGCTGTGGTTTCTATGAGTTTGTTAAGAGTGTGACCGCTGATTGATGAGCTGTAATAGTTAAAACACGCATTGAATGCTTTGAAGAAACTGCAGTGAAGGGGACTGTTTGTCTTCATTACACTGGACAAACGACACACACGCTGTGGTTGATTCATTTTTCCCAGGATGCTTCAGGAAAACTAGGGAATGTATATTGATAAAAGAAAAACAAGTTTGTCACAGAACTCCAAATCCACTTTGGGGTTTATTATTCAGTATTTCTTGCTCCATTTCAAACAAAGAAAAATGTATGAAGGAGTCTGAATCAACGATTTAACACAGGACTTCACACAAACTTGACTTTTGTATTATTTGGGCGGGTAATGTTTTTCTAGCTCTCAACCTCCAAAACGAACTATATCTGATTCTTATCTGGTCAGCACAGTGTGTTCCAAGGCTGTTTCAACAAGGAAACCTTCAAAATAAAGCAAAGAAAAATGGTGAGACAGAATACATAAAACATATGAAAAAGATAATGTGGTGTGTAGCACACTAAAACACACTGATAATGCTTAAAATCACAGAAAATAATTTAACATTTTTTCAGTTAGATCTGATTTGCCTCCTGAAAGCTCCCTGAGCTGGATTAAGTCGTACAGAAATGTAATAACTAGTAACTTCTGCATCAAAAATGAACATTTTTTCAGCTTTAAACCTCTTCAATATTAGGATTTGTTGTAATTTAATAAATAAATAAATCTGTTTTGGGTGTTGTAAGACAAAACAAGCAATTAACAGACCTTTCATCTCACTATAGGAAATATTGATAGATCTTTCTCGGGATGGGAACCTTTCACATTTTAAACGATGCAGTATCAATGCCTGGTACTTAGCAATCGGTATCAGTACTCAATGGCACCAATTTTCATTACTTTTGAGTGTTGATGTGACAATAAATATTGATTTGTTTGATAATAAAATCTCAAAGATTTTCAATTGGACACATTTATTCTTCAATATATAACCTTGCAATGCTGTGTTCATGTCCAGCGCGGAAAATCTCTTCTCTTCCACAGTCACAAGGATGTGTATAGGCACCTAAATATGGTACCTTTTGATTTTACGTGAATCAGTATTCGGTAATACAGACAGACTGGTTGGTACCAGAGGTCATGTTAACTGATAATTCTTTGCCTTTAATTGAATTTTTTGAGCAATGCAGGAAAAATCTGAAGGTTTCCCATCATTTTGAAAGATTAGAAAACCCAAGAATGATCCAGTCCATCACTGTAATGTAGACATACACCGGTGCCCATTTCCTTAATTTTGGGGGATCGGTGATCAGCGCAACCGTACATATTAGGGATAGACCGATTATTGGCCAGGCCGATTATTGGGGCTGATATTTGGAATTTTGGGGCACATCAACATCTGCCTTTTTTTAAACCGACAGCAGACATGAAACCCATTCTGAAACTCACAAAACTGTGTTGTTTTGGCTCTGATGCTTCTCTGCACAGAATTTCTTCCTGTCTACCCTATGGAAGCCCTAGATGGTCGTATAAAATCAGTCATGTTAAACCAAACAGAAAACTAATTAAACTGCATAACATGTCTGTTAAAGGCAACACAAACTCAATTCTGTCCAGTTTCATTGCAGTTACAAAGAAATTGTGGAAAACTCTATTTACTGTAGACAACGTTAGCTAATTTTTTTTTTTAAGTTTTCATTTAACTTTATAAAACATGCTGCTGAGCCTGGGAGCTGTTTAATAAACATATGCTTGAAGGCATTTGAATTGTTGCAGTTTGTATTGTTCAAAATTTTTAACTCCAATATTTTCACTTTGACTGCAAATGAATATCAGCTTTAAATATCGGTTATCGGCCTCCTTGCCTACTGATAATCATTTTAAGTATTGGCCCCCAAAAAATCCATATTGGTCTATCTCTATTACATATGAATCTGATCTTACATCCAGGAAGGTCTGACAGCCAGCCATTGTTGCTTTTTGCTCTGAGACCTGAAACCCAGGACACTTTATTGGTTGTTTAAGTTAAAACATAAAGATTTTATTGTTTCACAGGTATTGTTCAATGATTTTCAATAAACTAAGATTGGAAAATTGAAGGTTTATGCTGTCAGTTAGAAAAAAAAAACTGTATCAGCAGGTCAGGTTTTATAGAGATCCGTGATCTGCCAGAAAACTGTGATCAGTGCACCCCTACTTTAATTGTTTCACAACCACTCATTAGTCAATACAGCACCTGCAGTCGACCCCCTGTCCAGTTGGTTGGGGGCGTGCATGATTAATTAGGTATCATATTGTCATGTTGTTGTCTTGGGTTGTTCTTACTACTAATACTACTTGTACATATGGACTGCATGCTCTCGGATTTCCCCGCGGTGAAGCCGGTTCTGGCAGGATCAGGAAACCCGTCTTTCTAAGAGTTGCGCCAACTCTTTATTAATTTTAAAAAGCATGCTCTGCCTGCTGTGCAACAGTTTTTAACTTTACAAAGCTCTAGACAGCAGGGTCAGTATCATTATTCTTGTTTTGGATTATTATTATTTTGGACTTTTTTAATCAATATTCACACTTTCAGCCCAATAAACAATATAATTGCCCTACATAAGTCACTTTACAAGTTTTCTTTGAGTAGCTTTTGTGATGAAATGCTAAAACATACAATAGATATCTAACAGGTCTCATCATCAATTTCTTTTTAACTGAGGGATCATCGTTCACTATGAAATAATTTTTACGATTCTGTCCGTCAAATTGACAAACAAGTAAAATATCTAGTGCAACGTCATCCCTGGGTCTATCACAACTTTTTCAAACTTCACAATCTAAACAATGTAGAAAGCAATCATCACAGACTAATACTGAAGTTACTCATGAGCTGCAGCTCCAAAAACAACATGATGTACAAGCAAGCTGCTGCTGTCCTTAAACAAACCTGTGTGTGTATTTTTTATGAAACACAGAGCAACTTAACACAATGATCTTCATGTTAATATATGTTCGCGGTATACCTCTGAAAGCTCAGGCTTATAAAACAGTAAAGGAGAGAAACATGTGTGAACTACATCTTTACTAAGAGAAAGATTCAAATATCCCTAAATCTACGAATCTGCACTAAGTTGTGCACAGTGTTCGGTCTAACAGGAGGAAGTCGCTTCAAAACTTCCTTTTCTTTGTCATCAAATTATGAAATCATTTCAGGGACTTGGTTTTGCAACAAGTCACTTCATGCAGCTGAAGACTGTGAAATCCACCCGCTGTTTTTCAAGACCAGTCGCACCAAAGACAAACAGAAAAAAAGCAATTTTGCAGTTGAAACCCTCGAGCGCTTGGACTCCAAACGCTGTTCAGTGAAGATAAACAGAGAGCTGGTAGCAGCTGTTTGTGAAGTTGAACACCTGAGAATGAAAATAATGAGCTAATGACGCTGAAAGTAAAGACAAACCGTGACAGACAACAACACTACCGTCCATAAAAAAACAACAAGAATAACTTCATCTCAATACAAACTCACTGTGATGGACTCATTAAAGCAAATATTAAAAAAAATAAGGATTCTTATTATGTTATGTTCTTCTAAATCTTAGGCCTCAAGTCTTCTATACTCCCTGTGCTTCCTGTCTCATGATCTCCTTAAATTCATTAAATCTGAACTCCAAACAGCAGATTATCAAAAGATGTCCAGCAGCCTGGAAACACAAAGCGCTTGGATCTGATAAGAGGAGTCCATTGTTAGAGAATCTGATATTTTCCTGAAGCTGCTGAGTGGCTATTTGTTCTGTTTTGTGTCGGAGGTGTTTCTGGAGTAGGATCAAGCTCACCCGAGTTGAGGCTCTCCACCCTCAGGGGCAGACCTGACTGGGCGATGGCGATGAGCTTCAGAGCGATGTAGAACTGGCTCCGCCCAAAGTGACCCAGTCGAGTGGCTCCACACAGCTCTGTGATCTAAACCCACACACACAAGGGAAACAGTTAACAGTTGTATTCACTCGAAACCCTGATATTGGCACTTACTTAAAGAAGAGAGGGGAAAAGAGGTTGAATGGTGGTCACAAGACGCTGTAAAACTTCAAACACTGTGTAAAAGAAATCCCAAAATTTATTAAGGTTGATGCTGTTTGGAATCTTTGATTCACAAAAATAGCCAAAGAAGCTTTCAGGATTACTTAAAGAGGGGGTATTGTGCTTTCACATATTCCAAACACTGATATAAAGTAACGATGCTGGAGGAATCCCAGAATCTGTCTGTAACCTGCTCAAAACGGTTCGTTCTCAAAATATCACAAGCTATTCATGTGACTTGCTAAAATGACGAGGTCCCCACAGACTGGTACATAACGCACTGAAGAGATGGACCTTAAACACCAAGGTCCGCCCATAGCTCTACCTCTGACAGGCTTCTAAAAGGCTGACCAATCAGAGGGAAGGGGGTTTTGTGGAGCAGGTAGCTTTAAAGTAAAGGTGCAAGGATCATAATTTTCTGGCTGGTCACCGATCACTGATCTGCCGATACTGATTTGGGCCGATACCGATTTTTTATTCTTTATTTTTTTATAACTGACAGCATATACCTTCAATGTTCCAATCTTATTTTATTGAATATTATTGAACAATACCTGTGAAACCATACAATTTTTAATATTTCAATTAAACAACAAATAAAGTGTCCTGAGTTTTAAGTCTCAGAGCAAAAAGCAACAATAGCTAGCTGTCAGACCTTCCTGGAGATTTTTTTGATCAGTTTCATATGTAAGGATCGGCCAATCACTGATCCCCCAAAATTAAGGAAGCAGCTCAGATGAGTGATTCAGAAGAGGCTGAAACAAAGCTTTTCTAAAACACCACTATGAGAAAAAAAAAAGAGTTTTCTTGTTAGCTTTAAATCATGTAAAGCTAATATAGGGACAAAACAAATTCTAAAAAGGGTTAGGGGAAGATACCCCCTCTTTAATGTGGATTTGCTGCAACAAGAGAATGAAACAGTAAAATAATCTTAAGTCTCAGTGTCCTGTTTTGACCCAAATGTAAGAAAAGGTTTGATTTGTTAAAAATAATGTGACAACATGTGAAGTGTTGTATTTGGGAAACTTAACACAAGAAATTATTCAAAACAAAGATGGATACCTGGCTGGAATATTACTTGTGGCATGTAAGAAAGCCATAACAAGAAAATGGTACAAGGAGGACCCTCCCACTCTGAATAACTGGATGGGCATTGTGGAGAATTTTCATGACATGGAAATCTTTACACACAATTTGAGACTTCAACAATCTATTTGTCAAAAAAAAAAAAAAACTGAAAAAGTGGATGGACTTTCAAACCCACCTGAAAGACTGAGGAGAACTGACTATTTACAAGGAGGCTATATGAACTTTTGTTAACTGGCACCAAGTTGTTATTTAATATGTTTTTTTTTTGCTGTAACCTCATTAAAAAGTGAATAAAATATAAGAAAAAAATGTGACAAAGTGGGGTCCTCTTAAAATCAGGGTCTAACCATTTATACATGCTGATGGTTGTCTAGGGTAGCTACACGACCGCCAGATTTTTGTAAAACAAGTGACCTCACTGTGGCTGCGGCGATCTGTCAATCACAGCAGAGATGCAGTGACAGGAGATGAGCAAAGGAGGTGCAGTGGTTGTCGAGAGCAAAGTGGACCAAAGTTGGGCAAAATAACAGACAACTGAGGCAGAATTATGACGCTAATTTTTAAGGTAATTATGGCCAATGCAGCAGCAGACGTTAAACAACAGTTACAGTATGTGATGTCCGAAGGGGAATTAAAAATGTAAAGAAAAACTTATCATGGTCCCCAAAGCCGTCATTTCCAAGAGACTGACAGGGGGGCGTGAGAGTTTGTTATTGAGAAACGTAACAAAGGCAAACACCTTTCCAGAGCTGTCACTGAAATTACATTTGAAACACAGATCTTAGTAATTTTATTTAGAGTGAAAAGAGTATCCAAAAATTATGATTTAATGATTTTCTCAGAGCTTCAATCACAAATACTTTTTATAAACCAAGTAAAATTTGGTCATCACAGTCTTTTTCTGAAGATTGGTTTTGATTGGTTTTGAAAAAAGAGGGTCTTCTTGTAATCAGGGTTGTCCTATATTAGGGTCAATACGGTATAAGCATATCCACGTTGTGTGTCAGGAGCACAACCAGCTGTGCAGAAAACCTGTAATCAACCTTGTTTCACAATGGAAATTAAAAAATATGTGTTCACATATGTCCTGAAAAGTCACTTGAAGCACGATTAGTTGATAACACCGCGATGCTGTGAATTATCTTTACAGATCGCAGGTTAGCCTGAGATTCAACCCCGAGGTTGAAAGAGGTTAACTCAATTTCCTAAACTTTTGCCCAGGAAATGATCATCACATACAAGTGAAAAAGGTTGATAATTGCACTATTTGCAGTGTGGTTTGACCAAAACACACTCTTTTCAAAAAGTAAACTTTTAAATGTTAAATCACAAGAGAGTACAAGTTTAATTCAACTCTCTTTCACTGGAAGACATTCAATGTGTCAAACCCCTAATAATCCAGATTATCACATATTTCCTTTCAGTTTGTGAAGCCAGGCTGAGCTGGATTTGTGAGAAACTAGAGATTTTGGAAGCGAAACAGAATCAACAAAATGTTTTAAATGTGCTCAGTCACACACGGGGACGAAGGCATGTTTAAAACTAACGCAGTCAAACTTCACAACATTAGCATGACTCCTCAAGTGTGAGTCCTTCTGTATCAACAGCCCGCCACAGCTGACTGATCCCGCTCCTGCTGACAAAGGACTTCTTCTGAGTGTGTGTGTGTGTGTGTGTGTGTGTGTGTGTGTGTGTGTGTGTGTGTGTGGACACAAAGAAAAGCACCAGTCACTTTTCTCAGCCTGTTACAACACAACACTGTAGCTGCTGTATGCACAGGCCACTATCTCCACAGTGGAAGCAGGGGATGACAACAGAGCCTGATTCTCCCACCACAGTGCTCCCCTTGTTGACCTTGAGAAGGGTTCTGACTCACTAACTGCAAATATTAGCCCACAGTGAGACCTGGAGTCGCTAAAATATGGGCTGCTGGAGTTTGATTGGATATTCACAAGTCATAGTTAGCAGAGAGTCATGGTTTGGTGACTATTAGGGGTGCATGATAATTCACAATTTCATTATCTCAACGTGAGCATGTCCAACACACACAGTTAGCAGACACACACAGCTTCCTGCCTTGCTCGCTGTCAGCTTCCTTTTGATTAGTTTGAGTCTATAACATTGCAAAAGCAAGGTTAGTTATTTTGACAGCTGTGGAAGGAGATATAACCAGAAAAATATGGTGAGTGAGGACCTTTCTGTGAAAATAAGAAGAGCCCTTCAGCCGTTGGAAGTGTTTTGGATGGCTGTTACAAGCACAAGTACAAAACAAACATGCAGACTAGCATATTGACATAAGAACTGTATGTTTTTAAAGGGGACATATCATGCTTGTTTCTCCTTTTCACTATGTCAGACCTGGATGCCTGTAAACCATTTCTGCCCTCAGTACAAGTCATTTGGTTCCTTCATTGCCCCACAATAGCGTTCTCAATATCCTCATTTTAGGCCATTCTGAAGATCTCGTTGAAACGCTCTGTTTGGAGAATGACCTCCTGTAACCTCGCAACGTCACAGCCCTTTGTGCTCTGATTGGTCAGTTCTATCAGAGGGGCGGGGAGGGTAGAGCCAGGGGGCGATTTTTGCAGCATGGCAGTATTTACAAAATCGCCACATTGAATGGAGCAGACCGAGCGAGTTTGCTGTTTGCCAAAACTTCACTGTAAGGCACTGATAGCACTTTTGTATTTGACCCCGAGTCAGACCCGGACGGTTCTGCAGCTCAGGAGGAAGAAAATCCACCTGGACACAGATCATCTCAGGACGCTTCAGTGTGGTGAGTCAAACCGGTACTGTAACATGTATAGTTTATACGTTGATACTCGGCTCTTGGTGGGTGTATCCCTCGGTGGTGGTTGTGTGACTAACTGACATCACAGAGGAGGAGCTGCTTTATCAGATTACTCCAATAAAAAGAAAGGATCCTCGTGTCGTCACGAAGGTCGAAATCTCGAAGCCAAATGTCAATGACCTACTTTCAGAGGCATCAAATCTCGTTCTAGGATATCAGAAAAAATTCAATATCTCATTTTTTGAAAATTGAGGGGGTGAAAGGTCTTGTTTTCAACTTTATTATTTTATATGTAAGTATTAAATCATGGATCAGCATGATATGTCCCCTTTAAGTACAATCCTCACCACATCACGTACTTATTGGTGTCTAAATGTTAACATGTTATATTTTTGAGACACTCAGGATTACAACTTTTATAAATCACACTGTCTGATCAGACACTGTAACACTAGCTCTGCAATTCCACTGTGAAATCCCATAATGACAAAATTTAATAGAGTAAGAAGACAGGAAAGAGTGGGTAGTAATCTATGGCAAAGGTCTAACCAGAGCATAATTTGCTATTATGGACACTTGGCGCTGTTTCCTCTTAGAATGATAGATGAAAAAGAAGGGAATCGTGTTATACTAAATGTATAAGACGTTTTTTAAGGCTAGAGATTAAATTTAGAACCCATTCTCCCCAGCTAAAGCTAACATTAGCCAGAAGAAGGTGTGTCTCTTGCTGCGCAGCATAGCTAATCACCAAGGCTAACCATAGCTACCCAGGATGACAGGTCAGGGCAACTTTGTAACAACAAACAACACCGACCCCAGACTTCACGTCCAGCCTCGCAGCGTAAATTCATCACTTCAAGAACAGACACACGCTAATGCTACCTTACCTGTAGGACAACTTCGCTGGGTAGCTGGGCCGCCCGGAAAAGGTCAAGAACTCTCCCATTGGACGCGACTTTTTTGGTGTTGTCCGTGTCGCAGTAAACGAACAAATCCGAGTAATACTTCTGCTCGATATCAGTCAGCGTTAGACTTTCCATGGTAGCAGCAGTCGACCCTGAAAACCAGACTACTTGGCTGTTAATTAGCCCTTCCTAGCCAATGGCTGGGGCAGGATCCAAAAAATGGGCGAGACTTCAGGATCCCAACTTAGCTAGCTTCACTGCACCAGCTAACGGTGTAGTTAGCAGGAATAATATCCACAACGAGTTCTAACGTCTGCTCCCGCTGTGTGGAAAAAAACCCTAATGGTGTCAGATAACAATGACAGCTGGCCACCATTCAAATATTCCAACACGGGATGCTTTCATGCAGTTAATCACTTAGTTAACTTGTTGGGCCAGTCAAGCCAAGTGGCCAATAGCTAACGGCTAACAGCTACCTTGAATCAAAGTCAGCGGTAAGCTAACTACTGCGTCCCACTCCTCAGCCGGGACATCTGTCGCGTTATTCTCACGGAGTAACACTTCTCCTCCTTTAAATCTGTTAAAGGGTGGCGCTCCCGTGGTTAGCTGGAGACAAATTCCTCTGCTGGGCCGTTAGAAGTAAAGTTTCATGGTCTTTGGGTCTCTTCCTCTAGTAATCTTAGCCGCCATTCCTGCCACCAGTACCTAGGCAGTCAGAGTAAGGTTACTAGTTCCGGTGAGGTTTTTCAAATTAAAGTAACAACTACTTTTGACAACATCCTAAGCCAGGGGTCTTCAACCTGCGGCTCTGGAGCCTCATGCGGCTCTTTGACTCCTTTGCAGTGGCTCCTTGTAGCTTTGAAAAAATATTTAAAAATATAGGGCTTTTAATATCTTAATAATAACGACACAGACATTAAGTAAAATTATAATATATAATTTGGGCAAAAATTCATCACCTCTTGAAACAAAGCTTTTAATTTTTTTGTAGTTTTTAAAAAAATATATTTTTCTGGGTTTTTTTTATTTCAATTTTTTTTTGACATTTTTGCAAATCAAGAAAAAGAATTCCACATTTTTTAAAGATTTTGCAAATTTTTGAATTTTTTTTAATATAAATCCCTCTTTTTTTTGCAATTCTAGTAAGCTTTTACAATTTTTGGAAAGTAAGCAAAATTTTGAAATTGCACCATTTAGGTTTTTTTTTTTTTTTTTTTTTTTGCAAATTTATGACATTTCATCAATTTCTTTGAAATTTTGCACATTTTTTAAATTCACTTTTTGTTTTGCAAACTTTGATCTTTTTTCAATTTCCAAATTTTGCAAAATTTATAAAATCTATGACACTACAAATTTCTTTTTTTTCTTAAATAGGCAAATTTGTTAAAAAAATAAATTAAATAAATTAGATAAATTAATTAACAAAAATAAAACAACGAAGAAATCACATGTACAAATCTATAAACACTAAAACTTCTCGTTTAGATAATCATTCACCTGATAATACACTTTTTTTTTGTCTTAATGTGAAGATAAAGTAGATTTTGCAGCTCCCGAATGACTTTCATCCAGGTGAGCTGAGGAAAAACGGCTCTTTGAAAGTAAAGGTTGCAGACCCATGTCCTAAGCTAATAAAACATTTCCAGGAAATGCCTTTTCTCAAAGTGACCAAAAAGAGACTGTGTACATAAGACATAAAGCCAGAAGAAAACAGGATAAGTTGGGGCCAATTAATATCTTTTGCATCTCACCAGAGTGTCAGTTAAGTTCATCACTACACAAAGATGGCAATGAAAATAACCTCATAGAAAAAAAAAAACATTCCCCAAAATACTGTTTCAATCATGTACTTGCATCTCCTCTTTAAGAGAAAGGGAACCACAGGAATGAGAAATTGCTCAATAAATTGGTAACAGGGATAGAGGTGTCCCAGTCCGATATTGATATCAGATATCAGTCGGATATCAGCAAAAAAAAAAAAAGTATCGGTATCATATCGGAATGCATCTAAGATCTCTGATATAAGCAGTTTCTGTTACCCATTGCTTAATAATAAATGGGTCAGTTTTTCCTCATACCTACTGTTGCCGACTACTGTTCTTTGTTTGAATAATATCACTTAATCAAGCCTTTTCTAACATGACAGACATACTACACAATAAGTAATGAAAGTAAGCATGTTTAATGATGATGCCGTATTAGATTCATATCGGTATTCATATCGGCCAATACTCAATGCTGCAGTATCGTATCGGAAGTGAAAATGTAATAGATAGAATTATCATATTGCAATTGCCAGGCAATAATATACTATGATTTTTATACTTTCCGATGACTGAAAAAGCAAATCAAAGGTGAAAAATCTGCTTTAATCATCTTCACATTTATATAAAAATAGCAATTATATAAACTATGAACACTCATAGATATAATTGAAAGTATCCAGTAAACATTACATTCGCTTAAAAAGTTTAAAATAAAATTCTCGTTTTTCTTTTTTTTTTTTTGTTGTTTTGTTTTGTTTTGTTTTGTTATGAAGGCAGGTTTAACACATTTCCGGTATTGTTTATTAGTTTCCTTCAGTTAGCTTGATAACTCGAGACGTCACCGGGCTACGCTCCGAGTCAGCGCGAGCTTGCTTGGCCTGCAGGGACCCGGATGCGTGACTTCAAAATAAAAGTCAGCACTGAGAGCGACGGTTTACAGACGGGACAATTAACGCTGTTTAAAACAGACAACACACAAGGGAACGTCTTAAAACGATTCTCTTTTTCCTAGACGTGTAAGCTCATAATTTCCTTGCGGTATGAGTTTATTTCACTGTTTATCTTGCATAAAGTTACGTTCGAATTTTGTAGTGCACCACAAATTCCCAGAGGCCTATATAAAACATCAAGCTCAACACTTTTATAACCCCTTATCTTTTATGGCACCAAACACAAACTCCCTTTATCTGAATATCCAATTAAATACCCATTATTTCATTGTTTTATGTGGCTCTTCATTACATTAACGTTTTGTTTGTTTATTTTTGTTAAAATTTTCCTACCATAAGTACCTGGGGCACAACAGGTCACAAAACCCTTAGCTTATAGCTCCTGTGAGAAACTTAAACTTAAGCCCTAACATGCATCCCATACTCAGACTCTAAAAGAACAGCATGCTCAATAATTTTATGGACACTCCACTAAAAGGACTTAAAACATTTTTAATGTGCATTAAACAAACCTTAAGTAATTTATGGCATACATAAAGAAGTGTAGGTGTTTTTATTGAGGGCTCACATCAGCACCCAGGCATCCCTGGTCCTTGCCTTATATGGACCAGAAGTGGCCGTGAAGTACCACAGTCACGATGAAGTCAGATGAGCTTTAATGGTGCCTTCAGGCGTAATGGGACATTTGTTATGAATGAAAAAACTTCACTGTCCTTGCATTGAAATTTAATGTAAAGTCCCCGAATTTTACAGCAAAGTCTGATATCTGAATGAAAAAGTTATGAGTTTACACGCATGTACATATAACACACCATTAGAATTACAGCTAACAATTGGTTTTGACTGTGTGTGTGTTTTTAAAAGCTCAATATAGCATTATTGAGCTTTACTCATGCTTAGTTTTCTGGCACAGAAGAGTAAACAAGCCAGAAATTACAACTGTTTAGAAAACTAGATATAGGAAATTGCAGACCTACAATATAATATAATATATAATATATAATATAGATATTTTTAACCTATTATCTTTTGTTGATTTAATGTTTCCGATTTTATTTTTTATTTTTATTTTATTTTATTTTTTTGCTTTTATCTGGTGGTGGTTTTAGCTTTTTTCAATATTGTTTGATTCTCCTACGTTTTTTTTCCCCATCAAATCTCGTCCTCCCCACAATTCTCTTTTAATTCTCTTTAAAAAATTTTTTATTTTGAAAAGCACTGTAACTTTTTTGAAAAAAAAAAAAAAAGTTAAATAGTTTATCAATACACGACATTGAGTGATTTAATATGAATGTGCGTTAATAATACCGTTTACTATATATGAAGGGTCTTTTGTGTGGGTTTTTTTTTTTTTTTTTTTTTTTTTTCAAATTTCCTGAAACAGTGAAAAAGAGTCAATGAACTTACAAATCAAACCATGGCTCCCAAACAAGATAAAACTACACCCGTCTGCTTCTAGAGCCCTACATAGCCTGCATTTACAATTTCCGAGGAGTCAGTGAACGCAGCAGCATTCTCCACCGGTGCTGATTCATCAGAAAGTGGTCCATCATCTGATAAGACCCCAGAACGTTTGAACGGTAAGTAAGATGTTTTGATGTCATATTGAAACTGTGATTCCTCTTAGTTTGTAGAGCATGTTTGATCCACATGTTGAGCTCCGTGGAGCGGTCTGAAACTCCCCCTCCTCCCTCAGCAGATCACTTGTTCAACAGTAGAAGCTAAGGTTACCGGCGAGTCTGTGTCTGAATCTCAGCAGAATATCTTCATCGCTCCTGTGATGTGAAAAAAGTTGTCCCAACAGCGAATATCAAAGGGCGACTATTAAAGAGTCTATTTCACCTGAATGAATGAATTAAAACTTGATTTTTGTGCTAACTGATCGCTAGCTGGGCGTGCTAATGCCCATTTCCGCATTAACGGTATCCGCCTGTTCATGTTGAAGCTTGTTCATCTGAATGCTGCACAATCCCTGCCCGCTCACCGAAAGTATTAAATCGTATATTTCTGTAAATTAGATCCATGTAATTTGGCATAATTAAAAATCCGAAAACCGGGGACCAGGAAGCACCGTTTCATCGTGAGGCTCCGTTCACTGGTGTAGTAAAGGAGGACCTGCCCTCTGATAATCAATAATAATACTATACTGTATTAATAATATTGACTTTGCTCCACGATTCAATATTCTGTAAAATTTGCATGCAGCTTATCACAAAGAAGCACGTGGTTTTAATTTCATACATTTTTAAAAAATATTTCCAGACTTCAAGTTTTTGTGTACGGAAGCCCTAAGAGGACACATGCATCTGTGTGATTTAAAATATATATATATATATATTGTACATTATTTTATGTAACAATTTATTCACATACAAATGCAAAAATAATAAATCAAGACAGACACGAAAAGTGCGAAGAACAAAAAAATAAATCACTGTTTTTTTTTTTGTTTGTTTTTTTTTTTAAGGTAGCAATATAAACACCTGAAAAGAAATATTAAACCAATAAGCTCAACCTTCTTGTTTTACATCACTTATACAGAAACTTTAATTTAATTGAAAAAATATTTAACGACTGCCTCTGGGCCGATTAACGCCGACTTAAATGGCTATGGTTTTAGGGTGATCACAGAAGTAATGTAGTGTTTCAGCCTTAGGTCTACATAGAAACAGCGTTTTAGCCGACCTAAAACTGAAACTTTTGAAAACAGCCTCCAGAATGGGATTTTCCTGAAACACCACAACAACCAGTAATATGTAAACAATGAGCCAGAGTTTACAGCCAAAATGCTGACATTGCGCTTAGGATGGGTACCGTTCACATTTGAAACGATTTGGTACCAATACCCGGTACCTGGTGGCGGTACCAATTTTAGGTACTTATTTGTGTTTATCGGGTAAAAAATATCAATTTGTCTAGTAATAAAATGCCTTTTTTCAATTTAACATATTTATTCTTAAATATATAACCTTATGAAGGTGTGTTCATGTCCAGCGTGGACAATCGCCTACTCTTCCACTCCCTCACCTCACTGCGTTTTTTGCATTTTGGGGTGAAACGTTGTGTAAACAGGGCTTTTGTCGCATTGCTGTGCAACTCTTGGACATCTTGTTGTAGTTGTTGTCTTATAAACTTGGTGTATTTTTCTTCCCATGATTTCAGAACGGGGGATTCTTGGTTCATTTAGATCCATATCTCAATAAGTCCTTATAATTAGACTTCCTCTGACAGCAAGCCAGGTACAGTTATTTTCTCAAGATCCTGATTTTTTTTTCATCCCCTGATATCCTGGGAAACAAAGCTGTTTTTTTCCCCAAAACAATGGATTCATTCATTTCATAATCTAAGGATAACAATGCATGTTATAAAAGTCCAATTGTTCTGTAGATCCAGAAATTGAAATAATATGATGATAGTGTATTATGTCAGGGAGAAAGGCCAAGCTGACAGTTACCAGTTTGTCCTGAGATGATTTTCGAGAGAGGTCATCTGAGATAAGTTTTTGGGACCTGATTCGCAGGTCAACCTGAGAAGTAATTCCTGTTCGTGACGCCAAATATGTTGAAGATTTCCCAGATGCAAACACAGATATATGAATGATGAGAGGACAGAATCAACTTGGCAGCCTTTGTTGGCTTATTGGATGAGCTCACAACCCAGCTCTGATCAAGGGAAAATGTATGTACTTTGTGGCTCGAAAGTATGCTGCACTGATGGATAAACTTCAATAAATACATTTATGGGTTTATAACAGCATTTACTTGATCGACTGGCAACAGAACATGAAATTGCTAGAATTCTGAATGGAGTTTGGTGTCTCTTTCTTCCAGCAAATTGATGACATCAAAGATTACATCGTATATAATTTTTCTAACATGTTCGTCCCTTGTTTTCTCCTCCTTGTAGCAAAAATGAATGTTGAACATGAAGTGAAATTGCTGGTAAGGGAGATTCAGCGCCTCGGCACAAAAAGTGAGTTCATCTTACTGACTGTGCTTTGCTTTAGCTGTGATGCTAACAAACCATAAACACACTTTCATGTTGTTGATACAGTGTCTTCTTTTCTTGTCGTAGAGAATTAATTATGTATTTGTTGACCTAATAACTAAATACCGCTTCTTGTTACAGATGCTGACGGTCAAACCACTGTGAAGTTCGGGGTCTTGTTTAATGACGATGAGTGCGCCAACATCTTCGAGGCGCTGGTGGGAACCCTGAAGGCAGCCAAGAGGAAGAAGATCATCAGCTTCCAGGGCGAGCTGCTTCTCCAGGGCGTCCACGATAATGTCGACATCATCCTGCTCCAAGAATGAGGCGGGAAAGTTGGGACCACATGGGCTATTAACTGCTGTCGGGTTATTTTTCCAAACACTGAGCCTTCTGCAGTTTACGGGCTCATCACTGAGCTTCTGTTTCCTGTTCTCTTCTTTTATGTACCAGGCTTAGTATTCAACTATCATGACTAAATCAATCTGATCAATCTGCACATTTATGGACCAAGCTGGGTTTGATTTCACTCAAAGATATCTGAGATATCAAATACTCATGGGCTGGATAGCAGCTGTACTCAAAGTTTCAGACGACAAAGAGAGTTTTCTTCTCTCTTTCTCTCAGGCGTTGCTTTTTTTTTTTGTCAACCACAGGTCTGACATGCCATTTTGATATACTTTTAAGACTATAAACGCACAAATTAGGATTGTAATTCTTTGTTTAACACAGTTATGTGTGAGGTTTCTTGATTTTTTAGGATCCAAATGCCTTTCTTGATTGTATTGTGTCAGGAATTACAGACACACAGATACTGGCTAGATTCAACACATTCAGACTCGAGGCACTCAGACGTTTTTTAAAGCAGCGCTGGATAAATGTCGGTGCAGCTTTTTAAAACCGTCACCGCCCCGTTTAATGTTTACACAAGCTGTTAATACTACCTCTTGTGGACTTTGTATGAAACGTTTAAACACCTCTGCGTTTTGGAAGTCCTAAGAATAATTCCTTCACAGAAAACTCTGGAGACAAAGTGCATTTCAAGAAAGATTTTTGCAGCTTTTTGTACTTACCAAACTGCTGGAGTAGTTTTAGCCCATCTTTTTTACAAGTGGTCGATATTTCTCTGCTAAAAAAAAAACAAAACTCCAAATCTGTTTGCCTTTCGTAAGAAACAGTCGGTGAGCGGATGGCGAGTGTGTTCCTTGTGCAATTGATGTAATTCAGTGTTTGATTACAGGGTGATTGGTGCCAAATGCGTAAGATGAATTTGTAACGTTTCTCAGGACCAAATCTACCAAAATATGTCGAGTAACTGTCCTGTGACTTAAAATTAGATGTCTCACTTGTGACACAAGATGTGCATTTATAGTTTTATGAGTTTGATTTGTCCGTCTTTGTCTCGTACTGTAGGTTAAGTTATACTTGCAGATCAGGCGTGGTTGGTTTTTTAACATCTCAGCACACAATACGTGGGTGGTTGAAACATGATGTCAGTTTAGTTGGTTGAAAATTTTGCCTTTTGGGGCCACCATAGAGAGCTCAGAGTGGAGTTTGTATGGAAGGTGGAAGTGGCCAAAATTTAACAGAATCTGATGCTGGAGTATTTTGACATAAATACTTTAATTTGTTAGGAAACTCAAAACATGTCAACCTAAGAGTGTAAAGTTCAGTGATGGATTAGAGAAACTGTAACAAATAAAAATATGAAAAATAAAAATATTGAGAATTAAGTTGAAAAGTTTTGAGGTTAAAGTCGTAACGTTACGATATGTAAGATGTGATTGTACGAGGTTTAAGCCGTAATGTTACGAGAACAAATTGTAATGTTACACCATTATTTTCTCATAAAATTGTGACCTCAATCTGTAAATTACAACTTCTATCATGTACATAATGACCCAGCTGTCCTAGCACCAGGGCCTCAATCAAGCAAGATTAGCGCTTCAATATATATATTTTTTTTTTGTTAGTTTTTTTAAAGGGACAGCTCTCTTTGAAATTATCAGCCAAAAAAAAGATTTTGAAAAAAAACAAAGAACAAAATCAGCAAAGTTTTTCTCCAGGGTTAGAGAAAATTAGAAAGAACTAAATGTTATTTTTTGAATCGATTTTGTTTTCTGTACTTTTGATGTTTATCAGACTTTAATGTTCTTTCCCTTTTCATTACATATCTATTGTTAAACCATCCACACGGCACAACATCAACCGTTTATCACCACGTCTTTTCTGCAAGTTCTGTACGACCAGTTTTACACTCACTGCTGTTTTGTCGACCTAGCTTAAACCGATCGATCCATGTGTGTTTCTTTTTTCAGCTTGACTTGAATTATGTTTGTTTTCTTTATCACAAGGGAGAGCTTTTACTCACTTTGTGCTCTGAAGAGTTAAGATAGCTTAAAAGTTTGTTAAAATCAAGGAAGCCAAATCAGGAATACACCTGAATAAAAGGAAATTCAAGAAGTCTAAAAGTTGTGGTATCAGAGAGGAAAGCGTTGAGCGAAGAAGGAAACACGCTGCTCATCACTGTTAACGTTTTATCCTGCTGTTGTTGTTGTTGCTCTGGAGCCGGTCTCAGTTTTTCTTCAAGAACACAAATGTAAACAAGTCAACATCTAGCAAGAGGAGAAAGTTATGATCAGAGCAGTGCCAATACCTCCAATGGTTCGCCTGCATGATGTGTTCAAGTGCGTCATTACTGTCTTTTGTTTTGGCAATAAAACAAAACAGAGGTTTCTGTTGTTCTCTGAGAAATAAAACCTTTACACTTGAAGCCTTCAACCTGCTCCGCTGTGTGATTTTTCAAGGTGAAATATTCTACATTTATCGCAAAACAAAATTCATGATATAATCTGACAACATACTACTGACATTTTGACATCGAACACTGCTCTGTTTCAGTATTTTTCTGTTTCTGTCAGATATTATTATGTCATTATCTCGAGATAAAGCTTTTTTGTTGCAATGATAATAGTTTCTGGTAATCTGAAGAACACAACAGGCTGGAAACTGTGACAGGAATGCAACATGTTTTGCTGCCTCTGCTCTTGCTAGTGAAGGAGGTAAAGCTTATTGTACGGTGGCCCTGAAGTGCAAAACATGTATTAAAGAAAGAAAAAGAAAAACATCCTCATACTACAAAAAAAATTAAAACACACAAGAGAAAATGGAAAGTGTAAGTTCCTCTGATTAATCAAGATAATCACATTTCCTTTCTGTGATTAATCATGATAAACCACACATTACTTTGGGCTTAATAAAGTATGTAGACAGAACCTATCTATTAAAATACTGAAATAAATTTTAATTTTGTTCAGAGTTGTGCTGTCAAATGATTAAAGTATTAAATCAGATTAATCTCAGGGTTGTTGTGGGTATTAATCATGTTTCATTTTGCATGAGCAAAAAAAGAGGAAATATATTTGCACTTAATGTTTAAAAGTTCATGTTAAAAAAACTTCATGCCTCTCAATGGAGAAATTAATGGGTCTTAGGTTTATCGCAATCCACATTGTAATTGAGTCAATTTGTCCGAGGTAGACTTACTGAAACCCTGAAGCAGAAAAGAAAATTTCTTCCTGCAGAGTGTGTAGAATACTTTTGGTTTCTTTCTTTCTTTCTTTCTTTCTTTCTTTCTTTCTTTCTTTCTTTCTTTCTTTCTTTCTTTCTTTCTTTCTTTATTGTTTGTACTCAAATCTACTTGGAAAAACTGCCCAAAATTTGTTGCCAGCAACATTTCAGGGATTTAGAGTCATTCTGCACAGCAGATGTGTTGACGGTGTAATGAAAGGATTAATCTGATTAATGCTTTAATTTTGACAGCCCTAAATGTGTCACATACACGCAATATCTCCTTTGAATTAAATGCACAGACAGGTACATTCATTCGGTAGGCAGTGATCCTTGTTAGAGCAAGAATGTACCTTTGCTGAATTTACTTATTGTGTTTGCGTTTTCTATCTTGAGAGAATAGCTATAATTGGCGTATTATTGCTGTAAATTATAGTAAACAACATATAAACATGGCTGCCAAAAGCCCCTCTACTCAGGAACAGCAGTTGGCGCAATTTAGGTTAAATATGTTGGCAGCGGTTACAGTTTTTGTCAGTCGCTTTGGTACATTTAACATTATGACATGACTGTTTCAAAAAGTTAATTTAAGATGCTATATTACCTATAAATAATGGAATATAAGTACTTCGAAGGATATCACGAGGTGAGTATTGCCACATTTTGTGATAATGCCTCTATATGTAATACAGTTTCATTTACAGTTTCATTTAGCAGACACTTTTGTTCAAAGTGACGTGCAACACAAGCAAGAATTTACACAGAAGGAAAAACCTAGTTAGTGCAACAACAGTGCTTCAAGTTATTGAGCTGCAGGTGCTGACATAAATAATGTAATAATGTAATAAATTTTCACTTCATTATGTAATAAATATAATTTGTAATATGTCCCATTTTGTAATAAAATTCTTGAACACAATATGTAATGAACTTTGCCATATTAATGCAATAAGTTCTTACATGTTCCAGCATGTAATATGTACAAACTTATTACATAATGCTGAAAAGTTTATTAAATATTACGTCCAAGGATTTTATTACAAAATGTGGCAGATTATTACAAAATGCAGCATTATTACATAATGAAGTGAAAATTTGACACCCTTATGAAGCTGTATTATCGAAGATTAAATTGAAACAACTTTCACTACTTTTCTGTGACTGTTGGGATAACTAACCTATTTTGATTTCTGCTGTGACTGTACTGCTTTTGTCACATTTGTTATGTAGCTTTTGTATTTGTATTTTTGCTCTGGCAGTCATGGTTTTCCTCTTACATTTGTGTTGTGGCTTTTCTATTCATGTTAGATAGATAGATAGATAGATAGATAGATAGATAGATAGATAGATAGATAGATAGATAGATAGATAGATAGATAGATAAGTACTTTATCAATCCCAAAGGAAAATTCAATTATTCAGCTGCTCAGCTGTGTTGTAGCTTTTGCAAATTGTCTGGCATCCACTGGCCACCGTACAAGACTGACCAGAGAGCAATTTACCAATCCAGACGGGTTTGGGAAAAAAAAGTAAATTGTGGAATTGTGTGGAAAGATGCTTGACATATCATGCTTGTTCAACTTGTTTGCATGTAAAGACTTATGCCTCAAACTCAAGACTAAATGACAAATTGATATTTGCATCAATGTCACAAAGAATTTGCAATTTGTTGAAAAACTGCTTTTTTGATGCTTTGGCGACACAATGATGTGAAGACTGAACAAGTAGTTTTACGAATTTCAATCCTGCTCCGATAAATGGACCAAAGCCAGTGAGAAAAACTGTATCTGAAGCAACAGAACCCGAGATTTCCCACAGGGCTGGAACGCAGCACAGCACCGTTGACGGGCAACGCGGGGGGCGGGGTCCCGTGACGTCAGGGGGTGGAAGAAAACAGCGGAGCAGGAATCAAAACAAGAGACGGACACGCCTTCGTTCTTAAAGGTTATAGCAGCTTATTCCTTATAGCTGCTGCTGTCAGAGCTGCACAAAAACCCGCCTACCGTCCACGAGGAGCCCCCGAAACAACAACACAAAGAGAAACACTGCAAAACACTGCAGGAATGGAGTCCACAGAAATGTCAGACGGCGGTGACAGCAGCCGTTGATAGAGGTCGAAATTAACACTTGACAGCCGAATCGTGTAAAATGCCCAACCAGAAGAGCAACAAGGGAAAGAAAAGCAAACGCACTAACAGTAGCGGAGATGAGCAGGAAAATGGAGCCTGTGCGGCCCCAACAGGAGGCGCGGCCGCGGCGGCTGCACCCAGAAACGAGCGCTCCAGCGGTAAGAGAGGAAACGGACGCAGATGTAGAAGTTTGGTGATGCTTTCTTCCTGTCAGGGGAAGCCCTGTCTTGTCTGTGTAGCTGTGTAGCTGTGACATGCATGCACTACGACGATGCCAATGTCTCTGACCCTCACTTTCACTTCTTTCCGCGCCTTTCCAAAGTTACACTGAAAAATGCACCAATTAAACGATTCCCTGGATATCGCACGCTACGTTGCTCGATCACGACTTGAGGCCTTGCATGAATTGAGTGGGTATTGTAGTCGTGGAAATGTGATCCAGCAAGTAGTCAGTGTGTAACTGCACTGCACCTTCGGCTTGTTTTCATGTCTTTGCGCTGGCTCTCAGAGGCCAGTTGCGTGTTGTTTTGGTGCAAAACCCTTGTAAGGAGCACAGAAGTTGAAATATTACTGAAACAAGTGTTGCTTGGTGTTTTAAATGAAAGCAGAACTAAAGAGTGGTTGTTGTATGCTCGGAAAAATAGATCAGTCCTGTTCCTACATGTCTCACTAGGAGCCGATTAGCAACAGATCCTTAAATTGTCAGATTTATGAATGGGTTTTGGCCTGTGATGCTCTTCTTACAATAAAGGCTCACCAGCTTTGAAAGTAGTATCCCTCGTTGTCAAATGTAGCCTGAGGGAGTCCTTACGAAACAATGCAGCACTTGTTTGAATGTTTTCACATCCAAGTATGTGAACACTGTGTTGCATACACTGTGTTTGTATGCAGGCCTCAGCTGTCTGCCTGACGCGCACCTTAAAGTCCACACAGTTTGTCGGTTGTGGCCTTCCTCTAAGAGTAGTACTGACACCTCACCACTTGTCTGCGCACTCAAGTTCAACTTCATTCAGAGCAGACAGTCACAGTGGCTTGTGGAAAGTCACCCTGCTCATGCATGCTCTCACATCTTCATACAGTTTAAAACACTCTGAGGATGAATGTTCAAGGATAGAGGATTTTCCACTAGAGCAAGGTTAATGGCATTCTCTAAATCTTTAAAAGATGAAACTAAATCATGCATCAGCAGCTGTTTCAGGGCCTGTAATAAAGCATGCGCTCATTGGTAAGCTGCACAGGACTTCTGCATGAATATTTCTGCTGACATGTCTGTCCTCATTTCGCTCTCCCTTTTCTCCCGCCTTTGCAGTTTTCACACCAGGCAAAAAAAAATCACTACTTTTGAATATTGTCACTAACATCCTGAGGCAAAAGGCTCAAAACTAACTTATTGACCAAGTTCTCCCAACATATAGATCTTTATATTTGTTGACAGACTTCATTTTCGATGCTGACGAGGCAGCCTGCAGCGTCCAAAGATTGTTTGTTTTTCTTCTTTTTTAATTTTAAATGGATCTTTTGAGACTTAACTGTTTGCTTAAATTGCCTCAACAGCTGTTGGCCCCAACTCTCTAAATCTCAAGCATAAGCCAATGTATTATTCTATTCTTGGAGTTAATTTAAGATTTATTCAAAACATGTTGCACAGTAGGAGGCATTTTGCAGGATGCTATTCCTAATTTTTGGAGACGGTAAGATCACATATTATCAAGAAGTCACCAAAAAGGTCTAATCTATGCATTAAAGGGATAAATTAATCCTTTTATTGTGGAGAAGGTCGATGGAAAGCTTCAGTTGTAAGCCAGAATTTAAAGATACCAGAGCAAACGTGGTCGGCTAACCTTTGTTATCTCAGCCGTTACAGATGAATTAATGAAGCTAAGCTACAGAAGCTAATGCTAATTAGAGCCCTTTATAGACTAGTGATGCACCGATATGAAAACTTTGGCCGATACAGATACCTGATGTCAATATTGCTGTTAAATGCCCGTTAACTGATATTTACGGATATCAATATTGATTTTTTTAAAAAAACAAAACATGGTAGTTCAGAGAGAAAGAGCAACAGAATCATGAGAAGAGACGACCATAAGAGGATCAAAAGATGGAGCACCCGAGATGAGCGCGATCAAATCAGAAAAGAACGTTTTGTCTGTTTTTAGGTTCAAAAACAGGAAGAGAGACATAAAAAAGAGAGTCCACTCTTCTTAGGTAGTCTTCTTAGGTCCTGAAAGATCGTTAAAGATGCTCTGAAAATGCCGGCAGCTATTGAGTAAATATTGCCCACTTTTACACACCGATATGTAAAAAAAAATGACCAACATTGGCTGATACCGATATTGATACCGATATATCATATGTCATATAGCATACCGATATATCGTGCATCCCTACTTTAGACAGCAGCTAACGATGATGTGCGATCACCAAAAGTATAAAAACTAGAACAAAACCCCCAACAAAGTGACTTGATGAACAATGTAGCTAGGAGCTAACCTTGGGCTAACTTTAGCTAAAGTTAGAGAAGTCAGAGATAACTTAATACTTCTTTCCTACTTCACAACCTCATTCGAAACACACTTTTCTCAGTTGAGATGTGGTTAAGGAAAGGGTTCAAAAATGCACCCTGTCTCCCAGCCTCTCAGGATACCTAGTGTTGAAGTGCCATGTACCCCATGAAAACTTTTCAACCATTTTAAAACTTAAAAATTAAACTTAAAAAACAAAACAAAAGCTGACTTTCTGCAATATATTTCAATAAAAAAAATGCCATAAAAAATGTCAGTGTGAATGGAAATGGAAATGGCTGTACGCACTGTGATTAGCTCATTGTGTTTGAGGGCGGGACTTAGCCATAGATCAGTTACTGGCATCCAGTGTCTTTTATCAGAAATGAATGGACATCATCTGAAGTGAAGCCAGGCACGGTTGCTTCTGCGAAGTCTGGCAGCATTATCTCGCTTATATCATGGTCACTTACGAAAGAAATTAATATAAAATTAATTATCAATGTGTTAATATTGTTTTTTTTTTATATCGTTAACATTATACTTTTTCCCACAAGCAGCGGCTGAGTGGACTTTGTAATACCTCTGATTGTGACGCGTTGCCAAGGTAACCGTCTCTGGCCACCAATTGATCGGGGCATGTCTGGTTTTATTGCAAGAAAGGTTGTCTACCATTCACTCTAGTTATTAAACTTGTATCAAGCAAGTAAGTCTATCCTACATTGTTTTGTTGCCATGGTTACCAACTAGTCCGCACAATAATTTGGATAAATCAGGCTATTAGACCCAAACATTTTTATAGGTGTCTTACAACAGTTTTTAATGGACACCCTACAGCCAATCAGAATCAAGCATTCAGTTAAAGTTATTTGTAGTGATCTCCTAAAGATGCTCTCACTGGCTCTGCTCCTGGTGTCTGGATTGCAGGACAGGATGTTACTCCACTTTTCCCTTCCAAAGATGGTTGGGGTCTGGTAGCTCTTCAGTGGTCTCTCACATTTAATCCTGCCAGCTGTCATTATTTCCTTGTTCATACAACCAGCTCAATACAGAACGCGTTGATGTCTTTGCCACAGTGTCAACAGGCAGAGGTGAATTATGCCACTTTGACTGGTCAGAATGAAGTATTTACAAAGCGTGTTGATAATAAACAATTTGTTTGTGAGTGTTCATGGCCCAACTGTGATTATCGGCTGCATGGATGCAGACAGTGCAGAGAGTATTTTAAACTCAGGAGTCTGGGAGTGCTCCAACAACATTTCTAAATCCTGCATCATGCATAAATCATTCCCTCCCAGGTTTGTCTACCACACTATGGCAGTTTAACAAGGAGCCTTTTCACCTATACTTGTTGATATCCGAGCTGTGTTTGAATCAGGTTGATAGCATGCAAAGATGAATTCAAGCTGAACGTTGAACCAGTTAATCCACTGCAGTGATTCATACATCTAAAAATGCATAGACGAGTGCGTTTTCCAACTTCTGTTTGCTGAATTTAAAGAGACATAAGGGGGAGAAATTGCTGACAGTGTGCCGGAAAAGGAAAGAGGAAACAATACCCCCCTGACACACACACACACACACACACACACCCACAGCGTATCATCATGAGCTTCTTCTGGTACAGACTGTGGGCCCACATTCGCTTGATTCACATCCAGACTTGGCATTTGGCAGGGTTTGAATAGAGCCGCTCTCAAGCTTCAATGGCCCGGTTGAATTTCATAAATCAATGGCAGCAAGGACACTGAAACGTCTCTCTGAACATTTTCGTCTCAAGCTGTAGGCTTTAGGATTTTGTTTATATTTAAACCAGCGCTTTGTGGAGCTATAGAGTTGAAAAGGTGTTTGTGAATTTGATGATAGAGCTGTGAAGATCGATGAATTTACCAACAAATACTTATTACTACTATACTATGCTTTCTAAGTATTTCAACAGTAGCTTCTCTCAGAATGACGGCCCAAATCCACCAGATGCGTCTCCGGTCCGGCCCCCCTCTGTTGCCTGTAGACTGCGTACATCAACTCACACTGGCTGTGTCAAACAATGTTACCGTCACTGCTCACATACTTCTGTGCGTCCTTTACGTTGGCATTGCTGTTAACCAATACATCCACCAGGGGGCAGCCCAGAGTCAAAAGTTTACGACAACAACAAACTCAAAAACAAACATGGCGACTGCTGAGGAGGTATTGCTGATGTATCTCTTGCATAATAGACCAAAATGGAGGCAGCGTTGTTGGAGGTGGTGGTCGTTGAGACTGTTATATGCATCGCAAACGATCCGCCATTGTTATTTCTTCTTTGTGTCTCATTAATGCTACGTATCGGGTTGTAACAGCAACACTGCCCCCCATAGTTTCCATTGGTACTGCTCCTTTTCGCCGGTATCTGTAAGTTTTATGAAAACATGCAGAAATATGGATGAAATTAACCCAGAGCACAGACAAAAGGCAACGTCCGTATCTGGATCCGTATGTAACGTTGAGCATTAACGTAGCTTAAGGCATTCCCCGACCCATCAATGAGCCTCTCTTTATACTTGTTTGGGCTGTGAAACCTCAGACCATGTCGGTTTGTCATTGTCAAGTTGAATATGCCCTTATTTTGACACTGTTTATTTTATTTTGAAAGTCACTTGGCCCTTTTATACATGGTTTCCATGCACAACTTCCTGTCCTGCTTGATCTGCTTTTTGTTAAATTGACCTGTTGCAGCTCTGGCATCTGGCAAGAAACAGGGTTGTTGCGTATGTGCTGCAACCTGCTAAAGCAGGGAAATAGCCGGACCACAATGTAACAGTGGATCCAGTCTAAGTGACACATTGACCTAAATAGTGTATCTGTTAGGGCTGGAATGATATGCTACTCTCATTTTTGGGGTGGTGATTCAATTCAAATTGCGATTGTCCAATATTTTGAATTTTTGAGATTTTTTATTTGCTTTTTTTAACACCAGACCATGGGGAAAAAGTTAAATGATGCTGATATTGTCTACAGACTATTTCAGGAGTTATGTTTTTCCCATAAAATGCACATCACGTGAGTCAGAGAGAAACATTTCACCCTCTGCTGGAGAAAAGTGGTAACATCTTTCCAACCCAGTTTATAAACAAAGACTGAGATGAAGAATTTGAATTTGTACAAAAAAATCCTGAAATGTCGTTTTTTCGATTTTTTCTCCCACCCCTACTATCCGCCGTGACAGAGCGGAGCCGGACCGGAGACGCATTTGGTGTATTTGAGCCATAAGCTGGACACCACATAATTCCTTGATTGAAGCTCTTTTGAGGGACTCTTAGTTTTTGATGTTTTTGGTGCCCCCTAAGGACAAAACTAGGCATTGAAAATAACCATACAGAAAAATTGCAGGTCAAATGTGTTGCTTTTGAATAGTGATGGGTACTGAATGATGTACCTTTGTAGGTAAAGGTCGAATCCCATCTGTGGTACTGATTACCTTTAGTGGCTAAAGTCCTTTGTTGTCTCTACCATCTGATAGTGGGTGAACACTCTGACCTGTGTTGAGTTGAATAAAATAAAAAAATCGAAAGCTGTATGTAACGTCAAATTAAAAAGAAAACTTCCAGTAAGCTTTTAGACAAGAGATATAAAAACAATACCTTCAGACACCTTTGTATTAATTAAATTAAACCTTTAACACCTGCGGCTACCCTTAGCTTGCATCCCACGATGCTGCAATGACCTCTAGTGGCTAGGTACAAAATAAAGACAACAATAAAAGGTAACACATGGGTCTTACAGAACCAATTCACGTAAAATTAAACGGTACCGAGTTTGGGAACCTGAAAGCATCCTTGTGACTGTGAGGGAGTGGAAGAGTAGGCGATTTTCCATGCTGGACATGAACGCAGCATTGCGAGTTTACATTGAGAAATATGTTAAATTGAAAAACTTTGAGGTTTTATTGAACAAATTAATATTTATTACCACATTAACACACACGAGTACCAATACTGAGGCATTGGTAGCAAATGTGAAAGGTATTCCCTACTTTGGAAGGCTACAAAGAGGCGTTTAAGACTTCTGACAGGAGGTTTGATCTGAAAAATTAATGACAGGAAGTAAATCATGAAGACTGTTAAACTTGAGCTTTCATTTCAGACTAACTCGTCTCCCTCCCTGTGTTTACTCACCCAGAGGTCCAGTGTGCGACGCCTCTCGGCTGCAGCCTGGGATGCCCCATCGACCTGGAGAAGGACGACTACCAGCGGGTGCTCTGCAATAACGAGCTCTGCCCGTACGGCAACTGGATGCACCTGCAGTGTTTCTACGAGTGGGAGAGCTCCATCCTGGTCCAGTTCAACTGCATCGGCCGCGCTCGCTCCTGGAACGAGAAGCAGTGCCGGCAGAACATGTGGACCAAGAAGGGCTACGACCTGGCCTTCAGGTTCTGCTCTTGCCGCTGCGGCCAGGGCCACTTGAAGAAAGACACTGACTGGTACCAGGTGAAACGCATGCAGGACGAGCGTAAGAAAAAGCCATCGGAGAGGAGCACGGGGAGGAACGGCTCCAGTGGAGGAGCTGTGGGGGGAGTGGATGGGGTTCCTGAGGAGCCCAAGAAAAGTAAGATCCCAGGAGGAGCAGTTGGAGGAGGTAAACTCCCCCTCAGAGCCTCAAGTCAGGAAATGCCTCGAAGACAATCAGTGGATCGCCAGAACTCCACAGAGAGAGGAGCAGCAGGAGGAGCTTTCAGCCTGGGGCCTCCTCTGAAGTCTCCCTGTGACTCTCCAGGACAGTCTCCTCCAGCTGGTTTCCCTTTCTCCCCCACCGCTCCCCTCGGACCAGGAGGTGCAGGAGCAGGATTACGGGGTTCCCGTCCTCTAGGAGAGTTCCTCAAATCAGCCGTCCACATGGACCCGCAGAGGAAGCACCTCCTGATAGGGGGAGCTCTCGGACGGGGAGGCGGCTGCTCGATGGGGGCCTCAGGAGGTGGAGCCCACCTGGACCCCGGGTCTGTCCTTCCTCTGCCGCTGTCCTTCGCCCTCCCGCTCCACCACCGCATCACATCTGGGAGTGTGGCTGACGGGACCCACTCCCACCCGGTGCAGTTCCTGAGGAGGCTGGACCTCTCGGAGCTCCTCACCCACATCCCCCGACACAAACTCAACACGTACCACGTCCGCATGGAGGACGACGCACAGGCGGGACAGGGCGAGGAGCTGCGCAGGTACGACGCAGAACTTTTAGGTTATACTTAAAAAAGACGAGTCTGAGTCTTTGTTTTTAAACAGTTTTTAGTCTATGAAAGGGAGATGGTGAGCCTCTCTTGAACATTTTGCTGTGGTAAATATTATTTTGACCATAAAGATTTTTTTTTTTTAAGTATAAATGAAAAAATAAAGTAGTTGTGGTTGTTTTGTTTTAAACCTGTCGTCCACTCTCTGATCCCGTCCTTCGTCTCTCTTCAGGTTCATCCTCTCGGCCCTCAGTGCGAGTCAGAGGAACGTGGTGAACTGCGCGCTGTGCCACAGAACGCTGCCCGTGTTTGAGCAGTTTCCTCTGGTGGACGGGACCTTGTTCCTCAGCCCTTCACGCCACGACGAGATCGAGTATGACGTCCCCTGTCACCTTCAAGGTCAGACTCAGATCATAGCCAGTGTATCAAATCAATGAAGCTCAAAACAGTGCTCACATTCTGTAAATTTACTCATTTCCAAAAGTTTATGAGAGAATTGATAAGAGGTCAAAGCTAAAGCTGGACAGAAAAAAAAACAGAGACTGTAAAAAGATGGACCAAACTGCAGCTCCTAAGAAGTGAATTTAAGACACTTGGAGCTCCCCCTGCTGGCTGAGTGTCATATAGGTCAAAGTTTGCCTCCTTCGTGTAATCAGGTAGGACATGCGTCAAAATACAAATTTTCAAAAATCAGGCATTAAAGTTGAGAAATTTAAGAAAGACCCATAAAAGGTTTGAGCCAACTATTTTACATTTTAGTAATATTACTTAATAGGAGCCACATTCACCTTACAAGACAAAAAAAAATTACCTTTTTTAAGATATTACAAGAAAAAATGACGTTTGATTTGTTTAAAATATCTCCTAAATGTCTTTAAAAATTCTTGGCAAGTTTCGAGAAATAAGAATAATGTCTCAATATCAGAAATCAAAAGGTTTAATTTTTTTCTTCCCCATTGTGAGACCTTTGATTTCCTCTTTAACTGCAATACTGGATTGATTTTTGTCTTTTAATGTCTTAAAGGGGACATATCATGCTGACCCCTGATTTGATACTTACATATAATATAATAAATTTGAAAACAAGACCTTTCACCCCCTGAATTTTCAAAAAATGAGATATTGTATTTTTTCTGATATCCTAGAACGAGATTTGATGCCTCTGAAAATAGGTCATTGCCATTTGGCAGCGAGATTTCGACCTTCGTGACGACACGAGGATCCTTTCTTTTTATTGGAGTAATCTGATAAAGCAGCTCCTCCTCTGTGATGTCAGTTAGTCACACAACCGCCACCGAGGGATACACCCACCAAGAACCGAGTATAAATACAGCTCCCTACTAGCTCTAGCTAACTTGATTGAGTGCTAACATAGTGAGGAACTGCCGGTAGAGGCGATCTTTAGACGACACTTTCAGCATGATGGATAAAACAGACAGAGAAAAGTGAAGGAGCAGGATGGAGCCCTGTTATAGAAATAGTTTATTGGTGAAGTCTGCCTATATTTACACGTATAAACTATACATGTTACAGTACCGCTTTGACTCACGACACTGAAGCGTCCTGAGATGATCTGTGTCGAGGTGGATTTTCTTCCTCCTGAGCTGCAGAACCGTCCGGGTCTGACTCGGGGTCCAAAACAAAAGGACGTATCCTACACTCTGCCATTTCATTAGTGCTATCAATGCCTTACGGTGAAGTTTTGGCAAACAGCAAACTCGCTCGGTCTGCCCCATCTAATGTGGCGATTTTGTAAATACTGCCATGCTGCAAAAACCGCCCCCTGGCTCTACCCCCTCCGCCCCTCTGATAGAACTGACCAATCAGAGCACAAAGGGCTGTGACGTTGCGAGGTTACTGGAGGTCATTCAAAATGACCGGTGAATGATCAGGTGAATGTGGCTCATATTAGTCTAATAAAACATCTTTTTAACTAAAAATAAGACATTAACACTTGTCTCGGTTTCTGTATTTGTAGGGTAATGATAGTTCAGAGCTGTCTGTATGACAGCTGAACTCCAGTGAATGAGCCCTCGATGATAAAAAGAGAAAAAAAACTGACTTCATGAATTAAAACCATTCGCGTGTTGTTTTGCTTAATTAAACTTTGACTCTTACTCTGAAATATCCAAACCTCGTCTGCTTTGCTTTCTGTGAAACGAGTTACAACTCAAACACAGATCCGTCCGTAAGCCCGGTCCACACTGTGTACAGAGACATGAAAGGTTTTCCGCTGGATCCAGCTCCGTCCAACATGAATGTGAATTAGCACGGCGCCTTCTTTGATGTTGTGGCCTACAAGCTTTGATATTCATGGTCTTTGATATGCATCAGTATAAGGGGATAAGTTATTCAGTTTTTCATGCTTTTGTGGCTGCCAGGGTATAAATGTTGGAGGAAGAGGGAAACGGTTCATGAATGGAGCTCATCACTGAACAGGGAGATTAGTCTTGGGGCTTGAATTAGTGTTATGAGGACAGAAAGGTACATATTTTGTGAGCAAATGACAGAAAAACTTTACAAAAACCCCAAACAAATACTTTTATCATGAGCTGCTTCTGAATTAAGTCTTGTTTGACTGGAACGTTGACATTAAATTTCCATTTTTTAAGCTCTATTTATGCAGCAAACTTTCCATCACAATCTTAGTTTGATAAGTTGCAACAGTCTTCTATGCAGGGCTTTTTTTGCACGCTTGCACAAGCAGTATATCTTACATCTATGTCAACACAAATCCCATCTGTTGTGTCTGGGTTTAAAATGCGCAGATATGCAAATATAGAAATGTTAATCTTATTTAAAAATCTGACAAGACCAGATAGAGAAGCATTTACCTTCTAAGAGAGGCTGCAAGACAACAACGAAGGACATTCAGCAAGACTGACACCATAGAAGCAGAAAATAGGCGGACATCTTTATGTACAGTTAGCCTGTTATGCTAACAGGCTAACTGTGGGGGATATTCATCCTGAGCTGGTTTTGATCGGGTTTTATTGCTCCACAGATGGATTTGTTGGCAGTTGAAAGGAGACAAGAGCTAGTAGCAAAGCTGCTGTATTTCTCCTTGCAGGAAACAGACTTCTCTGAACCAAAGCTTGATTGCACTTTATAACAAAGAGCTACATGAAAATCACGAAAAGGAAGAACTGCCTGATGTCTTACTGTGTCTAAGTTTTCTTCTTCGTTAGATTAATTAGCGGGGTACACTGTGTTGCGCTGCTTTGCCGTCACGCTATCACGTAACTGACGCAGCTATCGGCATCCAGCTTACACAACAACCCACCACAAGGGGGCACGGTTGGTTGTGGAAACACAAACGCTGCGTTTCCACCAAGCAGTCCTGGTCGGTTCAGTACGGTTTGGGACGGTTAAGTCTGATCCCGTTAGCGTTTCCACAGCAAACTGTGCCCTCTCGTGGTAGGCGGGGTGTAAGCCGGATGCTGGAAGCCACAGCTGGTAAACAATAGCGTGACGCCGTAGCAGCTTACCCCGCTATTAAATCCAACAAAGAAGAAAATGCGACACAGTAAACAAAGAGCACGGATGGAAGACAAGCAGCATTTCGTCCTCTCTGTGATTTTCATGTAACTCTCTGTTACAAAGAACAATCAAGCTTTGTTTCAGAGAAGTCTGTGTGCCGCCAGGAGAAATGCAGCCACTGTCGGGATAAGTGACCATTCTTTTGACCAATCAACAGTCTGCAGTGTGTTGCTCCACCTCCCGAGAGCGGATCGGTTCAGTCTGGCACCCATGCTGTCCCCCAAAAAAGTGGGACAGCTTGTCTCGGTTTTTAGGGATCCGTCCCGAAATGAGTCAGTAGAAACGCCGCTAAAAGCGCACCGTACCGAGACGAACCGACCCCGACTGCTTGGTGGAAACGCGGCTAAACAGTACCAGGCTTAACCAAGCCAATCTTTACCAAATCGTACTGATCTAAACCAGACTACTTGGTGGAAACAGGGCTATAGAGCACGAGCTAAAGGCTAACACAGGAGCTAAACTGTTTGTGCTAATGTTGATTCCAATCCACAGTCAGCAGTTATTCTGCAGTGGTCTGTTAAAACTTGAGAGTCTATCAATAAAATGAAGAGTGAGGTTACGTTAGCTCTGCTTGGTAGATGACTGACAGGACATAACCAGGATTTATTGACTGGAAGCTACGCTAATATCTTCGGCTACTAAACTATCTACGAACTGAGCTCACGAATTTTGCTTGTTTCAAAAAATAGCTCTGCTTAACTTTTTATAAATATACAGGCGGTCTTTGAGTTACGAACAAGTTTTGTTCCTACGACCCTAAATACCCTCTTTATCTCTACATAACTGTTCAAATACATGTATTATACTTCATATTCATTTGAAAACAGATCCTGCTTTCATTTTTGTGTTAATTATACGAAAAGGGTGAGGGTACGGAGAAAATTACAGAGCACTAACACAGACAATCTACACTATGACGCTACTCGAGACCATAGACTATAGAGTGGACAGCGTGGCTCTGCCTGGGAGAATCTGAGGGGAGCTGGGTGACAAAAATAATATATTTTTTTTTCTTTCATGAGTCTAATCACTTCTTGGCTCTACCTCCCGACATATTTTACAATCCTCCAAAAAATATTCACAAGAACAGCAGCTGTAAGTCATCGTTAAACGTGACATAAAACCTCGTTTTTAACCTCTTATAACTAATGAAAATGAAACTTTTCAGAAAAATGAGGACTTGAATACAAAGCAGCCAAATAATATCTTCAAATCACCACAACAATCAGACGTGAGAAACATTTCTACGAGGAGTATTAGTTTTTTAAAGTTTGACCACAGCCCTTCTGGAATGACTGGGGAGATGGATTTTTTTAACCTATACTGCAGTCAGCCACCAGGGGGAGCAGTTTTTGTGGTGACCGCACTTCAGCCCTTTTTTTTTACAGTCTACACTCAAGACAAAGTGGTCGATGCTGATGACCGCGTAGCACTGCGTAGCTGTGTATTCATACGCATCAAAAACTAGCGTAACTCGAAGCGTAACTTCGAAACCTCCTCTATTTTCTTACGTACGTACATTTATTGGCGTCATTCAGTCGACGATTCAAGTCAGATGAGAAAAACATCTTATACTAACACGGAGAAGTTTTTACAAAAATTACAACATTACAAAACAAACCAAACTCCTGAAAGATGTCGCTGCATGAACAAAAAAAATCACTGGACGTCATTGAGTCATTAAAACAACTGCACGCTGTACAGATGCCGATTGGGCATTTTGTACATTCACTCTTGCATATTTCTAAATGTGTCATTTCCTCCTGATTTTGTGAAGCTGTCCTAAACTTTCCAGTATCTTGGAAAATAATCAAACCAGAATATTCAACTTTAAAAAGAAAAAAAAGTCGAGTCATTTTATCCTCTATTGATGCCTCTTTTTCCATGAGCTTTTTCCTGCAGTAACAAAAAGGCTTCATTGTTTTCTTGTGCAGACCTGCAAACATCCACTCAGAGTTTGTACAAAGATGTAAAAATTTCCTTTTGATATTGGCCAAGCTTTTCTTTCAGGAAATTAAATGTCATGGGCTGTGGTCAGGGCAGTAATTGGTTATAGTTTTATTAGCAGACAAGCAGGAGAGCATGCTGACAGGCCAGAGGCTCTGTGGCACAGGCCGCTCCGCTCAGGCTGGACTCAGAGGACGTGTGGATGCAGGTTTCTTAAAGAAGAAAAACTCTGATATGCTGATAAATATGAGCCTTAACTGGATTTCTCTGTTTCCTGCAGGCAGGTTAATGCACCTGTACGCCATCTGCGTGGACTGCTTGGAAGGAGTCCACAAGATCGTCTGCATAAAGTGCAAGTCTCGCTGGGACGGTAGCTGGCATCAGCTGGGCACCATGTACACCTATGATATACTGGCTGCTTCGCCGTGTTGCCAGGTAGGAAAACTGACAAAAATAAACATTTAACTGTAAATTTACTCAAATTGAATGTATTCTTTTAACAATCAGTGTCTCATTTCCTCATCTCTGTGCCTCCTCAGGCTCGTCTTAACTGTAAACACTGCGGGAAGCCGGTGGTGGACGTCCGAGTCGGTATGCAGTATTTCTCCGAGTACAGCAACGTCCAGCAGTGTCCACACTGCGGAAACCTGGACTATCACTTTGTTAAACCTTTCTCCTCCTACAAAGTTCTCGAGGCTTATTGACAAATGCTCTTCATGCATGCTAGTTAAGCTGCTTTGGTTCTTTTCTGTTCTTTAACAAAATCTAGGAAAGATTTTATTTTTGGGGGCCTTAAAGGTGCTTTTACGTTTTTAAGTTCTCACATTTTTCATTTCTTTTTTTTTTAATGTACAGAAAAATACAACTAGTTCAAATAAAAAAAAAACCAAGACTGTATCTCTGCTGTTAGAGAAAGGTGTTAAAAAGTGTGAGAGTGACATGTAATGTCAAACACATCTATCTGTGACAAGTGAATGTATCTGTATGCCAAATTTGCTTTTATTTTTTTTGTTTTTCTGTTTTTTACCAAAAGCATAAAAATCTTGAATAAAGCAGAGGAAGATTTGAGTTTGTGTTTATTCAGAAATTTGTTTTATAACACCTTTTCAGAGCTTTGATGGCATGAATCACTAAGTCCAACGTATTGCTAGAAGCACCTATTAGAACATCAGAAAGGAGTTTCCAGGCACAGACATCAGCGTGTTTTTGTCAAAAAGTTTTATTTCATCAGCTCACTGCTCGATAGTTTCTCCCTTTGTGCCCGGGCTGCTAACAGGAGATGTTTTGTTCTGAGAGTCTTCAGACAGCGCCCCCATAGAAGCGGTGTTTTTCTTGTGTTGTGAGAGTTCCTTCGCTGAAAGCGGGCGCAGTATGCACGAGGCTGCTCGACCGTCTCTTACGGCTTTTGGCTTGGAGACAAATCCAACCATCGTCTCCATTTTTTGCACGATCTGCTCCAGATTTGCCTCCTGAGGGGGGAAAGAAAATGAATGACCAAGGTTGCAGTAGATGAGTGAAGGCAAACACACAAACTACATGTGAGTGTATGTGTGGTTAAGTTGGTGGTCCTCACCAGGTCGTCTGCAGGTCTCCCTCGTGCTGCCCTCAGGGTGATCTTTATGTGATGTTTCTTCTCCAGCATACTCTCCACATGTTTCAGCTTAGTGCTGAGGTCATGAGCC
Organism: Halichoeres trimaculatus; assembly: GCF_033239565.1. NCBI lineage: Eukaryota > Metazoa > Chordata > Actinopteri > Labriformes > Labridae > Halichoeres > Halichoeres trimaculatus. The sequence goes on from NW_027437191.1 coordinate 30,305,545, forward strand.
GTAATCCCCGCTGTGAAGGTGAGCTCCTTCATCTGCACGGGAGCTGTGGACAAGATAAAGAGTCCAGTTTTTTATCAACAGCAGTAAAGTGCACATGTTCATTAAATAACTGTGCTAATACTGACAATTCTGATTCACAACAGAAAGTTTTAAAATAAGAACATTCCTAAAGACAACTAACTTCCTTTTTAAAACTAGTAGCTAGTAGTGCTGTGTGGATGTAATAAAGCATCCCTGTAGGCTTTGTAATTAAATAAACAAATAATACAAAAAAAGTTAGACATTAGTACCAAAAATATAAAATTTACTAAAATATGAAAAATACTTAAATATTAAATACAAATATTATTATAATAAAGTAAATGATCAAATGTAATTAAATAAACAAATTTTAAAATAAAAAAATAAATGGACATAAGTACCAAAAATATAAAAATAACTAAAATATAAATAATAATCCAATATATAATAAAAATATAATACAATAAAATAAATAATAAAATGAAATTAAATAAACAAATTTTAAAATAAAACGAATAAATGGCCATTTTACCAAAATTCCCCAAAATTACTAAAATATAAATAATAATCCAATATATAATAGAATAAAATAAATGATAAAACAAAATTATGTACTGATAACATCAACTACAAAAAGAATAAAAAAATAACAATAATGCATTGGTTTTTTTTCTAAAAAAAATATTAAATTAAAAATAAAGCAATCTCTCTTTATAAAAAGTAACAAAACAAATTGTAATTAAAACAAGAACAACAGCAAAATCGTGATTTACTTTTCAAAGCATAAGGATAATAAAATAAAATATAAAAATAATAAATGAAAAAATGTTATTTAATAACACACATAAACAACTTATTAATTCACACAAAAAGTTATTTTTAAATCAAAGTCATAAAATAATAAATATTAAATATCTAAAACTTAGGAAAAAAATTAAGAAGAAATGAAAAGATTTTTTTTTTCTATTACACATAAACTTATAATAATAAATAATGACAGAAAAAATAATATTTAAAAAAATAAGTAGTAATTAAAATGTATTTTAAATAGCAACCTTTGATAAACCAAATTCTCTTCGTTATCATCAAATTAGTGAAGAAGTGATTTTAACTCTTTCTATCACTGAGCTCCACAGAAGCAGAGATCAGATCAGATTTGAGGAAATGGATTTTGCACCACAGGTACTCATCAGGTTACACACCTGATTTTCCTTTCTTCTTCTCCCGCAGTTTGAGCTGCTCCTCGTGGATCTGTTTGCCGCTCATCAGCTGGTAAACAGCAGGGTCTTTGTTATCATTGAGCAGCACCAGTTTGAGACCCCGCTCGTCCATCATTCTCATTGCATCTGAGCGGTGCATGGTGCCCAGATCCTCCCCCGTCTCACTGATCACTTGTATCTCCCGCTGAGGGATTAGGCGACCAGCTGAGGAGATTGTGCTGCTTGCTTTTGGACTGTGTTTTTTTTTCTTTGGTTCAGATGTTTCTTCTGTGTCATCTACAGCCGTAGAGAAAGGAGAACATCGCCAGGAGGAGGAGGCAGTTACTTTACATCCTTCACTGTATACAGTGAATTTTGAGGCAGGCATCCTGTAGGCAGGGCTGGCTCCACACACAGATCTCACTGTGCGGCCGAGCATCCATCTCACACAACCTAGAGACATGTCCTTTAAACAGAGAGGACCCGAAGACAAAAAAAAAAAAAATCATTAATGCAAAGTTAAAACAGATGTTGAAATTAATTTAGATCTAAGAAAGGATAAGAAAAAAAAATAAAAACTACAACTAATTATTGAATTAATTTTTGAATTCAATGCATTTATAAAATATTGAATTAAACTTGAACAAAAAGACAATAAAACAAAAATGACCTAATAAATAAATATAGTAACAACTTTAACTTTAAAAAGCTTACTTAAATAAAACAATAAAATAGTGTAAAAAATGGTAATAATAAAAATTTTGAAAAAATAAGTAAAATAATTCAAAAAAGTAAAAACAATCTGTAGTATAATAAAAAATAAATAAATAATAATAGTAAAATTAAAGAAAACAGATATACTTCAAAGCAATAATATATTATCAATTAAATAAGGTATATAAGTATTAAACAAATCATAAAATTAGAAATAAATTTTAAAAAAATGTTAAAATGATTTTAAAAATGATCAAATAGTATTAGATATATACATAATAAATAAAACAAATTTAGTATGAGTAGAAATAAAACAAAAACATTTCTTTAATAGATAAAATCAATTAAAAGTTATAAAATAAATACCCTACAGTACAATACTCATCATATAAAGTGAACATGAATTTTTTTAAGGATAATGAATCAACTTTTTTTTTTAAAGGGTTAGTTTGTATTTTCCTCTTTAGGCAAGGCTTTTTTTTTCAAGATCCTGCCGATATGAGCTTTCTTTACTGTTTGTCAATGCTAACTCGCTAAAAAAAATAATATTATTCAATAATAAAAAAGATCACTGGAAACTCGTTGTGAAACCTAACTTTAAATTGTGTTTGTAATAATTATGCCGAACTGACCAGCAACTCACTATCGCTTGAAAAACTTGTTCTGTCACAGTCCTGTGTAGTACAGAGGTGGATTTTTTCAAGTTTAAGTTAAATTGTGAGACTTTAAGCAGGAGTTTGGTGGGAGTTGTCCTACGGAGCTGAATGCTGTCGTAGTGTTTTATGCATAAACTGTGACCCCACACAGACGCCTCTGTGTGACTGTAACAAACTGATATTTGACTGATTTAACTGTGTGGCTGGTGCTGATCTGAACATGTTGTCCTGAGCTTAAAGACAACAACAAACACAACTCTACGTATAAAAAAGAAAAACGCAGGTGAAATCCACACAAAAGAAGATTAATGTGTATGCATGAATAAAAATGTGTCTGCCTATATTTTTCATTTTACTCACTGTTGTTCAATGTCGTTCATTCATGCTTTCTGTAGCAGGGTGACTGCTGTGTGTCGTCTCTTCTTCCGCCCTCGTCTTCTTCTTCTCTGGGGCGCGTGACAGACGACTGTTGGTACATTACTGACACCTACCGGTGAGGGGTATGTATGTTAACTACATACATAACTAACAAAATTAAAAGAGTTGTCCTGCAATAATAACTTCAGTGGCGAACCGTGAGTACTACAGCTGGGCCTTCACCTCAGCCCTCACAGCCCAGAAAAGAAATCATCGCGGAAAAAAAGTAGTTAACAAAAAACATTTTCATTGAATAAATTAAATAAAAATAAATAAGAGGCTTTACAGAAAACAATAACTAAAATTATTAAGTGAGTTTACAAAAATTACTTAAATAACCTGAAATGATGAAGAAAATGTCTTTAGTTTTTATCTTTGTCAATCTGTGTCATACATAAACTCGTTACTACTGGCAGGCTGCCAACACTCCTGAATATGGAGGGAGTCTCCCATTTTTAAACCCCTTCTCTGGCTGTTTTCCTGGCTTGTGATTTCTCCTGATTGTCCCCCCACTTAAAGTTTGCTCCTGTGATCGCTAATATTTTTGAAAGTGAATCAAGTCCTGTACTTGGGCGTTATATTGAAAACTCAAAAACCATCCACCCCCTCTCTCTTAGTTGGTTTGATCCAAAGACGCTGCAGGAGACCTCAGAGACGGAGACAGATAACTGTGCTGCACTTGTTGACGAAGAGATGATCAGAGCCTTAGCTGTTCTCTATCTTTCTTTTTTAGTGTTGACATGACATGTCGTGAGTTAAACTAACGTAGCTCTGCTCTAACGCAGCATCCTCTTCAATCAGGAGAGTCTAGAGCAGCGTGAATCATATAGTTAGAAGGCTGACTCTGAAATAGTGAAACGTGTGTCGGTATGAAGTTCTGTCTGTCTTCGGTGTGTGATGTTCATAAGAGCTGTGTGTGTACGCGACAGCGCTCTCTCTTTAAAACAGGGGAGAGTTCAGGTGGAGGAGACTGACTGAGCCAGTGAAAGAGAGGAAAAATTCAAACCACAATGTCCCTTACGGTGCCCGTGATAGATGAAGTATTAAGGCATAAGCACTCGCGCGACCAGATGAAATTTTTACTCTCACACGCTGAAAAAATGCTAACAAGCTAGCCACAACTTCGTTCTCGTCTTCTACCATTCCTTCCACCGCTCTTACCACTCTGCCAACTGTTCGGACTTCACGAAGGCCTATGCTCTTCTGTTTTTGTCCCGCCCCCCAAAAAATCAAATCGTGATTGGTCAATTTTCCTGTCTCTCTCCAAACCAAAACACAGCCTGGCCTTCATGAAGTCCTAACCACTTAACGAGCCAGCAAACCGGGCTCTGATAGAGAAAACATGTTTCAAGACAGTAACCCTTTAATGACTGAAGTGAACTTTGTAGTACACTTAATTTCAAAACGTACATGATGTATTAAATGTATTTTATTCAACTAAATGAGAATATATATATATATATATATATAAAGATACATGGTACGTATATTTTTTGGTCCAGATTTTTTAAGGCCTTCTCTGAAGGCCTAGAAGTCCCTGAAGGTTCCCCACTGAATAACTTATATTTCATCTATCAGCTTACATAGAAACTATATTGAAACAAGAAATTGAAAGAATAGAATAAAATAGAATAGAATAGAACAGAATAGAAAATAATTTATTGATCCCCATGGGGAAAATTTTTGTGTTTCAGCAGCAGTACAACTAACGAAGTGCAAAATGCAAAAATAACACAGAAATGGTAAGAACTAAATGTTATATATTTAGTAAAATTGAGCTATTTACACCAGATTAAATTAACCCTATATTGCCAAACATATACCATGGAAATACATATAAAGTCATTTAATACATGAGTTTCAAAGACCCCAACCTTATCAACATGACAAATAATAATAATAATAATAATAATAATAATAATAATAATAATAATAATAATACATCTTATTCAGAAGCGCCTTTCTAAGCACCCAAGGATACTTCACAAAATACAATTTAAAAAATACAATTAACATTAGAATACAAACTTAATCATTTTCTAGAAATTTTTAAAAAAAATAAAATAAAATAAAAGAAGGATCTTGAGGTCAAACTTAAACCATAAAAATGTTTTTATATGGTTAGATATCTGCCTGTTATTTATTTACTGGAGAGACTTTTAGGACAGTCCCTTGTGCCCTGAAGCTAGATAAACAAAATTTAAAAGGGATTTGCAAATGACTTTTAAAATATTTTGTACAATACAAAAATATGAGTATTATTTTTACTGGTGATTTTTTTGCAAAACTTTTTGTAAAAATAAAACAAAAAGAAAAAATAAAATAATAAGAAAAAAAGAATAAATTAATTTATTGATAAATGAATAAATAAATAAATAAATAAATAAATAAATAAATAAATAAATAAATACCTTTGAAAAAACAGAATGTTTTGAATAAAATTACTCAGCTTCTCTGAATTTATCTTCAAGCTCATCATGACTGATGAGACGGGATTATGTCTGTAAGCTAGTTTTAGTGTTTATATGTTTGAGCTATGGAAAAAGATATCACAAAGTTTCACTTTAAACCTAAGGCAAAAGTATCAACAGTAAAAGTTTTGAATTTGTTAAAATCAAACTTTATACTCCAGGCTCCCGGTGTGACTTCATTCGAGCAACCACAGGCGAGTCATTTTTCTTACTGTAACAAAATTTATTAAAAAAAAAAAAAAGAAAGGTCTGGAGGTCAAATTTAAACCATAAAAATGTTATATATATAAATATATATATATATATAGGTAAATATCTTAAATGGGATGTGCTAATGACTTTTACAATATTTTGTACAAAACAAAAGTATGGGTAGTACTTTTACTGGTGATTATTTTGCAGAGTTTTTTGTAAGAATAAATAAATCCGAAAAAAATAAATATAAATAAAAAATAATAAAAGACAAATAAAACATAAATAAAGAAAATAAAAAGATAATAAGAAAAATAAAAAAAATAAACAAAGAAAACAATAAAAGATCATTTAAAAAAAAATCTAAGACACAACATGTACCTCTGTTTAACTGTAAAAATGCTACCTGTGATCATAACACTGCTTGTAAAAAAATCAATACCTTTGATAAACCAGCATGTTTTGAATATTGAGTAATATGAGGAGAAAAAGATGAAGTTATTTAGAATAACTGCTGTGAACAGAAATCTATGATAGGAAATATGGGTTAATGACGTTTGAATTTTCATCTTGTCCTTTTTTTTTGGTGGTATTAACCATATTTTTTTAACGGTGATATAGAGTTGCAGAAAATGAAATAATCCTGTTTTCAAGTTTTTTCATCGGTAACCATCCTCTCGTGCCAATGGGCTGTTTACTCAAAGCCAAGATCATGTTGTGCACATTACATCATTTACACAGTCACATTTGCACCTGTATACTCAACAAAGCACGATTTCTCTTTACTTCTTCTTCTTCTTTTTTTTTACTTTGCATAGCAGATAGAGGGTGTGTGTTTATTGGAATTTATGGTGCAGTTAATTTGCAAACCAAACTTCATGAACCAGCAATGCAAACTCGGTTTGTCATCATTTTCATCTCAGGTGAAGGTTAAGTAGTTTTTATTTGGGAGTCCTGCTCTGAGCATCAATTATCGTCACCCAGAGAGGCAGAAAGTAAGAATCCAAACGCTAAAAGCTAAAATCATGTTTCAACCTGACTGAAACTTTGTGTCATTGACAGAACATGAACTGGAAGACTTTGCTTTTCTTTGTGAGCCTGCTGTGGATCGGTAAGTAGACCCTACATCTATGCACCAAAGCCTCATGTTGAAACTTTGGACGATCAAAAAAGTTACTGTAAGCTTTTTTAAGATTGTCAACTGTCATAACTTGAATACTTTTAATGTTTTATCTGAAATGGTGACATGTTTTAGCCCCAAGTGGGAGTAATCGCTGCAAAGAAGACAAAACATGCAACAAAGCCCGAAAGTGTTTGAAAAATGAGAACGAAGCTTTAATCATTGCTGACAACTTCAACGGTGTCATCAGAAGCAACCGGACAGAGGGTGAGTCAAAAGTGTTATGACCCTGTCTAATTAACAGTTGCAATAAAGGCACTGTAGATGTTACATTTTTCTTTCAATTCATTAACATTTAACAGGCATCTCCAGAAGTAAGAAAATGCATTTATTGTTCTCTTTTAGTGGAAAATAGCTGCATAATATTTCTGCAAAAGAACTCAACAAGACGTGAGTACATCCTAAAACAGTGGATTTCTCTGAATTTTTTCAAGTTTTCCAACAAGCTGAAAATCAGAATATTGTTGTTGTTTTGAATGAACAGAAAAATGGGACCAACAGTGGCCTCAAATCCAAACAAAGGACGGTGCTTTACTACTCTCTATCATAAAATGGCACATCAAGAAGAAAGTTCATCTGACTGTCCTGACAGGGGAGTGCAAAAATGAAAAGTCTAGACTCAAAGGTACAACATGGCTGTCTGTTAGCTTGTTAGCTCAGCCAAGGAGGTTATGTTTTTGGGAGAGTTTGTCTGTTTGTCTGTGAACAATATAACTCAAAAAATAACAAACGGCTCTTGATGAAATTTTTAGAAAATGTTCAAAGTGGGATAAGGAAGATAAATTAAATAAATTTAAATAACTCCACAATGAATGGTCGGATTGCTTTGCAAAACAATGCAAGACAAGGTCACCATCATTTCTGACAGATGTAAAAGTACGATCCAGATCCTGGTAATATTCTGGATACTATATATATATATATTTATATATATATATACATATATATATATATATATATAATATTCTGGGTCATCATAATTTCCAACACTGTCAGGAAACAAATTATAGTACAAACCTGCAACTAACACCAAATTGTAGCAGACAGTCTGCTGAACGGGAGTATAACATTAAAGTAGGACTGAAGTGTTGCATCACAATCACAATATGCTTGGTGGAGGTCTGCGCTCTCTGGGTGTTTTTCTAGTTTTTGTATGTTTGAATTATGAAAAACTTAATATAAAGATTTCGCAAAATTCTGCACTTAAAATTTAACAGTAAAAGTTTTAAATTTGTTGAAATCAAACTTTGTGCTCCAGGTCCTCAGTGTGACTTCAGTCAAGCTAACACAGGTGAGTCATTTTTCTCACAGTAAAAATGTATATAAAGGCAAGAACTAAACTGTTTATAATCACAAAGTGTCATAAAAAAGTGAAGTAAAGAGCCTTAAAGGTGAGTTTTGGTGGAAAAGAACTTTTCTCCCTGGCTCTATCTTATAACTGAACCTCTCTGCAGACTTTTCTTGTCTCTTTTCTCCTTCCTTCCCTCATTATAAAGGTAGGTGAGAGGAAGGTAGGGCAAACAGCCCGACTTCAGCTTTCTGACTACAACTTTGTCTTCAGTGTCTTCTTTTCACAGTTCTTTGCAACCTCTTTGTTGAATTGCCCCAACTTCTCTCCCCTTGTACAAAAAGGTGGAATACAGGGAGGTAGGGCATTCAGCCTTATCCAGCAGGGATGGGCACAGGCTCTGTCTTCTCTTTCTTTAACTAAACCTCTCTGCAGACTACATTTTGATTTTCTGTCTTCTCTCTTCGCTTCCCTCATTGTAGAACCAAAGTATGGGAGGTAGCGCATACAGCTTTACTCAGCAGAAAGTTATAGGTACTTAAGTCAGGCTCTATGACTTGGCTCTGATTTCTAACACCTCACTCCAGACGCTACATTTTTTGTTGTTGTTGTTGTTTTTACTCTTTTTTTCTCCCCTGTTTACTAATTAGAAAAAGGTAGTGAGAGTGAGGTAGAGCATCCAGCCCAACCTGAAGTCTCTGAGTCTGACTTCCTTGTCTTCTCTCAAACAGTCCTCTGCTGCCTCCTTGTATATTTTCTCCCAATTATCTCCATTCTTACTGCATTAAAGTGGAGGGGAGGTAGGGCATACAGTCTAACTGGCCAGGGTGAGCCTTTCTGAGCACAAGCTCCTTGCCCTGGCTCTGCCTACCCTGTCTTTTTTCTGATGCCTTATCAGCATATAAGTTGGATTTCTCTATTTGATCTTTTTCTTCTTCTCTCATAGAAATGGAAGAACAGGGGAAGGTAGAGGATGCAGCCTTAAGTGGGCAAGGTCAAACCTAGAAGTCAGTCCCAGTCAGACTCTGCCTTCATTTTCCTCTATTAACCAGTTCTCTTCAGCCTCTTTTTTATGTTTTTGTCTTTTTTCTTGCTCAAGGCTCATAGTACGAGGAGGTAGGGCATACAGCCTTGCTCAGAAGAAAGCCAGAGGTAGTGAAATCAGGCTTCACGGCTTGGCTCTGATTTCTAAAACCTCAATCTAGACTCTACATTTTTGTCGTTGTTTTTGTTGTTTTTACTCTTTTTTTCTCCCCTGTTAACTAATTTGAAAAGGGTGGTGAGAGTGAGGTAGAGCATCCAGCCCTACCTGAAGTCTCTGAGTCTGACTTCCTTGTCATCTCTCAAGCAGTCCTCTGCTGCCTCCTTGTGTATTTTCTCCCAGTTATCTTGCTTCTTACTAAAGTGGAGCGGGAGGTAGGGCATACAGTCTCGCTGGCTGGGGTTAGCCTCTCTGTACATAAGCTCCTTGCCTTGGCTCTTTTTTATAACAACCTAAGCAGCCTCTTTGTTGGGTTTTTCTTTTTCATCTCTTTCCTCTCCTCTTATGGAAATGGCAGGGGAAGGTAGGGGATGCAGCCTGAAGTGGGCAAGCTCAAACCTAGAAGTCAGTCTCAGTCAGACTCTGCCTTCCTTTTCCTCTTTTTTACCAGTTCTTTTCAGCCTCCTCTTCATGTTTTCCCTCTCTTTTCTTGCTTAAGTGGCACAGTACGAGGAGGTAGGGCATACAGCTAAATGGACTGCGGGTGGCTTCTCACCCTGGCCCTGCTTCTTTTGCCTTTCAACGTCTCTTGTTTTATGATTTGTCTTATTTCTCTTACATGTTGCTGAGTGAGTATGTTGTGTATGTTTTTCAGGCCTCTTTACCTTTGTCTTTCATAACTTTTATCTCTGATTCCCGTAATCAGGAAGCTGCCGGGTTGGGTGTCTGCACACAGAGGAGATTTGTGGTCAACCATCTTACGACCAAACCTTCTGCAGTGAAACATGTGAGTTCCCACGTGATAAGCAAACAACAAATGTCTGGATTTTGCTGCTGCAGCTTTAGCAGAATTAACAAAGATAAAATGTTTTCTCATCCTTTCAGCTCTACAGGTGACCAACAGGTACATCATCAATATGTCAGGAACAACAAAAAACTGTCTCAAGTGCAACCATGACGTGCAAAAGCCTGAAGAGGACCTAGATCCTGATGAACTCAAGGACTTTGGTGTAACATTGACACCTTCTGAAGAGGGAATCGACTCTGTTCTTGCTGTGTAAGACATAATCTATCTCTACCTTTTTCTAATCTATCTATAATAGGTATGTTCAACATACATGACATGAATATTCTTTGGTCAACAGTAACGTCATGGAGAAAATGGATAACCTCGCCGCTTTAATCAACACGTCTTCAGCTGCACTGAACCTGGGAGAGGGGGTCACCGGGATTTTAGTGAAAGAAGAGCCAGACGACATTCATGAAGTCTCCTTTGCTTACACATCTCCAAATGACAGCATATGGGTGAGTGCAAATTTTAGCTTTGCATGCTTTGTTTCAACATTCCCATTATCAAAACTACTTTAGGTTGTTTCATCTTAGCAACATGTAAAAGAGTTACAGTTTTAAAGGTCCCATATCATGCTCCTTTTCTGCAGTTTAATATGGATCATTGATGTCTTCATGAAATGGTAGTAACATGTTTTGGTCCAAAAAGCCAATAAATCAAGCACAGCAGCATTGTTTCCAGGCTCTCATAGCCCCTCTGTTCAGAACGCTCTGATTTAGTGGGCGTGGCCTTCATATGTAAATGAGCCTCCGCTGATACCACCCCGCTCTTCAGCGTCACTGAGAGCAGCGCCACGAGCTCCAAGTGCATGATGTTTAGAAAACAGCGAAGCTCGTTTACCGTAACATATCAGGCTAAAACAACAGGCTAACCGCAGATAAAGTTAGCATCCTGAAGCTAACACAGAGACAGGGGGGACTATGAGGAAAAGCTCTTCCATCTGCTCCACAGCACACAGCATTTAAAATACTCACATTTCCAGGGTCCCAGGTTTGTTGGAGGATGGTTAGTAATGCGCCTGGATTCAGGACCAGTCTAGTTGCTAGCCCTCTGTTGGACTGTCCAAAGTTGGAAAAGCAGTTGGCCGTGAAGTGACTAGCACACACATGCACAGTTTTACTGAGTGTAGCTGGCACATTTCCTTGATAAATGAACTCTAGCCACTTAGTCTGTCTTCTTCAGAGATGGGAAGCTTGTGCATGGAACTATGTGGCTGTTTACAGCCAAAAACAGAGCAGTGATGGCTCTTCAACTTCAGCATTCTCCTCCCCGCTGAGAGATTTCTCTCCAGCTGGACCAACCAGGACCAGTCAGGTCAGGCTTGCTCCTGATTGGTCAAAAAAGGGAATCGCTGACGTCGGCAAATCCCTAAAATCCAAACAGCTCGTTTTAGGTCAGGATTTTACATTCACAAGCACTACTAAGTGCAGGTTTTGTCATTAAATATCACATTTTGTGGGCTGGGAGGAAAGACAAAGACCCACAAATTCACTAAAAGACTTAACAAAGTAATTTTGCATTTTATAGGAAGTTTAATGCAAGTTTCATCACTATGGGATAACTACTTCCCAGTCAGTAGAGGAGGGCGATACTGAGAATGTTGGTATTGATCTGATACCAAGTAAATACAGGGCCAGTATCGCCGGTACTGATATTGATACCGATATTGACACTGATACTGATACCGATACCAATACTTTTTGATATATAAGATTTATGTATCATCAAACTGCTGACCTTTAGCTGTTTTTGTGAATTTCTTTTGATTATGTTGTAGTGTCATGATAAACATTTATATTCAGACACAAAAAAACAATAACAAAACATGTTTTCCCAAAACACTGTTATGTGTGAAATTCTTTTCTTAAAAAAATAAAGTGCAAAAAATGATGACTCTAAGGTAAAATTTAAACAAAATATTTTTTGAGAAATAGAGTTAAGGAATACAATACAATAAATAAATAAAAGTTCGCCCATTATTGCACTCATTTTTTTTAAATAATAAAACAAAGAATTATCACAACATAACAAATGTTGTGAAAAATTTCAAGCAGACTTCTTTTTTCGAGTAGAACTGTTTATTGAAACAATTCAAAGATTAAGGAACACTTTTCCTTTGGTGCACTTTTTTTTAAATAAACAAAGTGAAAAATTATCACTTGAAAAAAACAAAAAACAAAAACCTCTTTTGAAGTAGAGAGTCAAGAAAGCAGAGAGAGCCGACACGAGTATCGATCTTTTTACACTGGTATCATTCAGTATCAATACCAATGTTGTTATCAATATGATCAATATTTGGATCAATCCGCCCACCTCTACTAGCCAGGCTATGAACTTTTCAGTCCACCCTCGTACATTAACAACCTGCCCACCATTCATTCTCTCATACATAATCATATTACTAGTTTGATACACAAAACTCACTACATATAACTTCTGAATGAAGCTAATCCAAGAGAGCTACAAACTGCAGTTCCTCACGTGTCCACTTGGGGGTGTCTCAAAGCCAGTCTTGATGAGCAAATACTGCAAAAAGGGTGAACTTTTCTCACTCTTAAAGTGAGGTTGCCATAAAAACTGCTCCCCCTGTTGGCTGCCTGCAGTATAGGTTAAAAAAAAAAAATCTGTCTCCCCAGTCATTCCAGCAGGGCTGTAGTCAAACTTTAAAAATTAATACACCTCATACAAATGTGTCTCACATTCGATTGTTGTGGTCAAAAAGTGATTAGACTCTCGAACATCAGAACATTCTGTGTTTACAATTCTATAATTCTACCAATTCATTTAGCAGACGCTTCTGTCCAAAGTGACGTACAACGCAAGCAAGAAATCCATGAATAACCTGCTCTGTTCATAGATACCTAAAGACCAGTTTACGCTTTTTTTTAAAATTCCTGTTTACATAAAAATTAGTGCTTGCTTTTTCAGCTTAAATGCAGCAGCAGGGAGTTGAACACCTCCCAAATTCCCACCATTCACACATCACTGAATTCATGAAGCCAAACTTACAAAAACTTGTGTCTACTTGCATCAATATCCTTAAAATTTAGTTATTCCCTGGATTGTAACTGAACCCTTTTTAAAATTTCCTTGATTCTGACACGCTCATCCTTTTCTCACCATGCAGATCACTGAGGACAGAGAGTCTCTGTCTCAGTTTTCTCGATCTGTCACAGTGTCGAAAGAAGCGTTTGAACAAGCTGTTAGTTCCAACAGCAGTGTGCCTTTTGTTGCTCTGCTCAGGTTTTTCAATCTGGAGAAGGTACGTTCAACATCTTAGTATCACCATTTATGAAAGCAGTGACACACATCTAACATGTTTAATCATGTCATTGCTCTGTGGCACATTTTAAAGGATGAGAAGAACAGCACTCTGTTAGGTAATGAGGTTCTGGCTGTCGAAATGGGAGCTCCTATCTGCAATCTCACTGAGAGGATCAACATTAATTTTTGGAATTTGGAGTATGTAAGTAAAAAAAAATGCTCATCAATATATTTTTGTCATTTTATGTTGTTTGTCATTTAAATTGCATATTAAGCGCTGTTTAAATGTTGTGCCTTTTTTCTTTTACAGGAAGGAACCCCGTCCTGTCAGTCCTGGAACAGTAACAGTATTATGTTTTTTTTCCTGTCCATTTACTCATTTGCAAGTTGGTAAAGCTAATTATGTTATACTATACTCTTTATAGGTTTATACTTCCTCAGGTATAAAAAGTAAAATATCATAGACCTAAACTCAGCTGTGGTAAATGTGATTGTTTTCTGCGACAAACTACTTATTTTAAAGAGGGGGTTTTGTACTTTCTCATATTTTAACATTGATATGAACTGACAAGGCCAGGTGTTTACACTAAATTTGAGAAAAGTTTCAAAATGCTACATTGTCAAATGCACTTGACAGGCCTCCTATGGGCTGGCCAATCAGAGTGAAGGGGTTTGTAAAGCAGTGACCCTTAAAGTGACAGTAGCTTCTGTTTTTTTTCCAAACAAAGGCTGAAATGAGGGTTTTCTGAAAACCCTTTTTTTTTTTGAGTAGTAAAATAAATAAAATTACTACAGGAAAAACAGTGGAGACAGTATGAAGTCTTAAAAAAAAAACCACAATACCTCCTCTTTAAGCAGGTCCAGTTCAAGATAAATGGTCTGAAAAATGTTGTCTTGTGTCTAAAAATTTTAATGATTTGACCTTTCTCAGATCTTTTAAAGTACTTGGACGTACTACTTTTGAGGTGTTCACACTTAATTTGAATATTTTTATTTTTTTATTTTAATTTTTTGTAAAAAGCTTCATTGTCTGATGCAAAAGAGAAATCATAATATGTCTGGTTCATGACATGTTTATATTAGAGGCATCAGTCATCTGGGTCTGCCTGAGGGCTGGCCAATCAGAGTGAAGGGGGTATATGGAGCAGTGACCCTTAAAGGGAAAGTAGCTACTGTTTTTTTTTATTATTATTTATTTTATTTGATTTTTTTCTCAAACAAAGGCTAAAATGAGGGTTTTCTGGAAAACTTTTTTTGAGCAGTAACTTATATAAAGTTACCACAGGAAAACAGTGGAGACAATATGAAGCTTTCCAAAAAAGCACACTACCCCCTCTTTAAGCAGGCCCAATTCAAGATAAGTGGTCGGAGAAATGTTGTCTTGTGTCTCAAACATTAAACTAATTCAACCTTTCCCAAATCTGACTAAGTATTTAGGCGTATTACTTTAAAGGCATTAACACCAAACTTGAGAAAATTTTCTAAAAGCTACATTATCAAATATAGCTCTGATATCATAATATGTCTGGTTCATGACCTGTTTATACCAGAGGCATCAGTTATCTAGGTCTGGCCAATCAGAGCGAAGGGGGTATATGGAGCAGTGACCTTTAAAGAGAAAGTAGCTACTGTTTTTTCTTTTTCTTTTTTCCAACAAAGGTTGAAATGAGGGTTTTCTGGAATCTTTTTTGAGCAGTAAATTATTTAAAGTAACTACAGGAAAACAGTTAAGACAGTATGAAGCTTTCCAAAAAAAACACATAACCCCCTCTTTAAGCATGTCCAGTTCAAGATAAGTGGTCTGAAAAAGTTGTCTTGTGTCTCAAACATTAAAATTAAAATACTTCAACCTTTTCCAGATCTAACAACGTACTTGGAAATATTACTTTTGAGGTGTTTGCTCCAACTTTGAAAAAAATTCAAAAAGCTACATTGTCAAATGTTGAACAGAAATTACAATATGTCTGGTTCATGACCTGTTAATATTAGAGGCATCAATTATCTAGGTCTGTATTTAAATGGCGTCCTGAGGGCTGGCCAATCAGAGTGAAGGGGGTTTGTGGAGCAGTGATCTTTAAAGAGACAGTAGCTACTTTTTTTTTTTTCCAAACGAAGGCTAAAATAAGGGTTTTGTGAAAACCTTTTTTGGAGCAGCAAATTATTTGAAGTAACTACAGGAAAACAGTGGAGACAATATGAAGCCTTAAAAAAAAAAACCCACAATACCCCCTCTTTAAGCCAATCCAATTCAAGATAAGTGGTCTGAAAAATGTTGCCTTGTGTCTCAAACATTAAAATAATCAAACCTTTCCCAGATCTTATAAAGTACTTGGACATATTACTTTTGAGGTGTTTGCACCAAATTTGAGATTTTTAAAAAAAAAAGCTTTATTGTCGAATGCAGAAGAGAAATCATAGTCTGTTTGGTTCATGACATGTTTATGTTACAGGCATCAGTCATCTAGATCTGCATTTGACAGGCCTCCTGAGGGCTGGCCAATCAGAGTGAAGGGGGTTTGTGGAGCGAAGACCCTTAAAGAGACAGAAGCTATCGTTTTTTCCCCCTTTTTTTTCAAACACAATCTGACATGATGGTTTTCTGAAAATCTTCTTTTTTTGATCAGTAAAGTATGTAAAGTTACTACAGGAGAACTATATAGACAGTATGAAGCCTCACAAAAAAGCACGATACCCCCTCTTTAAGCAGGCCCAGTTCAAGATAAGTGGTCTTGTGTCTCAAACTTTAAATTAATTGTTCCCTCCATTAATCTTTCCCAGATCTTACGAAGCACCTGAACATATTACTTATGACTCCACTCTAAACCACTGACGTCTTGTTGTGCTTCTCTTCCAGGAAGCCGACCGAAGTGGACTGATGACGGATGTCAGACTCTGATAAATGGAACAAACATCACATGCCTCTGTTCCCACTTGACATTCTTTGCCGTCTTGATGACAAATGTAACCTGATTTTATTGCAGATTATCCTCTGTGCTTTCAAACTACTTTAAGACATTTCCTCAAAATATTAAACTTTTTTTTTTTTTGCAGCCTTCCCTGAATGAAACTATGACGAGTTCAGACTTGAAAAGCCTCACCATCATCACACAAGTCGGCTGTAGTGTGTCCATGTTGTTCCTCGGCGTTATCCTCTTCAGACACTTCCTTTTCAGGTGACTACGACACGACTTTTCTTGATTCCTCTGTAAGATGTTTCTTTTAACGAGAACTCTGAAGATATTGTTCGATTTCATGCAACTTGAATCAAACATTACAAAAGTCATGCTTCATAAATTCTCAGGGACATTTAGAGTAAGCACTTTATCCAACAAACATTTTTCTGGGTTGTCTTTCGTGTGTAACACTAAGTATGCAAACCAAATCCTGGTGTTGCTGTGGTGGGTATGTAAATAAGCTTGCCAGGAACAGAAACAAATACCGTGATAGAGATATAATGACACAACATTAGCAGTAGGGAAATGAGACTGTTGGAAAGACCCATCATTGTGTGATGTTGATGTAGAACTCATACAGACAAAACTATCATGCTTACACAAAATAAAAACTGCATTTAAACAACATATAAGACCAAAAAGTGAAGAAAATCTTGTTTTTATGTCATTTATTATGTAACTATAACCAATTAAAAGGGGCTGTGAGGAGTTTCCAAGTGATCCTGCAAAAGTCTCCCTTTTAGATATATGTACGGTGGCCCTGAGAGCTCACAGCGCAGCAACTTAAGAAACAAACAGACAAAACACCAGCAAAGTAAGAAAAAATTATCAATTTGACAACACGTGCGGAGCATTTAGAAAACGCTCTGCAAAGACCACAACACATAAAAAAAAAAGTGCTGGAAATACACCACAACACAACAAAAGTGTTTCCCAAGGACACTTAGAAGTGATGCACATGTCCAGACATGCTTGTTTTTGACACTGATTTACAGTCATAGCTTTATTATGGCAGCACTGGGCTGCCGATAGCACTACATATAGCCGGCTACCACAACGTTGGCTTGATGTCACGTTTTAAAACTGTATTGCTTCGTAACTGTACTGAAAAAAACCTTATCTCTGTGTGTTGTAAGTGATTCTATAATTAGGGGCACATTTCATGTCCATGGGGTATACCAATTTTATGACCAATTTTACAGCGAGTCATTTGACTGATATTTCATTTCTATTCAATACAGAAAGTGAAACGGTTTCATCATTTATTTAGCAAAAAAAAAAGCAAATCATATGTAGGAATTTGCAGGTTTTGTGCTGTCTGATTTCTCAAATGTTAAGTCTGCTCTTCAAAATCAACACTAGAATTCATGTTTGTGTTTATTATTTTCAACATTATTTGTTTAAAATAAGTATTAAAACATGACAATGGAGTTTGAAAAATTATTTAATAATTTATATGGATAAAATAATTCATTTTGTGTGTTTCCCAGAAATCACCGTCAACCGTGTTACCTGTTGAAAAAAACCCCCCTATAAATCAGCAATGGTTTGCTCCAAAGTCACATGACTTAAATCAATTAAAGCCACATCCTTTTTGATGGGAACCTTAAAGACAGTGTTGCATGTTTTAACTCCTCCTCATCACTATTTCATCAGAATGAATGTCTGTACATGGGGCGCATTAATTGATCATCAACTGTGTCACCAACATTTTCTGCTGTTCTTACGATAAATGTTATAAAGACCAAACTGTGAAGAAAAGGAGCAGAAATATGAGGTGATGGAGGTCAGGTGGTGCCATGTCCAAGGTCTGCAGTTAGTACAAGAGCCAAAAATGTAGGAAATGTCAACTGTGTTACTGTGATTTTTGTGTCATAATTCTTTTAAATTCTGTTTAAACTGTGATATAAATGATGAGGGACATTTCCAAGGAGCGTAGTCTGATATAGAAATGTTGAATAACTCTAAATTCAGCATAATATGGATTTATGTTGAAAAAATAGTCACAACTTTCATCCATAACATGGTTGACAAAATCATGCTCCAATTTTTTTTTGTTACTGAAATATTTAAGAACTCATCAGAGCTTAAACATTTGCAATTAAACAGGATATGAAACAAAAAAAGCACATAATTTTTTCACACTTTTGTATACCTGAAATATTCTCCTAATTGTAGAATCACTCTTGTATCCAGTAAAAAGTTTTCTTGGACAAAGAAAATTTGTTTTGATCCGATCCCTATTTAATTCCATAACAGACGCCTCGCTAAAAGTAACTTACAACAGTGTGCGGAGACTCCGGGCCAGAAGGTGGCGAGGGAGTCCAATTAAAACAGATCCTCCTCAGAGCTTTTTTATTTTTTTTTGTGTATTAGCAATATTGAAGTCATAAGCAACAAATACAAAGTATTTACATGATTTAAATACTCTCCGCTCGCAGGAAAACAAAGGCTTCTACACCAACAAAGATCCTCATCCACCTTGTGTCGTCCATGTTCCTGCTCGACTTCACTTTCCTCATCAACCACTATGTGGCGAGGCTGAAGAGCTCTGTTGGATGTGCAGCCATGGCGGCCGTCATGCACTACTTCCTGTTAGCTACATTCACCTGGTTTGCCGTGCAGGCCTTCCACTTCTGCCTGCAGCTGCACTCAGGGGGCCAAGTGGTAATCAGGCACTACATTCTCAAAATCTGCATCATCAGCTGGGGTGAGTATGTCGTTATTATCGTTTTCTGCTTGAGCCAATCGTGTAGAAGATGTCTGCCAACCAGCTGCATTTTTGTTGTATTTCCAGCTCTACCTTGTGTAGTTGGGATTGTCCTGCTCGCCACAGGAAAGTATGGTGAACAAGTCATCTACACCAACAACCCTGAGGACAACGTGGCCATGTGAGTCATCAAATGATCAGAGCTTAGAATTTCAGCAGGGGGCGCTACAAAAACACCAAACATAGGTCTTACACTGCTAGCTTCAGACTAGTTTAGCAGAGACATTTTTCCTACCTCTTACTGACACCGTCTCTTTGTTCCAAGGTGTTGGATAACAGACAGAAACGTCCACCACATTGTCAACATAGGATACTACGCTGTGGTTTTCCTCTTCACCTTCACCACCTTCATCGTCATACTGACCAAGCTCTTTCATCTTAAGAGAACCCAAGCAGGCAACACACAAAACAGCAGAAATATAATGACCATCCTGGGACTGTGTTGCATGCTGGGTATCACATGGGGGTTCGTCTTTTTTGCATACGGCCCCCTCCTGATCCCATCGTACTACATCTTTACCATCCTCAATTCTTTCCAAGGTATCGACCAAAAAAAAGTGTTTTTGAAGTTGAACTTCTTGATAGCTTATCTTCATAGAGATAAGCTAAAAATATCTCACATCTAATGGCTTTGTTTGTTTCTTCCTTTCCATTTCAGGATTGTTCTTGTTCATCTACTACTACAACACCAGCCAGGTAGGAGACATTAGCAGTGGCAGGAGTGGTCCTGATGGCACAAACAGCACCTTAAGCACACAGGACGGCAGTGAGAACCCCTACAGGAGCCTGCCTGCCAAAAGATAACTCCATGGCAACCTGAGGATTAAAGAGAGATGAAGAGGGAATGGACAGTTAGAAACAGACTGCCAACAAACACAAGGATGGGCTGTTACTAGAATATATAGGATGCCATATTATGCAACACACGTTTTTCAATGTATACATATTTCCTTTTAAGTAAACAAGAATGTTTAATTTGCTACAAAAACTGCTCCCCCTGGTGGCTGGCTGCAGTATAGGTCCAAAAAATCCATCTCCCTAGTCATTCCAGATGGGCTGTGGTCAAACTTTAAAAAATTAATGCACCTCGTAGAAATTTTTCTCTCGTCCAATTGCTGTGGTGATTTGAAGCTATCATTTAGCTGCCTTGTTTTCAGGTCCTCCTTTCTCTGAAAAGTTTTCATTAGTTATACAAGGTTAAAAACAAGGTTTTACGTTACGTTTAACAATGACTGACAGCTGCCATTCTTGTGTATTTTTTTCAGGGATTGTAAAATATGTCGGGAGGTAGAGTCAAGAAGTGATTAGACTCTCGAAAGAAAAAAAATACTAATTATATTTGTTTCATTTTTGTGTTCGGCTTCAAAACTGTACAATGGTAAATGGCGAAAGCCACGCTGTCCACTCGATATACTGTCTATGGTCCCAATATATTGGTGGATAAAGGGTAGAGGGTGAAATTATCATATCTATCTATCTATCTATCTATCTATCTATCTATCTATCTATCTATCTATCTATCTATCTATCTATCTATCTATCTATCCATCTATCTATCTATCTATCTATCTATCTATCTATCTATCTATCTATCTATCTATCTATCTTTAATGCAAAAACAATTAATTTATATTATTGTAAGTTATTCTAGGCAGAAAGGGGTTAAGTTTTTTAGGTTTTCATAAGGATCAGAAAATGATGATAGTGTCATGCTGTTAAGTTTAAGGTGTGTTTTTTTATAGTAACAATCAACTTTTCTGTCTTATAACTCCACTTTTGGACTTTCAAACCTTTATTGAAACATTAGACTTTAATTGAAGTAAGGCACTGAAAAGAGACTGAAGGGAAGAATGTGCTGTAAAGTGGCCACACAATGGGAACTTAACCAAGGTAGTCCACTTTGGAGACTATAGCCTTTACATGGGATTCATATAGATTCACATTTTAACTTAACACGACTGAACTTTAAAATGGAAATTCAGAAAAAAAAACCCTCACTTAAAGCCAGTATCTTAGTAGGGGAAAAAGAGATACGAATATGGAAGTAGTCTTTATCACATCACCCATTTGTTTCTGATTTGGACTTACAGAGCCCATCGTCATCGGAGGCCATATCAGAACTGCTTGACTCTATAGTGTTTGCTGATAAAAAAAAGCTATTCAGACCCAAAACACTTTTGATCCAGGCTTTCATGGGTCCAACATCCATGTCTTATATGGTTTATTATTATAATACTATAATACAAAGAGGAAGAAAGGTGGTTAAATATAAAAACACTTTTATTTCATTTCACGCACACCAACGTTGAACAAACAGAAATATTACACACATTTATTTCAGTCTTTTTGAATTGAGAAAACGTTTTTACACTTTTACAACAAGAGGGCTTCAGCCTCCCTCAGAGCTTGTTCCATCTCAGCAGCCTCCAGGGAAAAGTTCTGCCTTTCTTGTGTCATGTGTTCCCGAGCTTTGGTGAGATCTGTTATTGTTGTTTGGATTTCCTGAAAGTAAAACACAATCCAGAGTCGTATGAATTAACAGCAGTGAACAGAAGAATTACCTGTAGATGAATGCAAAAAGAGTTTCTGTGAGTTTGTCTCACCTCTAGTTGAGCTCGTTGCTGGGTTGCCATGTCCCCAAAAGCTTTCAGCTCCTGCAGCAGGTCAGTGGAAATGCTCTGAAATATAAGTACAGACATTTTTACAAGAGGGAACTGAGTGTGATAGATAAATAGATTAAATATGTTGTTCATTTTCAGTTACATTTTATTTTATTTTAACTTTTAAATGCATGTTTACTTTTTTGGTCAAGTCTGAAGTTATTTGAGTTGTTAGTATATGCTCCTGTATTTTAAGTTTCAAGTATGTGTCAAATAAAGGAATTTATCTATTATACCTTAACTTCTTTTCTCTGATCTTCATGTTGTCGTGCAGCTTCTCCAACTCTTTCTCCTAGAACTGTGAGTGAATGAGACTTTCTTATTTTCTATTAAGCAACCTATAAAAGAAAACTTTTAGAAAGTTACAGATGCACACTTACCAGGATCGATTTTGGCAGCGACTAAGAGCACATGACAGTCCTTCAGGTTTTTCTCTACTCGAGCATTCTCCTTTTCAAGGTCGTTACACTGTAGCTCCAGCTCAGCTACTCTTTGCTGAAATAAACAAGAGCTTGAATGACATAGCAACTTGAGTACTAAGTAATAATACAAGTTTTTTATTTAGTTTTTTTTTTTTTATAAACAATCCTCTCTTCTTTACCTGTGTCTCTTCAAGGCTTTTCTGCAGCTCTTCATTGGAAGCAATCAAATGCTGATTCTGCTCCTTAAGCTCTGCCTGTTGCCCATACCTGGTGGAGACCCTGGAAAGATGCAACAAAAAGTTGAGGAACAAAAAAAAAGAAAGAAAAAGCAGAAAATATTAAACATTGTGTCTTATTTCCTTCATTCAAACACTGTAACGCTGATTTGACATGTGCTAAATGAACTTTATTAGTATTATTGTGATTATTGTAATTACAATGAAAATATATGACTTACCCTTTGTGAGGCTTGAGAGCAACATTTTTTCTGAAAGATATTTAAAAAAAATAATTTAAAAAAGGGAAATCTTGGCAAGTACAAACGGATTAAGATGCTAAATTTAAAGCTGCTTATAAGGATGAAAAGCAAAATATCAATGTTCCCCTTTTTTCCCTACAATCTTGACTGTAGTAGTAGCCCTTTTTTTTCTGGATGAGACCAAAGAGTTTTTTTTTCTTACCTCTGCATGTTTTCTTTCTGGGGTTTAAGGACACCATCTTTTTGGGCTGCATTTGCTGTATCTTTAATTTCGACTTTATGACCAACTTTCTTCATTTCTGTAGGTTGATGCATCCCTGGAAAACAAACACATTTTTTAAGTATTATTAGCAGCAGGATACATCCACAGTACAAAGTGAAGTCACCAAAAAGGCTCAAAAATCATGCACACCTCTTGGTATTTTTGAAGACATGGCACCTGTGTGGAAACATAGCAACATCATTAGTCCTTTAACTGTAGATAATGATTTCCCTGGTGACCACAACTAGTCTATCCTGTACTATTATGGAACCAGGTATTCAGATGTTATTTATAAAAACAGACGTTTCTCCACATATATTCTAATTAAAGCCGGTAAAAAGATTTTATATTCAGATCATACTACATAGTAATGTCTGTCTAAGAGGAGCATGAAACGTTGCGGATTTTGGGAACAGGCACATATTTCCAAACTCTGAAGGCACAGAACAAAAAGAGGCTAACGTACGGCAAGCATTATTTATAGATGCGACATAGAATGTCATCCTTCAACAAATGTTTAAGTAAATCCTTACCTTTTAGGACACTTTAGCTGTGAGTTATGTCAACAGTCAGATTTGGGAATTCAAATAACGTCCCGCCCTCCGAAGCCAGTTCCGGCACGATACGCAACTTCCTGTATAAATAAAAACAGTTTTCGCTGTTATAACGCTTAGAAATATCTATTTTTCTTGTTAAATCAATACTGAATGTGTTAAAAAAAAAACTAAGCGTTTTTACTTTACTTTATTGAACTAACCGAAATGAGCAGATAAACCGAAAATTGTCCCACTCAAATAAGGTTGTCCGCAATGCGCATGCGTGGAGGCGGCTAAATTCAAAACTCAAAACGTTAGCTCCGCTGCTCGTTGACTTTAACAATATGAAAACTGTTTAAGATAAAATACGAGTTTTAACGGCTTGTACGTGTAATACGGGAGGAATTAACTCGAAGCAACTCAAAGGTATGCTTTATGGTATCTTTTCAAAATACAGTTCTCGTCCTAACCGTCATGCGAATGGCACGCGAGCATAAGCGTCAAAGAGACGTTAAAAACTACTCTCAGTACATTGTCACCACCCATAAGCTACTCTAGTATATTTATTAAGCAGTAAAACTGAGTGACATGTATTTTTTAGACTGAAAAAGGCGAGTTAGTTGTCAAAAGAAATTTGTATCCACTTAGAGTTGAGCTCTTTGTCGTTGCCCAAGAAAGAGCCCGGATTTAAGACGTAGTTTATTGAGTCGTTTAAACAGCTTTATAATTGACGCACAGTACAACAGCATATGATTTATAAAATTCGAAGTCAACCTGATATTCATAGAATTTTTACTACATTTACGTCTAATTTGCACATTTCCTTATGAAAATGTATGTTTTTATTTGCTGCAGTCTGGTGTATTGTATTAACCACTGTTTGCGTTTCTTTGTAGTTTGAATAATGGAGCCTTTAGATCCTTTCAGAAATGAGTAAGTGACAGCTGTGTTATATATAGGCATTCATGTCAGGATGATGTTACATTTGTTTTAA
Organism: Halichoeres trimaculatus; assembly: GCF_033239565.1. Classification (NCBI taxonomy): domain Eukaryota; kingdom Metazoa; phylum Chordata; class Actinopteri; order Labriformes; family Labridae; genus Halichoeres; species Halichoeres trimaculatus. Next base: position 30,330,074 of record NW_027437191.1, read on the forward strand.
GTGTATAAAATTCTGCCATGTTTCAGGGGGAGCAGTGGACCCTCCAAACGGCGTATTTCTTCAGTCAGTACAACACATTTTGTTTTATTGATATGGTTTATGCTATATTTTCCTTTCTGTGCGAGCTGTTATTGCCTGAGCCTCATTGTTTGCTATTTATCATTTACAGATTTTAAAGGCACCACGGAAATCAATCATGTTACCAGACCCAGAACAACAGGAAAATGTGGTAAATATATCACCTGGTTGAATTCTTTTTTTTTTTTTATATCAGCAGTGTTTGAATGACGAAAGTGACAACCAAACCTGAATTTCTTAAAAGTTATGAGCTATTGCCATTATATTTGGACTTATGTATATGTTTTTTCTATTTCTCAAAGGTGGAGTGTGCCAAACCAGTTGATAAAAGAAACTCCCGAAGAGTCAGTTTTGCCCCTGCAAATGATGTTCTGCTGTTTTCAAAGTAAGAAACTACAAAAGACAGGAAATTTATTTCCAGATGCTGTTGAATCAACCTAACTTGTGTTTTATTCTCACAGGGATGCTAAAAATGTCTCTCCTGCTCGAAGTCCTTTACAAGAGTTAACGACAGCAAGTGAGTAGAAGTTTGTGCCAGTGCGTGTTTTTTTTTGTATTTTGTATACATTTCAAGCAACATTGTTACAGTTTCCTTTCATTCTTCAACAGCAGCTGCAGACACTCAAAACAGGTAAAGTGGTTCTTAAATTCCACTTGTTTAATTGACAATTCCATGTGATGATTTTAAACTTACAACTTCATGAAGCTAGCTGATGTTGTGTCATAATTTGAGTGTTGTTTGTTTGTAATAGAAGCGTCCAGTTTGCAGTCACAGAAAATGGGATTCAGCAAATTACTGGTATGGTTTTTAATTATTTATTTGTTTTCTTTATTTCTTATTAACACTAACAGCTTCTTGAAATATGTGTCAAAAGAACGCTGTTATGAAATTTATGTCTTTGAACTCAGGAATGGAAACCCTGTTGAAAGCTCCTCTACATGCCTTTCAACAAAAGGACATGGTAAGAAACTTTTTTGCATGGATATTTAATGAATTTAATCTATTTACATTTATTTTATACCTTTCTTTATCAAAATTTCTTAATGACACTTTGTAATAGGCTCAGAATCTGTAAGAACACTGACTGAGAAACTCTTCATTAGCGTAACCCAGTTTATCTCTTTCAGACGAACTCTGATGCCGAGTTTGACTTTGGAGAGAAAACAATGTTGTTTTCCACAGAAGATGCATCAATGGACATGACCCACTGTCAAACAATAAACATTGCCAGTGAAGCAGACGTACTTGAAGACATCCCCTTGCATAACTATCACATTTTACCCACTGGAGGAGAGAAAATGGTGATGTTCACCGCAGATGGTGGATCCATGGATAAGACCATAAACACGCCAAGTGGGTCAGCAGCCCTGCCCGGCAGCAGGAACATGGATTTAAGAGCAGAGAAGAAAAACACAGCCTCATTAGGGCTGCCTTTGGATCCTGAATTTGAAAGCTTCTTCGCAAGTCTCTCTCAGCCGAGCCGCTCAAGTGTTAACCCCGTCGTTCCCAGAACATCACTTCCTCCTGGAGCATCTTCTCGAGTTACAAACAACTCCTTTTCCCAGCTCCAAACACAACAAGCTGGTTTGGATAAAGAGAATCAGGCTCCGTCTTTTGTTCCAGATGTGTTTGAGAAGACGATGAATGCTTCGCTTGCGCTCTTTCCAGACGACGACGTGAGCATGGATATGACAGAGGCTCAGACAGGTCGCATTCAGGCTTTCAGTGACAACGATGATAATCCCTTTCAGTTTCTTTTTCCTTCTCAAGAAATGTACTCACAAAATGCTGGGAAAGAGTCGCAGACAGCTGAGATGAACAAACAGCAGAGCAGGAGAACGCTGCCATCCAGCTCCAAAGGTATGAAAAACTCTGACTCAGAACTGTGAATAAACATAGTTTTAAGTTTATTCTCTAACAATTCCACTTTTACTTTTAGATGTGCCACATTTACAAAAGACTTTCCTGCCTGCTTCTCTGCCACGACACCAGGTGAGTTCATCATTAGGTTTACTTGACCTATTTCCACAAAATTTGTGATGTATGGAGCGCTTTGAATTGGGGATGCAGGATATTGGATATTTTTGCCAATATCGATACCGATATTTTTTCTCGGCACATAATTGCAGAGATGATCAACCCTCTTCTGTATTGGAAGTAGCATATTGTATTGTGGTGCATACTCTTATTACATTTTTTATGTAATATTAGTCTCTTGTGCAAAATAAGAATAATATATACCTGAAACTGTTCATTTGTGTATGACAGTTGGTTTAATAAATCAAAAGAGGAATCCTACTCAAAAGCTGGATGATGCTTTTCTTGAGAAAATCATAACATTACCCACAACCAGAGCAGATTTGACCAGTTTCACAACTGACAGTCAGTAAAGATAACCTAGTTGTAGCAGTAGTAAGATTTTTTTCAGTATTAATACACAATACATTGTTTTTTACAAAAAAGACATTTTAAACAAACCAAATTAAAAAAAAAAAAATCCTCAAAGTTCTTCTGTTAAGTACTGACTGAAAAAGCATAGGCAGAAGCAGGATGCTCATCTAGGCCTAGTCTACATTTTTAACAAAATTAAGCTACCAAAAAACAGGTATTGGAGAAAATCAACATCATCACATTATCAACACGTATCATTTCCAAAAATAACTTTACGAATCATTTTCTAAAAGTATAACGTGAATAACAAGTTTTAAGGTCATATTTGCATTACTCCACAGTTTAACCCCAACAACAGAAACACATCTCCTTTTTAGACCTTCGCAATTTCATTGCACCTGTTGCAATGGCAAATAAAGTTCTATTCTATTCTAAAAGGCAGCCATAGCCAACAGGGCGGCGCCTAAAAAAACAACCTCTGTTCATAGGCAGAATATGAAAAGTGCAACTGTACGGCAGTTAAACCCAAATTGAATAATATGGTTTACTTTGGTAAATGTGCCTAAATGAGCCAGATACATGTACCTTACAGACTGCTGCTTAAATTCAAGTTTAACTTACAACAGGAGCCAAATATGAGACTACTCAATTTAAACTGTGCAAACAAAACCCCCCAAAAATTGAAAAAAAATATGTGCAGCTTTAGCACATTATTTTATCGGTTTATCATAGCCTCAGAATTTGGAGTGTTGGCCGATATCCCATATTTTATTTTTAAGCTAATATACAGATAACGTGCAGATATTATCATGCATCCCTACTTTAAATGCTAGCTAAAGTCAGTACACAACTTTAGCATATCCTGTAATAAATAATTTCTTTTTTTTCTCCCTTAGATCAAAGCTGACACAAAAGATGAAAACAGAGATAAAACCATCAGGTTCACTGCAGGTGATGACTTCATGGACATGACTCAGAGTCACACTGTGCACATCTCCAGTGATTCATTTCCCCCTCCAAACAAAACCTCAGATGTGCCTCCAACCAGCAAAGAAACAGACAAAGCTCCAACTCAGAGGAGGAAAACCGAGAGCTCCTCAGCACACGGTGTGGATTTGGAATTTAAGAACTTCCTTGCTGGTCTCTCCAAAGTCAGCGGCCCAGGTGGTAATCCTGCAAACGCCAGAAGGATTCCTCCCGCTGCAGTGACTCCCAGGAGCTTTGGAGAGGGGTTAAAAGGGGATGCAGTCCGTCCAGAAAAGGATGTTAATGTGGATGTGACCGGAGCACGGAGCAGTCCTCCTGGCTCAGATGACCTGTTTCCGTTTCTTTTCCCCTCTAAAAAGACGAACCCAAACGGTGACAAAAGAGCAGAGATAACGTCAGGACAGAAAACCAGTCAGGATCAAGGATCATGGAAAAGTGCAGGTATGGAAAACTCAACATGGAGATAATCCAGGTCTGAAAACTAACTAAAAAGAAAAGTGCATCATGAAACTGGAGATAAAAGTGTGTCTGCACGTTACACTTCATGACTCAGATTGTTTTTCTAAAGTATTTCTTACTTTACTCTCTGTTCATTAGGCCAAGAAACTCCCTTGAAGTCATCTCTAAAGTCAAAAGTTCAAAGAAATCAGGTGAATCATCCATCGCCTTCTTGCACTGCACACCACAATAAACAACTTACAAATGACTTATGTATTTTTTTTTCTTGTAACTTTCTGTTTCTGTTTTCTTCCACAGGCCAAATTTGAGTCTGAAGACGACCAGAGAGAAAGGACAGTGAGGTTTTCTGCAGATGATGCTGCCATGGACGAGACAAGAAGCCACACCGTGAACATCGTCAGTGACTTCCAGTCAAAACAAAACCTGGACTGCTTTCCTGCTTTTGGAGAGAAAACAGTCAGGTTCACTGCAAACGACGCAGCTATGGATATGACACAAAGTCACACTGTGAACATTGCAGCTCAACTAGAGCAGCAGCAACACACAGACTTTTTACCGCAATACGGAGAGAAAACAGTGAGGTTCACTGCAAACGATGCAGCAATGGATATGACCCAGTGCCTCACTGTGAATATCGCAAGTGATGAAATTCTGGGTTCAGTTCCACCTGTGGCGTGTGATGTGCCAGGAAGTGGATACAAAGGAGCAAAACTCCGTCCAGAAAGTGATGTAAACATGAGTGTTAATAGAGGAGAAGTGGATGTTAGCATGGACATGACTGAAGCTCAGACAGGACGCATTGTAGAAACACAGAAAACAGATACTTCTGCTCTGAAGAGAAGAGGATTGAGTTTACAGCTGCAGCACAGTGGAGGATCATTAGACCGGAAAGGTAAAGAAAACAAAATTTGTAAAAGCCTTGATTCATTAAGGTAGAAGAACGCCGTCTTTTTTGTACATCTTTGTATTTCAGTGTTTCTCTCCTATTTTCCACATCTATATCCAGGTTTGGGCTCCTCATTGACTGCTTCTTTGAGGACAAAGCAGCAAAGACAACAGGTGAGTCTGCAAACCGTAACTGCTCACCCTCAACATTGATCCCTGATATGTTCATTTGTGGATACACATTTTACTAACCAGTTATTTGTAAACGAACTCATTGCTGAACTTGAACAGCCAAAAAAAAAGAATGACTCAGCAGTTTGCATGAGCCAGGTTAGCGCCCCAACAGAGCGTTACATTTAACAGAGGACAAACCACCATTATGGGTCCTAACAGCAGGATAAATGGATTTGTGAGGCTGTTTTAAAGATGGTGCAGGTTGTATTCATGCGTTACCATTTAAGACAAAGTATGTGAAGAGAAAGGATATTTAGGGATCAAATAAATCCTTTTGAGAAGTTGAGAAGATTTAGGAGACAACATTTTGCAATTTTATCACTGTTTATGCAGAGTACACATGCTGCATGCACAGTTCAAACCTAAAGGTTTTCTGGGGAAGTTCCCCACACGTGACTCTCTACACCTGCCTCACTTTCATGGTGTAATTATTTGTTTTTTTCAGCCATGCATGCAGCTAATGCTATGGTCAAATGGGCTGTTCAAACAGTACACTATGTCTAAAGGTCTCTGCACACTGAGTCTGTTTTTTTCAGATACATTTTTTTGGATCTGCAATCCGAAAAAATAACGCCATGCACAGACACCTTGCACACTGTCTACGATGCGTTTATTTTGTATTATTTGAGAAAATGTGTAGTATGAGAAAAATGGAATCATCAAGCAGTGATCAAGCAATTGATCCTGAAGTCTTCATTTCTCTTCTAAACATTGCTCAAAATGTGTAGAGAAAATATGTCAGAAACGTGTGAAAACGTGATGTTGCAAGCAGCCTACGGCGTCTCTGAATAGTCAAACTTCCCAGGAAATGAGCAGGGCAAAATTGCAAAAAATTTAGCCTCTTCCAAAAAAAAAGACGGTCAACGGTTTCAGATTAAGTGTGCAAGCATGATTGACAGAACATGGGATCTAATTTTTTTTTTTTAACATGCCCACGTTTTGGCAGAAGAAAACTGACTCAGTGTGCAAAGGCCTGTAAGGACATGACGTGCATTTGGGCCAAGCTCTGTATCTCTTAAGTTATCCTCATAGACTGTATCACTAATGGACGTAGTCTCCCCAATGTCACCCGTCTGCTTCTGAAACAGATTTTTGAAGCAGATCAGCTATCGCAGCCATATTGGAAATGATTGGCTTGGCGTGTTTGTGACTTCTGGTACTTCTGGAGCCAGCCTCAAGCGCTTGGTTATCCTGTGCACAACCTTTAACTTTCATCAAACTTCCTTTCCGCTGAGGTCTGCAGAAGAAAAGTTTGATAAAACTGGACATTGCAAAATTCCAGCAAACGAATTAGAGTTTGTAGCAACCCAACCCAATGTGCAGTTTCTGTTCCTTTCCACAGTTTGAGCAAAAAAATGCATCACATAAAACACTAAGTAGTTCTTCTAAAGATGTAATCCAACTCTAAGTAGTGTTGCTTCGCCTTTTTTTTTAATGATAAGTTATTCCTTGGAAGTGGGAACTGTACTTTTTTTTTGAAGGATAATTGAACTAGCATAGTGAAAAGTTGTAACCATAATATGTACTCCACCATTTGAAAATCTGTTTTAAAAACATCTTCTCCAGGTCCAGTGTGATTCAGAAGATGACCGCAGAGACAGAACACTTAGATTTTCTGCCGATGACGCAGCCATGGATGTGACAAGAAGCCACACTGTGAACATCACTAACTTTGTCCAACAACCACTCCAGAATGAGGACTGTTTACCGGTCTGTGGAGAGAAGACTGTGAGGTTTACTGCAGACGACGCAGACATGGATTTAACAAGAAGCCTCACCTCAAACATCGCCGCCAGTGTCCTACCAAAGTCACATCAGATGGTGGACGTTTTGCCTCTTGGTGGGGAGAAAACGCTGAGGTTTTCTGCAGATGATGCAGCTATGGATGAAACAAGAAGCTTTACTGTAAACATTGCAGCTAGCTCAGAACCACAACAGGAAAAAATGGGCTTTGGGTCTGCTTATGGAGAGAGGACAGTGAGGTTCAGTGCAGATGATGCAGCCATGGATGTGACAAAAAGCCTCACCGTAAACATCGCCGCCAGTGTCGAACCAAAGTCGCAACAGATGACGGACGTTTCACCTCCTGGTGGGGAGAAAACGCTGAGGTTTTCTGCAGATGATGCCGCCATGGAAGTCACCCAATGTCTTACTGTAAACATCGCGAGCAATTCAGAGTCCAATCTTTCACATCAAGAATCCAACATTTTATCCACTCCAGACAAAGATTTTCCTTTGTCTGAGAAGAGGAGAGAAATTGAGCCTAGACATCAACGTAAAACCAAATCCTTCACAGCTCACAGCTTGGATATAGGATTGGGAAAATCCCTGGCGAGAAAAAGTGGCCCCTTTGCTTATTCCAGCATCACCAAGGCATCAGTTCAAGGAGCTGCAGACTCAACTGGCTTACATGACCAACTTTCACAGATAAATGACGTAGGAACTGAAGCATCAGCCTTTGTTTCGTCTGAGAAAGCGGTCAATAAAACCATGACAGAAGACGTAACTATGGACATCACCAAGGCTCAAACGGGACAAATACTGGGACAAACGTTTACAGATGAAAACCCTAAAATCCTGACGTCCACACAGGACAGGAACCCTAAATCGGACCATTTCAGGAAAACAGAGGCGATGTCACAGAATCACGAAGCACAAGAAACATCCGTCTCTCACGGTGACAAAATCACAAACCGTCCAGAGTCTGTTGACTCAAATGAAAGCGACACATGGAAAGAATCTGAACCGAGACTTCAAACTCTCTCCTCGACTCAAAAAAATGAGAGTTCACCACCCGCCGTCGACCATGACGCAGATGCAGCGCAGTCACGGAAGTCTCGTCGGATGAGTTTAGCTGACCTGCACACCAAAATACGACGCCTGAGCCACATGATAAATACAGCTCCTGATACCATGGAAGACTTCACGGCACACAGCGGAGACAGAAGCCCAAAAGACAGAGCACCAACCCCGCCTGTCACAGAGCCTGAACCTGAAACCAGTTCAACAAACCCAAATGAAAATACTGAAGCTCAGAATCAAACCCTAGAAGATCCTCCCTTTTCTCCCATCACTACAACTCCTTACAACCTGAAGACCAGACAACTCCTCTCGAGACTCTCCGTCAGCACGTTTGAGGCAAAACTCCCCCAAAGACCCAGACCAGAAGATCAGAAGAAGGTGATCTCTGCCGGGGACCACACGAGGACGATGCCTTTGAATGTTACAAACCAACTGAACAACTTTGATGCTGACGTGAGCGACATTAATGATGAAGAGCTCGGGAGCCTCGAAGACGAGACAGAAACAATCAACACGAGGACCCCTCAGAAAACCAGCAGACTGCTCAGTCCTCCTGAGAAGATCCACATGGAGGAGCCTTTGGAGGGTGACTTATTTGAAGAAGACTTCATGAGTGCTGTGTGTGGGAGAAAGAGGCCTTTGGAGGAGAAAAACAGTCTGGAGGAGGACGAGAAGAGGATGAAAGGATCCACTGAGGTGGATGCGGTAGGTCAAATTAAGATTACTATGAAGTCTTATTTTGTGGTCTGGGCTCTACACATCTACCTGCTTTGTACACAGCAGAGGTAAGCAGTTAGTCATGTGTTCATAAGAAGCATGCATGTTTCCTAATGAGCTCCTCCCTACATTGTATAAGCTATAGATCATGGGTCTGCAACCTGCAGCTCTTTGACCCCTTTGCAGTGGCTCCTTGTAGATTTAAAAAATATTTGTGAAGTAAAGAATTTTAATTTTTTAAAGACATTGACACTGAATAAAATCACCACTTAACATTTTGATAAACCAAATCTTCATCCAATCTGTCAATAAAGCCTGCCACTGCTCTACTTCACCTCCTACAACATCAACAGTACACCAACTTTCCATGCACCTGTGGCTAACCTCAGGTTTTACAGCCCTGGGAAGATAACTACATCTACAAAAAGACAAATTTTGAAGAAAATACAGATTTTAATTCTGTGTGGCTGGCTCTATTTAACTGCTAGCTTTATATACATGCTTGATATGTGTCGCAATATAAGCAAAGAACAAAAAAAAAAAAGATGTGTTCAGTGAATAATCGGTTAACATCACATCATAAAAGTATTCTGAAAATCAAAAATGAAAAAGGACATTTTTTTAATGTGAAATGTTTCATTTTCTTTTTAATTTTGAAATTTCATTCTTTCATATATTTTTGCAAATTTTTGAAATTTTGTTATTTATTTTTGTCAAGTTTTGACTTAATTCATTTATTTTTTTTATATTTTGCAAATTGTTTGAATTTTTTTTGTATTTTTGTCATTTTTTGAAATTTCAATTTTTTTGTTTAATTTTTTGCAAGTTTTTGACATTTTGTTGTTTTTTATTTTTGTCAATTTTTGACATTTAGATTTTTTATTTGATTTTTTGAAAATGTTTGAAATAAATAAATGAGAATATATATATATATATATATATATATATATATATATATATATTATTTTAAAAATTAAAAATTTAGCTAATTTATTTAAATTAAAAACTCAGACATGTACAATTTTATAAATCTGAACAACTTTTCTTTTAGATGATTAATCACTAGATTTTCCCATGAAATAACTGTAATACACTCTGAGTTAATTGTGAAAATAAAGTTGATTTTGTGGCTCCTGAAGAACTTTAATTTAGCTGTGCTGAGGCAAAATGGCTCCTATGAAAGTAAAGGTTGCAGACCCCTGCTATAAATGTAGTTTTAATGACATCATCCATTCGTTTCAGAGGTGGAGTTTTGAAGTGTGTTTCTTCATTCTTGATTTCCTTGCCTTTCAGGTGTTCCTGTCTCCTGCAGAGGGAGAATCGCCTCTTGAGTGTGATGGTAACTTTGCCACAGCTCCCATCACGAGTACACAGAACACAGATTACTCCAACATCAGTCACACGGGCAGCAGATGTGAAGCTACTTTTGAATCAAGTGAGTCCTTTTCTATCACTAACTACCTCTGACAATCACACACTTCAGAACTTTTTGATTTCACTGAGCATATTAAGACGTCAGATGATTAATTGTTCTTATTTTGTAGCTTTCAAACACAGCCTGTTTGAATCCCAGCTTGAAGAATACGCCAGTGACGTACAAGCGGTACGTTTCTACATGTTTCAAAAGCACATTCTTAGAAAGTTACAGCCATCCTGATATTAAAGCCAATCATTTTCTCCTTTCAATATTTTGCTTGCAGAAATTTGATGACGGCACCATAACAGTGCTGGAGTTTTTCAAACTCTTCAGCATCGACTTTGTCATCCATACTCCTCGGCAAAGTGTCAACCCTGGCAGAGTGAGTTGATTGTAATTAAGTGACGTTGAATAAAAGTATGAAAAAAGGACAACAACATTCAGTGACGTGACTTTTTGTTTTGTTTTCCAGCTGATGTCTGACTCTGATTGCACACCGATGGATTTACTGAAAGACCGACACATCGGCCGTCCCAAACAGATGGTGTATGAATCAGATGTTCGGAGCCTTACAGAGAAGGTGGAAGGGTACGAACACAGCTTTTCTAAACATTGGTGAATTTTTGTTAAAGGTGTTGAAGAATGTGTCTAAATGTTGACAACTTTACTCTGTCCAGGCTGAAGGGGCGAATGCAGGACCTGGAGAAGCCTTTGAGGATCGTTAACAGAGCTTTGTGGGAAGAAATGAGAAATTTATCAGAGAAAGAGGTAGTTCAAAGATACTTTTTGTTAATAAGTCTTTTAAATTAATGACGCCATTGTTTTTGTAACATCTCATTGCCTTGACTGTGTTTTTTTTTTCACAGCTCAAAACTTTCGGTGCAAAACTCAAAGAACGAAACCATTTCTTCAGGAAGACGAGCAAAGTCCGGTCACATGAAATGAAGGAGGTCCTGTACTCACAGATTGTGCAGGCTGACCTGGTAAGAGCTTCCCCACACACACACACAGCTCCATCCAGACCAGTTTCTGTGAGTAAGTTGAAGTTATTAACGTGTCCTTTCTTAGGAGGAGCAACAGAAGTTGAGAGGAAGGATCGAGGAAGCAAACAAGATGATGGAAAGTTTGGATGAATGTATTCATGAATTAGAAACAGGTACGTCAGATCATAATCAGGTAGGAAACTCGTCATCTTTCAGTGAAATTTGCAGTTTTGAATCCAGAATAGGTCATTTCTTTGATCCATGTAAATCTGCAAAAAAATTATTTTCTAATTCACTTTCTGGCAAGATATTTCCAAGCTTGTTTGCCTGACATGAAAGCTTCTTTTTTCTCATCTGTTTTTTTTTTTATGCTGTCGTTGCATCCTCATGACTTTGTTTTGAAAAGTGGGGGGACAGTCACTTTCAACAAAGTGACGTTTAAAAGGTGCTCGGGGCGATGACTATAATTGGTTTCACTTTCGGTAAGACTTATATAAAATGCACCTGTGATGGCCGCTTATTTTATGTTTTGTCAGAGGAAAAAGCACAGAGTCAGAGTTCTCTTGAAACTTGGCACAGATGCAAATCTCCAGCTGGCAGCATGCAGATGATGTGTTCAGGAGCACTTTTTTACACTCCTGAAAATAACTGGGGCTACAGTAGCTTACACATAAATTACTGTGTGTGGGGGTGGGGCAAACTGAGCAAGAACAAAACACAGTACAGTTTAGAGTTAAAAATGAATAAAAGAAAGATTAAATGATCAAATTTTGTTAAAGAAAATGGAGAATGATTCCGTTATTCTTATTATTCATGGGGGGGTTGTCTCCATTTTTTACCTGTGACGAGTTAGCACCCCTGACAATCAGTGTTGGGGATAGAGCCCAACTGAAATGGGATTTTTGGGGCAGATACGGATACCGATACTAGGGGCAAAAAAAAAAGCCAGTATCCGATATATTGTCTAATATATATAATAAATTCATTGATATACACAGAATATATACTGTATATAAATACGTATTATTATAATTCCCATATGATTCAAGACAGAGACAGAGCACTATTAAATTAAAACAAGGAACTTTAATTATAAAACTGTCAACATAAGAACTGTCATGTAAACCAATGATAAAAAAGAACAAGCTGTAAACACAATAGTAAATAAATAAGTCAAACTTTAAACAAACAATGAGCAACTTTGACGACGTTAAAACGCTGTATTATAGCCTTACATTAGATAATGGTGGACGGGTGAATTTACTGTTGCATACATCTTAACTTATTTCATAAACGTGCTACTAACACGATGTTAAACATTGTTACACACTCTAGAAATTACGTAAAAAAAACCTTGAATGCTCTCCTTGGCGTGTCTTAACAGTGTGTTTTTGTCATGGAGCACTACAGTGTAGAGTTACATTGTTTTGCAAAGTCACAGCTTATAACACACACACACACAGCTTAATTAATTTAATGAATCAGCTACACTTTGGCTGGTGTTCATTAATCGGTGACAGGTTATAATCGGCCCTATTAATGGGGAAGTTACTTTTAAAAACTAGTGTTTGCTCGTTACACGTTACTTCTTGAAAAAGTAGTTCCTTACTTTACTTAGTTACCCTCTGTGGAAAGAAACTTTTATGGGCAGAACCCCATCTCATTTCCTAAATGTTCATAGGCCTACTTAAATTTCTACCATGGAGCACATAGCAGGTAATTCTTTTGTGCTTTTTATTTTGAAAAATGCCACAGAGCACTTGACAAGAAAAACGATAATGCCATGATGTCTGACTGCTCTCTGCATGCTGTTGTGCGTACTAGTCTCAGTGTGGAATGAGAGTTCGCGACTGTTGCGCAGCTGAGGCAGTGTTGCTGTCAGATTGGTCCCTTGGAAGAGTAAAGTTGTGCCAAACTGAACTATAAATGGTTGTGTCTGTGATGATGCTATAACTAACGCTTGTTGTTTTCCTTCTTGTAGAACTCGCTGAAGTTGAAGAAAAAGGCTCAGAAGACAGACCAAGTCTGAAATCATGCCAGGAAGGTTAGTTCTGACTTTTAAGACTTTAACTTTAACTTTTTGTTCTTCAAATGAAACACAAAGTGGATTTTTCTCCTTTTTTTACTCACAGAGCTGCAGAAAGTCACAGAGGCCGTTGCAGATACAGAGAGGTAAGAAATGAAGAGGCAGACAAGGTCACACATGGAGTTTAATGCTTGGCTTCTGTGCATTCAGAAATATCCTTTTTATACATTTTTCTGTTTGTTTCTTTCACAGACAAACATCTGAGCTCGAGATGCAGAAAACACAGAATTTAAATAAAATCAAGAGACTGAAGTCAGAGACGAGGAACCTGGAGAGACGCATCTCTGTGCTCAACATGTCAGTTTTCATTTCACCCATGGTGCTTTTTTAGCCACATGAAAAAAACAGGAAACACTTTATCTCACACTCATTTCTTACATCAGGATTACTGAATGGAGGTTTGGAGAGAAGAAGGACGACTGCACAGTTTACACTTTTCTATACGACACCTTCCACCTACGGCTGGACTACCACAAATCCAACGGTACACACAAGGATAAGTTTTCAGGCTCCTGTCAGATTTTTTGAAATTTTGTTTTTAATTTGTTGTTTTATATTAATTCTTTACCTTTTCTTTTTGTTTTGAAAGTCAGGTTTTCAGTAAGTGATGTTTTTTTTTTCTTTATTTGTTTCTGAAGGATGTGATGCTGAAAATCAGTCTGAGAGGAAAATATCGGACATCAAGTTCACACTTGAGCTCGATGGTAGGATAATTCTTTCCTTTGTTTTTATTTTTATTTTTTATCCTCTAACTGCTCAAGGGACATTTTTCAGTTTTTTCCTAAAATCTGCTGCTGCATGTTGTTTCTAACAAGGTGAGAAGTCCGTGGACCACGCCTGTCTGGTTCACAAACTGCTCTCTCAGTACGTCGATGGAGAAACTTCCTGGGTGAAGAAATATCCAACCAGCAGACATGTGCCAAAGGTAATTAACTGAGCTTAATTTGGAAAAAAAAAATCATAAAATTCAATTCTTACCATAAAAGTTTTGAAATTACAAGCTGAAATTTTGTGCCTCCTGTGTCTAGCTGCTCCATGACGTAAGTTTGGTCGTGAGTCGCTGTCGTTTGTTGGGAGAGGAGGTGCGTTTGCTCAAACTGTGGGGGAGTGTGAGGCTCAATATTCTCAACATCAGCTGTGTGGACACTCGGTAAGCACTCCATCCTGATGAAAAAACACTCATGGCTTTTATTATTTTTCCACATATCAAACATTTTTCCAGTCAGAAGTTAAATAATTTATCAAAACTGAAAAATATCTGTCACTTTTATTAAGATTTGTAATCAAGAAGATCCTGAAGATCAGCAGACCTTATCACCACACTGAGGAAGCAGCAGAATTAACATCTCTGTTTCCTGTTTCTTCCAGCGTGCTCATCGTCTTCAGCAGTCTCAAGACGTTTTCCAAGTTCGAGGTGATCTTCTCCGTCACTTTGACCAACCAGCTCTGCGTCCTTCACGTGCAGAGCTTCAGGAACATGATCGGAAACACAACGTGAGTTTCTCTTTGTATTGTTTCCACGGTAACATTTTCATCTACCAGAGTTCCTGAAAACGCTTCAAACTGTAACATTTGCTATTTTTTTCTTATTTACAGAATTGAGCAGATTGAAGAGATCGTGGCGTCGTCCAGTCCAGGCAAAAACCAGCTGACAAAGATCGTCAAGAAGATAAATGAAAAGCTTCTCTGCTGAGGCTGGGAATTTGTCTGATTCACATTTTTGTATCCAGAGGATGTAAATAAACTCTTTTGTACAATAAGTGTTTTAAAAATAAATCTATTTACTGACTTTTATTTTGAAATCTGAAAACAAGTGTAGTATGCAGGTCATTTTTTCAGCATCTTAGTTTGTTTGTGATGATTCTGCATTAAATAAAGATTAAATAATAATTTGTAAAAAAAAACAGTTGTTGCTCTTTTTTGATCATTTTTACAGGAGTGACTTACAATACCACTGTAATATATATTAAAAAAGTAAGCTTTTTTTTTTTGTGTTAAAATTTTCTTGGTCATCATGTTGGCTATTCCAAAACTAACAATTCATCAACAATCCACATGAAAACAGACAGATTTTTATTTATTATTAAAAGTATAAAGGCTGATAAAGACATATTTCCCTATATGTAGACAGTAAAGCTGCTCAGTTTTGTCTGGATTTCTGTCTGAAAAGTTATTCTTGTGCCTTTTCCAGAGTCTCCTCCAGGGGGCGATCTTGGTCTGACCTCTGAGGTTCATCTTTGGTTTTCTGAGCCTACATGAATGGCTTACATCAACATAACCAACAGTGAAAAAAATATCTAATGTCAATGCAAGATTTAAAAAATCTTAAGTGGACTGAGTAGTATAATCTTGAACTAATAAAAATGACAGTTTTCTAAAAGCTGATTAAATTCAGCCTCTAATGTTTGAAACTGAAGATGAACATTTTCAGCTCTTGGTGGTGAGTCTGGCAAGAAAACTGCGAACAGCTGAGATGTCAAACATCAACGTCTGTTGCTCCAAACTCCCTCTACATACCATCTCTCTGCATGTTTCCCTCTTTTTGTAGCCAGAGCTCTGCAACAATCTTTCCTTGCTCTAATCTCACTAATGCTTTGAATAGCTTCTGACTCTTTGGTAGTTTCTGTTCCTGTGCCTGGAGGTGAAACCAGAAAAATACCTCGGAGCTGTTCCAAAAAATGAATAAATAAATAAATTAATTAAATAAAATAATTATAATAATAAAAATAATATCAATAATAATAATAAAATTATTATTATTATTATTATTATTATTATTATTATTATTATTATTATTATTATTATTATTATTATTATGAATAAATAAATGAAATAAAAATTGAAATCTGTGCCATAACATACTTTGATGATTGCCTTCATGTTGTGAAAAAATAAAAAGTAATAAAAAGAAGGGACGGATTTGCCTCAGAGAAAACACCAACAACTCAATAAATCAGATTAATTCATCAGTGTGTACTGCTTCTGCTGTTTGTGTGTTTTGGCTTTGGGGGGCGCTATGTGTCTTTTGTTGTAGTCTCGCCTTCCTTGAGCATGTTCCTCATGTATAAATGAAAGGACAAGCTCCAAAAAGTCAGTTGTTGTTCCTGATGGATGGATATTTGAAAAGAAAAAGTTTGTGGGTGTGTTTAAAACAATGAAAATACAAAGCAAACAAAAGTGTATAAAAAAATTATAAAGTTTTTGTGACTCTAACTTTCAGATCATCTTGTTACCCCTCAGAATTTTTTAAGGTCTCATTTCATAGATTTCAAGGCAAATGAACAATCCAAAACAAAAAGAAACAAAACAAAAGTATAACTCATATCCCCATCCCCTGAAGTTCAGTGAAGTCAATCATCCAAAAATTGAAGTAATATGGCACATGTGTGAATCTGCCTTGAACAGACCTTGCTTGTAAACTGGGTGATCGTGCAAGTAGGAGACTAAGGAAAGAAGCCACCAAGACCTGTGCAACTACTCTGAATGAGATACAAGCTTCACAACCAATTCATTTAGCAACTTCAGATCACATTGGATCTCTACTAGCTCTCACTGAAAAGCATGTGGAAGACTCCATGGTCAAGTGGAAGAAGGTTCTTTGGTCCAGTGAGACCAAGATGCAAGAGAGGTACAGCTTAGGAGGAGCAGGATGGTGATCTGAAGCATATACTGCAAGAACTGCAAAGGGAATCAATCAACGTTTATTTCTAAAGCCCTATACAGAAACCCAAAAGGCCCCCAAAGTGCTTTACAGCAGTTTCAGAAAATAAATAAGAACACCATGGATAAAAGCAACACAAAACAATACCGTAAGAAAAATACATAAAAGAAAAAGATACATAAAAATGCAACGGGAGGTGTGACAGCAGCAAGGTGCATAAAAGCCATTCAGAAGAGATAAAACAGAACAAAACTAACTAACAAAAGCATAAGACCTAGAAGCCTTAGTCAGGGTTAAAAGCCATTCTCAAAAAGTGAGTTTTTAGTTTAGATTTAAAAAGACCAAAGTCAGTGATGGTGCGGATGTCTGGGGGCAGCCTGTTTCACAATGTAGGTGCAGGAATGGCTTTAAAAGAGCCAGGTAAATGTTCTGGAGCGGCCGAGTCAAACTCAAGACGTCAAACCTAGAGAGGATCTGTGGCCGGACTCAACAGCCAAAGGTGCATTAAACAGTTATTTTTGTTTAAAAAAAAAAAAAGATATATTTTTGTTTCATTGACATTACTTTGTAGAAATCTGTTTTCAATTTGACATTAAAGCTTTTTTTTCTTTCATTTTTTTTTGCACATAAAAGCCAAATTTTATTGACCGGGATTGATTTATTAAAGCAAAAATTTAAGTCTTATGAAGTGTTTTGTCTTATTTTAAGTAAAAATTGTCTAAATACACTTGATATAAGTTTTGTTTCAAGTTGTTCAGAGAAAAAAATGAGGTCTGAATTCTTGTAACAAGTAATTCAGAGCTCATTTTTCGTCTTTAGATAATTTGAAATAAGTCATTTTTCTGAACTGGTCAGGTGGATGTGGCTCATATTAAGTCTAAAAAGACATTTCCTACTGAAAATAAGATAAAAATACTTGATAAGATTTCAGTTTTTGCAGAGAGACATCAGACAAACTTCTCTCTGTATTGTGTTTCACCTGATGTCAGTGTTTAGCCACACACCTCCCAGCTCCAACAGCAGAAACATGACTGACACAGACAGCGTCTCGGGGTCATCTGAAGGGGTCACTCAGCCAGAGACGGGCCTCTGAGCGAAGACTAAGGAGGAGAGGGGGGAGGCACTGACTCTCCGCTCCTGCAGCTCCGACGTCAAAGGTCAAAGTGGACTTTTCCAAACCGTCACCCTCGAGTGAGCTGTCAGGGGACACGAGCTGCTCTGTCCCTTCCCCCTAGAAACGACGGCTGCTGTCAGAGCGGGCAGAGGACACGCAGAGGTCCAGGCAGGGGTTAAGTTTGGCCGAAGCCACATTTGGGTCTCCTGACCTCAGCCTGGGGGTCAACTCAATTTCATTTCAATCGATCTATTGAAGGGGTTTTCATTATTCTCACAGGGGAAACTGAATCATTCATTAGATCATAATACAACCAGACAAATAACTCTTAATTTTTTTTTTTAACTCCAATTGAGTAAATATGAAGTGATTTTCTGTCTCATTTTCTGGTTTTGATTGGATTCCTGAAACAGTGCAAACAGCTTAGTGTCAAAGCTAACCTATTATTTCCCTCATTTTAAAAAACACTTCATCACTGTGTTTTTATCATACAGACAATTTGCTGAATGGAAACCAAATTTCACAGGTATTAGATTGATTTTTTTTTTTATCTTAGTGTGCTGCCTCTTGGGTGTTCAGACACAATTTAATGATAAATAAACATGAAAAAAATCACAGCTATGCTCTCATCTAGCCCTGGTATCAATCATACTTTTCTAATCACAGACTCACAAAGTGGTAATTTTCTAAATCTGTAATCACTGTAATAACTGTGTTGACTCCTCTGATAATAAAATCTAATGCTAGCGTTTTGGCTAATTGGACTGAAGAGCAATTTGATGCTAATTAAAACACTTAAAACTGCTAAATAAATGTTTATCTTAGTTATGTAACTGCATAATAAAATTAAGTCTACACCTGTTGACAGTTATGGTGGCTAACTGCTCTGTGAGACTGAATCGAGGCACAGCTTTGATTGGAGCTAGCTGCTAAAATTAGCATGCTAATAAATCTTGCTCCTTCATAAATCAGATTAAAGATAGTTTGTAGGCATATGTTTACAGCTCTTAGAGATATAAAACAATAATACATGATACACAAAAGCTAATATGTCACAGAATTAATGAATAATATCAACCGGTTAATAGCTACACTCAAATACCTCAAATACCTAAGTTTAGCCTAGATCCTTCTGTTCTCTCCAACTTTAGGCCAGTCTCAGAGCTTCCCTTTCTGTCCAAGGTTCTAGAGAGAGTGGTCCTTAACCAGCTACAGTCATACCTAGACTTAAACAGCATTTCTGAGAAATTTCAGTCTGGATTTAAAACCCCTCCACAGCACTGAAACAGCACTTTAAAGAGGTCTTAATGATCTTTTCTTAACTGTTGATGCCTCGAGCTGTGTGCGGGCATTAAAGATGATGTCCTGAAATGGTTTAAATCTTATTTGTCTGAGAGGACCTTCTCTGTTCACCTTGGTCAACATGCTTCATCAGAGGCCTCTCTAGTCTGTGGGGTCCCTCAAGGCTCTATTCTGGGCCCTGTAATGTTTTCTTTATATATGCTCCCATTGGGATCCATCTTTACAAAACATGGTGTCTCTTTTCATTGCTATGCAGATGACTTGCAAATCTATCTGTCTTTTAAAACCAATGAATCTTTGAATGCATTGTTGTCCTGTCTAGAAGATGTCAAATTAAGGATGGCGTTCAACTTCGTAAGTGTGAATGACAAGAAAACTGATATCATCATTTTTGGTTCACATGATCTGCTGGATGGTGTTGACAGTGATTTCGGTAATCTGGGATCTCCCTGCTGTTCCTCAGTCAGGAACCTTGGTGTCATCTTTGACACCTCTTTCAAATTTGAGAAACAGTCTAGCTCTGTTGTAAAGACAAGCTTCTTTCAGCTTAGACTCCTGAGTAAGGTAAAGGCATACCTACCTTCTCACGATCTTGAAAGAGTTATACATATGCTCATAACATCTAGGCTGGACTACTGTAACTCTCTGTATGTCGGTGATGACCAGTCATCTCTACAGCGCCTCCAGCAGGTTCAAAATGCAGCTGCACGCCTGCTGACCAGGGTGAGACGACGTGACCACATGAAACCTGTTCTGGCCTCCCTTCACTGGCTCCCTGTCAGCTATAGGATCCAATATGAAGTTGCACTGTTGGTTTTTAAAAGTCTTTATGGGTTGGGGCAGAGCTTTTGCCGTAGCTGCCCCTACTCTCTGGAACAGTCTGCCTCTATATACCAGGACAGCTCAGACCCTTGAGAGCTTCAAGTGCTTTTTAAAAACACACCTCTTTGCACTGGATTTTAATACTAGTTGAGCAAGACATCCATGTTTTTTCTTTTTTTTTTTTTTCTTTTTTTTTGTTTACCTTTTTCTATTTATTATGGGGTCTTCTTTTGTTATGTATTGTCTATTTGTTGTTTTTACTGTTTTTAACGCCTTGGCACACGTATCGACAATTTGGAATAACATTTGGTTTTATGAGCAAAATATAATGACACTGGGAAAATTTACCTGCAGGAACCTGTGGAGGAGAAGCCAAAACATTTACTGCTTTGTTGGTCTCAGAAAGAAGTCTGGTATGTAGACTTGAGCCATATTGGCTAGTTAGCAAGCTAACATTACAGCTAATTGGCTTTTAATACAAAGTCTGATTAAAACAGCACAAGGTAAAGGATAATTAGCCTTAAAGTAGACAATTTTACACAGTTTGAAGGTGTTGGAAGTGCTAAGGAAACACCTTTTTGGCTCAGAAGATAAAGATACAGCTTGTGATATTTAGCGACATGGCAGAACTTAACAAATTTACAAAATAAAGCCAAA
Organism: Halichoeres trimaculatus; assembly: GCF_033239565.1. Lineage (NCBI taxonomy): Eukaryota > Metazoa > Chordata > Actinopteri > Labriformes > Labridae > Halichoeres > Halichoeres trimaculatus. Next base: position 30,350,670 of record NW_027437191.1, read on the forward strand.
ACCTTCACAACCAATAAAAATATAAGGACTAATAATGGATGGTGTGTGTTTTTAACAACAAATTGGTGAATCATGTAACACTCTCATCCATCTAAAGTGAAAAACACCAACTCATGCTAATAAATATAGCTGATGTTCCTCTCCTTCTCAATGACAGATGTGACTCTTTATTGGGATTTAGATGGAGTAAGACGGTTACACACTGTAAACACTCCAAATGTATAATTCTGTTAATGCGACCATTTGGCCTCAGGCCACCTGGTTCAAATCTATTTACCCACACATCCAGGAGCAGTATTTCACCCCGCTAACCTCATCTGTGTCCTCTTCATGTCCTGACATCAGCAGCCAGGGAGGCGTGATGTGGTCTGATTGGTTTTCAGAAGATGGAAGCGTGAATGGTTTCCTCTGTGAAGTTCAAATATGATCCTTCCCCCGGCGGGCACAGAGCGGCTTCATCTGCTCCTGAGAAAGAGAAAAAGGAAGAAGAGAATGAAATGTACTTTTTCCACTATACATTTTCCTAACTATAAACCTTTTTTTTTTATTATAATTTATTTTTTATTATCTGACAGGCTATGATAACGTAATTTCAGCATTTCTTAAAATAGAAACATAATTCTTTTTTTTTTTCTTTTTTTTTTTTGAGTACAGTCAGTAAAGCATACACAGAAAATAAACTGCTGCATAAAAACAGAGTTGATACAGGAGCTACATTATAAAATCATGTTAATTAATATGGGTGTTCCTCAGGGCTCTTTACCCAGATCCCTGTTATTTGACCTTTTGTGGCTGCATTAGTCGGCCAGGTATCCTTTATTTTTTACCTCTTATTTAAGAAATGTTTCTCTGAAGTTGGCATATCCTCCAACTAAAGAACGGGACGAAAGAATTGAAACTGCACACTGGATTGGCTGGTCGAGAAAAAAAATTAAGTTGGAGAAGGTAGTCGTAGTACCTCAAGGTCAATAATGTTAAGCTAACAGGATCAAGGACCAGTGTTTTGACATATTTTTGGCCAACTGAAAAGGGGATTTTTGGGCCCACAGGTCTGCAGTTCATGTAAAAGAAAGACCAAATATGTTTTTTTTCAGTGCCGATACTGATACCGATTGTCAGTAGTCTAGGAAGCCGATAACCGATATTTGGACTGATATTCATTTGCAGTGAATTTGAAAACATTGGCGTCAAAATTTGGGATAATGCAAACTCCAACACTTAACTTTTTTTAAAGCCTTTAAACTTATGTTTATTGAACAGCTCTCAGGCTAAGCACCTGTTTCATAAAGATAAATGTCAATTTAAAAAACTAAATAGTTTTCAACAGTGAGTCAAGTTTTTCCAAAAAAATGTCTCTGCCTGTCACCAGTCAGATGGTACTGTAGTTGGGACAAAGCTAGAGACAAAATAGTGTCTACTAACACTCTTGAATGTTATTTCTTATTGAGTTAAAAAAATAAGGCTGATGCCGATATGCCTCAAAATGCTAAATATCAGCACCGATAATCCACCCGCCAATAATCCACCTGCCAATAATCAACCCGCCAATAATCAGCCTATCCCTAGTCCACATAATCTTCAGTCATTCAATTCTTTTGTTTTATGTTTCTGAGGCGGTTGCCAGACTCAATACAAAAACTCATTAATGTATCTTTAATGCTACTGAGATAATGTGTTAGCTAATGCTAAAAAAAGTTTTTTTTTTTTAAATTTAATTAAATTTAATTAAATTTAATCTAATTTAATCAAATTTAGTTGAATTAATATAATTTTTTAAATTTTGTTTTATTTTATTTTATTTTATTTTACCACTGATATGTTTCCATGAGCTGAAAAAGCAAATTAAACCTTTGACAAAATGACTTCCCAAGTGACGCCCTGGCAGGGTGAGTACAGATAAAGTGATGAGCGGCATACTGCAGAAACAGCCTTTGTTCACATTTCCTCAAGTAAGTTATGATACTTCTGACTGTTTAGACGGAGCAGGGGATTTTAATTGCTTACATATGTACAGGACAAAACTCAAAAATGTGAGCTACTCCTTGGTCTATAGGGGGCGCCAAAATCGACACAAAACCAAATATTTTCACAGGAGCTTTAAAGGACTTGTAATGCTCTATATTCAGAATAACTGCACAGGAAAAATCTGTTTTTGAGAACCGTGCTGAAGCCACCTTTAGGTTGGTCTGCTCATATAAGGTCATGGCTGTGAAGTGCAGTGAGCTCATTTAAAGTAAAGCAACAATCACAGCTGTAAATGTAAATGTAACGACAGACTGTAACACCTCCTCTCTGCACCAATCCTTCTCCATTGTTCTCCTCTTCCTCTGGCCTTGGTGAACATGTTTGCTCAATGAACGGCTCAACGTTTCTTATCGTAATGATCTCAGAGAGCTGCAGGAGCTGGGCTGTGACAGCTTCACTCCTACAGTCAGCCAGAGATAAAGAAAGCAGGGCTCAAACAAAGTGTTGGGTTTCACTGAAGGTCCAGAGGAAAAGGCTGAATTGAAGCTGAACACAATGGATTTATTCTGGAGGGCAGGGCTGTACATTCACAACTCATAATACTTTCATCAGGGGGTCTAGGTGCAGAAGTTGTTTTATTGTTGATTATAATCAAAAAGGCTAAGAATGTCTGTTTACAATAAAGATATAAAGCTTTATTTCTGCTTCTCATTTAGCCTGGTGCAGGTTGGACCAATCAGATTTGTGCTTGCAACACAGGTTGGGTTCAAAGTGATTTTGTAGATTGGGAATGAAGTTTTAAATAAGTGAAAAAAAAGTTGCAAATTCAAAAAATTTGATTCAAAATTTTACAAGAATAAAGTTTTAGAAAAGTTTGAAAAAATCCTCCTGTGAAATTTTGCTCAACAACAGAGGACAAACAGAGGTTGCAGAAACGTGCATGAGCATGAATCTGGATAATTATGACAACCTGGTGCTGATGTGTCAAATATTTGGCGTTCAACTCTTCATGAACACATACTTTAGTGTAAATTTAGCAAGAACCTGCACGTTCCTCATTTAGGTGAAGGCTGCTTGGTGCTTTTTTAATCCTCCCCTCATAAAATATGGAATGAGAGCCAAAGTGAAAAATTATGACTTCATTATCTCAATTCTGAATTTTGCTGCTTTCATGAAAAATTAGTTTGAGTAAACATCTGCTCAAGTTGGACTGTGTCTCAGAAACTCAGGCAAATAAAAAGCTCAGAATCAGGATCAAAATTGTCTTTATTCTCGAAGTATCTCAAGGATACAAGGAATTTGACTCTGGTTAACCAAACCCTCTCTGTACACTTATTGTAAAAACACACTGTATAATATTAAAAAAAAAAAAATCAGAGCTTTAGAAAAAAAATAAATAAATAAATAAAAAACATTATTATTATTATTAATAATAATAATAATAATAATAAAGAACTCTGTACAGAGAAAAATAAAAATATATACACATTTAATTTAAAATAAAATAAAAAATTAAAATAGTGCACCCAAAGGACGTAAAAAAAAAAAAAAAAAAACCTGCAATTTGTAAAAGAAAAATGAAAGATGAATGAGCTGTTACTCCGCACGGGCATTACGCCACATTCTTTATCAACATGGTGCCATACAATGTTTTCTAAGTTCCAACAAACAAATTGTTTTGCTTTTCTAACACCAGACCATGTGAAATAGTTAAATGATGATTATATCTACAGACTATATCAGGGGCCAAATTTCCCCATAAAATGCACACCATGTGAGTCAGAGAGAAATACTTTGCCCTCTGCTGGAGAAAAGTAGGAACTTTTTTCTAATCCAGTTTATAAACAAAGACTGAAAAAATTGAATTTGAAAAAAAAAAGTTTTTTTTTTTTTAATAAAGAATCCTAATTTTGATATTTGTAAACAAAAATCTTGATATACTGATTTTCATTTTTTTCTCCCAGCCCTGATAAATAGGCCTTAAAGCTGTTAGTGTGGAGACTCAAAGTCTGCCCCAGTTCAATATGGCTGCGCCAGCCAATCTGCTTCAAAAGTCAGTTTTAGAAACAGAGGGATGATGTCAGAAAGACTACGTCCATTAATTTAACAATCTATGGTTCAAGATAAATTTCACATTAAAATGACTTAATCCTCACATTGATAACTTTTTCCTTCATACATAACAAAATATGTTAAAACTGAGAATTAAATCCCCAAATTTTTAATCCCTTAGATTAAAGTTTAAAAAGTAGTTTTAAAGACTTTGTGTTTTGACTCTTAAAGTGATTCTTTATGAGTGTTTGTGGTGTGACGTCCTGAAACAAAGACACAGCTCCGCAGTTGACTTCAAATGTCAGTGTTAAAGCCCCTCACCACACACACACACATACACCCACACACACACTCACTGTAAGCCTCTTGTATGTCCCTTGTTTTTGGGGGGCATTAAAGGACGTCTTAATTGGTCTTTCCAGGCAGGTAATTAGCTCTGATGGCATGTGCTCCCATAGTGATGCAAACGGAGGTGACACAGCCTTGTCCCACCCCTCACCCCAATAACCAGCTCACACACACACACACACACACACACACACACACACTGGCCCTCACACACAACCACAGTCACAAAAGTAAAGGCCATGTGACCCGGGGAGTTGCCACATTCTCTGGTCATTCTTGGGATAAGACAATAGGTCTGGTTGTTAAAATAGGCTCCCTCTCAGCGGGGCACACAGGAGCCGCAGCAGCTGTCCCATAGTATCAAGCTGTAATGGGAGCAGCAGCTTCACAAACCATCCAGATCAGAGGGGTTTGAAACTGTTGTATGGACACATTACGTCTCATTAGCAGAGAAAATATATACAGTGGGGAAAATAAGTATTGAACTCGTCAACTTTTTTCTCATTACATTTATTTTCAAAGCTGCAATTCAAACAAAATTTCTACCAGACATTGGTATTAACTCAAATAATCCACACATGAAAAGAAATCACAACGTTCAGGTCCATAAATAATGATTATGGTGAATTAAGTACGATAACACAGGAAAAAAGTATTGAACACACCATGGAAAGGCTGAATACTTTGGCAAGGAAATGCACCATACCACCTGAAATCTGTCAGTAATTATTACTTGAACTTCCAATTAGTGCAAACCAACATCAGCTGGGCTAGAGCAAATTGATGGTCCTATAAAAAAGGTTGTTTTTTTCACCAAGCAGTTAAATACCACACACCTCATGATGGGTAAAGGCAAAGAGCTCTCTGAAGACATTCACAACCTGATTGTTGCTCAGCATCAGAATGGAACTGGTTACAGACTTATATCAAAGCACCTGAATATTCCAGTCAGCACCGTTGGGGCCATTATTCACAAGTGGAAGAAGCACCACCTTACCATCAACAGGCCACGCACAGGAGCTCCTTGAAGATTTCTGACGAGGGAGTCAGAAAGATAGTCAGAAGAGTACTCAACGAGCCAAGGACCACCCTGAAAGTGCTCCAGAAAGACTTGAAGGCTGCAGGTACAATTGTTACAGAGAAAACAATAGGCAATGCACCCCACCGCCATGGCCTCTATGGACGCTCAGCCCGCAAGACTCCATTCCTCAAGAAAAGGCATGTTGAAGCTGGTTTAAAGTTTGCTAAACAGCATCTTGACAAGCCTGTAGAATACTGGGAGAATGTTGTCTGGTCAGATGAGACCAAAACTGAACTTTTGGGCTGTCATACTACAGACCATGTTTGGAGGAGAAATGGCACTGCACATCAGCCAAAAAACACTACACCAACAGTGAAGTTTGGAGGTGGAAGCATCACGGCATGGGGTTGTTTCTCATATCATGGTGTTGGCAAACTTCATATAACTGACGGAGCAATGAATGGAGCCATGTATGGGGAAATTCTTGATCTGAATCTGCTGCCATCCACCAGGATGATGAAGATGAGACGTGGCTGGACCTTCCAGCAGGACAACGATCCAAAGCACACGGCAAAGTCGACTCTCAAATGGTTTCAAAAAAAGAAAATCAATCTGTTAGTATGGCCTTGCCAATCACTTGACTAAAGAAAAGGCTTCACCAGAGCGCACCAAGGAGTATTCAAGAAGCTAGTAAAACATACAAGAAGCATCTGGAAGCTTCTCTGCTAAGTATTAGATGAGTCTCAGTTAGTTAACCTACACAGTCTCTGAACATGTGTGTAAACACAGCAAAATAACGAGAGGTGGTACCACCTAGTGGTAGCACTCAGCACTGTCACAGTATGTTTCAACTCACACTTCTACAGTTATGAACTGATACAGAAAAACAATCTGCAGAAGGAGCAAAATGAGAGAATGCAATCCTAGCAATCATCAGCAAGTTTGATGTCAGACATCATCTGGTGGTATAAGTTGATAGAAACAGAGTATGACGTTGATTATTTTGCTGGTCAGTCCAGCACACAATTGAGGCCTTGTTGGTTAAACCATGATCATCAGTGGATGGTTTGGCCTTGAAATGCTTCAATACGTTGATTTAAGAGAGCTTTGGGTGTGTACGAACTAAATGACCTGAGTGTAACTTCCAACAGAGTTCAACTGACTCTGAACGACTCTCTGCCACAATAGCCTCACTCTGCTTCGGCTGGATGCCATTTCAGGTCTATTTGTATCCATGGAAGACAAACAAGTACCAAGAACTGCGGCAAACAGAGAGCATTGTGGGTGAGATGCCCATTCTCTGGCAGAATAATGATGACAAAACAGGAATTCTGACCTTGTTCTGGGGAACACATCCTGGGGCACGCAAGCTGAACAATAATAGCGGTTCCTAAAAATATAAGGACCTGACAGAGGAGGGCTCCTATCACAATGGATGTGAGCTGGAGATCCAGCGTAGGAGGAGGCGGAGGATGAGGAGGGGTTTTCCCTTCACCAGAGAGGAGTTCAACAGAGATCAGACACATGTTTAAGGCTGTGACAAGAAGAGAAGCTGTTCTGATGCAGATCAGCAGCCATTTTTATCTATTTTTTTAATGCAAGCTACACCTTCAGAAACAGAGATTGTAGAAATAATTGTATATTTTTAGCCACAGAATGACATTCCATAAACATGGACAACAGCACCCTATTGATAGTGAATGTATGTACTATTGAGGTTGATGGGTGCATAGCATGACAGGTATATTAACATTCATTTACAACCGTAAATTCAGTGAGTCTGGGTGGCAGGGCATAGCTGAGCCAAAAGAGTTGTGTTTTGGTAGATGTAATTGTCTTTTAATTGACTGTTTTGTTGTAACCCTCTGTCCTCTTCCTGTATATTATGTAATGTTAATAGCTTTGTTGTAATTTTTGGATTTGTTATTGTATGTATGTTAAGGATTCCCCCCCTAAAAGGTGATTCATCTTAAGAGACTAACCTTAAAATAAATAAATAAATAAAAGATTAAAAGATTAATAAATAAATTTAATTTAATAAATTAAAAATATAATAAATAAATTAAAAACACAATAAATAAATAAATAAATAAATAAATAAAGTGATAAATAAATAAAAAAAAAAGATAAATAGATAAAAGTTAAAAAGATTAAAAGGTAGATGAATAAACTGATAAATAAATCAGAAAATAAATAGATGAATAAATAGATAGATAAATACATAAATAAATGCATAAATAAAAGATAAAAAGATTAATAAATAAATAAATAAACTAATAAATAAATCATAGTTTCACACAGAAGCTTTGACAAAAACCTTTGGTCAGATTTTGATGAAAAAAAAGTCAATATTTTTATTTTCTTTGGCAAAAAAATGAAAAAAGAAATAAAAAAAGGTATTTTTTTGGACTTCCCTAGTTATTGGAAAAATTATCAGAAAGTAGGGGCAAATGATGAGCAGGTCTTGGTGTTATCAGAGGAAGCAACCAATTTTGACAGAATTTACATTTTGCTCTTTTGTCCTTTTTTCTTTTTGCCAGTTTCTTTTTGCTGAATCTCACTTCTCACCGCTAAATTTAACAGCCAGCAAAATGTCGCCATAAGGACTTTAGATCTACGTGCTTTAAAACAGTTAGTGTTCTTCCAGGGGCATGCAACCAGACAACTTATACTGAAAAATAGGATTTAGAAATAATCAATATTTGTGCTGATAATATCAGTTTAAACAATAAACAGGCAAATTTGTTGAAATTAGGCTGTTTGAGGTCACTTCTAAAATCCACACAGGGCCTTTGTGTCAAATTTACAACTGATTTCCTAAAAATAAAACTTACTGTAACTTTGACGTACTCTTGAGATCATTTTAAAAACTTAAGATCATTAAATGTGGGTCAGTATCTGAGAACATGATCACTCCTCACCATCCTGTCTTACTGTCTTCACCCTGCATCCTCCATCAGCTCCTCACACTCCTCTAACAGACGACACACAGATGTCTGTGCTGCGTTATCCAGTGCCCTCCTGACTCATGGCACTATTTTCAAATCCCAGCTCACATGGGAGGATAGAAGAGTCTCCTGGACGAGGTGAGTGGCGGCTGTACGTCCAGACAGCTGGGTGTGTGGAGACGGGCCATCTTGACCCACACCTTGAGTCTGCTAACAGAGTTACAGCAGCCACCTTTGTTAAGTGCATTCCCAGAGCTGCTGGCCCAAATCCCTGCTTGACCCCTTCTGATAAACTATGCTATGGATAGACCACTGGAGAGTTTTTCCCTGTAAAATCAGGGTTGGTACAAAGTTTCCACTACAGCCAATAGCTATTTGGACCATTGAGGTCAAAGGTGGGGGTCATCAAATCCTAAGATTCATAAACATATATCCCTTGAATCAACTTTGCTCAACATGATCCCTTTAAAAGCCAATAATTCCACCATTATATTAATACATTGTTATATTTCAGGGATGCTGGCTTTTTAAACTGTACATTGGTAACAAGCCTGGTGGTCCTTCTTCGAGATCCATGCGTTCCAAAAAGAATGTCAAATTTTGATTATTTTTCTTTAGTCCACAGTTTTTCATTTTGTTTTTGAATCCATCTTTGATGGACTTTCACTGGCAAAGACTCAGCTGAGTATCCTCACTCCCCTTCAACTCCACACATTTCATTTTTCTTTTAAACTGTCAAAACTTATTATGCAAAAATCACTTTATTAAGGCTTTTAGTGAAATTGGTGGGTCTTTGGCTTTCCTCCCAACCCACAAAATGTGATATTTCATGGCAAACCTGTACTTAGTAGTGCTTGTGAATGTAAAATCTTGACCTAAAACGAGCTGTTTGGATTTTGGGGATTGCCGACATCAGCGATTCCCTTTTTAGACCAATCAGGAGCAAGTCTGACCTGATTGGTCCAACGGAGCAGATACCCGCCCACTCCCCTTCCTGCAGCAGCAGGGAGAATGCCAAAGTCGAAGAGCCATCACTGCTCTGTTTTTGGCTGTAAACAGCCACATAGTTCCATGCACAAGCTCTCCATCTCGGAGGAAGACAAGACAAAGTGTCTAGAGTTCATTTATCAAGGAAATGTTCCAGCTACACTCAGTAAAACTGTGCATGTGTGTGCTAGTCACTTAACGGCCGACTGCTTTTCCAACTTTGGACAGTACAACAGAGGGCTAGCCAATAGACTGGTCCTGAATCCAGGCGCATTACCAACCATCCTCCAACAAACCTGGGACCCTGGAAATGTGAGTATTTTAAATGCTGTGTGCTGTGGAGCAGATGTAAGAGCTTTTCCTCAGTGTCCCCCCTGTCTCTGTGTTAGCTTCAGGATGCTAACTTTAGCTGCAGTTAGCCTGTTGTTTTGGCCTGCAATGTTACGGTAAATGAGCTTAGCTGTTTTCTAAACATTGTGCACTCGTAGCTCGTGGCGCCGCTCTCAGTGACGCTGAAGAGTGGGGCGGTATCAGCGGTGGCTCATTTACATATGAAGGCCACGCCCACTAAATCAGAGCGTTCTGAACAGAGGGGCTATGAGAGCCTGGAAACAATGCTGCTGTGCTTGATTTATTGGCTTTTTGGACCAAAACATGTTACTACCATTTCATGAAGACATCAATGATCCATATTAAACTGCAGAAAAGGAGCAGAATATGGGACCTTTAAAAAAGCAAACATCAGACAACAAAAATGAATCAACAAAGGTTGTAGTGTGAATCACTATTTTACGTTTTTGAGTGTTCAGTAGAGATATTGAAGTAAATGTTTATGGTATGACATTAAATAATTCATAAATGTTTTTGAATGAAAGTGCACACAGGGAAGTAGGACAGCATTTCAGTGGTGCAGACAAGTTGAAGATAAAAAAGGAACTGAGATACAGAGAGATACAAAAAAGGGGAAAAGAAAGCCTGGCGGTTTTCAGAGACAGACAGGAAGACGTTTGGTGGCTTCAGGAGGCTCCAGGTTTGACGTCGAGTTAAGCCTGAGGAAGTCTGGCCTGCCTCAGCTGACTGCAGACTGTAATTGGTCCTGACTGAGAGGAACCCTGCACCCACATGTTGGTGGAAGGATGGGATTAACACTTTATGGGGGCCTCAGGAGCCAGCTGAGGAGCTGATAAGATTTTTGGGGGGCTTTTTATGGGTGATGCTCAAATGAGGCCCCAGAGAGGATGGAGGGAAAAAAGTTCATGATGGTTCTCCAGTCGACTTGGCAGCTTTTTTTTTCCCCACTTCAGTCTTGATACCAGAAACTAAATCACTGTAAATGTTGGGTTATTGTTACTCTTCCTTTTCACTTTACTTTTAAGTCTAATATCACCTCTTGGTTTTTCCTGCAGCACTTTCTTTGAGCAGAAGAATGGCTTTAAACCAGAGCAGGGTGACCCCTGTGTAATGCTTCCACTAGGCAGTCCCTCTTCGTCTTATCGTGCCCTGCAGCTTGGCTGAATCAGGCAATATAAATTGGCCGTGCCCAGAGGAGAGACGCCGGTTCCTCTTTGGGGTCCGTACATTGTTTCGTCTAGGCCTGTATTTATTTAGATGTAAATCAGCTCTGCGAGAGTGTTACGTCCTGTCCTTGTGTGGTGGGTGGTGAACTGGGGTTCATTTGTTGCAGGAAGTCAGCCCCGTCGAGATTGGAGCTGCAGAGATTGTTTTCCATTATAAGGCTGTTATTGATGTGAGGGGGTGACATCATGCGGCCTCACCCTTCAAGGCAGGGTCGGTGAGAACGAGCTCCCACACCCATTTCTTATTCATTACTCAGCATGGTGAGGATGCAGGACTTTTAATCAGGTTTCCACTGATATAAAGCTGAGCGGTGCAATTATGGACCCCGGGGATCAGCCCAGCTCCCAGTTTAGAGCCCAGGATCAGAAGTGTACTTTAATAAATCTACAGACAGCAGCTAGTTAGCTTAGCTTAGCTTGGGCTTGAAAAGCTCTGTCAAAAAAACAAAGAAAAAATCTCCTTTTAAATTCACCAAAGTTTACTAATTAATGAGCAATACCTTTCCCTTTGGCTTGCATATAATAAAAAGTGGCTGAAACTATACTACATACACTCATCGGCCACTTTATCAGGTAGACCTTGCTAGTACCAGATTGGACCCCCTTTTGCCTTCATGGCATAGATTCAACAAGGTCCTGGAAACATTCCTCAGAGAGTTTGCTCCATATTGACATGATAGCATCACACAGTTGCTGCAGATTTGTCGGCTGAACATCCATGATGAGAATCTCCCGTTCCACCACATCCCAAAGGTGCTCTATTGGATTGAGATCTGGGGACTGTGGAGGACATTTGAGTACAGGGAACTCATTGTCATGTTGAAGAAAGCAGTCTGAGATGATTCCAGCTTTATGACATGGAGCGTTATCCTGCTGGAAGTAGCCATCAGAAGATGGGTACACTGTGCTCATAAAGGGATGGACATGGTCAGCAACAATACTCAGGTAGGCTGTGGACTTTAAACCATGCTCAGTTGGTACTAAGGGGCCCAAAGTGAGCCAAGAAAATCTCCCCCACACCATTACACCAGCAGCAGCAGCCTGAACCGTTGATACAAGGCAGGATGGATCCATGCTTTCATGTTGTTGAGGCCAAATTCTGACCCTACCATCTGAATGTGGAGCAGAAATCCAGACTCATCAGACCAGGCAACGTTTTTCCAATCTTCTATTGTCCAGTTTTGGTGTTGCTGTGTGAATTGTAGCCTCAGTTTCCTGTTCTTAGCTGACAGGAGGGTCACCCGGTGTGGTCTTCTGCTGCTGTAGCCCATCTGCCTCAAGGTTGGACGTGTTGTGTGTTCAGAGATGCTCTTCTGCAGACCTCGGTTGTAACCAGTGGTTATTTGAGTTACTGTTGCCTTTCTATCAGCTCCAACCAGTCTGTCCATTCTCCTCTGACCTCTGGCATCAACAAGGCATTTTGTCCCACAGAACTGCTGCTCACTGGATATTTTCTCTTTTTGGGACCATTCTCTGTAAACCCTAGAGATGGTTGTGGGTTAAAATCCCAGTAGATCAGCAGTTTCTGAAATACTCAGACCAACAACAATGCCACGTTCAAAGTCCCTTAAATCACCTTTCTTCCTCATTCTGATGCTCAGTTTGAACTGCAGCAGATCGTCTTTACCATGTCTACATGCCTAAATGCATTGAGCTGCTGCCATGTGATTGGCTGATTAGAAGTTTGTGTTAAAGGGGACATATCATGCTTGTTTCTCCTTTTCACTATACCAGACTAGGATGCCTGTAAAGCATTTCTGCCCTCAGTACAAGTCATTTAGTTCCTTCATTGCCCCACAACAGCGTTCTCAATATCCTCATTTTAGGCCATTCTGAAGATTTCGTTGAAACGCTCCGTTTGGAGAATGACCTCCAGTAACCTCGCAACGTCACAGCCCTTTGTGCTCTGATTGGTCAGTTCTGTCAGAGGGGCAGAGGGGACAGAGCCAGGGGGCAGTTTTTGCAGCATGGCAGTATTTACAAAATCGCCATATTGGATGGGGCAGACCAAGCGAGTTTGCTGTTTGCCAAAACTTCACCGTAAGGCATTGATAGCACTAATAAAATGGCAGAGTGTAGGATACGTCCTTTTGTTTTGGACCCCGAGTCAGACCAGGACGGTTCTGCAGCTCAGGAGGAAGAAAATCCACCTCGACACAGATCATCTCAGGACGCTTCAGTGTGGTGAGTCAAACCGGTACTGTAACATGTATAGTTTATACGTTTATACTGGGCTCTTGGTGGGTGTATCCCTCGGTGGCGGTTGTGTGACTAACTGACATCACAGAGGAGGAGCTGCTTTATCAGATTACTCCAATAAAAAGAAAGGATCCTCGTGTCGTCATGACGGTCCACACTGCCAACTGGCAATGACCTAAATTCAGAGGCATCAAATCTCGTTCTAAGATATCAGAAAAAATACAATATCTCATTTTCTGAAAATTCAGGGGGGGAAAGGTCTTGTTCTTAAATTTATCATATTAAATGTAAGTATTAAATCAGGGATCAGCATGATATGTCCCCTTTAACCAGCAGTTGGTATGCCTAATAAAGTGGCCGCTATCAGACATTTTCACATTAGGTCTTTTATAGCAGTCAAATTTTTTATTAGATAAATCAGTAAAATACAGTTAGCTGCTCCTTTGACCATTATTCCTGGCATTGAAGCAGCCATACATCTGTTGTTGTTGCTGATGGTCTGTTTATTTACATTTCTCTTTCAGTCCCACTTTCTTTATTAGTGGCAGGTGGCTTTTAAAATTAAGTCTGTATCTACTTAAGGGTTTCTGCTTGTTGAAAGAAGGGTTTTCCTCATGACTTGTGTTTTGCAGAGAGTAGTAGGGTCTATGTAACCTTCTGTGTTTTAAAAAAAATCACAATAAAAAAAATCACAAATAGAATATATAATTGTTTTTCTAAGAAGGCGTTTTTTCCTTGGGATATTATAAGTGTCCTCATAAAATCGTGAACTAACTCTCCAGTCCCTGTTTTGTTCTTTCCCCCCGTTATGCAGCATCCTCACAACCGTTCCATGTCCTCTCCCGGCTCCCGTAGACATTCCTCCGCTGTCAGTTTGTGCGGTGACAGACATCCATCGCTGAGCCACCAATCCAGCTCCAAGAGTGAACTATGGAAGAGATAAATAACATTGAAGTGGTTCCGTGCACAGAGTCCGACTACCTGAAACCGTTCCGGGTGCACTATAACCAGGTGAGTAATCTTTGATACCCGGTGATAACAGAGGCTGCTGGATGCTGGAGGCTAGCCCAACCCCCATTCATTTGCAGCTAGCATTATAGCATAACATGAAGGCTAAACTGACCTTAAACACAGACAACGAGGGGATGAATTAAACCACTGAAACCGCGGAAACTAAAACACTTATCTCCTTTTTATTCATGTGTGATAGCTCTGTACTTTGACCCGAACCAGAGGCAGCTAGCAGCTAGCATGCTAACGGAAGGCTGTGAGGAGAATTTGGTTGAGCATCACGTTAACGTTGGCACATGCTTTACATTTGAATAAGTAGGTGTAGATGACAGGGTTTGGCAGTGTTACGTTATTAGGAGAGGTGTTTTCAGGGCTATTAGAGGGTCAGGTGAGACTTGTTGAGCTTAAGTGTCAAAGTGGAAACCAGTGTGTGTGTGTGTGTGTGTTTGCTGCAGTGTTTGGGTCAAAGGTCTGTACAGTTCAGGTTTACTCTGACCTCATTAAGCAATTTACACTGCAGAGCCTCCTCTGTGTGATTTATCTCAGGACTTGTAATGTAAATGGTGATATCAACATTGTTCAGTGCTTTAGTATTTTGTGAGTAAAGCACTTTTTTCCCACTGCCCAATTAGACAGGCTAGATCAGTCATTCCCAAAGTCTGGGTCCTGACCCAAAGATGGGTCGCCAGAGATTTTTTATGGGTCATCAAATTAGATTTCATGTTCACATGAAATTCATGCTTTCCTTAACCAGAGAAAGTGTCCCCGCGCCGATTTTTTCATTGATGATTGGCTACTCACACTGTCATAGCTGGTTATGTTTTCATTGTGAAGGGTCATCGCCACATTGTTTACTGTAACGGGAAATATGTAACTGCTTTAAAACAGTTTGAAGCTATGAGCTGGCGCTACTCAAACAACCAAAGCCAAACCACTGTATGTTTCCTACTGTTTTTCAGCACTCAGAGGAAAACACTGTCACTGTGACACCATCACACATATGGAAGAGCTGAGCCGTTGATTACTTTGATCGTTAGTTTCCAAACGAAAAGATCTGAAGTCAGATTCAAAATCTCTTTGAGTTTGAAAGTCCAAAGGCATTGCTGGATCTTGGATGGGCAACAGCTGCAGAAACGGGGCTGTTACAGTTTAGTGCAACTGTGCGGTGACTTCACACTGAATATAGTATAGTAAAAATGCAAGTATTTTCAGAGCGTAAGCCTAAAAAAGCTGTAATGCATTTGTCAAATATGTTACATGATTAAAGAACCCTTTTTTATCTTTGCACAATTATTCTGTCAATTGGTTTACAGATTGGACATGTTTTGTATTGGGTCACCGTGGCTTGTTCCCCCCAAAAAGTGGGTCACCTGAAAAAAAGTTTGGGAAAGACTGGGCTAGATAGCTCCATCTTCCCATCTTCAAAGTGTCCCTTTTTTAAGAGTCTTCCAGAAATAAAAACGTCAGTTCAATTTATCCTTTTTACGTGATTATGTACTCAAAAAAAAAACCTAAAACAGCAACCATCTTTGAGAAAATGTCAATCATTTTTTTGTTTGTAAGATTCTGTTACTTGTTTCCTTTGAAAGATATTGTCCTTTTATTTGCTTTATATGTTCAGTCTTTGCTCATGCACAGACCAATGTTTAGAGAAATCAGATAATGCCCAACCCCCTTAAAAATTTGCACATTTACTAACAATATCAGGATTTGTTTAGCTGACTTGTCCAAAAAAGTTGGGTAAGTTTACTAAACACATACATCACTTCATGCAGCATTGTTACAAAGGCAAAAACTGTCATCATGATGTTAGACCCTGCCTCTGCACATCTTGTAAAGATTACATGTTGGTCACATCCTTTCCAATAAATCAATGAATCAGTCGACCTTTCAGGGTGCTTTACAAAGCAGTTGAGGTGAAAAGATTGTGATGCAGAGGATTTTTTACATCACGCACTGATTCCTTGAAGCCTGGTTTTGGCTTCTGCATTGACTCTATCCCAAAGTGTCCAAGGCAGCCATGAGCTTTGCTTCTGCAATGATGTGTCCTGTTTGTTCTGTGGTATATCTCAAAGTGCAGGTGGGAAGTGACATCTGTATGTTTGTCAGGTTGTTTCCAGTTCCACTACATTTTCTGCTTACTTTTTCACATGATTTTAAGCACATTTTCATATTATCTCAGTTTGTAATAAGGGAGGGGTTCAGACTTGTATACTGTTATAGGCACCAACTGAATTCTCTCTGTAGTACCGAGCACTGATTCAACGGTACCACGTTTTGGTACTTAAACGCATCTTTGTGACGTTAAGTAGGGATGGGCACATTTCACATTTGACACAATACAGTACCGATAAGCCGTGCTCTGATACTGATCCTGGTGTCCATTATCGGTGGATCGGTACCCCTCAAAGCTGGATCGGTATTGGTAGGAATGGGTCGATACATGGTCCCGATCCAGGCAACCAGCTCTGAGCCTTTTGCTCAGCTCTTTGCTATTTGATTTGGAATGTTACCTCTGATGCACTTTCTTTGTTTTTTGCTGCATCATCAATCTACAGGATTTAAAAGTTTACAATAGTTTTAATATTTCATAATTTAAAAAAATATTGACTTCAGTAATTCCATATACTATTTTTTTTTCTTTTCCATTATATCCCACTGTTAGGGCTGGGCGATTATGGTAAAAATAAGAATCCCGATTATTTCAAATGATATTGAAATCACGATTAATATACACAATTATTCATTTATTAAAAGTCTTCAGTACTGATTTTAACACATCTTTAAAGAACCAGCAAGTGGCACATACAGTATTATTGATACACATAAGTCACACACACTTGTTGTGGCTGCACATGGAACACAGGAGAGCTATGAAGCACAGGAACTTGCATTCATCTACACTGTGTGGCATATTAATTGTTTTTCTTCGAGTATATTGTTTTTATGATTGTCAGATGGCAAAATTGAAATCAGGGTTAAAATCCGATAAATTGTCCAGCCCTACCCACAGTAGAGCATGCTGTTTATTATTTAACACTGATTTCAGATTAGTATCAGTATCGGTTGATACCCAAAGCCCGGGTATCGATATCGGTATTGGAATCAGAAAAGTTGGATTGGTGCATCCCTACTACGGATGCCTGCTACCGGTACTCAATGTTACCTCAATTTACAGTACTTTTTTGTGTTTATGAGGTAAAATATATCAATTTGTTTAATGACAAGATATAAATATTTTCCAATTTGATATATTTATTCTTCAATTATCACCTTGCAATGCTATGTTCATGTCCAGCATGGAAAATTGCCTACTCTTCTACTCCCTCACAGTCACAGGGATGCATTTAGGTACCTAAACATGGTACTTTTTGATCTTACGTGAAATGGTACCCCTAACTTTTGACAGAATTTGGTCGGTACCTATAAAAGTACCTAACTTGATACCCATCCTTAACTGTGTGGGAGTGGAAGAGTAGGTGATTTTCTACACATTTCTAGACATGGACACAGTATTGCAAGTATATTGAGAAGTAAGTATGTTAAATTGAAAACCTTTAAGATTTTGTTATTAAACAAATTAATATTTATCACCACATAAACACACACAAAAGTATAGAAAATTGGTACCTATTGCCAGGTACCGGGTATCGTTTCAAATGTGAATCGTACCCATCTTTAGGAAGGAAGGACAGAGAGAAGACGTCAGGGCAAATAAAACATATGGCTGGAGTGCCGTCCACTTGGTGGACCAATGACAGAGATGTGGATGTGAATACTAAGTGGACTCAGTCAGCTGTGATACAGCTAATAACTTCTAAACTAAGTGTCTTTGTCAACCAATCAATTAATCAATTAATCAGTATTTATATATATAACAGACACTTTTTAAAACCATTAACAGGCTGTTAACATTAATAAAAAAATAATTTTGCTATTATGCCCAATGCCTGTTTGAGATGAAGTGTTTCTGCAATGAGTGTCGATCGTTCAGAGTGATTCAGTTTATACGGTGGAGCATCGTCTGACCTCATTTAACCTTTCATATTACTCCACTTAGTCCCGGTGTGTATGCACAAGTGTGTTGGTGGATTAATGTTGGAGTTGTATTCTCTCAGACTCATACAATAAGCTTTTATGTAACTTTATTAACGCATTGAAAGGATTCACTTTGCAACACTTTTGTATTGTCTCAAACCTTCACATTACTTATCCATCATGAGTCATTAACACTCAAACTGAAAAGCGACTGATGAGATCTCCTCCTCTAACAAGCACTTGCTCTGTTTCCATTTTCCATTAAGCGGTTCCATAGACTGACTCTGGTCCACCCACACCACCATAAACTGTCCGCCTCCTCCATAACGCTTGTAGCTGCAGGTACAGTCACTATTCATCCATCCATCCATCCATTTTTAGCTGCCTATTCAGGTCATTGTGGCAAACAGGGCAGGCTGAGTAGATCATCCATGACCGACATCTTGTTAACTGCTCATTTTATCTCATGAGCTCAAAAGCTGTCAGATTTCAGAAGAGCAGTCATTCTGTTATCAGCGGCTGGAAAATGAAAGTGGAGAAGATTGTGATCCTGAAGTGTGACTAAAGCAGTCGTACTATGCTGGATCTATCTGTGTTTTGAAGGTTTGATAATTTTCGTCTTCCCCCGCTCATGGAAAAGTGTGATGACTGTGCGTCCTGATGGTCTCCGGCAAAGTGAGAAACGCTTCCTCACCCAAACATAGGCTGCAGTCCAGGGATGGTTTTATTTTTAGGTTTCAGATTGTTTGTGCAGTTTGTTGTGTGTGAAGTCTGCGTAGTGACAGTAAAGCAGAAGAGGTATCAAGGTGGATCCCACGCTTCGAATACTGAAAAATTCACAGATACCTGCAACAGGAGACTGAGAGGGGAACCTGCTCTTACTGATGAAGAGCAGTCTGTGCTGGTAGCTCATATGAACACATATGAAAGAAACATGACAGAAGAAAGTTAGGCTGAACTCTCCTGTCTCACTGCAGAGGAAACCACTTAAACGTGACAAGCGCTCTTTGAGCAACTGCTAACTTTTTGGGGTTCTCAGTAAATCTTGATGTAACCTCATATGATGTCTTTCAAAAGATCATTTCTTTTACAGAATCAATGTACTTTAATATTACCAATATTTAACATGCTGTATTGGGCACCAAATAGGGATTAGAGCCTTGGTCAACTACATGGCTAAATGTCATCCTCTCCGCTAGTCGGTTGCAGGAATTATTAAGATTTTTAAACAATTCAAGGCTTGAAATGCTGGTAACATGTTGTGCCAATCTTTTGCGCTGCCACCCACCACTAGAAGGGGCTGTATCTCTAATGGATACAGCCACAGTGCTTTAAAACTTTACTACCTAGATGTAAACAAGTACAGATGACATCCAACCACAAGGCGGGGTTTGACAGTGTTTCAATCTAGAAAATGGAAATTAAGTAGTAATTTGGTTGTGTTTGGATATACAAGCATAGAAGTGTGCCAATGTTGCCAACTTAAGCCCCGTTTCCACCAGGCAGGACAGCTCAGTTTGTCTCAGCATGGCACACAAAATCCCGGGACAGATCCCCAAATAACCAGGATAAACCATCCCACTATTTGGGACCATTCCGTTGGGGTCCCAGACTAAACCTGTCTGATCCCAGAAGGTGGACACAACTTTGCAGTCTGTTGATTGGTCGAAAGAATCGTCACTTCCTGTGCAACAGCTGCTGTATTTCACCTAGTGGCAAACAGCCCTCTTTGAAAAAAACTTGATTGCTCTTTGTTAGAGCCAAATGCCAATCACAAAGAAGACGAATTGCTGGATGTCTTCCATCATTGCTCTTTGTTTACTGTGTCACGTTTTTCTTCTTTGTTGGATTTATTAGCGGGGTACACTGTGTCCCACTTCTATGGCGTCATGCTATTATGTAACTAATGCGGCTATTAGCATCCAGCTTACACGCTGCCTACCACGAGGGGTCACTGTTTGCTGTGGAAACACAAACAGGACCAGTCTTTACCTATTCAAGCTGTACCAAACTGTCCTGATGTAAACTGGACCGCTTGGTTGAAACTAGGCTTTGAGCAACTACATGGCTACAAACTTTTCAAACTATTCTTGGCTTGAAATGCTGGTAACATGTTGTCATCCACCACTAGAAGAGGCTGCCATAAAACTTTACTACCTGGATGTAAACAAGCACAGATTACATCTGATCACAAGGTGGGGTTTGATGGTATTTCAATCTAGAAAATGGAAATTAAGTTATAAATGGCTGTGTTTGGATAAACAGGCAAAGAACTGCTCAACCAGAGCAATGCCAAACACTCAAAGGTATGTTGATGTGAACATGCACCAAGGACCAAAGGCTGATGGTGCCAGTGTTGCCAACTTAAGCCCTGTTTTCACCAAGTGGTTCAGTTCTGTCCGTCTCGGCACTGCACACGTTTTGTGGCATTTCCACAGACTAATCCCAGGACAGATCCCCAAACAACCGAGATGAGTAACCCGAGATCAAACCCATACCAAACCGTTCTGATCTAAACCTGCTGCTTGGTAGAAACGGGGCTTTAGCAACTGCCACAATATCACGGAAATGTAGATAATGCGACTGAAATGCTGTCATCATGAAGGAAGAAGAAAGCTTAATAGGGGAAATGTTTCTTGGGTCTGCTCATTGATGGCCCCACCCATGGCATGTCCTCACAAACACTTTCCCACCTCCTCCCAAACTAAACTGTCTGTAGAAGCGGCCACCTGAAACACTATTTCCACAAGATTAGTATTACGTGGGGGCTTCTGGTAATTTTAGAATTACCCCCTGATGTCAGTTTTTGTTTTGGTGCATTTGCTAAAGATAAGCAAATTAGGGATGTCCCAAAACAGATTTTTTGACTCCCAATCCTATCCAATGATTTGCAAGTACCGATCCGATACCTTTCTCTGATTGGGTGATTCTGTTGTAAATGATGAATCATTTTTGTTGTATTAAAGTGAGCCCTGTTGGTACCTCCTCGAGGAACACTCACTTTACAAATGTTGCAAGACGCTGTTTCACTGTCATAGCTTTTCAAAGAGAAGTAGTCCCAAAAAAAGTATCTGGTCCTTCAAAAATAGCCCTATTGGGCACCAATACCGATTAAGCAAAACCCGTAACTAGCTTGACTCGACTCAAGTTTCTGATTGAAAACACTCAACAGACCCACTGTACTCAATTGGTAGCAACTTTTTGCTTTTTGCAAATTCTGCCAACTGTTGAATGGAAACTCAAAGATACGTGTGTAGGCCACTTGTTTTTCAAAAACCATGTGGAAAACAAAGAGAAGCACTGTGCTGCTGCTAATGCTAGCAAGACCAACCTTCTAACAGACGAGCATTGCTGCCATTTCAACATTATTATCTTTAGCAAACATTTTATTCACTGACGCAAAAAGCACACGTGCTTTGTCCCAGAATTGCACCATTTGTATATAACCCTTCACTCAATTTCCATCGTTCGCCTTGCCTGAACAGAAGTGGTCTCTAATGGCTGTCTTTACATCGACTTCACATTTAATCCATTTGCGTGAATGGTTTTATTCACATGTAGTGTGAGCACAATAAAGTAGTCTAAAGGAAATCATTTAATGTCCAGCTGACGGTGCTACTTATGGAAAACCAGCAAAACAAAGACGCTGCGCTTAATGTACATCTATAATTTGAAGAGGCTCTTTTGTCTGAGTTTTTGATTTAATCTAAAGATTCAAGTACTGAGACACTCGTGCAGTTGCTAATTCACCGAGGAGTTTTTTTACCCCCTAATTTGGCTTCACACCTGTGACTAAATCAGGGGGGTGGTTGGGTGGGTGGGGGATAAGCTTGTCAAGAGATCGGTGGAACTGCTAAGACAGCAGATGGACAACAAAAGACATGACAGTGGACTCCCTCCGTCCATCCTGTCCCCGCTTTCATCCTCAACATCTCTCCTGCGCGGCTCGATCAGGGGGGGCCTTCGCAGATCCCCCACCTCACCCCGTCCCACAAAAGCCTTTCAGTCACACTCAGGGAGCATCTCTTCCCCAAAACCTTTTATGTTCCTGTGTACATCTGCAGCTTAGCTACTGGTCACTAACCCTTTCACACACACACACGAACACACACACAGACACACTCTCCAAAAGTAGATAATATCATGCGTGAGAGGCTCTCTTGGGGTGTTTTGTCTCCTCTCTCTGGCTCTCTGTGAAGCAGGTGATTGTCCCTCGTTGACTCTGGGAAACCCCTCTCATCTCTGCTGCAGTGCGCTTGTGTTGAATCATGAGTTGCTACTTAGAGCGGGATAATTACCCTCCATTTATTCATTATGATGATTCTGAATTATTCATCTGGAATTATTTATCTGGTATAGCTAACAGCCCTGGTGGCCAAAGGACTCTTTTACTGAATATGCATCTCAGTATGATCTACCAACACGTTTTCTTCCACGAATAAACACTTTGAGGCCTGAGCTGGAATAAGTGAAAGTTGAACCAATCAAAGGAAGTTTTAGATTAAAGCCTTTTATCAGCAACTGCTGACTACCCTACCCATTAAGCCCCAAAATATTTGGCCCCAATTCGTAATTATTTGAAGATTGCACGAAGATTGTCATCGTCCATCCCAAAACTTCAGAACCTTCAGTCTACGCCTTCTCCTTTCTGTTAGTGTCTTTACAGAAAGGATGTGTTGTGGTGTATAGAATTATGAAGTTTTTTACCTTTCCTTGTCCAAAACTTCTGATTTCCTCTGGATCTGACCTGCTGATGACTTCTGGCCATGTACCAGAGACGTAGTTTTAAAAACAAGGATGAGATTAACGACTGGGAGCCAGAACATGGGGTTTTATCTTGAGATGACCAGATACTCTGATCGTTTTCATGTCTGATTTCTTGTTTGGTACAATCTGTTCTGTCTGGCAAAAATAAACTCCTAGCTTAACAGCTGTGCACAGCTGTTAGTGGTTGCAGCCAGCGCGTGCTGTGTAAATGCAATGATTGACCAAGTAGTAGTAGTGTACGGCGGGCACAGTGTAGTGTGCAGCATGGCGCTGCGCAACACCAACGCTTTATGTGTGAATTGGGAGTTCGTTTTAAGACCGGTTCCAGTGCAGTATCACAGGGTTTGTATAAGGGCCTGTGTCCACTGGCAGCTTTTTTTATTAACTGGCAACACAAAGGACCCCAATTTCAGGTTTCCTCTTGGGGGCCATGTAGGGTGAAACGCAAAAGTAGTGGAATTTTTCCAAAACGCTACCAACACCGTTGCCTAGTAAACAGTATGCTAGCGTTTTTGGTGGGAACACTGACGTCATGCTTCGCTTTCCGCAAGCATACAACAGTTGTTATGATCGGCGAGGTCTACCTTGTCAATCAGCTAAATCTGCTGACTGTCTTTGACGAAATGTGCATCTGTTGCTCCACTTCTGCTCTTAGTATTCCCCAATACACCAGACGATCGGCCCAACTCTACTTTAGTGGAGATCTACCGAAAGCCACTTCTGGGCAAGACACCTATAGCGCCAACTACAGGCCTGGCATGCTTACTACAGCGTTTCCGAGTAAACTCAGATTTTTTTCACTGCATTTTAGCGTTTTCAGATGAAATATCATCTAAACTGGGCCTTAGTGGCGCATGCTGTTAGGAATTTTCGAGTGATGCACGATATATCGGCATCAATACTGGTATCAGCTGATATTTTCTCATTAGCAGCCAGCCATTTTCAGAGCATCTTGAACGATCTTTCAAGACCCAAATAATCTTGTTTACTCTGACTATGTAGACACCAAAACTACCAAAGAAGAGTGGACTCCCTTCTTTTACGTCTCTCGTCCTGTTTTTGATCCAAAAAACAGACAAAATGTACTTTTTTGATCACGTTCATCTGGGGCACTTCATCCTTTGATCCACTCCATGGTCATCTTTTCTCACGATCACTGCGCTCTTTCTCTCTGAACTACCTCGACACATCATCTCAGATTGTTTTTTTTTTAAACCAATATGGATATCGATAAATATTGGTTAGCGGCCATAACAACAATATTATCGGTATCGGCCAAAATTTTCATATAGGTGCATCCCTAGAATTTTCCCAAGTTGCCTTTTGACCCATGTCTTATATGAAATTCCTTGATCACTACCCAGCTGCCCCAAGTATTTGACTAGGCCGTAATTTACTCGAAGAGTCACCTGAAAATGTAAAATGAATTGCAGTGCTAGTATAAGACCAACATTTAAGACTGCAAGGCTGACAGTATTGGGCATAAAAAATGCTCAACCTGTTCATACAGCAGATATGCTTATTTTTGCAGTGACTGTCTTCAGTTTTCAGAACCACCACAATGCTGCATCACAAGGCCTGTGTAAAGGCCTGTGTCCACTGGCAGCTCCTCTTATGGTTGGGACTTTGCAACAAGTCTTGCATCAAGTTCCTTTGCCAGTGACTGCTTGGTAAATCTGAAGTCCCCAAATATTTAGCTTTCGATGGCTATATTGTAGTTGGAGAGTGACAAAAATATAAAAGTACTCGCAGTGTTACTATGAAGCTAAGATATAAGGCTACAATGTTGAGGATGCTGTTTACTTAGTAGATATGTTTGTATATTTGTGATGACTCTTGACTGACTCATGTAAGGGCCTGTGTCCACTGGAAATTTTTTTTTTTTTTTATGAGCCAGCAACACCCAGAACCTCAATTTCAAGGCTTCTCTTCAAGCGCAGACTGCTGTGACTTTACGAAAGTTGCCTTTTGACACGTCTGCTTCCCTTGTTGTGACTTTTAAATCTGTGTAGATTGTTCTCAATGGGTGATGTAGCTTTTACTCAAGGACATTTTACATCTAAGGAAACAGCAACAATAGAAAGGACTCCTGACCTGATATTCACAGCAGAACAGGTTGGACCAACTGTTAACACTATGAACACGCCAAAAAAAATGTTGAAGCTTTTGTGCTTCAGTATGTTAGATGCTAAAAACACCAAGCTTCTTTGGAGGATAGATGCAGAAAAAGAGATGCGTTGAGTGGACACAGGCCCTGATTTAAGTGTGGAATTCATTACTTCCAATTGTCGCTTTTAAAAAATGTATTCAGACATTAATCAAATGCTTTTTTCAACAAGACTCTGCTCAGATTCTCAGTCTATTCTTTCTACACTTTGATGTTTTTGCAAATCTCCAGCTGAGCTTAATTCACAGATAGACCAGAGTCTGATCTTTCACTGGTTTCTCAGTCAGCCTGCTCTGAAGGGGAGCGAACACATAAACTGATTTGATCCGAGGCTCGCATGCTTTTTGTGAACTCTGCTGGAGGGCACGGTCACATGGGTATATTCTTGAAGAGAGTACGTCCTTGACACTGCTTCTGTCACTCAAAGGCTTGGCACCACTTATCAGGTTGTTTCAACGCTGCAGGTCTGTCGTTTCATCATTACTGCTCCACAGCTCCATGCAGGTGCAGATTCTTTTATCATTGTCATGTTTTAAAGTCTGCACATCATTAGTTCACTCGTTATAATTTTGATGGGACGACTGAAAAGAAAGCTGGAAAAAAAACTGGAGAGCACATGTTGAGATTCAAGTAGTGCTTTTGTGCTCGAGGTCGGGTGTTGATTTTTTTTCTGTCTGGTGCAGCTGCTGGCTTTAATGTGCACTGAGCACAGTAGGTGTGTACGTGTGTGTGTGTGTGTGTGTGTGATTAGATTTTAAGCACCTAAAAGATCAAGACCATACATCCCGCCCTACAATAGCCATTCACACAGGAGTCTGTCACTTCTGATGCTCAAAGCCAGAGGGACCACATTAATTTCAAGGTCCTGTGTAGCCTGCTCCTATTTCCCTTCCTCTCTGTCGCTCCCCTACTCTATGTCTTTCGCTTTGGGCTAATCTCTCTGTCGTAATCCATGTCGGCCATGATTCTGCGTCTCCCCTGGGCCGTTGGAGCCGTCCCCGCCCCCCTTCTCTCAGCAAGTGGCCCGAGTAATGAGGGGAACCCCACCATCTGTGAGCAGTGACAAGATACTGGAGTGTGTGTGTGTGTGTGTGTGTGATGACACATTCATGCTTTGCAGTTTTACCTCACAGAGTGTGTTGTAACTGAAGAGAAACCTGTCTTCTTTTAGTGATTGATCTGGTTACTTTAAACACGCTAGTAAGCATCTGTTGGAAGTTGAGTCGTTCATGCTAATATTTTCAAGGCTACATTTTAAGTCCCTTTGTTTTGTAGTTTCCTGTAGTTTCCTGAGTGAAAAACTGTTGTGACAAGTTCCCTTTCTTTGGTATTACTGTGATGGCTCAACTTCAAAAGATTTTTTTGTTTTGTTTTTTCATTTAAGGTTTCCCTTACCTGCAAGATGTTGAAAGAAATGTCTAGAAATTCAATCTCTAATTACACTGGAAGAACTATTAAACAAGTTTATCATGCCCAACAGAGAAGATAAAGTGTTTTCATCAAAGAATATTTCAATCCTGATCCCAACAGTGGGATCACAGCCAGTCCTGGGATTTTTTAACCAATCAGGGATCAGCAATTTTAGCCAATCATCTAACCTGAACCTGAAATGTGAGCTGCCGTAAACTCAGACTTTGCAGCCGACTATAAGCGTCCATGTTACTTTGCATTAGCATGCAGACGTCTAATAACTAACGAAATCGAAACTTCAGGATAAAAGAGGACTCAGACACAATGCAGCCTAGTAGCAACTTTGCATCACCACAGCATACAGATGTGAGAAACATTTGTACGAGGTGTATTAACTTTTTCAAGTTTGATCACAGCTCATCTGGAATGACTGGGGAGACAGAGATTTTGACCTATACTGTAGCCAGCCACCAGGGTGGGGCAGTTTTTGTGGCACTTCAAACAAGATCACGTCCGTTTTTTGTTTAGCAACCTCATGGCTGAAATCTGGACAGTGTGCAATGTTTAAAGGACAGCAGAGGCTGCACATTTATAAAGGGGCAGAAAGACCAAAAGCTAGGGATGTCCTGATCAGCATTTTTTTGCCCCTGATCCTGATACTGAGTCCCACCTTTTTCTTAGAGCTTTTTGAGCACTGTCGTCCTCTCTGTGTGGATATATATCCGTTCTTTTAAAGCTCAGAAACAGCCTAGCATCCTTTCCTTCGTAAGTGAACGACGTTGTGTGTTGTTTTAGGATGTTGTGGTTGACCTTAACGCCTCTTGAAAAGCTCTCAGAGCATAGATGTGGCTGTTGGACTTCTAGTTTGATGTATTTCCACACTGCTGACCCTGAAGCCATAGTGTTGTTGGTGCTAAGCTAACAGACTTGATTGAAAGTGTTTGTTTTCGCCCTTTGAGCCATTTGTCCCCATAGAGTCACTATAGGGTGCTGTAAAGCAGACATTATTGCTGTAACGTGTCTGGTTGTGCATGTTCTGTATGGCGGCTGTTCTACCCAACTGTATCATACCTTATTTTATCAATCTCTGATCAACTTTGTGAGGCTGGGTGCACATAAAGCACTCAGTTTTATGATGATGTGACTGATCGGTTGAGAGGATCGGCTAGAATTCCTGATCACCGATACTTTAAGAAAAAGCCAAAATCGACCCAATACAATACTGGGGATTGGGATCAGGACATCCCTACCAAACGGGTAGAGAGTAGTTAAATTTGTCCCTTTGGATTACTAACCAATCTTTTTGCTGAATTTTGGATCTTACATATGCTAGTAACGAAACAACCAAACTTAAACTTTTGTCCAGTGATCGGCCAATTCATTTGATTTTTGCACCATCAGGTACCAAGGCTCAGGTCAGCCAATAGAAAAAAAAATTATGTCTGCAGACACTGTGTGACAGTGTCAACATGAAAAAAAAAAGGTTTGGTTAAATAAGGAAAATTTTGTTGTGAATGAATGAAATGAATGAAAGAAATGAATGCAGTAAAAAGAAAATAAATCCCTGTAAGAAAAAAAAATGTATGAGAAGTCGGGGTACCTGTTGCTGTCCTGATTTGGATTTTTGGTCGAAAAAGAAAAGAAAAGAATGGACGAAATTATAAAGGGAGGACGTGGCGTCAGGGAAGGGGCGGAGAGGCGTAGGTGAAGAGGAAAGACAAAGAAACTGGCGTGCCGGTGGAAAGGGCCGGGAAAACCGAAGAAAAGTAAAGACTGTCGGGGGAAAAGTGTTATCACTCTTAAAAGAAATCTTCCAGAGTTGCTTACTTGCGCGATGCCTCTACAGCCCAAAGGATTGACAAGGAATATCCCTTCCCAGGACCAGGAGGAGCACGACCCGGCTGGGAGAGGTTAAGTCCTTCCAGGGGGGTGAGCCTTACAACATTTATTTTTTGTGTTTTTTCCTGGTATACCAGTGATTTTTGGTTATTGATCGATCACGTTTTTTTGGGGGGTGTTTTTTGGTTTTTTTTCCTGTGTGGATTATTTTATTTTCGTGACGGATTTCAGTCGGACAACGGACACGCAAACTGTTTAAAAGACATTTTTAGAGTGGTAAAAAAAAGACAATTGGACTTATTTTCGTTGAAAAGGATTTTTGGTTTTATTTACAGACAGGACAGACTGGATTTGGTTTTTTTCTTGATGAGCTATTTTAATTTGGATGTCTATTACGCGCGGGTGCGCAGGCGAGATTTTATTTTGGGTTGATTAAAGAGTTATTTTTGTTTGTCTTAAACGTTGCTCCAAGTTTATTTCATTGTTTGACCTCTTTTGTTTGTTTCATGGGGATGTGTTTTTTTTTTTTTAGCGGGGATTTGTCATTTCCTGAAAGTTGTCCCCCTGGTGTGTTTAACGCCGACCCGATAAGGGTTGAGTCGTTACAACTGCAGGCAGTTTTGTATAAGTATCGTTAATACTGAGAAATTATATGCATAATTTAATGGCTGTTGTTTTTTTTCAAGAAATCAATTTTAATCATGTTTTGTTCAGTATGTCTTGTTATGCAGATGATGATGTGTTACTCTCCCCCAAAAAGTACAAGCTGAACTCTTGACCTCAAATTCTGATTTCTTCTGCCCATTGTTGAATATTTCCTTAACAGAACTAAGTTAAGAAAGAGAGAAAGATACAAAGAAAAGCTTCAAACTGAGTGGCCTCATATGATATATTCAAGCTAATGTTGTGAAATTTAGACATCAATTCGACAGATTAAGGACAAGAAAACTCTATGTTCAGAAGCAAGACGACCCGGGTGTTCAGTGATTGATAATCCAATTTTATCCTTGTAAATACCTCACAGTTTACGTGCACCAGCTTCAATGAAAGGAGCTACATACTGACTCAGAAGTGATTCAGCAAACTTTATTTGCAAAGACACGGGTTGGTGCATCTCTGCTTCAGCCACGACAAGTGATTTATTGCACACACCTTTTTCATGAGTTTTGCTTTTACCAAGGAAGGGTGAGCAGGGTGCGGCTGGCTCGGCTCCAAGGAGGAACATGAGTGTGTAAAACACTTGAACACTTTTGATTTTTGTGCAAGCGAAAGCAGTCAAGGCACAAGTGAGGTGGGGTAAAGATCAACCAAAGTGTTTATATTCAGTCCCAGCCCTAAAGGATCAAAGAAAACAGTGCTAACTTTATTATTTTTAACATCAACATGCCTGTAGTAGCCAATGCTAACTTATTTGTGCAAACCACTTCCCCTTGTTTTTCTTTAATGAGGCTGGACCATATAAAATTACGATAGGGTCCTTTGGAGTGCTCACTGTCAGTGCTGGTGTTTTTCCCCCTCTGCAATGGTGTGTACTCTTCCTTTAAGGCAGCATTTGCATGTGCAGTGTCATTGTATAAACTCTTATTATAGCATAGCTAATGTTATCAGAAACTGAAAAGAAGTGGCTCTTTAACAGGGTACTGATTGTGTGGTGCTTTTTGCAGATTAATTCAAAATTTTATGGGAAAAAGCTAAAAATACCATTAGCTGAAACTTTGACACATTCTTCAAATCTAGAGACTTTTTATTTTTTAGTTTGTGGTTTATCTTGAACAAATGATTAATGATCAATAAATTTGTGATGAGTCATGCTTAATGTTGCAGCCCTATTTTGAAGCTAATTTGAGTAATGCACACAGAAAAAAACAGTGATCCATCTTTAAAATCGCTGTTCAGGAATCAAAAACAGAAACCTTTGCAAATTTTCCATCTCAGTTTTCAGATGCACCACAGCAACACCACAACAAAAACCTCCCAAACTTCAGCTCCATGCTCTCATTTCACACCACAACAAGACAGTAAATGATGCATGAACAGCATTATGCTAGCTTGGCTTCACATTGAGGCCCTGTGGCCCTGACTTGTTAGGTCATGCACCCGTCACTTGACTGTTTGTGGAGATGATCTAAGGAGATCTGCATAAGCTGGGAAGTTATTTTTGGATTCTTAACTTAAACATTATTCCAAAGATTTATTCCCTCTGTAGAAGCAGAGCATAATTCATACACTTCATGAATAAGTAAAGGCTTATTTGTTGTTCTCTTCTTAAACTCTGTTATCATCCCTGCTACTAAAGGGTTTGATCACATGACATAAATTTGACAAGATAAAATTGTTGCTTAAGCTACAAGACTTGGCCTGTAGTCAGATGTACTGAGATATTTATTTTTATTTACATTTTCCTGACTTATTTTGATTTCAACATATTTTAAGGTTGGAGTCTGCTGTATTATTCCATTCAGTTAAATAAATCTCAAAAATATGTATATTTTTTGATACATCTATCACAGCCATTTAGTTTCCATTAAAGCCAGACTTATTTACAAAGAATCTAAAAAAAAATTCCTTACTTTGCAAGTCCTGTTACTTTGTCTTTCTGGAATCTGATCATATTCCGCTTTATCCTTTTGACAAGATGAAGGATCAGAATCAATCCTTGCACGGGTTTTAAAAATCAGCTTTTTTGGCTCCAGATACTGATCACATTTTTCAATATTGAATATCTACAGCTGAGTCCTGATTTGGTATTTGAGTAAAGTATTGATTAGGTAAAATAAAAACTAGGGATGCGAGATATATCTGTATCAATATTGGTATCGGACGATTTTTACTCATTAGCTGCCGGCATTTTCAGAGTATCTTGAACGATCTTTCAAGACCCAAATAATCTTATTTTCTCTGACTATGTAAAGACCAAAACTACCTAAGAAGAGTGGACTCTCTTCTTTTATGTCTCTCTTCCTGTTTTTGATCCAGAAAACAGACAAAACACACTTTTTTGATCACATTCATCTCGGGTGCTACTAGGGATGGGTACCTTTCACATTTGAAATGATACGGTACTGATGCCCGCTACCTGGTTATCAGTACCGGTACTCAACGGTACCAATTTTCTGTACTTTTTTGGCTCTATGTGGTAAAAAAAAATCTATTTGTTTAATAATAGAATATATATTTTTTCAATTTAACATATTTCTTCTTCAGTATACAACCTTGCAATGCTGTGTTCATGTCCAGCATGGAAAATACTCTACTCTTCCACTCCCTCAAAGTCACAAAGATGCATTTAGGTACCTAAACATGGTACCTTTTGATTTCGCGTGAATTGGTACCCGGTACTTTTGACAGAATTCGGTCCGTACCTTTGAAAGTACCTAATTCGGTGCCCATCCCTTGGCGCTACATCCTTTGATCCTCTCCATGGTCGTCTTTTCTCACGATTGTGCCGCTCTGTCTCTCTAAACAACCTCGACACATCATCTCAGATTGTTGTTGTTATTTTTTTTAAACAATATTGATATTGGTAAATATCGGTAGGCTTTACACCGATCATATCGGCTATATCGGATCGGCCGATATTTGGCATTTTTTGTAATGATCAGGATCGGGCATCATGTCATAGATCACCGATCAATCAATGACGTCATGGTCATGTTTAATCTGTCTCATTTGCTCCAAACTAGTTTCACAGCATCGACATGTTTGTTTGTTTATATCCGAGAGCAAATGATTAATGATTAAAAAACTGTTAATTTCGTGGATGTATATGAATGTTTTGAGGCAGCTTCGTTCTATTTGCACTAGAGTTACAGTCTTTGACTGTTAATTTAATTGATATGCTGCAGTATGTTTGAGGCAGCATTACTGTCATCAATTTGCAGTATTTACTTGTTACAGGAAAGTAATTAATTACAATAAAGTAATTTAATTACTATAAGTTGTGCTAACTATTTTTGTCTTGGGTTATATTTTTGATTGTCCAGACTGAACTTAACTGAACTTGTCAGTCCTTTAATGCCCTCCAGAGGTCATTGATGTTTAAACCATGTATCTCAGTCAGATTGGGGCATGGCAAGATTGATACTCAGGTAACAGCACACAAGTATATAAGTACTTAAACAAGTAGTTTAAATGTTGCTTCTCACGTGATCGGATCGGTGATTGGTTATCGGTTTATTTAAACTCACTGATCGGTGATCGGCCCAAAAATTGTGATCGTGTTAAGCCTAAATATCGGTGATTGGCCATATAACAGTAATGTTAATATCGGATATTGATATCGGCCAAAATTTTCATATCAGTGTGTCCCAAAAAAAAACTATAATAAGTCTTGGGATCATGCCGTTTTTAAAATTATCTATTTTACCTGCTGTTCTACCAAAGTTAGCCAAAGTCCTGCATAAAATCCTATATCAGAGCTCCTTAAAAAAAAAATTAAAAAGCAAAAAGCATAGATATTTATTAATTTGAACGTCATTATTCATAATTTTCTGGCCGTGAAAATTGGATCTTTGCATTTTGTAACAGTGGAAACCTCTGAAGATAGTTTTGGTTTCAGTTGAATGAGAGATGTTTGATACCATTTTTTTTCCGGACCAATACCAGTACAAGTATGCCGTCTTGAGTACCCACGAATACAGAGTACTGATACCACTAGTACTTAAAAAACCCCCATAAAGTTTCAATTCACAGTGCCACATCATTTTGACCAAAGATAGCACTGTCACTCTGCCATGAAGTCCAAAATAAAACACAAACAGCTCTTTCTGAGTTTAAGATTTGTTTTTAAAACATTAACAAAAGTGAAAAATGAAACTAGTTCCCTGGTTCATTCATATTGTCTGGACAGGACCTAACATACATTTGCTATACGGCAGCAATGTAGCGCCAACTACTGGCAAGGAGGACTTACTCCGCATAAGATTTTTGTGCCTTGAGTATCAGTTGCTGGTATCGACAGCCTTCAGGATTACCAATACCGGCTCAATACCAATGCCAAAAGAGGGCCAGAGAAACACAGACTTAAACTTGAAAAACTTTATTCCCACTAACTTTCCAATGATGTCATTTCTGTCAGATGATTTAGTTTATGTGCGTGAGCTAATTTCCTTCAGATAGAAATCTTTCATTTTCCTTTCTACAGCTTTAAGTACCTCTCTGGCTCAGCAGCACATTCAGACTCAGGCCCTGTTGCCATAACAATACTTTTATTATGATGTCTGATACTATCAGTGCAATTAGCTGGCCGTTTAACCCCCACCCATTTCTTGGGTGGTGCTGAAACAGTAGCACCCTGCTCGCACAGGAGAAGGCACATCTATTTTCACTGCAATAAGCCTGTTGTAGCAAAGCTGTCATGACTGCATCTGAAAGAGCTGGTGGGTGGAGAGGAGGTGTAGCCTAAATCTGAATCAAGGCCATGTTTCCTCAGGCAGAGCAAATGTAGGCCAACTTTACCATATTTATACGGCATGTAATGGGAAGAGGAATACAGGAGAAGTTTATGCTTCAGCTGTGTTCACACATCTTGGCTGCTTGTAGTTTGGAGCAGATGTTACTCAGAGAGGAGTGTTTTGTCTGGGGATATTTTCAGACTCAAACTTTATTTTTTAATCTGCTGTGTAAGGGTGCAGAGAGTTGGTTTGTTACATATCTGCAGATAAATAAATGTCAGATAAACTAATGTAGGGAAGGCAGCACGTAGACCTCAGAGAATATAAATATATTATCATGAAGGTAGCCCAGATGACCTCTCCTAGGGGCTGCCCTTGGCCACTCTGTTCACCAGAGATGAGTTAAGATTTTCAAATACTTGAAAACTTGCTTAATAATAAAGCCAATAAATCAAGCACAGCAGCATTGTTTCCAGGCTCTCATAGCCCCTCTGTTCAGAACGCTCTGATTTAGTGGGTGTGGCCTTCATATGTAAATGAGCCACCGCTGATACCGCCCCGCTCTTCCACGTCACTGAGAGCGGCGCCACGAGCTCCGAGTGCACAATGTTTAGAAAACAGTGAAGCTCCTTTACCGTACCATTACAGGCTAAGACAACAGGCTAGCTGCAGCTAAAGTTAGCATCCTGAAGCTAACACAGAGACAGGCGGGACACTGAGGAAAAGCTCTTACATCTGCTCCACAGCACACAGCATTTAAAATACTCACATTTCCAGGGTCCCAGGTTTGTTGGAGGATGGTTGGTAATGCGCCTGGATTCAGGACCAGTCTATTCGCTAGACCTCTGTTGTACTGTCCAAAGTTGGAAAAGCAGTCGGCTGTGAAGTGTCTAGCTCACACATGCACAGTTTTACTGAGTGTAGCTGGAACATTTCCTTGATAAATGAACTCTAGCCACTCAGTCTTGTCTTCTTCCGAGATGGGAAGCTTGTGCATGGAACTGTTGTTTACAGCCAAAAACCGAGCAGTGATGGCTCTTCAACTTCGCCATGTGGAGGGGAGTGCGCAGAGAGGGGGTTGGGGAGTATCTGCTCTGGTGGACCAATCAGGTCAGACTTGCTCCTGATTGGTCAAA
Organism: Halichoeres trimaculatus; assembly: GCF_033239565.1. Classification (NCBI taxonomy): domain Eukaryota; kingdom Metazoa; phylum Chordata; class Actinopteri; order Labriformes; family Labridae; genus Halichoeres; species Halichoeres trimaculatus. Next base: position 30,385,528 of record NW_027437191.1, read on the forward strand.
AAAAGGGAATCACTGACGTGGGCAAATCCCCAAAATCCAAACAGCTCGTTTTAGGTCAGGATTTTACATTCACAAGCTCTACTAAGTACAGGTTTTGTCATTAAATATCACATTTTGTGGGCTGGGAGGAAAGACAAAGACCCACAAATTTCACTAAAAGACTTAATAAAGAGAATTTTGCACAATATGGGACCTTTAAGTTCCATGCAATCTGAGCGCGGAAGAGCATATTCACCGAGAAAGTGTTGGGAGATGTTTCTTGTGGTGGTGTGGTTTATTTGTCCTCTATATGGAATGAGCTTGTCTGTGTGTGTATACATGCATGTGTTTTTGTGTCTGTGAACGTGTTGGAGCAGAACTTCTGAAAACTCTCTAAATATGGTGTCAGCTCTCTTTGAAATACCACTTTTTGAGTTTTTTTTGGAATTAAATGATTCCTCAAGGCAGAGAAAATTCCTCAATCATTTTTTGTAAGCAAGTACCTCAAATTATTCAAGGAATTGTTTCAGCTCTGATAATTAGTGTCAACTGAAAAAGTAGAATTGAAAAATAAGTACTAAAGTAAAATATTCAGTTAAACTTGTCTTGTTTTTACAGAGGTGGAACTGACTAGATAATACACACACACACACACACACAGCTGATGCTTCAGTTCAGCTGTTGCTGACTTGCAACATACAAAGAGCGCATGTTTAGAGTGGGTTGCTTGTCATATGATAAACTAATACAGCAGTTTCACTTGAGAAGCACTGTGTTTAAAAAAAGCACAGTCCAAGCATCACTTTCACACTCTACATTACTTTGCCACAGAAGCATAACAGCTCTGTTCTGAGTCCGCAGTGTGAAAAGTGCTTTGGACTGATGTTTATTTACATCTCTAACCTGCAAAACTGGCCTCGTAATTTTTCAGCAGCGACACTACGACCAAATATATGTCAGTGTTTAACATCAACATTTCAGTAAAGAAAAGTCAGAAGAAGCAGAGTTTGTCCTCCTGACCTTTAAACAGCTCTGCTCGCTTCACCTGCCGTGAATGAATTAACCTTAAACCAGACGATCAGGATGGTTTCCTCATCACACCTTTACACTTACCTGCAAAGTGCTGAGCAAACATTCAGCTGTGTGTGTGTGTTTGTCGTGTGTGTCACTGCCCACATATTTAAAATTTCTCTCAGCCAAAATGATTCAGGCTACCTCCAATATGCCTGTCACAATCACGTACACACACACACACACACACACACACACACACACACACACACACACACACACACCTGCTTCACCAGTTTTTCATGCAAATGCTCTGCTGGAAATTTACTGAAGGAGTGTTCAGCAGCACATCCTGTTTATGTGATAGTGATGATGATGATGATGATGATGATGATGTTACCACAGGGCATAGAAACGCTCAGCTAGCACAGCTTCAGTCAAACAACTGCAGGACATGTTTGATGGTTTAGTCATCAGGAATTTCTCCGAGCAGCTCACTCACTCCAGTGTTTGGTGTCCATTTCTTCAATTTCCTTTAACAGAAGAACAACGAGGACTGTACTTCCTGTGTCATCACCACAGAGTCAGACATTCATAACGTTTAGTTAACTCAGCACAAAAAGTAAGGCTGTTAGTGTTTGGGAGATTATTTCTTTGGTTTAACAACACGTCTTGGATGTAGGCCTTATAAAGTGAAAAGTCTGTTGATTTCACTTTTGAATGGAGCCACATTTGTAAGGAGCATGAGTATTTGAGTTCATGCATGAAAAAATTGCCTTAACCACTCTGCCAATGCCAAACAGCCAATTTTGCCATCAACTAAGTTAAGCGTTTATAACTTAATATGCGTACTTTTAACTTTTACCTGCAGATTGATGAGATTCTTGGGTTTTTACTGGGTCAAAACTACACACTGCCAGTTTTATTTTACTAAATACAGTTAAATAATTGAGTTCTCAGCTGGTGTCTCTTTTGAAACTTTGGCCGCTCAGGACGCCGGGCTCTCATTGAAAATTGATAAACTTCTGGCATGCTTGCCTCTTTTGCCTCTTTTAGTGTGAACGCACAGTTGGAGTTTGGATCAGAAAAAAAGGGAAATTTCTGAATCACAAATTCTAGCAGAATTTTTCTCTTAACTTAGAACTCTAAGGCAAAAGACATGACCTTAACTTCAGTCAAATAATTTTGACTTTTTTCTTAAAATTCTTACTTTTAAAATTTGTATTTCATCCCCAAATTCTGGAAAAAAACAGAACAAAACAATTCTAACTTTTATCTTATATTTCTGGGTTCTTTTTACAGAAGTCTGACTTTGGATGAACTGACTTTGATTGAAAATCCTGAGGGGTAAAAGTGGGATTTCTGTTAGATTTTATTCAGAAATCAAACTTTTTTACTCAGACTTCCAGTTATTTTAAAAATTCTTATTCTTTTCTCAGATTTTTTGTTTTATGGAATTGTAAATTTATTCTCAGAGTTCTTATTTGAATGCAAGAAATCTTTTTGTTAGAAGATTTTTTTACTTTCTTTTTTACCAGTATCCTTGGGGCAAAGACCAAAATTAAAAAAAAAACAACAACAAAAACAAAACAGTCTTAGTTTTTTCCTTAAGGCCTTTGCACACCAACAGCGATATAATAATCATTGTCTTAATAGTTTTTGTACCTTTTTTGTAAAGAACCAGGTGCTGGCACATGAACACAACCAAGCAGTCTGCCATGTTGAAAGTTTTGGTATGTGATGTGTCAACGAGTGTTTTGATTGGTCAGATGTGTACTCGTCACAAGCGAAACTTTGGAAAAATCAGATAAAAAAAAAAGCCACAATTTTGCTCAGCAAAATAACGCTGCTGGTGTGAAAGCTTGCATTTAGAAACAGTCGGTTAAAAGATAAAAAAAACGTGTGAAATATTTGCGTGAAAAATACACGTTGGTGTGCAAAGGTCTTTAGTCCTTCTTTCAAAAATATTCTGAAAATTTTTCCAATTTCAAGACAGAAAAATAGAATTATTTGACTTTAATCCCAAAATTCTAAATGAAAAAAGTCACCATATATTTTAGGTCTTTTGATTTCGACTTAGATCAAAGAATTCTCATATTTTAAAAGAAAAGTCAGATTCAGATTTATTTTTTAAGTATTTATAGGCCTAACCCTCATATACGTTTTTTTCCAGTGACCTTGCCTTTTTTAACATAGTGTGAGTAATGAAATACTTCTCTGAGACGTGTTTATTTTTGCTGAGTTACAGTTTATGAAGCCCTGCCTTACACCTGTAGATGTTTTCAGTGGGTTGGGTTTTTTAATCTACCTCGGCATGCTAACGCTGGCGTCTGTTGAACGACAGCTGATTGTCTCTGCTGTAATCAGAGTAAATGGTTCAAAGGTGACACGACGAGTTACATAATAAAGGGAATGAGATGTTGTGGTGCCATGAATGCATCCTGTTTGTGCTCTTCAGGTTAAACTGAGTCTCTTTGTTTTTCCCTCACAGAATGGCACAAAGAAATCCTGGGACTTCATGCGAACTCATGACAGGTAAAACAGTTTATTTCCACTTATAAAGAAGTTTTGTCTGTTTGTCCTTGAACATTTTGTCTTCATTGATGTTTCTACTTTATTGTGCTCCAACACTTAATTCAGCAGCGTCTCTAAGAGATACCAAATACTGGAAGGTCAAACCAAAACAGAGCTTGTTTTCACAGAGCCTCACTCTGTTTTTCTACTTGGCAGAGGCTGTAAATGTGTGAGCTTTACAGGGGGCACTTTAAGAGAAATATCACACATTTGTGTAAAAGCCCATGGTTCCTTCTCTCTGTTTTGACCAGGGTACCTTAATACCCTGAGGTAAGTCTTGGGCCATTTAAGCCCCTCTTTCCTTCTCTACTGACCCCTAAGAGAGGTCCTTGTGAAAAATAGCTCCACTGAGACAAAAGCATTACACCTCAAACCTGTACTTTTAAGAGGAAGAAGCCCATGGGAGCATCCTTCTCCTCCCTGGGGTAAGTTCCTCTGCGTGTATTCAATGGAAACAGGGTTGTTTTGCATTTATGGTTAAGTGTGCATCACATTTTCTTCCCAATGGGACAGTTGTTGCAGCTTGTAAGGTGGGCTGAGAAATGTGGAGGACAGATTTGATTTTATCCTCAGGTCCCACTGGGCTGCTTTCTCACGTTTTATAATGGAAAAAGTTTTCAGCAGTCAAATGAAAATCACTCGTTGGGATTGACAGGTCAATTAAATGAGGCCTTGTCGGCTTCAGTATTTTGAGGATATGTAGGTTTTATATCACATATCTGGATAGCTACTTCAACATCTTGCATGATGTTTGGGTGGGGATGAGTTTTAAAAAAAAGTGTCATCTCTACATCGTATAGAACGGTATCTCTGTGACATCACCTATCTGTTTCTGAGGCCAAGTTTTGATGCCTATCGCTGTTGGGTGCCATATTGGAGGTACTGACTCAAAGAGGCAGGGTTGAAGCGGTGTCTTCAATTACACCAGCTCATATCTCAAGCAAATACTATCTTTTTAACTGCTGAGTTATTTAAATACAAAAAACTCAGTGAATGTCAGAGTTGTTTCTTTTTCTTTTTTTACTTTTCAGGTTTTCAGGGTTTTTGCCAAAGAGAATAGGACAGTGGGTAGGGCAGGAAACAAGGTGAGAGTGGGAAGTAACCTGTTGGAAATAGGGCTGGGCCGATATGCTTTTCTCTCGATTTGATAGGATCAGGATTTTTAGGGTGGCGATGCGATTTAAATTTTTCGATATTTACGATTTTTACGATTTTGAGTTTGCTTTTTTTACACCAGACCATGTGAAAAAGTAAAATGATGATAATGTCTACAGACTGTTTGAAGAATTTAAATTTGAAAAAATAAAAAATAAATTTTTGAGAATACTGATTATGATAATGTCAAAAAAAAAAAATCCCAGTATATCGATTTTCAATCTTTTCCCCCACCTCTATAGAACGTATATGGACATTGTCTCTGTGACATCACCTATCTGTTTCTGAGGCTATGTTTTGATGCCTATCATTGTTGGGTGCCATATTGGAAGTGCTGATTAAAGCTAGCTTTAGTCAACTTAGCAAGAGTTAAAGAGACAGGGTTGAAGCCATGTTTTACATTACACCAACCCATATGGTCAGGCAAATACTGGTATCTTTTTAACTGCTGAGTTATTGCAAAAAAACTATTTGATGTGGGCTGTTGGAGTCTTTTTCAATTTTTTAAACTTTTTTCATTTTTAGCTTTTTGAGTGGGGTAAGGGGGTTATGCCTTTATTCAGAGAGGACAGGACAGTGGATAGAGCAGGAAACAAGGTGAGGGTTGGGGGAGGCTGAAGGTTGGATTTTGTACTGGATTTCCTTGCTCATTGGCTAGCGTTATGGAGCAAGCAACCAAGGCTACAAACCAATACTGCTGCACCTAGAGTTGGTTTTTGTAACCAGCTGTAAACACGTTTATTTTGCTGTGACTATTGGCTTGTTGGTTTCCAATACTTTCAAAGCCAGCCCCAAGTGGACACTTAAGGAACTGCAGTTTTTAGCACTTCTACATCATTTTCATTTCCTTTAGCTGTAAGCTGACACTTCATTGCGATACATTTTCCCCACTTCGTAATCAAATGTGAAAGTACAACAATCAATATTTCCTCTGTAATGAACCCCCCAGTCCTGTGGGGGCAGTCTTGTGCCTCCATAGCCTGAATATCAATGTGCAGGGACCCCTCTTGACTTGACATCTGTTGTTTAGTTTGCAAAAACTGACAGTACTTAAATGCTGATGTTTGGACGCATTTTTGATTTAGATATTAAACAGTCATAGTAATGGCACTGGTATATGTCTTAAAGTTTAGGTCACACGCCCAATGAGGCTAACCCAAGTGCTGGTGGCCCAGGTTTCAATCCATTCGGTTGGCCCTTTCCTGTCTGTCACTCCCAGTTTCTTGTCCTATCCACTGTCCTGCATTTTCTAAATGAAGGCATAAAAAGCCAAGAATTTAACTTCATAATAGTTATAATTAAAAAAAATGATGAAAGTTGATCACTCGACTGCATTTGGTGGAGGAGGAAAATGATGATGATGACTGTCTTTCACCATTCAAAATATAACGTTACGTTAAAGGACCCCTGAGATTCAAAAGCAGAGTCGATAGCTCAAAGATTATTGATTCTAAGGTTTGAAGAATGTGGGACCAGGTCCTTAATGGCACCAGGTTTTCGATCCCCATCCCTCATAGAAATACTCTGAACTCCTTTATTTGGGGAACCAGTTTCCTCCCTGGAGAAACTCAAAATGGGAAATCAATCGTTTAAGGTCGTGTGTTGTGGTCGGGGAGCTGCTGACCTTCAGTCACATTAGTGTGAAGTGCAGGTCGAAGCATGGACCGATCCCAACTCTACCCCTTAGCCCTTGTCTTACCCTTTAGCCATTGGTCAAATCCTTTTTTTTTTAAAGTCAAATTCTTCATTCCAGTCTTTGTTTATGAACTGGATTTGATAAAAGTTACCACTTTTCTCCAGCAGAGGGCAAAATGTTTCTCTCTGACTCATGTGATGTGCATTTTATATAAAAATATGGCTCCTTAGTCTATCTGTAGACATTATCGTCATCATTTATCCTTTCAGATGGCGTGGTGTTAAAAAAGCAAACAAAAAATCACAAAAATTGTAAATACCAAAGAATCGCAATTTAAATTGAATCGGCACCCCAAAAAACGTATTTGGATCGAATCAGGAGAATACCGGCTGGACATGGCCTAAGAGATGTTTTTTTACCCCTCCTCCTTGGCCCTTAAAATAGAAGGGGAAGGGAAGGGGTAGACAAAAGGGTAAGATATAAGCTTGACAGTTGGGACTGGCCATTAGTTGTCTCCAAACACCCAAAAACACATGTGGACTGAGTCGGCTTGCTCCTGTTGCTTTGTTTTTTTGACACCTATGTGTTTATGGGAGTGTTTACATTCTGCTAGTGATGCCTTATCCTAACCAGAAGTTATTCTGTTTGAGACAGATCTTTGAAAAATATGGTGGAAAATTTATGTGAGGAAGTAAAAGAAGTAAAAGTTGCCTCATTTCTTGTATCATGGGATGAATTATGGATCTTTTCCTGTAAGACCAGCCTGATGATATCACTCACCCCATTCCTGCTCCTCATATGTCTGCTATAACCCACTTGTTCCCGCCATCCACTCAGAGCCCCCCGCTGTGAAAGCTTAACGGTGCATGAAACGTCCTGAGTGTCCGTTTAACCTGCTTCTCCGTTCAACCATCGGAGCGTTTCTTTCTGCAGCGGGAAGCTGTAGAACAGCAGTAATGGTGTGGAACTGTGCTGCATGACCCAGGCCTGTCTCTGGGGACAGTTTCCATACCTCAGGGCTGCGTGTCCCACTTATGAACCAAAACCCACCACACCATCTTATTCAGGCTTTAAAGGGAGGAAATTCACCCATCAGACTGTCTTTTACTGCTCCAGGCTGAAACAAACACACCAGTACAGCGTCCTCAGCTTATTGCCTGAAGCTTGGTATATACCTGCAGAAGAGTTCAGGTGGAAAAGGTCGTCTGTAAAGTGATTCCTTTGCAGAAATTTGGCGGCCATTCATCCGGTAAATTATCAATTTAATCCTTAGGCAGAGGCTATATCACGCTTTATTAACTCTTTAAAGAAAAAAAGCAAGTACGAGGCTTTTCTGCGGCTCTTTTTTCAAGGAGGTGAAGCAAAAACTTGTCCCATGTTTAGAGCTCACATGCCAGTCTGAGCACTTGTGTTCTGCTTGGGCTCAGGTCCCTGAGTTCATGATCATCTCGGCCTTAACACGCTCAACGCTGATGTCCTGACGAATCACTGAAAATAGGCACTCGGACTTTCACTTTAAATATCTGCGGTGCAAACGGATATTAAATCAGTATCAGCCCAGGCCCTGCAGCCAGAAGCACGTTGTAACACCAATGTCCCGGTTCCCTTTCACCATGGGAAAGACAGGGCAGGGCTTCCTGCCGCCTCAGACACATCCGCTTTCCCAACGCTGACCCCAGGCCTCAAGACTCCAGTGGCAGCGACAGTCACACTTAAATACACACTCAAACAGCAGCGCACCACCTCGAATTTACAGTTCCCTGAATGCTGCTGGTGAAACATGGGCCTGCTCTCGCTTAAACACACACTTCAGCTTCATTTTAATCAAATAGCCTCAGGTTTAGCAGAAACACCTCGATGTTTGGTATCCTTGGTGCACAGCAGACCTGCCAGGTCTGAGAGCAGATATATCTGCCTTTCTGCTGCGTTGCTAAGAAATAAGATAGTGTTGATCTTGACACAGGATGCAGACTGTGTGTTTGCATGAAACAACAGGCTTCAGTGTTTTGCCTCTTCATAATTAACTTCACTGGCTGCGCAGACTTCAGATTTCATCATCCTTCAGTAACAACTCTCCCAAACACGTCTCCTTGCTACCTCTCCTATCTCCTTCATACCTTCACACCTGCTCGTCCTCTCAGTCTTCTTCCTCCATCTTCTTCACTGTACAGGATCTCATTAAAGCTGTTCAGTCCCCCGTCTCTGGAAGTCTCTGCCATAAAAGATATCTGTGACTATTAGTCTCTTTTTCCAGTTTCAAATTCAGCCCAAAAGCAGCGTTTTTCAGGATCTGGGAATCACTGTAACCCTGACATGTGTGCCTTCTTTGTTTACCTTTTAGACTGTGAATTGTTTTCTATCTATACATATTGTAAACTCTGAATTAAGGTCTGTTTTACTGTTGTTCCATTTAATAGATGACCTTGAGTATCTTAAAGACTCCCCTTAAGGAAATTAACTATGTATGTAAATATTTTACGGTGAAAAGACTCAGAATTTTGATTTTAAGCTCAGGATTCAGGTCAGATTTTTAACAAGAGCCATGATTTAAGCTCTTTCTTAGAATGATGACTCAATAGACTTCTGTCTGATCTTGATCATCAGGTTGAGAAAAAAAAATTCTGCAAATAAAAAGTGACTATTTCTCATGAGTTAGACATTAGGAGTCTGACTTAATCGTTGAATTCAATTCTATTTCAAAATTGTGAGATTAATGTTCAAATTTGGACTGATCTAGAATTAGGGATGAAAATTTGCAAAAAAAAAACCTTGATTACTGAACAAATTCATATTTTTACCACATAAACACAAAAAAGTACTGAAAATTGGTACCGTTGGGTACGGGTACCGATTGCCAGGTACTGGGTATTGGTACCATATCGTTTCAAATGTTCCCTATCTAGAATCTAGATAAGTCTAGAATCTAGATAAGTCTAGAAAACAGTATATTTTTAGGTTCGAGGCAGAAGTTGAAGAACTTCAAAAAAGCCTGAATTCAAAGAAAAAAGTCTGAGTTGTGACTTCTGTCAGAATTCAGACTTTATTTTTAGAAATCTATCGCATGGACCTTTGACTTTAAAGGTAGAGTTTGCAGGGATTTTTGTTATTTGTTTGTAAACACAACATTCAAACTGGGCTCCTCCTCCTTGGCTCAGTGCCAGCAGCAGCACACACCCACAGCCTCCGACTGTGACTACGTGAACACACTCACTAGCCCAGCAACCACCTGCAGCATTGCGTTTCTTTGTGGGACAGACTCGAGAGCCGTGCACCTGACTTGGCATGTTAGCACAAGCTAACCACGGGTATTTGACACATACCTGGTTAGCAGAAAGCTAACTTGCATTGCTCTTCATCCCAAACCAAGCTTTACCCTTGTTTAGGAAAAGCTTTATCTGTTTGCCGTTTTGTTTCACTTTGGTTGTTTTTCTGTCTCTGTGCTACGTCCACTATTGTAACTGCTCATGGAAGCTTCTTCCACTCACTGATCAACAGGCAAAGTCACTTGTGGACTGGGTGCTCTGTGATTGGCTGATGTAACCTTGCTTACTCTCCCTCCAGAAACATCTCAATACAACCAAAACAACAACATACAGGCAGAGGAGGGGGTTTGAGGCACTGAAACACATGTATAGAGGCCTTGACTAAAACCTCAGAATTTTGACTCATACTTTCTGATTTTTCATTTTTTTGTCTTTGTACTGGCTCTACCTTGAGAATAAACAAATTGGAAGTGGTTTTAACCCTCTTCTGTGTCCAGTGGTTTGGAGGACGTTGGCAAACTTAGTCATGTGGCATGTTCAACTGTTGAACTCATGTCGTGTGTTTTCTGCTTTAATTTCATGGGACACCTTGATGACTGACCTGAGGTATAACATGTTCTGTCTGAAAAGTTGCCTGACTGTTTTTTAACTAAACTTTTTCTTCTGTTTTCCCGCCCACAGTGTATCAGTGCTGATCTTCAACACCACCTCACACTGTTTTGTCCTCGTCAAGCAGTTTCGTCCAGGTACGTTTTCACCACTCCCTTTTTTTTAACCTTGGATTCTATTTGTTTTACTTTCTTCTTGTCACCCTGTTAGATCTTGACTGTTTTATACCCTGTGGGCACTTTCACTTAAAAACCCTCTGAGTTACAGTCCCTGTTTATTCTACTGGATCTTAGCAACAATGCAGACTCATAAATAGAGCAGGAGAGGCCTCCTTTGTTGGGAGTCGCCAGGGTTTGTTCCACACTACAATGTGCTAAATTCAAGGAAGTCTGGGCATTGATATATTTATTTCCTCCTCTCTTTTTCAGTTGGAGAGAAAGTTCTTTATCTCAAAGAAATCAGTTTGTCTACAAACAGAAATAACTTTCTTTTATTCTCAAAGTCAGAATGCACCATATATTTTTCAGTTTATACACAGTTGAAAATACAGACATAAGTTACCCTATTTATATTACATTATGTCATCTAGTGTTGGGGTGAGTTTATATATATCCTCCTAATGTTTCCCTTTTCCCAATTTACTAATTCATAACTTGTATTTTGTTGGTTAAAAAAAGAAACCACACATATTTTATCACCTAAAACACACTGAGATAAAATTCTCTTTTCCACTTCCAGCCGTTTACATGTGTGAGTGGGAAAAGTCCAAGACGCAGCCGCCTCAGTCTGCTGAAAAATCCGAAGAGGGCGCCGCCGAAGCTGCAGCCCCCGCCGCTGAGTCTCAGGAGGGCCAGTCGGCCTCGGAGGGAGACAGCTCCTCAAAGTGGCCCCCGGCCTCTGCAGGAGTCACCTACGAGCTCTGCGCGGGGCTGGTGGACAAACCCGACCTCTCCCTGGAGGAGATCGCCCGGCAGGAGGTGCTGGAGGAGTGCGGCTACGATGTGCCTGCCTCTAAACTGAAGAGGATTACTTCGTACAGGTGAGTGGATGCACAGCTAGGATTCCTGAACAAGTTAATCAAACTCAATGTGAGTCCTAAATATTTGATGTTTGTTTTCGCTCATGTCAAATCACAACTCAAAAAACGTTATATTAAAGTGCTCTGAGTTGTCTTGACTCCCTCTAGATTTCAAATCCCTTAACAATTAATTTCTGTTGTCCTATTTGGTTTCACTTTTCCTATTAAGTTCTACACCTCCTTGAGCCATGTTCACTCAGAAATAACCTACATTTGCTGCTTCATCTCTTCAGTCTGACTTTTTTTAAATTGAGGCTTCATCAAAAAAGCTTTAAAAAATAAAGAATAGATCCGCCTCAAGTCTCAATAAATGGTCACTGCTGGTCCTGCTTGCTGCATCTGTCTGTCTCTTGAGTATATGCAGCCTTCTCAAGGGGTCTATAGGCCAGGAGAGCATAGTTTACACCAGGGGTCTGCAACCTTTACTTTCATAGAAGCCATTTTGCCTCAGCTCACCTTAATTAAAGACACTCCTAGAGCCACAAAATCTTCTTTATCTTCACAATAAAGACAATAAAGTGTATAAATTCTAAATATAAAATTGCACGTCATGTCTTACTTTTTTATTTTTTAATTAATTTGCTAATACTTCAAATTTAAAAAAAAAGAAAAACATTTCTAAAAGTTTAGGAAATTAAAAAGCTTTCAATGTTTTTGTCATTTTTTTTTTTTTTTTTTTTATTCGCAAAAAAATAATTTTTTATATTAAAAAAGTGCAAAATTCCCCCAAAATTGAAATGTGATACATTGGCAAAAATTTTTGAAATTTCAAAAAGTTGCAAAAATTAAATAAATAAATCAAGTGCAAAAATTTCACAAATTTTTGGAATTTTAAAAAGCTGCAAAAATAAATAAATGGAATTGCAAAAAAATGATAATTCAAGTTTTTTTATGTCAAAAAAATAAAATGAAATTTTGAATATTTGCAGGACAAACTTTTTTATTTAAAAAAAAATGCAAAATTTCCCCAAAATTGAAATGTAATAAATTTGCAAAAGTTTCAAAAAATTTTGAAATTTCAAAAGAGTTGCAAAAATTTTCCAAAAAATTAAATTGCAAAAATTTCACAAACGTTTAAAATTTCAAAAAGCTGCAAAAATGAATAAATGGAATTGCAAAAAAAGATTGAAAATACTATTTAAAAAAATAATAATAATTTCAAAAATTTGCAAAAAATCAAAAAATTTCAGAAATTTTCAAACTTTTTAAAATTACTCGTATTAGATTATATATTTTGATATTTTGCTCAACTTATCATTTTTTGTCATTTTTTGTTGTTTGCAAATGTCAAGCATGTTTTTGCTTTTTGTTAGTTATTTTGTCCATGGGAAGTTGGTGGGCTGATGTTGTTGATGATATTTTATTTAGTGTCAATGTCTTTAATCATCAATACCTTCTGGAAGAAAAACAAAAATTCTTTAAATAAATAATTATATTTTAAAGCTAAAAGGAGCCACTGCAGCAGAGTCAAAGAGCCGCAGGTTGCAGACCATCAGTTTAGACCCAAGAAGAAGTCAAGAGACAGAACTATAAAAGAGAAAATACAACTGTATATGCGAGCTGGAAAGATACAGTCATCCATCTTTGTCAGTGTTTTATCAGAGCTGTCCTCATTAACCAGCAACACCTGCACAGCTCTGACTGACACCTCTCATAAATCTGCTTTTGATTTGACTGGAGCACCTCCTCTGGCTCTGTTGGTGTTGTCTTCAGCGAGTGTTATGTGTTGGCTGCTTCCATTAAATACATACTTAGGTATCGAATTGACCCTCATGAGCCCCTATAAGGGCGACAGGAGCATGATGTGAGCCAAATGCTACGGTGGCCAGTTGGTGTCTGCTCAGAAAAAGAAGACATGCCGTGTTTGTCTAAGAATTTCTTTTGTCTTCCTCTGTACAGGTCAGGTGTAGGTGTAACGGGTGCCAAGCAGACCATGTTTTATGCCGAGGTGTCCGACGACAACTGTGTGAGCGCAGGAGGAGGTGAGCCCAAGGAGGGGGAGCTTATCGAGGTGGTCAAAGTCCCGCTGCACGAGGCCATGACGTTCGCCTACAACGAGCGTATACCCAAAACCATGGGCGTCATTTTTAGTTTCATCTGGTTCCATAATAACATGTCTCCCAAGTACAAGATCTCCACCAACGTGTAACTAGTATTAATCAACAATCTTTATACGGTTTATTCAATTTAAATCAAACACTGGCCCAGCACATCTTACACCCTCCCCTTCATCACTCTTCATTCTGTACCGCCTTTTCTTTTGTTTGCTCATTGGTCCGTGATGAAAAGAGGGCCCCTCGTCTTGTTGCCAACAGCTGACTTTACGTTTCGTCCTGTTTACCTTTTTCTATTGAATGTGATCCTCATGTTTCCCTCTAAGCTGGTCGTCACTGGCACTTGTGTCTCGTCTTGTTTCATTTCTTTGTTCATTTCCTGTGCCATCTGTCACAAATGGTTGCATATCGCTCATTTCATTTGCCTGCCCTTGATTAAAGGAACACTCCACTGCTTTTAGCATAGGTTATCGACAGTTTCCTACCTCTAAAACAGCAAAGATACTTCAATCATCCATGAAAGACATCACAATTCTGACAAAACTCTTTCTTCGGCAAGGGTGCTAACAAGCATCATTTTGCTAACATTTTAGCATGCTAATAACTGCGTTTAATGTCATGTAAACATTTCTACTTGCCTGGCAAAATGCACTGAATGAATTTCATCTTACATATCAAAACATCAAAGGTTATAGAAATAGAAATGTCAGAGTAGAAACTTAAAATACTGACTGTTTTTAAAGATAGATGAGCTGTCTCTTTCTCCTACTGCTGTGCAAAAGTGTAGCCAAAATACCCCCTGAGATGGATGTTGGTATTTTGCGCTAGACAGTAGAGATTTGAAACGCACATTTCACTTATCAATAAAGCAGCAAAAATCTATTAAACTTAAAAAACTGAAATGAGAAACTTATTTATAGAAAAAAATGAAGCCCGATAATTGATTAAGCTGAATGTTTTGGCTTCACTTTAGGGGAACCGCCGCGTCATCCATCTTTTTTTGAACAGTCTTCACACGAAAACAGACAAAGCAGTGGAGCATTCCTTCAAGCCATGATCCAGTTATGCAAAAACTATGCTCGTCAATGGCGGGGCCTTGTAATGAAGGAAGTGTTGGACGGGGTTTGGACCACCACTGGTTCAAGCACGCCTCTGTTAATTTCTCTGACCCACAGCCTTTAAGCCATACTCACTACAGTAACCCCCTGGTGTCAGCAATCCATCACTGATATCACCTCTGTCAGAAACCGGATATCAGAGTTTAAAATTCTACAATCAAAGTGTAAAAATGATCATAAAACATCCAGAAAAAGAATACGCCTGTACATCACCGAGAGGCTTAACGTCAGTTTTCTGTGTGTCGTTGTCACAAGCACAATCCTTCAAAAGCAGAAACTGTCCTGTAACGTGTTAGTCCTAAAACCCTTGGACATGGAGAGGAGTTTTCATTTACTTTTCATTTCTCTTACGTTTTATTCTGAAACTAGAAGAGTAGAGTAATCGTGTTATAAACCCTGTAGAGAGTTCATTTTTTCCCACAGATGTAGGAGCACATTTAAAAGGACTTGAACCATCTAAAAGATTGCCTTCGGTCATAGTTCATGTTGGAGATTCTGTGCAGTTAATACTGAAACATCATTAACACATAAACCTGATCTCACAAAGTGAATCTCTGCAGCAGTTTGCCAAAATCTCAGGTCCAAGTAGTCGAACTGTTGGTCATATTCAGGGTGGACCTCTGGATGTGATAACAACCAGCATGTTACTTATGACATATATATATTATATATCAAAATCTCTTGCAGCTTAGGGCGACAACGTTCTTACTTTTCTTATTATTATATGCTAGTTTTTTTATTCAAAAAGGGCTGCTACTCACGTATTAACCAATGTATGAAAATACAGACATTCCCCACCGTATGTTAAAAATATGCAAGCTCTGAAGATAACGCTTTAGAAAATTATAGCAAAGCTAAAACATCTCATTGATCACACATTACAATTAGGAGATACAAGTGCATGCTGGATAGATTTCAGCTCTCTGCGTCTGCAGAGTCAGAAGTTAAAATTTGAGGATAAGGTTGCGATAAGAATATTTACCTGAATGTCTCGATGTTTTTTTTATTGGCTGGTTAAATGAAAAGTGCAATCAGAAATATAAATTTGCTGTATTAGACAAAACAAATACCATTTCCTGTGTGCTTGATTTATGTGTCCAGGGTTTTTCTTTTAAGGCTTTTTGAGTCTTAGAAACAGCTGACAATCAAGTGTCACCCTTTACTTTCTTTCAACCTTGTGTTTTCGGGGGGTTTAATTGTCACTCAGTGGGTGTCTGTCCTCCAGCTGTCCTCTTACATGAGCACCGAGCTTCATATCCAGGCATCTCTATTCCTCTCTCTGGTGCCACTCCATGCTTCGCTCTTGTCTGTGCAAACAAACTTTGGAAGGAGACTTTATAAATGTTTGGTTTCACACACTGAATCAAATATTTGGGGTATATTTTCACACACACTTTGTAGGAATATATGCAGAATCCTTAAGCCATATTTACACCCAGTCGCCAAGTCTGTTTGTCCTTTCGTCCATCAAAGATAATCCCTCGATTTAGGATGGTAAAGTTTCGCTGGAGCTGCTTGAATTATTCTTATTTGATTGAAAATCTCCTATTTGCTGTATTGATCCAGTGTATCTGGATGTAGCCGGCAGAATGAGGCAGGCCTCATTGTTAATCCTTCCTGCTGTGGTTTGAGTTTTACTATCACCAATATTTGATTTGTGCTAATATAAGAGAAATTTGGAGAAAACAAATTATTTGGGACCTGTTTGTTACTTAATTAAAAACTAAACAGTTCTTTTTGTATCACAAATGTCATAGTATCAGAAAACTAAAAAAAAATGAATCATTGTCTGTATGTAAAGATGGACGACACAACCTCATATCCTCCAGTCATATAAAAGTGAAGCCAAAATACTCCACCCACACTGGAGACGTATACATATGGAGCTATAAGCTTTCAGACTGCCATATTCACCTCTTCCTGCTAATCAAAACGCACACTTAACTTACAATTAAGACTTAGGAGATCTTGCATTGGTAGCGTAGAACAGATTCTGGTGTTGTACCTAAATTTTAGCATCATATAGGTCAGCGGTTCCTAAACTTTTCTTACTTGTCTGATGCACCCTCAATGCCTAAAACATAAAAAAGAAAAGGTAAAGTCTTTATAGCCCCATATACGGTGTCAAGTTTAATAAAATAGGCTACTGTTAGCGCAGAACAGGATGTACAATAATGGGCCTAATGGCCTCTCACATTAGAAACAGTGGGGAGAATAACAGTAAGCAACAATATGATAATTAGAATAATAATGATGATGCTACTCTGCCTTCTGGTATCCCTCCTGTTACTGGGTTAGCATAGCTAGCTTGTCCATCTTATCTGAGATGGATCTTACGTTCCCAATAACGATGGATGGAAGGACAGGTCCATGTTGTCACTTCTTAGCTCACACCTGAGAACCAGCACGTCATCCTCACCTCCTTCTCCTCACCTTATGGGGAAACATCAGGCCTTGCACCAGTTAGCATTGACACGCTGCAGGCTGCTTACAGCTGTTAACCCCCATTAAAAAGTGTTAACATTATTTATTTAAGTATTTAAGCATTTATTAATTGATGAAATATCAATAAATAGTGGTGCTCAGCTGCCATTGCGCTTACGTAACACATCCCCTAGCGGCAGCTCACGCACCACATTTTGGGAATCCCTGATATAAGTAATGGAAGCTACACAGCTTAGAAAAAATATTTAGATGTAATTCAACAGGATCAGAACTAACTTGAACAGTAGAACAATAGAAACCATGTCTGATCTTTTCAAATTGATAAGGTGGGCTCCATAACCTGTGTTGCAGCCAGCCAGCAGGGGGAGCTCCAAATTGTTTGGCTTCACTTCTATGAGCTTTTATGAGGTCCTTTTTTGACTATAGACCTTTGACATAAATCACGAAATTAATGTGTCATAAATGGATCATTTTGACATGAATACATTCTGAAGATGCTAGCATTTTCTTTCACTTGAGTCCAGTCATTGAGCTAGCACTGTTAGCGTCACAGATCTTTTCTCAAGACCTCTAGTTACATATCCACCTGTTTCCGTTTGGGAAGAAAGCATAATCTATTAATAACTTCTCATCTCTTTTTTTTAATTCTAGTCATTTTGACCATCTACAATTAACACTTACAACTCACTTGGTTGGATGAAGCCTTTGATTTTGATTTTGAACCTGCCTCATTCTGTGGACTGTAGCCAGGAAATCATCCAATTAAACGCTTTTCTATTTCCTCATCTAAAGTAGCATCAACACTTAACAGGTGTTTGAATTTGAAGCCAAATTTCCCAACACATATTAACTCGTCTTCTATGACGAGTTTGAGAACGGGACTCTTTGGGAAAACGAGGGACACAGCTTTTGAAACACATCAAATCTGAACGATTTTATTCCCATTATTTGTTCAACGTGGCATGCTGAGTAAATTACAAGGACACGCTCTACAACGGAAAGTGGATTCCTGATTGTCTTTAATTTCTGCACCCTAACTGGATCAACGACCTCTTTCCCTCAGCCTCCTTATTTCTCCACTTCTCTTCTTCCATGTGACAATCTTTTCTTTAGTTTTCAGTTGAATGAGGTCGGAGCGGGTCTCACTTCTTGATGAGAGTCGACACACTCACAGAAAGATTCCTAATGGTGCTTACAGTTTGTCATTGTCACGTTTCATCTTGGAATGACTCATGAGAAAGTTATTTGTATCTCCCCATTAGAAGAGGAGTAAAACACAATCAGTTCAAAGTTGGTAGAAACAGAGAGAAAAATCTGTTTAAAAGAAATCTCTGCACGGTTATGAGGCAAACTGCTTCTGATTCGGCTTGTTGATGATACATTTGGGCAAACAAAGCCATTTTGAGGCCAGTCTGTGACTTTATGTTGCTGCCAAAAGTGTTGATCTGCCATGTGAATGTCTTTGGCAAACATGACATTTCCTTTGAAGAAAGTTTAAGTAAAAACAAAAGGCTTCTCAGGCTCTTTTTCATTAGCTTGTCCCAGTGATTCTCTGAAAGTTTGTTCGCTTCATCCCTATTTCAAGGTACCAATACAGATAAAGATACCAATACCGGCACCAGTATTGATTCTGATACAAGTATGATAACGATACCCATATCAAAACTTAGATTGATACCATTGCTGACACCAATACCAATGCTGATACTGATATCAGTAATGATACCACTACCGATACTGATACTGATTGTCCGTGTAGATTCTCAATTATTCAGGTCGTGGCTATTCTGAAGACTCAAAAGCAGGGAAACTGGACTGTGTAGAGTTTGGGATACCGATGCTGTTTCCAATACTAATACTGACACTGATACTGATACTGATACCGATATTGATTCTGATACCAATGTTGACACTGCTACTTATTAGGGCTGGACGCTTAATTGAATTTTAATCTTGTTTTTGATTTTGGTTACTCATGATCATAAAAACGTTATAATCGAAGAAAAACGAGTAATGTGCTGCACAGTGCTGCATGTATAGGGATGGGTACCAAATCAGGTACTTTACCGACCCAATTCTGTCAAAAGTACCTGGTACTGATTCATATAAAATCAAAAGGTGCCATGTTTAGGTACTTAAATGCATCCTTGTGACTGTGAGGGACTGCAAGAGTAAGTGATTTTCCATGCTAGACATGAATGCAGAACTGCAAGGTTAGATATTGAAGAATAAACATGTTGAATTGAAAAAAATATATATTCTATTATTTAACAAATTGATGTTTGCCACATATACACAAAAAAGTACCAACAATTGGTACCATTGAGTACCAGAACCAATTGCCAGGTACCGAGCATCAGTCCTATATCGTTTTAAATGTGAAAGGTACCCATCCCTATGCCTGTATGTAATTTCCTGCGCTGTTAATACACCTGTGTTGTGTGCACAGCAGCAGCAAGCGTTTCACGATCAGCAACACGTGAAGAAAGCAGTTTACAAACATGGCAGAAAGGGAGCCTTTGGTTGACAAGAAAGGTAGGACTATTTCAGTCATCTGGAAGCTTTTTGGCTTCAAGTTGTCGGACATCCAGCAGAAGGACATTACTTGTAAAATAGTCACGCTGTTGTGTTCGTTCCCCAAGGCAACACAACCACTTAAAGTTCAGCTACAAAGTCGTCTACGACCAAGGTTTTAAAGGACCAAAAAAAGCCGAAAAAGTGCTAGCTTGTCAGCTTCAGCCAGCGCCACAACGAAAACACAGTCCTCCATTGAGGACACTCTTAACGGTGCCACTCCATATCCCACCAGGAGACATCAAGAGCTAACCCAGGATTCCAGAAACTAATTTAATTTTGATTGTTCTATCAAGTTGTAGTTCAATAAATACTGAAGTTTTGAAATTATGAATAATGGTGTTTTTTAATCGTGATGTCAGTGTCTACCAAAATAATCGTGATTATTATTTTTGCCATAATTCTCCAACCCCACTACTTATACCGATTCTGATAGGATACTGATTCCAATATTGATGCTGGCACTGATAGTGAGCCCACTATAATACTGATACTGCTGCAATAATCATAACATTACAATACAGATACAGATACTAATCTACGCTGATATAAATAATGATACTGATAAAAATACTGATACTGCAGCAATACTGATATCAATGCAGATACTGTTACTGGAGCCATTCCTTATACTGATGCCGATACTTTTCATGACACTGATACCAGGGCTTAGGGTTTTGCTGATACCAACTGATAATCAAATACCAGTGTCTGATTAAATACATGTATGTCCCTCTGTAAGAAAAGGACTGGGAATCAATGGGGCCAATCTATCCAGTTAAGTTCTACAGTATTCTGTGTTTGTGGTAACATCAAGTGTCATCAGCAGTGGGTTCATTCCTACAACTGATATCGCCATGAGATCAGAGCGTACGTAATCTGAAAGTTGAGTTAATGTAGTAAACACAGGGGCTGTGTAATTGTCCTAAATATTGACACAATAAAAAGTAACCTCCATAAATAAATAAAGCAGCTTAGAGCAGAAAGGATCAGCTGCTAGAAGAAACACAACACCTGCGTCAGCTCTTCAGGTTCAGCTGGTTCTGCCAGATTTTCTATATAAACATCAAAGTATGATGGAAATTAAAAAGGCAACGCAAAGCCTGTGTTTTAAGTATCAAAACACCAAGCTGATCTGCTGTTAGATCAAATTTACTACATCTGAGATTTGCTGCACTGATATATAAACTTATTTTCTTCATTATCTTCTTGGAAAATGCTTTCCCTCATCACAAACACACTTTTGACAGTCAAGTCAAAGTACAGACTGTGCCTCTGGTAAGCCATATGCTTCTTAAAAACAACAAATATCTGAGTAAAATCAGTGGTTTTAAATTCATTCTTGCTAACGCAGGAAACGAACCATTAGCCCAGCACTGGACATTTCTACCTCCATCACTCAGGCACATCAGGAGAATATTTGGTGTCCGTTTGCTCACCTCTGAGACACTGACATATCAAATTATCAGCAACATGTCAGAGCTGTAGAGCCGAGGAGGCTCGACTGAAATCATCGCTAACAGACGTTTCTTGATGTACCCCCATGGATATGCTGTAGTTGCTTCTTCAATGTGATTGTTTTTCTTTTCTTCTGTTCGGGGTTTGTGCACCGTTTTAAGGACTTTCTCGCTGTATTTTCATGAGCTGAGCAAAAGTGAATCATAAACATATTTTTAAAGGTGCTATGTGTAGTATTCTCTGATAACTTTACAGTAGATGTGACGGTTAGAGAATTACCTTCTCAATATCCATGTCGTATCAAACACTCTGAGATTCTTCATTTGCTGGTGAGTCCTGGAAAAAGGCACTTTTGATTCTGGATGAAGTCTTTGTTTTTGCTTCTTTATGCACAGACTGGTAGCTGAATATTCAGAAGCAACCTGTGGGGGGCGCTAATCAGATTAAATGTGACTATAAAGTGTAGCACATGCGCTATTCTATTTGTCAGTGTAATATTTAGTGAAAATCCTACACATAATACCTTTAAGTGAAAGAAAAACTGTTTTTTTTTAGTCAGGGTAATGACGAAGAAATTTGTCTGATTGTGATTTTAATTTTACTTTTGGTGTCTTACACTGAATTTTTTGTTTTTTAAAAATATTATCTGAAAAAATAACAAACATGAACATTGCAATTTTACCAATTTATCATGTATTTCATGCTTTATTAAAGTGTATACTCATTGTGGACGGTGTTTTCAGTAATGTTTTGTTAATTTATTACCTAAATGTTACAATATTTAACTTTTAAAACATGACACTTGGTACCAACAAACAGTATATATTTAAATATGATACTTTGCATGTGCACTATCTGTGTTGGATTAAACTGCATTAAGTTGAAATAAAATGGGTGTGATGCCCAAAATATGAATAGCTTGTCCTTCAGTTATTATTATTTATTATTATTTTTGCACTTTACTAAATATGCCAGTGACAGGAAGTGTCTCATAGAGCAGAGATCAGTAAGTCTTCGGACTGACATATCTGTAGATATCCATCGTCTCTCTTGACAACAAACATCCTAATCTGAGGAATCTAGATGTGAATCAGGAAACACATTTATGCAAAGAATCCCTCACAGAGATAAGACACGAGAACGTGAATTCTAGAGATGTGATCTTGATGTTCATCCTGTCAGTTTCCCGTAAATGAAAGCTAAGGTTTCACATTTGACCAGTGAGAAAACAACAGCTCTGATTTTATCAGAGTTTACTCAACAGTTTACTCATTCTTCAGCACATTCTCCGGAAATGCCACTAAAAAAAAGAAAAAGGACATTTGGGAATAGTGTCTTCCCTTCAAGCTTTTTTCAATAACTTTGTGTTGGTTTTGGCGCCCCCTGTGGACAATAGTGTATCTTCCCTGGTTTTCTCCTGTATGTGTGTAAGCTGTTTAGCTGTGCCAAAAGAGGAACACCATGGAGCACATCCTGAGCGATTCAGAACAGTAAGTCCCCCAAGAAAACAACAGCTTTCATCAGAGCAGGTGAGAAGGTGAAACATAAGCCCAGCTCTACAAGAGGGTTCCTTACCAACAATCAAGAAAACAAAAGTAAGGAAGTGTATAGAAAGTGCAAAAAGCTCCATAAGAAAATAGATGCTGACAGCTTGTCCATCATTGTCCAGTCAGCCAGCCTCCACCTCCACAGGGTCCAGGACTGAGCTTCTTCAGCAGTCTGTTCAGTCTCTGTCTCCTGGATCCTGTCTGCTCACAGCAGGTGAAGATCTTCCAATGTGGAGTTGGTGTCTGATGTTAGCTCTGTTAGCCATGTCTGTGAATAGCATGATGCTACTCTGCCTTCTGGCATTCCCACTGTTGCTGGGTTAGCACAGCTAGCTCGTCCATCTTATTGGAGCAAGATCTTATGTTCCCAATAACGATGGATGGAAGGACAGGTCCATGTCGTCACTTTTTAACTCACACCTGAGAACCAGCACACCGTCCTAACCTCCTTCTTCTCACCTTGTGGGAAACATCTGGCCTTGCACCAGTTAGCATTGACATGCTACAGGCTGCTTACAGCTGATTTCACATGTAAACAATGTGGTCATGGTGACATGTAGGATCTCCAGACAAACACAGGAGCAAAATAGTAAAAATATCACTGAAGACAAAACCAGTTTGGTTAAGTAATGACTCCAAATGCAAAAATGACAAAAAGAGATGAAAAAATTACAAGAAATGGACAAAGAAGCCACAACCAACAGGGCGGCGCCTGGATAAAAAAAGTAATCTACCTTTTTTCAAACAGCCTCTTATCATGACATATAAGGAAGATTGTTTTTTGTCACCTTGAACTGTTTTTATTTGTGTCAGTTGTGGCGCCCCCTTGTGGGCGAAGCAGTACCTTGTATTTCTTTCATGTCCTTAATATGAAAAAAAGGCAAAAACTAGTTAATAATACAATTTTTGAGGAAACTAAAACCTTTTTAACCAACTGCAATTGTTTTTCATGAACAACAAACAAAGATTACTTGCACCTAGCCATGCTAGTTTAGCTAAAGTGCTATAGCACTACAGAAACTTCTGTAAAAAATGAATAAACAAAAGTCGACGGATGATCTTTAACATGTAACTTTTAGGACAAACCCTGAGTCTTCTTCATACACAGAGTGTGTATCCTTCTCTCCTCATCTCTAAAGGATGTTTGGGATGGGTGGAGGGATGGGTACTTAAATTGCATCCCTGTTGCTTTCATGTTGTAACTGGACACATGGGACCCTCTCTCTGTTCTCCAGAGACCATCTGGGTGTGTGTGTATGTGTCTGTGAGTGTGTGTGTGTGTTACCACAGCAGATGGATTACCGCCCCTCTCTGCCTCTGAATGCAGCCCATTCACAGGTGGGAGCAGCTTAAACCTGCCCTTTGAAGGAGAGACAAGATCCACCAGAGCAGTTAGAGGAGACACTGATGTGCACGATAGCAGAATGATTCCAGCACTTTTTGACACACTCTCCATCTGTATGCAAATGAGACGACACACCAGTGGGAGGGAGGTGTGTTTTTAAACTCTTTCAACCTGTGTATCCTCACACATGGTCTCAGTGTCTTACTTTTTAATCCCTTTACCACAGCAGCTATGGTGTTTCCAGGTTTCTTCTTTTCTTCGTGGATCGTTTCTCTCGCCTCTTTTGGCATGAGCGTCTTCCTTGGGATTGACAAAGATCAGTTATATCCTATCTTAAGTTTCTTGATTCCCAAGAAAAGAATGTATGTCTACCCCTTTTGTTGTGAGAAAAAGCCAAAGTGAAAAGAAGTTTATGAGACACTGACCCTACTTCTAAACTTCCTTCAAAAACATTGTGAATACCATCCTCAGTTTATCTCTCTATTTTTAGTTTTACATGGTGGTCAGTGGGTGTCAGACGATTTGCAAAAGCTACAAGACGTATGCAAAAGCCACAACACAAATGCAAGAGCAACAACACAATGGGAGTACAGCCACAACAGAAGTTTAAAGAGGTTAGTTATCCAAACAGACACAGAAAAGTTGTAAAAGTGAGTAAATGATTCACTTCATCTATGATAAATAAAGCTTCTAAGGGGTGTCACCATGTGATATCCTTCGTAGTACTCAACTTTTAGCATTAGCGCTATATTTATCATAGCTTAAGTTATGAAAGAAAACAATCATTTACTTACTTTCACAACCTTATTTGTGTCCGTTAGGAAAACTGTCCTCTTAACTTGCGTTGTGTTGTGGCTTTTTGCATTTGTGTTGTAGCTTTTGCATTCCTGTTTTGGTGTTTGCATTTGTGTTGTGGCTTTTCTATGTTTGTGTTGCAACTTCTTGCATTTGTGTTGTGGCTTTTGCATCCACGTTGTGGCTTTTTGTATTCCTGTTGTGGTGTTTGCGTCTGTGTTGCAGCTTTTACATGTGTGTTGTGGCTTTTCTATGTTTGTGTTGCAACTTTTTGCGTTTGTGTTGTGGCTTTTTGCATTCCCTGTTGCGGTGTTTGCGTTTGTGTTGTGGCTTTTGATTTGTGTTGTGGCTTTTGCATTTGTGTTATGCCCTTTATGCATTCACGTTGTGGCTTTTTGTATTCCTGTTGTGGTGTTTTCGTCTGTGTTGCAGCTTTTACATGTGTGTTGTGGCTTTTCTATGTTTGTGTTGCAACTTTTTGCGTTTGTGTTGTGGCTTTTTGCATTCCCTGTTGCGGTGTTTGCGTTTGTGTTGTGGCTTTTGATTTGTGTTGTGGCTTTTGCATTTGTGTTATGCCCTTTATGCATTCACGTTGTGGCTTTTTGTATTCCTGTTGTGGTGTTTTCGTCTGTGTTGCAGCTTTTACATGTGTGTTGTGGCTTTTTGCATTTGTGTTGTGGCTTTTCTATGTTTGTGTTGCAACTTTTTGCGTTTGTGTTGTGGCTTTTTGCATTCCCTGTTGAGGTGTTTGCGTTTGTGTTGTGGCTTTTGCATTTGTGTTATGCCCTTTATGCATTTGTGTTGTGGCTTTTGCATTCACGTTGTGGCTTTTTGTATTCCTGTTGCGACCTTTTGCGTTTGTGTTGCAGCTTCTGCATTTGTGTTGTGGCTTTTTGCATTTGTGCGGTGGCATTTTGGCTGACACTATTGGCATCAGTAGTTTTGCCCCCTCTTAAAAAAAAAAACAAAAAAACAAAAAAAAACATCATGGTTCAAATGTGAATAGTGGGAGAGTCATGTTTAGTAGTATGTTAGATAAAAAAGAGAAAAGCTTTAGAGTGTGTCCATCTGTGTTGGAAAAGACACTGTAAAAATGCTTAAAGATTAGCAAGACATCTAAACATGGTCAATTTTGAAACCAAAAAAACAAAATGGCCAACTACAAAACCTCAAACTGGAGACCTCCATACAAGAGGTCTGGTCTTGACATGGAACGCTTTTGTGAGTTAAGCCAACGACTCACTGGGTAATTTCTAAACTCTAGCCACTTTGAAAGTCATTGAAGAGTATTAAAAACCAATCATCCAGAAATAGCACTCACTCTGAGATGGTTTTTTTCTGGGACATCTTAAAGGTAGAGTCTGCAGAAACTTTCCGTTACTTGTTGGTAAACAAAATATTCAAACTGGACTCCTCCTCCTTGGCTCAGTGCCAGCTGCAGCACACACCCACAGCCTCCAACTGTGACTACATGAACACACTCACCAGCCTATCAACCACCTGTAGCATTGCATTTTTACAGTGTATGGTCTCTATGAGAGACTCAAGAGCCGTGCACCTGACTTGACATGTTAGCACAAGTTAGCAAAAGCTAACTCGCGTCTGTCCCATGCTGCTCTCCAAGTGCCTCATAGTGGGTGAAAGTCGAGCCAAGTCTCATTTAGGAAAAAGCTTTATCTGTTCACATTTCATTTCCCTTTGGTTTTGTTTTTCTTGCTCTGTGCTTCTTCTCTGATTAGCTTCTTCCACTCGCTAATCAACACGCAAAGCCACTTGCGCACTGGGTGCTTTGTGACTAGCTGAGGTAACCACCCAGAAACGTCCCGATACAACCATAAACATCAACATACAAGCAGAGGAGGGGGTTTGAGGCAGACACTGACACTGACACACATGTACAGAGGCCCAGAAGTGACAATTGAGCAGGATTATTACAGTGAAAGTTTTCTTTTTTGAGGGGAAAGATCCTGCAGACTCTATGTTTAAAGCTGCTTTTTTCACTAGCTGTAATATTTGGTTGATGACACTCCCAGATCCTGCTTCTCTCATTGGTTAAAGTTGGTATTTGATCAGAGTTAGCAGCAGTTTAAAGAGGAGGTTGGGAGCAGTAAAACAGTCGTATCAATGCCGGGCTTTCTGATTGAAATGTGTCCCACTTCCTTCAAGTTTGGTCTGGATTTTGCCTCCAGGAACATTTACAACACAATCTTCTCCCCTGCCGTCTAACTCCTGAGTAGTCAGGTCATAACCTCGGATTAACTTGGCATCGTGTTTTCAGGGAGAGCTCTGGTTCAAACTGATAAACAGTCCTTCGTAGGAACCTGGTGGATATCCGAAACCTGTTTTCATTTTAAAAGCCGAGCATCAAGCTGGGCTTTAACGTTCTGCTGCTCCTCTTTTTGCAGCATCTTATCAGTGATGTATGGGAAGGCCTTGTAAGCAACGCAAGCAGTGACAGGAAAGAAATCTGAAAACATACACATCGTCTTCAATCATGTCTTTTAATCAGTGATATATCGAGAGACAAGCAACATTTGGGTACTCTGAGTAATAGATCTCTGCTCTTAAAAACTGGGGATAGAGAACAAGAGGAGCTATATTAGATTTAGGAGTTTAGGATGCATCTCTCAGCTTTCCTTCCTTGTCTTGTGTCCCTTTGTGTTGGAAATGATTGCCGCAGCAGAATATAAACAGATTTCACAGAAAACACACAAAATGAAAGGTTGTCTCAGATGAGCGGCCTTTCATTAAACCGTCATGTGTCAAATAACTTCAAGGTTAAATAAGGACGGCTACTGCGAAAATCAGTTCCAAAGCATGAACAGGAAAAGCGAGACATAAAGCATAAAGTGTCAAGAACTTGCCCAACTGGTTAACATTGTAACTGTGGTTTTTCCATTGTAAATCATTCTTAGAAGTATGTGCATGCGTTAGTTGTGGTGGACTGTTTCCCTGTTTACCCAATGTAATTGAAACCCAACTATGCATTTCCAGTTAGTTTGGAAATGTCTGTCACTACCCTCTTCTTTGAACAGTTACATATCACACAGGCTGGCATTTACTGTATGTAATCTGAGCTCTGGGCATGGGAAAACACAAACGCATACAGCGCTATCAGCAGAGCGGAACATAAGGGTATGAGAGAGGTACACTTCTGTGTCAGCGGTGACTGCATGTCTCAGCTTATCGCAGCGGAAATGCCCTGTCCGCACACTTGATAGCTCAGTCAACCATGGGAAATGATGTGAAAAAACTGGGTGACAAAGTAAGTAAAACACCATGTGCTTTCAAAAATAGTTTTAAGATCCTGAACGGCTTAAAAATCCTTGTACCAACTTCTAAAACTTCTCTTGTTTGTAATAAACAGACCCATCTTTAGTTTCAAATATCCATATGTTAAAGCACAATGTTTTTACCTATATTTAGTGATCTTTCAGACCACTCTAGAGACCCTTTTTTTAGGAAAGCAACCACCAACAAATGAAGCAGCTCTCTCTAGAGTTTGGAGACTCTGACTTGAAAAGCAGACCTCCTGCTCTTCTCAACAAACTGCAGATTCTGTCATTGGCCCCATCTCCTCTCCAAAACACTCACAGGCGGACAAGTCCTCCTCACTGGCGCAGCAGTCCCTCCCAGCTGCAGCCAGAGCAGAAGACTGCATGCAAATGAATGAGATGAATGAAACTGCTGGTTGTTTATTAGACACTTTAACCTCACCAAGCCTGGCAGTACAGCTACTACTGTGTCATATATGAACAAATTAGTTGCCATAACTTACCATCACTGATATTTTGAGAAGTAAAACAGAAGTGAAAGGCATGGTCACTGCTTGATGGCTTCCCCGCCGGACGACTCAACCATAGACTGTATAATTAACGGACATCGTACAGTTTGTGCAGAAAGTGAAATAAGCGATTTAGACAGAAGACGGTTTTTGAACCAGGCTGTAAATAGGTTAATTTCTGCTTTGAAAACAGCTTTTTTTGGCTTGGTGTGTATGTGACTTCCTGTACTTCCAGAGCCAGCCTCAAGTGGACACTCGAGAAACAGCAGATTGTAGCACTTGCTTGGATACAACATACACCTTGTTAAAGGTCCCATATTATACAAAAAACACTTTAAGTCTTTTAGTGAAATTTGTGGGTCTTTGTCTTTCCTCCCAGCCCACAAAATGTGATGTTAAATGACAAAATCTGTACTCAGTAGTGCTTGTAAATGTAAAATCCTGACCTAAAATGAGCTGTTTGGATTTTGGGGATTTGCCGACGTCAGCGATTCCCTTTTTTGACCAATCAGGAGCAAGTCTGACCTGATTGGTCCACCCCTGAACCCCATCCCCGCCCACACCTCTCCCCGCTGCTGGAGAGACTTCTCTCCAGCAGCTGTTTTT
Organism: Halichoeres trimaculatus; assembly: GCF_033239565.1. Lineage (NCBI taxonomy): Eukaryota > Metazoa > Chordata > Actinopteri > Labriformes > Labridae > Halichoeres > Halichoeres trimaculatus. The sequence goes on from NW_027437191.1 coordinate 30,414,559, forward strand.
GGCTGTAAACAGCCACATAGTTCCATGCACAAGCTTCCTATCTCAGAAGAAGACAAAACTAAGTGTCTAGAGTTCATTTATCAAGGAAATGTTCCAGCTACACTCAGTAAAACTGTGCATGTGTGTGCTAGTCACTTCACAGTCGACTGCGTTTCCAACTCTGGACAGTTCAACAGAGGGCTAGCCAATAGACTGGTCCTGAATCCAGGCGCATTACCAACCATCCTCCAACAAACCTGGGACCCTGGAAATGTGAGTATTTTAAATGCTGTGTGCTGTGGAGCAGATGGAAGAGCTTTTCCTCAGTGTCCCCCCTGTCTCTGTGTTAGCTTCAGGATGCTAACTTTAGCTGCAGCTAGCCTGTTGTTTTAGCCTGTAATGTTACGGTAAACGAGCTTCGCTGTTTTCTAAACATTGTGCTTCTGAACGGAGGGGCTATGAGAGCCTGGAAACAATGCTGCTGTGCTTGATTTATTGGCTTTTTGGACCAAAACATGTTACTACCATTTCATGAAGACATCAATGATCCATATTAAACTGCAGAAAAAGAGCAGAATATGGGACCTTTAAAGGGACATTTTGTAATCTTGACTGTTACATGTCTCTTTTGGATCACTTTTTCTGGTCCCCAGAGAAGCCTGGATAAAGGATGATTGTTGATATTTTGACCTTATAAAAAATAAACAAAAATCTACAGAAGAAAATTTATTTTTAGTTCTAAATCTATTCACTCTGTTATTTTACTCACTTTTTGTTGCTCCCATGACATAACTCTTCCATCCAACAGCATCCATCACAATTACACGCAAACTGAGCTATAATGTCATTAGCTACTTTTCTTACTGAGAAGTTAGCAACACTGAGGGTGAGAAGTGTCCAGTATTCTACACCAAACACAATCCTGTGTTAATTTTATTATTGTTTAGTACATCATCATCTCTTCTGTAGCTTCAATATGTTAGCAGTTAGCATTGTTGCGAGTCAGAGCTTTTACTTGAGAATGAATCCTGGAGTAGCATATACTGCTGTGTCATTACATTTTAGTTTACATCTTCAAACACACTTTTTTTTTCCACCATTCAAGATGCAGAAGGAACCATGAACCATCAGGTAGGTTTGTCTTTTACTTTCATCACTGTGTACAAGTTAGCCACGTTAGCTAGCTAGCTAAATTACTGTGTTAGCTAAACTGAGGTAAGTCCTTTCACTGGGATTTACAGCACAGTCAGACAAGATGGAAATAAATCCTTCTTGGTTTTCTGAGTTAAGCTAACTATTGTTAGAGTTATTAGCATGTGTATTTCATATATTAAGAAAACAAATTCTTGGATGTTTGGTGTAGCTTACCTTTCCACCGTCAGAAAAAGGCTAAGATATATGAGTACCAGGGGAAATAGTTAGCTTATTCTTCATTAGCTCTATGACTTTAATGTTTTTCACCTATCTGACCCTTAGTTTCATCTTTCTGAGCCCGCCCTGTACAGTATGTTACAGAAAGCTGAGTCTATATTTTGGCTTTGAACCTTTTACCGCTGTAGTACTTTGACCAGCCAACAACAACACATCTGACATACAAATCATTTTAATACTCCACTCTCAGCGTTTTCATTACTGCCTCACACTGCTATGGTTTTTGGCAACCAGTGTACTGGAAATGCTACATTCCTCTGCTAGCCGGGGTAGAGAGCAAACTGTAGCTTCCCCATTCTTTCTCCAGCTGATAAACACAACCAAAACATCTCTGGCTGCAGAGCAGTTTTTCTCACAGCGACAATGAGGGATAAGTGATATGAAATTAGTTCATGTGTGAGGGCAGGTATGTTTCTATCTCCACATGCGATGGCTGTTATCTTAACTTGTCAAAGAGTAGCTAACAATAAAGAGCTTGTTTCCACTAACTGTTGGTTTTTCACAGTCCCTTTGTGACCTCTGAGCTGTGGAGCATTGCGTCCTGCAGAGGGGTGTTTTTTATGTTGTGCTCCCAAATTATTAGCTTATGGGAACTATCTGTTATCTTGAGCATAAGAGTTATAATCTTGTGTGAACATGACACTTATCTTTTATTATTATTATCATGTCTTAACAACACATCATCTTGAGTGTGTGTTTTGTAAATAGTTGCGTTCTCTCACATGCTTTGTTTGATTAATCAGACATGGATGTTCACTTTTGGTTCTTACATTTATTCTTATAACCAACTTTTTTTTTTCTCTCACAGCTTTATTGTTATATTTGAAAACTTAAAATAGTGATTAATTTTATTTATAGCGTACTTTACATTGATAACAAATCTCGAAGTGCTACACACAGTATAAAGCAGGAATAAAACAGGTTGAAAAAACAGAAGTCTGCAAGATCCAAAAGCCAAGAGGAAGGCAATTTGAGGAAGAGTGGCTAATGCTGTTTTTAAAATGCTTAAAAATGTTAAAACACAGACAAGAAGACAAGAAAAGTCAAAATCATCAACTTGTATGCATCCATATACGTGGCAGCAAATAGGGCTGTTAAGAAGGTGAGCAGGGCAGATGGTCAAATGGCCCCATGTCATATAATAGCCCAAGTTAAGAGTCCAGCTTGGGACCTATGTGATGTGAAGTCCATCAACGGCCATTTTTTGAGGTATGTTTTCAGGCTTTTTTCGTTTTAATTTAAAGAGGACAAAAAAGTGGATGACAGGGTGAAAGTGGGGAGTGACAAAAGAAGAAAGGCTGCAGGTTGCCTTGGGGTGCACAAAACTGCGATGCCATACCAGCCACCTCTCTGTTGACACTCATGCTGCGTTGAAGTGCACTGGAACTACGGGAATGGTTGGGAACTCGTAACTTCCCAACCGTGAACTCGTACCACATTATTTATCTGCTAATGTTAACGCATCATTGGCAGCTGCTCTGGCGTTAGCTAGTTTTCATTGTATTTATCAATACAAAATGCGTTTCAGCATAACCACGAATACTGTAAAATATGAATAAAATATAAACTCAAATGAGCAAGTTTCAGGCTGCTTTGGTGATTGAAATGATTAAGAATTGTGCTTACAATATGTGCCATGTTAGTTTGAATTTCTTACGCTCAAACCGAAGTTGTAAACTGCCTGGAACGCTTTCAAGTCAGACTTTAGAGATTTCAACAGGGAAACTTCCGATTTACAGGTTGCCTGGAACGCAGCATGACTTTAAATTCTCTGAAAATAAAGACACACAGGGGGTCCGTAACAATTTTTTCTTTTTTTTTCTTTCTTTCTTTCTTTCTTTCTTTCTTTTTTTCTTTCTTTCTTTCTTTCTTTCTTTCTTTCTTTCTTTCTTTCTTTCTTTCTTTCTTTCTTTCTTTCGTTATTTAAACAAAAGCAAATATTTAAACAAAACAAAACTTATGCATAAACCAAAGTAGGCAGACAATCAAAAAAAACCACAAACAACCAAGGAGCAAAATAAAATTGTCAATTGCATGTCCAAAAAGTAGAGAGAGAAGGTCGAAACTTATCTTTTTCCCCCCTTTCACCTTTCATAAGTAATCAATATTTTATAGAAAATAATAATAATAATGCAATTTTCCAAATAATACAAACAATAATAAAAATAATCACTCACAAGCCTTTTTTATATTTCCAAATGATTATATTTTCTATTTATTTACTCATGATATCATTATATATATACATATATATATATATATATATATATATATATATATATATATATATATATATATATATATATATATATATATATATATATATATATATATATATATATATATATATGTATATATATAAAATGTATATAAAATAAATCATTAAAAATAAAACATATTAATGATGATATTTATAAATGTTGTTATTATTATTATTATTATTATTATTATTATTATTATTATTATTATTATTATTAATGTTATTATTATTATTATTGATTTTTTTTTTTTAAAAAACAACTAATTTTAATGTATTTCAGTGAACCTCACCCGTCAACAACACATGGCAAATGTCAAATCAAGAAAAAGATGGAAAGTGTCTGCTGCATTTGTACTTTCCATCTACATTAATCAATAATGCAAGAAAAACAGAGAAAAATATAATTAAATTGATGGTTTTAATTTTCACATTTCATCTTTTTTAAGTTAATCACTGAGGATTGACAGAGCCTAATAAGGCCTTTAGGGATTGATTCCTCTACTATAAAAACGATTAGGTATAATCACTTTAGGGTAACTCAATGGGATAATTAGTGGACAGGAAACAAGTTTGGTCAATTGTGATGAGAGGTCACAAACAGAGGTCATTAATTATTCAGAGCCCTCTTTAAAAGACATATTTGTTTGAGTTTATCCACCAGGGAAATAAGCTGCTACAGCACAGCACTGTTTACATATGGATGGTGGCTATAGAAAGACTTCATGACATTGCCTATGAGAGGAAGTTATGACACACCCAGTCATTGTTCTGAGCCGTAGAAAACAGGGAATATTCAGGATTCAGTGTAAGAGAACCGAAGCTTTACTGCGATTAAAACCTCAGAGTTCAGAAAATGAGCATCCACTAAGCACCAGTGTGGTGAAACAGTCATTAGAGCCTGATGAGAAACAGCATGTCCCAACCTTGACCCATGTCGCCTCAGTCAACCCCCCGAACGCCACCAGAGACACACACTGTGTCCCCGAAAGATGCTTAAAGATAAAAGGGAATCGACCCGTCAGCCGTATGTACAGAGACTGGAGATCTGAAAGGAGAAAAGCCATGAAAAATGGATGAGAGAAGAAATCCACTTCACCTCCCCCCTGGAGGCTGGCAAACCCCCCACAGTGCTCCCACTCATAATCCCTTCTCCTCCTGCACACACACACTCCTCCTCGGAGCCTCACACACATGTATGCAAACAGAAAGACAAGGTAGGCACACCACCCCAGGCCTTTTGATAGAGGGAGTAATTGGTGGCTGATGCAGTTTAGCTTCATACGAGACTAATAATGATATTTTAACATGTTATCATGGATAATGACATTTAAAATAGCCACTTAAAACAACTTGAAATCTTATTTAATGATCTTTTGTTTTTTTTTTTCTTCAAATTTTTCCTTTTAAGTGAAGATTTCCATGTTTTTTTTTTAAATAATTCAAACAAAATGTCCACAGGTTTCTCTTGTGAACCATAGATCATTATTCACCAACTCAAGATCATTTTATTGAGTTATAAAATTATTCCTGTTTCCAAAAAAGTGTTTGCACTTAGACATTAAAACCATCCAGGCATTGGCATTACCCGTTTTAATTTTTTTTTTAGGGACAAAGAAAAGGAAATTATAACTAGGAAAACAAGTTCAATGCAACATTTATCCTGAGGGAAGATTTTTAACCTGAGCATATCTTGTTTCAGCCATGTTAGAGCCCCAAATGTAGCAATGACCCAAAATGTAAATCAGTAAAAAAATAAATAAAAAACGTTATCAAGCTTGAAATGCAACAACTGGTTGATAATGTAACAAAAGGACTGAGCCCAAAATTAAAAAAAAAAAAACCTAATAAAATCCAAAATTTAATAACTAATCAAAAAGCAAAATAGCAAAACGTTATTCCATTACATTTTCTCTTATTATATTTTGGGTCTATTTTACATTTCTGGCTCTAACAAGCCACTTTTGTAGTTCACATCACTTGAAAACAAAATCCTCAAGGTGGGTCTGAGAAAAAATTCAAGATATCAACATTTATCCAAGTAGATGTCAAACTCTGGGAACTGTGAATCTTAGTAAAAACAACAACAAACATGTCCAACTGCCTTGTTCATGTTGAGTTTTTCGATTGTTGGGAAGAAGCTTCAAGAGAGACTTTGGGATTCATCCTCAAGGAAACATGAATGTAAATACAAAACAACACAAGGGTCTATACTGTAAATACAGGAGTTGATCTTCTTGCGTTGTTTCGACTTTACAATGCCAATAAATATATGTACGTAAGAAAATAGAGAAGGTTTTGAAGTTACGCAGCTCAGTTCGTGAGCTCCTATGAGGCGTACTAGTTTTTGACACGGAGTGCATGTGAATACACAGCTACGCAGTGCTACGGGGTCATCAGCATCATCCACTTTGTCTCGAGCCGCGTCATAGTGTAGATTGTCTGTTTTAATTGTCTGCACTGTTTTCCTATGAATATGAAGTATAACACATGTATTTAGATAGTTATTTAGAGATTTAGGGGGTATTTAGGTTAAAAATCCAACTTAAGCAGAATTTTGGGGTACGACGTGTCGAAGGAACGGAACTCGTTCGTAACTTGAGGACTGCCTGACTATATTTGAACATCTATGTGTGACTGTTGAGGACGGGAAAAATCGCTGCATGATAGTATCAGGATTTTTTTGTTTAACTGTTTTAAATCATGATTTTTTTTCTTATCAAATAATCTTTTTTTTTTTTCAAATTTAAGTCCTTCAATTTAGTTGTTGTCTGTAAGCTGGGTTGTCTGTAAAAAAGGTGAGATGTCAGATTCTCTGAATGATTCCTAAAAACTGACTTACGCGTGATGTGCATTTTTTTGGGAAAATATGACTCCTGGTACAATCTGTAGACATCATCATTCAACATTTCGGTCGCTGAAATCGGAAATATATATAAGAATTGCACTTCAAATTGAAATCAGCACCCCAAAAACCATAAAGGAACTGAATCAAGGGGAACAGCATCTCGTCCCAGCCCTAGTGGCTGAAGTGTTGAACTTCCTAAATTCAAAGGATAAGTTTGGTTTATACAGCTTTTACATTGATTACAGAATGAAGTAGAACAAAATACTCACCCAGAAGGCTTTCCTGATCCAAGCAGTGCTTCGGGAGATATTTAGATCCAAAACCGTGCAGCGGACGTCCGTATGATGGGATCCATCGGGGCATAGACAGCGCTGCTCCTAAAACTGCATTAATCGTTCCAAAACTCATGATTGTCATCAATATTCCATCATGGTCTGCTCCAGGTAAGTCCTCTGTAGCAGTCTTTGTCACTTCAGACAGCGCTATGTAGCTGTAATGACCTCTGAACTGACGAAGACTTTGTTTACGTTTGCCCCTCAAAGAAACGAGTCAGCTCTCCAGAAAGTACTGCGCATGCGCAGTACTTTCTGGAGAGCCAACTCCTCTCTTACCTGGACTTACCTGGAGCAGACCATGATGGAATATTGATGAAAAACACAAGTTTTTGGACGATTAATGCAGTTTTAGGAGCAGCGCTGTCTATGCCCCGATGGATCCCATCATACGGACGTCTGCTGCACGATTTTAGATCTAAATATCTCCCGAAGCACTGCTTGGATCAGGAAAGCCTTCTGGGTGAGTATTTTGATCTACTTCATTCTATAAACAATGTAAAAGCTGTATGAACCAAACTTACCTTTAAGTCAAAGAGCCAGTAGTAAGGGTAGGAACTATCTTCTGGGGAGGAGGAACATCAGTGAAAATCTTTGTAGGTAGCCATACAGTAAATACTAAAATAACGAGTGAACTTGTTTATTTGAGGACCAGAATTACTAAAATAAATCAGGGCAGGAACAGAAATTGTGAGATGCATCTTCTCGGGGACATGAATGTTAATACAATCAGTCTCAAGCAATATACACTGTACACGACTGAAGTGATGAAAATCCCAAATAACTTAAAAAAATAATTAGGGGACCAATAGAGATGATGTGATTCATCCTCTGAGAGAGCATCGGTAACCAGTTCTAACAGCTGTCAATTAAATACGTTTTTGAACACCTTAGAGTCCAGATTGTTGCAGGACCAGAATTACTGAAAGAAGCTAGGACTACTCAGAGATTGGAGGATTCATTAAGTCCACAAGCTAAAATGTGTTTATCTAGAAATGTTGCTGTCTTTACTTTTAGTGTTCCTGGAGTTTTGGTCTGTTTGAACTTTTTATTCCTTCCCTGTTCACCTTGGAAGAAGTTATAGTGTAATATCGCAGACTAACTGACCACTAGACAACTAAAAACCGATGGTAGTGAAACAGAACACACACTCAACACACACACAAACATAAACACACTTTGCTTTCACCACCTGAGGCCCTCTGCTAGGTGTGATCCAACTTAAGGCACTCACATGTCCTTGTGACAGCGTGTGAAATGTCCCAGTCAAAGCGGCCGCAGCGACTCAGGCTATCGGCTGACTTCTCCAAGGCCTATCTGACGGGCTGGCCGTCGCCTGATGAGAGGGGGGCAGACACAGGGGTGAGGAGGTGAGGAGGAGGTGCTGTCAGTTAGACTCTGACTGGCAGCTTCTGTCTCAGGTTGTTGGATTTGGACTGGGTGGAGATGAATTAGAATCACAAATATTTAGTCCTTGATGTGTTTTTTTTAAAATCTTCAACAGGGGGGATAAGTGATTAAAAAAATACTAATTTTGCAAATAAATGTCAGTTTAATGAGCATTTACAGTCTTCAGATCAAACCACAGTCTGTGGGTTTAACAGTGATTAGTGCGCAGACAGTAGAGGGCGCTCTAAGCTGCTTCATCATATGGTGAGCTTCTTGGTCAGGCAAGACTTGTCTATCAGGAGCCAAAAAGATACTTTAAAATAAGGTGAAATTGATTTTTTTTTAACAGTAAAAACCATCTTTTTAAAATAATTTCTCTAAAAAGTGCAGAATTATTCCTTAAATTTAAAAAATGCACCCGGATTGGGATGTAAAACACTAATAAACCTTATAAATAAGAGGAAAGGAGAATAAATAAAACACATTTGGAGGCTTTTAAGCCAAGTTTTTCATGCTAAATGTAAATAAAATGTAAATAGTTATTATTCTATGACTATAAAAGACGCTCCTTAGTCATCATTTTAGAACAAAGTCTGCTTGTTGGAGTATTTTAAAGTGTTTGTTTTAAGTTTCCAGTAAAAAAAAAAAAAAAAAAAAAAAAGACGCCTGATATTAAAAACTATGTAACCAATAAAATGCGTCCCACCCACATGAAGACTGTAAATCACCTCAAATTAAAAATAACAGCCCTGCTAACCTTAGTATCATCTGATTACAGCGCTCTGTTCGCACGCTATGATGCGGTTTGCTCAAAGGAAGCTCGGTACGCTACAACCCCAGTGCGTAAAAATGAAGTTTCGGGAGGAGGAAGAGGAGCAGTAGCAGCAGCAGCAGCGGGAGCAGCAGGAGGAGGAAGAGCAGGAGGAGGAGGAGGAGGAGGGGGGAGGAGGAGGAGGAGGAGGGTTGGTGGGGGTTATTATACTATTGTCCGCCCCTTAATCCGGTTGGCTCAGAGACTGCCCGCAGGCCAATTCGTAAGTGGTTTGCGGAGCTGCCAATCAAAGCAGACATCCTCTCCTCAGGCTGTGGCTCAGAAACATCTCAGTTGCTGTGTGGAGAGATTTGACGGAGGGACACTCCTGTACATGGACCATCACCGCGCTGCAATCCGCCGCCTGCTCACACACACACAAACACACACGCATGTAATGCCTCGGTGAAATCCGGACGTACACGGAGGAGAAAATACGCATGCGAAGATTTTATTTTTGCATGTCAGGAGAGGAGGAACTAGTCGCCGGGTCCGCGGCTGTTTGTCTTTTCTTATCGCTTCTCCCCCCCTATGTCACTCTAATTAATCGGAGGCATGTGGAATCGCACCAGGATTAGGAATTGCTTCCCAATAGTGTGCCTGCTGTTGACGTTATGGACGGAGGTAAGAAGGCTCCTGTTTGAATCCAAATTTAAAAATCCTGCTCCACAGATTTAAAATAAATGTTTAAAATTACAAATATGAAAAGTTGGTGGGCGTGGGCAGCTGTATTTGCTCTCTGGCGTTGCATATTCGCATCACATTTTAATCGATAATTGAATTACGTAGCCGTCAGTTGTGGAGCATGTGATCATGTTACCATGACAAGATAGAAGTCTGAGGGATTGATCCGGGCTACTCTCCATTTTGGTTTACAATGCAGGGAGCCGGTGTGTGTGTGTGTATATGTGTGTGCGTGTGTTTATGTGAATGTATCTGTGGAGGGTGAAATCAGGCCTGAATGAAGAAGTTGTAAGTTGCATTGCATCAATTGGTTGCTGCAGCGGTTCCTTTGAGAGTAACCTGATTGTTTCAAAAAGCCCAGGCTGTAAACTGCAGGCTGTTCACGTGCTCCATTCATGAATATTTGTGAAAATCCACCCGATGTGTTTGAGCTGCAGACTCAGGCACTGTTTGGACCACTTGTCCGTTTTTACGCACCAATTGGAGCTAACCCCGCTCGCACAGAGGCCTCCTATTTTTAATTTTGGTCTTTTTTAACATGTTGTTTCTAGGTGTCCCAGTCAACCGGCTATTTCGAGCTGCAGCTGATCTCCGTGGAGAATGTAAACGGCGAGTTGGCGGACGGAGAGTGCTGCGACGGCTCCAGTCGCTCCCAGGACCTGCACTGCACTCGAGACGAGTGCGACACTTACTTCAAGATCTGCCTGAAGGAGTACCAGACGGAGGTCAACACCAACGGCGCCTGCACGTTCGGATCTGGGACTACGCAAGTTCTCGGTGGAAATATGTTTTCTTTTAAGGGCACCAAGAATAATCCCAATAAAATCGACGAATCTGGCAAGATATTGATCCCGTTCCAGTTTGCGTGGCCGGTGAGTTGTGACTTCTTGTCCTAAATCTGTCCACATGATCGTTCATCAATAACCTCCCTCTGCTCAAAATCTAATTTAACCTGAAGGAATCATCAGCAAACCATTTGCAAAAGTGGTGGATCTGGAACTTTTCACATGCGGGAGGTCTAGAAAGGGCTAGAAAATTCAAAAAGATCCACAAAACACTTTTTTTACATAAGCAGGGGCGTAACTAAGTATTTCAGGGGCCAAAGATTATCTTTAAAGTTACAAAAATAGAAATAATTTGATGGGCTTTTAAGCATAGTAGTGATTTGTTTTTAGTAGACATGCACTGATCGATCCATATGAAACTGATCTTATATACCTCCAGGAAGATCTGACACCTAGCCACTGTCACGTTTTGCTCTGAGACCTAAAACTCAGGTTACTTTATTGGTTGTTTAAGTTAAAACATAAAGATTTTATCAATTCACATGTATGGTTCAATGATTTTCAATAAAATAAGATTGGTTATAGATCGTTTTCAGAGGTGGAGGGCAGCAGCCCCCCTTTGCCCCCCCTGTAGATACGCCCCTGGTTTGGAGTCATTCTCCCATTCTGCACCCGTCTATCCAACTTTCAAAAGAAGATCATCATATCTCAAACTAGAAAAGCACTCGGAGAGCTCAGACCTCCACGCAACTCTTTAGCCCGACTTTAATGTTATACTCCCAACCCTAACCCACTACATATGTCATATTCCAGATCTTAGTATCCAGAATATTGCCAGGATCTGGATCGTACTTTAACATCTGTCAGAAATTATGGTGATCTTGTCTTGTATTGTTTTGCAAAGCAATCCTAACATTTATGGTGGAGTTATATACGCATATGGTGAAAACGGCCCTATCTCACAATGATAAAGAATCCTTTAAAAAGTCCTGGTTTCAGACGTTGATCCGGATCACCTCCAAAATTTAATCGCTCCTTCCTTATCCCATTTTGAACACTTCCTGAACATTTCATCAAGATCCGTTTGTAACTTTTTGAGTTATGTTGTTCACAGACAAATAAACTCCCTCATATAAGCAAGAGAATAAGTGATATTCAAAAACACCATCCATCATCTTTTGGCAGTGTCGCTCAGGTCGCTGTTAATTAATTTCCCTCGGCATCCGCAGAAGAATGCTCGACAGAAAGAACCAGTTTACAAAGTTGAACCGTGTCCAAACAGCTCAGTGCATCACAGCGATGACGAGTGTAAAAGAAATCCTCAAAGATGTGTTTCAAGGTAGCAGAGAGGCTAAACCCACGTCTTCAGCAGCATCCTGTCTTTATGAGGCTTGACACGAGCATCACGGCTAAACGGCCGCGTGCTTCACAGGGATCCAGTTGCAGCTACGCTGGTTGGCGGTGTCATGTGGGTCATCTTTTAAAGCCGCCCCTGATATATGACGGTTGGCTTTGTTCCAATCCAGCAGCCTGCACCTGCTAAGGCCATGATAGGGTAATTAGACTGAGGGAAATGCTTTGATATGTAGACCCCCAGAGGAGGAACTCTGCTGCTTCACATACGGAGTCATCAATGTGACGTTGTGTTGATTCCTGATGGGTTTGAAAGCTGTGAGACTTTTCGCATTGCTCAGTTTTGTCAAAGTTTGTCCAAGTGTTTCAGTTTGATGCGTTAAACTGCATAAAATGCCAAAAAGGGTCTGAGATTAGCATGCTCCTTCTTTAGGAAGCACCCTGGCTGCACATGTTGGATGGATGCTCCAATTAATTTTCTATTACTGTGATGAATGAGTGACATTACGCTGCGAGTGTGAATTATGTGCTCAGCCAAAGTGAGCGCCGCCTCGGGGCAGAGCTTCAGCATGAACTGCTGCGTGGTTTCCACACCTCTCCCCCTCAACTCACCCTGCAGCTTCCTCCCCTGCTGTGGGTGCCAGGTGGCCCCTGGTGGCCCCTCCAGGGCAATTAAGTTAGTCTGACTGCAGATGAGTGATAGCTGATGAAAAAGAAGTGTGCATGCATGCATACAGTAGTATTATAAAAATGTTTGGGGTGTGTTCTCCAGCTCTGCCTGACGGTGTCATGAAATGCAGACGTGCCAGTCCTCCTCAGCTTTCATTGCTGGTATTGATTATGAAACAGACATTTTTTCCCTGCTCCATCTGGTTCGATGGGAGCATTTGCTGCTTGAGGGTCACTCACATGTGTGATAACAAACTGGATGATTTGTGGTTTGGAGGACTAGTTGGACAAAAAAGATCTTCTGTAATGTAACAACATATACCAGGATTCGAAAACAATCACCAGACTTTTTAACAGATTCACCCTCAAATGCACACTGCAAAAAACTGAAGTTTTATCGAGTTTTTTGTCTCATTTTCAGTAGAAAATGTCTTTTTAGACTTAATATGAGCCACATTCAACTGATCAGTCCAGAAAATGTCTTGTTACAAGTTATTAAAGACAAAAATGAGGAATGAATTAGGTTCTTTTATAGGTACTGATAAGTGCTGAATGGTTTTGGAAAATAATCTGATTGCGATTTTTTGGGACCAGTATTGCAATTGTTATTTAGCATGCAATTTTTAAAAAATATTTATTTATTTTTTTTAATTGTTAGATTTTTTTAATAATATTATTTTAATAATAAAAAAAGAAAAAAAATATTTAATTCTAACTTAATTAATTTTTTGTTTTGTTTTGGAGGGGCAATTATCCTCTGCATTATTCACTAAACAGAAGCACTAAGTCATTCTATTGTAGGACCAACAAGACAAAGCATACTGTTAACAAATAAAAAAATATTTCCTTCACTTTTTAATTAAAGAAAGGACAGTTAGAGTAAAAAAACTAAACAAAATTAAGTGAACATGGGGTATGGGACTCTTCAAGCCACAATGTTTTAACTGTGAATCTCTGTAGCTCACAGGTTTTTTGCCAAAAAAAACCCCCAACATATCGACTTATGCTCGTTTTTTCTCTCCTTTTTTAATTGCAGCCTTTGCAATTTGAAAATTGCATTCTATCATATTGCGATGTTGGTTTTAATTCGATTAATTGTTCAGCCCTAGTACTGATCGAATTCTGTCAAAAGTAATGGGTACCAATTTACGTCAAAGGTACCATGTTCAGGTACCTTAACGCATCCTTGTAACTGCAAGGGTGAGAATGAGTTGGCGATTTCCATGCTGAACGTGAACACAGCATTGCAAGTTTATATACTGAATAGGGATGCACTGATATGAAAATTTTGGCCAATACTGATATCCGTTGTTATAGCCAATAACGGATATTTACCAATATTGATATTGGTAGAAAAAAAAAAACAATCTGAGATGATGTGTCGAGGTAGTTCAGAGAGAAAGAGCGGCGCAATCGTGAGAAAAGACGACCATGAAGAGGATCAAAGGATTGAGCACCGAGATGGATATGTTAAAAAAAAGTATGTTTTGTCTGTTTTTTTTTGGATCAAAACAGGAAGAGAGACATAAAAGAAGAGAGTCCACTCTTCTTAGGTAGTTTTGGTGTTTACATAGTCAGAGAAAACAAGATTATTTGGGTCCTGAAGGATCGTCCAAGATGCTCTGAAAATGCCGGCAGCTAATGAGTAAATATCGGCCGATACCAGTATTGATACCGTTATATCGTGCATCCCTGATATGAAAGAATAAACATGTTGAAATGAAAAAAAAAGGAGATTTATAAAAAAAATGTTATTTTTTATCACATATACTCAAAAAAGTACCAAAAACTGATACTGTTGATACCGATACTCATTGCCAGGTACCCGGCATCGGTACCGTATTGTTTCAAATGTCCCTTACGTGAATTGCTTGTAATAAGTAAAAAAAAACTGCCAGTAGAACAAGAGACCTCATTTCTGTCTTTAAATAACTTGAAACAAGACATTTTATGGACTGATCAGTTGAATGTGGCTCATATCGAGTATAATCAGACATTTTTACTTGAAATAAGACAAAAACACTTGATAAGGTTTCATTATTTTGCAGTGCAAATATTTGGCAATTAAGCAGACGTCTCTTGGTGCCTGACTGTAGTTCTGAGACAAAAACACAACAAAAGTCTCCTTGAACTATTCTAACTACTGAGGAGTCTTCAGATAACTGAACCATTAATTGACTCCTCGAATAAATAATGAGAACATCATTAGCTGTGTTAGACGAAAAGCTTGAGACACTTTTTTTTGAACGCTCAGCCATAAAAAGTCAAAGCAGATATCTGAATTGTGCTGTAATTGGATAAAACTTGATTTACATAAAGGGGTTAGCTCAGTAATGAGCATATCTTTGAGTGAGCACTGATCTCCTTAAAGCTCAGTGTCTTTTGTGTCCGTGGCCTCACATGTTTGATCCAGGTCTTCTCTTTGTGTATTTAATGATTGGAGGGTTTCCTGCAGCTGTTTATGGCCCAGGCGGCCCACCTTTTAGTGAATTAACAGCCACCTTATAAAGCTCCAGGGGAAAATGGCAGAGGTGTGATTTCACACACTAAAGGCCATATATCTAATGTGAGGGGGGCTTTGTGTAGGTGGGGTTGTTAGCACCTAGGCTAACTGATTCCCTGCTGCCAACCCTGGATTATAAATTTCACACTCCTGGCGTTCATCATCACGTCGGCTCTGAACCACCAGCAGCACCAGCAGCAGCAGTCTTTTCTCTGACTTGTTGACTGACACCTCGAGGCGGAGGTGAAGAGGGCTATTCTGGTGCGCTGTGTTTCTGTGAAGTGGACCCGGCTGATAACCGTGCACTATTCTAGTGCCAGATGTCACAACAAGCCTGCAGGGTCACTCGCTGTGGCGTTGTTGCTTTCTTCACTGAAGAAACAAAGATGCAGTGTACTGTCGGCTGTGTCGTCTGGACGACTGCCAGTTGGAGCCTCAGTGGAAAGCATGGAGGGCCGGACTCCTCTGTCATCCTGAGCATCTTTAACAGTCTGAAAATCAAAGTCAGGATGTAGGAAACGCTGTGTTGCATCTTTTGAATCTCTGCCTAAAGACTGTCCTGTTACACACACTTACAAAGACATGTCTGGGTGCTTGGCATGTGTGTTCATGTCCTCAATGTGAGCTATCAAACTGCAATGTGCTTATTTTGCATTTTTATTCATTTTCAGTGGGACTGAAGCTGATAAATCCCACAATGCATCATGTTAGTGAAGTGCCATGACAGCGTGGCCAGATGCCACCAAAAGAAATTTGAAAGTAAAAAAAAACAGTTTCAAAGTTGCAAATTTGACAACTTTATGTCAAACGGCTCTGCAAGGACTTTCTTTGTGATCTTGACTTCTTCTCACTTCTATGTAAAATGAGATCATCAGCGCCAAAACTAGTTATCTCTAAATGCTGTTTCTGAGTATCCTTGGTTGGGACGGACTTTCCCAAAAGAACACAAATCTATTTACAGCATTCTGATCAAAAAAGTCCCTTTGATGCCGGCAAAGTTTAGCTGTGAGAGCAGGATCTGTCCTTTTTTTGGATTCATTGTGTATTAATGGTGGACACTGGCTCTAAACTGCTAGAAAGATAAACTACAGGGTGTCTTCATCCTGGAAAAACACTACCAATTTTGGCCACAGGTGTCACTGCAGTCACCACCAAGCAGATTGTCCTCGTAGCGCCTTTCATGTGCCTTGCCGCCTTGCATTATCACAAGTAGGGATGGGTACTGAATTAGGTACTTTTATAGGTACCGACCAACTTCTGTCAAAAGTACCGAGTACCAGCTCACGTAAAATCAAAAGGTACCATGTTTAGGTACCTAAACACATCCTTGTGACTGTGAGGGAGTGGAAGAGTAGATGATTTTCCATGCTGGACATGAACACAACATTGCAAGGTTATATATTGAAGAATAGATATGTTAAATTGAAAATTTTAGCATATTTTGAAAAAAATATAAATTGAAAATTGGTACCGTTGAGTTCCGGTACCAATTGCCAGGTACTGGGTATCAGTATCGTATTGTTTTAACCGTACCCATCCCTACAGTTGATTTGCTAACAAAGCATCACGATAGTCACAAACTTCGAACTCTTACTTTTTTTGTCTCGAGCAACAGAGCGATGTGCTTTTTTTCCCGTTAAAATGTGACAAGTGTGTGCATTACTAAGCATACTGAGCTAGTTGTGGAAAAATGGGACAGGGCCTCAGATTTGCAATCCGAGTGTTATTCTCTTAGGACAGCTGACGTAAAATTGGCACAGGTGATAGCTTGGATATACACGGTAAGAATAGCATAGATGTCTCATTTATATGTGAACTAAATGATTTGGTTCATTATGGATTATAATGCAAAATTTGGATTTGAAACCCCAAACCCAAATTTTATTTTATTTTATTTTATTTTATTTTATTTTATTTTATTTTTATTGTAATAACTTTATTTATTTATTTATTTATTTATTTATTTATTTATTTATTTATTTATTTATTTATCCATTCATTTATTTATCCATTCATTTTATTTTTTATTAATTAATTTTTTGTTTTTGAAAAAAAATGAAACCAGTAGGGGCAAAAAATGGCTGTATCATAGTATCCAGATATTTTTGTTTAATGAATTTAGTTTTTTTTTTTTTTTTTTTTTCATTTAATTTCTTTACTTTAAGCTGCGTTGACAAAAAGTTGAGATGTCAGATCCCCTGAATACATCCTAAAAACTGACTCACATGTGATGTTTATTTTTTGGGAAAATGGACATCATCATCATTTATCTTTTTCACCTGGTTTGGTGTTAAAGACCTTAACTAAAAATCAAAATAATAAAATAAATATTGAGTTATCACAGTTTAAATTGAATTGGCACCCCAAAAATAGTAAAAGAATCCAATCGGGTAAATAGAAACCAGCAGGTCTCTGTTGTTAAACTGTCACAGTCTTTTTATTTGCAGCTCTAATCTCAACCCAGCCAGTTTATGTATCTGCCTCTTTAACTATTAGAATTGGTAAAACTTAAGTTGCTAAAGCTAACAGTCTCTGTAATTGGTGTACTCTCGCTGAATCTACTTCACACCAAACCGTCATTTTCAAATTAACCTTGAAACCCTGAGCTGTGACAACACCTCTTTGAAGCGTTTCTGAACAGGCACTCGAGTCTATCCCCAAAGAGCGCTTTTCATCTCCCAGTGTAGCGAGGAGCTGTCGAGCTGTAACAGCGAAAGTCGTCCTGCATTTCTGGGAAATGCTTCTCCTTCAGTGATGACACGGAGACATCCAGCTTCTCCTCCTCCTCTTCCTCCTCCTCCTCTTCTCAGCTCAGTTATCTCCCCGTCGGTGTGATGCAGTTGCTAATGGCTGATTTTACTCACATTGCATGATGCTTATCCATTGTTTGGAAGTCTTCCAGAGATTCTCCGGCTCTGCCAGTATGTCAGCAAAGAGACTGTTGATGCTTTCTCTGCCTCCTCTGAGCTCAGCCTACACTCAGTGTTTCCCCACAGGCTGGGATTTACTGGAAATGCACCATACTTCTGCTTTCTGTTGTGAGGAGATTTTTAGTTTTTGTTAAACTGTTTTTTTGCAGGTTACCAGAGTAATACTAAGATATTTGTTTGTTGCAATTTATGGTGTTAAAACACTAACGGGCTAGTATTCAGGAAAGACTGGTGAAAGGTAGAAATGGTTAGCTTCGGGATGTTTGGACTAATTTCTTAATCATCTCAACAAAATGTAAAGTCTGACTAATCAACTTGTCTAAAGGTAAGAAAACAATCAGAAAACAGGCAAAAATAAAGGTAATAGATTGAACATAACTAAACAACCTGTGGATAAATGATTAAGACTAGTTTGCTAACTGTGACTCAGCGTTTTAGCAAGCTAGCATCACCAGCAGTTGACCCTAGAGATTCATGTCTTCATATTTCTTCTGGTTGAATGTTGCTACAGTTGAGCAGTGTTTGCTAGTTTAACCAGACACGGCCCACATACATCTTAATCTCATTTTTCTAAACCGAAATATTGCTAAACTATGCTATGCTACAAGACGCTATTTGATATCTGCCCCTTTTTTGACTTCTAGTTAGCAGAGCTTTGTAGCAACACGGCTGTAGCCATTTTTTAGCCTTTGCTAGTGGCAGGTCTCTGTGCTAGAAGTGATTTATGATAGAGAAGTTGTTAGCTTGTGATTCTGTTGCTAGCTAGCGAGGGTGAGTCAAAAAGAGGCACAACTCCCGCTTCATAATTAGTAAAAAAAACAAAAGCAGTAAGTAAAAGTTAATTATGCTAAAAAAAAAACTCATTTTGTACTGATTGCTGTGTGGTAAATGCTGCATTTGTGTTTTGTGTCAAGTCAAATTATTAGCTCCCTCATCCTTAGCATACCTGTGCTTTAAGCTTAAGTTGCTAAGGTTGGTGTTTAGGTAGGTGCTAAAACTGATTAAAGTAAATGCTAAATGGCTATTTTAATCAGCTAGTTGTGAGACCAGCATGCTAGTTTAGCACCAACTTGTTAGCACTACTGAGGTATTGATGATGGTAATCCCAATGGTGGTAGTTTGTTGATGTTAGCAGCTACAGTGCAACAAGAATGCTAGCAGTAAATGTGCCTGTATTCCTCTTTTTAAGATGAAAGCATTAGCGATGAGTTGAGCTGTTACCAACATGTAAATTGTTGTATTTTTAATGTTTGTGCATAGATCAATTTCTTGAGTGTAGACTGTGTAAAACATGGACGTAGCCTCTGGGACGTCACCCATCTGTTCCTGATACAGTGAAATGAAGCCAATCCACAGACACACCCACATTGGATATGACGCTGACTTTGAGTTTCCTTTCAAACAGCTACAGGGCGCTTGTCAGTCACGTGACCTGAGCTATGTCTCTGATTGGACAATGAAATAATCCTGATAACTTCTAATCCGCTGAGTTGGAAAAATGGTCACTCCCTGTACAGTGTGTGCCAATAGTAAAAGTCAGTTTTTGGCCAGCCTCAAGCGGATTCTCGATGAACAGCAACTTTTAGCACTTCCACATAGGCCTCATTTTTACTAATCGGATGTTGCCCCTTGGACTAGACATCAGAGTTAAGGCCCATTTATGCTCAACGTTACATCTGGATCTGGATCTGGACGGAGCCTTTTGTTTGTGGTCTTTGTTCATATTTCTGCAAGTTTCCAGAAATCTTACGGATACCTGCTAAACAGAGCAGTACCACAGCAAACTGTGGGGGCACTGTTTCTTTTACTGCCTGATATGTAGCTTTAGTGAGACACAAAGAAGAAATAAACTTTTGACCAAGCAGCAACCTCCGGTCTGAGAATATGAGACGATGCTGAAGTGCTAAAATCTGCTGTTTCTAGAGTGTCGTTGAGCCGCTCTTAGTCGCTAATTTTACTATCGGCACACACTGTATGGGGGGTGAATTTTTTTCTAACTTGACCGTTCAGAGGATATTGAGATCAATCAGAGGCACAGCTCAAGGTCACGTGACCGACAGGCGCCCTATAGCTGTACGAGAAGCCCTTGCCACTATCAATATGGCCGTGATAGCCGATCTGCTTCGTTTTCCGTTTCAGAAACAGACGGGTGACGTTAGGGAGACTACGTCCATGTTTTATACAGTCTATGCTTTTGACTCTAGGCTGCCCCCTGGTGGATGTATTGTGAGGACGTTTACATTTTTGTGCGTAAAGGAAGGAAAAATGGGCCTTTAGCTGTATCTTAGCTGTTTTCCTAGCTCCTCTCTTTTTGATAATCCGTGATTTCATAACTCTTTGAACTTTTTCCTTCAGAACAGTTATTTCATTTAAATTCAGGCTAACAGACGGTGTGTAGCGTGTGGACCAAACTGTAATTTTATGAATGGATCTCAAACATGGGCTCACTCTCGCAGTCAGCTGACCAACTCAAGGCCTCTTTGACTCGGCTGATTGAGTTTTCCATGCTGTGTGAGCACTTCAGAGGACACAGAGAGATGCGTCTTTCTTCCATTTGATCACTAATGAAATTGCCGGTGAGCCTCTTTCCCTCCCCACCCCACCCCCCTCAGCTACATCCTTTTGAAGGAAGCCTGTTTGTAACTCTATCTGCTCCACACTTGGGTATGCATCAGACCTCCCTCAGCGGGTAAACAGATGCATGCAGTCTACAGTCGCCAAACTTCTCTATCTGTCAGTCTCACAAGTCTGATCATCTCAGAAGAAGGAGGTCTCGGGAGATCTCATTTGCATTTCAGAAAACGTGTTAATCTGCACAGACCTGCTGAAGATTGTTTCGCTCGGAGCAAGCCCAAACTATTCGAATGGTTTTGACTTGTGTACGCCAGATTGACAGCGACGCTTTCAAGCTTTTTTTTTTGTTGTGCATGCCTTTTCTTTCTCTTACAAATAAATCAAGTTCTTGACTTTCTTGTAACTCCGGATTAGAGTCAAGCTGCTTCTTCTTTAAACAACAGAAGAGCTGAGAGTTCATTTCCTAGAAAGCATTTGTGCCCCACAGTTTTAAATCTCCAAATATGAATCTAATTTGTTGTTGTTTTCTCCTTTTAACCTGGTATAAGTGGAAAACTCACCACTGAGGTGTTTACAGATGTTGTGTTTAGTTAAAGCCAGGACAGAGGCTTTGATAATACAGACACTTTGACTCCACATACACCATTGTTCTCCCTGCTACCCCTCCCTCTCTGCTTTATTTTGGATTCACACACACACACACACACACACACAGGCGCACACACACACACATTCAGGACCATAAGCTACCGCAGGCTGCCATGGTTAGCCACACCTGATGCGGAGCTTGTCAGAGCGTTGCTGGGAGACGGCTACATAGGCTTCTAGTAAACAATTATCTTCCCTTTCAGTGCCTCCCTCCCCCATCCCTCCCTTCCTCCCTCCCTCCCTCCCTCCCTCCCGTCCTGGTCTGGTCCCAGCGCTGCTGCGTGGAAAGCCACTTAGAACGGTCTCACCTGTGATTCAGCTCAGCTCCGTATTGATTATGCAATTAGCAGGTCAGGCTGAAATGACACTCCCTTTTAGTGAAAGTGCTGCTCAGGGTGTGTTATTTGTGTGTCAAGGTTGTAATCAGGCGCACACAAATATTTAAGCGCACACAGTAACCACTCCGCTTCTCTATGTGTTTTATAAAAGGTTATTTTTCTGCATAACTTGGTTGCTCATGAAACAATTAGAGATATATTTTAGTCAAATTTGTTGTTTAAAAGTATTTTTTTTTATCTAAGTTGTGTGTTTGTAGTTTCTATGGCTCTTCTGTGTTTTGTCGTTGGACTGAACTGCTGATGCAAAACAAAATCAGCTCCTTCTCCTGCTTCTCTGAAAGTGGGTGGAGAAGCATTAGTTAACTCTTTCAAAATGTGCTTTATTTGTAGATGCCTTTAAAATCTAAGCTAGAAAAAAACTAAAATCTTATGAAGTGTTTTTGTCTTATTTTCAGTAGAAAATGTCTTTTTATACTTAATATGAGCCACATTCACCTGACCAGTCCAGAGAAATGTCTTACTTCAAGTTATTTAAAGACAAAAATGAGGTCTAAATTACTGTTTAGGGATGGTTACTGAATTTGGTACTTTTTTAGGTATCGACCGAATTCAGTCAAAAGTACTGGGTACCAATTCACGTAGAATTGAAAGGTACCATGTTTAGGTACCTAAATGCATCGTTGTGACTGTGAGGGAGTGGAAGAGTAGGAGATTTTTCATGCTGGGCATGAACGCAGCATTGGGAAAAATGAATATGTTTAATTGAAAAACTTTGAGATTTTATTCTGAAAAAATTTAAATTTTTTACTACATTTATCACAAAAAAGTATCAATAGTTGGTACCGTTGAGTACCGGTACCAATTGCCAAGTACAGGGAATAGGGACCATATCGTTTCATATGTAAAAGGTACCAATCCATATTGCTGTCACAAGTAAAATAATCTGCCTGTGGAAAAAGAGAAAAGTTACTTGTATTAAGTCATTATTCTAGTTTCAAGCAAATTTTTAAGCAAATTTTTCTTCTTCCATCGGCAGATTTTTTTCTTACTTGTTACAAGCAATTCAGACCTCATTTTGTCTTTTAACAACTTGGAACAAGATATTTTTCTGGACTGACCAGTTAAATTTGGCTCACATCAAGTATAATTATACAATTTTTACTTTAAACAAAAGAAAAAAATATTTGATAGATTTCAGTTTTTTTTGCAGTGTAGTCTTTCAGACTGACTCTGCAGCCAGTTCATTCCCAGAACTTATGTAAAATATTTCATTTTGCCACATTTTGAGTTTCATCACAAAATAACATCAAAAATACAAAAACATGATTTTGAAGTGCCAAGCAATATTAATCTGACACGCCAGACAGACAGTTTCATATATCCGCCACGGAAATATTTCACCTGTTCATCTCGGGGGCAGCTCTTCGGATTTGTTTTCAGAGGCGGGACCTTCAAAAAAACACAGCAGCTGGTGAATGGACGACCGTTCTGATTGACACACTCACCACAGACCAATCCACATCAAGCCACGGTATGACGTAGTTTATGTGAGCCACTGCTGAGAATCGACAGACAAACAACTACAGGAACATGAGAAACAGCTGTGATAATGGAGTTAGTTAAGAATCAAAGGAACGATGACAAGTACGAAAGTCTGCTGACGTCACGTCTGCTCGCAGCTCCCGCCTCTCGTCCCTGATTGGGCCGCTAAGAAATTAGCCAGGTGAATTCGTTGGTCGATGGAGCCTGGCAAGATGGATCTGCAGGATTTCAGAAACTGAATCAGGCGGGTCCGTCTGCTCTGCAAGGTTAAAGCAATATGCCTCCAAAATAAAATCTGTTGTCTAATAGATTTTTCCTACTTACCTTAATAAAGTGGGGAAAAAATAAAAAAGTCATCACCTCCAAAAAGTTTTTGGAAGATTCACTCAGCTGTTGATAAAATGCATCGTCTGACTTGTGAAGGGCTGCGTGGCTCATCTTCACCATGTGTTTGTTGTGGTGGAAAAGCATGGACAATAGCATCACCTTTAAGTCTCTAACTGAAATCTTATCAAGTGTTTTTGTCCAATTTTAAGTAAAAATTGTGTTATTGCACTCGATTTGAGCCACATTCACCTGACCAGTCCAGAAAATGTCTTGTTTTAAGTTATTTACAGACAAAAATAAGGTCTGAATTGCTGTAACAAGTAAAAAAAAATCTGCCAATGGAACAAGAAAAATGTGTTTAAAACTAGAAACATTTCTTAATACAAGAAACTTTTCTCATGGTCAGTTGAATGTGGCTCATATTAAGTCTAAAAGACATTTTCTACTGAAAATAAGACAAAAACACTTGATAAGATTTGGGGTTTGTGCAGTTGTCAAATGATGTTGAATCAGATTTTGTCGTGCTGCTGCTTTTCGTTGAAAAGGGATTTGAGCAAACTTTGCAGTAAAGCCTGAAGGATTCATTCCTTGTATTATCGTGTGATTTCTTGGATGCATTAATAATTCAAACAGAACGTGAAATTGTGAGCAGCTACACCAACTTCTTGTCCGTCTCCTGTTCCTCTGATGAGTCCATGAAGGGGAAGTAATGAGGGAACAGATGCTGTCACTCAAACCACAAGCTCTCGTTTTATCCCTCAAACCTTCAGACTCTGCACATTTTTTGTGTCTCAGAAGTCTTGAGTTTGGGACGCTGTCCTGTAGGAACCCGTGTGCTCTGCCCTCCATCGCACCACCTGACTCTGACTCTATCTTTAATTTGGAACAAATCTGTGTTTTGTTGTTTGGTGTGATGTTGTGTTCATTTAGTGATCTCTAACAGACCACACTGTGTGCCTGAGTTAAGCAGTAGTCCTTGGAGTCGTGCCTTACAGGGGTGATAATGTTTTAACTTGTGCTCTGCCCTTTAAAGTTAGACCCTGAGTTTGAAAAACAATCTGCTATTTTTGGAATCAGCTTTTCGGGATGTTTCTGCTGACTCGCTTGGAGCTGTTCAATGTCAGCTCTCAGGAATGTTCCTTTTGAATTTCACTTTATTCAGATAGTTTGAATATTTCTGGGCTTCGGTATGGATCAACTGCTGCAGGGGTTTTCTATCGGGACAGCAGCAGATGTGAAATTATGCTGCGTGCATTCTGAGGGAAGTTGTTATCCATTCATGTCATGGTTTTTTTTTTAAATAATTTTTTGCAGCAAAATTAAACTTGCACATATTTCTGTTGAGGATGCTCTTACTGTCTTTTGTCCTTTGTTTTTAATTATCTCTCTCGTGTCCTTGAGTGTTTTGAAAGACACTTTTGTTGAGAACCATGTTTAATAAAAACAAATAAAAATATTATTATTAATATTTATTATTATTATTTTATGATTATGATTATTTTGTCATTATTTATTATTATTATTATTATTATTATTATTATTATTATTATTATTATTATTATTATTATTATTATTATTATTATTATTTCAATTTTAATTTTTTAATTATTGTGATAGTGGTGACTTTTTTGTGCAGTTGTATGTCCTGCAGTTTTTGAGAATACAATTTATTGACTTTAGCCAAACACTAAAGTTTCCCTCCGGCCCTGGCTTCCTTTTTAAATAATCTTTTGCAGCCAAACATTTTTTTTTAGATTTCTTAGAATTTATCCTTTCCAAAGATTTTTTTGTATGAGTCAGAGGTGGGTAAAAATATTGATTAATTGATGCATCACTATATTTCCTCACTCAACTCAGTATCGATGCAGTAAATCGTATAAAGCCAGCTCCTTCAGCTTTAAAGTCTAACGTTTGAGTTGTTTCATTGCTCTAAAATGTGAGGTGACATACTCCATACGTTCACAAGGGTATGAAAATCCAAAATAACAGCATTTAAACCAATATAAAATTAAATCAATCCCAAATTGCAACCGAAGAAAATCAAAATCGCATTTTTTGGATTGATCTTAGCAATACCCAGCCTTAATAAGAGTCATAGCTTTTTATTATCAGCAGGGAGACCAAGGGCTTGTACACACCCAGCTGGGTATTTTGAAAAATGAATATCCCCCCTCTGTCATTTTCTATGTGTGTCAGTGTTTTCAGATGTAAAACCTGTGCCAGCCAATCAGAATGAACCCCCGTTATTCAGCTGTGACATTTGAGAACCAAAAACTCTGTTTCCCAGCGTCTACACCAAACCATGAAACCTGGGTTTTCCAAAATCCTCACTCTGGCTGGAGTTTCCAGAAAACTTTGTTTTACATTTGGTTTTCTAGATACCAGCTACATTATGTGGACATGGTTTGAGTTTAAGGTTTGAGACTGGTCTGGAGACCAAAGTCCAGTCTCAACTTTTCATCTTTTTGTCTTTTTCTTGGTTGACTAAAAATTAGGTTAAATCAGCATTTTCAATATGGGAGCCACCAAAATTGGACTTCATCAAGACCTCTTCAAAACCATTTGCCTATTTTATCAACTAGCACAATCATTGTTTCCCCAAATTTAGTGAGTCCTATGTTAGGGCCTGTGTCCACCAATAACATTTAAGTGTGGGGAGAAGTCTTCTCACCCACTGGCACTTACTGTTTGGTTATGAAAGTTGTCTCTTATTGTCAACTCTGTTCTAGATTCATCTGTCTGTGTCATGTTTGCTTATAGACCTTGAAATAGTTCCCTCCATCAGTGTCGTTGACCATCTGTTATCAGAGGTCCTGCCTGTTCTTCCCATTTTAGTCGGTAATGGAGAATTGACATTGAAAAATGTGGCACATCTCTTGGCACACGACTATAATCAATAAAAACTGCTCATGCAAAAAGTGTTTTTGAGCTTAATAAGCCAAACACTGGATACCGCTGATCTGCACTGATTTTGCTGCTGTCAGTGGAGACAGGCCCTTGCTTTTTACTTTGTGCTTCACATGCTTGGTGAACCCAGTCTCTTTTACTTGTGGAAGTCTTTTGAAAATATGACTCAATATAAAGTTTGATGCTTCCTATTGTGGTTAAACAATGGCGCCCACAATTAAACATGCCAGTAAAGAACTATAGGGAGAAAAACACAAATTCTTGCTCATTTTCTTTTCGTATACTAAAACTTGTCCCTTTGTTATCACAACACATGCCTCAACCATCCACAAACCCCAGATCAGTCAGTAATGACCTGCTGCTCTCTGATAAAAGCAGTGGTTGAAATGTTTGACCTCTGTGTCCTGTGAGTCCGTGAACGCTCCTGCAGCCCACCGTGTCCCCTGCCTCTTGTTAAATGAATGGTGTGCAGGTGCTGGAGTCTCCTTGTGGGGGTAATTAAAGCACGTCATTACATGGGCAGTTAAATTGTCACTATATTGTTGAACCTGTTTGAAATGATAATGGGCCTCGGCTGGAGGCGGCGCTGTATTGCTCTCCGGTAAGGCGTCCTGTTGCTTTGGATCAGGAGTTAGCCTCTTATGGCATGTCTGCTGAGGGAAATCCGACTCTGAGAGCTGATTGTTTCATGTTTCTTTGAGATTTCTGACTCTCTTATTCTTTAAATGTGCAAGAAATATCTAGAAATCATTATCCTTCCACGTGTTGTTGGATCATGTAATCCTGAGTTTGCTCAGCAGGGAAGAACTCAAACATTGAACCACATAACACGTGCTCATGCATTTCCTACGTTTGTGTGCAGAGTCATTAAGTATTTCAATGCAAATGTGCGTGTGCCGGTGTTTGTTTTACGTGTTGCATACTCTCGGATCACGCTGGTTAATTAGCACCAGGAGGGGAGGGGTTTTGTTGTATTGGAAGTGCATGGGTAATGACCCTGTTGGCATAGTAGCAGCATGCTCAATGAGCCGTGTGTGTGTGTGCACAGCCGGTGTACAACAGCCAGCCAAATGCCTTGCCTTCAGTGCGACATCTCTTGGCACACGGCTCTGGCATCAAGTTGTGTGCAGGATTCACAGCCCCCCCCCCTCCACCTCTATACCCAGCAGAGATATGACTGTTATTCAGTCTGTAACCTGCTTTCTCAACCACACATGTCGATGTAGTAGTATGAATGAAAAGGAAGCTGTGCGGCCAAGAGTCGCTGATCAGTGGTGTCGGTTTGGTCCAATTTCACTGAATGAATCAACAGAGGATCATAAAGTGAAACCATTATTCTTGATCTTTGTTTTATTGAATTACTTCCATCATGTGCAAAAACAAGTAGTCATGGCCGACTGGCATCTTTCCATTCATGCACGTCCATGAAGTGAAGTGAAAAAACTGAATTTCCGCTTGGAATTAATAAAAACATCCACTTCTGCTTTCTCCTTCAAAAGTAGGAAATAATACAGATGCTTTCATTGCATCACTTCTAGATTGCAAAGGAAGAGTGTTCTTAGCGACTGGTTCCTTTTAGGAACCGAGAATGGAAAATTAATGTCAATATGTTGAAACACAAGGCTCAGACTGCTTTGGAAGGGCTTTTAGATGGACAAACAGGAACTTTATTCTACGTTCCAATCCTGAAAGAAATGTTAGTTTTCAAGGTTGGAGAAATACCCTGATAGATGGAAGTGGTCCAGTTTCCAAAATGACGCAAGGAATTATCACACTATAATAGGGCTGCAACGACAAATAAATAAAATTGATAAAAGTCTATCGGTAAAAGCGTCATTATATTTAAGTAAAGGCATTTAGAGCTGCAGCTATCGAATATTTTAGTATCAGAGTTTTGTGCTGAAAATTCCATCGATTAATCAAGTAATCGGATAAAACACATTTATTTAGTTAAAAGGCAGTTATTTTTCAAAATGAAAATTTGTTTCAAGCAAGTGTAAAATCAAGTGACTTTGTGGCTCGTTGAGAAGCAGCTGATGCAGATAAATACATGCTTTCATATCAAACTCCAGAAAAGAAGCAAGATTTGTTGCTAGTTGCTATTTGAAAAAGAGGTGGCTTGAGGGGTCTGAAAACTCTCTAAATGAAGCGTTAGCTCTATTTGAAATACCACTCTTTGATCTTTTTTTAAAATTAAACGGTTCCTTGAGGCGGAGAAAATTCCTCGATCATTTTTTGTAATCGAGTACCTCCAATTAATCGAGGAATCGTTTCAGCTCTAAAAGCATTACTGTATTAGTTTGTCTTCAGTTTTTGTTGTCTTCTTTTTTGTCGGATTATTTTGTGGTTTGCAACTAGCTGAAGGTGCTTTACCACCACCTACTGGACTGGAGTGTAACTACCTGGGCTGCGGGGTTGTATGCGTCACATGCAAACAGATCAGCGTGGCGGAGGAGAAGCTGAGCCAGCAGGTGCTTGAAAGCTGTTTGTCCCCAAAAAATTCCAGAGTTTGGGAGTATTTCACGCTAAGTAATCGACAAAAACGACCTAACATGGCACGGCAGTTTGACTGCAATGATCCAGCACTTAAAACACAAACATGATGGGCTCATCAATGATGAGCTGGGAAGCTCATCAGCATGTTTAGGAGCTACAAAATCCCACCCTGTTTGAAAACCATGAGGAGTTCATTAATTTTGCCTTAGCTTTAGCGTTAGCTGCTACAGACAATGGTAGGGCAGAGGGGGTGAACTGTTTGACCTGCAGGTGAAAAGATTGAGGACATATTTTTATTAATTTGCCTTTTTGGCCCTCTACATTCTTAATCTGATGATATAACAATATACCTTCTGTTATTTTGCCCAAACTGTTGATTCTTTAAGTGACAATACATTTGTGTCATTTGTTATTCTTTACAACACATATCATATACATACCATTAAGCAAACAATAGTCATCAACTAAAATAAGAATGCATTTTTGGTTTTGCAAATTTGACTATCATGCATTCTCATCCTTTTTTTGTCCCGATTAATCAATTAATCGCAATCAATTTCTAAAATAATCATTAGTTTGATGCCCTTTGATGTTTTTTTATTTGATGGTTTAATTCAGTATCATAGGAGTCTTATCATGCGCCCTTGGACTCAGTGTTTGATGGATTTCAAAGGGTCAAGATCCTCTAACTGCCTGCCAGCATCAGCACCCCCATTTGCAAGGATTTTGCCCCTGGAGGTCTTTGATCTTTGCCTCTGAACAGATTGAGGAGCTTGACCGAGACAGATTTTGCAAGTCGTTGAGCCCACCCTCCAGGTAGAAGCGACGGGGAAAGGTGGCTTGGTTCAAAGTCTCAAGTGTCTCTTTCACTGCAAGTGGTGTTGCTGCAGGCTGTGCAGACCTTCAGATATTCAGGCCTTTTATGGTTGCTGGGATGTATTAATTCAAGTTATTGCCTTCAGTAATTTAAACCTTCCAGACAAGGTACGAGATGCATCACATGCTGTTGTTCCAACTGTCCTTGCTATTCAGCAGAAATGGTGCAGCTCGATGCCCTTGCTGGAATAGTGTAGACTCAGCCCTAGTAAAACCAAAAGCTGGGATTGACATCACAGATTAATGAAGATTACATGCAGCGATTACTGGCCACGGGATGAATCGTGATGACCTCATGTCCCATCAGAAGGCAATAAATCAGGAGATGTCAGTGGAGCTCCCGCGAGGAAGAGCTGGGAACAGGGAGGTGGACATTCAGGTCACCTTTCAATGACATGGAAGCAGAAATAGCTTAAAGTTGTGTTCAGAGATTTACTGGTTGGTGCTCGTTGCTGAGTTTTACGGTTATTCCATGGGGTATCCAAAGCATCTCCTTGGAAAAACCCTGAAAGCTCAATCAACATTTAAGGTCTAGGTTTTCCCCTAAAAGAGTCAATCAGTGTCCTTTCTCCTCTCCTTGAATTGTTGGCAGACCGGGATCCCGCCTGGGATTACACACCAGGCCTGGATCTCACATTCTTAGTATTCTTCGAATGCAAACAGGCACATCGCCCCACATGCAGAGGCCTGACCCCTCTTTTGAGAAAGAAGCGTGCAGATCCCATGCTTACTGACCCCAACCTGCCCCGGCTTCCACTTCCCACTGCCACCTCTGTCTTTTTACCCCACTGGCTCACCATCCAATCATCCGTCCACCGCTCATCTGGCGTGGGAACCTACACCTGTGGCTTTCCCCAGACATCACCGCCACTTCCTCTGCCTCAAGAAAACAAGTGTTCTCCATTCCTCTAAAGAACTGTACCAGAAATGAATGAATTGCTGACATTTTGCGCCTTGTTTTGTAAGGATGCCACTTTATTATTAGGTCATCCTGAGGAGACACAGGTTCACTCGGTACATGACACACAAACATCCAATTTTGTTTCACCATGCCCCCCTTCATGACTTGAAAACTAGGATTTCTCTGAGTAAATCCTCTAATCCATTAGGGGAAGGGCCGCCAAGGGTTTTGGAGATTTGACTGACAGAGGATTCTTCGCAGTCTCGGATAAAGTATTTCACACTGTCAGATGTAGTTGATGATTGAGAAAAATGGGACAGGTTGATAAAATTTGAGTATTCCCTGGGTTGTATCACAGTTAAGACTCATGTGACAACTTTTCTGACTTTACCCATGCGACAGTCCCGACCAGGCTCGGTAGCACACATGCTGACACTAATTGTTCCCGTGCTGACTGTGTCTCTTCACTGACAATGGTTTTGATTGGGATGGGGGTGAGTTATGGTGTTGGGACAAGGGTCTTTGTTCAGTAGCCTTTCCCCCTTCCCTCCCCCACTCCTCCCTTTTATCCCCCTGCCCATCCATCTATCTTGTTCCAACCATTTGGGCAGCTGTCACTTAATCCAGCTAATCACTGACTGGGATGGTCTGTGGGAAACCAGGCTAGTCCGTGGCTTTGCTCGACCCCAACATACACTGACTCAGGGATCTATTTAACCAAACGTTTACAGCATGTTGGCATGCAAGCAAGCAAGCCTGGAGACTGGGTGAACCCTGAAGGTGGAGGTCACGGTACAGCCACCTGTTCTTGCTGTGGGATGCTGGGATGCTCCTCTTTTCGTGGTTCGACTCGCGCCGTCACAAGAACCCTTGCCGCTAATGCATCACTGCCACTCGTGATTTCTCTTGTATGCATTGGCATATGCATACACCCACCCACATGTTCAGTCTGGGGCAGCTAGCCCACCCTTTAGTGGTGGGGGGAGGGGGAATGGGTGGAAAGGTCAGAAGCCGAGCGACATGTCATGGGATGATCCACGTTCATGTCAAATAATCCATCTTCGAGGCTGCATCTGTTGTGCGTCTGCAGTCGGACGGGTTGGTGGAGCTCCCAGCAGCAGCAGCAGTGTTACTCTTCACCAGAAACCTCACAGACTCACTCCTCTGCTGTCTTTCCCGCTAACGCCTCACCCGTAGCTACAGTCTCAAACAGCTGTACCCCCCGCGTTCAAACCGCGACCCTTTTGCTCACCCCTGTCCCGTCATCTTCCATCCCCTTCTCTTGTCACCCGTGGTCTTCCACAATAACACTCCCCTCCCCTTCCTCCCGCCACCACCCACAGCCAGACAAGCCTACTTAATCCCACAGCCCAGCAGCAACCAGCCTACCAGCTTGTTGGTCCCCCAGATCAACAACACAGACTGACACACACACACACATTTTCCAATCCCCCTCCCTGTGACTTCTCTTTCCCGCGTCACTGAATCAACCGCAACTCCCTCGAATGGTCGCCTCACGCTTTTCTTTGTACCACCCCCCCTTGTCCACGTCCTATCACTGACATTACAGTAGAGGTCACAGCAGTCACATTGTGGCTACTACAACTGTCACTAGTGGTGACGTAACGAGTGCTATTTAGGTCAGCTGGTTGCCTAGCAGTGTGCCCTGCAGCACACCGGCTAGATTACTCCTGTGCTGCTGGTTAGCTTGATAAGTTTCCATCTGCATGTTTGTGGACGTCTGTTAACTCAAAGTAGGGCCAGCTGTGCAAAATGCTCCAATTATTCAACATTTTGCACATTTTTTTATGACAACTTTTTTATTTTGTTTGTTTTGTTTTTGGATTGCTCATGCCAGGATGTGTGTACATTTTTGAACCCTGTAAGTTTACACTTTATTTTGCATCAGGCAAAACACATCGACCAATGAACAGCATTACCTGGTGTGAAATGAGAAATTAGCTTAAATGCTCATTAGCTTTGCAGTCCCACAACCAAAACTTTATCTCGCAAAGGGACGTTTTAATGGACGTCACATCATTTTCAAAAATCTGTTTGGAGATTGTTAGATGTGGCTCGTGTCTCTCTTCCTGTCTCCTCTCCGGTCCCTCCTCCCTCTGCCTGGAGCTCACCTGAGTTTCATCAGTGCTCAGGTAGGAGAAGGTGATTTAGAGGAGACAGAGGGGAGAGATGCTCCCTCTTCCAATTTCTCCTCCCTTTTCCTACAAAAATGTATCTGTCCGTTTCAAACAATGTTACCGTCACTGCACTACTTTCACGCGTCCTTTACGTTGGCATTGCTGTTAATACATTACTTAATACAATACAACAACCAGGGGGGGCAGCCCAGAGTCAAAAGTTTATGACAACAAAACTCAAAAACAAACATGGCGACTGTGGAGGAGGTATTGATAATCTACTGCTTGCATAAAAGACAAAAACAGAGTAAACTTGTAGGAGGCCGGGATCGGTTCTGCCATTGTTGTTTGTTCTTCATGTCTCACCAAAGCTTTGTATAGAGTAGTACCAGCAACACTGCCCCCCACAGTAACTGGTGGTACTGCACCATATGCTTAATGGAAACTTGCAGAAATGAACGCAGAGCACGGACAGAAGGCTACGTCCTTGTCTGTATTCGTACGTGACATTAAGCATAAATGGGCCTTTAGTTTGTGTTGGAGACCTCTGGTAGTGCAGTTATCAGTTTTTCTTTTGATCCTAGGATTTGCTGGTTTTCTTAGGTCAAGGGGGGGTGCTGGGTGCGACGGTCCAGAGTGTGGCTGGCCCAGTAGCTTCCTACCTTCCTACCTTATGATTATTTCGGCCAGGGTCTCCAGTCCATTTTTGTTTTACTTGAAGTATTGATTTTCTTTGTTTATATATATTTTTATTATTGATTTAATCCAATAAAACTCCATTGACTTCTCCTAAAATGTACCTTTGGTTGTGGTGTCCCTTTTGTAATATCGTCACCCTGTTAAAACAATGGCCTTAGTCATTTTTTCAAGTTTTTGAGAAAACACAAAGAATTTGACCAGATACAGAGCATAGGATATTTATTAACCATTTCAATCAAAAAGGCCTTCACAGTGGATGACTGTTGACATGCAGAGAACATTGTGTGTCAATCATGAAACATTAAAGAATAAAGCAACTTAGTCGACTTTAAAGCTGGCTTAAACTGACTTTTCCTTCCATTGTGGAAACTCCAAACTGAAATTACCCTGAGTTAAAAAGGCAGTCCTTTTCCTCACTTCTCCAGGTCTTCTTTAATGAATTTTTTATTGAACTTAACCCATTTCCAACATCCAGTTTTGACAACTTTTTGAACCCTGATCATTAACTGTCCTTTAATTCCATAAAGCAAACTCAAAACATAAATAATTCCAACCTAAACTGAACAAATGTCAGGTCAATCATACGCTGAGTAAGCATACTCATACATCTCCAACCAAAAAGCAAAAACATTTCCTTAATTTTAAAACTTTGAGGGGTTTTATTACCTTGTGCTCGTTTATGTTTGATTACAGAAATAAGTGGGCTAGCCAGGAATAGTTAGCTAGCTAAAAGTGGCTAAATCTGTAGTTAAACTATGACTTGTGAAATTTAGACTGAATTACAACACAACATTTGATAGTGAGCCGAATCACTCACCAGTAGAAACTGATTCAAGAATCATGTTTACTGAAGTTTCGGTTTCTTCTTGAAGCAGCCGCCATCATGAAAGCTTGTTAAATTGCCCAAGTCACACATTTTATCCTAAATAATCCAAAATTTTGACTTAGGCTAGAAATAGAATGGCTTGAGTTACCCTCTTGACATAGGACATTTTCCTATAAAGCATAAAGAGCATGATCCTTTTGGTTAAAGAGTTACGCAATTTTGCCAGAGATGGCCAGCATCAAGAGGTGATCTAAGCCAAAAACTCATTTTCCTCAAAAATGACTTGGGCCATTATTCTAATAGGTGGGTATAGGGGACTGTAACAGAGACACCAACTCAGCATTAGTTCCTGAGTATTTTTAATAACAATTGCATCAGATTAGCTGATCTTTAACCACGTTCCAACTTTAGAGTGGGTGTCAGAGCCAGGCTCATTGGAAACATGAGGCCCAGGGTGCAAACCATCACACTTGGATCTTAATTAGGACCTGTCCTGAGAACCGTAATCCACTACAGCCCATGATAAGCCAGTTTAAGACCTGATATTTGCGCCAGACAATGTCCTGCCTTTGATATGAGAGTCACAGAGGCATAATGGTGTCATGACAGGGGCGAGACTGGATCACTGTATGACAAAGCTGTGTGTGTTTGTCTGAGTGTGTGTGTGGGAAGCTCTTCCTCGGTGCTGTAACGTGATATAATATCACACTGGGACACGTGTTGTTTGGCTGCTGTGAGATCAATATGATGCTCAAAGGCATGGTGGTTACCTCTTTTCATCAGATTGGAGATGTCACTGCCATGAAATGCCCAAAAATTATTCCTGACGGATAAAAATCTTCCAGAGAAATTCTTTATCCAGCTTTCCAGTGGTTTGCTGATAACAGGAATAGGAGTGTTGATATTCCAGAGAAAAGTTTGGTACATCCCAGGCAGTTTGCCTTTCCTCTGTGTGTGTATTTGTGTGTGTGTGTGTGTGTGTGTGTGTGTGTGTCCACATCTCTGCGTCCTCTCCTGGCTTCTCCTCACAGATGTGCTGTCTGTATCTGGCTCTCCTCATCTCTGAATCATTGGGTTTCACCGGCAGCGTAACTCAAGCTCACCTCGCCGTAACGGAGCCAAGTTTCATACGAGAAACTCTGTAGTAGCAACAAAATCGATTTTTGCATCATCCTGGAGAGTGTGTGTGTGTGTGTGTGTATTTGTGTGTGTAAGCAGAGGCTTGTTGGAGAGTAGCATGACCATAGCTGAAATAACATCGTCCGTATTGTGAAGGAGTGATGTTTATTTGTATGATTTACGAGGGGTGGGAGAAAAAATCGAAGTATTAGGGTTCTAGGATTTTTTTGTTTAATGATTTTAATTTTTTTTATTTTTATTTATTTATTTATTTATTTTTCAAATTTAATCCTTCACTTAATTTTTTGATTGGGAGAAAGTTGAGATGTCAGCTCCCCTGGATAAATCTTAAAAACATGACTCACATGTGGTGCAAAGTTTTGGGAAAATATCCTCTTGTGCTAGTCTTCGAGTTTTTGTCTGTTGTTATCATCATTTGCTTATATGCTGAGTTGTTTTTTTTATTGATCTCAAACTACACCCCCTGATGGGAATAGTCTGGAATTGACCTTTTTTTTCCCCTCTCCTCTCCAAGTGTTGCTTTTTTCATATCTTTTGCAAAGGGGCGCTGGGTAGCTAGCAGCTCCTAGGTTCATCCCATTTCTGTTTTTCCCCATGTTGGTTTTCTTATATGTCTTGGAAAGGATGTAACTGAAATGAAATTTCCTTTCAGGGATCAATAAAGTATTCTGATTCTGATTCTAATACTTGGGTCACGATAAGACAATATCACGATATCACAATATTGTGATATATTGCGATCTTCCACTCAGTTAACTTTTCTATTTTATTGTGTTTGAAAAAAATGAAAGCCAATTGCAGTGTTTCACACATAACTTCATAACTTTCGTAACTTTTAAAACTTTCACACTTGACTTGAAAACAGAAAGTTCGTCAAGTTTGTCACTTAAACTACTGTGACGTTTAACTAATGTTGCAAAAAGTTATTGGGCGAAAGTCATGGTCAGTTGGTGACACTGATAAATATCACTTAGTGTCACCAATGTTACTCATAAAAAAATCTAATATTGCACAAAAAATGACTTTGATTTTTATTGTATCAGTCTGCTACACTTTAAAAATTAAACTTGAAATTATTTAAAAGTAACCGACCCAAGAATAGAGAGAAAATATTGATGTTTACAGCATCAAAACCCACATCATCAAGTTTAGGAATAAAATATTTTGAATATACTCTGAGATTATATTTATTATACAGTTTATGGGCAACATACAGTGGAGTAGCTCTTCGGCGCCATCTACTGCAGTGGTGGTGCAGAGGAGATATTGTACTTCCAACTCACCTAAAATATCAATATTGAGAGTTGTAATATCAATATTTTATCATGAATCGAAGTATCACGATATATTGCCAATATTTTTTCTCGCCTCTATGATATAGTCTGTAGACATCATCATCATCATTTTTCTTTTTCTCTTCCTTCTTTCTGTCTGGTGTTAAAAGAAGCAAACTTAAAATCGCGCAAGTCTGAAATATCGAAGAATCGCAACTTAAATCAAATCAGCACCCCAAAAATCGTAAAAGAATCAAATCGGGAGAAAAGCACATCATTCCAGCACCATGATTTACTTCCTTTTGTTTGAGGTGTTTATCTCGCTGCCTCTAAATATTTGCTTTTCATAATGGGTAGCACTGAAATACATGAATGAAACATGTTGAGTGTCATTCACTTCATCATTCTTAGCTTGTTAAAAAATGAAATACTTGTGTGCTAGCGAGCTGTGACTAGTTGCAAGTGAAAGTGAGCAGAACATAATTCAGAGACCCTTTGACAGCAGCATTGCACCCTAACAGGTTTCCTGTAGACGTGCACAAAAACGACTCATTTGTAAATGCTTAAGGACATTTTTTCCTCACCTCAGGGCATGGTTCAAAGGAATAACATGGGAGCACACACACACACACACACACACACACACACACACACACACACACACACACACACACACACAGCTGTTTGAGTATCAATGTTTCTGATATTTGTTTTCAAACGTGACTTAACCCCTCTATGTTTCCTTTCTCTGCAGCGGACGTACACGTTGATCGTGGAGGCTCACGACTGGGACAACGGCACAAAAAGCAGTAAGTCTGAGATTCTCACACAGCTCGGTGGTGTTGCTTCTGTCAGCTGCTGCTGATGAGGATGAAAATGGTTTGAAGCTCAAAGATTTTCTGTCGGGAGTTTCCTTTAATGTGTGAATGTGTCAAACTTTTGCTGGAGATCCCTCTGGTTTTTTGAAGAGATGCACCAAGTATGGGACGTTTGTTTGGTGCATAATACACAAGCTAGTCCATTAATAGATTAGAATTTTGTCTCTATCTATCTATCTATCTATCTATCTATCTATCTATCTATCTATCTATCTATCTATCTATCTATCTATCTATCTATCTATCTATCTATCTATCTGAATGTGACTTACTTTTTGGACTTTGTGGGCAAACGTATTATCTTAGAAGTTTTAACTGTTGGATTCAAAGAGTATCAAGATTTTGTTCGGACAATTAAAAGCCAGTTTGTTATTGTTTCATGACAATATGTCTGGTTATAAACATGAAAAAAGAAAAACAAATGTGTTGTTGGGGACTGAAATCGGACGTGAGGAAGAAAATGCACCTATGGGACTTGGTTAACATGTAGATTAGAGATGTCTTTGGCCACAGGGGGCGCCAAAATTGACATAAACATAAAGTTCCTCTGAGAAGCTCTACATTGGAAATTGTTTGGAGTGGGACAAAAAATAGATATACTGTATGGAAGGATTTTTTGTCTTAACATTTTTAAATCGTGATTTTTTTTTGTTCAATTTTTCTTTTTCAAATTGAAGTTGTTTATTTTAGTCTTTGTATATAGAATAGAATAGAATAGAATAGAAAATGCTTTATTTATCCCCGAGGGGAAATTCAGGAGTCACCGCAGCATTTAAGAAAACAAAAGTAAGAAAGAGTATAGAAAGTGCAAAAAGGTCCATAAGAAATTAGATGACGACATCCCGTCCACCACTCGTCCACCACTCTCCAGCCCAGCCAGTCTCCACCTCCACAGGGTCCAGGACTGAGCCTCCCCAGCAGTCTGTTCAGTCTCTGTCTCCTGGATCCTGTCTGCCCACAGCAGGTGAAGCTCCTCCAATGTGTCGCGGCGTCCGATGTCTGCTCCGTCAGCCACGTCCGTGAACAGCACAATGCCGCTGGGGTAGCACAGCTAGCTCATCCATCCCCCGGGGCTAGATCCCACGTTCCCAACAACGATGGATGGAAGGACAGGTCCACGTCGTCACCTCCCAGCTCACATCCGAGAACCAGCACGTCGTCCTCACCGCCTCCTCCTCAGCTCGAGGGAAATCATCAAGCCCTACACTAGTTAGCATTTACATGCTACAGGCTGCTAACAGCTGAGTTCACATGTAAACAATGCAGCCATGGTTACATGTAGGATCTCCAGACAAACACAGGAGAAAAGTAGTAAAAAAATATCGCCGAAGCCACAAAAAGTTTGGTGTCCGTGACCGACAATGAACCATACAAAGTGATGATCCACTCCAAATACAAAGATGACGAAAAAGAGACGAAAAAATTACAAGAAACGGACAAAGACGAGAGAGCTGCTGCAACAGGCAGCTACTTGGGCAGCGCCTAGCATATATATATATATTATATATATATATGATATATATATATAAGCTGTGTTGGAAAAAAAGTAAAGAAGTTATGTGCATGTTTTGGGAAACTATGGCTCCTGATAAACCCTGTAGACATCAAAAATGTGATTACAATAATCGTAAATACCAAACAATTGCAATTGTAATCAAATCGGCAACCTCAGAAATCGTAGAAGAACCGAATTGGGGAAAAAAGAATATTGTCCCAGCCCTAGAAATTATTGCACTCCCTGAACAGATCTACACTTTTATGTTGACTCTTTCTTTTTCTTTCGCTCTGTGTTACCCCCAGAACAGGTGTGGAGCTATAACACATAGGCTAGGACGTGTAGCTTACATGATGATCAGAGGGGGAGCTCTAATTTGGATCAAAACAAAATTTGCTTGAATAATCTGTTTGACTAACTGTCTTGGTTTTGTCTGTCTGGGGAAAAAAAAATCTCTTTCTGCTCACATAATATTTTAGAACCAGGGAATCAAAAAGCAAAGAGCGCCCTCTGCTGTTAATAAAGGGAACCAATTACACATTTTTCACCTCTCTTATTTGTTTCCACCCTTGTATGTGTCCATTTTTCACTTTCTGCCATCCTGTGAAGTTCTGCTGAGAGGCAACAGGTTGAAAGCACGCAGCGCTGTAAAGACGCTTCATATAGACCAGTCTTTGCTTATTTCTCAGCTATGCAGGCTGCGGCGGCGAGTTGTGACCAGCTGTATCCTGTTTTCCTTTCCTTATGTCCGCTGGGTGGACTCCTGTACAACCCCTCTTTCCCGTCTGAGCAGTAGCCCAGTCTGGGAGGAAGAGGACCCATTCAGGTCTATAAGGTCTGAGTGTGTGGACTTAGCTTTGATGTGCAGGGACAGCGGCATATTTCACCAGTCTGTACAATACGGCTCTGTGCGTTCAGGCATGTACATGAATGCATTTGTTAACCGGGCCGCTCTGTCCCATCCAGCTCTTTAATATGAGGTCATTACATCCTGTTTTGTCCATAACATCAAAAGCACTTCCACTTACTAATGCAGACAATGGGGAAGAAATAGATTTTGACATCAGGGCTCTTTGATTAGACGGCTGCGGCCCCGTGTAGTCTCTGTTTCTGCAGGCGGGCCTTCGGTAATCGTGTTCATTTGCTGTAATTAGTCCTGATGTTTCTGATGGATGGAGGGCCTGAGTGTTGTTTGAGAAACCAGCCAATTGATTTTCTGCCAGTGAGTCTCACTTCAGTCTCAGGCAAATTGGCTTAAAGAAGGAAAGTTGATGCAGTTTGAGTGTTGAGATACAAGGTGTAAGAATGACCTTGTTAGCCTCCAAATTTCTGCGTCTCAGAGTTAGAAGAAGGGGAACGATATCCTTTTTTTATTCCAAAGTATGGAAGGAATCTGATCAAACCAATGACCTCAGGCAGGTTGGTTTGTTGCTCTATTTTAAAAGACGCCCTGAGTCTGCCATGGGGTCACAGACATCAGCTGACTTTGACTGTAATGTCATGGGTTCAAGAAATCCAAACCCCAGGAACAAACGCTTCTTTCTACCTCATGTGGAAGATCATAGAGGCGTCCGCCTGTGGTGCCAAACTTCTGCGGGGTCATCATGGGTAGAGGCACGGTTTGTATATTTGAAGCTGCTGGTGGGCAAGTAGATGATGTTTTTGTTTCTGAGATCTTCACTTGGTTCAAAAACACCCAAATATGGACTCAGTCACAGTAATGTCACACATCACTTCGGAATAGGGACGGGAACCAACCAAAATACCGTCTGTCGTA
The DNA here is from genome assembly GCF_033239565.1 of Halichoeres trimaculatus. Taxonomy (NCBI): domain Eukaryota; kingdom Metazoa; phylum Chordata; class Actinopteri; order Labriformes; family Labridae; genus Halichoeres; species Halichoeres trimaculatus. Next base: position 30,455,366 of record NW_027437191.1, read on the forward strand.
CCAAGAACTGGTTCATGTAAAATCACAGATGTCTAGGTACCATGTTTTGGTACTGTAACCCATCGGGATAGACCGATTATCAGGGTCGGTATTTTGCTCGTTCTCTGGAAGAGCTCAGTGTTTTCTTTTGGGTGACAACCCAGCAGCGATGACGACACCGTGTCCGCCAGTTTCCTCCCGTCAGACTAAGACAAAACAGGAATCTGCTTTCTCAGATCCTGCCACAGCCTGATGCTTTCAGCTTTGGGTCAAAAACAAGTTTTTTGATTCTGGTTTCAGTTTTAGAAAGTTCTCTACGGCTTCTGCAATAGCACAGATCAACACTTTTTTTGGAATAACAGATTGTGTAAGAATAGATGAAGCTGCACATGTTTGTTTGTTGGGTTTGGGATGGATCCTTTAGTCCCTTCACTTTTATTTTCCTGGTTATAGCTGGGTTTTCTGTTATGTTGGTTTTCTGCCAGCGAGTAGCACTTCAGGCCATTGCTTTAAAGTGAAGCCACATTTGTCTTTACCTGGTGTCTGCAACCTGCGGCTCTTTGGCCTCCTTGTCGTGGTCGTTCTCTGACCTTGACAAAGAAAATCATTAAGACAGATAAAGATTATTTCTTAATATTATTCATATTTGTTTTCTGTTAATTTTCTTGCACTGTTATCTTGGAGTTCAAGGTGATACCTTTGTGTCATAATTATAAAAAAAAATAACTTTCAGTAATTTGTCAACTAAAATATACATATATACGTGGCAAGAAGTTAGCAAACAACAACATAAAAAGGTTTGCACAAAGCATTTTCTAGGAAAAATCAAAAATAGAAAATGGTATCTGGTATCAGGTATCAGGACCAGAAAAGCTGGATCAATGCATCTCTAATAATTAATGGACGTAGTCTCCCCTACGTCACCCATCTGTTTCTGAAACAGACTTTTGAAGCAGATCGGCTGTTGCAGCCATATTGGGAGGGCTTCAAGTACAGCTGTAGAGCACCCGTGGGTCATGTGACCTGAGCTGTGGCTCTCATTGGGCAAGCTGGCAATCTTAATATCCTCTGAACTGCAGAGTTAGAAGCCGAGTTTGTTCTATATTCAGGTAAATACGATACTTCATCCGGGGTCTAGATCGCCTAGTGGTCCAGGTTGCGCCCAATGAGGTTTGCCTTTGAGCAGGTGACCTGGGTTCGAATCCAGCCTGTAGCCTTTTCCTGCAGTTAATCTCCTGTCCTGTCCTCCGTAAAGAAAGGCAATAAGTCTGAAAAAATAACTTAAAAAAAAGAAAAATATAGTAGTTTGTCCAAAACTGAAGTTGGCGTTAGAAAGCCATTATACATCCTTGATAAAAAGTGAAAACATCTTTGGGGGGTTGTTAATATGGTCAGTTTTAGCACACTGCAAAAAACTGAAATGTTATCAAGTGTTTTTGTCTTACTTTAAGTGAAACTTGTCTTATTTTACTTGACTTGAGCCACAGTCAACTGGTCAACCTAGAAAAATGTCTTGTTTCAAGTTATTTAAAGACTTAGATGAGGTCTGAATTGTTTGGAACCAGTAAATAAAAAATGTCCAATGGAACAAGAGAAATTTGCTTAATCCAAGTAACTTTTCTCTTGTTCAGAGCAATTCAGACCTCATTAAGACATAAAGCCTGAAAAAAAATAACTTGAATAAAGGAAAAAATACAGTTTGTCGTCTTTCCAAAATTGAAGTTGCCATTAAAAGACGTTAACTTTTAGTAATTTGACAACTAAAATATGCATATATTTTTGGTAAGAAGGCAGAAAACAACAACCAAAAAAGTTTTGTACAACGCATTTTTTTAGAAAAAATAAATAAATAAATAAAATAATAAAAATAAAATAAAATAAAATAATTAAAAAATAAATAAATAAAATAATAAAAATAAAATGATTTAAAATAAAATAAAATAAAATAATTCAAATAAAATAATATTAAATAAATAGAATAAATTACTTAAAAAATAAAATAAAATAAAAGGAATCTCAGAAAAGCCTACATGTTTTAATGATTTATTCTATTAAAAGTAGGCCTACACACTACACTTCTGTTTGGGGTTTTCTTTTGTTTAAACAGAGATAAACAGACAAAGAATAAAACTTATAAAACTTTACAAGCTGTGTTATGTTTTGTGGCTCCAGACCACATTTCTTTGCTGGACGAGGCGACAAAATGGCTCTTTGGATTGTAAAGGCTTCAGACCCCTGGTCTATACTGTTACTCATGATATTACTCCTATCATACTTAAGAAATCCAGGCATGATTGGAGCATGTTTGATTTACAAACCACAACCGGTTTCATTTCATTGCAAATTTAAAGGCCTACAACCATTCCCTTAGAGTTTTGTAAAAGATGTTTATAACTTAGTCTTATTAAGCTCTTCTTTAGCCGTATGCTAAGTTTTGGATGGATAAGATAAACACCTTAGGAGTAGTTTATTCAAGTTTGACCGATAGAAATGGCCAAAAAAAATACTTTCTTGATCCCTGAATGTGGCTTTGTTGTTGGTCCCATTCACCTGCATTTGATACCATAGATGTAGGTGAAATCACTCTCTGTCTCATGGCTTCATGGGGCCAAATTCTGCTTCTTCTCAGTGCATGTTCAGGCCCTCAAAAATGCATTTCTCCTGAAGATGATGGATGGAGATGCAGCGGGACCTTTGCACTGCTTGATGCTCGGCCTCTAAAAGAGCATGTGATTGACAGAGCGGACCCCGTCAGACACTGGATCTTGTTATTCGGCCTGACTCAGCAGCCGCCTCTTGTCTCGTCGTTCGTAAGAGCTCTCCAGTGAGCGACTCTGTCTGTCAGTGAGATCGCTCTTCTCCAGCGTCACGTCCTCCTGGTGCCTCTCGTCCCTTCCCCCTGTGTCCTCAGGAAAGGCGGCCGGCTGTTTTCCTTGTGTTTATCGAGCAGGAAGTGGAGTGGACTGGGCGGCCCGGCTCAGTGTTTAGACACCGATGCAGCAGAGCCCGGCTCGGGCCCGGGGCCCATTGTTCTCTATCTGGCAACGACCGGGGGTTATTTCTGTTATTGTTGCTTAATTCTGTCAGACATTGTGTCAGTCCCCAGCAGAGGAAGGTGTGTGTGTGTGAGTGTGTGTTCCTGCTTGCTCATTCCTACATGTTCATGGTGCATTGCAGCCTGAAGCCACAGAGAAAAGGAAATCGCAGACCCCCTATTTCCACAGATATTGTTTGCCAGTTTTGATCCCACTGTGATAAAGATTGCTTTCCTTCTGGGGGCGGGCGCTGCAGCGAGCCCCACGGAGGAAGAACAATGTTTAATGTGGAGGTTGCTGCGCTGGAGGCTAAACGGCAGCGCCTCCCAACATGACGGTGCACATACAGAGAGCTGCTAATGTGCCGTCTCTGGAAAATGGATCAATCTGCAAGCAATGAATTTCAATGGCTTAGTTAAAATTCAGAGCGTACTTTGCTCACACACACTTTTCGGTATCAAAGTGTCTGCTGAATGAGAATGTGCTGCTCCGTCCTGTGAAGAACTGACTTTACTACAGAATGAAGAAAATTCATCGTCTGATGTCAGTGTCCAACAAAAGTCATTTTTATGCTCTTACTTAAAGCGGTTTTTAAGATCAGTCTGATCATTGTCACATCGTTGAGTCTTTTACCAAGACACTAGTTCTGCTACATTTTTATTCACTGATTAAGAAGATGACAACTGATGAGTTTGTCCACTTTTGTCTTTAGTGAATTTCATCTAGATCGGGGAAACTGTAAATTAGTGCACATTGACGAACAATCAGATGCAGAGCAATTGACTAAAACTGAAAAATGTTTAATTGACCCTGTTTTGTTTGACTTCCTCTGCTGGTAACGCACTGGTTTTCTCTGCCAGCTTCACGTGATGAATTACCTAAAACTACCGCAGTGACCCAATAATAGGGCAACTCTGGTTATGAGAGGACATCCCTTTGTTCAAGACCAATCTTCAGGAAAAGACTTTGACAACCAAAATTTACTCTGTTTAAAGGTCCCATATTCTGCTCCTTTTCTGCAGTTTAATATGGATCATTGATGTCTTCATGAAATGGTAGCAACATGTTTTGGTCCAAAAAGCCAATAAATCAAGCACAGCAGCATTGTTTCCAGGCTCTCATAGCCCCTCTGTTCAGAACGCTCTGATTTAGTGGGCGTGGCCTTCATATGTAAATGAGCCACCGCTGATACCGCCCCACTCTTCCACGTCACTGAGCGGCGCCACAAGCTCTGAGTGCACAATGTTTAGAAAACAGCGAAGCTCATTTACTGTAACATTACAGGCTAAAACAACAGGCTAACCGCAGCTAAAGTTAGCATCCTGAAACTAACACAGAGACAGGGGGACACTGAGGAAAAGCTCTTCCATCTGCTTCACAGCTCACAGCATTTAAAATACTCACATTTCCAGGGTCCCAGGTTTGTTGGAGGATGGTTGGTAATGTGCCTGGATTCAGGACCAGTCTATTGGCTAGCCCTCTGTTGGACTGTCCAAAGTTGGAAAAGCAGTCGGCCGTGAAGTGACTAGCACACACATGCAAAGTTTTACTGAGTGTAGCTGGAACATTTCCTTGATAAATGAACTCTAGACACTTAGTCTTGTCTTTTTCTGAGATGGGAAGCTTGAGCATGGAACTATGTGGCTGTTTACAGCCAAAAACAGAGCAGTGATGGCTCTCCAACTTCGGCATGGGGAGAGGGTTCAGGGGTATCTGCTCTGGTGGACCAATCAGGTCAGACTTGCTCCTGATTGGTCAAAAAAGGGAATCACTGACGTCGGCAAATCCCAGAAATTCCAAACAGCTCGTTTTAGGTCAGGATTTTACATTCACAAGCACTACTAAGAACAGGTTTTGTCATTAAATATCACATTTTGTGGGCTGGGAGGAAAGCCAAAGACCCACAAATTTCACTAAAAGACTTAATAAAGTGATTTTTGCATAATATGGGACCTTTAAATAAACAATAATATATTGAAAGTCTGAGACAATCATTGAAATAATAATTAAAGCTGCTTTCATTTTTGGCTCCATCCTTTGATCCTCTCCATGGTCGTCTTTTCTCACGATTGCACTGCTCTTTCTCTCTGAACTACCTCGACACATCTCAGATTGTTTTTTTTAACCAGTATTGATATCTGTAAATATCTGTAATTGGCCATTAAGACAGGTATCAGAATTGGCCAAAATTTTTTGGTATTGGCACGACTTTTGTCTTTACTTAGTTTTGGTCTCCACCACCCGACCAGTTGCCTCGCTAAGTTAGCCACTGTCTACCTGAGAGATTTTAGATTCAGTGGGTTTTTTCTTGGAAAAGCCGCTCAGACCAGGCTGCTAATATTTCAACCCAACTAGTCTGAAGATGTGACTATCTTTTGATCTGCTTTACCTGATTTGTCTTCATCTTCTCCCGTTTCAGGCGATCAGGAGCTGCTGATTGAACGCAGCACTCACACCGGTATGATCAACCCCGGCGACCCCTGGCAGACCATCCTGTATGACGGGCCGGTGGCTCGCCTCATCTACCGCATCAGAGTGCGCTGCGACGAAAACTACTACAGCAGCAAGTGCAACAAGCTGTGCGTCCCTCGAGACGACTACTTCGGCCACTACCGCTGCGAGGCTTCAGGGAACCGGGTGTGCCTGGACGGCTGGATGGGCACGGACTGCAGGACAGGTAAACACTGAATCCACCAATCAGATGTGCTGGATTTGACCTTCAAGTTTAGCTTAAAGTGCATGAGAATATCTTACGTTGAAGTTATTTTAAAGTGGTTGGAGCTGCGTGGTGCTCTGCCTGAACATGTCAACATGCAGCCGATCCGAGGCCGTGCGTGTGGGTGGTGTCAGACGGAGTAGGGGGCCTCAATAAATCACCCAGCTGACCTTAGAAGACGAAGGGTGAAAAGAGGAGGGGAGAGGCCTTGTTTTTAAGAGGAGGGGGAGTGTTGTACATGCAGGCTATAAACTTGTCCCGTCCTCAACCCCCCCGGCCTGCTCGGGGTGCCATGAATTCTCACGTCTTGTTAAAGACATGTCCAACAAACCAGCTTCTCCTCCTCCTCCCACCTCTCCCGTCCTATTCTCCTCCTCCCTGTCCTCTCCGGTCGCTCTGTTTTTCAGAGAATAATGAGAAATGTAATGATACGTCTCCCCGTGGAGCTGCCTTTGTAATAGTTTCTGTCTTCTTTCTTTTCTTTCCCAGCGATCTGCAGGCAGGGCTGCAACCTGTTACACGGCGGCTGCTCGGCCCCAGGAGACTGCAAGTAAGTCCAGGAGGAGTACACCGTCATGTTTTAATGCTCATGCCAACATGTAGACAGAGTTAGATTTCTCCTCTGTGAGTGGGCGTTTGCTGGAAAGGCAGTTTCAGTCACAGAAAGTGTTCTCCATGTAAAAATAGTCGGTATCTGTCATGGAGAAGGCAGAAGATAGAAGAGAAAAGGTGGTTGAAGGAGAAGGTGGTTACTTTAACAGAAGAGGTTTGAATAAGCACAACACTTAGAGACAAGAGGTTGGTGTAATAGAAAATGTTGGTTCAGTAACAGTACAGAGGATTGTGGGGAAAAATGTCTTGTTATAAGTTATTTAAAGACAAAATGAGGTCTGAATTGTTTGTAACAAGTAAAAAAAAAGAGAAATTTGCTTGAAAATTTGCTTAAAACTAGAATAATGCCTTAATACACGTAACTTTTGTCTTGTTCCATTGGCAGATTTTTTTTTACTTGTTCCAAAGTCAAAAGTCAAAGTCAAACTTTATTCACATAGCACATTTTAAAACAGCCGCAGTTGACCAAAGTGCTGTGCAGGCTAAAAATCAAGATCAGTAAAAAACACAAACAATCAATTAAAACAAATGCTAATATAAATAATTTAAAAAACATTTTAAATAGTAGAATAAATAGTAGAATAAAAGAAAAAAGCAACAATTAATAAAAGCAAAGTAAAATGTTGGATTTCTCGCCTAAACTGTATAAAAACCAGTGCAAAAGATGTGTTTCAAGTAGTGAGCAATTCAGACCTCATTTTTGTCCCTAACTAACTTGAAATAAGACAAGTCTAAAAAGACATTCTTACCTAAAATAAGACAAAAACACTTGATAAGATTTCAGTTTTTTGCAGTATGTGCTCAGTACTTTCACTGAAAAGTGGTTGTTGTGACTGGAAAGTTTGGTACAGTTAAAAAAATAAAAAATAAAAAATAAAAAAGCTGGTTGTGACAAACAGTGTCCCTTTCAACAGAAAAGCTTGTTATTGCAAATTGAAAGTAGAGAAGCAACAATATTCCCTCTGGGGGTAAAACTGAGTCCTGGAATACAGTACCAATTCCTGTTACCTGCCAATCGGTATCAGCACTCAACGGTACCAGTTCAGTACGTTTGTGTCTGTTTATGTGGTAATAAATATTAATTTGTTTAATAATAAAATCTCAAAGTTTTTTAATTTAACATATTTATTTCCCAATATATAACCTTGCAATGATGCGTTCATGTCCAGCATGGAAAATTGCCTACTCTTCGACTCCCTCGCAGTCACAAGGATGCGTTTAGGCAATGAAACATGGTACCGTTTGATTTTACCTGAATCTGGTATTCGGTACTACAAACTAGATGCTGACATTTTTTCAGGAATCTCCTGGGACACGGGATTCCTGTGGTATTCCCGCAGGATGGAAGTCAGCTTTACTTTATGGGTGTTTTCAATTTCACACCTGATAGTGCGCACCCTGGTGCGGCTTGGAATGTCATATTGATACTTTGTTGCCATTTTGCAGTTAGTGCGGTTCCTTTCACATCTGCTTTTTGTCACTCGGGACCAAACGCCGCAGTATTTTGAGAGCGTCATGTTTCCATGACGACAACGGCTAGAGCACGTGCTGCGTACTTTCAGTTGGAAGCTAGAAGCGCCGAGAGAACTGTTTGCTCAAATCAGAGATGATGGAGAGTCAAATAGGTCTACGCCGAGTTTTTATAGTGCTTAAAATTCATTTCTATATGGTTCTATATTGTTTGTGTGTATAACTAGTGTTTGAAAACGAAGCGCAGCTGCGGCTTGAAAAAAGCATACAGATGCACTGGAGACGCCGATACTTTTTTTTTTTTTTATCCCCGAGGGGAAATTCAGAAATAATAATTCTTACCATGAACCGTGAGATCCTCATCAGACGCAGATACAGACGACCGACAAGGTAATGAATGTCTGTTATATGATAGACCATATAAAACGATGTGTTTTTGACGTGAGGAGTCAGGGGAGAGCTCTGCTTTTTAGATGAGTATATAAGGGTAGTTAAGGATGTTGGAGTGTGCAGCTGTCCTGCATCACAAACAAAACTCCACGGGAGCCCTCTAATGTCAAACTCGCCGGGTTCGCCTGACAGTTGCATCGCACCAGAGTGCGGCTGCTTTCACACCACAGCTGGTGCGCACCAGAGTGCGGCCAGAGCCGAACCGAGACCACCTCCTCTGGCCGCACCAGTTTGGTGCGCACCAGAGTCCGCTTTTGGTTTCACACCAACCCAAACGGGACCAAATGTAGGTCGATCTAAATTTGGGTCGACCTAACACTGCAGGTGTGAAAACACCCTATATCAGGAGATTGGAATGGTACAGGATAAAAAGTTAATGGGAGCAGACGGGAACAGGAACTAGGAATGGGTACCAAATTAGGTACTGTTATAGGTACCAACCAAATTCTGTCAAAAGTACTGAGTACTGATTCACGTTAAATCAAAAGGTACCATGTTTAGGTAACTGAATGCATCCTTGTGACTGTGCGGGAGTGGAAGAGTAGCTGATTTTCCATGCTGGACATAAACACAGCATTGCAAGGTTATATACTGGAGAATAAATATGTTAAATTGAAAAAAATATACTTCATTATAAAAAAAAAGATTTTTTTTACCACATAGACATGAAAAAATTCCAAAAATTGGTACAGTAGAGTACTGGTACTGTATTGTTTCAAATGTGAAAGGTCTGCATTGTAACACAAGAGAAAAGAACTACACTTCCCAGAAGCCAACAGCAATCTAAAAATGAATGGGGAGAAAATCAAATCATATTAATGTTTTGCCTAAAAATTAAAAGAAGAGGACAAAATGGGAGTGGTACAGGAGTGGGAGTCACATTACCAGAAGTGGGATTGGACAGGGGTGAAAATACACTCCCACTGAGGTACATCTCAGTAAACCTGATGTCTTGGCACCTCACAACCAGTATCCAATACCAGTATTAAATTAACACCTTTTACCTCCTAATATGAGGATCAAACTGAGAGTTATGTTTTGGAAACTTCTGTTTTTTCTAACTTTGTAAACAAAAATGAAATTAGATTGTATTTCAGCTGACTGTTTTAACAGTCCAACAGGAGTTATAATTCAGCGGTAAACCTCAAAAGTGGATAAATGAGGGGTTAAACCTGAACATATTGGAAGCTGCTTGTTGGGGAAAGAAATGGGAAATACTCTGCTGTCGTAAAATAAAATGTGGTGGTTATAAATGTTCAGCTTGTCATTCACAGAGAACAGGTTGTTTTTGTTATCAGGAAGTTAATCTCTGGAACACAAAGAAGCGCTTCCTATTACAAAGTATTTTTGCTATTTTCAGAAGAGAAGTCGTTTTCGTAACCACAAAACAACAACAACATGTTGTACTGTTTCAGAAAGTTCGGTAAATGTAAGAGAAAGTGGGCTCCCTTGCAGAAAAGATATTCACGTTGACAAAAACTATCTCTGTGGGAACTAAAGTTTGATCCATTGCTTCAACCGTGCTATGAGTTTGCTGAACGTGCCTCTTCTCGAGTCTTGTTCTTATTCAAAGCTGGAGACGTTGGAAAGGTTGCAGTTGCCGCTTGTCGTGGCGTGCCGTTTTCCTCCTCAGCCTTTTTCTTCCCTCTCGGGCATCTCCACCTCAGCTCAGAGGAAAAAGGGCAACGCTGCGCCTGCCTTCTTGTATTTTTGGCCACCTGAACTCCTCTGCAGAATACCAAACACCTCCTGGGCTGGTGTGTGGATTTGACTACCGTAAACGTGCTGGGAATGGTCATATCCCCTCCTCATCCGCATTGCAGTGCTCCTTGAAGGGCAGGGGGCAAGGAAAGGAAATGAGCATCCCGCTGCGTTATGTGCATTCCCCCAAAGTGGAAATAGATAAAGTGACGTAGGACGCCCCCCGTAGGCCCACATTTCAGGATGTGGAACATCCCGTCGTCATTTGTAAACCCCCTCCTCCTCCTCCTTCCACCTGCCAGATGCATAAAGACGCTCGCCTCCCACGTTGAGGAGCTTTGGCTCGGAGCCGAGGATGACCACATTTAGGAAACTGTCACATTACTCTGGATGAATCCGTCAATCCTTATTCCTCCCAGTCAACAGGAAGAGTGACATGAATAGAAAAGCAGCAGAAGAAGAAGAAGAAGACGAAGACGAGGAGTCTTCCTGCAGTGGCATGATTTTAAAGAAGCCTCAGGTCACGAAAGCTGGCGTTACATCTCTCCTTTTTATTCGCTTTGTTTCATCACAGCTTTACAGGCCGTGCCCCATCCGCCGCCGGCTTTATAAGAATCACAAAAGCCGCTTCGTGCCTGTGGTAACACCGCTGATCGAGGCTTTTATTAGAAGACATTAGGCCTGTTCGGACATATTCTTCAGAGGCTTGTCATGTTTCAAGAATCGCTCTGGTTGAAGGCGTTTTCAGCACTCAGAGATTCTCAAAGCTAAAGATTTACATGTCGAACACCCCTCCTGCACCTGTAAGTGGCTGCTGAGTGATTGTGAAGTCTATACGACGCGTCTTTCAATCCCTTTAAGCCTAAAAAGCCGTTATCAGGTCTCCCTGCCAAAGTCCTGTTGGTGTTACTGCTTCGCTGCTGTCAGACCCTCTGCAGCTCATCGTACGCTGCGCAGGAAGCATGTCGAGCATTCCCTCCCCAGCGGTGCCGTCTGCGGGCCACTCAAAATAGCCGTCAATTGACAAGACAGCTGGCACTGAGCGCCGCTGTGAAGCAGGAGGAGCGTGCGCGTACACGCCGTGTGTACACACAGACGTCTCGCAGAAACGCAGAGCCACCCTCGGAGTCCTCAGACCCAGACTCAGACCGGAGCGCGAGGAGCCGCTGGAAGTATTCTTAACCCCTCCTGCCCTGGAATGTCGCTCTGCTAAGATTAGTTGGCAGGAGGCCTCGGGGTGGGATGACGCAGATACAGCGAGGTGTGTTTCCACTGACGGCCAGGTCGAGGGTCTGATTCAGACTTCAGCAAGATGAAATACAAACCATGGTTATCAACTCTTTAGAGCTGAAAATCAAAGAAGTAAGAGATGATGAAAAACATTAAACTCCTGAAAACTTCCTGAAACTTTTGAGGTTTAGTGCAAAATTTCTGTAAGGCAACACAGTGAGAGGATGTGTGAACACAACTTGAGCTGCTTCAAACAGGAGAAGCTCCTTTCTACAGAAGATGCTCCAGTGGAGGGTTATACTTCAAGATCTCTGACTGGCTCATTTCACTGTCAATCAAAAAAGGGATTCGGCCTCAGACAGATCATCCAATCATCATGCAGAAGCCCAGCGTCCAGGCCAGCCCACTGTCTCATAGACCCCCAGAGACGCTGAGCGTCCGATGGGCGGGACAAAGCCCAGCGTTTATCCAATGACCGTCCAGTTTCCACAGTGGAACAACCCACTCTACGCTTCCCCGCTGAAGTCAGAAGACGCTCAGCGTCCGACTGTGTTAAAGTGCTGAGACGCTGCGGGGATGAATGAGAAGGAGGTGGAGCCAGACACCTGTGATAGGAGCTGATTCTGAACTAAAGATGAAGGAATTCTAGCTCAGATTTTATCAATAAAATCTACACACAGCAGAACATATCACCACTTTTTTGGGGACATTTTAGGAGAAGCTGAGCTTCCCTTGCAGTCTTAGAGCAATCACCACTGCTATACTGTGACTAGCACATTTCATGTCCTGTCTCTTTAAACTCGTCAATTGTCCTCTGACTCCTGTCACATTGGCAAACCGTGCTGTGCTTAATCAGACTTCAGCCCTAAAGCACGTTTTGAATGGCCAGTGTGACCGCAACCGTGCCAGGCGTCAAAACGGTTTACTTCATGCATGAGCATAAGCACGTGGACCGTGCGTGATCCATGACGTATAATCAACGCGAGCGCATCTCTCGATAATCAGTTTAAACAAAAGGGGGGTGTTAGAGGGCTGTGTCGGGCCAAACGATTTACTATAAGTCTAAAAGTCTCTGAAGTTGTAGCAGTGCTCTCTGTGTCTCATTGTGCTGACTCTGATGAGATCACGCTTCATGTAAACAGATGCTTCACGATGACGTAGACAGGCCATGCGCGTCTGTGATACCTGCTCAAGTCTTGTTCATATAGGGGTAGTATGACCGCTGGCTGTTCTTTCCAGCTGGGGAACAGCTCTTTGAGGGATACCGGGATGGAACAAGTTGGGTCCTACCACAAGGTTTAGGGCAGAAATTACCCCTACAGCAGTGTTTTTGTGCAGCGGAAGTCCAGAGCGCTCGCACCAAACACCCCCTCCCTGCTCCTCTGCCGGTTTCCTCTGCACTCAGACGGGGCCATTTTTTACTTGACCAAAAACACAAATAAACGGACTCCCACTGAAAAAATCTGATATCGGTCTGTATTCACGCTTTATTTAGAGAATTTTCAGAATCGTGTCTCTTGGTCCTGGCAGACTACCTGCGTTTGTCAACATCTGGCACACCACGCACGTGCGGACTGATACACCAAGCGGCGTGTGCCTCGTAGCCAGCTGTTGCTCTGCAGTGGAGGTAGGGCTGTTTTACGACACGATGAGAACTAGAGCCTTATTTAGCGGTGTTTTTGTGTGAAAGTAACGCGCTGAAAATTCTCTAAATAAAGCGTGAATGCAGACCGATATCAGATTTTTTCAGTGGGGGTCCGTTTATTTGTGTTTTTGGTCAAGTAAAATATGGCCCCGTCTGAGTGCAGAGGAAACCGGCAGTGGAGCAGGGAGGGGGTGTTTGGTGCGAGCGCTCTGGGCTTCTGCTGCACAAAAACACTGCTGTAGGGGTAATTTCTGCCCTAAACCTTGTGATAGGACCCAACTTGTTCCATCCCGGAGTATCACTTTAACCAAGACAAACCGACATGTCTCAGAGCACTTAATATAGCGAGCTACTAAATTTCTCTACAAACCAAGTTTGCAAAGTTTGCTTGTTGTCACATTTCAAACAATGGTGCTACATGACTGATAACTAAAAAAGAAAACTTGTCACTTTGTATCAGGTAAAAATCATTATTGATAAAAGAAGTCATTGCTAAAAACAAATTCACACCTTGGTGAGACGCTAGTTTAAAAACAGAGATGATAGCATCATCCGCAAAATGTGACATTTAGAGATGTAGAATAAGCCACCTGGATTTCTGTTGGTAAACACAAAACCCTGTTTTTCCATGATGTGTCTTGTTTGAAGGCTTTTCCTATCATAGATTTATTGGAGCTAACAGATTCTAGTGGTTTGCTGATCAAAAATGTGACAGAGGAAGTGAAAAGTTATAACTGAAAGTGAGAGCGTTTTATTTTGAAATCCAGTGAAATCATCTGTTAAAGCTTCAGTTTCAATAAAGACATCACGCTAACCTTTAAATCTAATGTACTTCCTGTTTTGAAGGCGTATCATGATAAAAACGAGCAGAGCAAATGTTCCTGTCAGAGAGTGAAGGATTCAGCGTCCTGATGGAGCAGGTAGAGGGATTATAGGTGTCATCAATCATTTCACGTTCTGGCGTCTGTGCTCCTCTCTGACAGGTGTAACTACGGCTGGCAGGGCCCGTTCTGTGACGAATGCCTGCTGTATCCCGGCTGCGTGCACGGGACCTGCAACACGCCGTGGCAGTGCAACTGTGAGAGGAACTGGGGAGGTCTGCTGTGTGATAAAGGTAAGGAAATGTGTGATTTATCTTTTTTTTCCTTCTCAGTTTGTTTGTTTTTGGTGATATTTCATCACCTCCCACACAAGACGCTGGCAGAGCCCCGGCTCTCATCCTGCACGACGCCCCCTCCAGCTCCAGTTTCCTGCATCTGATGAGTAACGAGTGAGCAAGAGATGACTTTAAAGGATGCAGCACATCAAGACGTGAAACGCAGCAGGAGTCACTGATCCAGCAGTCCGTCCGCCGCTGATCATTGGCTCAGGCGGACTGGAGAGTCTGGGATGTTGGCTGGACGTGGGGCTCGTCCTAAGAGGTCGTCAGGGTTCGAACAATGAGATGAGTCAGGGTTTGGGTAACAGGATGGTTGTTTAGTCATTTTACTGCAATGAGCCCAAACATTTCCCACTTCCAGCCTTAAAATAGAGCTAATAACACTGTTCTGTTTGTCATCCTTTGGAGGAAACAGATATTTTTAAAACTTTGGGGCTGTTACTCCGCCAAAACAAAACGACTTTTGACCATACAAACTCCCTTCACTCAAAAGAGTAAAACACTTAAAATAAACAACAAAAACAAGCGTCTAAATTTATAAAAACCAGGGCAGGAGTGATGTGTTTTTCTACCGATTTACGATTTTTGAGGTGCAGATTCAATTTAATTCGTGATTCTTTGATATTTCCAATTTTTGCCATTCTGTTAGCTTTTTTTTTTTTTTTAAGCTGTTGTTGAATGATGATGATTATGACATCTAAAGACTTTACCTGGAGCCATATTTTCCCCAAAAATGCACATCACATGTGCGATAATTTTTGAAACGTATTCAGGGGATCTAACATCTCAACTTTTTCCAACCAAGCTTATAAAGAAGGCTAAAATGAAGGATTTAAATTTGAAAAAAAGAGAGATTGTTGGAAAAAAATTACAATTGAAAAAAAAAATATATATTATTTTAGTTTTTTAAGATGAAACATTTGTAGTTTGGGGCTTAATAAAAACTAGCTCAACATTAATAAGGATTTTTTTTTAAAAAAAGGTGATTTTAGGAAAACAATTACAATTCAAAAATTTTTTAATTTTTTTTATAGTTTTTAGAAGATTTAGTATTTATAGTTTGGAGCCTTAAAAGAACTAGCTCAACATAATAAGATTTAAAAAAAAAAAAAAAAAAAAAAGATTTTTGAAAAAAATATACAATTTAAAAAAATTATTTTAAAAATTATTTTTGCTTTTTTTAGATGTAATATTTGAAGTTTGGTGCCCTCATAAAAACGAGCCCAACAAAAATAAAGATTAAAATAAAAAAAGGTGATTTTAGGAAAAAGAATTGCAATAAAAAAAAAAAAATATATATATATATATATATATATATATATATATATATATATATATATATATATATATATATATATATATATATATATATATGTTGTTTTTTTTTTTTTTTTGTAGTTTTTGAAGATGTAATATTTGTAGTTTGGTGCCTTAATAAAAACTAGCTAAACAAAAATAAGGATTAAAATAAAAAAGGGGATTTTTGAAAAAAAAAAAAATCTGAAAAACTATTTTTGTTTTTTAGATGTAATATTTGTTGTTTGGAGCCTTAATAAAAACGTTCTCAACACTAATTAGGATTAAAATGAAAAAGAAAAAGATTTTTGGAAAAAAAGTACAATTTAAAAAATTATTATTATTATTGTTATTTTTTTTAGTTTTTAAAGACATAACATTTCTTGTTTGGGGCCTCAATAAAAACTAGCTCTAGTTTTTGTGCAAAATCTCCATTAAGTCAGGCACGATCCTCTTAATTCCTGCTATGCTAGTTTTCTGTCAGCAGTTATTGATCATATTTTGCTATAATTTTTTTTAAATTGTTCCCAGTGTTAGTTTTCATCACGACTTGTTGTGCTTGTCAGAGCCTGAAAAACACCCAAAACATTGATTTCATCTCTGTGATATCATAAATCAGTCTCTAACAGAAAGTTTTTGAGGCTGAACACTTGAGTCAGGATTATTCATGCAGCTGTCATCGTCAGACTTTGGGATGGTCTAGACACAGGCGAAGAGGTGCAAAGTTTTACACTGTAAAAAACTGAAAACTCATCAAGTGTTTTTGTCTTATTTTCAGTAGAAAATGTCTTTTTTGACTTAATATGAGCCACATTCACCTGACCAGTCCAGATTCTAGTTTTAAGCAAATTTCTCTTATTCCATTGGCTGATTTTTTTTTTTTACTAGTTACAAGCAATTCAGACCTCATTTCTGTCTTTTAATAACCTGAAACAAGACATTTTTCTGATCTGGTAAGTTAAACGTGGCTCATATCAATTATATGACGACAGTTTTTACTTGAAAAAAGACAAAAACACTTGATAAAATTTCAGTTTTTTGAAGTGTAATCTGCTGAAAAGCTGCTTCAACAAGACTTTCAGACGGTCAACCCAGCAGCTCGAAGAGGGAATGACGCTTAAACCTACAAATGGTCAATTACATGAAAGTATAAAATGAGCAAAGTGTGGATTTAATCTTTTAGGAAATCAACTCAAAGATTTTAACAAACAAGTTAATCTCCATGTCAGAGTATTAAAAAGTGTCGTATGTGAGAGTTTCCATCATTAAGTGTTTCTACAGTCGTGCTCTTGGTTAAAAATCATGGTTAATGTTCATTTCCGTGGAGTCTGGGCTCTCCTGACTCTCTGTGAGAGGAAACCAGCAGCTGGATACTTTTACTGCCTGAGACCCGAGCAGCAGCACAGACACTCGATCCCCTCTGGTCTCTTCGTCACTGAGGGCTCTTCAGGGGATGAGAACAGGTCCTGAGATCCCCGGTGGAGACAGATGCCTGCTTTTTTATTTACCAGCCTGTGGGCGGACCTGGCCTTCAGCCTGAGGACAGGGTGCAGGATCACATGAGCTGTAGCTGAGTTTATTCTCATCTCCACGAGAATAAAAATTATCTACAAACTTAAAGGGAGACTTTTAGAGAAGAGTCAGCGCTGTGCACTGATCCTCAGTTAAATAATCTGTCTTTACATATTTATCTCTCTCCAGATCTGAATTACTGTGGTCGACACCTGCCGTGTGTAAACGGTGGAACCTGCATGAACACGGAACCGGATGAGTACTTCTGCGCCTGTCCACAGGGGTACTCTGGGAAAACCTGCCAGATAGGTGAGAGACCTGATTGTTTACAACCAGTTACACACGATCATGTGCAAATTTTTACCTGGAAGAAACCAACAAATATGCTCTGTAAGTTTAATTAATGAGGGCAGGAAAAAGAAACAGTCAACAGGAAAAATGGGAAAAAGTTCAAAAACAGACTCCGGCTTTAACATGAAAGTTGGAGTTCCTTTAAAAGGAAATCCTGCACAGAAATGAAAATTTATGACTTTATTCTTACAATTCTGACTTTTTGCTCAAAAGCATTTGAATTGAGTAAAGTTTCTGCCTTTTTTTAATGAATTAATTTTTTTTTGTCTCCTGACTTCAGACATTTAGTCTGGATTTCTTTTACAGTGTCAGAACTCTGGGTAAAAAGACAGAATTTTGATTTTTTTTTTTTTTTTGCAGAGTTCTGACTTTTTTTTTTCCTTCAAATTGAGATTTAAGTTGAAATTTTGAAAAAGAAGTCTGATTTTTTTTATTTTTCTTTAAAAAAAGAGATTAATCTTTGCAGCATAACTAAGGATTTTTATCCAGTCTGTACGTTTAAGTTTAAACATTTGGGAGTGCAGATGACCCAGTTGTCTAGGTTGTGCTCCATGATGTTCGCCCTCATGTGGGAGGCCCAGGTTTGAATCCAGCTATCTACTGTCCTCTCCTCTACAATTGAAGGCATAAGAGTCCCTTTGAATAACTGTTTTAAAAAAGAAAAAAAAAAGTTAAAGGTTCCAGGTTCCTTTATGAAAAAGTGTTTATCTGACTTGCTGTGTTGCACATAGAAATAGATGAAACAATCAGTACGAACACTCAAGTCCTTTGCACGCTGAGTCTGTTTTTCTGTCCGAGACTTATGCATGTTAATCCCACGTTACGTCAATCATGTTTGCACACTTGCTCTGAAACTTTGGTCCACCTTTTTTTTCTTTCAGCTCGTTTCAGAATCAGAATCAGAATCAAAATCAGAATCGCCTTTATTCGCCAAGTATTTTCAAGAATACAAGGAATTTGACTCCGGTTTAAACTGCACTCTCATAGTACAAATGTTGTGAATAGAAAGACACTAGAGAAACACTAAATATTACAAAAAGTAGAAAAAAATAGAGCTTAAGTAGTAGAGAAAATTAATAATAATTACAATATTGAATAAAGAACTTTGTACAGACTAGAATAAAAATATATACACAATTTAAGTTAAAAACAGGGGTAGTTTGGGTAGTTTGACTATTCTGAGACACTGTAGGTTACGTGCAACATCACATTTTCACTTTTTCTGACATATTTTCTCTACACATTTTGAGCAATGTTTAGATGATGAATGAAGACTTGTGTGTGATGGTGTGTCTGTGCCTGTGTGTGTGTTTGCAACAAGCGGCAACCTCCGATCGAAGAATGTGAGACAATGCAGAAGTGCTAAAATCTGCTGTTTCTTGAGTGTCTGCTTGAGGCAGGCTCTCGAAGTACAGGAAGTCACATACACATCAAAAAACGTATCCTGACTGAGTCGCTAAATTTACTATCAGCACCCACCGTAAGGGGGTGAATTTTTTTCTAACTCCGCCATTTAGAGGATATTATGATCGGGAGCTTCCCCTATCAGAGGCACAGTGACCAACAGGTGCCCTATAATTGTATGCAAAGTCCTTGTCACTACCAATATGGCCACTATAGTAGATCTGCTTCATTTTCCATCTCAGGAACACACGGGTGACATCGAGGAGACTACATCCATGTTTCATACAGTCTATGGTCTTATCCCACAGTAGGGCATGCAGGTTATTATTAAACATTAGCATCAGATCAGTATCGGTTGATACCCAAAGCCCAAGTATGGGTATCCGTATCGGTATCCGTATCGGTATCTGTATCCATATCGGTATCCGTATCCGTATCAGTATTAGTATCGGTATCCGTATCCTTATCCGTATCGGTATCTGTATCTGTATCCGTATCGGTATCAGTATCCGTATCGGAACCAGAAAAGTTGGATTGGTGCATCCCTTGGAACCAAGGTCCGCTCCTGTAAAAACATCAAACTTAGTAATTTATGTTCACAGTTGACAGATGCATCAGTTTGTTAACCTGTTATTTTAAACATCAAACCTTTCTTTCCTCTCTTTACCAGCTGAACACGCCTGTGCGTCCGACCCCTGCGCTAACGGCGGGACATGTCATGAAGTTGATGACGGTTTCGAGTGCCAGTGTCCCCCAGGCTGGGAGGGTCCCACCTGTGCCAACAGTGAGTCGTCTCCCTTCATTTCCCAAACTCTAAACGTGGTTTAACACTTCCTCTGTGTGTGGGAAAGAAAATAAGCAAATGTGGATGAACGTTTTCTCAGATTTGGACGAGTGCGCCTCCAACCCCTGCGCTCAGGGAGGAACCTGCATCGACCTGGAGGACGGCTACGAGTGTGTGTGTCCTCCACAGTGGGAGGGGAAAACCTGTCAGATCGGTGAGACTCTCAACTTTTACATCTACTAACAGCAGAAAAACTCAACACTGAGAGACTGAAAATGTTGCTCTCTGCTCAGAATAACTGTGTTTGGGATTAAAATTTTCAACAAGCAACCTGAGCCCAGCGGCCAGAGAACAAGCTGTCAGTATCCCGGCTGAGCTGGCAGCTGCTCGGCCGCCTTTTTTTTTCTCAATGACTTTATGAGCCACTAGTGAGCGTGTCTATATCCGGCTGCTTGTTTGTCGCTGGCGGTGGCGGTGGCATTCGTTTCCATATCGCTAACGTCCGGACAAGCGGACGTGACTAAAGTGAAGCCAGGAAATGGATTACAAGCAGTAAACAAAGTTGGATTGCGTTCATGCGTGCGAGTGTGTGTGAGTGTGTGTTCGTGTGGAGGGTTGGAGGTAGGAAACAGATCCCAGGAGTTCAGTGTCATCTTACCAGCTCACGTCTCGGCTTACAGGCAGCCACTGGCCTCCTGTATTACCTGGCAATTGTGTGTGTGTGTGTGTGTGTGTGTGTGTGTGTGTGTGTGTGTGTGTGTGTGTGTGTGTGTGGTGTAGGGTTTCAGAGGGAGACAGGTGTGTGAGTGAGCACAGCAGGACTCCCTGCAGACTGACCCCCTCTTATCCAGTGTTGGAGCAGCTCTGTTTCTCTGCTTTAACTCTTAAATGTTGAAGATACACAGGTATCCCATAAAAACCAGCCTTACCTGGGCTTCCATTAAGTTTTTCTTGATCCAGACCTGTTTCTTATGTTTGGTTGAAATTTGATTCTGCAACCCTGATTGTGTCAGCTCTTTATTTTTTTCAAACTCTTTTTATTAAAATGCTTTGTCACTTTACCATTTTCAATGCATTTTGGATACAATTTTTCCTGTTTTTTAAATGTATTTATTTATTTATTTAATTTTATTTATTTTTAACAACACATGAAACATAATCATAGAGAACGTCTGTCATTTCAGATAAGAATTAAATTTTTTGGGACTATTATTCCATTGAGTCATTACAAAAAACAAAACAAACAGCAACATTATATGTATATATATATATATATATATATAAGTACAATAAATAAAATAAGATAATATAAAATAATAATTAAAATAAATAAATAATCTTAATAGTCTTAAGAATTACATATATATATATATATATATATATATATATATATATATATATATATATATATATATATATATATATATATATATATATATATATACTGTTTTTTTCTTAAAATTAATATATGAATTAGCACAATAAAAAAAATATATAATTGTTCTGAAATTAGAATTAAATATTTTATTTAAGTCCAATAAATGAATTGATAGTTAAACAATAAAATAATTAAAAATAAATAAATAAACAAATAATCTTCAGGAACTTAAGAATCATAAAGAAAACTTAAATATTCATGTTTATGTACAGACTTTTTTTCTTAAATGTATATATATGAATTAGTACAATAAATAAAATCATAATAATTTTAAAAAATATATCTTATATTATCTATAAGTACAATAAAATATAATAATAAAAATAAATAATTGAAAATACAAAAATAAATAAATAAATAATCTTTAGAGACTTAAGAATCATAAAGAAAACTTAAATATTCATGTTTATGTACAGACTTTTTTTCTTAAATGTATATATATGAATTAGTACAATAAATAAAATCATAATAATTTTAAAAAATATATCTTATATTATCTATAAGTACAATAAAATATAATAATAAAAATAAATAATTGAAAATACAAAAATAAATAAATAAATAATCTTTAGAGACTTAAGAATCATAAAGAAAACTTAAATATTCATGTTTATGTACAGACTTTTTTTCTTAAATGTATATATATGAATTAGTACAATAAATAAAATCATAATAATTTTAAAAAATATATCTTATATTATCTATAAGTACAATAAAATATAATAATAAAAATAAATAATTGAAAATACAAAAATAAATAAATAAATAATCTTTAGAGACTTAAGAATCATAAAGAAAATTAAAATATATATCTTTATTTATTGACAGGTTTTTTTCCTAAAAAAAATGAAAAACAGTCTCTTAAGGACTGTCCAAATTGAGTTCATAATGACATTTGTCAGAATAACACTTAGAGTATTAAGAATAAACGTATAATAACAATATGAGTAACACTTGCAGTTTGAAATGTGTAGGATGAACCAAGAGGATGACAACTTTCCTTTGTATAATAAAATGCAGCCTAGTTGTTTTGTGTACTCTGTCTTTTTTGCCAGAGTTCTTCATCTTTATTTTTTCAAAAAGGTGAATGTCTGGTTTCTTTTCTTTCTGTGTCTTCTCCTGGTTTGATTTCAAATGATGGACTTGGTTTCCTTCTACACCCTGCCTTCACAGATGCTAATGAGTGTGCAGGGAAACCCTGTGTGAACGCTTACTCTTGCAAAAACTTGATTGGCGGCTATCACTGCGACTGTTTTCGGGGATGGTCCGGACAGAACTGTGACATCAGTCAGTATTTCTTAATCTCACCAAGTCACATTTTCAGCTCCTGTCCTTCCACTGGCACTTTTCCTCCTCTGGCTGGTTTCAGACGCCTCCTGTCACTTCATGGATACTGATCGTAGCTGCAGTTTCACTCACTGTCTCACATGTGGAAACCCGTTTCTCTCCTGCCCTGGCAAAATGAATCTCCAACTTTGGCATCATGACTGAACTTGCATGAACTTTTTGATCTCTGGATTTAATGCATGCAGGTTACAACCTTGGCAAGGTCTTTTCTTTCTTGGTTTCACTCGTTGATTCTTTTCCTTCTTTGACTTAATCTGTGCACAACACATACTGTAGACCCACCTAACTCTAAACAGTATGATACATGGGCCTTTATGTGGAAACTTTTTAATGTTCTTTGTAATATTTAATCATAGTTTACTTTCCTTCTCTTCCTCAGACATCAACGGCTGCCATGGTCAGTGCAGGAATGGAGCAACATGCACGGTACGGATGTTTAACTTTTTATTTCCAAATTTATCTAAAAGATTTTCTGCTTTTTCTGGAGAAAAGAAGTCACTTTCTGGGTGTTCTTGATTTCTATTAAAAAAAGTATAAACACACTGCTTTTGTGGGAGTTACATGACCCAGTAACTCACCAACAGAGTCATGTGACCTTCCTCTTACATGTAGAGCCACTGACAGTACATAATGATGGATGATCCCTCCTGCTTTACAAAAGTGAAGCCACACTGGCTCGCACAACTTGTGCAGTAAAAATCAGCTCTTGGAAACACGGTGCTAACATCCCTTACACTACCCAACTAACCAAACCAAACAAGTCGAGCTACGTCAAAGCTAATGTAGCATATTCAAAGCAAATACAGTTGACTGCGTGGATGTACAACCTTGAGCTGCTGACACGTTAAAGAATCTACAGGGTAACATGTCCTTGTGTTGTTCGAAGCAGATGCTAGCATACACATGGCTGCAGGAGCTACATTTATGCCTATTTTAGCATCAAATAACTAATCATAGCTAAACTTTGGAGAAAAAATTATAGTGTGTTTTGATTTTTAAGTTTGTCCCATGTGCCATCTGTTAACCTGTATAAGACACTCTGTAAGTCTTCTACTGCAGCATGTGAGCAGATAGGGGGCACTCCAAATATTTTGGCTTCCATTTTGGATATGTGTGTGACTTTTGTCCTTTATTTACAGTCTTTTTTCCACACATCTTAGAAGAAGGTGAAGCGCTCCATAGAACAAATCTGTCCAATGATCTCTTTCCATTCTGTAGTAGATGGAAGTTGCTTGTTGAATCAGTTTTTTGTTATAACTTTTTTGCAACTGGCTAACAAAATTTGCACCAAGTATCTGTATCCTTCCTTTAACCTTACAGGTAAGTCACCTAAATACAGAAACTTAAAAGACAGAGCAATTTTTGAGCCAAAAATTAATTTTATTTCTTCAGCAAAGTTTTTCCAAAATGGTGAAAGCACTAGGCAGTCCCAGAAAATATGAAAATATCCAGCAGATTTATGCCCACACATCATCTAACAACAAACAACTCAGGTCTATTAGACTGGGATTTTTTAATCTTTGGGATTATGAAATATCATAACATATTCTTCCAAGCAAATTCCTTCCATAGACGGCCGCTGGTTGTGTAAGATGATGATTTACAAATGTTATGCCAGTCATCCTCAGAAGCTTCCAAAAATATCTTAATCAGATTTTATCCTTTCTCTGTTGCGAACTAAATATTTTTGTCAAAATCATTATTTGCTGTCTAAAGCTTATTTTCCAAGCCAGGGGCTTAAATGCACACTCACCAGCCCAGCAACCTTTTATACGTGGGAGATACTCCAGAGCTGACTTAGCATGTTAGCACAAGCTAATCATGGGTATTTGACATATACTAGCTCACTAGAAAGCCAACTGGTGTCGCTCTTCATCCCCTGCATCTCTTAAAGGCACTTGCACTCTGGGCGCAATCTGATTGGCTGAGGTGGCCACGTCAACTCTCTGCCCAGAATTCTTCTTAATTTCTATAAAAAGTATAAACACGCTGCTTTTGGGGGTGTTACATGACCCAGGAACTCTCCAACAGTCATGTGACCTTCCCCTTACATGTACAACTGCAGCTACTTCCTAAGTAAAGCCACTAACTGTACATAATGATGGATGACCCCTCCTGCTGCACAAAAGTGAAGCCAAACTAGCTTCCACAACTTGTGCAGCCATTGTTCACATTTTGATCCAGAAAGTGCAGTAAGAATCAGCTCTTGGAAACGAGGTGTTAACATCCCTACCCTTACCCTACCAAACTAACCAAACCAAACAAGTAGAGCTACGTCAAAGCTAATGTAGCATATTGAAAGCAAATATGGCTGACTGCGGTGATGTACAACCTTGAGCTACTAACTTGTCAAAGAATCTACAGGGTAACGTCACATGCAGGACTCAAGACTGCAACCAAAATGGCTCTTGAAGTCACTTGCGCTCTGGGCGCAATATGATTGGCTGAGGTAGCCACGTACACTCTTTGCCTAGAAACTTCCCAAAACGACCAAAATATCAACTTACAGGCTGAGGAGAGGGTTTGAGGCAGATACAGACACTGACACACATGTATAAAGACCCTACCTTTAAATCTTAGAAAGACACATTACAAATCTCATATAGCAAAAAGAGGATGTCCCATTTAATAGGCACTTTTTCTATGACTAGCCACTATGGATGCATCAAGTGCATTCAAATGAGATTTTTCAGAAGCTGAGAAACTTTAAATTTTTGGTTGAAATTCATCACTTGTTAGCGATACAAATGTTACAGTGTTGAAAAATAAAGACAAAATGGGCCTTTATGATTTGAAGGATGCATATTTGTAACATCCAAGAGCTAGCTTGTGGTTTAACATCTTTAACATCGTTCTCTACGGCGTTCATGAAATCCATCAGGTGTCCCTGAACGCCACAGAAATTCACCTGAACTCATCATCCTTCTCTGTGTCTTTCTTCAGGAGGGCTCGAGGGGATACCGCTGCCAGTGTCCTCCAGGTTTTGTCGGCACTCACTGTGAGATCCAGAGGAACAAGTGTGAGAGCAAACCGTGCCAGAACGGAGGACAGTGTCACGCGGTGCTGGACGGATTCGTGTGCCAGTGCCCGCCGGAGTTTGCCGGACAGCTGTGTGAGGTGAGGCTCATGTTGCACTGATCACAGGCAGGATAACTGCGTTTATGGTGATGGTTGTAAGGATGGTGGTGCCGGGATGTTTTATTAATAGGTTTGGGATTAAGTGGAGGCTAACTGCACAGCTCAACACCTGTGGGACGGATGTTTTTCACACTTTGTGGCCTAAAAACAGTGAGAAAATCAAACTTTCTGAAACTATTAAAACTTAATGAAACTTTTATGAAGATGTTTTACCAGCATGTGAAATTAAAAGCCACTAAAATTTTGAAAATGTACACACACTTTTGAAAGTAATCCCTATGATCTTCTTAAAGTTGTGACGTATGCTCCACATGCATTGACTCCCTACCGTCGACTCAACACCTTTGTTGTTATTGATAATCTGAGACACGCTACATATCGGTGTCCTTGCTGCAGGCTTTTCTATTTGAAGTGTGTGTTTGGAGCTAATGTAGGTTAGCCGAGAGGAAACCGACACTCCCCTTCATCTCTTGGGTCCTGAATGGAGGACATTGCTGGTCAGGAGCCAGTCCTGTTTTAGCATCTCTACTATAAATACGAGCCTCTCTGAATGAGGTGGCGCTGGATTTCTGCCTGCATACTACACTGCTCTGGAGCCTGCTATGGCACGGTGTACATTCCTGCCCTGCAGTGCCAAAACTACAACGCCTCCGAGCGCTCATATTCCTCTGATTAGTCTCTTCCGTCCATGAAGTTTGACTGTGTGATGGTGTGTAGCTGTGTCCTGATCTCTGTGATTTCCTCAGAGGAAATAAGGACGACTTGGTTCCCTGAAGAAATGCCTCATTTACTCTGTTAGTGGGTCCGAAGCTTCTGTCCAGACAGAAATATCTCCACAGCTTTTAGACCAGCCACAGAGGTACATTTATGGATCCCATCAGGGTGAGCTGACCCTCTGATCTGTGTCAGCTCTGCTCACCCTCTCATTTGATACAAAACCACCTGTTCACTATATATTCCAGCACTTATTACCAGGCTTCTTATAAGAGATGCAGATTTCAACTTTTAACATTATTTTTGTTATTGTTATAAGTAGGGATGGGTACCGAATTTTGTACTTTTATAGGTACCGACCGATTCTGTCAGAAGTACCGGGTACTGGTGCATGTAAAATCAAAAGGTACCATGTTTAGGTTCCTAAATGCATACTTGTGACTGTGAAGGAGTGGAGGGGTTGCCAATTTTCCATGCTGGACATGTACGAAGCATTGCAAGGTTATTTAATGAAGAATAAATATGTGTAGTTGAAGAAAAAATATGCATTTTATTACTAAACAAATTGGTATTTTTTACCACAGAAACACAAAAAAAGTACCAAAAATTGGTGCCGCTGAGTACAGGTACCGATTGCCAGGTACCGGGCATCGGTACCGTATCGTTTCAAATGTGAAAGGTACCCATCCCTAGTTATCATTTATATTAGGGTTCGTTTATCAGGGATGGATACAGAAAACAAACTGAAAAAAAAAACACCCAATACAGGTATCATAAGCCCCATTTCTACTGAGCCATTCAGTTTAGTTGGTCTTTGCTCACATTTCACGGCATTTCCACTGACTAATCCTGGGACAGATCCCCAAATAACCAAGACAACCCCGCCATAGGGGTGCCAAACTAAAATGATCAGATCCTAGAAAGTGGAGCTACAACACTACAGACTGTTGATTGGTCGAAAAAATCGTCACTTACCGTGGGACAGTGGCTGTATTTCTCCTGGTGGCACACAGTCTTCTCTAAAACAAAACTTGATTTTGCTTTGTAACAAAGAGTGACAAAGAAGAAAATTTGCTGGCGGTCTCTAGTTGCTGCTCTTTGTTGACTGTGTCATGTTTTTCTTCTTTGTTGGATTTACTAGCAAGGTACACTGTGTCGCGCTGCTACGACATAACGCTATTATGTAACTGATACAGCTATCGGCATCCGGCTATCGCGCCGCCTACCACAAGGGGGCACGGTTGGTTGTGGAAACGTGAACAGGATCAGGCTTAACCAAACTGTACTGATCTAAACTGGACTGCTTGGTAGAAACTGAGCTTTACTGTTTCGAGCAGATGCTAATTTTTGAGCAACATCCATCCCTTGATGAGCTTTGGGGAGGGTAACGGATCAAGTTAAAAGAAACAAAAGAAAAATAAGTTAGGTACAGCAAAATATAATAAAAACACATTTAGCAAAAAGTGTGTTAAGGCTATCTTTAACTCATTGGCTGCAAGATGTTTTTTACCTTTTTCTGATCCTGAGAGGTCAGAAATAGCAAAAATAGGCTATAATAGGCTGGTTTCCCCCAAAACACCTGTTTTTGTTGGAAAAAGGAGCCATGACCTCCATCGTCTTATCTCACTGTCATGATACACACTCTGTCCAAACTCAACCGACGTGCAAAGTTTTGCTTTTGTCTGTCTGGCGTCTTGCATCTTTCTCTCATAATTTATGCTGATCACTCATCTAAGGAGAGCACAGCTGCCACCTATAGGGATCATTCGTCAGGACACTAGTTTACAAGCCTGATATCAATGAACAATCTCTGTCAGACTGTCCCCCAGCACTCCCAGTTGAAAACATAACTGATGCTGTGCCTTTTAATTAAGTTTTAATTTTTTAAAATGTTTTTAATAGTTTTCATATTATACATTTAGAATTTTTGTAATCTTATTGTAGCTGCTATGTACCTCACTGTATTTTATTTGTTTTTCTGTACAGCTCTTTGGTTAACAGTATCTGTTTTTAAAGTGCTCAACAAAGACAGAAGTCGATAGTAGCCGCTGAGTTAATGCAGTGAAGTGCAACAAGCGCTAAGGCAGAGATTTCCAAGATTTTTGTGTTACCTTGTGGTAAAAAGCAGCTTAGAGACACACTCACCATCTCTGCTGCTTGTGCCTGGATTGCAGGACAGTCCTATTTCTCTCTGTCAGAGGTAGCCGGGGTTCATTAGCTCTTCAGTTTGCACTCACGTCTTGGTTAATAACAGTCTGAGATGGAGATGTTTTTGCCACAGTGTCAACAGGCAGAGGAGAAATATGACTCGATTTGATTTGTGCAATTGTGTCATCCTTGGCATCACTTTCGCTGTTAACTCAGTGGCTCCTTACTGCGTCTATAGAAGTAAATTATGTTTTTCAGTGGGGGGAGGCGGGGTCTGGAGGAGCTTGTCAATCAAAATCCTGCTCGTAAACTACTGTGGGTGAGAGCGGTACGCTCTTTGGACGAGAGCTCAGCATGGATATGAGGAGAAGATGCGAGATGACAGTCAGATGCAAGTCAGAAAAGTTCAGGCAGCTCACGCTCCAACTGAGGATGTGTTGCTGGAGTTCAGAGAGAAAGAGCGGCGCCATCGTGAGAAAAGACAACAGAGATCATAGAGAGGATCAAAGGATGGAGCGCCCGAGATGAATGTGATCAGAAAAAAAAAGTTTTGTCTGTTTTTTTGGATCAAAAACAGGAAGTGAGGAATAAAAGAAGAGAGTCCACTCTTCTTTTTAGGTGGTTTTAGATTTTGAATAGACATTGAAAATAATAGCAACAGTACCCTACTCTGAGCAGTACAGCTACTTTCCAAACTGTTTCTTATTCTTAAACGTGTTGGTGGTTTTCCACGAGTAAATTGCTTCGTGGTT
This sequence comes from Halichoeres trimaculatus, assembly GCF_033239565.1. Taxonomy (NCBI): domain Eukaryota; kingdom Metazoa; phylum Chordata; class Actinopteri; order Labriformes; family Labridae; genus Halichoeres; species Halichoeres trimaculatus. Next base: position 30,484,247 of record NW_027437191.1, read on the forward strand.
TTCCAGGACACATTTATTCTCAACCTGTCTGCTCCGGGCTCAGATGTCTCCTGTGCTGTGAGCGCTGCAAACAGAGACTAATGTACCCTAAGATTTACGGCCCTTCTTGCCCTCAGACACGCTCCCCTGACCACACACGTGCAAATAGTAAAGAAAAATGTATGTGGCCCTGACACTCGGGGTAAAATAAACTGTGTGTGACCGCAGGCTTCACCCACACTCTTCCTTCGCTCCTAACTCTCGTGTTCAGAGCCATAAATGGCAAAAGGGTGCAACCCAGAGTTTACACACAGTAGGCTACTGTTAACATTTCCCCTCCAACCTTCTGGTCTTTGCAGGTAGAAATGGTGAAAGACGTGGCTTTGACCTCTGCTCAGGTTTCCTCTGTGTCACAGTGGAATGATGCAGGATTTATCCCTCTGATTTATTACGATCGCTGTGGCTCTGCTTGAGTCCAATTTGCTGTTAAATGGGTTTTCTCATTCGTGTCTGCTCAGGTTCTGTCAAGTTTGTGCCTCTGAAGAAACTTGAGATTGAACATGCACATGTAAAACTACAAGTTTGGATGCTCTTTATGAGTTTTGTGACAGTTTCTTTTGTGGATGAGGTACAACTGACATAAAACAGAGCAATTAATTCATTGATTAATTCATTTTTTTCTTGTGTGAAAGGTGTTGCTCAAGTTGATAAACCCAGAGTTCAGAATCAGAATCAGAATCGCCTTTATTTGCCAGGTATCTCAAGAAAACAAAGATTTTGACCCCAGTTAACAACACGCTCTCTACAACTATTGTAAATACTCACTAAATATTACAAAAACAAAAAATACTAGAGCTCAAGTAGTAAGGAAAAAAAATGATAATAAAACTAAAAAAGACTTTTAACAGAAAGAAAAAAAAAACTATATACACATTTAGGTTAAAATAAAATAAAACCAAAAAAAGTTAAAACTAAAATATTAAAATCATGGACTGAAAGGATCTAAAGAATACAAGGATTTTGACTCCAGTTAACCACACTTTTTCTATACAATTGTGGTAAATGCACACTAAATACTACAAAATTTGAAAAATAGAGCTTAAGTAGTAAGAAAAAAATGATAATAAATGAATAAATATATTACTAAAAATAATAACATATTAAAAAAATAAAAATTACAATATAGAACTTTGTACAGAGAAGAAAATACATATATATAAAAATATATATTAAGTTATTAAAATATTGCATTGATTTAAAATAGTTTTTACAATTGTCTCTTTATTAGGAAAAGCACAGTATTAACTTTAACAACCACCAGTCTGAGCGACCAGCTAAATATGACAAAAATAGGAGAAAATAGTGCTTAAGCACTAAGACAAATAAATAAAAAAATAAAAAAATGAATAATAATAATAATAATAATAAAAATGATAATAATAATAATAATAAAGAACTTTGTAAAGAGAAGAATAAAGAAATTAACATAATTAAGTTAAAATTAAATAAAAATAAATACATAAAAATTGAAATATCAAACAATATGTGGCTTATGTCAGTTTTTTATTTTAAAATATTTTTTAAATTGTCTTATTATATATAGACAATAAAAAAAATAAATCAAACATTTAAAAGTTAAATGTCTATTTTTTTTAATTAAATTGTTACTTTTTCCATAATGCTTTCCCAGATTTTTATTTTCTCTCCATATGAATTGTTTTTGTATACACTTTGACATTAACCACAGAACCAGGGAGCTCACCACTTCTAGATCAAATAAAAACTAAAAATAAAAAAACTGTGTAGGGGGGGTTTATCTTAACATTTCACAACTAAAGTCAGTTAAAGTCTTATTTTACATGTTTTACATACTCAGTCCATTTAAACCAACATTTTATAAAACTTTTTGTATTGTACTCTGAGGGAAAAATGTTATCATTTCCATGATTTAGATCCCATGCACAATTTCCATCCATTCCTCTATGGTGGGTGGATCTCCTGTTAACCATTTCCTCGTTATGGGTCTTTTACCAGCTGCCGATAGTAGACCAAGTAGTTTTTTAGTGTTCATATTACAACTTAGAGACAATAAATCACCAAGGTACAGTCTCACACGTAAAAGGACTGTCTAATCCAAACACATGACTGATATGTTAATGAATCTGTTTCCAGTCATTTTTAATAACCTGACAGTCCCAAAATATGTGAAGGTGATCAGCTCCTTCAGACCCACAAAGTCTCCAAATCAATTCTTGTTTTGTAATCAGAAACGTCTCCTCTCCTCTTCGTTCCTTCAGATCTCCAGCTGGTCTCCCTCTGACGCCTGCGATCCAAACCCTTGTGAGAACAACGCAAAGTGTCACAGCATGGAGCAGGACTTCTACTGCGCCTGTCCCGAAGGCTACGAGGGGAAGACGTGCGAGCAGCTCAAGGCGGACTGCCAGACGACGCCGTGTCAAGGTACAGGTTACTAACTGCCTCAATGAAACAACATTCTTCAAAGTATTTCATCAGAGAAGAGCAAAGAGTATGAACTTTTTTTCTTTACTCTTGCAGTGATTGACAGCTGCACGGTTGCTATAGCGACCAACGACTCAGCCGGAGTGAGACACATCTCGTCTAATGTGTGCGGGCCAAGGGGACGCTGCATCAGCCAGCCGGGGGGAAACTTCAGCTGTGTGTGCGACCCGGGGTTCAGCGGCGTCTACTGTCATGAGAGTACGTAAAGACGCTTTCCATCATAATCTCTAAGTTCTTAATGAGGAAAGTAAGAAGACATTAATGTTATCAAAATTCCAATCTTTGTACCCCAGACATTAACGACTGTATCAACAACCCGTGTGGAAATGGAGGAACCTGCATCGATGGCGTGAACTCGTTTCAGTGCTTCTGTCCTGACGGCTGGGAGGGTCGACTCTGTGACCTCAGTGAGTCTTCGTGTTTGTTTCTTCTCTGTCAGTCTGTGATGACTCTTCATCAAAAATCTGCTGAAGACAGTTTGTGATTTAATCATCCAAAACTTCCTCAGATGTCAACGAGTGCAGACACAACCCGTGTAAGAACGGCGGGCGCTGCGTCGACCTGGTGAACGACTTCTACTGCGAGTGTGCCGACAACTGGAAGGGCAAGACCTGCCATTCCCGTGAGTTATGCCAGCTCTGTGTTAATGTGTGTGTTTATGTTCCGGGCTTACCGTAGCCCAAGCTCCTTTGTGCTGCACGTCTTTGTATGTTCAGACAGCTACAGCCTCTCTGACGCTCAGTGTGATGAGTGTGTGACACCTGGGCTTCTTGTGATACTGTCCAGGTGAGAGCCAGTGTGACCCGACCACCTGCAGCAATGGAGGCACCTGCTACGACCACGGAGACGTGTTCCGCTGCGCCTGCCCACCTGGATGGGGAGGGAACACATGCAACACAGGTGAGGCTTAAGAAGGTTCAAGCTATAGTTTTGCTTTAAGTCTCTTACTTAAAATCATTCAGTTCCTTAAAAATAGTTCCATTCTTAATTAATAAATATGATTTTAATTTGGTGCATCAATACAGACAAGTGCAATGTGGTACAGCACATTTCTTGCTTGAAATTTTTTATTTTATTTTATTTTATTTATTTTTTTAAAAAAAAGAAAAGTGTTGTTTATTATTTATTTATTTTTTATTTATTTATTTTAGAAAAAAAAAAGAAAAAGATTTTTTTCTTTTTTTTTTGTATTTTGTATCTTAATTTTAATTTTTATTGATTATTTTATTTTATTTAAAAAAAAAAAGAAAAAGTGTTTTATTTTGCTAATAGTATGAAGCCTATTCACACATGTACTTCAAATTTTTTTAAATGTTAAGAGCTAAAGAGAAAACTTTTAAAAGTTGTTATTTACTGCATAGAACCACAGCATGAAGCCTGTAAGAAGTGTTTGCACTATGGATGTCACGAATACTGGATCGGTCCCGATTACGTAACGAAATCTGATGCTATCCAATCCAACAATATCGGGCCCTGATACCGATCAGTGTATCAGATCAGGACATAGCTAGTTTACACTATGAAATAAACTCTTCATCTTCACTGTTTTAATGTTTTCATGCTTTTTTCAAACGTCACATTAGCGGTTTTTGCACTGGAGACATGATACCTCATCACCCTGTTCACTCGTCCAAATTTTCCCAAATATTTCATTCTGTATTTAGTCATTGGGTCCCTCTAACCCCTGGGAAAATCTTGTTCAAAACAGTTAGGGTAAAAGTTTGTTTTAGACCAAACTGACAAATGTTTTCAACTTTTACACTTCAAAAAACTGAAATCTCATTAAGTGTTTTTATCAAGTGTTACATTCAACTTATCAGTCCAAAAGAAACTATTTTTTTTAAGTTGTTTAAAAGACAAAATTGAGGTCTGAAACTTGGAACAAGTAAAAAAAAAATGTTTTAATGCAAATGAGACAAAATCGCTCGATAAGATTTCATTTTTTTTGGAGTGTATGAAGCATATTCACACATGAACCTCAGGTTTTTTTTTTTAGAATTATAAAGAAATCTGCTGCCAAACTTTTAAAAGTTGTTCATTCACAGCAAAGAACCACAGTGTTACACCTAATAACTGTTCACACTGAGAATTAATCCTCCGTCTTCACTTTTTTTCGATGTTGTCATGCTTTTTGTTCACGTCACATTTTGCGGAAATTTCCAAAATATTTAATTCTGTGTTTAGTTATTGAGGTTCTTCTAACCCCTGGAGAAAATCTTATTCGAAAAAGTTGAGGTGAAAGTCTTGGCTTTCAGCGTTCACACATGCAGCCCAAACTGACATTTTTTTTGCAACTTTTCAGGAGTTTATCTCATGTGTGAATAAATTTTGCTGTTTTTTTTTCATCCTCTCCTCTCACAGCTAAGAACAGCACATGCGCCTCCAGCCCTTGCTCGAACGGTGGCACCTGCGTGGGAGGAGGAGACACCTTCACCTGCATCTGTAAAGATGGCTGGGAAGGCCCCACCTGTGGCCAGAGTGAGTGTCGCAACCTCAGAGTCTTGAAACCAATACAAAACTTTGACTTTGAGGTGATATTTACTGCAGTTTGACTTTATCCTTACCACAAATTCAGCCTGTAATGCCTTTATTTTCATTCTCTCAACAGATATAAACGACTGTAACCCTCATCCATGGTATGTATGATTTACCCTTTTGTGCCCATTCCTCCCTTTCCTCTCCCGTTTGCGCACTTCACACAGACCTTGTTGGGGGTTAAAGGGCCGCTGAGAGCAGTGGAAGTTGTCCTTAAATCAAGCCTCAAAGAGGCATCTTCTCATTGGAATGAGAGAGGAGATAAAAAAGGAGCTTGAGAGGAAAAATAGTCCCACCTACCCTGTGGTGAATGCAGGTGGGGGGTTGGAGTGGTACCATTCTTCCTGTGCGACCTGGGGGGGAGCAGGGCTTTGAGGAGGGATGGAGGAGAGGCATGATGAGAGGCGGGGAGGAGAGGGGAGGGGCTGGACATGGCGATTAGCATCTGAAAGGTGGAGGCTTGTATTGATGACCCCCCCACCTCGCTGCAGCCACTTACACACTGAGGATGTGCTTTGTTGCAGCTGGAAAGGATGCGGCTCTCATTTCCTCATCTAACACTTCTGAATTCTTTCTTTCCTCAGTTATAATGGCGGGATCTGTGTGGATGGAGTCAACTGGTTTCGCTGTGAGTGCGCTCCAGGTTTCGCTGGACCAGACTGCAGAATCAGTGAGTACTCACTCATTTTGTACACCTGATTTTAGTCACACCAGAGTATTGCAGGGTCATAGCGATGCTGCATTGTTAAGAGGGTGGACGGACAGAATGAGGGAAGACGCTGAAGAAAAATGGGCACAATCAGGAGATGGACAACTTGACACCTAAATGCAGGAGTGGGAAGCCGCCCTCTCCCTTTTTCTTGGACCTTTAACGCCTCAGGGGTCAGAGGTCGTCCCTCCTCCATACTCACACAGTCACACAAACACACACAGGAGACAAATTACCCAGTGACCCTGAAATTCTTCTTCTCTGCTCCTTTGTTTGGGCCGGATAGCGTGCACCTTTTCTGTCAGGCTTGAATTTAAGAATTCTCATCCAGATTGTGTTCATGTGGAATCTGAGTGACAATAGCCGAGCTTCCCGGTGATTGAAGTGAAAAGGCTCAAATGATGTGTGTCACTCAAAGAGACGCTCGCACAGCCAAGAGGATAGAAAATTAAAGTGAGCACATTTACTCTTTTTTTCTGAATTTAAAGCTCCTGTGATGATTTTTTTTAACTTGCTATGACAGAAACTGAAATTTAAACTGGGGTCTGTTTGTAAGCCACAGAGTATGAATGGATTATTTATTCATCATTAACCAACAGCAGGAAGTCTGTATTTACATCTTCTACCTCAAAGATTTTTAATGGATGGAGCTTTAAATCAGAAAATATATCAATTCCTCTTAGGAAATTTGTTTTCATAATATAACGTCACATTTAGCAAAAAAATGAGACACATTTAAAAAATATTTGAAAACAAAAACATTACAGTGTAAATAAAAAAAACAAAACTAAACAAAACTAAACAAAACTAAACAAAAAACTTAAAATGGAGTCTAAGTTTGATACTGTCTGTAAATTCCAATCAGTCTCTGTGAGTAAATGCTGTGTTTGAATGAATGAGTATTTTATTTCGGTAACATTATCCAGTAAAAACTATAAATTATGTACGACCACTTTAAAATGAATAAATAAATAAATAGATAAAGTAACAAAAAAAAAAAAAAATAATAACGTTTATGTATGCTTGCACAAGACTTTTTTTTCCACCAAAAAAAAACCAAAACAAAATCTGTAACTGAAAAAGGAGAAGGCTGAAGCCGAGGCTAATTTTTGCCTATCCTATACAATCCATTAAATAACCCAGAATATCAGTAAAAGAGAAAAAAAATCACAACAAGTCTTCATATTCATTTGACACTTAGTCATTTTCATTGTAACCCTTTACTATTTTACTTTTAACTGTTTTATGCGTTTTTTGTTATGTTTAAGTATCTCAAAACCTGCCAACAATGGCATAAAATATACACCTCTTACTTCAACTGACATGTTTTTAGTTACTGTGATGGAGCCAGAGGTTTGCTTTCAAAGACTTCCAGCTCAGAAAGTAAACACTCAAGCTTTATAAGCCCTATCTTCAAGAGAAAAATAAAACATAAAAAAAATGCTAGCTAGCTAGATGGACCTAAAGACTAGGAGGTCAAATTTTTATTTTTTCATCTAGAACAAATTATTACCTGTATTGAAAATAAGATCTGTCCATGTAGACTCTTGTCCATTTAGGTCATGGTTATTCTGAAGACTCAAAAAGTTGATTGATTGAGATAAATCATCTTCATATTGCCACCAGTAGGACCAGGGATGTCTTTACTACCTGCTTTTGCTCTCCATAGAGTTTTTCCTGCAAACAGCAGAGCCTGCTGATACCTGATCAGTCAGTAGTAATCAGACATTAACACTTTAAATGCTGATAATCCATAAACAAAAATGAACAATAGATTAATCTAATCTAAGGATGCGAGATGGTTTGCAGAAGTTGTACACAAAGACTTACTTTCAAAGAGTACCTTTGTTACTTGTTTGTAAACACAACATTCAAACTGGGCCCCTCCTCCTTGGCTCAGTGCCAGCGGCAGCACACACCCACAGCCTCTGACCATGACTATGAGAACACACTTACTAGCCCAGCAACCACCTGTGGCATCACGTTTCTACGTGGGAGACACTTGAGAGCTGTAAACTTCACTTGGCATATTAGCGCAAGCTAATCATGGGTTTTTGACACATACCTGGTTAGCAGTAAGCTAACTTGCGCTGCTCTTCGTACCGTGCTGCTCTCCAAGTTCCTGAAAGCGAGTGAAGGTCGAGCCAAGCTTCACCCTCGTTTAGGAAAAAGCTTCATCTGTTTGCCGTTTTGTTTCACTTTGGTCCCGATACAACCAAAACATCAACATACAGGCTGAGGAGAGGGTTTGAGGCAGACACAGACACTGACACACATGTTCAGAGAGATTGAGCAGGATTTTTCCTTAAAAAAAAAAACTTCAGATTCTACCTTTGAGATAATAATCCTTTCAAAGAAACAGGGAGTTAACTTTCAGTTTTATCTGCCAGAATCTGAACCTATTATCTCATTAAAATCTGAGCTCACTGTCAGGTAACAAGTATAAGCATGAACTCAAACCCTTGTGCAAAAAGGTACAAGGAGAGGCTCAAGAAGCTGAACTAGCCCATGTATGATTCATTTGGGAATGCTTGCGAGACCCATTTCTGGATGACATTGCACTAAGTTTTGACCTGGCCATCACCTAGCTCCAAAGTAATGTGGTTCTCTTCCTCTCACAGACATAAACGAGTGCCAGTCTTCACCCTGTGCCTATGGTTCCACCTGTGTGGACGAGATCAACGGTTTCCGCTGCATCTGTCCGCTCGGTAGAACAGGAGCTCGATGCCAAGAGTGTAAATATAACTCACTAACTCTACATAAAGTTTGTCTTCATTGAGGTAGTCCTGCTGCTGAGGTTCATCGTGTTTCTCTCGTCTGTTTGCAGTCATAGGTATTGGGAGAACTTGTCACTACGCTGGGCTACAGTTTCCACACAGCAGCCGCTGGGAAGAGGAGTGCAACAGCTGCCATTGCATCAATGGCAAAGTGGAGTGCACCAAGGTAAGGAAAGGCAACATATGTGGGTGATTCTTCACCAAAGGGAGTTTTTCTGTCCTCAGGGTAGATTTCCAAGCAGAAAAATGTGTTTTACAGAAAAAAAAATTCTATGGGTTGGGTTGAAGAAGTTATTAAAAAAAACTGTGTCCCAGTGATGATATATTAATACTTTTTCTGTGTGTTGAAAATTCAAATGTGCAATATTTTTACTGTTTTGGGCTTTTCACCTGTGTGACGGTAATGACCAGAATCACTTGTTGCAGAAAATGTTGGTTAAGTTTTAGACTTGCTAAGCTAACACGTTTGCTAGCATACAATGTACACCAAATGTATGTAAATAAAGTGAGATTTCCTACTAATTAGTTAAAATATTCAAATTGCTTGTTTGGCAATGACACTAGATTAACATACTGTCACATCAGGGTGTATAAAAGATCAAGTTACTCACATATGTGGGCATCAAAAAATCATCTCTTTATGACAATTTTAGAGGTATTTAAGTTGATACCATGTATTATTTCCTCTGCTGAGTCACATGACCAGCTGCACGGAACTCCCAGTCAGTGTGTGACATCATCACCAACTGCTGCTGTGCTGCTGCTGTTTGAAATCACAAAATTTTTGGAAACAAATCCTCATAGATGCCACAATTTTAACCACATTGCTGTAACAATGTGATATTTTTTGTAGGAAATTTTGTCAGGAATCCATCCATGTCATTTTAAAAGCTGTAGAACTTGAACATTTTTGTCTAGAGGCCCAAATGCGGGCAGGATTTTGTAATCCTATTTATTATAATGGAGGGAGCTGAGTGGGCCTTTGTGGGATTCACCCATCATTCGAAAACCAGGTCTGGAATAAAAATTCCATCAGAACTTTTGTAAATTAGGGTCTCGTCTATCATGTGAGAAAATTTCAAGCTGTTACCATTTATGGTTTTGGAGGAGATAGTTTTTGCAGAAAGGGTAAAAATGTGGCCAAATCTTATTTTGAAAGGCAAATTGCCAGCTTTCTGTTAGAGATACATCAAAATACCTCATCCCTTTTTTGTGCGTCTTAATAAGACGAACATTTTGATATTGGTGATTGCTCTATGACATTCCTACTGGCTGCTAGGGCTGTTTTAGTTTGCCTAGGTGGCGCTATAGAGCATATTATGGGATGTTGGGGGTCAAGTTTTGTATCATATCAACATTTTTGGCCGTTAAAGAACAATAAACTATATGAATTTGAAAAGTGAAGATTTAAATGAATTTATTATTTTTATTGCCTTATTGTAGAGGGGATGTTAAAATACCTGGATTGGAAACAAGCGCAAAACTAGTGAAATTCTTGCACCAACACACAGAAAAAGTTCAAAAATATCATCGAGACACTATTATTTTTTTCATATCTTCTTCAACCTAACCTTAACAAATACAATAATAGTTTTTTGTAAAAAATATTTTTTTCTTGGAAATCTACCCCGGGGACAGAAAAACTCCCTTATATGAAGAATCAACCCTTAAGTGGCTGTTAAAATAATGACTGAGTGTATTTAAGTTTTGTGATTTCACCCTGTGACTCCAGGTGCTGTGTGGCCGTCGGCCCTGTCACCTCAAACCACCAGGCCAGGACCAGAGACATCAGTCTTGCCCAGCTGGACGGGAGTGTGTGGAGCACAGCTACCTCACCTGCTTCTCTCCACCTTGCCACGGATGGGGGGTTTGCTCCATGGCCGGGCACTCGCCTCCACAAGCAACCACAAAGTGCCAGCCGAACAGCGGGCATTTGGACAACAGCTGTGGTCGCATCACGCTTGTGTTTAACAGAGACAAAGTACCAACGGTGAGTCCGTACTGCCGTCATTGATGCAGTGCTACAACCTTAAAGATGATGTTATGATCTTTCTTTTTTGGTAGTTTTGCTGATTGTTTTTTTTATGCATATGTAGGGAACAACAGTGGAGAACATCTGCTATGAGCTGAGGTATCTTCCCGACACGAGAACCCTGGCGAAAAAACACAGCCTCCTCCTGCTCTGTGACCTCTCTCATTCAAATCAGGACGCTGTGGAGGTGGCGATTGTAAGTGGATTATTTTAGCTAACACTTCCTGCTTTTCTTACCTTGTTACATTGTCCAACTTCAAACCTTACTGTGACTAAAAAGCAGCGTTCTTCTTCTCTGGTTTGGTTCTCAGTCTTTCCAGCCAGAGGATCTACCAGACCACAGTCTGATCCAGCAGGCGGCCAGCGCCATAGTAGGCACCTTGTCCAAACGGCACAACAGTACCATCATGCTAGCAGTTATTGAAGTCAAAGTGGAAACCCAAATCATGTCCCCCTCAGTGGGTGAGTATTGAGTAAAGGCGTCCCACAAGGCTTTGTTACGGGTCCACTTCAGTTCCTGATTATTGAGTTTTTACTACTTTAACTAACTCTGATATCCTGTGTCTTCCTTGTACTTCTTCCAGATTACCTGGTGCCTCTACTTTGCGTGCTCTTTTGCTTGCTCTGCCTCTTCTGCATCATCGTATGTGTTTGGTGGACGCGCAAACGGAGAAAAGAGCGCGAGAGGAACGTGCGATCAGGTGCCGACAACAACGTGAACAACCAGTGGGAGCCGCTTCGACTCGTCGTGGGACGTGACCAGCAGCAGGTCAAGGAAAGCAACAGGGAGGCGGAGCAGGAGCGCAAAAAGCTCATGGGCCCCTCCTGTCGGACGTGTGATGATGGGGAGGAGGAGGAGGAGGAGGCGGAGACGGAGTGCGAGCTTGAGCTCGATGAGGAGGAGGAGGAGGACTGTGGTGGAGCAGAGGCGGGGAAGCAGCACGTTTATAAGTACTCTGAGACTGCAGTGCAGTCCAGTGAGGGTGTGATCTGTACCCTGCACAGCTCCAGTTCACCCCTCAAAGCGCCTCACCGGACCCCCGGCTACAGCCCCAAAGACAACCGCTGGAAAAATGTCTGTGCAGCCTTGACAGGTCAAAAAGACCACAGAGACCATTGTGTTTAAGAAATTCAAATAAAGGACTCGCCATGTGGGAGCGAGACAAGCAAGAGAAGCTGCTAGGCAGCGACTATTCTTATTTTGGGACTACTTTTGAGAAGAAAAAGAGGCTTTCTGTTTTTATAAGCCATTCTTTGCTTTGTTTTCATGTTTTGGTCACTGTCGCCTGAAATGATTTTGGATTCAGGAGGCTAGAGCACAGTGAGCATCCTTGTTTTTGCTTCTGTTCTCTTATTTTTTTTTTAGTGTGTACAGAGGGAGCTGAAATGACACGTTTTTTCAGAAGGCAAAAGAAGCTCTCTGCGATTTTTGTTTGTGGAATTAAACAGTTAAAGAAACATTGAATCTTTGAAACAGAGAAAGAGAACGACCTGTATAAAGTTTTGTTTGTTTGTTTACAGATGATTATGATTTTGTTAACTTGTCAGCAGGCTCCTGTTTGGTGTCTGTGGGGGGGCAGACAGACATAAGAGACGGTAAAGGAAGGGTTTTGAGGGAAAAGGACTGTTGCAGCCACAGTAACAGAGGAAACCCTGCCTTTGCTCTGTCTCTCCCACCTGTGGCCGTCATGCGCCAGCCTTACCAAAACATTTGGCCTGGAGGGGAGAGGGGACAGAAACCCCAGTGCCTACTATGTGGCCTTCCATGTTTTTTTTTTCTCCTGTCTCTCAGTTGTCTTGGCTGAAAGCTCTGTTTGAGGATTTTTTGCAGTATTTGAGTTGGTAGCAAGTGCCTTTCTAAGAGCCGTGTTGAGGCTTCAAGTCGCGCTGCCCAGTTTGACCTCCTTGTTCTCAAATCTCAAAGGGATATAAGTGTACATTCAGAGAGTTCAATTTCACAGCAACGCCATTCAAGGTATTTGATCCAAACAGAAATGAATGCTCTGTACATATGTGTAAATACTAAAGGAGTCGCTGTGTATATTTGAAAGTAACTTAAAGACAAGTCACACATTTTTATTATTATTATTATTGTTATTATTATTAATATTATTTTTATTTTTTTTACAATGCCATTCCTTTTATTTATGCCAGTCAAAATAGCCGCGTTTTATAACACTTCATATCCAGAGTCCCACGGTTAAGAATCTTTACAATGAGGTACCACCGATGAAGGAGCTTCTGACGGGTTTAAAAATGGTTTGTCATCAAGGACACGATTATGTTTTCAAGTTCTGGTCCATTTAACATCTTTTAAGATACACTGAATCAATAAATAGTCTTTTTTTTCACTTTATCTTGTCTCTTAACTTACTATGTCTCTCAAAGTAATCACAGATTTTTTCTGTTTAATTGAAATTTGGTTAAAAATCAAACCACTTTAGTTGTTTTTGGCAGGAAGTGACCCAACCCCGCCAACATTCTAGCCTTAAAAAGTTTTCAAACCATTTCTAAACCCATCACAAACCCTTTAGTTTCAGGTGCCTTACTGTAATACATAATTGTAATCAACGGTCATCTTTTTTATGTTGTTGGTTTGTTTTCACTATTAAGGAAAGTAACTCTTTAAAACAGTGTGTGGTGTATAGTGGCGTGTTTTATTCGCCTGAGTAAAGTGCTCTCCTTGTCTCACTTTGCTATCATGGAGATTTCTGGAATAAAACACTCTTTGGAGCATCGGAAAAAATAAATAACACCAACCATGGCTCTTCTGAGTGTCATGAATGTGGATATCAGTAGGTCAAATCATGTTTGGTTCAAAGGCTTTAATGAAGGGAACAATGTTTGCAAATGTTTTTTGCTACCATGCATATGTGTTTTTTTTAAGTTACCAACTCAGTTCAAAGTTTCCCCTTTTCATATCATGTCATTGTCTCAAAACGCCATCATATTTTCTGTAAATGGGACATCGCAAAATAAAGAATTAAAGATGCATCACTGCTGGTGTTATAAGCTAAATATGCATATTGTATACATATTATTCTACAAGGGACGTTGAGTTAATTTTATACAAAGTGCAAAGGTTTCCATTCTTTTAGTGGATGTTTCATTGTTCTAAATAATCATCCCAGTTATTTATTAAAGCAGTTTTGACACATCTTGATCACGCTTGTGATATTTGGTTTGGAGTACACATTTCCTAATGGAAAGCACTGACGACTTAAAATCAGGCAAATAAATACCAATAAATACGGCCATGCTGGACATCCATAAACTAAAATAGACTGAACTTGTACAAGATACAGATTTACCAACTTAAACAAGTACAGGTACAAAATGTACTCATGTGAAGGTTTGCTTTCTCAAAATCTGTTTTTATTTCACAAAACAATCTGAGGTTGAAAGTTTTAGTTTTTAAGCAGCTCTACCTGTTATGTCATTTTCAACTCGTAATTTGATTACAATGACACATTTATATTGCATGATTTTGACCATTATTTTTGATCCCATTTTCTAATAATTAGTCAAATGTATAAAAGGTTGCCCCATAGAAAATCTTTTTTTAAGGTGCCTCTCAGCTCAGTGTTTACATCAAGGGGTCCACATTTTTTAGGAAGTTTTCACACTTAAAGCCCATTAGCATTTGTAAGAAATTAAAAAAATAAAAATTAAAAAAAACATTTTATATAGTTTCTCTCCATACAGCATTATTGTAAGATGGGCCAAATAGACAGCATGGCCACAGCACATTAACAGAGAGAACAGGGCTGGGTTTACGTCATTACGTCACCCCCTAATTGTCCCTTTACGTAGGAAAACAACTGTCATGCGTGCTAGCCCCACTTGACACTAGAGGAGCCGGTGTTACCGTTTAAAAGGTGACTTTGTAATGCGTTAGCCAATGTTGTTGAAACGCGACAAGAATAGTATAGAGTTTTCTTTTGTATTGATATTTTATTAATTTGAAATATACAACTAATATATGTCTTTGATAAATAACTAAAGGAATTTTCACGAGATGCATTCCACTGAAAGTCGTCATTTGACAAGGTCACCATCCACATTACAACACCAACTTCGAGACTCCGACTAACATTCGTCCAGCACAGAAAAGACTACCGAGTTGACTTATAAGCAGTGAGGGGCTCCTCGATGAATTACATTAAATGCGGGACGCTTCTGACAGAAAAATTTAAGTTCACTATTGAGATAGCGCATGAATGAGAGGAGTCCTGCGATATCGCTACGCCTGACGGCTTCTCTTCAAGCTAACACCGAACGGAGGTGGTGGTGAGTACAGTTAGCCTAGCTACATGGCTGCGTTTGTACCTTCTAGAGCACTATTGCAAGAAGGAGTTGGGGTTAATTGGTTGCTTTGAATACCCAAATGAACCACTTTAAATTTGGTTGGGTTGAATTATACCTCCAACTTTGTATAAAACACCCAACATTATACAGTTTGTCAACTGAAGCACATGAGCAGTTAACAAGCCAAAGAGCAAGACATTTGGCGTTGAACAAAGTCAGAGCTAGAGGAATGATGGCTTTTAAACTTGCCTACGGACATATACTAATATAATATTAATATTACCTAATTTTTGCAAGGAAACAGATCCCCTAAGTACTTGAAGCTATAAGGCTAATTGACACACAAAAAACTAGTAAGGCGTTTTAATTAACATCAATGTTTTCTAAATGTGGTGTAGTTTTAGTTTTTCATGTATGTAATATTTTTTCCTGTTCTGTTAGCTTAAAAATTAAGGATGGGCCAGTACTAGTATTTGGTCACGGGCTGATACCAGCCTTATTTCAAGGTATTAGTACTCGCAAAGGCTGCCAATACCAGTAGCTGATAGTCATGGGCACAAAAATCTTACATGAAGTCCTCCTCACCAGTAGTTGGAGCTACATGCTACGGTTTGACACCACGGCAAATGTGAACAAATGAACCACGGAGAGTTAGCAGTTAAAGTATTTTATTTTACATTTCAGATAATAGAAAACAACAAAACTCTGGCAGTTGTTAGTTTTATTTTTCACTGTTATTAATTTATCAAAAACAAATCTTTAACTCAGAGAGACTTGTTTTTGTTTTATTTTGGACTTAATGTCAGAGGGACTGAGCTGTCTTGGCTCAAAATGATCTGTCACTGTTAACTGAAATTTTATGGAGCTAGTGGTATCGTTGCTCGGTATCTGTGAGTACTCAAGAGGAAGTAGTCCTACTGGTATCAGTCTGAAAGAAAGTGGTATTGAACATCCCTAATTAAAAATAATATTTTATTCACCTCAGAGTCATCTTCCCAAGATATTTTACTAAGTGGAAAATCAAGTGTTGTATTGTATTCTGATCTGTTATCAGCCTCATTGCTCTACCACAAAAACACTTGTTTTAGCTGAACAGTCTATTGTAATGCAGAATTACACACCAGCTCTCCCCATCTTCTCTGTTTCCAGTCTTACCAGGATAAAAACTCTGAAACCCTGCAGTCTGTGCCCTTCCTCTGATCTGTGTGGGCTGAGAATGGTCTGGATCGATCCATCCCGTAACCTCACCAGCCTCCCCTCCATCCTGCCATCGCTCTCCCCCACCGCACCAATAGAACCTCCTCTCCTGTTCTGGGCCGATCCAGTTTCGTCCAATGAGAAGCTGGCGTGATCCTCCTGGCCACGTAAGGATGTGAATGTTTCATGAGTAATGTTATGATGCCTGGTGGAGTGGTAGCGGTGGTGGTGGGGTGGGACACTTTTCCTCCTGACTCCCATGGGTGCCTCCGGCTGGCGCTATTAGGACCTTCCCTTGTCGAAGCCGGATCGACTTACACAGCGTTGTGGAAGTAGTGGAGTCTCAGGCGGGAGAGGAAGAGGGGGCTGATAATCTTTATGGATACTTTATACAGCGAGGACTGTTGATTTAACAGAGGAGGAGTTTCATCCTGCAGTAAAAGTATCATTTGATCCTATAATGGGATGTATGGTGGATATAAAATACTTAAATACCACGACATTGCATTTTGTTCTGCAGGAGCGTGTTGCAGGAATGTTGATGCCAGTTTCTGTTAAGCACCCATTTTTTTTTCTTTTAACAGTTCAAGATAATGGACTGAGTCAGACCCCCATGAACAAAACAAGCTCCGCAATTTTTCCCAGCTTTCTCTGGAAGAACACAGAGGCATGACCTCAACCAAATCCAACACCTTTGCCTTAACTGAAACACAAACTGTGAGCCAGCTTTTATCAGCCAACATTAGCGGCCAGCCTCACTAATGCTCTTGAACAAATCCCTGCAGCCAGGTTCCAAAATCTGGTGTAAAGCCTGAAACCAGAGGAGTGGAGGCTGTTATTGCAGTAGATCTGCGCCAATGGATTTAGATTCAGATTTCCATCATAACACATGGGCGTAATAGTTGGGCTTTGGCCTTGTGGTGCAGAGTGTTCTTTTATCCGGGAGCTATATTAACTCAATTGAAGCTGACTCTAAGTCTGAAGACAGATAAAGTGCTTTAAAAGATAAGAACAGTTGTACTTTTAAGAGGAAGAAACTAAATAATTTCTGTTGCTAAGCTTTTTTCTGCTCCGTCTTTTGGAAAAAGGGAAGCCCTTTCTTATTCGGCAAGACCTTGAGAAGGCAATTCATGCATTTATTATAGAAATGTTCATTACCAATTTTTTTCAGACCAATACCAGAACCAGTACTCCCTCTTGAGTACTCACTGATACTGAGCACTAACACTACTACAACCTTTGATCCATAAAATTTAAATTAACAGTGACAGGTCATTTTGAGCGAAGACAGCACAGTCACTCTGTCATTAAGACCGAAATGAAGCACAAACAACTCTCACTTTTGTTAAATAAATTAACAAAAGTGCAAAATGAAACTAACAACTGTCTGAGTTTTATTATTATTTTTTTGATACACTGTAGTGAAAAAATTAAACAGTTTAACTGTTAACTCTTCCTGGTTCATTCATGTTGCCCGAACAGGGCCTGACACACATTTGCCGTGGTGTCACACCGCAGCAAGTAGCAGCATCTACTGGCGAGGAGGACTTGCTCAACGTAAGGTAGTTTTGCCTTGAGTATTGACTGCTGGTATCGGCAACCTTTGCAAGTACCTTGAAAAAAGGCTGGTATCAGCCGGATACCCAATACTGATACTAAGTCTCACCCATCCCTAATTTATTAGTTCAACTGATTTAAAATTTCTCTCATTTGTTTTTTATGCCTTTCACAACCGGGGTCCTCTCTACTTGACAGAGGTTTTAACTATCCGTGGCCATGGGAGGACCCAGCGTTCTTCAGGACAGCTTCTGCTAGAAGTCCCAAGGTCCAGGTACAAACCGTGGGGTGACCGTTCCTTTGCAGTCGAGTCCAAGATGAAGACGTAGTTCTTTAAAATGGCTTTCAATTCTAACCAGAGCTGCCCAGTTTTAGAATAGAATAGAAAATACTTTCTCTCTGAGGGGAAATTCAGGGAGAGTGACAGCAGCAATCAAGAAACCAAAAGTAGTAAAGTGTAAAGAAAGTGCAAAAAGCTCCATAAGAAAATAGATGCTGACAGCTTGTCCATCATTGTCCAGTCAGCCAGCCTCCACCTCCACAGGGTCCAGGACTGAGCTTCTTCAGCAGTCTGTTCAGTCTCTGTCTCGTGGATCCTGTCTGCTCACAGCAGGTGAAGCTCTTCCAATGTGGCGTTGGTGTCTGGTGTCAGCTCTATTAGCCATGTCTGTGAATAGCATGATGCTACTCTGCCTTCTGGTATTCCCTCTGTTGCTGGGTTAGCACGGCTAGCTTGTCCATCTTATTGGAGATAGATCTTATGTTCCCAATAACGATGGATGGAAGGACAGGTCCATGTTTTCACTTCTTAGCTCACACCTGAGAACCAGCAAGTCGTCCTCACCTCCTTCTCCTCACCTTGTGGGGAAACATCTGGCCTTGCACCAGTTAGCATTGACATGCTACAGGCTGCTAACAGCTGATTTCACGTGTAAACATTACGGCCATGGTTACATGTAGGATATCCAGACAAACACAGGAGCAAAAGTAGTAAAAATATCACCACCAGCCACAACCAACAGGGAAGTTAAATCAAGACAGCTGATTTATTCTGACCACAAATTGCATTGATTTGTTTTGAAGCATTAAATTCAGCGGAAATACACTACCCCCAAGTTTCGTATGGTTTGGATGCCTCTTTTATTCTCCCTTCACTTCATGACCCCAAGTTATTTATTACCATTGCTTGGTGCAAAGTGAATATGTGATGTGTTGCCAAGTTTCCTTTATGCCTGTCACCATCAGTTCCCCTCCTTCACTGATCCCTCACTGCATCAGTAAACTGACACCAGATTCCAAAAGTGGCTCCTCACAACAGCCAAGAACAACTCGGTGTGCTGCGTTTGTAAACACGTAGTACTACAACACTGAGAGCAAGACGGCTAGAGCATTCAGAGCCAGAGAATAACTGAATATACAGGACATGGCTGCACACACACACTCACACACACAGACACAGACACACACACAGACACACACACACACACACAGACACACACACACACACACACACACACACACACACACACACACAGACTAATGAGATGGAGCGACTGTGAGATGGTATTTTGTGCTCCTGCTCCGTCGCTCCTTGTACATCTGTTGATGTGGGTCTTTGGGACCATCTGACAGTGGAAGCAGCTGGGTGACAGGATTTTAGGCTAAGCCCTCCGTCGCTTTCCACACACACACATACATACACACACTTTTACACACACTCACAGTCACTAACCAAACATGGCCCTTATGGGACATCAAGCTGGCACGTGCTGGTTGACAGCGGGCTACAGCTGGCACTGAGGGAAACAAACCACAGTGAAGCAACTGTGTGTGTGCGCGTGCATGTGTGTGTTTGTTGGCACTGCAGCTCTGGTTCTGCAGAAACCTTTACACACACCAAAAGACCAAAATTTCTTCCCTTCTCTATTGCAGGACAGAAGGTCAAAGGTCACAGAGCTTTTTTTTTGCACACACATTCCTGCTTTGTGCATGTGATTGCTTCCATATTTTGTTGTGATCTGGCCTTATTACTGTCATGTAGGGGTAGGAGAAAAAATCAAAAATTAATATATCAGGATTTTTTGTTTGACAAAATCGAAATTGGGATTCTTTGTCTAAACTCATTTTTTGTTTGTTTTTTTTCAAATTCAAATTCTTAAAGGGATAGTTCAGTTTTTTTGAAGTGGGGGTGTATGAGCTCTATGTGACCACTAAGGACATTAGATACAGTAGAAAGTTGTCTCCTCTCCCTCAGTACGACACAAACTGTAATCGATTGTGACGAGGAAATAGGCGCTAACAGGGACAGACCGTACCAAATTCAAAGGCTATTTTCTTTGCCTACAAGAACTGAAATCAAAAAGTAATACCACAGTTTAAGAGTACGCTACATAAGATATTTTTAAGTGCATTAAGTCTTCGGAAATATAAACATTTATCCGGACCTAACTAACTGGTCATGTATCCTTCCTCGCAGCGCTAGAGTGCTCCGTCCCCCCTCCTCCAAGCTATGCTTCGGGCGCCGGTTGTAGCCTCGTGTAAGTTTGATCAAGTATCGTAATTCTTTTGTTTGTACTCTGAGGATTGTGAGGCAGCGCAGGAAATTCAAAATGAGTGACTATGACAGCGACGATGAAGTTTCATTCACTTTGGAACCAAAAGGATAGCTGTATGAACCGGAGTACACAGAAGAAGAGCTGCTACAGATGGCAACTAAACTGGACTGGGTCCTCAAGCTTCCTCCCACAGTCCAAAAACATGCTCACCAGGTTAATTGAGCATTCCAAATTGTCCGTAGGTGTGAGTGTGTGTTTGAATGGTTGTCTGTCTATGTGTCAGCCCTGTGATTGGGTGGCGACCAGTCCAGGGTGTACTTTGCCTCTCCCCCCGATAACAGCTGGGATAGGCTCCAGCCACCTGCGACCCTAAACAGGATAAGTGGTTTAGAAAATGAATGAATGAATGAAATTCTTCATTTCAGTCTTTGTTTATAACTGGATTGGAAAAAATGTTATGCTTTTCGCCAGCAGAGGGTGAAATGTTTCTCTCTGACTCATGTGATTAGCATTTTATGGGAAAATATGGCTCTTGATATAGTCAGTAGACATCATCAGTATCATCATTTATCTTTTCCCCATGGTTTGATGTTAAAAATAAGGATGGGTACATTTCACATTTGAAACGATAAATGCTCGATTCCCGGTACCTGGCAACCCGTACTGGTACTCAACATTACCAATTTTCTGTACTTTTTTGTGTCTATGTGGTAAAAAATATCAATTTGTTTAATATTGAAATGTTATTTTTTCTTCTAATTTAGCATATGCATTCTTCAGTATATTACCTTGTAATGCTGCGTTCATGTCCAGCATGGAAAATCGCCTACTCTTCCACTCCCTCACAGTCACAAGGATGCGTTACATGAATTGGTACTTGGTACTTTTGATAGAATTCAGTCAGTACCTATAAAAGTACCCAATTTGGTACCCATCCCTACAGTAAACTAAAAATTGCAAAAACCGTAGATATCAAAGAATCACAATTTATATCGAATCGGCAACCCAAAGCAGAATCGAGTTGCGAGAATAGCATTTCGTCCCAGCCCTACTGCTGTGTAACCTGTGAAATGCCAATAAAAGGACTCAGCTGACTGACTGAAAAGGAAGAAATCTGTATCTGTAATTCTTGTGACAACTTAACTCATACAGCCCATGTCTGCGCCGTCTCCATAATCTTTTTCCATAAACGTTTTTCTTTTTTGTTTTTTTTTTGTTTTCCTGTACTGAGAATGGGATGTTTCTGTTGTTGTGCTCTACACTGTGCTTTCTTAAAATCCCATCATGCACTTTTCCCTTCTTATGTTTACCTCCACATGTCTCATGCACGTCTGTTTGTACACGCTCAAGTGACAGCAGTGCAACACAACACCTCACACGGTGATATGCAAGGTCAATTTGCACCTCTCACAGCCTGAGTGACTTCAGGGAGTGTAAAACACCCATCAGGAGCTCCTCTCACAGAAGCTTCATTACATTCAAAGCTACTTTAATCTCACAACAGAAATATGTTTACAGTTTTTAATTGAAGTAGAAAATTAGGTTTAAAACCCTTTAGTTTGAAAAACTCAGGTTTGTCTTTCAGGTGGTAAATGAGCATATTTAGAGAGAAGGAGAAGGAGGAGGTAGGATGGACTGGACATTGACCTTGAGTTGAAATGTTTTCCCCTTCATCAACATTAGACTGGGTTCAGTTTTAGTTGTGGAAAAACACAAATACCTTTAAAAGGAAGAGGGAACTTTGTTGTACCTTTTAAGCCATTTAGAGCTTATTTTCTTATTGACACACCTGCAGCGTGACTCACTCAGCCTTGACTCATTTGATCCATAATACGTAAGGAAATAATAATCCAGTGATTTTGTAATTTCACACATTCCTCGGTTGGTTCGGGCTTGTCACAGAAATATGTTGCCTTGAGCCATGTCAAGTGAAGGGTGAGTCAGAGAGTTTGAGAAATAATGCAGAAGAGAAAGTGATTGAAACTCTCTGATGTGGCTCGGAGTCACCTTTAACATTTACAGATACTAAGTTTAAAAAGACATCACAACTTCAAGAGTTATACAGTATCAACAAGCAAGATGCTCAACTGCAGCATGTAGGAGCTTGATGCCTTGCTCAAAGGCTTTTTATATTAAGACAGTTCTTAAAACCTCTACATGCCTTATGTAGAAGTTTTATCTTATTTAACTGATGCGACTATTAGCATCCGGTTTACACGCCGCTTACCATGAGGGGGCACGGTTGGCCGTGGAAACGCAAACAGGACCAGGCTTAACCAAGCCAACCTGTACCAAACTGTACTGATCTGAACTGCCTGGTGGAAACGGGGCTAAAACCTGTGAAAGACAAAGTTGTGTCAAAATGATTCTTCTTTCTGTGAAGGGGAAAGTGGTGAAAGTGACACTGAAGGAGAAAATCAATCCGTTAGGAACCAGTTCGATACTTGAATCAATTCTCTCAACTTGACACTTGATGGATGTGACCAGAGGTCAACTCCATCTGAACTCAATCAATTCAATTACAATTCCCAAAGGCAAGGATAATTGAAATTAACAAAGAGAAAACCGCAAGAAGATCCTTCATCATTATTTTTAAACGTACATATGTATAATTTGGGCCAGTAATCTCTTCATCTATTTAAAATTACTCTGGTCAACCAATCTAATATCGTGAAGGATCTCCTCTCATCACATCAGACCCAAAATACCTCTGGTATGACGAGCCAGAGTTTCCATTAGACCTCTGAAAGTGGGCTGTGGTACCTGGAATTAAGAGGTTAGTTTTAGAGTCTGTAAGTCCTAGAAATTTTGAGGTGGGGTCTCCATTGATTGGACTTTGTGTTCTGCATTGTGTATTTTTCCAGTAGTTTGAGCTCATGTAGCGCTCCTGTTGGATTAGACCACAGGCCAGCCTTTAGTCTTCACTTACATTACAAAATCGAAATATTATCAATTGATTTTGTCTTATTTTTAGTTGAAAATGTCTTATTATACTTCATTTGAGCCACATTTAACTTATCAGTCCAGAAAAATGTCTTGTTTCAAGTCATTCAAAGAAAAAGGTGAGGCCTGAATTGCTTGTAACAAGGGAAATAAATCTTCCAATGAAATAAAAAAAATTGCTAGAATATTTTTTTACATTGAAATAAGACATTTTTCTGAAATGGTCAGGTGAATGTGGCTCAAACTAAGCCTAAGTAGTAAAAATTGTCTTGTCATACTTAATATGAGCCCCATTTGACTGGTGAGTCATGAAAAAAAAACTTTGTTGTTAGTTACTTAAAGACAGAAATTAGGTCTGAATTGCTTGTAACAAGAGTAAAAAATCATGCTAATGGGACAATAGAAATTTGCTCAAAAACTTGCTTGAAACTAGAATAATGTCCTAATACAAGTTACTCTTCTTTTTTTTTCATTGGAAGATTTTTTTTAACTTTTAATTCAGACCTAATTTGTTGTCTTCAGTAAGTGTAAGCAAGACATTTTTTCTGGACTGGTCAGGTGAATGTGGCTCATATTAAGTCTAAAAAGAAATTTTCTACTGAAAAAAAGACAAAACACTTGATACAATTTCATGTTTTTTTCCAACGTGACCACTGCAGACTGGAAAGAGCTGCTGCTTTTGGAGGTTCTCTGACCCAGTCATAAAGCCTTTATAGTTTAGCCCTTGTCCAAAGTCATCTTTGCGTGCCCATTTTTTCAAGGAGTACACTGCAAAAAGAAACTGAAATCTCATCAAGTGTTTTTGTCTTATTTTCAGTAGAAAATGTCTTTTAAGACTTAATATGAGCCACATTCACCTGACCAGTCCAGAAAAATGTCTTGTTTTAAGTTATTTAAAGACAAAATGAGGTCTGAATTGCTGTGACAAGTTAAAAAAATATGCCAATGAAATAAGAGAAAAGTTAATTGTATTAGGACATTATTCCAGTTTCAAGCAAATTTTTGAGCAAATTTTCTTGTTCCTTTTGCAGATTTTTTTACCTTGTTACAAGCAAATCAGACCTCATTTTTTGTCTTAATCAGTTTGAAACAAGACATTTTTTTAGACTTTTTAGTTTAATGTGGCTCATATTGGGTGTAATAATACAAATTTTACTTGAAATAAGATAAAAACACTGGATAGGGTTTCAATTTTTTGCAGCGTAACTTCAAGAAGTAATTTTTCCTTGTTGTCTACCACAGGAGTTCCCTGGCCTGGGACCCCTTTTGGAAACAGACAACATTTCAAAATGTCAACTTTAAGAATATGTTTTCTAACTTTTGTTCACTTTGCAATAAATTTTACGGGGAAGTATTAACAAACAAAAGCCAGACTCACACAAGCGGCTGTTGCAAAAGTGAAAGGTATTTCAGGGCTCTGTCAGCCAAAGTGGGATACCCTTTTCTTTGATAACCACAGGTCTAACATGTCCCTCCAGCTGCCATGAGCCATTGTGAAGAGATTATTCACTTCACATAAGTGCCAAAAAAAGTCCCACTTTTAGGACGTTTCTTCAATGTGATTAGCCTCGTACGTAGGGGTCAGATTGTAGAGGAAACCTGTAAACCAAGGTTGTGCGAGGTCATCCCAGGACTCAGCGCTGGCATTTAGCGATTAGGGCACAGCTGGGAATAGCGAGAGGATGGATGTGTCGCTTGGCATGGTGCCTGATGTGACAGCTGACTTAATGAGGAAGGCTTTTTATCCTGCAGACTAACATGTGGCGGACGGGCGGGTGGACGGACGGTTTCTCTGCTGCAGGGAGCAAAGAGGGGGGAGGGTAGATGTTACCTGATGTGAAACCAAATTCCTTTTAAAGCTCATTAAAGCTGATTGTTTAATGAATTGGGTCATTAAGTTGAATGGGTATTGTTCTTAGAAAGGGAGTGGAAGAAATCAACAAAACTTGACTTTTTAGTCCTTGAAATCATCCCCCTGGGTTTGGTAGTTGAAACTTGTTGTTGAAAATTTGTTAATTATACAAACAGTGCCAGCAATTTAATTAAACCCCAATGGAGCGTATTAAAGAGTAGCATCTTACTTTTAAAATGAAAACTACCCGATCCTTTTTAATGACTCAAAAGATGGTTTTATTGAGAAAACTTAGGCACTGAATAGCCAGCAGCCCCTAACCTGATTAAACCACAGCTTAACTTCTGATCCTGAACAAGCTAATTGAACAGGTGAGGACAACATTTTCTAATTTCTCTCTGTGTCATTATGAGGGCGACACAAACATCCACTCCAGTCAAGTGAGTTATCCACTCACCCATCAGCTCAGTCTGACTGAGTTCCTGTCTCGTCCACGCAGCCGCTCAGGATGCTGGGAGAAGAAAAACATACTGTGTGTTACGACATTAAAGGCAGGCGGCCCTGTCACAGTGCTCCTGTGTGTGCTACCTTGTTTGATAGGGAAATTGGATCTGGACTTGAGAGGGGAGTTTAATGTGGTTAAAGGCATCATGAAAAGCCAGCTGTAACAGGATTTCGTCCTCCGTGGAGTCCCAGCTGACTGCTGCCGTGAGGCGAGTCATTAGGGGAATATCCATGAGCATGTGTTGATATTTGAGTGCTTGCTTTAAAGCTCTGTGAGGAGTCTGTAAGTGGTATTAAAATACTCTCACTTTTGCACAATTGCCTGATCATAATCCACGATTCTAAATGAGATTATCAGTGTCAAAACTGGTCATTTCTACATGATGCTTCTCAGTGTCTGTGGTCAGAAGAACAGGAATACATTTGTAGCACGTGGTCCAAAAGCCCTGATGATGGCACTACGCCTTTTGACAAAGGTCAGCAGCGAGACGCAAATCTGTTCTTTCTTGGATAAGAAATGTTTCTTTGATTGGCAGACACAGAAAGAAAAAGGACAGAAGAGCTTAAGAAAACTAAACAGGAGACTGGTAGAACACAGGCTAGATGCTTAAACAATAACAATAAAATGAAGAGCAAAGTTACATTAGCTCTGCTTGGTGAGGTTGTAGTTGGTAGATGAGCGCTGGTACAACAAAATTAGGATTCTTGGAGTACTGGGCTCTGAGTAACACTAAACAGATAACTCACCTTCTGTACCCTAAACTACGCTACAAACTGAGTTTACAAAGTTTGCTTGTTGTTGGGTTTCAAATCAAAGCAGTAGTACTTTACACCCTGCAAAAAGTTGTCTTGAACATTTAAAAGTAGGGTTAAAAAAACGTTTCGCTCTCTATCATTTGCTTTCAAAATGTACTCCTTGGCAAGAGTCACATCCTTACGACAGTGGGTGATGGGCTTATGGGAAATTGTAGTCCCTTTGGGGGACAACACGACAACAGTTATAGAATGAAATGCAAAAGTATTGTTGAGTCTCAGCTTCTGGTTTACACGGAAACAGCATCTTGGCCAACGTATCATGTAAACTTTAAAACGACCTCCAGCAGCAATCAAGAAAACAAAAGTAAGAAAGTGTATAGAAAGTGTAAAAAAGCTCCATAAGAAAATAGATGCTGACAGCTTGTCCATCATTGTCCAGTCAGCCAGCCTCCACCTCCACAGGGTCCAGGACTGAGCTTCTTCAGCAGTCTGTTCAGTCTCTGTCTCCTGGATCCTGTCTGCTCACAGCAGGTGAAGCTCTTCCAATGTGGCGTTGGTGTCTGATGTTAGCTCTTTTAGCCATGTCTGTGAATAGCATGATGCTACTCTGCCTTCTGATAATCTCTCTGTTGCTGGTTTAGCACAGCTAGCTTGTCCATCTTATTGGACGTTCCCAATAACGATGGATGGAAGTATAGGTCCGTGTCGTCACTTCTTAGCTCACACCTGAGAACCAGCATGTCGTCCTCACCTCCTTCTCCTCACCTTGTGGGGAAACATCTGGCCTTGCACCAGTTAGCATTGACATGCTACAGGCTGCTAACAGCTGATTTCACATGTAAACAATGCAGCCATGGTTACATGTAGGATCTCCAGACAAACACAGGAGCAAAAATAGTAAAAATATCACTGAAGACAAAACCAGTTTGATGCCCATGACCAACAAATGAGCCATACAAAGTAATGATCTACTCTAAATGTTAAGATCACGAAGAAGAGACGAAAAAAATTAAGAAACGGGTAGCCATAATGGGGAAGCACCTTGCAACAGAGTACTGATTAGCATTCGCCAATACCCCAGATAACTTGACTTCAGTGGGGATCTACCAAAACCCACTTTTAGACAAGACAGTTATAGCGCCAACTACAGGCCTGGCATGCTAACTACAGTGTTTTTGTGTGAAGGCAGATTTTTCTTCAATGCATTTTTTGGTTAAATGGGTTGTGGTTAGTTCTCACACTGCCTTTAACGACAATGATGAGTCTTTTAGTTGGTGAGGCGATGATGGACATGGTTGAGGGTCATATGAGATCTGTGAGCTCTGAGGCTTTTAACAATTTTACTGGATATTTTTACACCAGAAACTTTTCCAAATCACATTAATGCTTTGAAGTAATCATTAACTGCATCTTTCGGTACAATATGTAATGATGTTGTAGGTCTAGTATTTGATTCCTGCTTATAACACAGTGTGGATGATGTGAGTAATTAAGGGACTTCGTAAGAAATATTTACCTCAGGTACTCTTTGTGCACCTTGTCTTTCAACACTCCCTTTGTTGTTTTAACCTAGAACACATCACTGAAACATGTTTTGCTGCATATAACAGAGTGTTTTTGTGTACCAAGGTGACTGTACATGTGAGTGTTCAGTAGGGAACAATTTTAATAGCCTCTTTCCAAGGTCAGCTCCTTCGCTCTGCTATGTGAGGAATGAGTGAAGGCCTTCGCTCGCAGTGCCTTCAGCCGACTCCAGAGAGTCGCGCTCATTGTGTGGCAGCCGAGGGGGAACAAAGACATTTCCACTGGAGGAACTTTGGGTTCCTGTCGATAAGGACGGCAGCGTTGTGAGGCCGGGCCGTGTTTATATGCTTGTGTACAGCGGGGATCTACGGAGCAGCAGAGGCTTGCACTTTCCAGACAACAAGTGGTGTCTGTATAAATAGTCCTGCTTGGAGAAACATCAAAGAGGGGGAGAAAATTCCAAGCGAGGATCAAGATTCCTAACCTGACTGAAGTTAATGTGTTTACTGGCTTTCAGCGGTTTGATTGAGGAATATTTTTAACAAAGCTGAACTCAGACCTCACCTTTACACAGTTTTGATCCCGTCAATACCCAGAAAAGTCAGAATGAAGTCTCTGTCCTATTTATTCATTTCGTAATCCACTTAATTTGATTTATGTCAGTTTTTTTAATTATCAAAGCATGGAACCAGAATAATCACATTTCTTTCACCGTTTAGGAAAAACTTTAAGATACTTTTACTTTGATCACGATACTTTTTCCAAGAAATGTTGTAACTTTCAATATAACTCATCTGCTGCATAAATTTGTGTTCTTGATTGAGTTAAACTGTTACACACAACTTGATGCAATGGCCATGTTATCATACAAGGAACCTGAAAATACATGCATTTTTTTATCACATACGAATGACTAAAACTTGTGTCATACTTTAATTAGACATTTGATACGTGATAATAATCTTATTTTAAGCTTGACCTATGTCTTGGGATGGGTATTAATTCGATTTTTTTGGCACCAACGCCATTCTTAATTTCACTAATCAATCCAGTTCTTGATAGATTCTACTCATCAATTCTTCTTGTGAATTTTCTGTGTATAAAAATTACCTTTAAAGGTTTTTTATGTCAACAATATTTTATTGAGTTAATAAGGAAATAAATATCGAATTGGTCACTGGATCTGGATATCTCTAAACATGAATAAAAACAAGGGAAAATCTTTGCACACAACATAAGGTTTAGCAGCTTTGGTGTTATATAGAGAATTGACAAGGGAATCGTTAAGCATAAAGACTAATGGTGTCAATAGATTGAGCCATTTCTAATCCATTTTTTTTAAAAAGGACAAGTTCTCAATATCAATCCTTACCCATGTCCTAATACTAAGGTATTTGAAACCGCTAGTCTTATATGGATAAAACTCATCTTACCACTTACCATCTTCTCATTTTACCATCTTATTCATCAAACTTTATTTTATATTTTTATATTTTATTATTTAATTTATTTATGTATTTAAACAGTTACTTGTCTTGCCCTTAAGTATTTTTGAGTGTTTTTTGAATTATTATTTCAGTTTTACCTCATGTCTTTAATTCAAGCTAGCGTTTCCTCAGTCCTCTTACTCTGTTTTCTGACAGAATTTCCTTTTTATGTCTTTGTGTGTTTGAGTAAGTGAGTGTGTACATTGAATGTGGTTTGGGGGAGGGGGGACTGTGAGGGTCTTGTGTTTTCATTTTATGCAATAATCTGCTTTTTATTCCACTTCTTGTTATTTCATTTTATTTCTTTTTCCCATGTAAAGCACTTTTTTATTACAAAGTTCTTAATCAAATTAAAACAGACATTGCAATGTAATAGAATGCAATTTTCAAATTGCAAAAGCTGCAACCAGCAAAAGTCAACTTGCTGGTTCTTCTGGCAAAAATATCACACGTCTACAAGACTTGACATTATATCTTTCAGTAAATTTTATACTCTGGCCTTAATAGTTAAATAAAGATATGTTATTCATATCAATTCATGCATCAATTTATCTCATTTCATCATAACATGTTGGCCTGGCCTACAGGAAAGAGCTGTTTACATGTTGACAATATTATTTGTCGTGTTGGTCATACTATAGAATTACTTATTGCTTGTGTCTAGTGAATAAAGCAGAAGATAAACACCCCCTCAAAAAATCGTATGCTAAATTTCAGTTGCATTATTGGTCCAAAAAAATCGCAATACAATTTTTTTCCAAAATCGTTCAGCCCTAATGAAAAGTGCTATCCAGATAAAGTCTGATTGAGTGATTGAACAAGGTACTTCTATTGGTACCGACCCAATTCCGTCTGTAGTATTCAAAAGGTACCACCATATGTTCAGTACCTGAACACATCCTTGTGACTTTGAGGGAGTGGAAGAGTAGGTGAATTCCCATGCTGGACATGAACACAGCATTACAAGTTTATATATTGAAGAATTAATATATTAAATTGAAAAACTTTGAGATTTTATAATTAAACAAGTTAAAATTCATGACCTTATAAACACACACAAAAGTACAGAAAATTTGTACCGTTGAGTACCGATTGCCAGGAACCAGGCATGGGTACAGGATCATTTCAAATGTGAAAGGTACCCATCCCTAGATCCAGTCCTACAATTATATTTATTCACCTGTGTTGTAAATCTGATAATGAACAACATGGACTTGCAATTGGTCCAAAAAATCTCTTTTTTTTTTTTTTTGCAAAAATGCTGTGAAAGGTGAAGAAAGCTGTCGCAAAGGTATTATGCTCAAAAGGTATAACAGGAATTAGAATTAGAATTGAATATTCAGGTGTGAAAATCTGCAAATGAGATAGATATACATCCTTACAAATACTGCCTATAAGAGGGGAATATACAAGAAAAAAGACTACATGCTGTACTGTATATGCCTTCTGTTACCTTTAGATTGTCTATAAGAAGATTATTTTATGAAGGGATGTGTTCAAAGATTTAGAAAGCTGGCTTGATTGATGGTGACATTTGTATAAATCATGGCTCTGTATTAAACTTTCAGATGCTGCAGATATGTTAAATGCATTTCAGCTTTATCAGTTATATCAAAGATGCTCTTCTGGATATTCTTTTCTAGTTTAACTAGCAGGAGCTGTCAGGTTTTAAAAATATAACCTTTTGTTAGATTAATTTCTTACTGCACAATGGAAAGAAGCATATTCTTACAGTTCCACATAATTTCCTGTTTTAACTTCTTAAAGGCAGTAACACTAACTTTAGGAGTGCAGAGAGCCTGGTGGTCTAGGTTGTGCTCTATGAGGTTTGTCCTTGTCCAAAAAAAACTTGAAACTTGTGATTTTTAACAAAGAAAGCCCAGACGGATGTTACTCAGCTTCCCCTCTGCCTGTATCCAGGTTGGCTGAACTAAAGTATTCCTGGTATGATGACCACAATCAATGTGCTTTAAAAAAAAAATCCCCTCTCATCACACCCTCAGTACAACCCCCGTTCACATCAATGAACTCCTTTACATCTACTTCCCCTCCCTTATTAGCTTGATCATGTTAGCGTGCCACGTTAGCGCTTGATCTTTGTCCTGCTCGTCTGTGATGACGTTCACACACCGTCTGCTGTCTTTCCTGCCCGTTTACCAGCAGTTAATTGACAAGAGACAACGCAGCATCTGAACTGTTCATTCAGTTATCCTGAGGTTTAGAAACAAGCTTTCATGTAGCGAATTCCCACGACTTGTTTTGGGACTTTCCAAACCCTTCAGACAGGTCAGGATGAGACAATCTCAATCAGAGTCACGACAGAACTGGTCTCACGATCACAGCTTGGATACAATGACACTTTAGATGAGGTTCGGCCTGTGTAACTTTTTGGTGCTCCTACTCTATTTGTTGTATTCACGTTTTCTTTGTGCTTTCTTGAAATAATTTTCTTCTACAAATGCTGATCTTCTTACGTAACATCAGTAAAATCAACACACCTGATTGACTATTCATCAGCCGGCTCATCATTTGTCAGTATGATACATTATTAGTGTAGTTTCTTTGCTAACCAGCAAACAATGAGTCTGAGCTCTGAGCTGATTGAGAGGTATGTATTTTATCGATGAGTCATGAAAGGTTGGTACGCGCTTACAAAATTCCACACTGGTTTGGCAATTTGTTAAAAAAAATCATGTACAGGAATTCAAAAAAAACAAAAAACAAATACAAAATTGTATGTATTTTTTGTTACTAGGCTAACATTGTCAAATTGATGTGCAGTCTGGTCAAGATTAGGATCATAAATGCTTTAAGAGTGTGTTAAATTTTTACAGTCATGTTAAAGGAGTCTGTAGATTTGTGGGAATAATAAACTTTATTTATACAGCACTTTCCAAAACAATGTTAAAAAGTGCTTTACATGATAAAAAAACAAGCAGTTAAAAGAAATTAAAGAGAAGAAGTAAAAGAGAGGTAAAAGAGAATTGTGAGGGAAAAGCATAGAAATATAAAAGGCAAGAAACACCACCAAATACAGGAAAGGAAATGTCTAAAATAAAAGCAATAAAAGATTAATACAATAAAAGGTAAAAGATTTAAGATCGTGCCCATGACACGGTCAAAGAAGAAGTTAAAAGTCTTGACGATTAAAACAAGTTTAGCTTAAATCTCCAATAAAAGCACATCTATTAAAATGTGTCTTTAAACACAATGGGATGGGCGTTAAACAGTGGATCCAAAAGAGGGAGCTCTAACAAACCAGTCCCACACAAGTGGTAACTCCAAGCAGCCACCTCCGGTCTAAAAATATGAGGCAATGTGGAAGCACTAAAATCCGCAGTTTGTTGAGTTTCTGCTTAAGGCTGGCTTGGGAAAGTACCGGAAGCTTTATAGACACACACAAAAAAACATTCTCACGGCAGAAGAAATAAACATGTTTACAGCCTGGTACAAAAAACAGCAGTTTCGAAGATGTTGAGAACGAGAGTTCGCCCAGTCAGAGGCCTAGCTCAGATGATTGACAGGCAGGTGCCTTATAGTGGGTTCCATTTGTACTCGGAACTGGGAAGTCAGAAGTGGGAATGACGTCATCTCAGAGTTAAGCGTTCGTTAACAGCAGTATTTCTGTTTATAAACATTGAACAATACTATGTAAACGGCTGATTTATTGCAGCAAATGCTATTCATGAATTCTAAAATTAAAAGAAGATAATCAAAAGTCTTAATTTCCTACTGGGAACTCGGGGTAGTGTGGATGCTCCGACTTCCCAGAAATTCAGACCTCAAGTGGCGTTCCCGCTCGGAACTCCAAAATTCGGACTTTCGACTACAAACGGAACGCACCATTATATCTGTTCCAATATGGCCCCTGTCAACGATTGGCTTCAAATCTCTGCTTCTGAAACAGATGAGTGATGTCACTGAGACCACTTTCAGTCATTATACAGTCCATGACTATCCCCTGATCTAAATATATGAAACCCATGTAGGAGAGCTGCTGCAGAAAACAGGAAACCACGTACGTACCAATCCAAGAATGCTTTCATTAACAAATGTGTTTACAGCCCAGTTCAGAAACAACTAGGTCCAAAACGCTCATTTCTTTATCAGCACATACATGATTATTTAAAAAAAAAGAAATTTTTGTTTTCAAAGTTAAAACACTTGCTAGTTTTGCCCATATAAGGGCATAACTGGCTTGACTGACAGGTGGGCATCCTGTAGCTGTCTGCAAAGAGGCCTAAGACCTGCCTCTTTACCTCATCCAAACTGGAACCAGGCTAGCTTAAGTTCAGCATTTCATACATTCCCCATGTTGATGATAGGCTTCAAAACTCCATATCAGAAACAAATGGGTGACATCACAGAAACCATGTCCACGTATTACACAGTCTTCCAATTGTTGAGTGTCTTTCCAAAACAAAACGAAGACCCAATAGACAAACCCTAAGGACTCAGACCTGATCATTTTCTATTTGTCTTACTCTGTTGTATATTTTAGCACAGGTCAGTAAGCCACAATGGAAAGATGACACTTAACTAATGCATAAAATATGATTCACAAACAAAAGAGTGATCTAATTGGCCCTGCGCCTGAGCTAAAGAATGACGACGTCCCTACGTTTGTTTTTCTTCATCACCGTACCGAAGCTCAAAAACTGGGTGTGAAGGGAAAGGGACTCGGCCTTAGCCGCACCAAAGCTACATCTGACACCTGATAAGGAGCCCGAGTGTGGCACGGACACCAGCAGGCCCGGAGCCAAAGATACTTTTCATGATGAGGGCTGAGAGTGCTGAGAGGTGAGAGGCATGTGTGGAGAGGAGGGGAAGGTTGATGATGTCTTCACATTAAGACTATCAGAGGTTTCCTGTGTGTGTGTGTCAAGCATCTACTGGAGAGAGTGTGGGTGTAAGTTTGCAAAAACACAAGAAGATTTTGACTCTAAAGCAAGCACTTGATATGTTTAAATATGCGAGGGAATAAACGCTTTGTGACCGTGTTGCATCCTCAATAAATCCAGTGCTGATGGTTTTATAGTGTTACCAATACTCCTTCCTTCAGTGGCTGTTTTGACCCTCGCTTATTGATTTTTCTCCACATGAGGAGTCAATGCAGGGATGAGCACTACCGCTGCAGCAAAGAAGGTCAGGAAGTTTACAGCCAAACGAGGCAGGGAAGGGTTTCTGCAACACACACACACACACACACACAGAAGAAAATGAACAGAAGAGGAGGCAAGAAGCAAAGTCTCTCTCCCATGAGGAGCTGGTTTATTTTTAAACCGAACAGCCTGGAATAACATTTTAAAATATGATTAGAATCTGCTGTTTAGATATGCATGAAGAAATGAATCTGAGTGCATTCAGAGTTATCTTTTCCTCACAAATGCAGCAAGTGTAACTTAGAAAAAATGAATCATCCTTATTCAATTATCTTCAATGTGGCCAAAGTGCACACTCAAGATTTATTACCTACTTCCACGCAGCCTCAGGCCTTTGAAGGTTGCTAAAGCATCAATACATCATGGGAAATAACACAGCCTGTGACACACAACAGGCACACGTAGACAAGAATACAGAACCGAAGGACTGGATGACATAAAATAGATAACAGAAGATGGGAAAGATCTGATAAAGAGGAAATGGCCAAAATTGATTCAATAAATCGGGATTAATCTTCAACTTTGTGTTCAGGTTGATCTGTGTTTTGAAGCAGGAGTTTTGTCTTAAGTTGATCCTGTTTGGATGGTAAAGATGTAGCTTTTGTTCTTGTGGTTTTGCTGTTGATTTATTGAACAGGCCTGGATCCTGGGAACATAATGTTAAACCCCTTTAGAACATCATGCTCACATCATTGAGCCCAATCGGCAGCTCCAATCAAATTCAAAGCTCTGCTTCTGGTTTACAATACATTGACAAGAACAGCTCCTGCCTGCCTGGGGTCCCTCATTCAGGTCTACACTCCTTCTTGTAAGCGACGGTCTGCTTGTGAAAGACGCCTGGTGGTTCCGACCCAGTGTGGCTCCAAATCTCTAGCCAGACTCTTCTCCTCTGGAATGAGCTATCTAACTCTATCCCTCATTATATATCAACTCACATCAACTCCCTGCAGTTATTTTTTTGTGTTTAATTTCTGCTTACTGGATCACATACGCAAGATTTCAATGTTTGCCCCCCCAGTGCCCAAGCCACAACCAAGGAGCAACACCCAGTTAAGAGAAATGAAGCCTTTGTAAAAGTGTGAAAAGTTGCTGCTCATTGGAAATCTGCTTGAGGTTGGCTGCAAAAAGAAAGGGAAGTCAAAACAGACTTTCACTGCATTAGAAAGCCTATTTACAGCCTGTTTCACAAAACAGCTTGTGTCTGAAAGGCTGATGTTTAATATCAGAACTGTCCAATAAGAGACCCAGCTTAGCTCACGTGACTTTTGAGCGCCCTATAGCTGTTAGAAAGGAAGCTCAAAGCCCACGTCATTTCCAAAATGGCTGCTTCCACGGACTGGCTTCATTTCACTGTTCCAGGGATAGGTGGGTGATGTCATGGAGGCTATGCCCATATTTTATAAAGTTTATGGCTACAACCATAGACTGTATAATTACTGGACAAAGTCTCCCCAACGTCATCCGCCTGTTCCTGAAACGGAAAATGAAGCACGTTGACAAAAGCGGCCACATTGGAAGTGGCAAGGGCTTTGAGTACAGCAATAGAGCTCCCCTCGGTGACCCTGAGCTGTGCCTTTGATTGGGCGAGCTCACGATCTTAATATCTTCTGAACGGCCAAGTTAGGAAAAATTCACCCCCCATACAGTGTGTGGCGACAGTGAAATGAGCAACTCAGACAGGAGACGTTTTTTGAACTAGGCTGTAAATAGGTTAATCTCTGCTTTCAAGCTTTTTTGGCTTGGTGTGTTTGTGACTTCAGGTACTTCCGGAGCCAGCCTCAGGTGGACACTCGAGAAACAGCAGATTTTAGCGGTTCCGTATCGTCTTGTTTTCTTATACCGAAGGTTGCTGCTTGGCTAAGACGCATCAATTTGCGCATAGAAGGTCGAGGCAGCCAGAAACAAACATAAACATACAGTTAACTTTCAAAATGAAATACATTTTAAAAATGTCAGAGTATTTCTTTGCTGTAAAAATTTCTTCCTGGAACATGCATTTGTGGGATGAGCAGCAGTGCTCAGTACGTTGGTTGCACCCATGAAAAATTTGTCGAATCTTCTCAGCCAATGTCAAACAGCTGATTCTACCACTGAGTCTTGTTTTGAGCTCCTGGTACCTCCAGGAATCGGCACTTTACGTTTGACTGATCTGGATAGGGCTTGGACCACCACCAAGTTATGCTTCAAGGCTCAGACCGCTGAAAGACCTGTTACATCAAGCTTCTTTCTCCCTCATCTTTTCTCTTTCTGTATGTATTTAACTCTACATGCCACCAGTGCATTGCGTTTAGATTCTCCTCTTAAAGAAGAAAAACATTATATTTGGTGCTTAGTTTTTAATAGTTATTGTTGTGGAGATCTGTAAGTAAGCTAACAGGCTTTGATATTTGTGTTAGCTTTAAGACTCCACATGGACAAAAACTGCAACACTGACTGTTTACTCACTTTCTTCTATGACTGTTCATTGGCTTGTAGTTTACATTGTGCTGGTTTCAGCATGTATTCATCTAAGGAATCAAATTAAAGATGCTTGCTAAGTGTCTTTAACATAACCCTGCAGAGTACTTCATTCATATGTATGTTCAGTAATACGTCTCATACCCATCTTCATTGTCTTCCATAGGCAGATGAAGGAGGGAAGGTCACTTAATGCCATTGCTGCTGCTGCTAATCACCGTACAGAGGAGGAGGAGGAGCGCTAATGTGAAGATAGAGAGCACTTTCAACATACAGAGAAGGTACTGCTGGAAGTGTAAGTGTAAGACACAGGCAGTGTTTGTGTTTGTGTGCATCAGCTGTATTTACACGAGATGATACTGACCCCTACTGTTGGAAAATGGTTCACACAGCTTTTCTCTGCACTGCTGTTCATCATCAGGAGGAAGAACCACTTCAGTTTGTCTTGGCTCATCAGAAAAGCTTTTTTTTAACGAGCCACAGGGAGTTTGCAGAAAAAAATTAAGTATTTTAGGAGGATTATTTATAAAAAGTCTATCAGGTAAGAATAGAAATAAAACACATCAGAAGTTATGATAAAACTTGTGCCATGTTTCAGTTCCTAAATGCATCCTTGTGACTGTGAGGAAGTGGAAGAGTGGCCAATTTTCCATACTGGACATGAACACAGCTTTGCAAGGTTATACACTGATAAATTGATATGTTAAATTAAAAAACTTTGAGATTTTATTATCCAAAAATTGATATTTCTCACCACATAAATACGTAAAAGTACCAAAAATCGGTACTGCTGAGTACCAATACATCATACCAGGCACTGGGCACTGGTACTGTATGGTTTCAAATGTGAAAGGATCCCATCGTGGTACAATAAAATCAAATCTGAATTAAAGAAGCATTCTAGAAATCTGAGAAATGAGAGAAAAACAAATGTTCAATGAAACCGAAACTTAAGTGAGAGACGAGAAATTTCCATGACCCAGCTTTTGTACTTCAGCAGGATTTTAAATGCAGGATACCCACGAGTTTCATCAATGAAATTTAAGTTTTGTCAAATTAAACGCCAAATAATTGAAATTGTTGTTAAAAATGCCAAACTCTGTGAAGTTATTTCCCTCCACGTTCACACCTCTCTGTGTGTGTTTGTGTCTTCAGAGCTGCTTAATCATTACCAGTGGCCCCATACAGCAGCACAACAAACTGCCTAATTAATGGAGCGTCCAACATTCCTGGCTTTTATTCTGGGACACAAAGGCAGCCTTTCTGTGGCTGAGTAATAAATCAGCTGTTGCAGTCAGTTAGTGACGCGCCAACACAATGTAACAGTCATGTTTCTGCAGCGGTCACAGCCTCGATGGCGACGCAACAATCACACGTTTCTGACCTCGGCAGTGTTCTGCTTTTAGGCATTGTTATTCAAAGCATGAAATTGGGCATTAATAGAGGTTAACTGTTAACCAGCAGCCAGGTCGGCCAATCAGAAAACATCAGGAGAGCTCCTCAGTTCAATGAAGGAAAAAGTTGCTTTTAGTGATTCAAACCTCTTTTTATACTTCTTAAGAATAGATAAGATGAAAGATGTCTGGGTATTTAATTCTAAATATTTTTCACTAAGATTAAGACAAAAAAAGTTCATTAAAATTTTACTCCTGAGAGTAACAAAACATTCTCAGCCATGTGTGTTGACACAGTGGTTCCCAAAGCTGCTGTTGTGTACTGTCTTAAGATTTTGTATTTACGTAATGTTAAACTACATAATTTAACAAAAATAGAAACATTTATAGCAAAACAGCAGCTGTAATACACTGATGGAGGGTCTGATTTTTTTTTTTTAAATCAAAAGTATTAACAGTTACATAGGTAATCCATTGCTGTTAAAATGAAAAACAAAACTAAGATTTAAACTGTAAGTAAAACCATGCATTCGAACATGTTTGATCTGTTTTCCAAGTAAAAATCCCAAAGGTAATTAAATCAGAGCAACCATTGTATCATGGTGACAGGTTAATTCAGGAAACACAGTGATATGTGCTAAGAGATTTTTTTTAACTCTGTTCGATACTTTAATTTCAAGACAGAAACACTTCTGTTTATAATTATTCTAACTTGACATATTTCAAACACACACTTCCCTCCTAAATTTTAAATCTGTTTCCTTAGTTTCCTTATTGTTAGTAGGGACAATCACAAGAGGATATTTTTTATCATATATATTCTTCTCACTGTAATTCTGAATCAAGAGGTGATGAGCAAACTGGCCACTAGGGCGAGCTGTTACTCTTTGTACAAACTTTTTTGTTTTTTGGCATTTTATGTTTTACTGTCTGATTTAATCTTTAGGAAAATGTCTTTGATTAACCTTTTTTTTTAATGATTTTGGAAAACTTGGGGTTTGTTTCAAAAAAGTATTTTTTGCTACAGCAGATTTTATCTTCAACACCTGGGAGAAAAGGCAGTGTGTTATATATATAGAAAAAGATTATATAGGAAAAGATTTGGCAACTCTGTAAGTGTTATCAACTTCTGTTTTGTAAAAAACACAACTGTATCTCTGGTGTCTTATAAACCCATGAGCAGATGTGTCAAGTAACAAAGTAGAAATACTTTGTTACCTTAGTTGATACTGGAGTGGTTATTTTTTAGCTGACTTTTCACTTCTACTCTTTACATTTTCAGACAAATACCTGTACTTTCTAATCCCAAGATTTAAAAAAATAGCCTCGCTACCTTCGTTTCATTTCGGCTTGGAAAAAGAAGAAGAACACAAACAAACTCAAATGCACACACAGGAAATTAAAACTTATCCAGATAAATTGCGACATTTGCATAGAGTGAATTGCATTGTGTTTGGATGAGAGGAATAAACATAGAACTGCCTGAGCATGAGTAACAATAATGAAGAATAGTGAAGTTTTCAACACTTATTTAACCATCGCCGGGTGAACACACTTTGCATCATAACGGTCATATAACACGAAGACCCAGTGCTGTGCTCTGCTGGCACAATACAGGAAACAGAACCTTTTAAGTATGGTGGCTCTTATGGGAAAAAGATAATAACTATTCTGCAAATTATCTACAGTAACTTTAAATTACTCGTGCTTTGGTCTGGCACTATGTGGACAATAAAATTAATGTAGCTTACATAGGGGAACGGTGGTACCATTAGGTGGCAGAGCGCTCCCCAATATAATCATTGGGGAAACTCTGCGGGTGTTGTAGTGCCTAAATAAAGTAATCAAACATTTTGGCTAGCCTAGTTTAGTTTGAAGAGATTTAACCTTCCTGTTGAGTTTAGGTGAACACCAGCTGCTCCAAATTTTTTCAACATCAACAATTCAACGAAAATGAAACTTAATAGTCATTATGGCCTTTAGAGCGCTCTTCAAGCCTAAGCTTTTGTCCTTAATTGCATTTGTTCCCCTTACATTACTTTTACTTTTATACTTTGAGTAGTTTAGAAACCAGTACTTTTACACTTTTAATTAAGTAGAAAGCTCTAGTTTATACTTTTACTTCTACAAAAGTCTCTTTAAACCCTACTATCCATACTTCTACTTGAGCAATGAATGGGAATACTTTTACCCTTCTGCCCATGGGGGTTGGGCACTTTTTGTGCAAATAACCAAACAGTTTGAAAAAGATAACGAAAAGGTTAAAACTTTAAAACTTAGTATCCACCTGTTGTTTAGTTAAAAAGACACATCAATAAGTATTTTGATTGTCTTTTAATGATTATATTTTAGGCTGCCTATTTGACAATTGGCTGGGGACTACAGATGTAAATAGCCCTAAAGGCTAAAGCTGCCTCTTTGACTGTAAAGTAGATTACAGGGAACTGTCCATGTAACAATAAACAAATAAAGTAAACTACACTAAACTTAATTTGTAAAAGATGTGGCTCTAATTGATGCCATATTCCATCAAATGTGTGAATAAATAGATGTAGCATGTAACAGACTTATAGCAGAGCAAGAGGCGACTTAGTACTTCTTTATTTTTTGGATTGGCTTCATCTTTCTAATGAAATGTGGAAACCGTTTTTCATGTAAAATCACTTCTTTGTGTTGAGCCTAAGGATAATTATTAACTGAATCTGCAGCTCCCCCCTCAGCTGTGCAGAGCTTTCTAACAGGTTGTTTCTCCCTCGACGTCCTCTGTCTTCTATCAAAGCACTTTCTGCCATCAGCGGGCTCCTGGTTTACTTTAAAAGCTCTGAGAGCCATCCATTTTTAGAAACACCACTTCTAAAGAACAGAAAATACACAGCTATTACAAACTCAAAATGACTGAAGTAATTCTCAAGATATGCTTGAGTTTTTAATTAAGGAACCCTCAATTAAAAATGATTCCATTAACTAACACGCATTTCTGTTTGGAGGGTTTCTTTTAGTCAAAATAACAAAAAATGTTGATTAACAGAGATTTAAGAAACGTGGGGGGTTCGGTTTTTATTATTTAAGAAATACAACTAACAACTACAGTTAGTGAAAAATCCATTTTGGATTTTCAGTTGATAATTAATGATTTTTTTCTTAAATGTTTTACCCTCTAATAGCTTTTGTATTTTCAATTTTTATGGAAACAGCAAGAAAAAGGTGACCACTTCTATGTTTTCCTGGGAAACAGGAGAGTGAATGAAACGGGTTTCATTAAAGAATAACTTAAAGACTTTAAAAACTTTGAAGTAAACTTGAAATAAAGAATTAATTGTAATAAGTTGAAATAAAAATCTACATTTTGCAAGTTCATGTGTTTTTGCTCTTGTACATTTTTCTCAAG
This sequence comes from Halichoeres trimaculatus, assembly GCF_033239565.1. NCBI lineage: Eukaryota > Metazoa > Chordata > Actinopteri > Labriformes > Labridae > Halichoeres > Halichoeres trimaculatus. Next base: position 30,525,883 of record NW_027437191.1, read on the forward strand.
TTAAATTTAATTTTACTTCAGATCTGGAGTGAGTGACACTATATATTTAACAAGAAGCTTAATTAAAAATAAAGTACAAATTGGACTGAAGTTAATCAATTTTCCAGGCAGAAAATTCATTTTTGTTCTTTTACTTTGGTGTTTTTTTCCACCTTTTTCTTATTCTGCTGAATGATTTTAAAGCAGAAGTGTGAAAAATATTGATACTGCAATAATGGCGATACTTTAACCTGTGATAAAATATCAATATTTCAACTCTTAAAATCAATATTTTTGTTAGAATAAAAATTTGTGCTTTACGTGATTTGGAAGTACAATATGTCTTCCACTCCTCCACTGCAGTAGATGGCGCCAAAGAGCTTCTCTGCTGTATTTAGCCCATAAACTGTTTAATAAATATGATCTCAAAGTTTGTTCAAAATATTTTATTCCTAAACTTGATGATGTGGATTTTGATGCCATAAACACCAATGTTTTCTCTCTATTGTTGGGTCAGTTAATTTAAAATCATTTGAAGTTTATTTTTTACAGTGTAGTAGACTGATGAAATAATAATCAAAGCCATGTTTTGCTTGAAATCAATATTTTTTTATGAGTAACAATAGTTACACCAAGTGACATTTATCAGTTTCACCAACTGACTAATTTCTTTGTATCATTTGTTTAATGTGACACAGGTTTAAGTGGCAAACTTGATGCACTTTAAGTTTTTCAAACACAATATAAAAGAAAAGTTGTTTTTAATCAATAGTTCACTGTGTAGAATATCCCAGTATTACGGTATGATATTTTTATATCGTGACCCAAGTATGGTATTGTACCATGAAGTTCTTTTCAATACTCACCCATATTTCAAAGTGTGCTTTTAGTGTCTGATTGTATTGGCTACAAGACTGAATAAAAATAGTTCAAGGACATCAAAAAAGTTGCAAATGCTTCGTTTGTAATGAACAACATTGATTTTACAAACAATAAATCCTGAAAAAGTTGTTCTAGAGTGATGCTAGTTTCTGTCTATGTCTGCACCATAGACTGTATAAAACATGGACGTAGTCTCCCCAACGTCGCACGTCTGTTTCCGAAATGGAAAATGAAGCAGATCGGCTATCGCGGCCATATTGGTAATGTCAAGGGCTTTGAGTAGAGCTTTAGGCCGCCTGTTGGCCGCATGACCCTGAGCTGTGCCTCTGATTGGGCGAGCTCCCAATCTTAATATCCTCTGAACGGCCGAATAAGATAAAAATTCGCTCCCCGTACAGTGTGTGCCGATGGTAAAATTAGCGACTCAGGCAGGAGACGTTTTTTGAACCAGGCTGTAAGTGGGTTAATTTCTGCTTTGAAAACATGTTTTTTTGGCTTGGTGTGTATGTGACTTCCGGTACTTCCGGAGCCAGCCTCAAGGGTGCACTTGAGAATCAGCAGATCTTGGCACTTTAGCAATGTCCCATATTCTTAGACCGAAGGTTGCTTCTTGGTCTGCACTGATGTGTTGTTACAGTATGGCTATTTTTAGGGATGTTCTGAGTCATTGAAACAAGATTTAAAATTCAGACAAGCACACTGATCTAAAGATGTGGAAAAAAAAGGAAAAATAGTCTGAGTTGAGCAGAATTAATTTGACCACTTTACTAGCATATTTGAAGCTGGACTCTTAATGTTGCATGGAGGAGATTTTGGCTCAACAAACCACCAGTTTCCTCTATCAGTTTGGAAAACACTGTACAGAAACAGCTCTACTTGTCCTCAGATAAACAGTTTGTGACCAAATACTTGCTGGGAAGTGTCATTTTCAAGGTCAGACTATCTGGTCTTGGTCCTCAAATGTAGCATTAAGAACAGCACTGACTTTTCTCCAAGGATCACTTTAATCTCACTGCGAGCCAGTGTCTAAAGCTGCTGACTCGACCTCAGAGTGAACTTCACTTTGACCAATAAACCTGTCGAGATGCAACAACTCATAAAACCAAATAACATCACATAAACTCATCCGGAGTTTCACACCTACTCAGTAGTCAGGATTTTGTGATTCATTTGTCAACTGAAACTCGACTTAACTATTAAACGGCTTTCAAGTTTACTCAAAGGAAACACAGTCACCAGGTTTTATGGGTTCTTGAGTCAGCTTGGCTGCGTAAAAAGGAAAATCTGATTCTAATGTCACAGACAATGTTTCTGTAGAGTTAACGAAGGTGGATTAACGGGCAAAGTTTAAACATATCCACCTTAACGTTTGTTTCTTTTTCCTTGTTTAAAGCTAAATTATGATGCTTTTGTTTTTTTAATCAGACTGTTTGCTGAAAAAAAACATTGTTATGATTCGGAAACTATGTCCAGTTTTCGGTTTGGACATAGTTTTCTGACTTGATTAGCATGACCCAGATCTGATACTCAGTGGTCTTGTTTGTGCATCTTTAGCTTGGGAAGGTTTCTTTCTTGTGTATTTACTAAAGCTCATGTTGTGATTTTTCAAAGTTTGAACATATCTACTGATAATATGGTCCAGTGATGTGTGTGTTTAAACTCCTTTTTGGTGTATGCACTGGATTTATCCCCTAGAAACGTCCGTTCACTGGATATCAGTGGACTAACTGATTTCTCACAAAGCTTCCAGTTGTTTACCATTTATCAAAGTGAGTTTTGAAGTTAAGTGTGCAGGTTTTTTGGTGGTTAAACCCTCAGGTAGCTTGAAAAACTATGGTACTGCCAAAATTTTGCACACCGCAAAAAATTGTTTATGTACAGAAAAAGGGTGATTGACATCTTTGTACATTAGAAATCAAGAATGAATGGTCCTGTTTTCTACATTTTTAGCTGTAGAGTTGGATATTTTAAGATCGGGGCCTATGCAGTCATTAAACAAACGGGACCATAAGTTCTAACGTTCTGTTATGAAATGGCCCAATTGGCTGCAGCGTTAGCCGTATGCACAACTGCAAATAATTGGTCAGTTAACTAATTACACCATGAAAGAGACGCAGGTGCAGATTACGTCATAATTAAGGGGAACCTTCTGGAAAACCCCATCAAACTGACTCGAACTGCGCATGTCTACCACTCATAAACAGCAATAAACCTGGTGAGCAGTAACGGTGTGACTGAGAGAAGATTAAGAAAAACATTTTTCAGTGGGAGAAATGGAGATTTTATTACAAGAATACACCAACAGCTGTTATCAGTAAGCCAATCAGGCAAACAAAGAGAAAGAGAAGGTTTGGTGATCTTGAACAGAGTTGATAGTAGCAGTAGTAGTAGGCACTACATGCTACCTACTGCTTTTGCATGTAGTATGTAGTATGACTGATCTGTTGGGTCTGTTTTGTAGTATACTACTCTGGATTTAGGTTTGGTAGGCAGAGCTACAGCTGCTGATTTTTTATTTATTTTTTCTTTTTTTTACCTTTATTAGAAATGTACAAAACAAACTATGGATAGATTGTGACATTTTAATTATTTTGTTCATCATGCCACAGCAGAAACACCATAATTGATTTCTAATCTTACACCAAAAGTTATATCGTTAATTATAAAAAAATCGGGGAGGGACTGAGATTTTACTTTGACAGCTGATGGAAAAACCACTTCCATATAATCCACGTATAGTTAAATAAAGGTAATTATTGGTTGGTATGGGTTTTAATGAATTTGTAGAAGTAAACACCTCTTTTACAACTTGAAGTGACAAGATTTGCGGGTGTTTCTTTCTCATCACTTCACTTCTATCTCACAGACCGTCTAACGTTAGTGTTGTTGTATTGTAGTTGTAATGCCGACTCATTCATCAAAACCTACCACTGGCATTGACAAATAGCGTTAGCGCCGTGCATTGTGGGAAACAGTATGCCAGATAGACTGGTCCGTTGCATACTGAGAATTTTCCTGGATCAGTAGGACGTGTTTTAGTATACTGCAGATTTTGCAAGTTTTCGCATACTGACTACTGCAGACTGAAATTCAGCCAAAATAGTGAGCACTGCTAGTGTAGAAGGCGGTTTGGAAAACAGCCAATGTGTGTGGGTATTTCTGAGCGCACAGTAGGAAACCTTTGAAATAAAATCAGTAATATGAAAGCTGCTTTGCAAAACAAGTGCAGCAATGCCCCACTACCTCAGTGAATAACTCTTAAAGCAGTTTATCAACTCCAACATTTCACCACACACATCTTGGAAGGACCCAGACGTATAAAAGCAAAGAGTGAATCAAACTTGTTAAACTGACGGCAGTGAGCCTCGCCTGTTTGAGACTTTGATTGTCTCCCTTATCTCATCTGTTCACTGAGAAAATGTTGTGTCTCCTAAATCTAGATTTGCTGTATGGTTACACATCTCCACTTTTCTAAACGGTTGTCCACTCTCTTTGCATAGTTCGTCTCAAACAGTAACCCATTGCGTGACGTCTGCCTCAAAACAGCCAAACAGACGCTGTAATTTCCCCATTAGCGCCTGTAACTGTGGGGTATAAACTAAATCTAATGCTCTTTTGGTCCTTTAACCTTGCTTATGCATACTGCTAATCACCCTCTGGTGGGCACTTATGGAATTGCAGGCTTTTTTTTTGTTTTTCCCGTACGGGTACCTCTGGCTAAATGCATCAAAGGCCTGCCACTTGCCAAATCACATCCTGTCTTTAGAGGAGAGCTCTCATTATTTTGAAGCTTTTGCATCATTAAAGGTGTGATGAGAAGTTCTTTTTCAGATTTAATGACTCCCTGTTATAAGTTTGTGGTTTGATCAGAATGAAACGGATGTGACTATGACGCATATTACAGAAAAAATATCTAACGTATCTGTAGTCTTTGCACATTAACCTGCAATCAACACTATAAAGCCACTACAGCCTGTAAATGCTCCCTACAGAATGAAACCACCTGTTTTTTAAATGTTGAATAATGACCAATCCTTTAAGGTTTCTTGATTTTTTCTTTTTCTGTTTCCCTGATGGTTTTAATTGCTTTTCTAAAGAGCAGCGTTACTCCCACATCACAACATGTACCGAGGGAGAATGCCAGGCACGGTGCTCTCTGGCAATGAATAACTTCTGCTGTCTGTTACACAAAACACACATGCTCACACACTCTTCATCACACACCCAAACTTCATACACACACTCGTCAACCTTTTCTTTTCAGCAAAGCCTCACCCTCTTCCTCTATCATTACTTCCTGTGCCATTTTCTTCAGGTGGTGGGTCCAGACACACACTCGGCTTGACACCCGATCCCAAAAGGTTTTTTTTTTCTGCCTGAAATGTGAAGTCTGTCCTGAAGCTGAATGCTGTGACTATCCAGACAAGTGATGGTGTATAAAAAATGGACCTTGTATTTCCACCGCACTGAAGAAAAGTGAAGCCAACATCTTGTATTTATGGTGCCATCTGAAGATCGGAGTATGACAAGTAGAGATGCTAGTAGATTTGTGGTACAGATATTTGTCACGACAGAGAAAAACTTTACATCTGTACATTTGCAGATACGTATTTTTAGTGGCAGATGTGTTATCTCAGTCATAATGTATAGTCAATGGGTGTTTATGCAAATTTGAATCCTGAAAGGGTGAGCAGGTAGAGAGGTGTTGTCTCATCCTGAAGCCACCCATCCACGATACATCATACATTATTCCTGTGGTTACCTGGCTACCAACGCTACCAATGCTAAGAACTTAGGACACAAACAAAATTACACAAATATATAAATTGAAAAATAATTGTATCTTTCAAAAAGTCTCTACGGATCTGTAGATGATTGACAAAAACAGTTCTTTTTCTGGGTGTTTTAGCTTCACTTTTGAGTTAGTGCTGTTGTAGAAGTTAGCTTAAAGATGCTAAGAGAAGGATGGTTCATATTTAGTTTTCTTACCTCCATTTCTTTTTGTAGCTTCCTTTTAGTAGCTTAGGTTTCATATTTTATGTTTAATCATATCTACCTTCATTATTGTACAGTCTTTATCTTATTCATATTTTAGTTTTTATATGTTTTAGCTACCCCCAGTGTTTCCTCTGGAGAGCTCTCTGCACTAGGAGTGGTGGTCAGCTATGGTTACGGGGGCCTGTCATATCGGTCTCTGGTGGAGGGTGGTGTCCACTACACCCCTCCTCTGGGGCCTGTGTCAGGTTTGTGTGGCTGTGGCCAGCTCTCTGCTCCTGGTGTAGACGGCTCCTCCAGTACTCAGCTTCATCTACAGCCTTATCTTCATAAGTGTGTGAGCGCGCACTGTTTGGGTGAGTGTGTATGTCACTTTGACTGTGGGTTTTAGGGTTGTGTGGGCTAAAGGTGGCAAGTGTGGTTGTTTTTTATGTTACTGTTACATATTTTATATGAAAAGCTTGACCGATTGATTGATTGGTCAATTTTATTTTGACTGCAGCGCCACCTTCTGGCCTGGAGTCTCACACAGTGTTGCAAAGATGTGACTTTTATCCAGGCGTGTTTTGTGGAACAATTTTTTTTTGTTCAAGTTAACTTTTTACCGGATACAACGTGACGAATATAAGGTATTTATCGGTACGGTTGCGTAGGGCCGTTTTTTGAAACATGACATCAAGCAAATGTTGAAGGTTTGTACCGTACATCACTAGCCAGCTTTATGTAGTGCTACTAGCAGCCTGGTGCTATGACGTATTTGTAGGCTAACATGACAATGTAACCTCACTCTTCATTTTATTGATAGACTCTCAAGTTTGAACAGACCACTGCAGAATAACTGCTGACTGTGGGTTGGAATCAACATTAGCACAAACAGTTTAGCCCTTTTAGCCTTTAGCTTGTGCGCTATCTCTCTCCTGTTTATCTTTCTTCTGCTCTTCTGTCCTTTTTCTGTCTGACAGTTAGGCTCCAGTGTCCACCATCACTACAAAATTAATCACAGAAATCGTTTTCAGCAGAGACAAACACGTTTTGGTTATTCAGTTCTTCACTCCTGTGCTTATTTATAGGAAATAAACATCTTTTTGATTCTTAATTATTTAACATCTGAGCTGTTTTATCCACTCTTTCATGTCACTTTTAAAAGTCTTGGCAGTCTTCTTCTTGTTGCTTTTCATTTTACTGAGACTAACTAAAGACAATCAACATGATCAGATCCAGCCATGAAGCAGATGTTAGTCTGACGACACAGACCCAGTCCTCTGACCTGGACTCCTCTGATCAAAGTCTTTCCCTCCGTCTCTTCTTTCACCTCTCCCATTTTCTTTACTCACTCATCACTTTATACTGTACTGTGCTTTCTGTTTATGGCCTGTGTAGAACTCAGAGCAGCTGTATGCTTGTTTTCCCCCTGGATCGATGTCAGTGCTGACTCATGCAGTCTCTTCCTTTACAACCTGAATTAATTAGCTCGACTCTCATCTGATTCCTGTTTGAAGCTTTGCTCTGTGCACATCTTACTGTGATCCTCTCTGTCTCCTTACAACACATTTCTGTACAGTGAAGGTTACTTGTTTCAATAAAAATCTTTATAATCCTCAGCCTTTAGTTTTAGTGGGAACAGAAACACTTGTTAGTCAGAACAGTCGGTCCTTGGCTGAAAATCAAGGTTGTAGGTGAGCTAACTCTAAATCCATAGTTAAAGGTTACTGCTGCTGGACAAGCAAAGGATGGCAGACTACCAATTAAAGCAAACTGTAGGGGAGATATTCAAGAAACAAAGCTACTATTACAAGGATTTAACTTACCTTGTTAAATGGTTCAGATGTATCACAGGAAAAAGTCATACATAAGAATAAAATGGCAAACTGCTAGCTTAATTGGAGAAAGAGTGTAAGGAACGTCAGATTTCTCACAAACAGCTTCCACCAGGTGATGGAGTTCACTCCGTTTGTGACATAACAGTGATTTGCTAAGGGATGATGACTTACCTCCCACCTCTTCAGTGGTTCGACGTCCAGCTATGCTTTTTTGATAATTTGTGTTCCAGAGTCCAAATGCTGAAGGTTAGAGCTAAATACGCCAACAACTCTGTTGATATTGGCAAAAACCAACGAGTGTCAATCCCAGCACCAGAGGACCAAGACTGGAATGATTGCTTTTTATTGTTAATGGCAGTGTGGCTGTTAAAGATTCATCTAGGGCCACTATCGGGGGCCGTTTACACAACAGCGGTTTTAGGGTAAAACACTAAAGTATTGTTGTGTTTTGGCCTCTTGTTCACACAGAAATGGCCGCCAGAGTGGAAATTTTCTGAAACCCTGCCGCCACTGTTGACGTGTTGACGTCACGCCCCGCTTTGCGCATATGCATTCAACAGTACAACAGTACTGTTGTACTGATTATTGTGGTCTACCGCGTTGTGCTTGTGCTCTTCAATCTGCTGAATCTGCTGACTGTCTTTAACAAAATGAGCATCTGTTGTTCCACTGTAGTATGTACCAATACACCAGATGATCGGCCAAACTCTACTTCAGTGGAGATCTACCAAAAGCTTCTTCTAGACAAGACAGTTATAGCGCCATCTACAGGCCTGGCATGCTTACTACAGCGTTTTTGTGTGAACACATGTTTTTTACTGCAATTTAGCATTTTTGGATGAAATGTTGTAGTGTAAATGGGCCCTTAGACTTTCTGTGGTAATTCATTCTTTGCCCCCGTGGGGTGGAAGCACAGACTGTATAAAACATGGACGTAGTCTCGCCGATGTCACCCGTCTGTTTCTGACAGGGAAAATGAAGCACATCGGCTATAGCGACCTTACTGGTAGTGGCAAGGGCTTTACCTACAGCCATAAGGCACCAGTCGGACCCTCAGCTGTGCCTCTGATTGGGTGAGCTCGCAATCTTAATATCCTCTGAACGGCCGAGTTAGATAAAAATTCACTCCCCGTACAGTGTGTGCCGATGGTAAAATTAGCAACTCAGACAGGAGACGTTTTTTGATCCAGGCTGTAAGTAGGTTAATTTCTGCTTTGAAAACATGTTTTTTTGGCTTGGTGTGTATGTGATTTCCGGTACTTCCGGAGCCAGCCTCAAGGGTGCACTTGAGAATCAGCAGATCTTAGCACTTTAGCATTGTCCCATATTCTTAGACTGGAGGTTGCCGCTTGGGTGGAAGGAAAAAAACAAAAGGTTTCAAAGTATCAAATTTTTTTGTTTAACCATCTTTAATTGTGTTTTCTTTTGTTAGTCTGTCTTTATAAGTTTGGTTGGTAAAAAGTTGAGATGTCAGATCCCTGGAATAAATTCTAAAAACTGACTCATATGTGATGTTCATTATTGCGGATAATGTGGCTCTAGTCTGTAGACATCATCACCATCATTTAACTTTTTTTTCACTTGGTCTGGTGTTGAAAAGTGAACTAAAAACCGCAAAAATCAGAAATATCAAATCACAAATACAATGGAAAGCGCATATCGTCCCAGCCCTACCTGATACTAGCACAACTTGACTCACCATTCACTCATCACTATTGCACGTCTTTTTTTTCTTTTTTTTCTTTTTGTATTAAATTTGTTGCAAGTTTTTAAATTTTTATCATAATCTCTTACTCTATTATTGCATTCTTTTTTCTTCTTTCTTTCTTTCATTTGAGCTGCTGTAACAAAAAAAATCCCCCATTGGGGATCAATAAGAGGTTTTTCTTTAGTCCTCTGATTTTTTTTAGGTTGGTACAGATTCACACTCAAACAACATCAACACCAACCAAAGACACCTTCAACTTGTACATACTGGCATTTGTTTATCTTGTATTTCCTGTGTCCTGTGCCTGAATGGCAAACTCAACCTTCAAAATAAAAGCCCAAGACTCTTCCAGTCATAAAAAGTAGCATAAAAATCCCACATATTGACAATTCAGTGGATTCCTAATATCTTTAAGGGGTCATGTTTTTATTTTATTTATTTATTTTTTATAGCTCAATTTTGCAACTCTGCACTGCGACTTTTATCCTAATATCTGTTTTTATTTTTTTTTTAAATCGTATTTTGTTATATTGTATCTAATGATTTTCAATCTGCTTTTTAATTGGATTTTAATTGTTTTCTTTTTAATATTTTTCCTCTGTAAAGCACTTTGAATTGCCTTGCTGAAATGTGCTGTATAAATAAACTTGCCTTGCCTTACAGCTAATGCTAATTTGTTTATTTTTGCTAATGAAAAAACAGAGCCAACTACAAAAAAGTACAACCAAAAGGCAAAATAAGGAGAATGTCCCTGAAACTCAATGGCATATGCAACACTTTATGAGTTTTCTGTTTGGTATGTGGAGTGTACTGGAAAGGGCCGGCGATGAGTTGGTGTTTTTCCGCCTCTGCATTCGCATTTGTCTTCACCCTCTCCCTGCAGACAACACTCAGGGTGTCAATCAGCCTTAAGGAAATTTTGTAAACAGCTACAGATACAATCACATGATGAAAACAGACAGCTAAAAATGCAAATAGTGTTCCTTATTTACCTGCAAGCTCATGTATTTGGTTGATGATGCACCAGTTTATTTACTTGCAGCTCACAACAAAAACAAAGGTGAAAACTCTGATGAGCCGTTACATTAGAGTCGGTGTTGTTCACTAGCTCTCAGTTTCAGCAGGAAGTTTGAATTATCTCTAACAGTGGATCAGTTTTAATGTTTTCAAGCCGAGGAGACAAACAGGTTGTTCCAGAGGTAAAGGTGAAATGAGCTAAAAGCATTTCTAATCCTCCGCCCACACAAACATCTGTCTATCTGAAACTCTCGGCCCACTGAACCCGTTAACATACTGACTCATCCCTGCCGCCATCGAATCCCTGATAAACAGTTCCCACAGCGGTCGGCGTGTGAAAACAGCTACCCAAAATGCAAAGCAGTGCCCTCACAGTCACCTCGTGTGCCATCCAGGTTGCCACAGTAAGAGCAACAACTTCCCACTCTCACTTCTACAAAGCTCCCAGCATGTGACCGCTGCCCTGTCCCAGGCCTGCAGAGGTCAACGTGATCCTCTGACCTTGGCACAAACCCGCACAGCCTGGAGGTCAAGCAGTTTTGATTCCTTGTTTTGAAGCTGGTAAACAGTGACGAATGGAGCTCTTTGAGTCTGATGTTTGTTTGTTTGTTTGCATCCTGTGAGGCCCACAGACCTCTTTTTACAGAGTCGGGGACTTGAATTTGTTCTCACCTTGAAATGTGGATCAATACTTTGATTTTCAGCAGCTTTAGTATCATAAACCGACCTTTATCCAGTTTATGCAACATCTTCCAAACCATAACCAAACAATGAAGGTCAGCGCCCTGGGGTTGTGAATTATGAAGGGGGCATAAGTTGTGTGTTCCTCTTACTGATGGGTACATCTCTCCCTGGGCACACAGGACTTCTCCTTTCTCTGTGCCAGCTGTTTCCGCACTTCAATAAAAAAATATCAAAAAATAATATTTCTCACAACCTTAAAAAATGACCATGTACATCAACTCTGCAGTGCCATCCTGCAAGTGGCCATGTCAGCAGGGCACCGAGCTGTTTGCATGATGTTATGCAATCCATTAGTAGGCATGGGTTCAATCCAAATCACAAAGTTTAGACTTTTTTTCCGGCATGATGACAAATTTCACAATACAGTTTGATTAAATTGTTCATTTATTGTATTTTTTATTATTATTTTTGCAGGGAGGACTCACTGAGATCCAATACAAGAGGAAAACTGTTGCTGAGAGGTGAGTCAGGGTCAATTTGTTTATCCTGCCACCACAGAGACCAAATCCTGTTAGCGGGAGAACATTGATGGATGGGATCTGAGATGGGCTGCATTTGTGGATGCAAACAGTCGACCTCTTTACGCCGTCTTCGTTCAGGTCTGGTCTGGTAGACTGGTGTAGACCTTCTGAAGGAGTCGCACAGCTGGAACTTTCCTCCTGTCTTCCCTTATTTCCCCTGAGACACTTCTGATTTGGTTCAATCACGCTGGATTTTCCCTTCGACCATCATCACAATTATTTCCTGACCTCAGTGTTTATTATTTAAACTCACTTAACCCAACGCTGACCACGTTTATTTTTTCCGAACCCAGTGTTTACCGTTTGTGGGCAGCAGAGCCATACCTACAGAGCTAAATTATACACATGCAAGTGAAGGATGCAGCACACTTTCTCTCACTGTGGGGCTGCAAACCTTTAAATAGATTGTCCATAAAGCAGAGACAAGGTGACAGATGAAAGAAAGGGAGGATTGAAGAGAAAAAAGGATGATGAGAAAAATTTGTAAAAACAGGGCTAGTGACACGGCCAAGTGGGTTAGGTCGTGCCTCATGGGGTCAAACCATGAGCGGGTTGTCTGGATTTTAAATCCAGCCTGCTCTGTCTCTACCCTCTGTCCTGTTGTTTGATTAAAGACTTAAAAAGCCCCAAAAAGTAATGTCAAAACACATGTTAAGAAAGATTAAAAAAAAAAAAAAAGAACAGAGACAAATTGAATTCTAGATGGAAGGAAAACAGAAAATAGAAAAAAGGAAAGCAAGAAAGAATACATTGAATTTAGGGAATGAAAGGAAAAATGAAAATGTCAGTTGTCAAAAGAAATGAAAGAAGACAAAAGGGAAAAAGGAAAAAGAAAAACTTCAATTTTAAAAAAGACTGCAGAGAAAGGTTGAAGGATGAAAATTTGAAAGCAGGGAGTGAGAAAGAATTCTGGAGAGGTTATCAAACAAAAAAAGATGAAAAGAAAAATTGTGAGGAAAAAAGACAAAGACTAAAAAAGGGAAATTTGACACAAAAAAATGAGGGCAAAACACTTAGTTAAACAACTGGATTAAAAAAAGTAAGCAAATAATAAAAACAGAAAACAGATGTAAGTGACATAACTATAAAAAGTACAAAAAGGAAGCAAAAAATACAAAAACTACATCTGAAAGGAATAGAAAGGAAGAAAGAAAAAATGAAAAATAAAGAAGAAACAAAGACAAAAGAAAGAAGAAAAAAATAGAAAAAGGAAACAAAGAAGAAAGAAACAAAGAAAAAAGAAAGAAAGAACAGCACTAGTTGGGGGGATAAAATATCTGCTTTGGACTTGTGTGGCATGTCTTTTTTTGTTCTTATTTGTCAACGTTAGATTGAGTTATCACACCTTTAACTTTCGGCAGTTAAACAGCTCAAAAACTGAAGCTGCACCAGGTCCATTTATTTCTCATAACCCACATCATCTTCTCTAGTCAGCACATCCCCCTGTTATCTACAGTTACTAACTGGGGGGTTAGGCAGTCACCCTTCCTTTGACACCCACAAAAAAAAAAAAAAACCCGAAAGACCTTTCTTTTTAAGCAGCTAAGAAACGTAGCAAAACTCTGTCCCATACTCCGTCTATCAGAAACCGAAAAACTCGTCCACACCTTTGTCTCGTCAAGGCTGGATTACTGCAATGCACTCCTCATCTGGACTCCCAGCAAGAGCCTACAAAACTTCATGCCTCTGCTCAGGTAACAACCTCCTTAGGCCCCCCCAGGACTAAGCTCTGTACATTAGTGGATTTGGCTTACAGCTCAGCAGCTTCTCGTCTGTGGAATACCCCCCCTGACCACCTGAGGGCTCCACAAGCAACAGACTCTTTCAAGAAGGGCCTGAAAAACCTTTCTTTTCTAGATATTCATTATTGAGATCTCTACGCTTTGCACGGAATAAAACGGAAACGTATTATTTTGTTGTCATCTCAATATATTTAATTATGCTGGTACTGATTTTGGCGCCCCCCTGAGGACAAAACAGAAAGAACACCTCTGTCCAGACAAAATCCTGATAAATGTTGACCGTCAATCGCAGCACACACGAGTAACGTTCCTACGCGTCCTAACCCAAATTTCTGCGCAAGTTGGATTTTTACCCTAAATACCCCCATAAATCTGTAAATAACCATCCAAATACACGTACTATACTTTGTATTCATGGGAAAACAGTACAGACAATTAAACAGACAATCTACACTATGATGCGACTCAAAATAAAGTAGATATTGCTGATGACCACGTAGCACTTCATAGTAGTGTGTTCACACGCACTCCACGTCAAAAACTAGTACAGGTTGTAACTTCAAAATCTTCTCTGTTATCTAACGTACATATATTTATTGGTGTCGTTAAGTCAAAACGACGTAAGTCAAGAACCATGTAAGTAGCGGACCTCCTGTAGTCTGACAAATGACCTGCAGGGGGCGCTTTTGGGTTATTACAATTAACAATACAGAAATAGTCGGTTTATCCATCATGGCTTTGTTTTGCTTTTACTTCACATTGAAAAATCATCATGGAATAACCAGCTTAAGTATTTTAAAATGATTAATTTAATTATTAAAAAATATGCAAACAGTGTTGTTTCTGAACCATTAAGTGTAGTTAAACTGTGGTCATCATCAGTGGGGTCAAAGGTCATGAATTAAGACTTGAATAGTGCCAAAAGCCCTGAGATATTACAGCACAAAGAAAGCTGATACCTGGATAGTTACTTTTGTGCCGAGCAGTGAAAAGTGCAGGTTATGAAACCGTTACACCCAGATCCTCATAATGTTCATTTGTTATGTGCAGTCATTACAACGAGGGTTAAAAGCCCAATTTCAGGGGCCAAATTGCTCCTTCAGGTCCCATAAACCCAATGACAGCTGGATGGAAGACACCTTAGTCACATCTCCAGGCACAATTTGCACCTCTGCAGCCTGTGGAGCACTCATGTGGGGTTGGTCAGGATGTAAAGACTGAAGTCCATTACCTGCCGATGTCAAATGAGCTTCTGAAGCAGCCACCAAATGTAATCACCCCAATTGGATTTTAAGAGGTGAGAAACGAACACGTCGTAATTCTGGATGATTATCCAGCCAGGTGTGGTGGTGGCGTTGGTGGTGGCGGCGGTGGTGGTCCAGGGTAGGGGAAAAATATGCTTTTTTTCTTGAAAGAAAATTACATGGGTGAAAAGCTCTTTCAGACACACTCAGCCCTCTGCCTCCTGGGCGAGCAGGTGCGGAGGGGGAATTGAATCTGGAGGATGTATTCCAGGTACAAGAGCTAATAAATGGTGCATTATGTCCCACAGTAGTTCTCTAATTGTCGCAGCGAGCAGATTTGCTTTTTTGCCTTCGTTTTTTTTTACTCTTGGGGTTCTGCATCTGAGCTGGAGCATGGACAGAGCTGCAAACGTACGTCATTGTGGAGACATAAAGACAATCAGCCCTACAATTAGCTGTGGCTGATTTGCGAAACCATAATGACATGATGATGTAGAAGTGTGATGATTCACTTTGCAAAGTGAAGATTTGGAGTGAAGTGTTTCTCTCTGTTTGATTGAGAGACAATTTAACAAGCGTAGAAAGATTTGGACAACAATGTTTTCACCAAAATCTTCTGTCTGATAACATTTTTTAGTTCATTGCAATGATCACATTTTAGTCTTGTTTATTACTCTATCAATTTGACATTTCAAAGCAGTTTTGCTCCATATACCCAATGTTAAAGGCATTGTGGGAATTTGAAATATATTTAACCTGATAAATAAATGATTTAAAAGGATTCTCGGTGCCAAATTTGGTTATTTCTAAATGCTGTTTCTCAGTATCTGTGGTTGAGTCAGACCTTCTAGGGCAGGGGTCGCCAACCTTTCCTTTCATAAAAGCCATTTTGCCTCAGCTCACCTGAATAAAAGTCATCCTGGAGCCACAAAATCTACTTAACCTTCACAATAAAGACTATAAAGTGAATAGAATTCTTAACATAGTTAAAATCTAAAAAATAATCATCTAGGTATGTTTTTTTTTCAAATTATGAAATTGTACATGTAATTTTTATGTTAAATAAAACATTTGCAAAAACTTTAAAAAAAGTGAAACTTTCCCCCAAAAAATTGAAATTTGAACAAATAAAAATAAAAATAGAATAAATTAAGATTGACAGAATAGTTTTAATTTAACAAAATAAGAAATTCCAGAGTTGAGAAAATAATAATTTTAAAAAATCAAAACTTTGCAAGTAATATTTTTTTTTGAGGGGAAATTTCAACTTTTTCCAAAACTAAAAAAAAAGAAGAAAAAAAAATTGTGAGAAATTTCAGGAGATTAAAACTTTTTTAGAAATTTACAAAACAAGTCAAAAAAATGAGATTAAAAGAATTACCAAAAAATAAAAAATAAAAAAAATAAAAACTTTGAAAGAACTAAAAAAATGAAAATTTTGAACATTTCCGAAACAAAAAAAAAAAAAAAAAAAAAAAATTGTTAGAAATTTCCAAAGTGTAAGAAATTTTACAAATTTGCAAAAGGTTAAAAAGAATTGAAATTTTAAAAAGTTATGAAAGTTCAAAATTTGCAAAAACTACTTAGAATTGAAGTTTTTAAAATCTGCAACTAAATAAATAAATAAAAATTGAAATGTATTAAATTTGCCTGTGACAGCCTGCACTTCTGGGACTCAGAGACATATGGCCCTTATATCCATTACATTTTCGTAATAATGCTTCATAATGCCTTAACAATCCCCATAACAGCAGCACTCCTGTGTTGTTTGTTTAATCAGTCTTTGTACTTCAGGAAAATTACTACAGACTTTAAATAAGGTTAGTGAAATGTTTACACACAGTGGTCTTGTTTGTCTCTTCTGTCATTGAGTAAATATGAAGTGTAGCTGGACTGAGTCTCTAACAGACCCCCTGATGATGTAACAGTGTTAAACTGCCTTGCCATCATCTCTCCTCAAATAGCATTGTTTGTTTTCCTGGCCTCGTTTTGGCTTGTTTACTGCTTTGGCTGCAGACTCGTGAACTGTTTCCTCTCTGGACTCATTGCTAATGAGCTCAAGGGAAGGCCGGGGTCAGACTTCAGCTCTGCTGCTCCGTCACTGGACCCAGGTCCAGACCTCTGCTCAGCCGAACAGGTCCCACAGGACAAATGATTAAAGAAGTCTGAACTACTGTATGGATACAAACTTAGATGCAACACCATAAAGAAACTAAACAAATTATATATAACATTAATAAAAAAGACCAGAAATCAACCAGTAAGAGAGGCAAACTAAAACATTCACAAAACAACAACAAAGTCCAATTAAATAATAGTGAACTATTAGTGATACAGTAATAATTTATAATTATTACAATTTATATGTCCTATGTGCTAGTTTGCAGTATTGTATTTTAAATCTTAAACTTTTTTGTAAATACTGGATGCAATCAATCAGAAGAAGCTGATGAAAAAACTGTGCCACTCTCTCAGACATGAATAACATAAATACTGAAGTGAGAACAAAATAATTAGAAAAATACTGATCTACTTCACTTCTTTTTGCTGGGAAAAAAATGTACGTTGTGATGTTTTAAATATGTTTACTCCAGATCTGCTCATATACCAGTCAGTAAAAGAAGAGTAGCAGACCTGGTGTGTTCTGATTGTTTCTGATTTTAATGAATTAGAAAAATGAAATTGATGAATAGCTCTGATTGACATGCGTTTAGGGGACACTTTGTGGAAGGTGTGGTTTTTCCTGACGTCTTTGGACGACTCATGAGCAGCGTCAAGTTTACGCTATTACAGAAAAGATTTAGGCGTTGCACTTCAAAATAAAAGCACCAAGTTATTTTTTTTGCCTGATTGCTTAATTGCCTGGACCACATTTCCAAATTTTCAGAAAAAAACACAAATACATTAATATTATATACTTTTAAATGTTTATTTTTTATTACTGTTCATAAATTATGTTTGTATTATTATTTATATAATTATTATAAACTTGTTTATTTAAATATCTCTTACTTAGACAACTATACTTTGATGCTCAAAAAGTTATTAAAATGTGTATCATGCACAGTTTAGGGAATTATGCTATAAGGATAAAGATATGATGATTGGCTGTTTAAAATGGGTAGCTGATGCTTTCTCAATTTTCTTTGAACTATACCATGTTAAAGCCAAAAGCGTCAATAGGAATTTTAGCTTGCTGTCGTTAGTTGATGCTTTAAATTAAATCACACAATCAAAGATCATTAACCCAACTTCAGTTAAATTAAATATCAGTATTCATTATACTGAAAATTGTAAGCTTTAAGTTAAACAGCTGCAAATTTTCATTGCACTTTTGTAATTTTGCAACACTGGATTCTAATTGAAGGACTTTTATTTTGGTAACCACTCTGAATACCATTAGTAGATTTAAAAACATCCTTCCAAATAATTTGAAAGCGAGTATGTATTTTTTTTATTTTTTTTTTTTTTTTGCTGAAATATTAGAATAAAATAGAATAGTATTATTATTACATAACAATATAACCTATGTTAATATGTAGTTAAAAATAATATAACAGTGATTTATTCATAAATTTTTTAATAAAATGTATTTTATCATTATATTATATTATATTATATTATATTATATTATATTATATTATATTATATAAGTATACTTTCTTAAAGTGGCAGTCAAGCAAAAGTCACACCTTTGTATGAGGGGTTGGCAGAAAAATACAAAAAGACAACAAAAACGATTTTTTTCCAACAAAGGTAAAAATATTTAGAACGAAAACATGCAAGGCACACAGGAGAAAAAAAAAAAGTATGTCAAAAGAAAAAAAGTTTTATTTTGAAAGGACGGACCGGATATCGTCATGTCTCAACCCCGCGAACTTGGCACCGTTTCCCTAAACACAGCTGGTCGTTTACCTCGGAGCTGAGAGCGACAGCAGCGTCTCACATGAACAATATCTGACACTTGGTGAAGTTTGCTCGGTGCTCGGTGTGTGTGCGGCTCCTGACACGGCCTCTCCGACTCTTTAACCTCCACTTCACCAACTCATGACACCGCGGCGGGACTTCGTGCTGTCAAAGTGACAACTTTTGGTGTGTGGAAGCGGTAAGCATATTTCCATGTTTATAAAGAGGACTAATACGTGTTTGTTGACGTGCAGCTCTGCAGGCAGGACATGAAGCTGGAGTCCAAACGGTCCCACTGATTTATGATCAGATATCGAGGCCACATGCAACAAGTAGCAGGCCGTTTACTGCGCATATCTAAAACAGGATCCGTGTTAACTACGTATTTTACTTAGATTGGTTAACAGGTGTTAACATTAACCAGAGGAAGAAGCAATCTTTGAGAGGGTGAGATTTTATCCTACAGTTTTCATCCTCATATGTCACCCTGGTTTATTTAATGTTTTCAGTTTAAAATAGATTTATACTCTGTGTAATAAAAGGTCAAGCTGCAAAGATGTGTGACAGAGGATCATGCGGGTTTTTATCATGCTCTCTTCATTAATACAGTCTTCCGATCATACATCCTCTGCCATGAATGACTTTGTCTATTTTTGTGCCTCAATAATCTGGTTTGTCAGATCAGGCGTTGCAGTCTTAAACAAGCCTGATGTGAATACCAGCCACTTCAAAAGACACTTATCACTGTGTAAACAAGCAGCTGCTATCAGCCAGCTGCTATCAGCCTGTAAGATACCAAGAAGAAGCTCTAATGCATCACAATTAAATGGTGAATCTGATGGAGGACATCCTCAACCTATTTTTATATTAATTTGTATTTTGCAAACCTTAACAGTCTCATTGAAAAACATCCTGTTGATAGAAATGCATCTCATAAACATGTTGAGGCAAATCAGTGTGCTGTGAATTAGTGAAATCTTCTCAATTGCACTGTAATAAGAAAAGAAAAGTAAAACATTAACCACTGATGAAGAAACTGTAATCTCCAATCTATTTATCTAAGTTGAAATACAAGAGTGGTTCTGTAATTAGGGATACATTTAAGGTATACAAAAAGGTGAAAAAATGTGCCTTTTATTTGTTGGCAAGCTTAAGCTCTAATGAATTCTTAAATATTTTAGTAATTTAAAAAAATTGGAGCAAAATTTTGTCAAAAGTTGTGACTATTTTTTCAACATAAATCCATATTATACTGACTCTAGAGCTATTCAACATTTCTATGTCAGACTACGCTCAATAGAAATGTCCCTCATCATTTAGATAACAGATTAGACAAGATTTAAAAGAGTTACTGCACAAAAATCACATGTAACATGGTAACACAGTTGACATTTTCTCAATTTTTTGGCTCTTGTGCTAACTGCAGACCTTGAACATGCCACCACCTGACTTCAATCACATCATATTTCTGCACATTTTCTTCACAGTTGCGGCTTTTTTAACATCTATAGTAAGAACAGCAGAAAATGTTGGTGACACATCTTTCTGATGAAATATTGATGAGGAAGAGCTAAAATATGCCACGCTTTCTTCATGGTTCCCGCCAAAAAGTATTTGACTTCAATTGATTTAAGTCATGTGACTTTGGAGCAAACCATTGCTGATTTATAGGGTTTTTTTTAATATGTAACACTGTTGACGCTGATTTCTTAGACACAAATAAAATAAATTATTTCATCCATATAAATTATTATAATAGGTTTTAAAACACCTTTGTCATGTTTTAATGATTATTCCAACAAATAATACTGAAAATAATAAACACAAACATGTATTCTAGTGTAAATTTTGAGGCACAAACTTGACAGCACGAAAACTGCAAATTTCAACACACGATTTGCATTTTTAGCTAAATAAATGATGGAATATGTTCACTTTCTGTTAGGGCTGAACAATTTATCGTTTTCAGATCGAAATCGCAATTTTAGACAATGCAATTTTGAGATCGCCAAAGCTGCAATTTTTTGCAGCACTCCTGACTGACTCAGGATCTGTTGTGTCGGGTATTATACACATTCTGTTTTACAAATTTGTAGACAATCTAAATGTTAAAAGTGCTGGTAAGCAGGTCAACAACACAAAGCCTCTGTTTAGGAGTAGAAGTTGATGAAAACTGATTATTTATCATCACTATTGATGATTAAAAAAACGTGAATTGCAATATCTGCCAGAAAAATGAGATCTTTTCCTTAAATCGTTCAGCCCTACATGTGAATATCCCAAAGCTTGATTTGAAGAAAATTGTGAATCGAATTGAAATCACAATATCTGCCAGAAAAATCGCAATTCACTCTTTTCTTAAAATCGTTCAGCCCTACTTTCTGTATTAAGTTAAAGTAAAATATCACCAAAATGACCCACTGTAAAATTGGTCACTGCTTGAAATTAATACTTAGTAAAATTGATAAGTTTACCCCATGGACAGGAAATGTTCCCCTAGTTATAGAATCATTCACAAGATAAAAGCCCACAGCTGACACATAATTGAAAAACATTACAAAAAAACAAACAAACAAAAGCTAACAAAATGTGAAATGTTTTTTCGAAAGCTGTAAAAGCTGTAAGGAACACTAAAATAAAGCTAGCTTGAAATTATACAGCTATATATATATATATATATATATATATATATATATATATATATATATATATATATAAAGAGGTCATAAGATGCCTTATCCTTTAAAACTGTTTTCAGTTCCTGCCTTTGCTACACATTTTATTTTCAGAATGGTTTTTGCTGCTGTGTAGATAAAATATTTCAATAACATATTTCTAGGTAGCTACATCTACTACACGCAGCTCATCTCCCTTAAAACATGTTGAAGTTATGTCTAAAAAAAAAGTGCTATACAAGTTATGAAGTTCAGAACCTAAAATCTGCAAAATTCTCGAAAACAAAAGTAAACAAACAAGTAAACAAACAAGTAAACAAAATACTCAAAGTGAAAGGTGCTGATCCAGCCATGCTTCACCTGACCCAACTAAAAACAAAAATTAACACCCAAAAAGTTTTGTCACTTATTAGTCCATTGTAGGTCATTTTATGTCTACTGATCCAGTTTCTGCACTGCTTTCCTTTAACCAACTCTCTAACTCTAACTCTAACTTTATGTCGAGCTGTCTCCTCAAACTTCTTCTAGGCCTGACTGTGAAACACTGAAACAGGAACCTGCTCCTCTTCATTTGTCGTCATTTTGATGCCACTCTTACATTTTATTCTTAGAAGACTGCTTGGTGCTTTATTCTTATCTGAAAGCTGCTCAAAGTTTTTTCCTGTGTTTCTTTGCTGTTAGCTGCTAGATTTTAATGAGTTCTTTTGAAAAAAAAAAAGAAAAAATATTTTGCAAACCTTTCAGACATAAAATGACTGTTTTAAAGAGGGCTACCTGCTGCAACAAAGGGAAAACGACTATCTATAAATGTCTGAAGAAATCCAAGCTGTTTAAAATGATCTTTTTTAAACCACTGCTCTTGGGGAAAGTTAAGTTTTTTTTAATTAAACTGAAGCTTGTCTAGATCAAAGGACAGACTTGTACAGCCGAGCTGTGTGATTGAACCATCCTGGGTTGGTTGATGGAGCCAGGTAGTTAACGAGTTGTTTAATGAGTAGATGGTTGGTTTGATCTCTAGCCTCTGCTGTGCTCATGCAAAAATACTACAGCAGGAGATTCAAACCCCTGACTTGGTGTGATGAAGTGTGCGAGTAATTGGATTAATCTCAGTGGGCAGCCTGGTACTTTGCAGAGCAGCTTCTGCCATCAGTGTTTTACTGTCTGTTAAAGGTGAGTGTGGCGTGCTGAGTAATGCTCTTTTAGTGTTGAAGTCCAACCCATTCATCATTTAGTGGCTATAACTAAAAAAACTCTGAAGTCTTATTCAGATTTCCTTTCAAAATTCAAGATGAAACCAGTCTTTTATGTTTGACGCTGATGTTTTATGTTGATTTAAAAATGTGTCTTTTGCTGACATAAAGCACAGACTGCCCTGCGTTAAACAATTAAGTGAATTTTTGGCGTTTTCCGGCCCTGGCCACTCCTAACATCCCCACTCTTACTCCCTTACTCTATATAGTTAGTAACAGAGTCTCTCTGGAGCTCCTCCACGTCCGTTTCCTCCTGCTTCTTGGGAGGCTGTGAAATTTTTGAATGGAGAAACTGACATGGCCTTGAGCTTGTGTTTATGTGAAAAAGTCATGCACTGCTTGAACACTTCTGTCATGTAATGTTCTGCTTTTTTTAGGCTTTGACCTGCTGATAAATTTCTAGGGGAAACAAGCTTTGGGTACTCAACTCCGTGGGTTGTAAGTGTGAGTGTGCTGCAGGAGCAGCCCAGTCACGTCAGACTTGGCTTTGCCCTTTGTGTAAAATGACAGGGCTGATTCATTCCTGTATTTACGGTGATGGGTGCGCACAAGCCAGACTGATATTTGCCAACTGACTAAATAAGGAAGTGTAGGAATGAGTGTTTTCTCTGAACCACAAAGCTTAAATACTGAAACTACTGGGGATGTCCACATTTTGTTGAGTTAAAAATTAAACATCATCACCTTCAAAGTCACCACCACAACTACTGGTTTTCAAAATGTGTAAGCTTTAGACTTGTCTGTTTGACAGAAGTTGAATTTCCGTTATAGCCATGAAGAAATGAGTCGCCTTAGATCACTCTAGGTCAAAGGTAATTAAAATGTAGAATGAGACATTGACACATTATTTTGGCTACTGGTACAATAAGATAATAAAAAAAAACTATATAAAAATGAATGAAGTGGCTCCACTTGAGCTAGTTATTGCTAGCTAGTGTGCCTAGACTAAAGTTAGCATATTCATTCACACACGTTATGAGTCTCAATTATATTTGTTAGTGCATGCGTTTTAAAAATATAACCAAGTGGTTTAACAAGGAAACAGCTGGAAAAGTGAGAATGCTAGCTGTACTGCCCAAGCTAACTAGCCTAGCTTCTACTAACTGCCAATTTCTAGAATTTTTACATTTTAACATTTTGTCCACTTATAAAATCAAGTTTTAAAAAAGGAAAAATCAAATTTGATATTCGTGTGGTGACTTCACTTGAGCTTGTTTTTGCTAGCTAGTATGCCAGCCCATGCTAAAGCTAGTTTACTCACTTGGACTTACTGCAGTTAAATATTTACATCCCAATGCTTAAATGTGTTTATCTCTGTATTTTGTGTTGTATCAGAGGTGAGGTTTCATTTTAGTGCAGAGGGATATGAATAAGAGGAACTCTAGATGTACTGCTTAAAGCTAACTAGCCTAGCTTAGCTTCTTCAAACCGTCATTTAGTGACATTTCAACATTGTTGCATCCACTGACTCAAAAAAGAAAAAGTCATAGAAACACGCTGAATCAAAATTAGTACAGTGACTCAGCTTTAGCTATAGCTAGCTAGCTAGTATGACAGCCCAAGCAAAAGCTAGATTACTTGCTTAGACATACTGCAGTTAGCATTGAGATGCTTAAATGTGTTTATCACTGTATTTTGTGTTGATAAATGTAGCAGTGGTGAGGTTTCATTTTAGTATGTAGAGACATGAATAAGAGGAACACTAGATGAACAGTGAAAAAGCTAACCAGCCTAGCTTAGCTTCTACTAACCATCATTTAGTGACATTTTAACATTGTTGTGTCCACTGACTCAAAAAAAAGAAAAAGTCATAGAAACACGCTGAATCAAAATTAGTACAGTGACTCAGCTTTAGCTATAGCTGGCTAGCTAGTATGACAGCCCAAGCTAAAGCTAGTTTACACACTTAAATTTACTGCAGTTAAATTTTTACATATGGATGCTTAAATGTGTTATCACTATATTTTCTGTTTTACAAATGCAGCAGTTGTCAGGTTTTGTATAAGTGTGGAAAAATACAAATAAGAAGAACGCTAGATGTACCGCTGAAAGCTAACCAGCCTAGCTAAGCTTCTACAAACCGTTGTTTAGTGACATTTTAACATTGTTGAGTCCATTGATTCAAAAAAATTGAACAAAGAAATATGCTTAATCAAAACTTTAAGAAGTGACTCAGCTTTAGCTATAGCTAGCTAGCTAGTATGATAGCCCAAACTAAAGATAGCTCACACACTCACACCAAAGGCAGGTAAATAATTACATTTAGTGGGTAAATGTCTTTGTGTTTTGTTCTAGTCAAATGTTCTGTTTTAGTAATGAAAGAGAAGAATAAGGAAACGAGGAAAGCTATTACTTCTTTGAGGTAACTAGCCTAGCTTACTGGAATACTGCTAACTGCCGCTTAGCTGTTGATACTTTTCATTTCAGGTGCTTTGGTTTGTATGGGCAAAATTGATTTTTTTAACATGTTTTTTTTTTTTCATATTTAAACAAATAAGAAGTTTTAGGAAATGAAAACATTTTTTTTGTTTGTCGATGTCTTAAAATTAGCCAAACAGTAAGCTAGCTAAGAGCTTTCTGCTTTCATGCATGACATAACACAAAAGTCTAGCAGTAACAACTTCTGTAGTGTCTTAAAAAAAATTGAGTAACCCTTTAAAGCACAAAACTTGGCTCTCTTATTAGATAATTATTTTGATTTCTTTGTGCTCCTAAGTTTGCAAAATTATTTATCTTAAAACAAGGTATAGGGGATAACTAGTAAATTCGACATTACTTTTGTTACACGCAAAAAAGAGAGCTTTTGCATTAGATTAATTTTGAATAATTTCTTCCTGCTGTTAATCTCAGTATCCAGGGTTTTTTGGACATGTGTTATTGGGCAACTCATTTGGGATGAATTGAGTTTAATTCTTTTCTTCAACCAGATGGGGAATCAATGTAACCAGAGTAGAGCTCAGTGAGTGTTTTGCACAGCTGTTAAAAAGCGTGCAGTCATGTAATCCGTTGAGTATATTTGCCTCACTCTGTGCAGCGTTAAACTAAAGCATTTATTGTGACAGCACTGAAAGGCTGTAATATCTAGACCACAGGGGCCACGGGGCTGGTTTTTGAGGCAGCTGAGAAATATTTACAAGTTATTGTGGTGCAAATCTGCAAGACAGCTCAACCACCCACTGCTAACTCCTAGCTCCACTATAGATCTGAGCTTTTCTGCGTTTCATTTCAGGGTTTTTGTTAGTGTGAGCTTGTACTACAGGATAAGCAGCATTGTGGAGAAGCGGGAGGATTTCTCTCACAATACGCTGCCAGCTAGTGGATAGTGTGGCAGAAAGGAGGTTTGAAGGCAAGGTCAAGGCTTCAAAGGAAACAAAAAATCCTCCACATCTGCTTTTACCTCTGAATGGTAACTGGAGTAGAACAATCCTTCTCTTTTTCTATTAAAATGATTAATTTGTTTAAGGAGTCAGATACCGGGTCATTGGAAACTTCTTGAAACTTAACAGTTGTAAGTTTTTAGTGCTCTCTGTAACTATAACCTGCAGATAATATGAAACATCTCCACATGGAGAATTGTTTTTGAGCCTTATCAGTGATAATAGGCTCAAGTTTCGCTGACCTAATGTAACACTTTCGATCATTTATTATCCGTGTGACCCAGAAACAGATGAGCTGGCATGCTGTGTAATTAAACTTCAAACAGAAAAAAAGTTCAAACTCTTTCATTTCCTGGCATTTCATCTGTGTGGATGCCAGGTACAAATTGATAAACCTCCGAAAAGACAGAGAGCAAGCCGTCCTCCCACTGCCAAGACACACTTGGTTTAATCAGCCAGAAACAGATCATCTGTCAAACCAAATGTTAAGAAGCACAAATATTCAGCACGGCAGAGGCTGCTTTAACAGCTGAACCGCTGCTTTGGAGTGAAGGCCACAGCATCTGAATCATAATAATAATAATGGCCGTGAAACTTTGTCAGAATAGACTTAATTATTCAACAAGTGTTTCCTGTCCTAAAGAATTCTTATCGAGGTTAAGTCAGTTTTCACTGGAAAATAGGCGATACATGATTTACAGGCTGAAGCTGTGCAAACAGACAAATGTTTCTACGCTAATGTGTCCTCATTTGACCCTGAAAGCCATCAGTCCTGAGGGGAAAATGAAAACAACATAAGATAACTCTGTACAAAACTGAGTATGTTTCAAATTATCCTTCAGTTTGACAAATTGTTGCTGTCAGAATGTGCACGTTGCTCCTAGTCTTGGCTTTTTCTTTAGAAGCCTTCTGACCCCAAAAAATATTTTAAACATTGACATAAAGTCACAATGATCATACTAAATGGGGTCTATTCAAAAAGGTAGCACGAGATCATCACAAAACTTGCCAAAGTTATGAGGTCATCACACAAGGATCTCCTAACTAGTTAATGACACATCAGAGAGGCAGGCCTCAAACACCAAGGTCTGCCCATTGCTTTGCCCCACATTCCCTAAAAGGTCTGGCCAATAAAAGGAAAGGGGGTTTTAGCAGCAAGGGTACCTTAAAGGTAGGGAATTTTTCGTCACTTGTTAGCAAACACAAATTCAAACTGGGCTCCTCCTCCTTGGCTCAGTGCCAGCGGCAGCACACACTCACAGCCACTGACTGTGGCTATGTGAACACATTCACTAGTCCAACTGGGGATGGGTACCTTTCATATAAAAGGATATGGCACCAATTGACACCAACCATTGGCAGTTGGTGTCGGTACTCCATGGTACCAATTTCTGGTACTTTTATGTGTGTTTATGTGGTAATAAATATTAATTTATTAAATTTAAAAAAAAAATTTGGGAAATTGCCTACTCTTCCACTCCCTAATACTTACACAAATGCTTTTTATTCATTTAGGTACCTAAACATGGTACCTTTTAATTTTACATGAATCGGTGTGCGATACTACCGATGGAAGTCGGTCGGTACCTGTACTTACTTAGGTACCCATCCCTAAGCCCAACAACCACTTGTAGTAGCATTTCTAGGACCTGACTTAGCATATTTGCACAAGCTAATCACGGGTATCTGACACATACCTGGCTAGTAGAAAGCCAACTTGCATCACTCTTCATCCCGTACTGCTAAACAAACTCCCCTGAGTCGAGCCAAGCTTCACTCAGTAAAAAGCTATTTCTGTTTGGCTTTCGATTCACTTTGGTTGTGTTTTTCTTTCTCTTTGCGACGTTTATCATCAGAGCCACTCTGGATAGCTTCATCTACTCGCTAATCAACTACGCAAAGTCACTTGTGCACTGGGCATGCTGTGATTGCCTGAGGTAACTACGCTTACTTTCTGCCCAGAAACGTCCTGATACAACCAAAACATTAACAAACAGGCTGAGGCGAGGGTTTGAGGCAGACACAGACACTGACGCACATGTATAGTGTCCCATAGGACACGATTGAGCAGGATTATTCCTGTCATTATTATTATCATATCCTTTATTTAACCAGATAAAAGCCTCATTGAGATTTGAAATCTTTTTTTTTTACAGAGGAACCTGGCATGGCAGCAGCAGACAGTTACACAATAAGAACAAAAAAATACATTCAGACATCAGCACATGGAAACCAAGCCGTACTGGAAACACGAAATAAAAGCAGTCAAGAACTAAAACAGTCACATTGTCCAAAGCTGGCTCTCTCCCGGTCCCTTAAGAAAGTCTTAAATTCACCCACAGTGACCAGGTCTGTTAGCCTAGCATCCATCAAGAGACTTTTCCATGTAGAGGGGGCAGCAAATTTTAAGGCTGTCTAACCCAGTTCTGTTCTGACTCTAGGAACAAACATTTTGATAAAATCCTGTGAGCGCAGTCCACGATGGTTACCAGACCTGATCAAAGATGTGGTCAAATAAGACGGAAGCAGGTGAGAGTGTCTATGGACAGACAGGGAGGGACGGTTTGCAGAAGCATATAGCAGACAGTGATGGACACCATACCCACAGCCAGTAATAAAACTTAGAGCACAGTGATACACAGAATACAGTTCTTCAAGTATATAAATAACATATCATAAATAAATAACAAATCATAAATAACAAATCACCATCGTCCAAGAATGGTAAGAAGGTTGTGGAGATTAAATTGTCTCTGACCCAGAAAAGTCCATCAATTTAGATTTACCTGCATTTAACACCATTTTTAAAGGGCAACTCAGTTTTTTTGACACCTGGACCTTACTTATAGGTGTGTGCATGCTCATATACTAACTCAGACAAACATCGTGCAGCTCGGAGTCCTTCAGAAGTTATTTAGATCCAACCAATTTTAGCCGCACTTAGCGGCGGCCACGGCAAGGGAGCTTCAGCGCGGGACATAATCTCTGCAAAATTGCTCATTTCAGCTACATTTTTTTATCCATCACCAGTGTTATGCTCTAGTTCACATCGTGTCTCTTCGTCCTGGCAGACTACCTACGTTTGTTTATATCTGGCACGCCGCGCGCGCGGACTGATACACTAAGCGGTGAGCGCCTCGTAGCCAGCTGTGGCTCTGCAGCGGAGGTAGCGCCATTTTATTACACGATGAGAACTAGAGCCTTATTTAGCTGTGTTTTTGTGTGAAAGTAACGCGCTGAAAATTCTCTAAATAAAGTGTGAATGCAGACTGATATAAGATTGTTTCAGTGGGAGTCCGTTTATTTGTGTTTTTGGTCAAGTAAAATATGGCCCCGTCTGAGTGCAGAGGAAACCGGCAGAGGAGCAGGGAGGGGGTGTTTGGAGCGAGCGCTCTGGGCTTCTGCTGCACAAAAACACTGCTGTAGGGGTAATTTCTGCCCTAAACCTTGTGATAGGACCCAACTTGCTCCATCCCGGAGTATCACTTTAAGACAGGAAGAACTGAAGAACAGAGCGCAGCAGTGTGCACTCATTGAGTTCTGGCTGTCAAATAATTTCTAAACCATCCAACAGCCTTGCTAGACAAGCCGATATCAAAAAGCCCATTCAAGACTCTGTGATGATCGACTGTGTCAAAGGCTGTAAAAGTTGACATTTTATTTTTAATGGAAAATCCTGCAGACTCTCCCTTTAAAGATACAGCAGCTAAAATAAAGCATTTCAGACAGAAGCTAAATAAGGGTTTTCAAAAATATTTGTGAAAAAAATGGGGATTTTTGTTAGCTGTAAATTAAATAAAGCGCCCACGAGGATCCAACAGAGAAAGATTTTTAAGAAAGCACAATACCTCCTCTTTTGGTATCTGGTGTGGACTGTTAGTAGTGCTGACAGAGTTCAACGCAGGCCATGGATGATTTAGTTTCAGTGAGAACATTTTAGTTTTGTAACTGTTGAGCACTAAGTGGGAACAGGAAATCATTATTAAAAAGGCTTTCAAGAATTTGAGGGAAAAAAAAGAGGGTGTACATAACCAGACTTTTTAGGAGTATTGTGTACTCATTTTTTAATATAATTATTTAATCAAAAAGGGGAAATGTAATATTCATCTCACAACCAGCAGCTTTATTCCTAAAGTTTCCTAAAATAATAAAAAAAAAAAACAGTTTAGAAAAAACATTATATAAGGTCCCAGGAGTCAGCTGCACTAATGCTGAAAGCAGGGCTTAGACTTCAGTCTAGTCCTGAGGAACCTAAAGAAGCAGCCGGTCTCTGGAGGGAGGTAAAAGTAGACCAGGAATCCAGCAGCCTGGAAGTGATGTATGATGGTAATTTTCCAACCAGAGCTTCATAAATATTTAATCACTTGTGTTTATTTCATCTTTTGTCACAGAGGCCAGTCAGCCTTATTATAAAGGATACAGTGGTGAGTATAATAGCTTACACCACTAATAAATCTCAGGCCCGAAGAGTAAACCCAGAAATATTTGCTGGAATGGTGTTGAGGATAAAATTAATGTTCATCATGCTGAAATTTTTCTTTTTTATATTTTCACAGCTGTTAGTTGACTCCTCCACTTTTGTTTTCATTTAAGATAACAAAAAGGAAACAAAGACTTTCCTCTGCTTCCAAAAGAATTAGAGGTTACTAGTCTCCGTCGCAGCTTTGTGAGTTTAATTACTGACAGCTTTCAGCACCGTTCATTTTACGCTAACAGCACAAGACTCCAGCTACTCCCACGGATTATTGAGTTTTGTTGGCGAGCCAAACCAGAGCCTCTTTCAGCCAGTTGGCAAGATTAATGGACCCTTTTCTTTCAGGATAAATAATGGCTTCCAGAGGTGAGGTTTGTGCCAGAAAGGTGGAGACGGTGTGTACTCGCAGTGACTGGAGACAGACTCCTGCCACTCAGGAATGATTAACTCTGATGGTTTTTCTATATCAGGACAGTAAATGAACATGTCCTTAGATCGTACCGAGTTCTCGTGTGTCTGCGTTCTGTGTATTGATTCCACAGCTGTGTCTGTCTACAGGACAGGACATTATAAATCCTGGGTTTCCATAGACTTGTCATTTTTCAGACACTGTGTTCTTCTCGAAAGGAGATGAAATTCTTTACATAACTCAAGAAGTTATCTGTATTTAAAACCTGGATTTTCATGATTTTCAAGTCTATTTCACTCAAGACCACTTGTTTGGATTCTTCCTGCCCTTCCATGTGAGGTGGGGGGAGCACATCTCCTCTTTCTTTCATGTGAATACTTGAAAAGTCAAGGCAGGGGGAGCATCAGCAAAGACTCCATTGATAGAGATGTAAAAAAAAAAAAAAGATACAGCAATATAATCGTGATACTTTGACCTGTGATAAAATATTGATATTTCAACTCTCAATATGAAAATTCATATTTTAGCTGAGTTGGAAGTACAATACGCCTTTTGCACCTCCACTGCGGTAGATGGCGCTGAAGAGCTACTCTGCTGTATAATCGCAAAGTTTATTCAAAATTTTTTATTCCTAAACTTGATGATGTGGGTTTTAATAGCATAAACATATTTTTTATCTCTCTATTCTTGGGTCAATTAGCTTACAAACGTTTCAAGTTTACTTTTTACAGTGTAGTAGACTGATACAATAATAACCAAAGTCATGTTTTGTGCAATATTAGATTTTTTATGAGTAACATTGGTTACACCGAGTGACATTTATCAGTTTCACCAACTGACCACGTCTTTCACCCAATCATTTCTCTCCAACATTAGTTTAATGTCACAATAGTTTAAATGACAAACTTAACACACTTTATTAGACATGCATCGATCGGTCGGTGCTGACTTCCTTAATTCTGGGGGATCAGTGATCAGGGATCACATATGAAACTGAAAACATAAAGATTTTATTGTTTCACAGGTATTGTTCAATGATTTTTAATAAAACAAGATTGGAGCATTGAAGGCATATGCTGTCAGTTATAAAAAAAAAAAAGAAAAAATTGGTATCAGCCCAAATCGGTATCAGGCTTTTTAAAGGTGACCGGTAATCAGCCAGAAAATTGTGATTGCACCCCTACACTTTATGTTTTTAAGTTAAGCATGTGAATGAAACACTGGATCTGACTTTCATTTTTTCAAACACAAAAAAACAGAGAAGTTGTTTTTCATCAAATAGTTAACAATGAGTGCAATAATGGGAGAACTTTTATTATTTTTTCATATCTTAGTCTTCAACTTTGTACCAAAAAAAGATTTTGTTTTAACTTCACCTTAAAGTGATCATTTTTTGAACTTTATTTTCCTAACAAAAGAATTTCACACATAACAATGTTTGGGGAAAAATTTGTTTTGTCACTGTTGTATTGTTTCTGAACACAAATGTTTATCATGACACTAAAGTGATTTGTAGTCACTTTTAAACTTTGCCCAAATTCTGTCCAAGGTTTTAACAAAATAAACAAAAGAAAAAATCACAAAATCACCCAAAGGTCAGCAGTTAAAGGATACATCAACTTTAAATATTAAAAAGTATCTGTATTGGTATCAGTGATACTGGCCCTGTATTTACTTTGTATTGGATCAATACCAGAATTACCAGTATCGCCCACCTCTACTGTCATCCACATGTAACTGCAGTTTTAAGTTACTAAAATAATGTTTTCTAAAGTGAAGATTTTGGAAGACTCTGGTTTCATGGTTTTGTGTAGATGCTGGGAAACAGAGTTTGGTCACAGCTGAATGATGGGGGCTCATTCTGATTGGCTGGCCTCGGTTTTACGTCTGAACAACACCAACACGTATGGGTTTGGCATGCTTTGATCCAGGTTTTCCCAGGTGCGTGTGGACGAAAGTATTTCTAAAAACAAATCAAGGGGGGATATATTCGTTTTTGAAAGTGCACAGCTACAATACACGGGTGTACAAGGCCTTATAGACGTAGGTGTTTGGGTGGTGGGTTGCAAACCAGGAAGCATCAAGAGTAGGCGGGCTAAAGTGGCTTTAATAGAACACCAGCTTTGATGTTAAGTAATAGTACTGTATGTGTAGATGTGATCAGCTGATCGAGACGTGTGTTTCTTTTTGTTTTCCAGGTGAAAAAGCTTGTTTCACATGTGACTCCACGTGCTCCTGCTTTAAAATGTAAGACTCATGGCTGGACTGAGACTCGATGCTCAACAACAACCTTGCTACAGGACAAACAGACTGCCTTCCTCAGAGATTTGACTGAGTTATCCACCAGCCTGGGAACTTACCATGTGAGCTCATTAGTCACATCAACCTCCCCTGGCTGTTGCTGTTCCTCTCTTTTGTTGTCGTTCCTCGTAGATGAACATGAGAAATGACTCAGTAGGTTAGATTCTTTGCAGACGATGTTGTAATCCTCCATGCATGGCTGCGATGGCCGTTGCCACCTATCCAGAGAAGGACCAACCTCTCCTCCAGCTTCAAAAGGTGGACTCCAGTCGAGTTGGAAGTTGCGTCCTCTCCCCCATCCTGTCCTCCCCCTCAGAAACAAGCCAGACCATCTGCATCCCGTCCCCTTACAACGACCTCAGCCATGACTTCACCACCATACCTTTCTACAGTCCAACCATCTTCAGCTACGCCGCCCCGGGTATTTCAGACTGCCCCTCCGTCCACCGCTCGATAAGTCCGTCCTTGTTCTGGCCCAGCCACGGCCATGTTGGGCCCTCCATACCCCTACACCACTCCCAGGCTCGATCTCAGCATTCACAGCCAATCCAGTCTCCGTCTCAATGGATGGAGCTGTCGCAGATAGACTCCGTCTTATCAACCAGGTAGGATTGTGCATCACTTCTTGACTGTGGGGTCTTTCTGTGGCAGCAATTAGCACTGATTTTGACTTTGTTTAGCTCAGGGGTCTGCAACCTGTGGCTCTGGAGCTTCATGTGGCTCTTTGACTCCTTTGCAGTGGTTCCTCGTAGCTGTCAAAAAAAATAAGTAGGCTTTGAAACAAAGAATTTTTGTTTTTGTTACAGAGGGACATTAACTAAAATCATGCATTGGCATTTTTTAACTGGATATGCAACAACTCATGCAATAAAGCTTTGACATTTTTTGAGATTTTTTTTTTAATTTTAGCAATTTTTTTATTTGAATTTTTTTTGACTTTTTTTTAAATAAAAAAATCCCAAAATTTTTTTAATTTTCAAATTTTTTAAAAAAGGATGTGCAATTTTTAGATTTTTTTTAAATTATTTTTTTGATTTATAAAATTTTTGATATTACATTTCCAAGTCTTTTTTTAAATTTTATGCAATTTTGATTAATTTAAAAAATGCAGCGACTCTTGCATTAAAGCTTTCAAATATTTTGAGATTTTTTTTTAATTTAAACAATTTTTTATTTGAATTTTTTTACATTTTTTTAAATTAAAAAAACACATTTTTTTTTTATTTTTCAATTTTAAAAAAAAAAAGAATCTGCAATTTTTATTTATTTATTTTTTATTTTTTTTACATTTTTTTAATTTATAAAATTTTTGAAATTACATTTTCAAATCTTTTTTTTTAAATTAATGCAACTTTGCCTAATTTTTAGAATTTTAAAATTCCTTGAGTTTTTGCAAACTTGCACATTGTTTAGATTAATTTTTGAAATATTCAAATGTTTGATATTTCAGATTTTTTGAAAAACTGTGCAACTTATTAATTGAAATTTCTTGAATTTTACAGTTTTATATTATTAAATTTTTTTCGAATATTCTTAAATTTATAAATATTAAAAAACTTCGACATCACATGTTCAGTTTTATTAAAACAAAAAACTCTACGTTTAGATTATTATCTTTCACTAGATTTTTACTATGTTTAGAATTTCATACACTTTTTTGTCTTTATTGTGAAGACATAGTACATTTTGTGGCTCCTAAATGACTTTAATCCAGGTGAGCTGAGGCAAAATGGCTCCTTTGAAAGTAAAGGTTGCAGACCCCTGGTTTAGCTGCAAACTGAGGCTGTATGACATGTCTCTGTGTCCTCTGTTAGTAAGAGCGTGAGGAGGCGCTCTCTGGAGAACGAAGACGAGGTGGGGTCATCTGGAGGGAAGGCAGACCTCCACTACTGTGCTGTGTGCCACGACTACGCCTCAGGATACCACTACGGCGTCTGGTCATGTGAGGGTTGTAAAGCCTTCTTCAAGAGGAGCATCCAAAGTGAGACCCAAAAACGTACAGTATCTCTGCATGTATGACCGAAAACAGTTTGATGATGCTCTTTGTGCTCAACTCTTTTAGTGAAAACTTTGAAAATGCTCTTTGTTTTAGTAATTTACTGTCTTTGAGATTCATCCTTGTTACAAAAAAAACTAGCTTATTTTAGCTGAAAAAGCTCTGAGGGTCTCAAACATAGACTGTAGGAAGTTAGTGGAGTTTTGAAACTCAATGAAGGCGGTCACTGAAGCAGGTTTAATACCCTCTTAGGCATTGGCGTTCCACGTAAGCACATAGAAGGGCAGGGAACTCCCAGAAAATAACCATACTGGCAAATTTAAAGACGCTATGAGGAGGATCTGTTTTAATTGCACTCCCTCGCCACCTTCTGGCTAGGAGTCTCCGCACACTGTCGTAAATTACTTTTAGCAAAGTGTGTGTTTGTTTTGGAATCAAATGGAGATCAGATGGGGACAAATTTTCTTTGTTCAAGTCAACTATTTACTGGAAATAACGTGCCAAGGTAAGGTATTTATCGGTACAGTTCTGTTGCATTACGGTTTGAAACTTGACATCAAGCAAACGTTGTATTAGCTGGCTATATGTAGTGCTATCAGCAGCCCGGTGCTCTGATGTAACTGTAGGCCAACGGGACAACAAGTAAGTCTTGTTGTTGTTGTTGTTGTTCTTCTTCTTTTTTGTTGTCTCTTCACACAGAATGGCACAAATTGCCAAGGCAGTGCGTTTGTTTTTGTGGAGCATGTACGGTGTGGGTCTCCCACTTCTGGGTTTTTTCTTCTCATCCTACTTCTCTTTGGCGTTACAGAGCTGGATACAGGAGTCCTGCTCCCAAACGCCATAGAAGATGAAGGATACAGAGTCAGACGCATGGACGTTTAGTGTGAGCAGTGGAGTAGCATCAGAGCACCAGGTCGTGAAGTGTGAGAACACAATTCATTGGCTACGAACTTTTGAACTCAGCGATCGAGTCGTGCAGTTTAAGTCGGTCTGCATTCACGCTTTATTTAGAGAATTTTCTCATCGTGGCTCTTTGTCCTGGCAGACTACCTGCGTTTGTTGGCCCCCCACGCGCGGACTGATACACTAAGCGCCTCGTAGCCAGCTGTGGCTCTGCAGCGGAGGTAGCGCTGTTTTACGACACGATGAGAACTAGAGCCTTATTTAGCGGTGTTTTTGTGTGAAAGTAACGCGCTGAAAATTCTCTAAATAAAGCGTGAATGCAGACCCATATCAGATTTTTTCGGTGGGAGTCCGTTTATTTGTGTTTTTGTAAAAAAAAGTAAAAAATGGCCCCGTCTGAGTGCAGAGGAAACCTGCAGAGGAGCAGGGAGGGGGTGTTTGGTGCGAGCGCCCTGTGCTTCTGCTGCACAAAAACACTGCTGTAGGGGTAATTTCTGCCCTAAACCTTGTGATAGGACCAAACTTGTTCCATCCCGGAGTATCACTTTAATGTGTAACCTTAGTAAATTCTGGTTATGTCCTGCCAGTCATCTACCAATCAGAGCTAACGTAACCTCACTCTTCATTTTATTGATAGACTCTGAAGTTTGAACAGACCACTGCAGAATAACTGCTGACTGTGGGTTGGAATCAACAATAGCACAAACAGTTTAGCCCGTGTGTTAGCCTTTAGCTCGTGCTCTATCTCTCTCCTGTTTTTCTTTCTTCTGCTCTTCTGTCCTTTTTCTGTCTGACAGTTAGGCTCCAGTGTCCACCATCACTACAAAATGAATCACAGGAATAATTTTCAGCAGAGAAAAACACAGATCTCTCTTCATCAGCCTGCGTGCTGTTGTCATAGAGACTTAGACGTGCGGTAAATCAATCTGGTCCTGCTCAACCTGATTGAGAGGCTTAGAGGGAGCATTTTGAAACAACCTGGATCATGTAATATTGGCGCTTATAATCTTATTTTAAAGTGTGGATTATGATCAAGCATATGAGAAGGAACTTTCATACTCCTCACATTCCCATACTCCTTGGATATATGTCATGAAGTTTGCATTGAGAGACCGACATTTGTGTGTAACACTATTTGTACTTTTATAAATCAGTTTATATTTTTTCTTTGTCTAAAAAGAGCTCTGCCTTGGCCTGATGTCCTGTGCTGTGATTGGCTGGTTCCAGCATGTAATGGATGGGTTGTGCTTGTTGCCTCAAAGTTTGCCTGCAGGGTTTTCAGCGAAGAAGCTCTTTCATCCCACAGTCATTACCGTCTTTTGTTGCTGCAGGAATTAGCTGTTTTTGTCATATTGAAGAGAGCATTTGTGGATTAGCTGTCACATTTGTGGATAAGCATATCTTTACAGGGATAATTTTGGGAGATATTTTTGCATTTGAAAGGAAACATTGAAATAAACTTTGAAAACACTTAAAACTGCAAGGACAAGGAATTGATCCTACAACCAGTACCTGTCTCTGAACACACGGCGTCTGCTCCAGCACAGCCCCTTCATGGGGATTATAACACTGTTAAACACACCATATCACAACTTTTAATCTTCATTTACGAGCTCATAAATATGTTACAGGTTAATAACATATTTACGAGCTCTGACTTCTCTAACCGCCTTTTGCTGTAACTGAATCCTGGAGTCTAAACCACAGTTTAACACTGGCTGAGTCAGCCCTCCGTTTAACGACCATGTTCATGGATCATAAATGGCCTTGAACTTATCCTAAAAGAAAAACAGCACAAGGCCTTCATCACCATTCTTTCACAGCGACAGGGTTTGGAGGGAAACGATGGTGAGCTCTGGTGGGATTTTCAGGAATGAGGCTCAAACACAGCAATTCAGCTTCGCTTCATTTCACTCCTTGTTTTTATTTCTTCTAATCTCTTCTTATTCCTCTTTCTTCTTCTTTTTGTTCCAGGACACAACGACTACATCTGCCCCGCAACAAATCAGTGCACTATAGACAAGAACCGCCGTAAGAGCTGCCAGGCATGTCGCCTTCGCAAATGCTATGAGGTCGGCATGACAAAGTGTGGTAAGCAGCTTCATTTTCTCTTATTTCTCTTTCAGGGGTTGTTTTTTATTTTTATCTGCACTCTGCGCACAAGAAGCTGTAAAAGGATCAAAAGATTAAGAAGATCATAAGTTCCCATAAAACTTTTTTGTTCAGGAATGCCTCCCTAGCTCATACCCAGAGTGGGATGCCACTGTTAGGAAGGAGGAAAGAGTTTGTTGTTTGTTCCTCTCTGTGAGGGTAATCTGTTCAGCAGCTGTTTTAAGTGGAGTTAAATGCTTTTGGCACGTTCAGAAAGCTTTTCCTCTGGAGTTTATGGACACTGAACTGACAACTAGCTGACAACTGAAAATGATAGTGTCTACACAGCAAAAACTGAAATCTTATCAAGTGATTTTGTCTCATTTTAAAGCGGCTGTGAGGAGTTTGAAAGTGATCTTGAAGAAGTCTCCCTTCTAGATATATGCCAGATCGTAATCCACACTTTATAATGAGATTATTAGTGCTGGTTACAGATTATTTTATATGGCTACTTCTTAGCGTCTAGTTCGGGTCGTCCAGGGCTGGATTGATTTATGGCAAGTCTAGGTTTTTACGACAACACCACGCTGGCTGATGAAGTTTAGAAGTCAGACGAGATAGAATAGAATAGAATAGAATAGAAAATACTTTATTTATCCCCGAGGGGAAATTCAGGAGTCACCGCAGCATTTAAGAAAACAAAAGTAAGAAAGAGTATAGAAAGTACAAAAATGTCCATAAGAAATTAGATGACGACATCCCGTCCACCACTCGTCCACCACTCTCCAGCCCAGCCAGTCTCCACCTCCACAGGGTCCAGGACTGAGCCTCCCCAGCAGTCAGTTCAGTCTCTGTCTCCTGGATCCTGTCTGCTCACAGCAGGCGAAGCTCCTCCGATGTGTCGCGGCGTCTGATGTCAGCTCTGTCAGCCACGTCCGTGAACAGCACGATGCCGCTGGGTTAGCACAGCTAGCTCATCCATCCCCCGGAGCAAGATCCCACGTTCCCAACAACGATGGATGGAAGGACAGGTCCACGTCGTCACCTCCCAGCTCACATCCGAGAACCAGCACGTCGTCCTCACCTCCTCCTCCTCAGCTCGAGGGAAATCACCAAGCCCTACACTAGTTAGCATTTACATGCTACAGGCTGCTAATAGCTAATTTCGCATGTAAACAATGCAGCCATGGTTACACGTAGGATCTCCAGACAAACACAGGAGAAAAGTAGTAAAAAATACCGCCGAAGCCACAAAAAGTTTGGTGTCCGTGATCGACAATGAACCATACAAGGTGATGATCCACTCCAAACACAAAGACGACGAAAAAGAGACGAAAAAGCCACAAGTAACGGACAAAGACGAGAGAGCTGCTGCAACAGGCGGCTACCCGGGTAGCGCCTAGCAACCGAGACAAAACACAGAGATCTGTGTTTTTCTCTGCTGAAAACAATTTCTGTGCTTAATTTTGTAGTGATGGTGGACACTGGAGCCTAACTGTCAGACAGAAAAAGGACAGAAGAGCAGAAGAAAGATAAACAGCAGAGTGATAGAGCACAAGCTAAAGGCTAAAACATAAGCTAAAGGCTAAAGGGCTAGACTGTTAGTGCTAATGTTGGCTCCAACCCACAGTCAGCAGTTATTCTGCAGTGGTCTGTTCAAACTTGAGAGTCTATCAATAAAATGAAGAGTGAGGTTACGTTAGCTCTGATTGGTAGATGACTGGCAGGACATAACCAGGATTCACTAATGTTAACACATTACAGCCTGTCTCAGAGCACCGTGCTGACAGCTGCACTAAATATAAACGGCTACTAAACTACTTACAAACTGACAGTGTTTACTTGTTGTCACGTTAGCCTACAGGTGCGTCGCGCCGATAGCACTACATGTAGCCGGCTACTACAACATTTGCTTGATGTCACATTTCAAACCGTAGCGCTACATAACTGTACTGATAAATACCATACCTTGGTGTATTGTATCCAGTAAAAAGTTGTCTTGAACAAAGAAAATTTGTTTTGATCCGATTAGGGCTGCAACTAACAATTATATTTAATGTCAACTGTAATCTTTTGGTTATTTTTTCGATTAGTTGACTAATCATGATTATTTTGTGTTTTAACCAAATTTGGCCTTTAAAATGTGCGGACACCCCGTCATCAGGGCGCGGAGATTTTTCCTCATCATTTTTCCTCATGTGTGAACTTAGTGATCTTTTCCCATAAAAGTATCTGTTAACATGGAGCCTCATGCAGTGAAATGAAGTTACGGATGAGCATTACCCCCTGGTATTTCATTTCACCATATGACAACAACAATAACAACAATAATACGACGCACTGACTATAAAAAATTACGTCAATGAATTTCTTATAGTTGACGAGTCGATTATGTCGACTAATCGTTGCAGCCCTAGATCTGATCTTAATTCCAAAACAAACACGCGCCTCACTAAAGGTAATTTACAACAGTGTGCGGAGACTCCAGGCCACAAGGTGGCAAAAGAGTGCAATCAAAACAGATCCTCCTCATA
Source organism: Halichoeres trimaculatus (assembly GCF_033239565.1). Classification (NCBI taxonomy): domain Eukaryota; kingdom Metazoa; phylum Chordata; class Actinopteri; order Labriformes; family Labridae; genus Halichoeres; species Halichoeres trimaculatus. Next base: position 30,566,451 of record NW_027437191.1, read on the forward strand.
GCATCTTTAAGTAAAAATTGTCTTACTACACTTGATTTCCAGAAAAGAGTCTTGTTTCAAGTTATTTGGAGACAAAAATTAGGTCTGAATTGGTTGTAACAAGTAAAAAAAATCTGCAAATGGTATAAGAAAAATTTGCTGGAAATTTGCTTGAAACTAAAATAATGCATTAAAAGAAGTTTTCTCTTGCTCCATTAGTAGATTTTTTTTTACTTGTTACAAGCAATCCAGACCTCATTTTTGTCTCCAAATAACTTGAAACAAGACTCTTTTCTGGACTGGTCAGGTGAATGTGGCTCATATTAGTCTAAAAAGACATTTTCTGCTAAAAATAAGACAAGAGCACTTAGTAAGATTTCATTTCTTGCAGTGTATTTGGCTCAAAGTCATTAGATAAGAAAGAGATTTAATAGTTAACTAAGAAACACAGGTTAAACCCCTTGTTTTCTTTTTCGCAGGTATTCGGAAGGAGCGTGGAAACTACAGGACCCCTCAGTCCAGACGAATGTCCCGACCGTCCTCACAAAGCAGCACCAACGATCCAGCAGGGTCAAACAGACCAGCTGGGGCTTTGTCCAGCGTATCCCACCCTCCCACACTGACCCCAGAGCAGCTGATTGAGAGAATAATGGAGGCCGAGCCGCCGGAGATCTACCTCATGAAGGACATGAAGAGGCCGCTGACAGAAGCTAACATCATGATGTCGCTCACCAGCCTGGCCGATAAGGAGCTAGTTCACATGATCAGCTGGGCCAAGAAGATTCCAGGTGGGTGAAAAATAAAAGATAAAATTATATTTACTATGTTAGTGTCCTTATTTTTAAGATAGAGCTTCAAGGAAGGCTAGCTTTAACTTCAGAGTTGACAAGTGGAAAAAGTTAGCTAGCTCTGTCTAAAGTGTAAAAATAGGTGCTTAGCAATGCCTTGAACTTCACCAGTTAGCATGCTGTAAGATTTCATTTTCTTTCTTATGTAATACTCTGAAAAAGACCTAAACAAATGGTTTTATTTATTTTTATTTAACCTTTATTTAACCAGGAAGTCCCATTGAGATTAGAAAATCTCTTTTACAAGAGAGACCTGGCCAAAATAGCAGCCGTACGTAAAATGGAGCAAAAGCTAAGATCTGATTAGCATTTTCGAAAGAGTGGAAGCTAGGGAAAAGAATAAGTCTTGTCCCGTCCAAAGCTGAAAAATACAACTAGCAACACATTTGAAATGCTCTGGTTAGCATAATTTAGCTTATTCTGTGCTTTTTGATGGTGGTTTACTGATTAGCATGCTATATTTAGCTAGCAGAGTTCATAATTAATGACTTTCTGGAGTATTCTGCTGATGTTAGCTAGGCATGAAAAACATTAGCTGCTTTCCACAAAATGAACTTGATGGTTCTTTTTTACGATTTTAAGCTTTTTTCTTTTTTTAATTTTGCTTTTTTAAAAGAAACATGCTGTTAGCTACTGAATCTTGCTGGTAGGCTAGTTATAACTCGGCTCTTTCTTTGTTTTGTTTTGTTTTTTTTCATTAGCTATCTCCACCTGCCTTCACTCCAGGCTAAGCTTAGCCAATAGCACATTAGCTCTTACACCAGAGATTTCATTTTTATCTTTTTTCCATCTAAAGATATGTAGATTTTACAAGTTCAATAAGTTGTTTTAGCACGAGGCTGCATCAGTGTCACAGGTTGAGGCTTTGTATATATTTATCAAGTTTTTCAATATTGGGAGTAAATTCTGTTTATTTTTTAATGCTAAATTATTTCTTCTCTTCATCACCTGGAGAAAACACATTTTATATGCCAAACAGTCCCAGGCTCTGCAGCCAAGAGATAAATGCATTGAAGGGTATTAGCGCAGATGAATGAATCCAGGGTAAATAGTATGTTAATTTTTATGTTTTGGTTTTTTTTGGATAAGTTGAAAAATTGTGTTTTGCATCAAGACAGATTTAGCCTCAGCTAAACTGAGGTGAACTGAGTCAGTATCTTATCTTGGCCAAACAGCAACCGTCTGTGTTTCATACAGCGTACAAGTGAAGCCCTGCAGAACACAGAAGAAGCATTTTTGGAAAAATAAGGTGGAAAATGAGCTGTGAAGTAAATTTTTATTACTGTGTCTCTGCTAATTGGATAGAGAGAGTGTTGTCGGAGATTAAAAAAAAGAAACAAAAAAGATCTTTGCTCCAAAGTAAAAGTTTTATGACTGGTTCATCCTGTGACCCCCACAGAAACCTTTAACCTCTACCTAAAGTGACATGTTTGTGTGTACGTGGTCAAATAGAGTCACTGTGCAGTCAGATAACAGCACAGACTTGATCTTCACCATGTGTTTGAAAATAGTCTTCTCTGAACATATGACCTGTTTTTGGGCCTGTTGAGAAACATCATAAATATTACTGAAAAGCCAGATATGATTATTATCTCTAGAATGAAAATAGTAACATTTTTTCCCTCATTTTTAATGTTAAAGTAGAAAAATAAAAAGAGAAAATTAGTAAAATATCATGTTTTTGCATTGCTTTACATCAGCCGTCTTAAGTTTTTCAAAATAGAAATGTCAAAATTACCACCTTGAATCAAACAGCTTAATGTTTGATCACTAGTTTGAACAAGAAGACAGTATAATCCCATAAACCCTTTTTTACTTGTATTTGCCACCAACTTAATAAAATGATAGAATAAACAAACTGTATGTTTGCCAATGAAAAATTATAGTTTTATGATTTGTTTTATGGTTTGTTTTAGGGATAGACCAATAGTCGGCCAGGCCGATTATCGGGGCTGATATTTGGCAGTTTGAAGCATATCGGCATCTGCCTTTTATTAATGTGGCAGCCGATATGAAACCAAATCCAAACTGCGTTATTTCGGCTCTGATGCAGCCGCTTCTCTGTCAGCAGTCACTACTCAGTCCCCAGCACTGTCCCACCCACAGTACCATCTGATTGGTTACAAGCAGAGCCATAGGTTGGGTGACAGCCAATCAGCAGTGCAGTTATTACAGTTATAGCAGTTACATTGAAATTTTGAAAAGCTTTTTTTTAACTGTAGAAAACTTTAGCTATTTATTTTTTAAAGTTTTCATTTAACTTTATAAAATATGCTGCTGAGCTTGGGAGCTATTTAATAAACTCATGCTTAGAGGTATTTGCATGAAGTTAAATGTTGGAGTTTGCATTGTTCAAAATTTTGACACCAGTATTTGTACTTTGACTGGAAATGAAAATCGGCTTCAAACATCGGTATCGGCCCAGAAAAATCCATATCGGTCTATCTGTAGTTTCCTCCTTCTTCTCTTTTTTTCTTTGTATTGCTGTTCTTACTTCTTCGGCTGTGTTTTCAATTTGTCTCCGCTGGTTACCATGGTTTCACACACATCTCTCTACATCCTACAAAGCGATACAGTCTCCTGATGCTGTCTCCCCCTCAGGGTTTGTGGAGCTCAGTCTTGTGGACCAGGTGCACCTGTTGGAGTGCTGCTGGTTGGAGGTGCTGATGGTGGGACTGATGTGGAGGTCAGTGGACCATCCAGGGAAACTTATGTTCTCCCCTGACCTCAGCCTGAGCAGGTACTGCTGACAAAATCACACATCTCATTAAAGCAACAGATTGTGATTGTAGGGTTGTTTACTCTGAATGTGACAGAGTATGCATACAGGGGAAGATTCAGGCCACTGAAAACTTTTTTTTTAAGTTAGTACCAGGAAAAAGATACAAAAATGTGATTTTTAGAAAATAAAAAAAACTTATATTAAAGTCAGAATCCTGAGAATAGACTAGTCAGACCTAAGGTTAAACACCAAGTATATTTGAATGAAAGTAAAGGACACTGGCTGACATATTTCTGGTCATCTTTTTTTAAGCTAGTGATGATCAATGTTAGTATCAGTTGAAAAGTGGCTTGAATTTAACTTTTGCACATTTGGATCTTAATGAAGTTTGAAGTAGAGCTACAATATGCAAAAGCAAGAAGGAGGAGTGTGACAAAAAGCACTTTGAAAAAGTAATTTGTTGAAAACAACAAGTAAACTTAAAAAGGCTGTTTATCAGCTGATCAAAAGTTTAAGACCATCGCTTAAAAAATTACAAAAAAAGTCTCTAAACCAGAAAAAAACTTTTTCTCAGTAGGACTCGGTAATGAGTAGCTCCACTGTCTGATTAGGGATGGGAATTGATAAGATTTTGTCAATACCGATGCCCTTATGGATTCTGCTTTTCGATCTGATTGTTTATCAGAATCGAATTCCTGTTGTGAATTTTCTCGGTACAAAAAGTAGCTTTACAGGTTTTCTGTGTCAACAACATTTTATCAAGTTTATACTGTAAGTGAATAAAATGTAATTGGTCCCTGAGTCTGGATATTTCTGGGCATAATTAAACAGAAACAGGTAAAAATTGCACACAATGTGACGTTGGTGTACTGTGTTGCAACATATTAATAATTCAAGTAGGCCATCTAGTGTCTCAAAGTGGTTATAGCAATAGTTTAAGCTGTTTGGAAGCTTTCCGTAGTAATGAAGTCAGCCATGAGCCTTTCAATTGCCTGTTGGCTTTTGACATTTGTAATTCTCAGTACTTTTTACAAAGAGTTGATGTGATATGTTACTGTGATGAAAGTTGAAATTCCATTCTGAAGCTGAAGTTATACTAATGTATGCTAACTGCTAGCATATCAATGCAGTTTCCCATATAGGTTAGCATCAGGCTTCCGCTGTTTTGTAATTTTGGTAAATAAGGTGATTTAAGTAATGTACGTTTCTTTATGAAGTCAGTTCTTCAGTGAAACTTCAAGCTGAAAATCCTGAATCAGAGTTTTCTTGGAAAACGTTATCTAACTGCTAAGCTAAGAGCTGCAGCAGACTAGTCGACATAAGGCCTGGCTCCGGTACAATATAAAGAATTGATCAGGGAATTGTTAAGCGCAAAGGCTAACGATATCGATGGATTGAAACATTTTTTATCAATTCTCAACCGGAACTGATTTTCGATTCCCATCCTTATGTCTGATGGTTATTGCGCTGCAGTCGGCACAAGCAAGGGCCTTAATTTGGGGCGAGGACCGCCCTGTGTCTTAACAGACAGCCAATCAGATCCTCCGGCTCAGCGCAGGTGTAATTATTTGGGTCTACCACTTGGCTTTTTTGTCCCATAATGCTCAGGATCTTTTTAAAAATTTAGGACGACTGTCTTACTGCGTCCAACCTCAGCAGCAATGGCACGCTGAGAAAGGCTTTGCTTATGCAACTCGACGATATGACCACGTTCAAGAAGAGACAGCTTCTTAGCTTTAGGGGGGGTATGACCATGTGGATGCCTGACAGAAAATTAACATTTTTTTTTAATTACAAGTTCCAAATGTTTTTTTTATCACACTCCCACTTCTTGCTTTTGCATATTGTAGCTCTACTTAAAACCTCGTTAAGATCCAAATATGCAAAATGCATATTCTAGCAATTTTTCAACTGGTGTTAAGATTTTGATCAACACTGTGTCCAATACTTGCTGCAGCAACCACCTCCAGTCTGACTGGATCATGCCTTGAAAAGAGAAAAGTGTCATTAAATGTCTCACCTCATTTAAAAAGAACATGTTCTGCTTAATATTAATGAGATTTTCTCATTCACCTGCTCATATTTTAATATTGTTGGGTTAATTAAGTCCATCATGATACCATTTCTTCCACGGCTCATGAAGCTCAGCAGCACTCTGAGCACATTTGTCCACATTTGATAACAGAATGAAATCCACAGGCGTGTAGCGCCATCAAAACCCAGAACGCGATGTTCCAGCCACAGCTCATTCACACTGTGCAAAGGCGACGTTTCCTTGGTGGTGGCCCTTCTTGTCTTATCACATGCTGGAATCTCTGCAGTGCACGCTGCGAGGCATGAGTCACAGGAAGATGAGTGAATGAGAGTGTGGGGGTGAAAAGTTCATATAATTCACCTAGGGCACACTTTTATCACACTCGTGCTCTCGTAGGAAGAAGTCTATATTTATTTATAATTAGAGCTACACTGTAAAAACAAACAAGTTGTGTAAACTCAAAATTTCAAGGCAACTTTCTAGGCTAGATTTTTGAGTTTTGAGGCCAACTAAAAATCGTATAGTTGAACAAACTAATATGTTTTTGATTAGATAACTTATTTGCATTTCAAAGAACTTGAAGTTTTGAGTTCTGTATAGGCCTGGGACAATAGTCTATAAATCAATAAATTGTACAATAAATATACTGCTTCTGCATGTAGTATGTAGTATGACTTTTCTGTCAGGTCTGTTTCGGAAAGTGGAGCTACAGCTGATCTTTTTTTTCTTTTTTTACCGTCATTAAAAATGTACCAAACAAACTATGGGTCGATCGTAACATTTTAGTTATTTCACTAATCACACCACAGCAGAAACATCATATTTGATTTTTAATCTTACACCAAATATACTGCAAATATACTACACTTATACTTATCATTTTGAAAAATCTGGAAAGGATTGACTTTTTATTTTTAAGCTAATGGAAAAACCACTTCCATATTATCCACGTATGGTTAAAAAAAGTTGATTATCGGTTTATATGGGCCTCAATGAATTTGTGGAAGTGATCAACTCTTTTACAACTAGCGACCCATTTACACAACAACGTTTCACCTGAAAATGCTAAAAACGCAGTGAAAAAAATCTGCGTTTACACAGAAACGCTAAGGGACTGAAAACGCTGTAGTAAGCATGCCAAGCCTGTAGGTGGAGTTATAACTGTCTTGTCCAGAAGCAGCTTTTGGGAGATCCCCACTGAAGTAGAGTTGAGCTGATCATCTGGTGTATTGGGGAATGCCAAGTGCAGAAGTGGAGCAACGGATGAACATTTTGTTGAAAGACAGTCAGCGGATTGAGCAGATTAAGAAGCACACCACGGTAGTTCCCAATGATCGTAATAACGGTACTGTTATCCTGAATGCGCTCTTGCGAAGTGGAGTGTGACGTCAGCGTTTCCACTGAAAACGCCGGCTTACTGTTAACACGGCAACGGTGGTGGCAGTGTTTCCGAAAAATCCCACTATGGAGGCCATTTTCAAAAGTTTGCTTAAACGCCGTTTCCATGTAAAGGAAAGGCTAAAACGCAACAAAACTTTCTCACAGAAAGAGAAATTCGCAACATCACAAAAGAAATGCTGCATTTTAATACACTTTTATATTGAGGTGCAATTTTGAACTGTGAGCTATTCTTATTTTTATTTTCTGCTTTCTTTCTTTCTTTCTTTGGGGATTGAGCAAAAAAAAAAAAGGTTTCTATGAATATTTTAAATATTTTTATTTCACTTTTCTGTTCACGAAGCTGCATTTTAATCCTCGTGAGTAGCTTTAATTTACAACCTTTTAGGGGAAATTGGAGGACAAAAATGTCCTCTATAAAAAATTGCTACAAAAAAATGACAGAATATTTTTTTCCCACTTTTTTCACCCCAAAATCTTTCATTCAACTTCAGTCCTGATAAAAAAAACCCCACAATTCTAACCCTTTAAATACCAATTTAATTACATGACATTACTGTTTTTATTTTGAAAAAAAAAGAAAAAGAAAATAAAAGTAAATAAATAAATAATGGTTAATAAATCAATATATAAAGTATAAATATATAAATTATAAATAAATAAATAGTAATTAATTTTGAAATAAATTAAAAAAACATTTTCCAGAGAAGAAATGTTGGAGGGTCGGGGATACTTTTTCAAGATCAGGCTTGAAATACATAAGATTGGTTATAAAATTAGTTTTTGATTCATTGCAAGTTTTTTGCAGTTTCAGCTCTTTAGTTTCATTAACTTTCAGGTACAAAAATGCCCCATCCAACGTTGAAAATATAGTCACAATTTTCATTCATAACATGGTTGACAAAATTATGCCTTTTTCTTTTTGCTTAAATATTTAAGAATTCATTAAAGCTTAAGCTTGCCAACTAATAAATTAATTACATTCCAGGTGTATCATTTGGAATTAAATCAAATACAAAACAAAAAAGAACAAGACTTCACTTTTTTGCAAACCTGAAATGTTCCCCTGATTAGAATCACTCATGAATGAAATAAAGACCAAAACTAAACTAAACTAAATTAAACTAAACATGTTTTTGACTCCAAACCAGCTGCCTAAAAAAATGAAACCAAGAGGCCTTTATCTGAGAATAAATCCTGATTTTTAATATTTGAATATTCCTCCACAGAAAAAAATGTTTGCTATGGCTTTTATCTTAAAAATGTACCCTCCAGTTGTTTTTGCAAATCTTCAAACTTTGGTATGAGCATTTCTACATCACATGTTCATATCTCTTCCACAGATGGGGGCTTCTACCTTCATAAATCTGCTGTTACAGATTCACTTTTCAGCCAAAACTAGATTTACGCTCCTTTATTCACTGACTGCCAAGCGAGTCTGTTCAACATTTGTGCAAAATTTCACGTGATGTGCCCCAAAAAGAAAACATCTGCTGTGGTCTGATGTTTGTGTTTGTGTCAGAGAGGAGGGGAGCTGCGTTCAGGGCTTCGCCGAGATCTTTGACATGCTGGTCGCCGCCACGTCCAGAGTCCGAGAGCTGAAGCTGCAGAGGGAGGAGTACGTCTGCCTCAAGGCCATGATCCTCCTCAACTCCAGTGAGTGAGCACACTCTGTATGTGTGTGCTGTCTGAGAGTGTGTGTGTGTGCATCACTTCTCAGAGCAAACCCTGATGGGAACACGGTGCAGAGATAGAGTCTGAATGATGAGAGTCACAGGCCGTACCTCTCTGAGGATGAAGAGGAGCAGACAGTCTGAGGCAGCTGAGTCACAGTCATTAACGTCAGACTGATGTTTCTGTTCGTCTTCACTGACACACTCCACCAGGGGTCATGTTTCTGCTCCAACTCCTCAGCTTCAGCTTTTCTCTGTCTGAACATTTATAGACGAGCATAAAAAGAAGATCTGTGTGTACCAAAGACTTTTCTTTTATTCTGTCCACATAACACAAAATAAAGACGTTTTCTTTGCATTAAAAAGAAATGAATAGTTCTCCTTGAAAGTGAAATGAGTGGGACTGATGCGTGGATAAACTGCAGAATGAGCTCCAGTCCTCTTCAATTAGTCTCTGTTTGACCTTTCTCCACAACAATTGATCCTCCTGACTCCTCTGCAGTGCCTCTAACTCAAATGTGAAAGCTGCTGCTGCTGCGTCATCTTCACAAGCGTCAGAGAATTCACAGCTTTGCATTTCAATGTCTTTACGTGCATCTCAAAGCTCTAAACATGTCTTCAGCTCCTGCAACGCCGAGAAGCATCCAGGAGCTTGAAAACAAAAAGAAGAGACTCCAAGGCACTCTCTTAATATTATTAAAATGCCTTTATCATATCGGCATGGTCATATGGACCTTAAAAACAAACTTCAACGCGTTTCGGCATCAGGAAGTCATACACTTCCAGGAGCTCCTTTGAGGACAGGGGGGAAACAAGAAAAATCAACCAGAGGGCACTTTAGCGAGCAATTTAGCCACTAAAGGGGGCAGTTTATCACGTTTTAACCCCTCAAGCAGGCAGTTTTGTGTGTTTTGCTTCCCAGGAGAGCACTTAAGCACGCTTTAGCTCACAAGAGAGCACGTATTTTGGCCATCAAAGGGGCACTTTAGCATGTTTTTAGCTCCTAAGTGGGTACTTAAGTGCATATTTTTCAACTATTTGCAACTTTTACTTCATATGAGGGATAAACCGATTATCGGCCGGGCTGATTGTCATCCGCGCTGATTATCATCCGCGCTGATTATCAGATAGACCAATTATTAAATAGACGGAGTATCAGCGGGGCTGATAATCATTTTGGCTAATTATCGTCCGCACAGATTATCATTTAGACAGTTTTCTGCCGGGCTTATTATTGGTGGCACTGATTATCAGATAAATCGATTATCGTCCACGCTGATTATCGTCCACACTGTTTATCAGATAGACCTTTTATCAGATGACCAATTATTGGCCGGGCCGATTATCGGCTGGGCTGGTTATCATATAGACAGTTATTGGCCAGGCTGATCATTGGCGGCACTGATTATCAGGTAGACCAATTTTCAGCCAGGCTTATTATTGTGTCCGATGATTATCAGGTAGACTGATTATTGGCTAGACTGATTATCAGCATCGATATTTCACTTTTTTTATTTTTTTTTTTTGTAATTTATTTTTATTGAGTTTTACAATTTTTTTTTAAATAGGGCACAAACAAAGATACAGGTCTGTAAAAATAAAACAACAGTCAATAGACTGTGTTTACATATTTATATAAAAAGTGAAGAGATGCCTGACACAGGACTGGTATCATCACATTGAACATAAACAGAATCCATTGTTGTATCAACAGACATAGTGATTCAAGTCACCCGCCAACATACTTTGCTCTCACTAGGGGGAGCTAATTCACTTTAAAGACACAAGTCTTTCAATTTTATTGCTCATAAATATTATGCAAGGTTTTGTTTCCCCTTCTATTCAGTGGTGTCCCGAAACATGTGTACATTTATACACCTGTATTCACACACATATGATTCCAATGAATGATCCCAATCCAATCCTTTTTGCTGCGATATTTAGCATTTTGAGGCATATTGACCTTTTTTTTAACCTGTGTGGTTACACGCAGCGACATTTTTAGGAAAACTTGCCTTACTGAAGAAAACTTAAGGGAGCTATTTATTTTTTTAACATTTTCATTTAACTTTCAAACTGGGCGCTGTTAAATAAATATACTCTTGCAGGCTTTAAAACAAAGTTAAGTGTTGAAGTTTGAATTATCCCAAATTTTGACGCCAGTATTTTCTCTTTTATTGCAAATGAAAATCGGTCTAAACATTGGTTATCAGCTTCCTTGACTATCTGATAATCGGTATCGGCCCTGAAAAAAACACATCATTCTATCTCTACCTGATATTAAGCCATTCAGACCAGAAGCCACATGCAGTGACGTGCGCAGACTTTTGAAAGGTTGGGGCAAAAAGACGTGGCAGTTTGTCCATCTCCAATAAACCACCATAACCTCACCTACTGAGAATCATAAAAAATCCAATCTTGATTGGATTTACTTTGGAAAATGTCTGAATCCAAGTTTTACCTCCAAAAAAAGGCAGAAAAATACCTGACATCCATCAGCCTTATCTAGTCTGAGTTCGGTGAAGTCTCTGGTGTGTTTTCAGACATGTGCCTGGGCTCCTCAGAGACCAGCGAGGAGCTGCAGAGTCGCTCCAAGCTGCTTCGTCTCCTGGACGCCGTGACAGACGCTCTGGTGTGGGCCATCGCCAAAACAGGCCTCACCTTCCGCCAACAGTACACCCGCCTCGCCCACCTGCTCATGCTGCTGTCGCACATTCGCCATGTCAGGTAGGAAGACCCTGCTTCATTTCACACCCTGTTTCCAGCTCCTCCTCCTTTGACCCTCTGACTTTCCTCTGAACGCCTGCAGTAACAAAGGCATGGACCACCTCCACTGCATGAAAATGAAGAACATGGTGCCTTTGTACGACCTGTTGCTGGAGATGTTGGACGCCCACATCATGCACAGTTCTCGCCTGCCTCGCCGGCCCCCCCAACAGGACTCCAAGGAGGGTCCCTCAAACACCTGGACTCCCAGCAGCGCTGACAGCACAGGTGAACCGCAGTGAAGTGAATCCAGACGCTTTGCTCAGTTCAGAGACTGAAGAGACGTAAACTGGAACTCTGCAGACGTCTGTGGACGCTGAGCGGTGAATGTGAAGCTTTGACACTCTCGTGCTCTTAATCTGATGAACTTTTCTGATCAGACAGACCAAACTTAACATATTCATCACCTTAACACCACATGTTGAATGCCTGAGTGAGACAGGAGGGGCTTAAAGACCTTATTGTCCGGTAACACCAGCACTCCCATAAATATTCTTACGTCACACCAGAGAAGATAAATCAATACAAGATGATTCCCTGTAAGAGAAATAAAGGATTCAGACCCTGTTTGAGGCCGACTTTAAAGCTTTTAGTCCAAAAGTATCAGATAAACTCCACAAAGTGTGTGAAGACAATTAAATAAATACAAAAACACATTTTCAACAGTTTAATCAGAGTCAGTTCAGTCACATTTTCTGTATCAGGTATTTCTCTGGAGGTCTGACTGAAAATGCTGTGCTTAAAATAAAATAATAAGGGTTTCATTTTACCACTTTTATGAAGAGAAGTTGTGCCTTAAATTCTACAATTATTAGAGTTAGTCAGGGTAAACAACAGTTTTGATTTGATCAATATTCACTTATCAAAAAGAGTAAAAAAAATCAGCCACATTTTGACAATCGATTTATCTCGCCAAGTGCTTTACAAGGACACACATCCTATGCTAAATCTGAAGCTAAGGCTACCTTCTTAGCTTTGTTTAGCAGAGGTGACTGTTTGAATGATTAATTATAGATAGTTCAGCCCTATGATTTGGTGATGAAGCTAATAAAAGTATTTTTAAGAGTTTCAACAGATTTTACATCTGGATGCTAAAAATGAAGCTACAGCTAACATCTAGTTTGCTTAGCTTAGCATCATAACTATACAATTCAGAAATGTAACACTGCATGGCTACATCTTGGAGATCTAGCGCTACATTTTGGTAAATTAGCAGTTTTGCTAACTTGCAAATTTTTGCTAGAGACAGACCGATATGGATTTTTCTGGGCCGATACGATACCGATTATTTGTAGTCAAGGAGGCCGATAACCGATATTTGAGGCCAATATTAATTTGCAGTCAAAGTGCAAATATTGGTGTCAAAATTTTGAGCAATACAAACTCCAACACTTTAACTTTATTCAAACACCTTTAAGCATGAGTTTGTTAAACAGCTCAGGCTCAGCAGCATGTTTTACAAAGTTAAATGAATTTATTTCTTATCAGCTGTCGGATTTAAAAAAAAAGGCAGATGCCGATATGCCTCAAAATGCCAAATATCGGCCCGATAATCGGTCTATCCCTAATTGTTACCTGAGAAGACACATTTTCATCTTTCTTCCAAATACAGCACAATTATACGAAATGTGTAAAAAAGCTAGCATGTTGCTATCTAAGTTCGACCAGAACAACTGTGAAGATGAATTTTTTCAGAAACTGTTCAAACGTATTTGACTTGTATACTCTTGAAAAAACTGTATGTAATTTGTTCCAACTTTGCCAAAAACATAAAGTTAGCTGTAGCATCATGTTTAAAATTCAGGTGTATTATCTCAGTCTTCTTTATTAATTGTTAGCGATAGAAGAAAGCTAAAATACCGTATTGGACTAAAATGAAATGCAGTCGTTCACGCTAAATTTAAATAAAACATGCAAAATTGAAGCTAATGCCCTGCAAAATTCTTCAAAATGCCTGAAAATTTCCAGGAATTTTTGTGAATGTTTCTGAACATTTTCAGGAAAATTTGATTCATTCTCAGAGAGTTTACTGACAATTCCCTGGAAAAATCCAAAAACTTTAAGAAGAATTTCAGGGAAGTTTAAGGTAATGAGAATATGAATGTGTTCAAAATTTAAAGAAATAAAATCCAAAAGTTATATGTTTTTTAAATATATCAATTTGAAATACATTTCAGATAGAAAAGCATGAAATATTTTGTTACACAAGACCTCCAGTGGAATATAATAAAGAAAGGTATGAATGCTTGTGCCTTATTGGCCTTTAACGTTTTTTGGTTTAAGTTGAAAAACTGCTTTTGGCCCATGTTTCTCAATATTATCTGACAACCAGTTTTAAAGCTAATTTTTTAGACATCAGTACGGATTCCTTCAAATAATAAACTGTCTTAACAAAACCCAGAAAATCTTAATTGTGGCTGTTCAGAGCTCTGCAGACCTCCTGTAGACCACTAGGGGGCACTTTGAAGCCCACATACACTTTGTGTGAAGTGCAGGTCAGTTGTTCTTGTCGTACCTGTGAAAAACTCATAACCACTATTTCCCCTCACAGTGTTGCACTCGTAAAGTCAAGTTTTGCTTGAAGAAAAAGGGAAATTATTTTTGTATCTTAGAAATGACCACAGTAGCTTTTTGTGCACAGGTGTGACGCAGCTTTGACAATCAGGATCACCGTTAGAAACATGAAACACATGCAGACTTTTAAAGTTTCCCTCTGTTTTGTCCTCTCTGCATTTTTGCCTTACTTCTCACACTCTTCATCAGTGTAAATGAAAACTGTTCAGTCACTCTGTACTCACGTTTGCTCCGTGTAACTTTTTATGAAGATTGTCGTTTTGATTCTGTCATGTTTATTCTTCGTTTTGAGGCCAGGCTGCAACAATGGAGCTTATTGTTGGCTTGACTTGATGTCTTTTTCCAGTCTCTTATCTGAGCAAGTTGCACCATGTGATCTTACCCTCAAAAACTATGTCTTTTATTTTCTGAGAATCCCCAAATTTAGCTGTTAGAAATCCCTCAAAATTCCCAAGATTACTTCAGGACAGTTAGCAGACAGTCACAGATACTTCCTGGGAAAGGTCCAAATAATTCCAGGATAACTTCTCAAAAAATTCCTAGAAATAGTTCCTATAAATTGTAAGATTTTTCTAGGGGAAGTTTATCAAAACTTTTTGGATTTTTTTTTAAATTCATGACAGTTTAAAAAAAACCAAGCAAGTTTCCCCCCAAAATCTTGAGATATTGCTCTTCAAAGTTGTAAATCTCCAGGAATTTTTCAAATGCTGTGAAAATTTCTGAACATTTTCAGGAAATTTTCCTCACTTTTTCAGGAAGTTTACTGTAACTCCCCAAAAAATTTTTAGATGCTGCAAAATGGATGAAAAACCGTTAAAACTTCCCAGGGAATGCTTCAAAATCTTTAAAATTTTTCTAGAATTTTCAGGAAAATTCTTATTCATCCTCTGAGAGTTTATTGGAAATTTTCCGGAAAGTCTCTTATAGCTTTCTAAAATTTCTAGAAAAGTTTTAGATCCTGTTTTTTTTTTTTTTTTTTTTTTTTTTTGGAAAATTCCAGAAAATTGAAGAATTCTCAGGAAATTCAGATAAATTCAAGAAATATTTTCTGTCAGAAGAGTCGTGAAAATTTCAACAAAAAAATTCTGGAAAATCACCAAGGAAGTTCCAGAAAATTCAAGAAGTCTCAGGAAATTGAGAAAGATTTTCTGTCAATTTCCAGAAGAGACGTCAAAATTTACAGTGCACAATTCTGGAAATTACCATGAAAGATCCAGAAAATTCAAGAGGTCTCAGGAAATTCTGGTAAATTGAAGAAAGATTTTCTTTCAATTTCCAGAAGACACATTAAATTTACAGAGAAAAATTCTGGAAATTACCAAGAATGGTTCAGAAAATTTAAGAAGTCTCAGGAAATTTAGATGAATTCAAGAAAAAAATGCTTCGTCAGCTTCCAGAAGAGTCATCAAAATTTACATAGAAAAAATCAGGAAATTACCAAGAAAGTTCGAGAAAAATCAAGAAGTATCAGGAAATTCAGATAAATTCAAGAAATATTTTCTGCCAATTTCCAGAAAAAGTCATCGAAATTTACGAAGAAAAATTCAGGAAATTCCTGACAAATCCCAGGAAAGGTTTTGGTTGATCATTTGTAACTACACGCTCTGTCAGTTGGTTACAGTTTGGTCTTTGGTTCTCATCATGTGTTTATACATCAACATTTCCTGTTTGTTACATTATGAAATAAAGCAAACATGATATACAACATTTTTCCTTTGCACTTAAAAATAACATGTCGAGCATGTCCCAGCAGTGGCCTTTAAAAGAATGACCCAAAGAACTGAGCGTCTTAGCGTACACATCTAATTTTTAACGGACGTTTCTCACTTCCTGTCACAGATTTATTTTAAGACTTTCCACGAAAAGTTTTTCACAGTTGTTTTCTGAGTGAAGGAAACGCTCAGAGTCAAAGGAGTAATGACAGTCAGTGTTTACTACCAGAGAAAAGGAGCATAAATCTGCTTTGTTCGATGTCATAAATAAGCATTATATTATTACATTCTGTATATACACATCATCATCATCATCATCATCATCCTCCCGCTAAGTCTACATGCAGAGTTTAAACAGTGCAGTGGTTGGCGTGGAAATGTCTGTTCATCATCTACATAAAGAGACATGAAGTATCTAAAAAAATAAACAACTCTGTATAAAACTGCTATAAAACTGCTCTGTGGTAACTCTACTCACATCTTTGTACTGTTGGCCTTATATAAAAAGTACATTCAGATTCAACCAGTGTCTTTTGTTGAAAAAATTAAAGTTTCTCAGACGTCAGTCCAACACAAAAAAGATCAAACACGCTCTTTGTTTGCAGGGTCATGATACACAAAATGAAATGTGGTTTCTCGATATGAACGTCGACGTGACAAGAAGTATTTACAAAGTTATTAACATTAATTTGACTTTCAGCATTTTCTTTCTTTTTTTTTTTTCCATTAAGGTTTTTCCTGTGAATTTGCTTAAATATGTTTGTCGGCGTTAAAGTCTGCTGCTTTAAATCTGCAGGAAATAAACTGTATAAAATGATGAATGTCACGACAGATCCCCTAAAGTGAAGCCAACATATTTGGAGAGAAAAGACAGATCTTAAAGCACAACTCCTTTAAGTACAGGCTCAAACTACAAATTTAAATTAAATGTCAAACATATTTTTCCAAACATGGCGTCTGTTGTTGGAGTTACTTTCAACTATTTTGTCCGTTTTTTTAAGCTTCAAGAAAGCAGAACAACACCTTGGTTAAAATTTAAGTTAACCTCATCACAATGTTTGGCTAAGACAACTTTATATACTGTCGTTTGTCATGGGTTTTGCGGGTCTGCACCTTTTGTTTGGCTTCACTTTTGTACAGCTTAAGGACACATAGTCCATCTTTACATACGGTCAAGTTCCATAAGTATCAATGCATCCTATAAATTTTGACTCCACTAAACTACCTGCCTGTTTTGTTCGTAAGAGTTTTTTTTTTTTAATAAAAATGCACTCAAATGGTTTAGTTCTTCAAAATAAATAAACAACGCTAAAGATCAAATCTTTCAAATTTTAACTTTGGACTTTCTATTTTTTATATGATCACTTCTTAAGCTCATCATATCACCTTTAACGTCAGAAAGTTTCTTCCATGTAAGAAAATGTGGCTCATGTTTTTCAGTTCGTGTTGAATTAATTTCTGTTGTCTGATCACGTGGGTGGTGGGCCATTGGTGTAGCGTAGCATGGGGTAGAAGGAGCGCGCGAAGTTGTTGGTGGTAGAACAGGTGGGGTCGCTCTCTGACAGCGGGATCAGACAGGGGAGGAGCAGGAGGAAGAGGAGGAGGAGGTGGAGAGGGAAGGCAGCGCGGAGGACCCGGTAGAAGAAGGAGCGAGGTGGGGACGAGTCTCTCCTTGCTCTGGAAGACAAAAGTTTTTTAGTGATGAGGATCAGTGTTCGTCAAATGAACAAAGAGATTCATTAAATACAGCTGTGTGTGTCCGCCTACCTTTGAGGGGAGGAGCCGTTCTTTGACTTTGTGAGAGTCTGAGAGGAGTCTGCAGCAGCGCTTTGGCCGTCGACTTCAGCAGGAGGTTCACATTCCTACAACAAAGACAAAGAAATCATCATAAACAAAGGTCTGTGACCTGCGGCTCTCTGACTCCTTTACAGTGGCTCCTTAGAGCTTTAAAAAATATTATTGGAATAAAGAACTTTTATTTTTCTTACAGAGGGTATTGATGATTAAAGACACTGACACTGAATAAAATCCTGTGTTAACATTTAGTTGAACTAAATCTTCATCCCATTCATCAATAAAGCCTGCCACCGCTCTACTTCACCTCCTACAACACCAACTTTCCGTGCACCTGTGGCTAACCTCAAGTTTTACAGCCCTGGGAAGATAACTACATCTACAAATAGACTAATCTGGAAGAAAATACTGATTTTAATTCTGCTTGGAAGGTTTAATTTGACTGCCAACTTGCTGGCTTAATAAACGTGCTGGATATGTTTTTACGGGTCTAGACCTGTAAATGTTTTTGTAAAGTGTCTTGAAATAATATTTGTTATGACTTGGCGCTATACAAATAAAGATTGATTGATTGATTGCTTGATATGTGGTAGGACATTAGCAAACAACAAAAAAATGAGTGAAGCCATATAATCTGTATATGTTATCAGATGCAAGTGTTATTTTAAATTTTTTAAACTTCTAAATTTAAATTTAAAAGAAAAAGAAATCATTCTTTTTTTTTGTTTGTTTGCAATTTTTTTTAATTTTTAAATTTGTTTGACATTTTTGGCACACTTATCATTTCTTTTTTTAAATTTTGCAATTTTTGCGTGTTTTTTTTAATTTTTGCAACTTTTTAAAACATTTTGCAATATTATCAATGTTTAATTTTTTTTCGATATTTTTTAAAATTTCCCAAAAATTTGAAATGTTTTGCATATCTTTGACATTTAATTTTTTTTTTCATTTTTTTGCCATTTTTTGCATTTAAAAAAAAATCTTTTTTTGCAACGTTTTGAAAATTCTCCAATTTTGCAAGTTTATTACATTATAAATTTTTTATGCAATGTTTTAAAATTTTACACAATTTTGAAATTTGTTGCATGTTTTTAACTTTCTTTTTATTTTATTTATTTATTTATTTTTTTACATTATTTTGCATTTAAATAAAAATATGTGCATATTTTTGAAATACCAAAATATTTGCAAATTAATTTAAAACATTTTTTTTTTCAATTTTTTTTAATTTCAATTTTTTTTGCAAAAATAAAAAAACATCTGTTTTAGATAACTATTAACTAGAATTGACTATTTATAGAACTGTATACACCTATTTGTCTTTAATGGGAAAATAAAGTCAATTTTTGTGGCTTCAGACATTAATCCTGGTGAGCTGAAGCAAAATGGCTCCTATGAAAGTAAAGGTTGCAGACTCCGAATAACATAAAAATAAAAACAGAATAAACCTCAGTTGTAAAAATTACACATTTCTTCTACAGAAATGTTTCACACTTGTCCATGTAGTCTCTTACCAGTCTCTGTTGCAGCGACCCCAGGTCCTGCTCCACGTCCCTCAGCAGCAGCTTCAGTTTGCTCCCCGTCACGTGCAGCTTCTCCTGAGCCTCCTCACTCTCCTCGGCCTCGTACTCCTCCGGCTGCAGCTGCGACCACAGCGCCTGCAGGGAGGCCTGCTGAGTCTGCCGGCACCGCAGCTCCGCCTGCAGGTCCTACATCACAAACACACACACAAACAACGCAGAATGAGGCAATAAATCCTCTGGGCGTAAAGAGAAGAGCTGATGAAATGTGATCACGTGCTTACGGTGAGCGTGCTGCGGTGTTGTTGCAGCGCCCTGACTGGCGTGTCTGGATTGGTGATGTTGACGGCGTAGCGTCGGCTCTCTGCGTGGGCCAGCCACAGCAGCAGAGAGTGGAGGCTTTCATGGAACTCCTGTTTGGAGGAGGAAAGATGGCGTCACTTCTCATGAGAAACATCACAATCGATGTACAAAAGCCTGAGCGGAGAGACCTCCTCACCTGGCAGCGCATCAGTGTCCTCCTCAGACTGCTGTCCCACTCCTGGAGGCTGGTGCACGCTCGGCTCCAGTCCCTGTTCATTCCACAGAGTCTCTCCTGAAGCTCTGGGGCCTCCTGAGCTCGCAGGTTCACCGACAGCATGATGGACTTGTAGTGAGCGAAGGTTTTCTGCATCTCCTGCAAAAAAAAAATCCCTCAGTTACAGCACAAAAAGCACGAGCACACGTCACCTGATGTGTTTTTTCTGTCCTGAATCTTCACCTTCAGCTCTTTCGCTCTGGCTGCCATCTCCTCAATGCTGGCTGCTGCCTCCGACTGCTGCAGGTGCTCCAGGTGAGGGATCACGATTTCCAACCAGGAGGTGATGTCATCGAGGTCAGAGGTGAGCTGCTGTGGCTCCTGGGAGTCGGCGTGGAGGTCGCTCCTGGACTGAGCTTTGAGGAGCTCCCAGCGTTCGATCACACCTGAAGGGGAGCAGAGGTTTAATGACATCGCCATCCGTTCATATTTTATCATATCAGCGTTGCTAGCGTCTCTTACCTGACTGTTTGTCTGAGGCGGTGAGTCCCGTCAGGCCCAGCTCCTCCCGCTGCTCCTCCTCGTCCAGGATCAGAGAGACTCGTTTAATGTTCTCGATGCTGCCGCTGCACTGAGACATGAGACGCAGCTGGAGACACGACAAACACTTTGTTAGCACTGAGCGGAGGCTTTCTCCATAAATATCCATTCACATCACAAATCAAAACAAAATCTGTCTCAGAGTTTCAAATTAACCTGTTTTCATGTTAAAAATTCATGATTTCTTATAAATTAAGGCTCATGTGTCTTTATTCATTGGTGTTTCAGCCTCTGTTTGAAACACTTCATTCTTGGCGATGTCTCTTTAAGGCTCGCTGCTTTGCAACCCCCCCTTCCTTTTGATTGGCCAGCCCTTCAGAGGGAAGGCAGAGCTGCATTTTTTGGGAAAATATGGCTCCAGATGGGGTCTGTAGACATCATCATCCAACTTTTTCACTTGATCTGGTGTTAAAAAAAGTGGACTAAAAATCAGGAAGGTCAAAGAATCGCAGCTTGAATCCAATCGGCATCCCAGAAATCGTAAAAGAATTGAACCAAGAGAAAAAAACTGTCTTCCCAGCCCTACTATTTTTCAAAACAGACCATTTTGTGTAGTTCACAGACAGCTTCAGTGATTTCAGTGTGAACATACAGCATTTTACTCTATGTTCATGTTTAAAATATGGAAAAAATTATACCCCCTCTTTAAATATCTGCTGGTTTAAGAGAGCTAACAAACAAAACACTGTGCATTTATGATAACTAGGCCCAAAGAAGTCACTTTCTAGAATAACTGCTTTTTTAAACTTACATAGCCGGGCTTCAGAGGCGTGCTGGTCAGGGTGGGCGTGGCTTCAGTGTGGCCGTCAGGATCCAGCTGGAGAGATAGTGATTCTGCATCTTCCTGTGAGCGCCATCTTGGAGACTCTAGTGCCGTCATCGACCTGCTGGAGGCTGAAACAGAGAGATAAAAAAAGAAAGTTACACCTCATAAAGAAAGACCTCAGCTACTTACACTCACCAGCCACTTTATTAGGCACACCTGTCCAACTGCTTGTTAGCGCAAATGAGGGCTTTGAACGTGGCATGGTTGTTGGTCTGAGTGTTTCAGAAACTGCTGATCTACTGGGATTTCAACCCACAACCATCTCTAGGGTTTACAGAGAATGGTCCCAAAAAGAGAAAATATCCAGTGAGCAGCAGTTCTGTGGGACAAAATGCCTTGTTGATGCCAGAGGTCAGAGGAGAATGGACAGACTGGTTGGAGCTGATAGAAAGGCAACAGTAACTCAAATAACCACTGGTTACAACCGAGGTCTGCAGAAGAGCATCTCTGAACACACAACACGTCCAACCTTGAGGCAGATGGGCTACAGCAGCAGAAGACCACACCGGGTGACCCTCCTGTCAGCTAAGAACAGGAAACTGAGGCTACAATTCACACAGCAACACCAAAACTGGACAATAGAAGATTGGAAAAACGTTGCCTGGTCTGATGAGTCTGGATTTCTGCTCCACATTCAGATGGTAGGGTCAGAATTTGGCCTCAACAACATGAAAGCATGGATCCATCCTGCCTTGTATCAACGGTTCAGGCTGCTGCTGCTGGTGTAATGGTGTGGGGGATATTTTCTTGGCTCACTTTGGGCCCCTTAGTACCAACTGAGCATGGTTTAAAGTCCACAGTCTACCTGAGTATTGTTGCTGACCATGTCCATCCCTGTATGAGCACAGTGTACCCATCTTCTGATGGCTACTTCCAGCAGGATAACGCTCCATGTCATAAAGCTGGAATCATCTCAGACTGCTTTCTTCAACATGACAATGAGTTCCCTGTACTCAAATGTCCTCCACAGTCCCCAGATCTCAATCCAATAGAGCACCTTTGGGATGTGGTGGAACGGGAGATTCTCATCATGGATGTTCAGCCGACAAATCTGCAGCAACTGTGTGATGCTATCATGTCAATATGGACCAAACTCTCTGAGGGATGTTTCCAGGACCTTGTTGAATCTATGCCATGAAGGGGTCCAACCCAGTACTAGCAAGGTCTACCTGATAAAGTGGCCGGTGAGTGTAAAAGTCTGTTGATTCAAAGACGATCCATTTAGTGTCATTGCTTTTTGTTTGGCATTTTGGTTCTTATGCCAATTCTTTGCCCAATCATAATATGACTCATGGAGGATACAGCATGTGGAACAACTTACTTATTGTCAACACAATCATTGCTTCTGCGAGAAACAGACCATGAAATGACCTGGGAAGTGATCAAGGAAGAGAAAGTGCTGAAATACATCATGATACCCTGTGAGTTTAGACTGAAACCATCAGAGCTGATCACAGACAGTGGATCATTCCAGAAAAGAAGAGAACAGAAGAGGTTTTTCTGTGGATTTAGGGGTTTTTCAGATCACAGTTACAGATTGGAACAGGATTTGTTGGGAAGTGTTGAAGAGAAACTCTTTGACCATGAAGAGCAGATTGGAGTGAAGAGCGTCTTTTCTTGCCTACCCAATGAGGAGGCTCGTTGGGCCTCACGGGCCTCGACAAACTCCTCCAGACTCTCCATCAATTCCACCTCTGGAACGAGACGGGTTCAGACCAAAAGTGTAAGGATGTGTGTGTTTTTAATTTGCTGAAGAAGGAAACTCTCTAAAAGTTAAATTCTCTTTAAACCAATGAAAGAGAAATGTTTATTTGAGTCGGTGTTTTAAAAGTCGTCCCCGTCCATTCTTCCTCACTGCAAAAGAAAAAGTGTGCACACTCTAAAATCTACCTGAAAGTGCGCTGAAATAAGTCCTCCCCTCCTCCTCATCTTCATCATCAGCCTCCTCTTCATCCTCGTGTGAAGACGACCCTCCGACGTCGACAGTGTGGTCCCACTCCAGCGGCAGGGAGTCGACGCTCACGGGTGTTTCCCGTCCCGAGCGCTCCAGCGGGGAAGCCAGCAGGTGTGAAGGCGTGACCTGGAAGCTCCCTTGGCTCCGCCCCAGCCAGGGTCGGCCAATCAGCTCCAAGCTTGGCTCCAGGGAAAAGGAGGAAGTGGAGAGCTCTGGTTCCTCCTTGATTATCTAAAGCAGAGGAACAACCATCAGGAATTGGGGGAAAGGGAAACAGAATGAACGCAACATAAAACTCACTAAAGGAGAAAATAAAATGGATCGTGCTCGTTTGAAATGAACCGTTTGAGTCGAGTTATGCTCACCGGGGGTTGGCTGAGCCGCTGGTGGAAGCGGACCAGTCGGCTGAAAACCTCCTGGCAGTACGAGTGCAGCTCCTCCAGCTCGTCTTCGATCAGCGCCGCATCCTGTGGCGAGCTCTTCTGGATCAGACCCTCTCCAAACACTATCAGTCCGTCAATACGCTCCGTGTTCAGGGTGATCTCCTTCTGGAAACTCTGCGGGGAGACGGGGAGAGGATTGGATGAGCAGAGACTGAGACGAGGAAACAAGAGGATCTTTTTTTGGTCAGAGTGCCTCCTCACGTTGAGCTGTTGTATCTTTTGGTGAACGTCGCTCTCTGAAAAGTGCTCCACGTTGGTGAGCTGCAGGTCCAGCTCCGTCAGCCACACCAGCATGCTCTCCCTGGTGCCCTCAAAGTCCTCCCTCTGGCTGGTGAAATACTGACGGACAGGAGGGGGGAATAAATGTGATTCATGAGCCCCGTTCACACATGCTCACAGTTTTCCAAAATTCATCATTCACACATTCCCCTCGCAGAACAATTTTTCCTTGTAAGATGAAAAAACTTGAATAATGACAAACAAACATGTTTATTTTCAGATCTGGCTCCGTGTTATTATCCATGAATGCAAAAAGTAAACATTTGACAGACGATGTAACAGAGTCTGTCACAATTTCTGCGTTGATATCAATAATTTAAGTCATTTCATGTATCCATAATATCGAGTAATTAGTTAAGAACACCGGTGTTTGATCAAATATTTTTTCTTTCCGCTTGGTGCATTAATACATAAAGATATCAGTCTGGAAGCTTCTCCTAAAATTTTATCAAAGATTTTTTAAGATGCTCATTTTACTCTGATGAGATAATGAAATTATTAATGGAGTCTGATGAAATGATTTTGCACTGGAAGCATTTTTTTTGATCAGGGAAAGTGACATGTTGATCTACTCTGTCCCTTACACCAAAAAAAAAAAAAGGTAGGGATGTCCAGATCAGATCATGTGATTGGAAATCATGGTCGATTACGTGGTTACAGTCTCGAAAACAGACATTACATCCCGATCAGGATCTGTCTTGTGTGTGTGTGTGTGTATATATATATATATATACATATATTTATATATATATATTTCTATATCTATTGCAAAATGTAATAAAAAATCAAAAATATCAAAATATCGAAAAAATATATATGTAAAAATAAAAGTTTAAAAATAGGTAAATAATTGTTTCAAATAAAATAAAATAAAATAAAAAAATAAATATAAATAGTTATTTCATTAGATCTATAATCGTTGAAACCAAATGTGAAAAATAACATCTTAGTATTTTGTACTGTTGTGTAGTGGTACAGAGGCAGAGCATCTCAACCCCACACAGAAACAACACAGGGCCTGACACTACAACAACGACTCTTTTTGTTGAAGTTGTTGTTAAGTAGAGCAGAACATGATATGAGCTTAAAGCTGGGAGCACCATGTACCAGAATACAAGTATCTGATCAGGACTCTGTATCGGCAGATACACAAAATCAAAAGACTCGAAGTCGGAAATACCTGATCAGGACATCCCTAAAATAAAAAGTTCATCATCAAGAATCAAAACACACCCAACTTTTTTATAGTCCAACATTAATAAGCATCACAATCAAAAACCCTGCTTTTGATATGCTTCAAAGTGACTTTTTTTTTTCTTGTTATTTTTGCCAAAGCAGAAAAAAATTGACAGAACATAATTAACAAGTCATTTCAAGTAATGCTTGGTCTTAAAAAAAAAAAAATCCATGAGAATATGGAAGCCCTTTTTTAGATAATGGTTTGGTGCACCTGGAAAATTCCCCCCTCAGCCCCCTTAGACCACACATCAACCTTCAAAACTGCATCTTCGGCCTGGACCACACATGTATGGATATTTTTTTGACCGGATATCTTTGTCCTCGTCTGTCCACACCACAGAAAAATCTCTGTCCATATAAAAGAGGCAAAACTGAAAAGGAACATCACTGAAGCCTGCAATGCTATGCTTTGCCAATCATTGTCAGGTTAGCAAAATGTGAAAACCATAGAAGAAGAACGTTATGAGCATGCGCAGTCCACACTAGTTCCGTTTAACACCGCTACACGGATCCACTCAACTCGATATTTTTTGTTCATAAGATGCTCATGTTTCTGTTTTGATTAAATTCTTTTTCTTCGTTTGTTTGTTTTTTTTAAATCGTTTTGTTAATTTTGTCTGTCTTGTAAAATCCTTTTCACGTGTGTTCTGTTCCCTTCATTACTATAATCTTTCCTTTTTTCCAACTTTTAATCATGTTTGACCCATTTGTGTGTTTTCTGTTTTTTGTCTTGTATTTGTTAACCTCTTGAATTTACCATATCAAGTTTTTTTTGCTTATTTAAGTAAAAATTGTCTTCTCAATTTGATATGAGCCACGTGTCTTGTTTGAAGTTATTTAAAGACAAATAAGGTCTGAAATGCTTGAATTAAGTAAAAAAAAAATCTGCCAATGTTTTAAAAAAATTTCAAGAAAATTTCGTTTTCCCCTTGTTTCCTTGGCTGATTTTTTGTCCTTGTTAAAATTGATCTAGACCTCATTTTTGTCTTTAAATAACTTGAAACAAGACATTTTTCTTGACTGATCAGGTGAATTTGGCTCAGATTTAGTCCAAAAAGACACACTTGATAAGATTTCAGTTTTTTCCAGCATTGCATTCACACATGCAGCTCACCTGGAAATTTTGAGGAATTTTGTGCATGTGTGAAAGCTCTACTTGTTTCATTTTTGGTGTCACATTAAAGGAAGAATAAGTTGATATTTCCAGCTGCTCTGTACCTTGAGTCTGCGGAGGATGGAGGCCACCCTGCGGTGCAGAGTGTCCCAGCGTCGGTTCCCCTCGTGGACCATGGCTTTGAGCTGGCTGGCTCGGTCGGTGCGGTTCTCTCTGGCCAGGCGGCGGTACTGGTTATTGACCAGCTCCAGCTGAGTCAGCCTCTCGTGAACCTGCCTTTGGAAACCCTTCACAGAGGATGAGAAAACAAGATTACACGCTCCAAATATTGTACAATTTTGTTCTCATTCTACATTTTTCAACGCTCGGAGCAGGGATTTTCCGTTGTTAGTGTGGTAGAAAAACAAAATCTAAATATATAATCGAAACTGAACCCTGTAGGACTACATGATTTGAGGAACAAAACAAACTCAGCCACTTCTCTCCCAAATCTGAAGACTGACCTCAAACTTCTTGAGCTCCTCCTTGGCGACAGTGTAAAGGACGTCTGCAGAGTTGGGGCTGGCCGCCGTACGTTCAGCCATCTTCAGCCAATCCTCAAACCGAGAATAGTCATCAAGGAACTTGCACCAGAGCCCCCATGTCTCCTCAATCCTGCAGAGACATCACACCAGAGTTATGAATACACCAGAGCAGAATACACCTTTAACTTAACTGACAGGGATGATATGAGTGTGTGTTTCATTCCTACTTGAGTCTCCTGTCCAGGGCCAGGGCACAGATGGTCCTCCAGCGCTGGTCCAGGCTGCGGCTGGTCTCCTGCAGAGAGTCGCTCTCCGCCTCAGTCCCCCCAGCGGCGTCTTCGTCCCGCAGCAGAACATCGCACAGACTCAGCACCGACGCTACGCCCTCTGTGTGCTGCTCGATGTCCCTCTGCAGCTCCTGGACGGACACACGGACAGACGCCAGGACAGACATCGCACCAGTTTGTTAACCATGAGTCCACAGACGCACAGAGAGAGGACGGCCTCTCCCAAAATTAAACAAAGACGACGGATATGAATTATTAATCGTAAAGAGAGACAGAGGCTGAGAGGGAGTGACAGTGAAGTGGAAAAACAAAAGTGCAGGAGGAGAAATACATTTGGGATGATGCTGTAAAATAAAAAAAAGAGGAGTGAAGCAGTCAGAGGGGAGGGCAGGCAGAGGTGACTCCATCAGTATAGATGTTAAACACACAGGAAGGTTGTTTGTGTACCTGCTGCTCAGCCAGCCTCTTCTGGATCTCCTGGTGGTGACACACGCTGTACGTGATTGGTCGACTCAGATCGGCCTCGATGCGAGAAAGCCAGGAGCGCAAGTTACTCATGTTTTTATCCAGCTGCTGCATTGTCACCAGAGTCTCCTTCAGCTTCTTCACCCTGAACACACACACACACACACACACACACACACACACACACACACACACACAAAACACACTGTTTTAGTCATAAACCTAATGTAAATAGTTTACAGGCCACGCTTAATTTTTATTTTCATAGATCAAGAATTTTAACATCATAAACAGTGGACTAATTGAAATTTAATGTGCACTATCTGTTTGTTCTCATCTTTGTTTACTGCTCTATGTGCCTTTAATCACCCCTCAGGAATAAATAAAGTTTTTAAACTTGAATTGAAACAGAGCAAGTTTTGCAAGTGAAAGCGTTTTTCTTCCTGCACCAAAGTTAGGAGGTAAAAATATTTAGGTGTCCAGGTTGCAAACCACTGCTGTTTGGATAAGAGTAAAAAACAAACAAAGCAGAACTAAATGAAATGCAAAAAATAAATAAAAAAATAAAAGAAAAAAAGGCAAATTAAAAGGAAGCAAAAAAGGAAAAAATAAAAATAAAACAGAGAAATAAAAAAAAAAATATCAGACAAGAAAAGACAGAACAAACCATCAAAAAATAAAAGGAAAAAAATAATAAAAAAAAGATATAACAAACAAAAAAATCAAACAAGAACAGATAGAAAAAGGAAACAATAAAAAAATTAAAAAATATAAAAAAAAATAAATCAAAAAGCAACAATATTAAAATTAAACATGGAAAAAATAAAACAAACCAACATAAAAAAAAGAAGAAAAAAGAAGCAATAAGACAAAAACAAAGCAATAGAAAACTAAACTAAAATTATAGAGACAAAATGAAACAGTGAAGAACCAAAAAATACAAAAAATGTAAAAAAAAAAGAAGAAAGCAGAAAACCGACTAGCAAATAAAAAAAAGACACAAAGAGCCAGAAAAAAGTATCAAACAAAAGTTAGAGAAAAAAAAAAAATAAAGTGAGCACCATCAAAGACTAAAAGGAACAAGTAGAAAAAAAAATCTCTGGCACAGTGTTCAACACCAGCAGGTATCGCCAGCTTAAACTTTGAAGGTCACTATAGCAACTGACCCTACTCTGGACCCCTCCTCCTCTGCCAAACACACACACACACACACACACTGGGCCACACTGACTGGTGTCATAGCAACCCTCGGGACAATAAAAGCTCTCTTTGGAGGCCTAAAAGCCTGAAGTGTGCCCCATTGGGGAGTTTGAGTTGATTTCCACATTTGATCCTTCCTCTCCTGACGATCCCAGCGGAGCCTGTCGGGGGCCGGAGGGAGAGACGCTCTCCAGCTAAATAAAAAGCACTACAAACAGCTGTGAGTGTAAGTGGCAGGCCAGAGAAAGCATGAAAGGGTCCAAACAGATGCCGGACGTTGGGCGGCTTTAGACCAGGAGAGTGTGTGCATGTGTGAGGAGGGATCCTTTAGATCTTTTTCCTATGGGGTCTGATTTGTGTTAAATACGATGATGGTTTTAAAGATCTGTTGTTTTTCTTCAGGAGGTTAGTTAATATCTCATGAGTTTGAGTAAAAGCTTTCTAAATGGTTAGCAGGGTTCTTTTTGGTGCATAAAGTGTCATTTTCCAAAAGCTAGCATCAAATGCTACTTCTTCAAAGTTTTTTGTCCATAATCTTAAATTTAGCTGCTGTTTGGAGACTTTTTTGTTTAATTAGACAGAGCTAAAAGTAAATGACCGAGCTAGCAGCTTTATGACTGCTCAAAAGATAAATGCTAATAGCTAACAGCAGTTTGTTAGCAGTAAACATGCTGATGTAAAGCATATTAGGTAATATTTAATGTATTTTTTTTTTACGTTGCTTTTTATGACTTTGCATGCTAACATTTGCCAATTTGTACAAATTGGAAGTTATACATGGGTTTTACCCAAGTCATGCTAGCATTGCTAAAAATAGTTCTGTAGTAAGAGATGTATATATCACTAAAATGCTTGTTTTACTTAAAGTACAGAAAACTGATGAAGTTTTATTTCTACGCTTTTCTACTTAAACAGATTTCTCTGAGTTTTAATGCTAAGCTATCTTACAAAGCCAAGTTGTGTTAAAACAGTTTAATCTACCTAAAATTCAAGAAAATTAGATTAAAGAAGGCTTATTAAAAAATCTGTACACTGCTGTTCTTTTTTTCAATGTTGCTTTTAATGAGTTAGCATGCTAACATTTGCTAATGTGTACACATTAGAAACAATACCCTGGTTTCACCTGACTCATGCTAGCATTGCTAAAAGTTCTGTACTAAGAAATGTTTAAACCACCAAAAATGCTAGTTTTAATTCAGGTACAGAAAACTGATGAGGTATGATTTGTACGCTTTTCTTCATAAACACATTTCTCTGAATTTTAATGCTAAGCTATCTTACAAAACCAAGTTTTTTTTGGAGCAGTTTTTTTTTTTGGAAATACCTAAAACTTAAGAAAATGACATTAAAAAAGGTTTATTTAATCATTGTATACTGGTGTGTTTTTCTCAGTGTAGCTTTAAATGAGTTAGCATGCTACTATTTGCTAACTTGTAAACATTAGGAATGATAGCTGGGTTTTACCTAAGTCATGCTAGCATTGCTAAAAACAGTTCTGTAGTAAGAGATGTTGATATCACTAAAAATGCTAGTTCTTATTCATGTACAGAAAAGTGACTATGTATGATTTCTACGCTTTTCTTCTAAGACAGATTTCTCTAAATTTTATTGCCAAGCTATCTTCCAAATCCAAGTTGTTTTAAAACACTTTAAAATACCTAAAAATCAACGAACTTGGATTTAAAGATTTTATTTAAAAACTTTACACTGCTGCTCTGTTTTCAGTGTTACTTTAAATTAGTTAGCATGCTATTATTTGCTAATTTTTTCACATTAGGAATGACAGCTGGGTTTTTCCTGAGTCATGCTAGCATTGCTAAAAATGGTTCTGTAGTAAGAGATGTTTATATCACCAAAAATGGTAGTGTTACACCAGTTACAGAAAACTGATGAGGTTTTATCCTTGTGAAGATTTCTCTTAATTTTAATGCTAAGCCGTCTTACAAAACTAAGTTATTTAAAAACAGCTTAAAATACCTAAAAATCAAGGAAATTAGATTAAAAAAGGTTGATTTAAAAATTGAAATTTATACAAAAACACAGGTGTTGGATTCATGTGAGCAGAAAGAAGATTCAATTCGTTCCAAACCGTATAGAGCTCAGGGATAAAGTACAGCGTGGAGTCAGGAGATGTTTTGTCTGTAGTTAATGTAGCTTCATGTTTACGGCCATGTAATGAAGACATAATAGAGTCACTGTAAATCTGGTCCAGAAAACACTTTTCCCCTCTGCAGATACAACCATCCTCGTCCTCTAAATTGTCTGTCCCCCTCTTTCACTCCCCCTCTACCTCTGACAGCCGAACAAAGAGCAGCAGCTTCATGTGGAGGCCCAACAAAGACACAAAACACGGTCAGGGGTCCTTGATGAGGGACCGGACAGGAGCGAAAGGGACGGAGGGAAGAGAGCAAAAAGGAGCTGTAGGATAAGTTAGGGTATATGGATGAAGGGCTGAGTTAACAAAGTGGAGCTGACAGCAGGGAAACTTAAAGTTGCTCAGGCACTAAACTCAAACTGACGTTCACTTTTGTTACTTTAAGTTTGCTGCTCTTCACTGTACACGTGCTCTTTGGTTCTCCATTTTACTTTTACAGGAAGAGTTACGGCTGTGGCTCTCACAGCTGGCTGCATACATCATACAGCAGCCAGCTGTAACGTCAGCCTCTTACGATTACAGCATCACAGTATATGCTTGTATTTCTAAAAGTATAACAAATATATTACATGACTAAAGGGGGATCTTTTATTCCAGGAAACATTTTTCATTGTTTCTAGCTGCTCTGTCAGCTCTTTTCCAAAGACAGCCCTTTGTGAATTTGTTGTTTCAAACAGCATCCTTCATTTCCATTTCAAATTTCATCAAATATCTTTATTGCAACTATGTAAACAAATTTGTTTTCTTTCATACTGTATTAAATTTAATTTAAGATTTCTTTCTAAGTAATAACCTCCTCATTGGAGCCAGGAAATCTCTCCTGACCCTTAATCTTAATTATCCTTTTTGGCTAAATTCTGCTAACTGTTTTAGCATCAGTAAATCATTTTGTAGGTTGTGTGTTGTGCTATTGACCATAACATTTTTAAGCATGAGCCGAAAAATGGAGATGAAATTCAGATTTTTATCTCCTATAAAAGCAAAAACTACACACCAACTAGCTTAGCAACTGAATGAAGTAACCTGAGTTTATTTATGGTCCTTAGCCCTTGAATTTATTTTGTTCTCCTCTTTTTCTCAAAAGTTTCCAACTCCATCCTCTCAGACATTACAGCTCAGTACAGATCATTGAAAAAGGCATAAAAAGCCCATAAATACTATTGAAAGATGCTCTGAGGAGGTTTTGATTGGCTGGCTCGCCACCTTTTGGCCTGGAGTCCCTGCACAGTGTTGTAAATAACTTTTAGCTAGGCTAAGGCTAAGAGTTTGTGTTTCTCTGTTCAAGTCAACTTCTTACTGGATACAACGCGCCAAGGTTAGGTATTTATCCGTACAGTTTCATAGCGCTACAGCTTGAAACGTGACAACAAGCAAATGTTGTAGTAGCTGGCTGTATGTAGTGCTATCGGCAGCCTGGTGCTTCGACGTATCTGTAGGCTATTGGCTTTAGCCTTTAGCTCGTGCTCTATCTCTCTCCTGTTTCTCTTTCTTCTGCTCTTCTGTCCTTTTTCTGTCTGACAGTTAGGCTCCAGTGTCCACCATCACTACAAAATTAATCACAGAAATCATTTTCAGCAGAGAAAAACACAGATCTCTCTTCTTACAACTAAACTTTGTCAGTAGAATTTCATAATAACCTGTAACCTGTCAAATTGGTGCTGATAATCTCATTTTAAAGTGTGGATTACGATCAGGCATATATCTAGAAGAGAGACTTTTTCAAAATCACTTTCAAACCTTTCACACAAGACAAAAAACTGAAACCTTATCAAGTGTTTTTGTCTTATTTTCAGTAGAAAATGTCTTTTTAGACTAAATATGAGACACATTCAACTGACCAGTCCAGAAAAATGTCTTATTTCAAGATACTTAAAGACTCAAATGAGGTAAAAATAAATAAATAAATAAAAATAAAAGCACAAAAAATGACAAAGTGAGCTACCTGCCTCATGAGAAATGTTTACATCTAGCCGTCAAAAACACAGATAATTTTTTGTGAGAGAAACCAGAGTCTAAAATGAGCAAATGAAAGTGTTTTTCATCAGCAAGAATTTTAATCTTTCTATTTTTTCCTTTTGTTTATTTCATTGCTCTTGAATTATGCTAACACTTTAGCCAAACACCTCAAAGGGCAGTAACACTCTACGTCTAAGGCTAACTCTGTATGCTTTGTATTTTTGTTTCCCTCCTTTAGCCAAAATTTCATTAAAGCTCAAATGACCAGAACTAAGCTTTTGTTTGAGAGTTAAATTTCATTTTCCCAGCTTGTTTCTGTTTGTTATGGGACATATTTTCCAGGTCAGGACCCTGACCCCTCAGATGTGCTTATGTAATATCTTGGAGGGCCTCACTTTAAGAACCAGCGACTAATGCATGCCGACAGACCCCTCCCTCCCCCTCTGACCCTCCTCCTCCTTCATGTCATCCCACAATCTGACGGCGTACAAAAGAGGGGCGGAGCCTCTGTTGACACGAGGACATATGGTACTGTCTGAGACTTAAGCACATCTTTTTTTATTCCTGATGGTTTAACAGTGAAGTCTGCATCTTCTGCTCCACACAGGACTGTCCATCTGTCTGATGGGGGGTTTCAGGGGTCAGCGCTGGTTTACCATCACAGGGGCTTAACATACAGTCTGTACATTAGAAGGCATGAATTCCTGACAGCTGCAGAGCTCAGCCGACACAACAGCAGGTGGATGGGTTCACATTTAGGCTGTTGTTTAATTACAGGCGCCTGGTTAAAGCCTGTTAGCTCATAATGATGCTTTCTAATGTGAAGTGGCTGCTGTGACAGGCTAATTAAGGGACGCGGTTAAGTGTGTGAACCACAGCTGAAGTGAACAACCTTCATAATGGATCTCATCTCTTCTCCTGTTTACCTTTCAGAAGTGTTTGCCCATCTCTATTCACACACAGAGGAATGATTACCATAACAGTTTTCTTTCTTTAAGCTTCTTTAAGAGGTTAACTGAATCACCCAGAGCCTCCACCTCTCGTTACACCTGCAGGTCTTCTCACCTGGCTTCGATGTGGTGGAAGAGGTGGTGCCAGCGCTGGTTGATCTCCTGCAGCGAGCCGTGGACTTGCGACTGCTTGGCCTCGTCGCTGGCTAACAGCAGCTGCTCTCCGAGCTGCTTCAGGTGGCTTTTGTTCTCACTGAAGAGGTTGATTTCCTCAATGCAGTCCTGTGGAAACAAAACAAACATTAAGCTCATTTCTGATTTCAATCTGCATACTTTGAGCTTAAGATCCTCTGCAAACTGGTTACGCTCACATGTCACACTCAAGGCATCTCATAAGCGGGAAAAACTGTTTTGTTTTTTTTTTTCCTGAAGTTAGATACAGCAATTTTTTATGCCAATGTAATTTTATCTTTCTTATTTCAAATGTGATTTTTTTTTCAGGCTTTTCCCATTTTCTGAGATAGGAGGTTGAAGGAAAATCAGGAAACGTGGGGTGTAAAGAGCGAACAGAAAAAGGCTAAAGTCCAGGAGTCAAGGCTGCAACCAAAACCTCTGTACCAGGGGTGGCGTTATGGGTGGGCTCAAGGGTCCCAGGGCCACCCCAAACTTTTCTCATAATTTATACATTTTCAAATTCAGTTTAAAAAGAGCACGTTAAAATTTTGTCATTTCATGTTTGTTTGTTTTTTTGCGTTAGATGCTCTGTCTTCGTAAAACGAGCCATGTTTTTTAGCCTGCTGTAAAAACAAACACAAAAAAAAGTTATTACAAATTCAGTCTTCTGTGGGCGGGATCAGAACATTATTTTGGGAAAGACTGTAGATTTTTTAAATCTTATTTTAAGTATTTTAAGTCCTTGCCCTTACAGCTTATAATGCAAAAAAAATGCAAATTAAAGGTGAAAACAATATGCTTTAAAACCACACATAGTAACACTGGTGTATTGTCATTCAATTTTATTAATGAAATTAATAATCTACAAAATTTTGTAACTTAATGCCCAGATAAAGTTTGTCTGGGCCACCCAGAACTGAAATCCTGGTTCCGCCCCTGCTCTGTACATGGGGCACTTCAACTGCTTAGCCATTCCAGTATTGTCTAGATTTTACTGAGCCATACTTCTTATATTTCAATAAACTTCCTCTGGAAGGGAGAACTAGGAACTGGTATGATGGACACAATTCTTCTCTTTTTCTACGTTTGTTGATCACGCACATGCAACAAATGTAGTTGGACAAATAGACAAATAGGTTGTAAACCTGAAACATAAACACAAAAAATTCAAAATTAACTTAAATAAATTCACATTCATCTGTACCACACAAATCCATCCTTAGACACTTTGACACATCATCCCAGTTCTGACGATGAATCCAGTGAAAATGAAACTTAAAGTCTAACAGCACATGGTGATAACCACACCCACCCGATGCTTACAGCCCATCATCAGCGGGTGTTAAGTAAAGAAACATCAAAGAACTATGAAAATTATACAAGTATCCAGTCATTCACCCAAAAAACCCGACATGATGTGTCTTTTTGATCTGGAGACACTTTGTCTGCATTTTAGTTCCTTCTGTTACCAACTAAATAATAAACGAGTGTAACCCCTCAGCGATCAAAGGCTGATTGATGTTCAGCACTGAGGCTACTTTTTGTCCTTATTAGTTCCTCTACTACAGCCAATATCCAGCAGCTTGAATCCATGCGTATGTCACGTTTTTCAAATTTCAAGATGACTAAGTTGTGAGGAACAAAACCTGCAAAACATCCATTTTTATACCCAGCAGCACTCAACCAGGAATCAGTCTTTAATATCCATAGAATTAAAACCAGAGAATCAATCGTCTGTAATTTTCTCATTAAACTGCCCCAAAACAGCCAACCCACAACGTTTAGACCAATTAATATCTTGTTGATGAAACATGCTTGGAAGGTACAAACAGGCTTTCAGGCTCTGAAAGGACAACTGTTGTGTAAGAACAAAGGCCGTGCACCCTTTCCATTCCAGGCCACCATCTGTTGGAAACAACATAATCCATGTTGCTCATGTATGGATGTTAACCTCCACGAGCAGCGCTCAGGAATCAGAGAATCAGTGATGGGGAGAACAGGATGTGGAAGGTGTATATGAAACTTCCTGTAGATCCTGAATTAACGTCAGGGCTGGAGTCTGTTTTTCAGTGTTATATATTCTCTGTTGTGTTTTTCTGGAGGAAGATGTTAAACTTTTACCTTCTTCAGTTTCTCCACCATTTCCTCGATGCTCAGATCTGCGCTGTGGCACACCTTGTTCTCCATCTGAGTCAGCCAATCACAGAACTCTTTGTTCTTGTCGTTGAAGATGGTCCAGGCATTGAGGCGGTCTGCGATTTCCTGACGGCGTAAGGACACCTGAGAAAGGATAAAAGTGACAGTCAGCTTTTTATTGAATTTTATTTTTTTATTATTTATTATTTTTAATTTTTCATGTTTTCTATTTAATTTATTTATCTTTACATTCATATTTTTTATTTATTCATTGATATATTAATATTA
Source organism: Halichoeres trimaculatus (assembly GCF_033239565.1). Lineage (NCBI taxonomy): Eukaryota > Metazoa > Chordata > Actinopteri > Labriformes > Labridae > Halichoeres > Halichoeres trimaculatus. Next base: position 30,602,579 of record NW_027437191.1, read on the forward strand.
TTTATTTATTTTCTTATTTATTATTCATATTTCTTTATTCATTTATTTGTATTTTTTTTTCTTTGATATATTCATTTCTTTTTTATTAATGTTTTCATTTATTTATTTATATATTTATATTTGTAGTTTTTTTTTAGTTATTCATTTAGATATTTATAATTTTATTTATTTTTAATTTAGTAATTTATGTATTCATATTTTTTTTATTTATTTATTTGTTTTTTTTTTTTTTGTTTTTTTTTTTGTTTTGTTTGTGGAATAGTTGGAAAAATGCAAACATAAAATTTCACCAAAATAAAAAAATGATTAAACTACAGGCTTCATATTTTCATTTCGATGCCACTGTCATGCAGGGTTGCAGTAATAACACTCGAGTTTTTTGAGTGCAACTGAGCGATGACGTTTTTTTTTTCGCACCGAGCAACAAACACGATTTATGGCTTGAAAAATAAACATGAGTCACCCCCAAGACAAACTGATGAGGTATTAAACCGTTTAATCCTCAGGTTTACGGAGGACTTCCTGTGCAAAACTCGGCCCAGAAAGGTCTCTGTGTGCTGACACGCCCGTCCACACTGTAACAGGGTTTGTATTATAATACTTCCTGGTATGTATCCAGGCAACTGTGACCTAATTCCACTGCCCAACAGAGCATAGGTTTTACATTCGCAGCAGAGAAGAAAAAGCTTGTGAACAATACTGAGGAGAAGTTGTAGCTTTGAAAAACCTGATGCACAGAAAGACGTTTGGTCCGACAGATGGAGGAGAGGTGGATAAAAGCATCGAAGTGACCTGAATGTTTTCTTTTATCACACTGATTCATGAGTGCAGTTAAATCTGTAGCATGAGCTGGAATGAGAGAAATCCCCAGGAGGGAACCCAGAGGCAGTTTGATAAAATTAACAAGGTCCATTTTCCTAATGACAGCTTAATGCCATGAAAACACCCCATTACACGCAGGGAGCAGGAGGGGGGTTGCCTGATGATCTTTTTGAGGTTGAAGGGCTTAGTAAGCCCCTGAGGCATGCTTAAAGCAGCTATATTTTACCCTTCGCTGGCATTTATTTGATTTAAACGAGTCCTGCTTTAGTTTTTGATGTACTAACACTGCCGGGCTTTTTTTCTGAACTCTGCTGAATTTAGGGGCATTGTGAGCCGCTGTCACCCCGTGAGGACTTTGTGCTCCCCGTGGAACAATAGCCCCTGTCCCCCTGAACCCCTTTTTTAGCCCAGCCAGGCCATCTGCTCGTCGGACCCATTCCAGCGGCTTCCCCCACCTACAACCTGTTAGCCGTGCAGAGCAAACTGCCCCCGGCCACGTCAGGGATTAATGATGGGGATGAAGGAGGGAACGCCATTCAACAGCTGAAAAGAGTCTCAAACTACCTTAACTCAGACTTTCCTAAGAGCAGCTTCACAATTCAGCAAGAGACTGTGTTAAAAAACAGATCTGTTGCTCCATTAGTAGATTTTTAAAACTTGTTTCAAGTAATTCAGACCTCATTTTTGTCCTTTAATAACTTAAAATAAGACATTTTTCTGGACTGGTCAGGTGAATGTGGCTTATATTAAGTCTACAAAGACATTTTCTACTAAGAATAAGACAAAAACACTTGATGAGCATTCATTTTTTCCAGTGTTGCATTCACACATGCTGCTCATCTGGAAATTTTCAAGAATTTTGTGCACGTGTGAAAGCTCTACTTGTTTTGTCTTTGGTGTCACATTACTTTGACCTGTTTAAAATATGTTTAAAAAGACATTTTGTACAGAAAATAAGACAAAAACAATTGATAAGAATTTAGTTTTTTGCAGAATAACCTGAGTAAAATGCTAAAAACATGAATGAGTGAAGCAGTTTAGAGGTTGTTCACACTTGTTCCACTGATTTATTTTTTATGTCATTCTGGTAAATAAAGTTAGATAAGAAGTGTTTTTGTGTTATTTTAAGTAAAAAGTGTCTTATTATACTTGATATGAGCCACATTCAACTTATCAGTCCCAAAAATGTCTTGTTTCAAGTTATTAAGTTAAATCTGATGATGGAACAAGAGATTTTCGCACAAGTCTCTCTAGTTGCATCGGCAGATTTTTTTTAACTTGATACAAGAAACTCACACCTTATTTTTGTCTTTAAATAATTTGAAACAAGACATTTTTCCGGACAGATAAGTTGAAAAACACTTGATAAGATTTCTTTTTTTTTCCAGGGGAGTTTTTGGAATAACAGGGTTAAAACTAATGGTGTAACTATGAAGCCCGTTATTATTATTATTATCATTATTTCAGCAATAAATGTCACACAGCTACCTGTGTGCGTCTGTGTAACCTGCAGTCAGAGAGGATCTCATGCAGCGTCTTTGGATCAAACCAACTCCAGGGAGAGGGGGGGATGCTTTTTGAGGTTTGAATGTAAGGCACAAGTAGCCGACTTGTTTTGACTTGAAGAAATATCAGAGATGACAGGACCAGACTTAAAAGTAAAGGGTTAATCTGGAGAAATTACAAGTCGGAAGTGGAGCGAAAGACAGGGTTAAAAAGCGATGATTGGCCCAACTCTACTACAGTGAAGATCTACCAAAAGCGGCTTCCGGACAAGACAGTTATAGCGCCAACTACAGGCCTGGCATGCTCACTACAGCGTTTTTCAGTCCCTCAGCGTTTCTCTGTAAACACAGATTTTTTTTCACTGCGTTTCAGCGTTTTTGGATGAAACGTTGTGTAAACAGGGCCTTAGATGGAAAAGGTAACCTGCTCAAAAACTGAATTCTTTTGCAAAATTATTTTTTCAAAAAAGTAACACAAGAATTACTTTCCCTCGTAACTTATTACATTTACAAAGGAGGAATTCAATAACTGATTCAATTACTTTTTTGGAAAAGTATCGAGTAAATATAACTAACTACTTTTTTTAAAGTAATTTCCCCCAACCCTGAACAAACACTGCAAAAAGGCTGAAATCTTTTCAAGTGTTTTTGTCTTATTCATAAGAAGAAAATGTGTTTTTAGACTTAACATGAGCCACATTCACCTGACCAGTCCAGAAAAATGTCTTGTTTCAAGTTATTTAAAGACAAAAACGAGGTCTGTATTGCTGTAACAAGGAAACAAAATCTCCCAATAAAACAAGAGTAATTCGTCTTAATACAAGAAACTTTTCTCTTGCTCCATTGGCAGATTTTTTTTCAACTTGTTGAAGCAACTCAGACCTCATTTTTGTCTTAAAATAACTTGAATCAGACATTTTTCTGGACTGGTCAGGTAAATGTGGCTCATATTAAGTCTAAAAAGACATTTTCTTCTTAAGATAAGACAAAAAGCACTTGATGAGATTTCATTTTTTTCCAGTGTACACTGCAAAAACTGTTTTATTAAACTCGATATGGGCCACATTTAACTTACTAGCCCGGAAAAATGTCTTATTTCAAGTTTATAGAAAGACAAAAATGATGTCTGAATTGTTTGTAACAAGTAAAAAAAAAAATCCACCGAAGGAAAAAGAAAAAAATTGCTTGAAAATTTCCTCAAGTTATTTAATAAATAAATAAAAAATTTTTAAGGAAATTTTCAAGCATTTTTTCTTTTTCCCTTGGTTGACTCTTTTTTTTACTTGTTACAAACAATCAGACCTCATTTTTGTCTTTTAATAACTTGAAATTAGACATTTTTCCAGGCTGATAGGTTAAATGTGGCCTATACTGAGTATAATAAGACAGTTTTTGTAGTGTACGTTGGAAAAACTGAAATCTCGTGAAGTGTTTTTGTCTTGTTTTTAGTAGAAAATGTCTTTTTATTCTTATTATGAGCCACATCCATCTGACCAGTCCAGAAAAATGTCCTCTTTCAAGTTATTTAAAGGGAAAAATGAGGTCTGAAATGCTGTAACAAGCCAAAAAAAATCTGCCAATGGAATAAGAGAAAAGTTTCTTGTATTAAAACATTCTTTTCTTGTACTATTGGCAGATTTTGTTAATTCAGACCTCATTTTTTGTCTTCAAATAACTTGAAACGAGACATTTCCTGGACCCACCACTTAAAAGTGGCTCATATCGAGTGTGACAAGATAATTTAGACTTGAAATAAGACAAACACACTTGATAAGATTTCAGTTTTTGTAGTGTAACTTTTAGTTTCATTCTAGTTGCTTGGAAATCATGTGATTTCAGGTTCGTCGTCAGATAAATACATAAAATAAAGTCACTGAACGTGAAGCTGTCAAGGCCCTAGAGATAAAAAAGTCACCATTTTTCTCTGAACATCCTGCATCAACAGAAAACCTGACGCTTGCCCTCAGCAGCTGCTGCTCCTGCATCTGTGAATCCTCCGAGCTGCTGCCAAAACACGAGCAGGTGGACGACTCCGTGCAACAGGGGACCCAATTAACACGGTGACACATTCTCCTACAACACCGCTATCTGAGCAAAAGTATGTCAGAAGTGTTTTTCTCCAACACAACAGTGCGTTTGTGTGTAAGCCCAAAGTCTTAACTGTAGGAATTTGAGCCTGTGTATGTACAGTAGAGCCGCTTTAATGAGGGGAAAGACTTAACAGCCTGTTTTTGGTCCCAGAGTTTCAGTTAGTCCGAGTCAGGAGCTGGTTTCACACCCGAGGGGCTGTCAGGGTTTGAATAGCTTCAAAAGAGCCACAGCTTCAGAAATCCTGATCCTTTCCACAAAACAGGGATCAAACCTCGACAAAAAACTTTAAACTGATTTTTTTTTTGTTGCAGGAGGAGTTTAAAAAAGAAAGAAATGGGTTAAATTGATCTGTTTGGATGACAAAGTGGTTTTCCTTCATGCATCTGCACATTGTGTCTCCTTTCTTACACAAATGAGTGTGTGTGTGTGTGTGTGTGTATGTGGTGCAAAGGCTTTGTGCTGCCGGTCACCGCCAAGACGCCTCTGGCAGCAACTTTTCCCTCCTTCCCTCCTCCCTCTTCCTCTCCGCAGATATCCTTCCTCTGCACCTGCACCCTCCAAACTCTCACGTTCCCTTCTTCCCATCAAACCCTCCTCTCTTTCTCTCAGTTTTTCTTTTTTTCCTGTCTTTCTGTGTCTGTTTCTCCGACTCTCACCTTGGTGCACAGCTCTTCCCACTGCCCGTGGAGCTGCTCCAGCTGCTGCTCCAGCAGAGCCGAGTCACAGGCGGCGACGTACTGGGACAGGTCCGTCTTCATGCTGCTCAGATCCCTGAATCCACCGGAGAGACGCTGCAGAGAGAGCTCTGCTTCCTGCATCACACACACACACACAAACACACACAGGTGACGAACACACACATGCACAGAGGCTTCAGGACGGGGCCATGTACGAGCCGCAGGAACACGCTTCTCTAACGCTTTCTGGCTCTGACCGTCCAGATTAAAGGGCTGGGGACAGGACAGGGGGAGGGGAGAGGGGGAGAAAGGGGGAGGGGAGTGAAAGCATGGGGGTATTAAATAAGGGAAAGGGGGGGGGGGCCAGAGGGGCTCTGGGGGTGGATGATGGGGGTTGACCACTGATGAAGTTGAGAGAAACTTTGGTCAGTGTTTGGATTTCTTCCAAAAATTTCATGAACATGATTCATTCGCACCTTAGGGTCACAGATTAACAAAAACTTCAATGTGATGAGTATGAAAATCATTTTCCTTTGTAATCTGGGTCTTAATCCATAAAATGTCCTTTTTTACATCAGCTCATGAAAAGTATTACTTTAGGCAACTTTTCTCTGTTTCTAAAATCTCGGTGAATCAGTTTTTACACGTCTCTGTGAAGAGAGTGTTTTTATCTGCCTTACTCCAAGCCCCCATGACACTTTATTTATCTATTTATTTATTTATTTATTTATTTAATTTCTAGTATATTTATCCTTTTATTTGGCTCCTTTAAAAGTTCATTTTATTTTTATTTTTTTGGCTTTAAAATTAGATTTGAGTTGCTTGAAACAAGTAAAACAAAATCTGCCAATGGAATAAGAAAAATTTATCAGAAAATTTGCTTGAAACTAGAATAAAGTCTGAACACAAGTAAAATTTTTGCCTTTAAACTCGAAACTTGAAATGAGACATTTTTTGGACTAGTCAGGTAAATTGAGCTTGTTTTAAGCCTAAAAAGACATTTTCTACTGAAATTAAGACAAAAACACTTGATAAGATTTCCGTTTCCTCCAGTGTACGTGTGTTTCCTCAGGGCAACATTTGCGTTTTTACATGTTTCCTTAAATTAATCAGCAAATAAAGTTAATTGAACTCTTATAGTTTAAGCTTTACTTGACTATTAGTAAGAACATTTTTTTTCTGGACTGAGAAAGACATGATAAAAAAAGTTATTGGACAGTTTTGAGGAGAGGATTGGCTGAGTTGGTTCTTGCATGAAAGTCTACAAAAAAAGGGATTCTGCCTGACCTCCAGAGGGTCACATGACAAATTCAAACACTGCTATTGGTTCCTTAAGATTTTTTTCTCTTTATTATAAGTATTTCATGAAAACTGGGATGTATTGTGAAAGCGTAAAAGGCCAAAAATGGGTATGTTGCCTGTAAGGATGGGTACCTTTCACATGTGAAACGATATGGTACGGTACAGATGCCCAGTACCTGGCAATTGGTATGGGTACTCAATGGTACCGATTTTTGATACTTTTTTGTGTTTATGTGGTAAAAAATATCAATTTGTTCAATAATTAAATATATATTTTTTTCAATTTAACATATTTATGCTTCAATATATCAAGCGTAGCGTTAGTTCAGACAGGCCTGAACATAGCTAACATCATCAGTGCAGATCAGCTGGTGGCTCGGCTGACTCCCGTGTCCACCTCCTTTTGGAAACCTGCTTTCAGATTGGGCTGTTTAAACTGCTCTAATCCAACCTATTTCCTGCTTCTTCTGCTGGCACTTTGCAACCCACCTCCACCCCAATTCCTCCTGTCATTTTATTCATGTTTGCTCTGCTCTGTCTGGGTTTTTATTTTGCTGCTGCGCTCCTCTCTGTTTATGCCGTTCATGAAAGCTCATGATGGGCAGGAAGGTGTGCTCTCCCTGCCTCAGGCTTTCCACGCAAGCGTGTGGAAGAGCAGGGAGTCCCAGAACAAAACCATACCGCCAAATGAAAACTGTGCAAATTAATAAAGATTATTTTGACAAAGTGGTCCTGACTAAAATAACCTTATAGTGCTGTGTTTATGTCCAGCATGGAAAATCTCCAACTCTTCCACTCCCTCACAGTATTCAGGTACCTAAACACGGCACCTTTTGGTTTTACGTGAATCGATACCTGGTACTTTTGACAGAATTTGGTCGGTACCCACAAGAGTACCTAATTCGGTACCCATCCCTGATGTTGCCTTTAGGGATCGGTACCTTTCACATTTGAAATGATATGGTACTGATGCCCAGTACCTGGCAATCAGTACTGTTCCTTAACAAGACCAATTTTCGGTACTTTTTGTGTTATATGGTAAAAAATATCAATTTATTTAATAGTTAAGTATTTTTTTTTCAATTTAACACATTTATTTCTTAGTATAAAACCTTGAAATTCTATTTTTATGTTTAGCAAGGAAAATCACCTACTCTTCTACTTCCCCACAGTCAGAAGGATGCATTTAGGTACCTCAACATGGTAACTTTTGATTCTACGTGAATCGGTACTTTGTACTTTTGACAGAATTTGGTCAATACCTATAAAAGTACCTAATTCAGTACCCATCCCTAGTTGGAGCGTGAGCTACCTGAACTTTTCTGACTTACAGCATCTCACTATGACTCTGTCATCTCACATCTTCTCCTCATATCCATGCTGAGCTCTCGTCCAAAGAGCACACCGCTCTCACCCACAGTAGCTAACAAGCAGGATTTTGATTGACAAGCTCCTCCAGACCCCGCCTCCCACGGTTGCACAACATCAATGGCAGCAAACAAGAACATTTTGATACTGGCCAGTTGAAAAAGATTAATTAATTTACAAATCCTGTAATTAATTACATTATTTGTTAATCGCCTGACAGCAATACAAATCCATCTCTGGCATTTTAAATGTCTACACTCCTTGAGGTCTGCAGATCCCCTTCACGTTGTTGTTGTGGAACGATCTGCCACTGGAAATAAAAACAACCCCCACTCTACCGACTTCAAAAGCACCACTTTTTTCTATTCTTTGGCTTTTAATTCAGCATTAGAGTTTTGTGATTTCTATCGTTTTATGTCTTTATGCACTTTGATAAACTTGTTTGTTTTTAAAATGTGTTTCTTCCTGTTATCAAGACATGTCTCTACACCAGACCCAAAATGAGAAACACCTTCGTTTTGGCACACAGCACCACAGCCATCGATTTATACACAAAAACCAAATGAATAACGTCTGCTCTCTTTTTAGGAGCCTGGTAAAATAATTAAAGTCGTTAAGACGCCTTTCTTTTCAAACACAGCTGTGAGACATCTCTCCTTTCAGTCTATCAATGATAAGTGGCTGTTAAAACACCCAAGTCTCCTGGAGTTTTGAGGAGTCGCGGTGATGTGATTACCTGAATTTGTTTCTCCTCCTCTGTGTCCTGTGGTCTCCTGTGCGGCAGTAGACTGTTTTTCATCTCCTTCAGACCAGACATGATGTTTGTTATCCCCTCCTGGCAGTCAGACCACTTCTAAACAAACAGCAGGAGACAAAGGGAAGAGATTTGAGGAGGGAGTCAAACATTTAGACGCTCAGACCTGCTCTGTGAAGATGTTGTAATATTTGTTTTGTTGCCTAAAAGCATAAGAAACGCTGCTCTGCACTTCCTTTAAACACACTCCTAGGCCTTGAAGAAAGCAGCTTGTGCAACACAACCCCTGGTCTTCATTATCAGACATTCCCTGAAACATAAATCTGATGCTCAGAGGAATGTTTGACGAGGATAAATCATTCATGGATGAAGAAGTCAAGCTAGAGTCTGGACTTAAAGTGAAACAAAACCACAGAAACATAAATAAAAACCTTAATCTTATTTACAGTTACATGATGACCTGCTGTCAGTCCGACTCGGTGTGTTAATGTGACTCTGTGTGTGATCTTTGACATGTAGCTCAGAGGGATTTTCTTCCCCTGGTGGATCCTGTTCAGCCTAAAGGGGTCAACCCAGCTTTCCCTGGACTTGGTGAGTCCGGATACCAACACACTGATGCTTTAACTGACCGCCTTATCTGCAGTGATGGAGTGAAAGACACAGACTCTGGTGAGCAGCCATCTCTACATGTGGATCATGGGAAGGTTTCAGCTCCTCTTTGATCCCTCTTGGCTGGAGGTCCATGTCAGTGTGTGTGTGTGTGTGTGTGTGTGTGTGTGTGTGTGTGTGTGTGTGTGTGTGTGTGTGTGTGTGTGTGTGCGTGTGTGTGTGTGAGTGTTAGGGGATGATCAGATCCTGGATATGGGTCACACAGCGCTGACACCTTCTGCTCTCTTGTTAATACTGTCACTCATGACCAGGGCCGTGCACAGACTTTTTGAGGGTCCAGAGGCTAAATATTAAAAAAACAAACAAAAAAAAAAACTATATCTTTACTATTTTTTTCTGAGTAAAAATAATCTTCCAAAAAAAATATTTACGAAATTAGTATTCACTTAAAAAAAAAAAAAGACCAGAAAAATGTTCCAAAAAAATAGATATCAAATTAAATCTGACATATGATTTTATTTATTAACTTATTTTTTTTATTAATTTGAGTAAAAAAATCTTCCAAAAAATTTATTTACTAAAATAGTATTTACAATTAAAAAAAAAAAATCTCCAAAAAATAGTAATTAAAAAATCTGACGTATTGTTTTTTCATTTATTTATTTTATTTATCCATTAATTTTTAGTTGTATTTATTTATTTTTATTTTCTATATTTATTTATTTTATTTATTTATTTATTTATTTTTATTTATTAATTTATTTATTTATTTATTTATTTTTGCAGCCCTAATCCTCGTCCGGTTAAGCCTTCCTAGGGGGCAGTTTATTACCAAACGAGGCTGTTTCATGCATTTTGACAACCATGAGGGCACTTTATCGAGTGTTTTTTCAAAAAACTAGACCACAAGGTGGGGCTGTGGTCCCCCTCCACTCCACCCCTTGAGCACACCACATGTTCTTTAACTGACATGTTAATGAATTGCATGCAGCTTTTACTGTATCAACATGAATTTTAGCAACAAAGTCACTTGGATGCCAATGAAAAAACACTTTTTGTAATATGTAGATCAAAGATTAAAGAGGGGGTATTGTACTTTCTTTTTTATGGTCTCTGTGGAACGCTTGTTGGAGTTTTTCATGATTTACAGTTTAATACGTATATCTTCCTCAAACAGGTGTTTTTTTAATTCCAGCTTTTGTCTCAATCCTACTGTTTTAGCTGCTGCCTCTTTACAGCTACGAGAAGTGAGGAACTTAAAGAGGCAGTAGCTAAAACAAAGGGTTTCGATTTCTTGCTTCTCCAACCTCCTTTCCTCTGATTGGCCAGCCCTTTGGAGGCCTATCTGGAGCAGAGGTTCAGGCAGACCTTGGTGTTTGAGGCCCACTCCTCCAATGTATCATGAACCAGTTTGGAGGTTTGAGCTCATCGTTTAACAAGTCCCATGAAAACCTCATGCTATTTCCAATACTTTTCAGACAAATTGAATTTTTATATCGGTTTGGGGTTGATAATGTTTGCTACCTGCACAGTTGTGTTAAGCAGGCCTCTTCTCTCCTCTAGCAGTGAGGTGGTTTGTTCCCAGGCTTCCTGTACGGCCCGCAGCTCCGACTGCAGCTGACTCTGACTCTCTGTCTCTGTCATAGCGTCACATAAATGTCTCCCGGCCTCCAGAGTCTGAGCGTAGACGGTGGAGTGCAGGTCCAGAGTCTTTTCAACACACTTTAAAACAAGACGGTGCTTTTGTTACACAGTTTTACAACCAACACATTTAGATAGAATCAACATTTTTCAGGTGTCCCAGCTTGCTGACCTGGTAATCATCGGCACAGCTCTTCAGCTGATGCAGCGTGTACAGAGATGATCCAGCAGGGGGCAGCAGGGGGTCAACGTCCCTCAACAGCTTCCGTAAATGTTTCGAGCCGTGTCTGTAGACTCTCCATTTGCCTACTTGTTCTTTTATTGTGGATCTGTGCTGGGCAGCCAGAGCCATGGTGCTGATCCATTTCTCCCTCACAGACATCACTTCTTCAATTAGTCCAGATCTGTGGAAAATAACGACACGTCGGCGAAAAATTTATTATAGAAAAAAAAATGACAGCTCAGATGCTGAAAGGCTCACATTTACCAAAAAGAGTTTCTAAGTCAGCAGGTTAGAGATGTTTCAGGCATACACGCTCTTCGGTATACATCACATTGTGTTGAGTCTAATATCTCCAGAAAAGACTTATAAATAATTAAGCTTCCTATTGTGAAAGTACAAATAAATTCTTTACAGAGTCTTGCAAAAACATAAGAAATACTACTTCCAGAGCAAAGAATAAAAATCTGGCCAACTGTATTCAACTTTTTTCAAATTAAGAGGAAAAAGTAATAACTTAATAGGGTTTGGTATGTTTGAAATAGGCAGTGTTTGGGCAAATTACTTAAAATAAGATTAGTTATTGTTTCTTGTTGTGTACTTTTACTTAACCCTTTATTTTTAGGTATAGTACTGTCCTATTTTATGTTTTTTCAAGTCAAAACAAGTCATCTACTTGTGCCGTACATTCAATCCTCAAAAAGCATCCCACCCTCCTGCCTGAAGTTGGTTTGATCCAAAGTCGCTGCATGAGATCCTCTCTGACTGCAGGTTACACAGACACACACAGGTAGCCGTGTGATATTTGTTGATGAAAAGTTGACTTTAGCATCAGCTCTTTGTTAAAGACGTGTCAACATGATTGTTCTCATCATTACTTGTGTGTCTGATGCTTTTCCCCACGTTTTATTTACAGCTCCTCTTTTGTGCCAGGTCGGAGAAAAAGTAACGCACCACATTTCACTGTCGGAAACAGTAATGACATTATAACTTTTGAAAGAGTGATTAGATTACCTAGAAAAAGTAACGGTGTTAGTAACCTCATTAGTTCTATAGCTGTTATTCCCAACACTGGAAACAAATAAAGTGAGAACAAATGTTAAATACAAATGGTTTTTTTTTTTCTTTTTTTACTTTGAGTTAAATCATGGAACAGACTTAATGACTTGAAATTAAGCAAATCTCTGTTGAGTAAAAAAAAAAAAACATTGGAAAGTAAAACAATAAAGTATTGCAATAAAAAAGACTAAATGTAAAATGAATAAGGAGAATAATTAAAGAATAAACATTGTCATGTTTTTTTCTTTATTTATATTTCTGATATTCTGGATAATTTTATGGATAGTACAGGATAGACAAAAATGAGCCTTGGCCTTGGCCTACTACCTTTTTGGTTACAGAGTTTGTAAAAAAACAAAATAAAATAATATAAAATAAAATAAAATAAAATGAAATAAAACAAAATAAAATAAAATAAAATAAAATAAAATAAAATAAAATAAATAAATAAATAAATAAAATAAAATACAATTTAAAAAATGGGGGAAAAAAGTTTCAAGCATGTACTTACATTTCTTTATTTTTGGTTTATTTAAAAACCAATTTAATCTTCATTGATTGGACTATGATTTAAATTAAAATGACCTAAATACAAAATGTGAGAAAAGTGGGACGTTTCTATGGTGTAGTTATGACGTTTGAAGCAGACTCCTCGGCCTTATAAAGTTTGTAAGAAGCTTTATTGGGGGAAAAATAAAAAAACAAGTTCAGACGATAAAAACTAAAGAAGGGAAAATTTCAAAAGTCGTATTTCATTCACGGGCCATTTCAACATCGACACAAAGTCAGCAGGATTTTAAGACGCTCATAAAGTCTGAAGTAGCAGTTCCAGCAGGGGTTAGAAAACAAGCTTTCAGATTCTTTAAGAGCTCTCCAAGTTTTCCAAAGAATGTAAAAAAGAAGAAGTTTAACAAAGTACCAGGGGGAGATATCTGACTGCTCCCGGACAGGAAACACCTGTTTTTTATGGTGCATCAGCGTAAAGCCAATACCTGTGGTTATAGAGGAGAATATGACTTTATCAGGCGACAGCGTCTGAGGAATAAAACCACGGCTGTGTCTAAACACAGGTGGTTGATATAGCTACAGGCTCTGCGGTGATTGTTGCACTGCATAATAATTCTCAGGTACAACCTGTGGGAGTCCAAACTGAAACTGAATCACAGCCTTTTAACCGTTCCATGTTTTCATTTCCAGGCAAACATTTAATAATGTAGATTTATGGATGACATTTAAGACTTAATGTGGAAAGAGTCACTTTCAGTTCCTACAATAAAAACAGAGAGATTCAAACCAAAGAGTAAGCCAAGCTGAGCTAACACATGAAAAAGATGGATGCTCTGATACTCGATGAATTTATTAACTTGATCCAAGAAAGAAACGCAGACGGATGGGAAGCACAAAGAAAGTACAGCTTAAAGGATGAAGCAGTTCAGGAGCTGGATCGACTGTTTTTGACTCATGAAGTTAGAAATATTTGGAAATGTATTAAACCACCATCCTTTATGTTTTTTTTTTTTTTTTATTATTACTAACCTTTTTTCTCCTGCGTCTTTTTCCGTGGACTCGACTGTCTGACAAAGAAGAGTCAGCAGATGCTGGTGTCCAACATTCATCTCAACTTCAAGCCTCTGAAAGAGAGGTTTGTAATCATCATATAAAGATTAAAAAGCCATTTGTAATCACACCAATCATAATATTAATATGATCATAATAATCAATCATAATAGAGCCCAAACCCACTGATTACAAAATCTTTCATCTCTACGTGCTTTTATTCTGAAATCCACTTGGCAGGAGAAATTTTTTGGAAGGAACAATTTATCAGCAAGAGTTTTCATAAATCAAATGAGAAAAACTGGTGAAAAACAGCGAGATCAGATAAAATATCTGAACATTAGATGTGAAATAAAGTCTCTTTAATCCCCAAGCAAAACAACACAAAGTCGTTTGGAGCACTTGGCCAATATTACACTTTGACAAAGCAGGAGATTCCTCAACATCTTGCCTGTGCTTTGTACAGCTCACATGCCTGCTAACATCATTTTTACCTTGGTGTTTTGTGCTGAAATCTGACCACAAACCTTAGAAAATGTGTGTTTAATATCTGCGTAGCTCACATCAAGAAAAGGTAATGACTTGCACCAAGTTGAATTCTATTTGGAGGCATATCTCTTGATTGAACCTTCATTTTTTATTGTGCATTAATTCAAGACGGTGACATTGAAAACCCACAGAGTTGTGAAGTGGTGATAGCAACACTGGTTGTGGCAATAAAGTAAACATAATGGCAAAATTTATTAAAGAAAAAGAAGAAAATAGCTGTAACAATATGATGGCTAATGGTCAAATAATTTAAAAACACTACTTCCACGACCACAATTACTAACCACAACTATTAATAATAATAATAATAATAATTATTATTATAATTAATGTTATTGTGATTAATGTTATTATTATTATTATTATTATTATTATTATTATTATTATTATTATTATTATTATTATTATTATTATTATTATTATTGTGCAATAGTTAAAGCAATAATAACAATAATAATTTTAAGTAAATAAATGTATTTATAAATACATTTTATCTTTTATTATTTATTTTATTTTTTTCCTTTATTTTATTTTTACATGGATTATTTTATTTATTAGTACTCACTTTATTATAATTATTATTATAAATGTATAATTATAAAATGATAATAATTTTAATAATAATAATAATAATATTAATAATAATAAAAATAATAATTATTATAATAACGTAAGTACAAATAAAAAAGTGCACTACAACTGATTAAAGTTATTTGAAAAAATAAAGTAATTAATTGATTAATTAATAATAAAAGTATGAATGTTTATAATCACTTTATTGAAGAAGAGTAGAGAAGGAGGGGATGAGAGAAGCAAATCTTAAATTAATATTTCATATTATATTATATTTTACTATGTTAAATCATATTATATTCTATAATATTTTAATATAATAAATTATATTATATTACATTATATCATACTTTTCCGTATTATATTAAATTATATCATATATATTGTGTTATATTTTATTAAATTACAATATAACAAACTTGATCTTATTATATTAGAATATATCTTATTATATGATACTAAATTGTATTATATTATATCGTGATTTACATTCATCTGATTCAGATACTTTGACAGCAGCCTTGACAGACTGATCCTGAGTGGAAAGAGACTTCAGGGAGGTTGCATGCGTGTGTGCCAGGTAGTGATTTGCCATGTTGGGTTGCGGGGTCTGATGACACATAGTGGACACAGTACTTATAAACAAGATCTTAATTGGTATCAGTCTGATAAATTTATCAGATAATCAGGAGAAATTATGAATCTGGAGTACAGTGGTGAACGGGTTAAAAGTGAGACACTCCTGCTCAAATCAGGGGTGTTGACAGGTACGCTCTTGTACTAATTCTAGTCAAATCTAAGTTGCTTATAACTGAATGAACAGAGTGATTGCTGTACCTGATAGGCAGTGAGCATCTCCTGAAGGCTGGAGTAACTCTGAGGTGTTTTGGACATCATGTCTTCCTCTAGCTTCTTCTGTATGGACGTCAGATTCTCACACTTCTCCTGAAAACTCTGAGAGTGCTGATGCTCAACCTGCAGCTCTCTGCGGTGAAAAAGACACCATGTCTCATTATTAGAGAGACTAGAGGCTGCTCAATTAGAGTTAGAAAACCAAACTGTACACAAACTAAATTAGGCACAGGAAACACTTCAATGCTTTAACTTAGAAGAGCGTGGGTTTGAGTTTAAATCAAGAAATATTGGCCACAAATTTCCTCAAGCAACAAAAACAACCTGATTGTCCACCGCAGCCTTCATGTTTTTGGACTGACCCCTCTCACCTGTTCATCTCAGACACATGACTCATGCTTTCAGCCCATTTCCTGCAGACTGCGTGCAGCCTCTCTGCCTCCATGTTTTCCAGAGTCAGGTAACCACTCATTGCTCTGACGTCAACGAGTGACGCAAACAGGTCGCTGAGCTCCGAGAAAACCTGCTGCACATTCAAGAGATGAGAAAAACTTTTTCAGGTAATGATCAAAAAGTGGATTTAGACTCTGATACAAACAGCCACAGTTATCCCATCAGAAGGTAGAGGAGGGATCAGAGACAAACCTTCACAGAGTCTGTATCATCCAGTCTGGCCTTCAGTTTATTCTGGATATTCTGTGTTTGCTCTTCAACCACCTCCAGACGAGCATGAAATTGCTTCTGCTGCTCTAAAACCTCCTGCAGAATCACAGAAACATAAGATGATGACGTTAGTATTTATCATAAAGTTGGTCGTCATGGAGATGAGCTGGAGACAGGCACCAAAATAACTTTTACACCAAGAAGAAACACTTCTTACCTGGAGACCTTTCTTTTTTCCTGAAAGTGCCCAGCTCAGCAGCAGGACATCACGTGACAGCAGTCTCGTCTCTGATTGGATGAAATTTGCAGCCGCAGGATGAAGTCGTCCAATTACAGACTTGGAAGCTGAGAGGACATCACCCATGCTGCTTTGCAAATCTTCAGCAGACTCCTGCAACTTCTGACATTTAAAGAGACAATAGAAAAAAAAATTAAGTTTTGGGTAAAAAAGATGATCAGATGATGGATGAATTTTCTAGTTTGTGGCCTTTCAATTTGACCGTCTTTCCATCTCTTTATTTCCACATGATAACAAAGTTTTTTCTTTCTATACCCCCGATGATTTTACTGAAAATTTGACATGAACCTCTACCTTGAAGATTGTTTTTTTTTGGCGCAGCATGGAAAAAAAAGCACCAAATGCAGCACCTGGACCCCGCAGGTACAAGTAGAGCTGTAGAGATCACGATCAGACTGAGTTCCTCCTGCTCATGAGAGCATGCTGTTTGTTCTTTTCCAAGAATGAGAAACCGGTCATGGGGAAAATTAAATTGAGAGTGTAATGCAAAGAGTCTCTGAATCAGCAGAGCACAGGGTGAACCAAGCAGAGGAAGATGATGGTGATAACACAGAAAAAAACATGATATTAAACCAGTTCTTTAGTTGATCCACTTTGTGTGTCTCACTCTGTGTTCCCTCTGAAGAAGCTTCTATTCAGGACTTTAAGGCAGATGGTTTGTGATGACACGAGTGAGGCACATAAACAGCGTCATCACAGACCCAGCACGACAGAGATCCAAAAGTTGAGCGCCACATGCCAATTGCTCAAGGACGCCAAACAATCACCAAGTGACATCACTCAGTGACACTAAGCAACTCATGCCAATCAGTGACACATGCCAGATGCTCAGTGACACGTGCCAATCACACAGTGACACTCAGCAACTCATGCCAATCAGTGACATGCCAGATGCTCAGTAACAACTGTCAATCACTTAGTGACATATGCCGATCACTCAGTGACATATGCCAATCACTCAGTGACATATGCCAATCACTCAGTGACATATGCCAATCACTTAGTGACATATGCCAAGCACTAAGTGACATAAGCCAATCACTTAGTGACATATGCAAATCACTTAGTGACATATGCCATTCACTTAGTGACATATGCCTATCACTAAGTGACATAAGCCAATCACTTAGTGACATATGCAAATCACTTAGTGATATGCCAATCACTTAGTGTCACATGCCAGTCACTTAGTGACATATGCAAATCACTTAGTGACATATGCAAATCACTTAGTGACATATGCCAGTCACTTAGTGACATATGCCAGTCTCTTAGTGACGATCAGCAACTCATGCCAGCCACTCAGAGTCAGTCCCTCAGCGACTCATGCTGATCACTCAGTGACACATGTTGGTTCCTCATGCAATCCCTCAGCCACATATGCCAATTGCTTGGTCACATGTGCCAGCCTTCGGTGACACCTGCCAATAGCTTAGTGACACCTGTCAATCGCTCAGCAACAGATGCTGGTGCTGTATTGTCACGTTGCTGAGCAAGTAGCACCTGGCGCTGAGCAATCAACAGCATACTATAAAGTGCTTTTGGACCTCTGTTAATTTAATACACTTAGACTGTTTGGGGTCAATCTTTTTATCATGGCACTGAAACTAAATGATATTCTACATGATGTTTATATCTGATTTATCTATCAAGGTCAAAAAGAAAAACCAAAGTCTTTTCAGTTATTTCTCACAAAACTTAACGTGAACTGTGCAAAGTTACTTCTATAAAACTGAAGCTCTGTACATTCTGCAGAAACTCAACTACTCTTACAGCTGGCGTGTTTAAATGAATGGATTTATCATGACGTTACAAAGTGCTTCATGAACATCCAGTGTTCAAAAAAGAAATAAGAGGACATTGCGGGACAAGTGAGGTTTTAGTTTGTTAGTCTGTAATGATGGCATGAGTATGTTTGATCACACTTAGTGACTCATTTTTCCTAGAAATCACAAAAGGAAATAGCTGGGACAGTAGGAGCTGCAGGCTTTTTGTAAATTTCACAGGATCAAAGTGTCCCTCTTTGACCAAACTTTGGACTATCCTGATGTGAGCTCACCTCCACTGCGTGCACCACTGACTGCACATCCTGTAGAGGTGATGATGATGAAAACAGCTCCTCCCACTCATGCTTCAGTCTCTGCAGGTGCAGGGTGCTGTGCTCAGAGAGCTGAGCGTACTGCTGCCAGAGGGAGAGCGTCTCTGCAGTCTTTATGTGTTCATCCGTCTGCTGCTGCTGCACATCCTTCCACCTGGGACAAATATAGAAGTTTATACTTTCTGATCACAGTTTGTCTAGTCATTTTTAGATAGATTTTAGTTAAATTAATCTTTAATAACTTTGCTCTCAGACCACTAACCATTTCCTCTCTGCTTCCATCTGATCAGCCAGAGCCTGAGCTGCTCCAGGATGAAGACTCCTCACCAGACTCTGATAGGATTGATCCAAAGAGGCCCAGGTTTCTCCTTCTTTTCCGGCCTTTTCTTCCAGTTCCTGTGGACATGACACATTTTACACATTCTCCTGAAAGGAGTCAATCTTTTACTTCATCTTAAGTACAGTGACCGTCAAATCCTGAGGGCCTAAAGCCCAGGAACGCCCACTCCTTCACCCAACTGCTCAAATCTTGACAGACAGGCTTTTAAGTCCATAAAATTACAACTGGCTGGAAGAAAAGAAAAATCCTGCTGGTTTTTCTAAACTGAAGCTGTCAAGTTTTTCACAACTTTCCTGTCGCTCCAAGCAGCAAATTGTTCCTAAATTATTGTGCAGATTGTTATCATAAGACGTGGCCTTTATGTGATGTGACGCGTGGAGGTTTTACTCACCTGGAGGAGGTTCCTGTCCACTTCTGCCTGCCTCAGTGAGAACACAGGAGCTCGCTGCTGCAGAGCACAGCGCACCCCGGTGGTGAGCAGAGAAAGCTGCTTCAGGTCTTCATCAAAGCGGCTCCACTCCTCCACAGAGTGCTGCAGAGCAGGTCTCAGAGCTTCAATCTGCAAATCAGCACAAAGAAAGACAGGCCAGTGTTGGAAAAGGAGAATTTGTCATGATTTGTTGGATTTGCTCAAAAATTCTACAACCATATTTATCAAGTTTTTGCCCAAAGTAGACTAGATTTTACTCCTGAAGCACGACAAGGCTGATTCTTCTTAGATGTGTCTTTTCATTTTGTTTAAAGGTAAAAAAACATCCTTTAAAGTAAGCAGAGCAAACACACCAATGTAAGAAGTAATACAAATCCTCAAAGTAAGCATGAGGTTAAGGCATTTTTAAAGAAATAAAGGTCATCATTCCTGTCAAACCTATAAATTTAAATAAATTAAGTTTACCTACATTTTAAACTTGTGTTTTTCTTAGAAATAACTGAAGCTATTCCTTTAATCTCTAGAAATCATGTTTAACACTAAATTAGGTTTTGCTTTGCTTTAACTGAAGGAATAATTTCAAAATGATCAAATACTTATTCTTTTATAATTCATTTTCATATTTTTAGTATTTTATCACTTTTCTTTATTATGTTAAGTAGACAAACCAAGACATTTTTCAAGACGATTGTTGAAAACGTCAAGATTCTTACCGGCTGCCTCTTTGGTTTCTGCAGTTTCATGGTGTCTACACAGCTCTGCTTTTTTAATTTTTAATCTTTCTGCTAGGGATGGGTACCGAATTAGGTACTTTTATAGGTACTGGCTGTATTCAGTCAAAAGTACCTGGTACCAATTCACGTAAAATCAAAATGTACCATGTTTAGGTTCCTGAATGCATCCTTGTGACTGTGAGAGAGTGGAAGAGTAGGTGGTTTTCCATGCTGGGCATGAACACAGCATTTCAAGGATATAGAATAGATTAGAATAGATTAGAATAGAATAGAATAGAATAGAATAGAATATTCTTCATTGCTCTCCCTTCAGGGATATATTTTTGTCACAGCAGCTCACAAAAAAAGTGTAAAAATGCAATAACAAAAGATAAGAATGATGATAACAGAATATTTAATAAGAACTTTAAAGAAATATAAAGAAATATAGAAATGTAGAAAAATTTTACAGTTTACATATTTATGAGGAAAGAATAGAATAGAATATTGTAAAATGAATATTTTAAATTGAAAAAAATGATATTTTATTATTGAATAAATTCTTTTTTTTTTTGCCAGGTACCAGACATTGGTACCTTATCGTTTTAAATGTGACAGGTGCCCATCTCTACTTTGGGGGAGCACGCTATTTGGCAGCGAGCGTCCTTCACCTGCTTCAGGTGTCAAAAATAGTTCAAACCCTACCGGCAGGAGATCTGCACATTGAAACTGTGAAAGATGCTGATTATTTATCGGTTTATTATTTTTAACATTCCCCATCTATCTTTTTTTTGCTGCACTATAAATATTAAAAGTATTGATTCACATTTTTTCCTTTGCTTTTAATATCACTCTTTTTTTCTCCCCCTCTCTTTTGTATGTTGTTGAAGTGGGTAGGGAACTGTTAAAAAATGTACATTTGTAGAGAAAAAAAACATGTTTTTTGTGATATTTGAAAACTTTAAATAAAGTTGGGAAAAAAAGTTAAAAAAAAAAATCGCCATCTGCCCGAGTTAACAGCATCAGGGGATCATTAATATTTAAAGTTCTCATTTTTTTTAATCTACATAACTGCACTTGATTATTTTCATATGATCTTATCAAAATAAAAAATCACATAAATAAGCTACTTTTCCCAGTTATTTCTACTTAAAGATGTCCTCTCAACTCTGCTCTTTTCTCTTTTTACTAATGAGTTCGCACTCCATGATGAAAACTTTAAATTGATTAAATATGCAGATGACATGGCCTTGGTTGGCCTGATACAGAAATCTGATCCTTCTGGTGAGGCCTCCTGTCTTTCCCATACTAAGGCCCTGGAAGCTTGGTGTCGTGAGAGCTAACTTTAAATCAATGTGTCTAAAACAAAGGAGCTAGTTCTGCTCAGTGGTCAGCTTGTTGAAAATGTAGAAACTTTCAAATATCTTGGGACAGTTTGTTGCTTGAGCTTTTCTGACAACACAGATTTTATTTTTAAGAAATGACGTTTAAACCTCTCATTAAACTTGTATTTTACCTGTTGGCTCAGATCCTCACAGGCCCCACAGACTCTTCCTGTCTCTCTGGAGAAGGAAACATCACAAGCCTTTCCCTTTTCAACACCCACTCCTGTCACCTTCAGCTTCTGCAGAGCCGCAGCCGCCTCTTTAACTCTGCCCACAGCGGCCTGGAAGAAAAGCAGAGGTTTTAACATCAGAGGAGCCCTGAGAGACAGACGTCCAGAATGATCATTTCCTGTCGCTGTACCTCAGACTCCAGCAGAGCCCTACGCGCCACAGCTTGACCCGTCGGTTGTTTCCAGCGCTTAAGATCCTCCTCGTGTCGCCTTACGCAGCCATGAAGACGCTGCAGCCGCCTCTCTCTGTCTGCACAGGTTTGAAGTGTCTGCTCAGCCTCACAGATCTGAAGGTGGAGAGACAGGCACTGATTCATGTGGGCACAGAAACTCCAGTCACGTTAAAACGTCAGATCTTCTCAGACTGACTCCTTCTGTGACCCAACACACCTGGCTCTCCAGGTCTCTCTGAACATGCAGCCACTTCAGTCTGAGGGCGCCCAGGTTTTCTGCAAACGTTGTTCGGTCAGAGCTGAAGGCCTGAACGTCTGCTCCGGTCAGCTGAGGCCCAGACTGACACAGGAAGTCAAGAAGGAGCTGTCCGTTGACCATACCGGCCTTTAACACCTGAGGAAGTATCCAGAAAACACAAGAGATCACATTAGTGTAAAATATATTTATGAGTAACATTAAGCCAACATTATAAAGATAGCTTAACCTAGCTAGTAAATATGTTCAGACGTTCTCTAGAAAAAGATCTTAAATAAAGACAAATTTACCATTTGCTCTCCTGGTTTTGAGCTCTTTAAACCTAGAGTGGTGTCTTAGTTTTTTTTATGAACCATTTAATGATGATATTATGCACAGGCCAGCATGACGTATTCTGCTAAAATCACAGGATGAGTGGTTACCTTTGAATAATAAAAATAAACAAATAAATAATAAAAAAAAATTAATAAATCCCACAATAAAAAATTATAAATAAATGTAAATAAATAATAAAAATAACGAAACAAATAAAAAACAAAAATAAATAAATAAATAATAAAAATGATCACTCAATAAATACAAACAAATAGATTAAAAAAACAAATAAATAAATAAAAATGATAAATTACAAAAATGAATAAAAATGATGAATATATAAAAGATAAAAATGATAACTAAATAAATAAAAATGAAAATCATGACTGATTGAATAATAGAAAATAAATAAAAAATAAATATAAAAATGATAACTAAACAAATAAAAATATAAATAAACAAAAATGATAACTAAATTAATAAATAAACTAAAATAAATAAATAAAAGATAAAAATGATAACTGGATAAAGAAATAAAAACCAATAAATTAAAAAAAAAAAAAAAAAAAGATTTTATCCAGTCTGTGTAGAATGATGTGATACCACTGAATGCTTGTTGTAAACATCCAAAACTGTTCATTTGCGTTGTTGTTGTGTTGTTCATGTTTATGTTGATGTTTTAATTGTAGCCTAATTCTGCACTCGACATGTCACGTACAATAGTGTCCTTTCACAGATGACATTACAGCTCCTTCCAGCCTTCTCCTCCACCACTGCAGTATGGTGTGGGAGATATATGACACGTTAAATAGATTCAAAAGAAATCTCTTGTGATAGATAAATATACATATGTTTGTGTTTTATGTGATGAAAATTTAAATTCTGCTGGAAACCCAAGTTATATCAATGTATGCTCACCGCTAGCATGACAAACTAGCTCAAGGTTTTCATATTGTTATGATACATTAACTCCTAATGTACATAACAATAACATAACCATATAAAACCTACATCTAGATGTATGACATGATGAATGTATGGAACTGGAATCTCTTGATAAACTGATCTCTTGATACACATGAGTAAACTGACTTTAAAGTATGATTGACCTGAGTATGATTGATGTTACTGTCAGTGTTCTGACTCCATAGGGGTCCAGCAGAGATGTGGTTACCTGGTAGTGCTGCAGGATTTCCCTGATCTCAGCAGCGTCTCCAGCCTTGAGGACAGCTTCTGTCTCCTGGTTCAGTTCAGCTTCCTGTTTCTGCAGCCAGTCGTCCAGGTCACACAGCAGCTTCAGGGGAGGCCACGCTTCCAGCAGACACTGACAGACACAAGAAAATCAGCTCAATAACACATCTCTGCTTTTTTAAATTTCATTTCTCCAAACAGGAAGCAGCAGCTCTATCAACGTCAGTCTGAATTAATCTGTCTCTGATTGATCGTCGTCTTTTCTCTGTGATTGCCAAAGTGTGAGACATAAAAATGAACCTCCTGCAGGAGCAACCATGCAGGGCTGTTTTAATTAATAAAATGTGTGTTATTTGGTTCCACTCACTGGTGATAAATGGTGGGGAAAATTAAAAGAGTCCTTCACCTCCCAAATTTCCTGTCTTCAATCACTGAGAGCTGACTCACACTCCCGTTCAGGAGGCGGAGGAGACTTTTTATCGCATCATTATTTTTGAAAAAGGAGCTGGAACTGCAAACAGCACGTCTGAAACTCTTCATCAGAGGGTAAAAACTCCTCGTAAATGTCGTACCTGCTGCAGGACGTCTTGAGTCTTGGAAAGGTCAGAGGTCAGCTGGCTCCAGCTGACGTCCAGCTGGCTGAGCTGAGCTCTCAGTCCGGGACAGTCGGCCTCCCTCAGGTGGAGGAGGTGGGAGGCGTCCTGGGACACGGATGCTTTCTGCGCTGACTTGGATTCAACTTCCTTGAAGAAGTCCTGAAGGGTTAAGGGTCAGAAGAACCAGGGTCAGGAAACTTGATGGACCTCATTTATGAGTATTGCGTGGGAATTGAAACGAAACGAAACTAAAACAATCGTAATTTACATGACACGCCTCTAAATATTTAAGGTTAAGCTGGCTAGATCATAGACTGTAAAAAAAAAAGGGAGTCATGTTGCTCAGCTTGAAGTGAGGTCACCACAAAAACTGCTCCCCCTGGTGGCTGGCTCAGTATAGGTCAAAAAATCCATCTCCCCAGTCATTCCAGATGGGCTGTGGTCAAACTTTAAAAAACGAACATACCTGGTAGAAATGTTTCTCACGTCCGGTTGTTGTGGTGATTCAAAGATATTATTTGGCTGCCTTGTAGTCAAGTCCTCTTTTACTGAAAAGTTTTGTTTTCATTAGTTATAAGAAGTTAAAAACAAGGTTTTAGGTCATGTTTAACGATGACTGACAGCTGACGTTCTCGTGTATTTTTTGGGGGATTGTAAAATATGTCAGGAGGTAGAGTCAAAAAGAGATTAGACTCTCGAAAGAAAAATATATATATAATTTTTGTTACCTGGCTTCACTAAGCTGGAAAAGTGGCGTTACAGCAAGCCAGAAAAAAAAGGTCTGCAGGGAAACCACTGCAGTGATTCAGCAGCATGGATGTGGCAGAGTTTTAAACATTTACTTTACACATCCTTCGTTTATACCTTGATCAATTCATCCGTGATGTCCGACTATTATAAGCCACAAGATTATTAATTGTTTCTTGTCCAGAAACATGGAAAGTTGTCTTTCAAAAATGTGTTTGAACTCCGAAAGAAGCTGCAGCCTGAACCCGTCACAGACTGAGGAGGGAGCGGAGCTGAAGTGTGTTGATCATGCGCAATTACGCACGGGTAGACCAGAGTTTTATGATTATTCGTACCACAAGACAAGCACATAGGTTGTGATCTCATGTAAATGAACATCTTTTGTGAATAAATTGTCACTTTTTCACACACAGTTCACGATTATGTGATAATATTATGAGGAGTGAAATAATAATCTTCACAGTGAATCCTGTAATTGATACAGCTTCCTTGAAAAAATTGCTTTATTTCTTCACTTTTTTTTATCTGTTTTAAAAAATCTCTGTTTATGTGGGTGAAATCGCCGGACAGAAAAATGTGCGTTTAGGAATATATCCAAATTTGTGTGGTCCAGGCCTAAATAATAATCTATGAACATCAGTTTTTATTTATGAAAATGTTTTGCGCTCATATGATTGATTAATTCTCCTCCACTGACAGATTTCCCTCGCTGCACTGCACGGACATGAAACTTGTGTACACAAACTCAGACCTGGTCTGGGATTTGAGCGTACCTGACACCCACATTCAGATTGATAAATGCCAATCTGCCCGTTAGATAAATGATTTTTTAACAAACTGAAGAAATCAGAAGTCTCACCAGCAGCTCGATTAGCTTGCCGTCGACACTCTCCGTGTTCAGGTCGGACGTGTCAGCCAGGTTCAACCAACTCTTCAGGCGTTTGTTGGCACCGATCAGCCAGTCGCTGAACGTGGAAAAGTCAGCGTGGAACCTGAAGGATGACAGGAACAGGAAGCTCAACTGAAACTCTTCAGTAAGATTTAACCTTTGTTTGTGTACCCCTTTGGGTCCCACCTGGTCTGGCTGTCCTGGATGTCCCTGCAGCGTTGAATCTCCTGCTTCGTCCACCTGTAGGCGCTCTGCCACCGCAGCTCCAGGGCGCCTCCTCTGTGACCGACCGTGGCAGCGAGCGCCGGCTCCGTCTGCAGCTTCTTCTTCTGATCCAGCAGCAGACCCAAAGCGGCCCGGCTCTCATCCAGCTGGAGCAGGGTTTGCTGGGAGAAAAGATTGATGGTCAGTGTGTATATCAGGATACATTCATGATGTACAGGAAATATTTGATGGTTAAGGATGACGAGGCTGTAGGAAGCTGGGCGTATGAACCACAGGTAGAAAAAAAAACCCTGAAATAAAAAAACATCACTGAATCATGCTCTCTAAATAACTCCTCTGCTATGGCAACAGGTCTTTCCTCTTTTTTTTCTTTGGATAAAAACATCAAATCTGACCCCTGCCCTCTGAAAAATGAACAACAACATGAAAACAACAAAAGGAAGAAGCAGAGTTTTTCAGTAATAAAAGTCTCTAAACAGACCGGCAGCTCCTGTGACGGGAGGAAAAGAACGCAGGATTAAAAGAGCAGGGCATGAACATCCTGTCCACCAAAACTTTATACCCTTTTCTTTTTTTTTTCTTTTTTTAAAAATGTTCAGTAAGTAATCTACATTACCACTTTTATTAAATTATCTTACACTCATTGTTTTAATCCCATTGATTAAAAAGTTACTTGTTTTGAGACATTATTCACATTTCAAGCAGTTTTTTGAGCAAACAAGACATTTTTCTGGACTGATCATTTGAAACTGTCTCATATTGAGTATAATCAGACTTTTTTTACTCCAAGTAAGACAAAATACTTGATAAAATTTCAGTTTTTGCAGTGTACTGAGTTGACCAAATGAACCTGCTACAATAGAAAGTTCAGTCTGGGACAGTGGTTCCCAAAGTTGGGTTGGGAGCCCCCTGGTGGTCGTGAAACACTAATAGGGGAGTCACAAAATTCCCTTCACAATCAAAACCTTTTTAGAGTTACTCATTTAATCTATTTCTGTAAAAAAATGAAAAAAAAAATAGAGGTAAAACTTGATATTAAACTGCGCAAATGAAAATGTTTGATCTGTTTTGCCACAGAAACCCGGAGGTGACTAAACCAGGAAGAAGGTACATCAGAAGCAGTAGATCAATCTAGAAGACAACGTGCTCGCAGGTTGTTCAATTTGTAAACTAAATTAAGTTTCTTAGGCCTTTTTGTTTGTTTTTGTCTGTTTTCTGGTTGACCTTTTAGTGTCGTCATACAGTGGGGGGTTACCAGTCTCAGGTCACAGGCTAAAAGGTTTAATCCAGTGGCGATTGCTCTAAGACTGCAAGGGAAGCTCAGCTTCCCCTAAAATGTCCCCAAAAAAGTGTTGATATGTTCTGCTGTGTTCACATTTCATTGATAAAATCTGAGCTAGAATTCCTTCATCTTTTGTTCAGAATCAGCTCCTATCACAGGTAACTGGCTCCACCTCCTTCTCGTTCATCCCTGCAGCATCTCAGCGCTTTAACACAGTCGGACGCTGAGCATCTTCTGACTTCAGCGGGGAAGCGTAGAGTGGGTTGTTCCACTGTGGAAACTGGACGGTAATTGGATAAACGCTGGGCTTTGTCCCGCCCATTGGACGCTCAGCATCTCTGGGGGTCTATGAGGCAGTGGGCTGGCCTGGACGCTGGGCTTCTGCATGATGATTGGATGATCTGTCTGAGGCTGAATCCCTTTTTGATTGATAGTGAAATGAGCCAGTCAGAGATCTTGAAGTATAACCCTCCGCCGGAGCATCTCCCGAGTTGAACATTCAGCTGTTGTGGACTGATCCGGAGGCTTTATCGATCCCCAGCGAGTTTACCAAGTTTAGGGTAGAATTTAGGTTTAAATAAATAAACAAATTTATGATGTAGGCCGGAAAAAAATGAGCTTCCCCTCCTTGACTGACCAGCAGCCGCCACTGGTTTAAAACCCTGGTGTAGGATACTTAAAATAACATTCAATTGTATTGTTTCTGTAGTAATATTGCTTTCTGCAGCTACTTCTTGGCATTTTCCATGTTACTTTTTGTGGTGATATTCTAATTGAGTTCTGTGAATGTTGTTGAAACTAGCTGAATTTATATCTGTTAGGTTGACCCCAGGTTCTTTATACAGGTAACCCCTGAACGAAGCCTGAATATTCTGTTGGTCTCAGTTTAACCATTTTTTGGTCACATGTAATAATCGTTGATTACCTCCCCAGGCCTCTGGCAGAAAGAGCACACATATATGGGATCTGTCACACTTATCTTAGGGGCTGAAAAAAACGATGCCCCAGACATAGAGATGGTCTTCTATGTAACCATCTGCTATTGAACCAGGCTGTTGTTTTCTTTATCAGTCGAATGACCTTGCCTCTGCGCAGAGGAAAAATTAAACCTCAAACTTCAGAAACAAACTATGTGAACATAAAACCTTAAGAAGCAAACTGTGTAAATGTAGTGACATCAAACAAAAAACTTTAGTAGAAAAATTATAATACACATCTTGAAAATAAAACAGTTACAATATGCAACAGTTACCCATTATTTCATTGAATACAGCTGAAAAGAAAGTTAAAGGAGAGTCTTAAATTCCTTTAACATGGATGAAGGTGTCTTAAAACTCTGAAATAATTGTGAATATTGTAAAGCAAAGTGGAGAAGAAAGAAGATGTGAAATAATAGAAATTAAAATATGACAAAACAATGACAACAAACGTTGAAGAAAGTGCTTGTTGTGCACAGAGTGGGAGGATTTACCTGGCAGAGACCGAGTCGATCCTGCACCAACTCCTCATCGTCTCCCTCTGGCTCCTCGCTGCTGATGAAGGCCTCAACATCATCCAACAGCCTGCCAAGCCGACTGCACTTCTCCTCCCACTGCGTCCACTCCTGCAGCACGCACAGCCACAAACCCACATTAAGGTAAACAACGTTTGATTTGTCAGCACAAGCTCTTGATACCAGATTCCTTCTCCTGTTCATGTCTGAGCTGAAACAGCCCTCAGCGAGTGTGCACAACAAACCTGGATCCTCCTTTGAGCAGCCACTTGGTGATCCAGGGCCTGTTGCTGCAGAGCTTTGACTCTGGCTTCCAGCTGGACACGCTCATCCTCCTGACGCTCGAGCGCTGCTGGCTCACGCTGGAACAAAAGCTGCACAAAGGCCAGCTGAGACGAGAGGACCTGCAGGAGCTTCTGGATCAAGAAGAGACCAGACCCATGAAGACAGGAGGTAAAGTAAAGCTCACAAACATACGAGGCCAAAATACATTTACATTCCTTTAAAAAGAACTTAAGAAGTCCTGCAAAAGTTGAGCCATTACACCGTGAGCTTGTTACAACACTCAGCTCCTCTTTGAGGATCATCACCAGGCCTCCACTCTCCTGGGATAGTCCCGAGCATAAATCAGGAGCTGAAGCTCTCGCTGTAAGCTCAGAGAGATACCTTATGTCTGCAGAGAGCAGCTTGAAGTTGGCTGCGGTTCTGGACTTGGTTCATCTGCCTCTCAGTGATGCATTCTTCACCCAGCTCCAAGAGGCGAGTCGTCCCCTGAAGCAAGGACTGGGAAGCCTGCTGCAGCCTGACTTTTCCCCCTGGTTCCTCCCTCAGATGTTTGCCCAGCACACACAGCTGAAGAGGAAGAGACAAGGTTTAAGGAAACATGAGAAAAACTTTCATCGTGTTGCTGCTTCAGTTTCAGCCTCTGAATAAGAAGTGGTGATTTTTACATTTCTGTTAAAAGTAAAGTTGTTGGTTGTTTTGACTTTTCTTTTCTTGTTACCACATTTCTGGTTTTTGACACCGACTCTCCAAACTTTGTTTCCCCGCTCCTTTTGTTGCTTGATTCTCTTCTGTGCTAAGATTTTCTTTCTTGATTTCAGAAACTGATTCTGTCATAGTTTAGCAAAATTTCCTTTAATTCCTTCCCTACTAGTTTTCAAAAGTCCATCTTTCTTGAATTTCTTTTTTTTTTTTAATATTCTTTCTAAGCTGAAAAAGAGTAATCACTTTACAATCCTCATGTATTAAAATGTACCTGATATTTTTCCAACATTTTAGCGTTTTTTAGCATTTTTTTTTTAAACAACCTAAAAATACAATAAAACATGGGAAGCTTCAATTTAAAATATGCAAAAAAGAATATAAAATTGAAAGCAAGCTAAAAATAAAACACTTTCTTGAATTTCTTGTACCAATAAAAGAACAAAGCTATGCCAAGAAAACCTTTTCTGCAGTGTTATATCATTCTGAAATTTAATCAAATAATCTTTAAAGGTAGAGTCTGCAGGATTTTTCTTAAAAATAGAATGTGAAATTTTACAGGAATAATCCTGTTCAGTTGCCACATCTGGGTCCCTATACATGTGTGTCAGTGTCAGTGTCAGTGTCTGCCTTGAACCCTCTCCTTCGCCTGTTTGTTTTCTTTTGATGTTTTGGCAAGGGGCATCATCTGGTCAGTAAAAATGGAGCCTATGCAGAAGTGCTAAAAGTCGCTGTTCATTGAGAATCCACTTGAGACTGGCTGCAGAAAGACAAGGAGTCATGTACACACCCAGCCATAAAAAAGACATTTACAGTGTTGTGCGTTTTTGAACAGCCTGGTTCAAAAATAGCTTGGGTCTAAGACGCTGATTTCTCTATCGGCACTGTTCGGTGAGTTCGTTTTTTTAAACTATGCAGTTCAGAAATTATTAGGATCATTTGATTTTCCAATCAGAGACACAACTCAGGTCCCGTGACCGCCGGGCGCCCTCTAGGCATCATATTAAATGTGGCTGTGTCCGCGAATTAGCTTCATTTCATGGTTTCAAAAACAGACAGGTGACATCGTGGAGGCTATGTCCACGTTTTATACAGTCTATGTGTTTTGGTTGTATCGAGACGTTTCTGGACAGAGAGTTAGTGTGGTCAGCCAATCACACTGATTAGCCTGTGGAAGAAGCTACCCCGAGTGGTTACTATGCTGGACGTAGCACGGGGAATGAAAAACAACCAAAGAGATAAAGCTTGACTCAACTTTCACTCCCTTTTGGGAACTTGGAGAGCAGCACAGGACAAGGAGTGTCACAAGTTAGCTTTATGCTAACCAGTATGTGTCAGATACCCGTGATTAGCTTGAGCTAACATGCCAAGTCAGGTGCATGGCTCTTGAGTCTCTCCCACGTAGAAACCCGATGCTACATGTGGTTGCTGGGCAAGTGAGTGTGTTCATGTAGTCATGGTTGGAGTCTGTGGGTGTGTGCTGCTGCTGGCACTGAGCCAAGGAGCCCAGTTTGAATGTTGTGTTTACTAACAAATAACCAAAAATCCTGCAGACCCTACCTTTAACCAAGACTATCTATCAATCTACATTTACATGCACAGATGTGCACAAACAAAAAAGCATTGTTATTACCTCCACACAGGGAGCGTCTTCTACGCTGGGGAATATGTCGCTTTTACCAACTTCAAGTTCATCCAGGATAGATATCTGCTTCGGGGGAAGCTCCTATGAGACAAAAAGCAACAGATGTGTCT
The DNA here is from genome assembly GCF_033239565.1 of Halichoeres trimaculatus. Classification (NCBI taxonomy): domain Eukaryota; kingdom Metazoa; phylum Chordata; class Actinopteri; order Labriformes; family Labridae; genus Halichoeres; species Halichoeres trimaculatus. The sequence continues at coordinate 30,634,220 of NW_027437191.1, forward strand.
TTTATAGCAGTGGGAAAAACATTAGGACACTGAACTTCAAAAATCTTTCAATGAAACACTTAAGCTAACATCCATAAATATCAACAGAACATGCTTAAAGAGTGGGCAGCAGGAAAGCTCATTGTTAACCCTATGTTGCTCGAAGTATCATATTTGGTACATGAGTTTCAGAGACCTTAACAAAAATCTTAAAATGTGCTCTACCCTCTCTTCTTTCCAACCTTGATGTGAGGCAACACACGTTTACTAAAATACTATTGAAGGTATGCTGTCTCCAAATGACTGAACTGTTATTAACTTTAAATTAAAAATGAACTTAGGAAAATGTTTATGATCACAGAAGTAGAATCATATCTCTTATGTGTCTTTGTTTTCCAAACCTGGTGTGGGTGCGGGGTTCCCAGGTGTTCAACGAGCTGGTTTTTGGATGAGTTGAGGAGCAGCTGGACCGTGTGAAGGCCATCCTGAAGAGAGGTGAGACAGAGGAGAGCATCTGGTGCCTCACTGGAAAACACCGGTTTACTGTCTGACTCCACTTTACTCAACAGGTCAGACTCAGTCGACAACTCAGTTGACAGGCACTGGAAAAGAAGACAAAAAGAAAATTCAAGAGGAGCGCTAACACCCTGCAGTTTGAGGGATGTAAGGATGGTGGTTTTTTTAATCGGTCTATGAGTTCTTTGTGGCTTTAAGGTCAGTCACCTCATGTTGTATCAGCCTGAGATGATTCTCATCTTCACCAGAGGAATCAGGAGTCAACAGAAGATCGATCATAGCGTCTAGACTGAGGAGGACCTTCCGCGCAGCCTCATATAACTCCTCGTTCTTCCCTGGACCTGAATTTTCTGGAGAGCTCACCTGGGGGATGCAGTTAGAGATCTGCTTCATCTAAACTTGAAATTACAGCTCTTTGTATTGGTCAATGCATGCAGACAGTAAAATCTGAACCTACAATTTTTCCCAAAACACTGATGGACTCTCTTGTGCGATGGAGGACAGCAGATGCAGATCCTGAAGACATCCCTCTGACTGGACTCTGAGACAAAGAAGACGCATCTTTTTAGTTGAGTTATTTTTATAAAAGAAATTTATCATCACATGCATCATTTCTGCTCCAGTGCTCAGCATCCATCCCTCACTTACTCATCCATCCAAAGATCTGATTATCTTCCTGTATTTACCTTTTCATGACTCACTCCATCCTCTGAGCTGCTCAGGGCCCGACGCTCCTCCTGCACTTTTTTCAGAGTGGTTAGTTTCTGAGAGATCTGGTCGTAAAGTCGAGTCCAGCTCAGCTGCTCGGTGTCGTCTTCTTCCTGTCCAGCCAAGCTAGAGATCAAAGATTGAACATTGAATAACTGAGTTTAAGGAATGTGATGTGCATGCCATTAAATATAATGAAACTTTGGTTTGAGTCTCACCTGATTGGTGTTTCAGACGGATCCTTGGGTTGTTGGAACTCCTCGACGATCGGACTCTGAATGGAGCTGACTTCATTTTGCTCCTTTGACACTTTCAGATAATTCTGGAAATTACAAGGAGAAGAGTGATTTCAGCACTGACTAAGCCACCATTCGACACCTACTGTCTCTTTACGGCCTGCGTGTGGCCACTGTCTTCTGATTGGGCAGTTCTGTGGGAACCTGAGACCCTGTGTCCTAGGCCTACTCAGTCTTATCTGTGTAACTACTTAGGCTGACCAATTCACAACCACTTGTTTACAAAAACCAGTTAGCGTACACTGCAAGAAACTGAAATCTTATCAAGTGTTTTTGTCTTATTTTCAGTAAAAAATGTCTTTTTAGACTTAATATGAGCCATATTCAACTGACCAGTCCAGAAAAATGTCTTGTTTCAAGTAATTTAAAGACAAAAATGATCTGAATTTCTTTGAACAAGTAAAAAAAAACTGCCAATAGAACAAGAAAGTTACTTGTATTAAGACATTATTCTAGTTTCAAGCAAATTTTTTAGCATTTTTTCTCTTGTTCCATTGGTGGATTTTTTCTACTTGTTACAAGCAATTCATGCTTTCATTTGTCTTAAACAACTTGAAACAAGACATTTTTCTGAACTGATAAGTTTAATGAGGCTCATATTAAGTGTAGTAAGACCATTTTTTTACTTAAAGGGAGACAAAAACACTTGATAACATTTCAGTTTTTGCAGTAGCAACCAGTAGGGCGACTACGGTAACAGAGAACACTATTATCAGTTGCTATTGACTTTTTATGAACTAGTTACATCTCCCATTGACAAAGCCAGGATCTGTTTTTGACAAAAAAGGCTTGTTCTTAATGTCGAACATACAACCCAGCCCATACACGCACTCTAAAGCAGCATCAAAGATGCAACGAGGAGGATCTGTGTTAATGGGACTGCAGCGCCACCTTCTGGCCCGGAGTCTCACACACACTGTTGTTATAATGTGACTTTTAACCAGGCGTGTGTTTGTTTTGGAATTAATTTTCTTTGATTAAGTTATCTTTTTTACAATTTTTACTGTACGTCAGTAACCGGCTATATGTAGCGCTACTAGCAGCCGGGTGCTCCGACGTATCTGTAGGCTAATGTTACAACAAGCTAACTGTCACTTTGTACAGTAGTGGAACTAACATAACCTCACTCTTCATTTTACTGATAGACTCTCAAGTTTGAACAGATCACTGCAGAATAACTGCTGACTGTGGGTTGGAATTAACATTATCACAAACAGTTTAGCTCTTTTAGCCTTTAGCTCGTGTTCCATCTCTTTCCTGTTTATCTTTCTTCTGCTCTTCTGTCCTTTTTCTGTCTGACAGTTAGGCTCCAGTGTCCACCATCACTACAAAATTAATCACAGAAATCGAAAAACACAGATCTCTTTTCTCATTACTAAACTTCGTCAGCCAACGTGGTGTTGTCATTGAAACTTAGACGTGCTGTAAATCAGTCTGGTCCTTTCAAACTCTTCACAGCCCCTTTATCACATGTATACAAACTATTAAGGAATAACCACTGCTCTCACGGGTGATACTGTTTGCTTTTTAGGGTCATACCAACATATTAGCTGTAGTTACAGTTGATTTCACTACCAGCCAAAAACTCCTCACAGGAGCTTTAATCTCCTGACATTTATAGCAAAACAAACTCTCAGAGGCATACCTCATCTTGACAGAGATCTGCAGACTGATCAGCCCCTCCTTTGTTAGTCTCCTCAGATGCGGTTCTGGTGGTGTCTGGACTCTCAGCTATCACGTCTTCCACTGCAGCTTCTGACTGAGGGAGCTCTGTCTGACGGTCTGCGCTCAGAGTTTCACCTTCAGGTGACGCTTGTTGGTCCAGTGTCGCTTCAGCTGTCACCTCCTCTTCAGCAGCAGTGACGAGTGACTGTGTCACCACATTTTCAGGATCAAGAGTTCTCCCAACAGTGTGGGAATCCATCTGAATAAATCCAGAGTCAATTTTATCTGATGCAGAGTGGTCTGAACTGAGCTCAGGCTTTACGGATGAGAGCTCGGATTCAGCAGCTTTGGAGGTCATTTCATCGTCAGGAGAAATCCGAACAGTTAGACTCTCCTGTTCCTACAGGGCAACGAAAAGTCAAAACAGATGAGATTTTTAATATTATTTTTATTTAATTCATATTTTATTTAATTTATATATTTTTATTATTCATTTTATTCATTTTATCTATATTTTATTTTATTTCTATTTTTTTCATATTTTATTTTATTTCATTTTATTTTTCATTTTCATTTATTTATTTATTTAGCAGCTTTGGAGCTTGCTAACAGTCAAAACAGATGAGGTTTGTACTATTATTATTTTTATTATTTTCATTTAGTTGATATTTTATTTTATTTATTTTATCTATATTTCATTTTTTATTTATTTTTTTTATTTATATTTTATTTCATTTTTCATTTATCTATTTTTTAAATTATTTTCAATATTTAATTTCTTGTTTCTAAAAGTTTGGTTCAGTTTGACTTCATTTTATTCAGTCAGAGGGACATAAAGAAATATGTTAAATACAAAACTAAAAATAATAAACATGAATGAAAAGGAGCAAAAAGATGAAAAATCGTATGTCTTTTCTTCCTTTCACAATAAAACACTAATTTTTCTATTAATTAAACACATAAACAACTGAAAATAAAAGCTGTAGGACAACAATGCCTTTTTGAAAGAGCTTATAAAAATGGTTGAAACAAAATCTTTAACTTTAACTACAAAAGTATTTCAAGTACCATATTAATGTCTTAGTAAAAAATTATTTAAAAAATTTTTGATGATAAAAACAGGCTTAAAAAAAGAAGAATTTAGCAGAGACAAACTTGATCCTTTAAACTAAAACTAAAACATAATCACCTCGGCTTCTGTCAGTGGCTCAGTTTCAGCGTTTTCCTTCACATCTGAAGCGTTGAATGTCTCCTCTGGGTCCTGACACATGAAACAAATGAAGATACGAACTCAAATTACAGATTTCTGTTTTCTCATCTGTGTGTGTTCATGCATGCAGGTGTGTGTGTGTGTGTGTGTGTGTGTGAAAGAGGGAACATGTTTCAAGCAGCTGCCTCTGACAGTGAAAGAGAACAGATTTCTAAGGACGCAGACTGTGTGACACCTTCATTCAAACATGCAAGAATCTGCAGGGATTAATCCCAGCAAGGAAGGAAAATAAATAAAATAAACAGCAGAACTATTAATGTTGAAATTAATTTAGTAAATTAGAAAATGAGCAGAGGAGGAAAAGAGGGGAAACAAAGCCTCAGAAAGTTTGAGTTTCACTCACAGAGGATGTATTTTAGAAACAGGACGTATTTTTTAGACGGTCATGTCCGGTTTTGAAATAACTTATTTTCAATATTTATGTTTAAATAACCGTGGAAGGAAACTCAAAACAAAGAAAAGCCCAGAAACATGCTCTCCTGAGCTGTGACCGTGTTTTTAGATTTACCTCGGGAATACTTGAGGTTAGTGTGTCAGAGGACGACGAAGAGTGACAACTCTTGTTCTCCTCATCCTCCTCTTCCTCTGAGTTAGACACCTCAAAAACTTCCTGCTTTCAGTGATAAAGGTGAAGGATTAAAGTAAGACTGGGAAATTGACTTGATTATTTTAGAAGTAATGAGCTCCTGTTATTTAGTTTCAACTTTGTGTTGTGAAAACTGATCTTTTCTGGATTCATTAGAGAGGATGTGATTAATTGGTTTAATTTAGAGTTATCTGAAATTCTCACTCCACACATCAAACTGGTGTTACTGTGTTAGCTTCATTTCACGCACTGTGATCATCATGAATTACCTTCATCAGACTTATTTGTGCAGATCTGCCTGGAGTGTCTGAGACTTTAGTGATGGCGAGATCCTCCTCTTTAATCTTGTCCTACGCGAGTCAAAGGAGAAGAAGATGGAGAAAAAAAGAATTTAAACAATGTGTTAAATAACAAAGGAGGAACTTTAGAGCATGTCTTTGTGCTGCTGTGTTAAAGAAACATAAATAAGGAAAAAAGAACTTTAATATTGGACAAAAATACAGAAGAAAAAAATAACATTAAGTAATGCTTTTGCTTTTAATCCCAGAAAAAACGACACAAAACTACAAATCTAAACAATCTTCTGTTTTATTTTAATAAATTAATAAAAATCATCTTAACAGACCTGAAATGACAAGTCAAAAATGTCCTTTTTAAATCCTGGATTTGAACATTTAAAGGGTAAAAAAACTGAATTCAGTTGAAATCATTTATCTATTTGTACGCAGTAACAGTCTCTGAACCTCCAGCTGTGTCGTCTGCTGCTTGGTGAGCTGCTCCAGCTCCTTCAGCTGCTGCAGCAGGAGTCTGGCTCTGGAGAAGACCAGCAGACTCTCCTCTGCCCCCTTTGGAAGCTGCAGGTCTCCTTTGCATCTCTCCATCTCCTCCAGAGTCCTCTGCATGGACTGCACGTTGGCCAGGATCACCTGAGGGTTGGAGGGGAGCAGAGCTGTGGATGTTAACAGTTTGTAGATTAAATATAGAACTGTGCAAAGTTTTGATCTCTGCTCAGAGCGAGTGCGCTACAAAAACTGCTCCCCCTGGTGGCTGGCTGCAGTATGGGTAAAAACTACATCTCCCCTGTCATTCCAGATGGCCTGTGGTCAAATTCTAAAAAATGAATACACCTGGTAGAAATGTTTCTCACATCCCTATGCTGCTGTAACATTAAGCTATTATTAGGCTGCATTGTGTTCAAGTGTGTTCAACATTTTCTTACAGTAAAGAGGTTAAAAAAAGAGGTTTTACATCAAGTTTCACGATGATTGACAACCGCTGTTTTAGTGTAGGTGTTTTAAGGAACAGCAGAGACCCTTTTTGGCCGGTAGAAAAAAAAAAGTAAAAATAATAAGATTTTAAATTCATAATTATGATGGAAAAAATCAAAATAGTGAGATAAAAAGCAATAACATAAAGATAAAAGTCAAAATGATGGGATAAAAAAATCGATAATTGTGGTGAAATAAAAAGAAAATATATATCATTTAAAACTGCAATATTTTGACTTTTTCTCTCAAAATTTTTACTTTTTACCACATAATTTTGACTTTATCTCATCATTTTGAAGTTTTATATCATAATTTAATTTTTTATCTCCAAAATTTGACATTTTAATCTTATAATTTTGATTTTTATATTAAAATTTTGAATTTCACTACATAAGTTTTACTTCATCTCATAATTGTGACTTTATATCTTATAAATATGAACTTTTATCTCATAATTTCATTTTTTAATCTCATTATTATGAGTTTTTAATTCATAATGTTCAAATTTTTGTATCATAATTTTGCATTTTGATCTCATAATCTTTACTTTTTAATCTTACAATTTAGATTTTTTTTATCTATAAATTTTTACTCTTATTTCTCTTGATATTGACTTAATCTCATAATTTTGTCTTTTTATTTCTCAATTTCTATTTTTTATCTCATAGTTTCAATATTTACCTCAAAGATTTGACTTTTTTTCATTTTTTTAGCTGGTGGAAATAGGCTTCCATAAAGAAGAGATTAGACTCTCAAAAGAAAAAAAAGAAACCTTTAAAACGCGATTTATTACTACACAGACTCTTGCTGCACAGTGCGACATTTCTCTGGGGAGTGTATTTTGTCTTAAAAACTGTAAAAAAAAAATGTAAAAAAAAGGTTTTAACCCTTACTTTAGAAAACCAATGGTCTTGTCTCTTTATGTCAGTGATGAGACAACTCCATCTTAAAAATTTGGGAAACTTGATTGATTTCAAAATGTGCTACACAAATTAAGTTAATTGGATCGGATTGGACAGTTACAGCTGGATAGAGACCAATCTGTATACCACAAGGTTAACATCTACCTGCTAATTTCATGCTGTGCTCGCTCACAATTATATTTCACACTTTCAACATCAGGCCACCATTTTCATGCTCTGGACCAGTTTTGTATCAAACTTGCAGTTGAACACTTTTTACGTTACCTGTCGGTTTTGCAGATGCTCCGTCAGCGTGATGTCTGAGTTATCCATGGAGGACAGTATAGCTCTGATCTTCTGCACGTTCTTCTCCATCGTCTTCAGCTCTGTTTCAGTCTCCTCCACGGCCTGTGAGGAAAACCATCATCAACCTTTCCCTGCAGACAGACGGCAGATTCTTGCATTGTTTAAAAAGAAAAAAAGTCTGACCTCAACCGCCTGCAGAAGTTGCTCCAGAGGCTCCAGGATCTTGCTTTGCATTTTGTGGACCTGTTGGTCGTTCTGGTTCAGTTTCTCCTCCTGGGTTTTCATGTCACACACAGCAGAGACTTCCTCCAGGACTGGTCTGAAGTCTTGCAGGGCACTTCTGATCCTCTCTGAGTCATCAAGGACGAGCTAGAGTAGGGGTTTAAAAAATAATACTCATAACTAACATCAGATACTTCCTTTCTTTCTTACTCAGAACGAATCATGGTAAAGCATCACCAACCTGCAGAGAGTGTGAGTGATTCTGGAGACTTCTGGCTGTTGTGAAAGAGCAGGGAGCACCGAGCCACGACTTGGCCTCATCCAGCCAGCAGGTGGCGCTGTGCACGATGTCCTCAAACTCCTGAAGACAGCTGGGGATCTGAGGAATCAAAGTTTGGTTACCATTAATGCATTGATGTGTGCTGCATCCTAAATAAGACACCACCTGACCCGTTTGTTGGTCCTGACCTTGCTGAGGAAGGCAGTGCGCTGCTCGACCAGCTGCGCCGTGTCTTGGTAGAGCTGCAGCGGCTGGGTGAGCTGGTCCATGAACAGGTGAGCCTGGTATGGATGCTCCTCGGCAAGATCCTGGACCTCACTCTCCAGGATCATGAGGCGGCTGTGCCATGCGTCCAACTCATCCCACATACGCTGGACGGCACAGAGAGAGAAGGATGAGAAGCCTCACCTAAAGTTTAGCTTTTTGGCTCAGCTATATACAGATAATATGGATCAAGAGTCTGCAACCTGCAGCTCTTATTATCAAAACAATGAATTAATATAATTCCTACAGAGGGTATTGATGATTAAAGACACTGACACTAAATAACATCCTGCGTTAACATTTAGTTGAACCAAATCTTCATCCCATCTGTCAATAAAGCCTGCCACCGCTCTACTTCACCTCCTACAACATCAACAGCCCACCAACTTTCCATGCACCTGTGGCTAACCTCAAGTTTTACAGCCCTGGGAAGATAACTACATCTACAAAAAGACTAATCTGGAAGAAAAGACAGATTTTAATTCTGTGTGGATGGATTCATTTAACTGACAACGTGCCAGCTTAATATAGATGCTTGATATGTGGCGAGACATTGGCAAACATCAGAGAATGAGTTTTGCGTTATAATCAATACAAATGGAATCAAATTCAAATATGTTTTTCAAGATTTGAATATTTTGAAATTTGTTACATGTTAAACTTAATCAGAATCTGAAAACTGTATAACATTTTTTGCAAATTTATTATTATTTTTAAAATTTTGTACTAAATTTCCCCAAAATATTTAAGTCTTGGCAAATTTTTTAAACTTCAAAATGTTGGCAAATTTTAGCATATTTTTGAGAATTCTTTTTTTTTTTTTTAGCTTTTTAAAGCTAACAACAACTTTTTAAACTTCAATTGTTATTTTTCAAAATTTTTCTTAATTTTCAAAATTCTTTGAATTTTTTGTAAATTAATTCGATTTCATATTTCTAAACTTTTCAAATTTTCTAAATTTACAAGAAAATTTTTTTTTTTTTTCATTTTTTTTTATCTATTATTAAGTTTCCAAAAAGCTTAAATTTTTTTATTTTTTTTGGAAATTTTTTAAACTCCAAATTACCTGAAAATTTCAATTATTTTGTGACTTCTTTTTAATTTCCATTTTATTTACAAAAAAATTGCAAATTTATTAAAGACAAAAAAAACTAAGACACAACATGTATAAGTTTATAAATCTGAAAAAGTCTGATTTAGGATTTTTTTTATTACTAGAATTTAGCTTTTAATAGAATTCTATGCACGTTATTTGTTTTAAAAGTGAAGATTAAGTAGATTTGTAGCTCTGGTATGACCTTAATCCAGGTGAGCTAAGACTAAACAGCTCCTGTGAAATTAAAGGTTGCAGACCCCTGATAAGGTTTAACACAAAAAAAGAAATGTGGTGATACAAAAAAAAGAAAAAACCCGGGAGGACTCGATCTGAGCACTCTATTGTACCTTCAGCAGACTCTGAGCTTCAGTAACTGTCGGACTCTTCTGCTCCAGTAACTTTCTGACTTTCTCCAGACCAGAGCCCAACTCCACCACCTGACTGTTCAGCTTCCTGACTGCTGGGATGCTCTTCTCCATGAGCTGTAGAGTGACCACAGGAGAAAGAAATGTCAGATATGAGTTAAGAAAAAGCTGACGTGATGTTAAAGAAAAACTGATTCTTGTTTCTCACCTTCTCCTCCTCTCCTCTGAGAGAAAGCTGAACTCCTTGTAGCTTCCTGTTGATGTCAGCTGGCACCTCAGTGTAGCGGCTCTGCACTTCATCCATGATGCTCTTCAGTTTGGTCTTCTGGGAGGACAAATCCTTTCTGAGCTCCTGTCAGTTTGGTCACAAACAGGTGCAAAAATTAAAAAAATGAAAGATTGATCAGAAAAATACAGAGAAATCACAACAAATCGCTAAAAATGACAATTTCTACGCACTGTACCTTTAAAAGATAAGACACGAGAGAGCTGATACAGACCAATTAGACCAAAGTTGACACATAAAAGGCCATTTATTGTAACTATTGAAGTCTGACCTGTTTTTTGATAGAGTTTGAACAGGTATCCAGTGTGGTAAGAATATCTGCCACTTGTTGCTCCACCTCCTCTATCTCCTCCTGGACTTGCTGCCTCTCCTTCTCCTCCGCCTGTGCAGCAGCCACCACCTGCAGGTTTCTCTCCTTCAAGCTGTGAAACAAAAAACATCTTTTTTAGTTCTGCTGACATTTATGAGTAATCATTTTCCATATTTAATAAACCCCACCTCCGAACATTCTCCTGGATCTTCACCAGAGTTTTCCCCACAGGTCCAGGGCTGGCAGGGTCCTGGGAGGTGGATAAGCTCAAAGCGTGCTCCAGTCGGTGCTCCAGGGAGGCCAGGGCCTGCTGCTCCTGCTCCAGCCCTGCCTGGTGCATCTCAGCCTGAGCCAGGAGCTCCTGAGGCTCCTCCTTTGTGAAGCTCACAGTGGAGGAGTCGGGGACCTCGGCTTGGAGGCTGGCCAGGGAGCTGCAGCACTGCTCCATCTGAGGAGGGAGAAACCAGTCCTCCGTGTTTCTGAATCACTTACTCTTTATTTCTTATTTATGTTTTTATGTTGTTAAACTCACGCTGGTCGTGATGTCCTTCCATTCTTCTCCTCTCTGTTCAGTGTGAGCCATCAGGAGACCAATACCACGCCGTAATGACACCCAGCGCCTCCAGAGGGCGCCCAGCTCACCACCCTTTCCGACCCCACAGCCCTGCATGGGACACCCAGCTCTCAGTTCCTCTATTTTACTGGAGAGGCTGCGAAGATCTTCCATCAAAAGCTTTACGGGGCAGAAACAGGACATATGGTAAGGTTTTCTACCAAAATGCGGAGTGTAGTCTTTTAAACTATCAATATTAAAGAGAAGTGTGAACGACACTTCAGTTTACAGCCATGTCAGGATGAATTTCCCTGATATACCAAACAGTGGAGCAAAGGAACACAGTAAAAGTACTTTGCTGCTGTACTTAAGTAGGTTTCAGGAGGATGTACACTTTACTTCACATTCACTTCACTACATTAAAGAGGAAATAATGATTCCTTTACTCAACTACATTTACATTGTTACCTTTGTTACTCTTTGGTCTCATTATATATCGATTATCGGGACCTTGTGGTCTTGTCTTGTTTCAAGTTGTTTAAAGACAAAATGAGGTCTGAATTGCTGTGACAAGTAAAAAAAATCTGCCAATGAAACAAGAGAAATTTGCTCTAAAATTTTCTTGAAACTAAAAAAATCGTTTTAATACAAGTAACTTTTCTCTTGTTGCATTGGCAGATTTATTTTTTTAATTTTCTACAAGCAAATCAGACCTCATTTTGTCGTTAAATAACTTGAAATGAGACATTTTTCTGGACTGGTCAGGTGAATGTGGCTCATATTAAGTCTAAAAAATATTTTCTACTTAAAATAAGACAAAAACATCTGATACACCTGTCCCCATATCTAAAAAACATTTTCACTTTTTTGTACGATGAAAGGTTCATCCTACAGGATAAAGTGCTGACTGTGTTTGCTGGAAAACAATGAAATATTGGCGTTCCAAAGCTCAACGTCAACCCTAAAGAAGGGAGCAAGAGGAAAAGGGAGTTGAGGGAGAATAAATTATAACGTTTTTGAGAGGAACAACTATTTGTAGCTTTGTTTCTTTTTACGTTTGGTACTTAAGTACTTTCCATTGAAGCTGCTTTAAGACTTTTACTCAAGTGATTTTTTTAGTGGTTGACGTTCACTTTTACAGGAGTAGCTTTCAGGTAAGATATTTCTACTTTTACTCAAGTATGACATTCAAGTGCTTTGATGATGATACCTCAATACATTTAACATTATAGTCTGTGTTCTGTTGTGTCCTGAGAATGTGCTGCCAAATCTTCATAATATGACATATTATGTTTAAAGAGGAGCTGTTGTTCTTCTTTCTGGCTTTATCCTGTCTCTCTGGTGCCCCTTGCAGGAGCTTCACTGGATTTACAGCTCACAAAAAATCCCTTTTTTTCTACACCAGTGTTAAAGAAAACTGTTATTTCAGCCTCAGTCCAAAATGTTTCATTTTAGCTACTGTCTCTTTAAGGCTCCCTGCTCCACACACCCCTCTTCTCTCTGATTGGCCAACTCTCTACACTGCAAAAACTGGAATCTTATCAAGTATTTTGGTTTTATTTTAAGTAAAAATGTATTAATTTACTTGATTTGAGCCACATTCACCTTTTTTCAAAATTTTCCCTGTTTCATTGGCAGATTTTTTTACTTGTTACAAGCAATTCAGACCTCATTTTTGTCTTAAAATAACTTGAAACAAGACATTTTTCTGGATTGGTCAGTTGAATGTGGATCATATCAAGTATAAAAAGATTTTTTTTACTTAAAATAAGAAAAAACCACTTGATAAGATTTCATTTTTTGCAGTGTAAAGGTCCATTGGGGTAGGAACTATGGATAGACCTTGGTGTTTGAGGCCCACACCTCCAACCGCCCCATATGTGATGACCTCATTATTTCATTAAGTCTTCAGAGCTTGTGCTATTTTTTTTAGAACTGACTGTTTTGATCGACTTTATGAAGATGTAGCAGTTTGAAAATCAGCACGTTTATTTCAAACATCCAACATTTCTACTTATATCCATGTTTAAAACACGGGAAAGCATGATACCCCCTCTTTAAGTAGATACCAACATATTTTCTCACCAATAACAAAATAAAAGCTTTGTTGAACCCACCCTGGCTCTTTTTTGCTGGGCGACACACTTGTCGTACGATGTCACCTGCTCTGCAGCGCACTCTGAAAGCTGAGCTTCAAGCCCTGAGAGACGCTGACGTATGTCCTCGTGACACTTCCTGTGGCCTTGCTGTCTTACTTCACAGCTGTAAGACAGAAAAAATATTAAAGCACACGAGACAAAAACTATTCAGAACAGCTGAAAAGAGATTAAACATCCGTTACCTCTGCAGGGACTCCAGCCTGAGCTGAGCCTGGGCCTCCAGTACGGCTCGACCCACCAGTAACTGGCTGAAGATACTGATGTGGAGCTGCTTGGTCTTTGAGCGACTGAGGCAGGGTTGTTGGGGGACCAGCTCCAGTAGGTGACAGATATGAGCCTGAAATCCATCCTCCAGAACCCCCAGAGCCTGCTGAGTCTGCTTTTGTTCCTCGGTACAGTCCAGAAAGCCTCCAGGAGCTGAGAGGAAGGTGGCTTCAGCGTTATGGAGGAAAGCGATGGCTCCCTGAGAGGCCCACTGGTAATCCTTCAGGGACTCTCGAGCCTGGGACAGACTCTCCTGTTGGACACATGTTAAACAATCACACGAAGTCCAGAGAAAAAATAAACTGTATCATTAAAAGATACAAAATCCTAATTTCTGTGCTCCACGGCGCGGACGACGCATCTAGTGATTTTCACAGTGTGTTTTATGTTAATAACAAGATGTGCTGATGGGCTTTGCCATGTTGGTCATTTTTACAATAAAGTGTAGCAAAGATTACACAGCTGGTCCATGCAGACGTCCACAGGCAGCCTGTTACCCCAACGCAATAACTCAATAATCAGCAGGGTCTTAGATCGACTGTCTTCCCCTTCACTCATGGTCACAAAACGCTGTCACAATAAAAAGTTTTTGCTGTAAACTAAAGGTATTTGTCTGCAGAGCTCTGAATGAGATTTCCTTTAAATGTACTGACTTGCTCTTCATTTCAATAAGGATACTTTATTTTAATTCAAAGGTTTTTGTTTGGCAGCTGTAGCAACCAGTCATTTACATTTTTTCCTTGTTTTTTTTTTACAGTGTAACACAGGGTCTGCAACGTGCAGCTCTGGGGCCTTCTATGGCTCTTTGACTCCTCTGCAGTGGCTTCTTGTAGCTTTAAAAAATATTATTAAAATGAAGAATTTGAGTTTTAATTTTAATTTTATTTAAGATTGTCTACTTTATTAATACCCTTGGATGAAATTCTATTTTTTTTTTGTTTGTTTGGTTTTTTGTTTTTTCTGACTGGGGGTGTCGATGATTGAAGACATGAAAACTTAATAAAATCCTGTATTAACATTTTGTTGAACTAGATACGCATCAAATCTATCAACAAAGCTTCAATTTTTTTTTTTTTTTAAACAATTTTTTTGATTGTTGCAAAAAAAAAAATTAAATTTCTGCACAGTTTAGCACATAATTTAAATTCCACTTTTTTTTAAAATGCGTTTTTTTAATTTTAGAAATTTTTGAAAATTAAGTGTTTCTTTTTTGGAGTAACAATTTTTCATATTTTTTGCAAATTTATTCAATTCTTACAAAATTTTCCACATTTTTTAATTATATTTTTTGAAAAAAAGTTTGCACATTTTTGAAATTTTAAATTTTTTGAAAAAAATGCAAATTTTTGAAAAAAAAGCAAGTTTTTTTTTTTTAAAGCAATTTAGAAATTTTAAATTTTTTGAAACATTCAGCAAATTATTAAAATTCATAAATTTTGCAAATTTGTGAACTTCATGACAATAAAAAATGCTAATTTATTAATTGATTAAAAATAAAAACTCACATCACATGGACAATTTAATAAATATAAAAAAAAAATATTGTTCAGATAATTATTTACTAGATGGTTAGTTTGTTTAGAATTTTAAAAACTTTTTTGTGAAGATCAAGTTCAGTTTGTGGCACCCGAATGACTTTGATCCAGGTGAGCTGGGGCAAAATGTCTCTTATGACAGTAAAGGCTGCAGACCCCAGGTGTAACATGACCTCAGCGGTTAAACTCACCATTCTCAGGTGACACTCCTGCATTGCTGCATCTCTCAGAGAGTACAGCTCCTTGCAGCTGTTCAGGTTGATCTTCTCTTTACGGCCCAGACCCTCCAACACCCTCATCCCAGACTCCATGTTCCTCCAGACAACCCAACACCTTCTCAGAGCAACATCTATGGCTTTTTCTTCAGGGCTTACAGGCTCAGCTCCCTGCAGCTCCTCTCTGGTTCTCTGGAAAAACTCGACTAACGCAGGAAGCTCTGTGGAGAAATGAAGACCTAACAGAAGCTTCGCCTCCAGATTCTTGATATCAAGCGTGACTGAATCCTCCCAGGAGACTAAAGTCTCCACTGTCTGACGAATCCTCTGCCTCTCTGCGTTGAGCTCAGGAGGATCCAGCTCCTGAGCAATGGCCTCCAGCTGATCTGCTGCTTCCTGACACTGCGTCTTCACCAAAGGTAGTTCAACTAAAAGCGTTTGACATTGTTTAAACCTCTGACCCAAGCTAGCTCCTTTATCTTTGGCGTGCTGAATCTGCTCTTCAGCGATGTCCCTGGACTCCTCCATTTGGCTCCTCAGGTGCAGATATTTCTCTTGTTCGAAGGCGCTGACACTGAGAGCTTTGCACTGGTCTTGCAGCTCGCCGATGGCACACAGCAGAGCGCTTCGCTTGGCTTCCTGGCAGTGCTGGAGTTCCTGCGCTTGACACTGATGCTCCATTAGCATGTGCTTCAACGTCACGATTTTAGAAACGGTTTCCTGTGTCAGAGGGAACTTCTGCTGAGCTAAATCCGCAGAAATTTGGTTCAAACTCGCTTGGATGGTGGATAACTCCTCGTCTGAAGATGTCCTCTCATGAATCAGCTCCTCTAACTCCCAGCTTGTCGCTTTCTCGAGCGCGATCAACCCGTCTAACTCTGTCCAAAGACCTGACAGTCTGTTGACGAGGTAGCGGCTCTCTCCTGGGCTCAACCCCGTCGCTAACTCTTTGCACCTCTCGGCCATTTCCTCCACGAGCTTTATCGTGCTTTCTATCTTCACCGTGGTGAATTTGTGACTTTTCAGCTCGATCTCCAGCTCCCTGATGTCCGCTTTCGAAACATTGTCTACATGCACACAGGGGTCTCTTTTGGCGTGCATTTCGGCGAGCCAGGCGTCCATACTCGCAAGCTGACACAACAGTTTCTCCCTTTCCTTTAAGTTCTTCTTCATGGTGTCTAGAACATGATCCAAGCTGTCGGCGATGGCTTCATAGAGATCCTCCACGGTTTTAACAACCTGGTCGCTTTCCTCCTTTTCGACGTCTTTCATCTGCTCAACTTCCGCCCTCATCTTGGACCGCCGCGACCAAACATCCGTCTGGAATTTCTTCATTTCAGCGATCTGCAGCCGAGCCTCCTCTGGGAAAAGCGCCAACTTCCTCCCGATAGAGATGTGGTTTTCCGCCTGCTTGGCCCACGTGATCAAGTCCTGTAACTGTTTGTTCATCCTCCCTGAAGAGCCGTACGCTGAAATATCCAGCTTGCTCTTAGTCACGTTCAGCAAGGACGCCACTTCCTGGAGGTTACGCTTGATCTCAGCTTTCTCTATCTGACCCAGAGAGAAATGAATCAGAGCGTCCGACTCGGACTGGAGGTGCAGATAGAGCTGGTTGTAGAGTTTGAGGTCTGTGGTCAGACAAACAAACTCTAAAGCACTTTTGTTGTCGCTGCTGTCGAAGTCAGATGTCTGAAGAGCTTCCAGTTTGGCGTGCAGCTGTTTGGTGTCTTTAATCAGGAGAGAGGACTGAGAGGTGGAGCTGGAGGCGTGCTGCAGAGCTCTTTTGATGCTTCCTTCTAGAAGCCTCCACTCCTCCTGGACATCACCCAGTTGGGCGAGTAGAGCTCCTGAGCTTTCAGCGTCGCTCAGATGGACGGATAACTGGCTGCTGATGCGGAGGAGCTCCTCCATCATGCCTTTCTTTAGCACCATGGTCTGCAGCAGGCCGTGGAGTTTGCTTGCTTGGAGGGAGCTGCTGCCCAAAGCATCTCTGACAAAACCAAAGACAAAAGTTTGAGTTAATAAAGTTAAACACAAATAATGACTTTACCGTTATGTTATGTTGGGAAAATTATGTTGAATATGTTAAAACTATTTAAATCCACTTAAAACTTAAAAGAAAAAAAAAAAAGGTAAAACCAACAACACCTTTGCTTTAGATTATAAAAACATTTAGAAAAAAAGAAAAGAAACATTTATAGACTCCAAGCTATACTTAAAAACTATTTATTTAAAGTTTTCTCCTCTTCCAAAACACATTGTTTTTTCATTTCCTCAACAAATTTTCTCAGATTCTCCAACATTTTTAATGTTCTCCACATGTTAGATGGACTGTCCCCGTGTGCTTTCTGTAATTTTATCATTTGACACAAGAGAAACTTGTTTCACTGCCCCATTGAAAAAGACAGACCTAGCAAAACACACACTAAAGTGCTCTCAAAGGAACCTAAACACACACTTTAATGGGCTCTTTGGAGCCTGAACACACAATAAAGTGCTCTCTCTGGAGCCTAAAGTGCTCCCTTTGGAGCCTGAAGTGCTCTCTTTAGAGCCTAAAGCACTCTCTGGAGCCTAAAGTGCTCTCTCTGGAGCCTAAAGTGCTCTCTTTAGAGCCTAAAGTGCTCTCTCTGGAGCCTAAAGTGCTCTCTTTAGAGCCTAAAGTGCTCTTTCTAGAGCCTAAAGTACTCTTTCTGGAGCCTGAAGTGCTCTTTCTGGAGCCTTAAGTGCTCCCTTTGGAGCCTAAAGTGCTCTCTCTGGAGCCTAAAGTGCTCCCTTTGGAGCCTGAAGTGCTCTCCTTAGAGCACTAAAGTGCCCTCTCTGGAGCCTAAAGTGCTCTCTTTAGAGCACTAAAGTGCCCTATCTGGAGCCTAGAAATACACTCAAGCACTCTTTTGAAGCCCAATACATGTAAGTGCTCTCTTTGAAGCCCAAAAACACTATAAAGTGCTCTATTTTGAGCCTTAAGGGGTCTTTTAGGGGGACAAAACTAACATTAAAGTGCTGTCTTTGGAGCCTAAAGTGCTCTCTCTGGAGCCTAAAAATACCCTTAATCACTCTTTTGAAGCCCAAACACACTAAAGTGCTCTCCCTGGAGCAAAAAACAAACACTACAGTGCTCTCTTTTGAGCCTTAAGGGGTCTCTTTGGAGCCAAAACCCCAAAGTGCATCTATGGAGACTAAGGTTCTCTCCCTGGAACCCAAACACACACTTTAGTGCTCTCTTAGGGGCCAAAACTAACAATGAAGTGCTCTAAGGTGCCTAAAGTGCTAACTTTGGAGCCTTAACACACACTAAAGTGTTCTCTTGGGAACCAGAACTTGTGCTAAAATGCCCTACTGGTTTGCACACACACTTAACTGCACCCTAGGCTGGCTAAAACACAACAAACTACCCTTTTCTGTGGAAAAATGTGTACTAAAGTGCTCTTCTTCTTCTTCTTTTTTTGTTTTTTTTTTGTAGTTTTTCGTTTTGGCCCCCTCCCATCAAAAAGTCACTGAACACCACCGGTGATGTTGACCATTTTATATTATCATCTTTAGATACCCATGTCTTTCTGATTGAGAGACAACAGCAGAATTGTCCTCTGAATCCTCTGTATTGTAGGAAAACTGACGATCTGCATCATCAATAACATCGTCCTTTGTCTCTGAAATCTTCCCTCCGCAACACTCTCCTAGTTCAAGGACAAGGAAGAGAAAGATCCTCCTCTACACACACCTGGGTCTCTGGGTCTAAATTTCTTTTCATAGGCAGTCAGAAGATAAATTATTGGGCCATCAAAATAAAGTACCTCACAGAAACAACTTTATTTTGGATCTGAACAGCTAACTTACCCAAACTAAAGGGAGAGGGTTAAAATGACCGGCAACATCATCTTTGTGTACAGTCTGTGCACAGACATTTCAGTACACACTAAAGTTTCCAGATTCTACACACATGTTCATGACCCTAAATGAGGAAAAGTCACAAAATTTCCTGAAGAAAAAGAAAGGATAACTGGCACTTTAGTCAACATGAAAACAGAAACAGGTCAAACTACTCACAGGCTCATCTTCTCCTTCTCGACTGCTACAACCGCCAAGAAAGCTCTGATGATCTTCATCTGTCTCTGATACTGTTTGACCTGGTCCAGCTGAGCGGCTTTGACCTGCACAGTGGCAGACGCGTCCAACAGAGCAGCACTGCACTGTCCCTCCATGTTTTTTAAGACATGAGGGCTGCAGGTCCTGGAGCCACTCAAGCTTTTTAATGTGGACACTTGCTCCTGCACACAGAGCCTGAAGCCCTGCAGAGGAAAGACACCAGACGAAAAGTCAGAAAAGGAGTTAGCTTAGTGAAGCTGAAGAGTGATGAAGAGAGGAGGTACCTCTGCCTCCTGAAGCTGTTTGACCATCGCAGTGACGTCGAGCTGTGCTGGTTGGTAGCGACATGCCAGGACTTTCTGGACAGTTCGTATCAATCGGATCTCTGGTTCACCAGGAGAGGACTTCAGGTACCAGCTTAAATCGATGTGTGGTGTTCGCTGCAAAAAGGAAACAAACTGAAGTGAAGAAGCAGGTTAACCGTTTCCAAAAAAAAACAAAAACTATAGTTTGTCCTGGAAAATGTCTTTTCATGGGTCATTCTCTTTTCTTTTTAAAAAGAGCAACATTTTCTGGCTTGGTGTGTCTGTGGTTTACTATAAGTGGCAAGAACATTTCAAATGCAGTGTTTTTCCAAGGTTTACAGCCTTGAGGGGTAGCGACGGCAGAGTCAGCATTGCATCTTCACAGAGAAGGTGCTGGAAGATGTTTTTGTACGTTCCTTGTGGTGGTTTTCCAGGCTCTCTGTCCACTTTACGGAGTATGTGTGTGTGTCTGTTAATGCGTCGGGGAAGGACTTGCCTGTGCCCAAAACAGAGTGCAAGAGGATACGTGAACGCAACAATATACATACAAATGACATCTGGTCATGTAAATAAGATAAATAAGATAAAAATATTTAGTCCGTTGGGAATAGAACTGATTACTCGATTACTGGAAAATAAAATTAACTTGACTTCCAGGGAGAGGGGTGGACTACCCCACCAATAAAATGGTAGGGGAAACACCATAGACTGTCAAAAAAAATGAAAGTCATCTTGCTCGGCTCAAGAACTGCTCCCCCTGGTGGCTGGCTGCAGTATAGGTCAAAAAATCCAGCTCCCCAGTCATTCCAGATGGGCTGTGGTCAAACTTTAAAAAATTAATACACCTCGTAAAAATGTTTCTCACGTCTGATTGTTGTGGTGATTTGAATATATTATTTGGCTGTCTTGTATTCAAATCCTCTTTTTTCTGAAATGTTTTGTTAGTTCATTAGTGAAAAGAGGTTAAAAACGAGGCTTTACGTCATGTTTAACAATGATTGACAGCTGCCATTCTCGTGTATTTTTTCGGGGATTGTAAAACATGTCGGGAGGTAGAGTCAAGAAGTGACAATGGTAAATGGCGGAGCCACACTGTCCACTCTATATACAGTCTATGGTCCAGGCGGATGTTAGGTTTTATTTTACTCAAGTTGTGCACAGTTCTAGTCATAATGGAAACACCAGCGAGGCACAATTTTACCTTGTCAAAAATTCAGAAATATTGCTTTGATTTTGTGACAATTTTTTGTAATAGGGACGCAGGTATTGGGAGCCGTGTGGTGATTTCCTCTAACTGTGGCTGTTGAAAGTCACATCTAGTCCATCTCTTCACTCACTTGTTGATCCACCAATAGTCAAACAGTTCAACCCAAGACACAGTAAGGACGGCCCCCTCATTTAAATAACATTTCCTCCTGTATTTCATGCTGTATTTCTCTGCCTAAAAATAAATGAATAAATATAAAAAATAAATAAATATGAGGGCAGAGTATTTTTATTTCCTTATTGATTGATATTTAATTCTATTTCCACATTTTTTCTTGTATTTATTTCTGTATTTATTTTTACTTTTATTTATTTATTTATTTACAACCTGGCAGCTCTGTTCTGGGCAGTTTGCAATTTCTTCAGTTGACCCTTAGATGCAAAGGACCACACAGGTGTACAATAATCCAGGTGACATAAAATGAATGATTTACTCACCTGTTCCACAATGTTTGAAGGGACATAAGAAAGTCATTTCTTCGCCATTGCGATACCACTACCCATCTCCTTCAGGATAGCATCAATGTGTTCAGTAGAATAGATAATATAAAAAGTACATGCCCTCCAGCAAACAGGAAAAAGAGAATCAACAAAATCCTCAGTATAATCCCATATCAGAATGAATGGAGTGGAAAATTGACTTGTGCTCATTTAGAACATCAACTGATGTCGTTTGAGGGTCATAAAAATAGGATAAAAGCATTTCTGTGTCTGTTAGTTTTCTGTTTGAGGCACTGATGGAAAGAAGCAACATCTCCAGATTGAGACGGGACTTTCTGAACATTTAAAAGCCCCAAAACGATCCATTTGCTTTCATGTAAGAAACATCAAATTAGGAGTTTCTTTTTGTTAAAGCTTTGGAAATACTTTTATCATCATCATCATCTCATGTGAAGAACTTAGATGGATTTCATCATCAGATTATTTCTGTGATTTTATGACATCCATTTGAAAAATAGGGAAACTAAGAGAAAAACAAAGTGTTTAAGAATTAAAGAACAAACAGGATAATTAGACTGTTTCACTCTGTTCTGGTTTAAACAGATTTATCTGACTGCAGGCTAAAACACGGCTTGTTTACTCAACGGCAATTATAAGCACCAGGAAGTTTCACCTCTTATTTTCAGCCTTCGTCTGCTTCATTTATCACTTTTCTTTCAGATTCCACTCTCTTCAAAATGATAATATCATAACCAACATCAGAAAAGAGTCAAACAGTATCAGATCTGATCACAAACTGTGCTCTTAGTAATTACAGACCCACTAATGACCCTGCAGGAAGTCTCTGTATCTCATGTGTCCTTCCTGTGAACCATCCTGTGTGCAGCATCATGGGAATACACAAACATCAATCAAAACACCACAGCGCTTATCGTTTCCTCGTTTAGTGTTCGTGTAACTGACCTCTTGAGCTTTTTAGAAGCTGGGAAGTTTGCATTTCTTTTTCACTGATATTATCCAAAATTCATAACTTACTTTTTTTCCTTCAAATTTAAAAAATCAGACCTTTTCATATGAGTGTGTTAAGCCAGTAAATACTCACATTGATGATGTTACTCTTCTCCACCAAGCCCTGGATTTCACTCAGGATCTTCTGCATGCTGGACCTGTGTTTGCACGTCTCAGGTGATCCACCTGTCGCCTCCCCAGCCGGCAGATCGGCTTTCCAACCCGGCGCTGTCCTCTCAGGCTCCATGCTTCCCTGGATCTGAGGCTGAACACACACAGGACGAGGGTGGTGACACATGTAAGCCCGCTGCTCTCCTGTGTTTGTCCACAGATAATAACATAGCTTCCTGCTCGTTCCTTGCTCTGCAGCAGTAAATATCCGTACGCCTACGGTGGCCCAGCGAGTCAGTACAGTTAGCAGAAGAATGTGCCTGAGTAGGGAGCAGCCTGCCTCAAGGGAGAAGTCTTTTCAGCCACAAAGAGTTACCTCCCTGTTTCCTTTAAAGAAATGAGTGATCTGTTATAACTTGGTGAGACAGAACGAGCACCAAAACATGACTCGAGCTGTGTGGTGACTCAATTTCTAACAGGGGAGGTTCCTCCTGACATGTTTTTGGTAAGAGCAGGGCGTGGCTTTGAGCAGGTAGAGCGGGACAGGGATTTGAAACAGGAGCAGGTTCCTGGTTGGCCGCTTCACAGTAAAGCAGCTGTAGGTTGTGAGTAAAAGAAAAGATTTTTTTTTTTCTTTAAAGGAAAATTGAAACTTTTTTTTTTAAAGACTGGAGTTTTAAAGTGGAAATTTCCCTTAATTTGAGAACTTTAACACAGATAAGTGTGATTGCACTGCAAAAACTGAAATCTTATCAAGTGTTTTGTCTTATTTCTAGTAGAACATGTCTTTTTAGACTCAATATGAGCCACATTCACCTGACCAGTCTAGAAAAATGTCTTATTTAAAGTTATTTAAAGACAAAAATGAGGTCGGAATTAGGGCTGCACGATTATCGCATTCGCAATCGCAATCGCAATGTCAGCACACGCAATTACGTAATCGCAAAAGAGGATATCGCAATCGCAATGTCAGCACATGCAATTCAGATTTTTCTCCATGATAACCAAGCAAGTCTGTAGACTCATCATGACACAACATTTTTTATCAAATCGCAAGCACAATCGCAATCGCAATATTGTCCACCTAATCGCAAATCGCACCTTTTCCCCAAATCGTGCAGCTCTAGTCGGAATAACTTGTAACAAGTTGAAGAAAAATTAAAAAAATCTGCCAATGGAACAAGAGAAAAGTTACTAGATTTTTTTTACTTCTTCAGACCTTATTTTGTCTTCAATTAACTTGAAAAAAAAACAAAAAATATTTTTCTGGACTGGTCAGTTAAATGTGTCTTATATTAAGTGTAAAAAGACAAATTTTACTCAAAACAAGACAAAAACACTTGATTAAAATGTCAGTTTTTGCAGTGTTGGTCAGTGTCAGTAATTTTTTTTTTAAAAAGTAAAGTTCTGTATAAAGAGATGGACGACATGCCTCAAACTGCTACCATTGTTAAAACAAAAGTGAAGCTAATATCACCCTAGTGTCAGTGACATCTTTCAGAGCAAAAGCCCGTGTTAAAGTGATCTGAGTGGTATGAATGCAAACCGACGTCACACTTTTTTTTTTGTTAACTACAACACATGTATGAGTTAGCAATGTTGATACTGTCCAAGCGGCAACCTCCAGTCTAAGAACATGAGACAATGCTGAAGTGCTAAAATTTGCTGTTTCTCGAATGTCCGTTTGAAGCTGGCTCTGGAAGAACTGGAAGTCACAAACACACCAAGCCAAAAAAAGCAAAAATGAACATATTTACAGCCTGGTTCAAAAAACGTCTCCTGTCTGAGTCGCTAATTTTACTATCAGCACCATCTGTGTAGGAGTGAATTTTTTTCTTACTAGGCCATTCAGAGGATATCAAAATCGCGAGCCTGCCCAATAAGAGGCACAGCTGAGGGTCACGTGACCGACAGGGGCCCTATGCTGTGCTTCATTTTCTGTTTCAGAAACAGATAGGTGACGTCGGGGAGACGACGTCCTTGTTTTATAAAGTCTGTGGGTACAGTCTAATAATGATGCTAACACTTTTGGTTTCTGTGAGGGATTATGCCCGACGAGATGTCCACTGAACCGTCCAATGTGAAGCAGATCAGTCTTTTTCTGAAGATTGGTCTTGAAAAGAGGGGGGTCAGCTTATCATCTGGGTCGTCCTACATTTTGGTCAGTACGGTAAGTCTACAGTTTTACAGTTTCATTTAGCAGATGCTTTTGTCCAAAGCGTTGCACAACATAAGCAAGAATTTAGACAGAGGATAAACAGAGGTAGTGTGGCAAATAGAAAATAATGTAGAATATCCAACTTACCACAATCAGTTGTTGCAACAATATACTACAACCCTTGACAACATTCAGTAATTAGTGCTAAAAACCCTGTGAAATAAGGTCTGTTAATGTTTCTTCCGAGTCTCTGTTGCCACGGTTACCAATTAGCGTTTGAGCCAGCGCAATAATTTAGAACAATCAGGCTACTTTTTTTTATAGGTGTCCTATAACACTTTTTAATGGACACCCTGCAGCCAATCAGAATCGAGTATTCACCCAGACCACGGTATAAGTAAAATTCAGTGACTCCTGTGTCAGAGTTTGTTTTTCTATCAACTGGTCTCCTCTACTTTGTTAATCCAGAACAGAACACAACAAGAGGCGCATTTGTCAATAAAGCTGTCAATCACGACGTCACAATCCCTTTTTATAGCATGTTATCATTAACTGAAACAAACTTTTAAGATAAACTTCATCATAAAATAAGTCAGAAAGCTTGTTAGATAGTTTTTCCTTTTCATTTTTTAAGCATGAGCTAGCAGCAGATAGAGAATTCATCTTGGCCTCACTTTTAAGGAGCTTAACTTACGCTAAACCTTTGGTTTTAAAAACCACATGCCACCTACTCAACAAGACATATTTTAATATCTCTGGGTGTTCAAGCTTTTGTAGCTCGTAAAGACTTGGTTCCAGTTTTAAAATTTACCTGTTTCACAACAAGCTGTAACATCCCGATATGAACTTAATAGTTTTTTCTTTCTGTCTTTTTTATGTTTATAAAAGTATTTTGGTATTTGAAGGAACATGTTTGGACACTCTTGCAGGAAAACAAATGTCAGCTCTTCACACACAGAGAGAGAAAGAGGAGGGCTGTTATTACTCGGGGTAATTACAGGCGGTTTGGAGAAATTCCTCGGCTCCTTTAAGCATTCTGGCTCGTAGAGAATGCTGCCAGCTACACATGCTGTTTCTACAAAGCTGCACATGAAAACCTTTGTGCACAAGCCAGTAAGATTCAACCAGGTTTTCAGTGGGTGATGTAAAAGCCAGAGATGAAGGTTTGGGTCACGGTCAGGTCCTGCACTGTTTCTGAAGATAGTTAAAACAATCAAATGTGTTTCTGTTTTTCTTTGAGGAAAGTTCATCTTAACTTCTAATGCAAACTAATGCAAGATCCTCTTATTGGCTTTAATTTTATGGCATATTTCTTTGATTTAAAATGTTCATTCTTCTGTATCACAGGAAATGTACAGCTCCTCGACTGGCAAAGCCATGTCCGACAAAAAAGATAAACATCAAACCTGGGCTCTGTTTATGACATTCAAATGCCAAACGGTGGGAGGAATAAATATCCGAAAAGGAAATAAGTTCCAGAAAAGTCCTGGACTGAACTGAGGATAAAAAATTCACTCTACAAATGTCAAAATGCAAAGTTTCACAGGAAGCACCCCCTCCTCAAACTCAGGGTAACATGAGGACAAATAAACGGTTGATAAATGTCACAGAGGACATGATGCCTGTTATTTAGGAGAGTTTTTTTTTTGTACTTTTTATTCTGTGAAGATTTCTCTAAAAGCAGCTCATAAAGGCTGCACTGCACCTGTTGTGTCCTTTACCTGTGCAAATGGCAGAAAGCAAATTAAAGACAGGTCCTCGGGTCCTTTCTGCCGAATTGTTGTTCCTTTTTTGTTCCCTCCACTGGCAAGGTATTACCTCCACTGTTAGGGTTTCATCCCTTTCTGGCCATCTTAGTGCTTTATCAGTTGATACCATGTATTATTTCCTCTGCAGAGTCACATGACCAGCTGCACGGAACTCCTAACTAGTGTGTGACATCATCACACAACTGCAGGGGATTCAAATTCACAAATTCACAAGTGTTAACAAACGACTCGTCAGAAAGGCCAGAATGTTGACCTAATCTGTGTAAAAACATCATACTTTAGTGGGAAATTTTGTGAGGAATCTATTCATGGCATTTTCAGAGCTGTACAACTTTTACTTTTTTGTCTAGAGGCCCAAATGCGGCAGCCTGCACAGAGCTGAAAACTGAAATTTTATTTTTAAAGGCAAATTGCCAGCTTCCTGTTGGAGATAGGTCAGGGGTGTCAGCATAAATTTTTTTTTGTGTCAATGAGACAAACATTTTGACGTTGGTTTAATCTCTGTAGGACATTCCTAGTGGCTGCTAGAGCCATTTTAGTATGCTTAGATGGGGATAGAGAGCATATTATGGAATGTTGGGGGTCATGTTTGGTATCATATCGAAGATTTTGACGCTCATAATGTGTGTGCCAATTTTGGTGAGTTTTTAACATGTTCAGGGGGTCTAATAAGCAATTTAGTAGTGGAGGGAGTCATTATTTCCTCTGTTGAGTCACATGACCAGCTGCACGGAACTCCTCATCAGTGTGTGACATCATCATAGCAGAGGGAGAATTCAAATTCACCAAAACCTTACAAACTACTCGTCATATAGGCCAGAATGTTGACCTAATCTGTGTAAAAATATGATATTTTTGTAGGAAATTTTGTCAGGAATCCATTCATGTCATTTTGAAAGCTGTACAACTTTTACTTTTTTAGTCTAGAGGCCCTAATCTGCAGCCTTCATGGTCAGGAATGAAAAATCCCATCTGTTTACATGGAGGAAGCTGTGAACGGTCGCCAACTATGAGGGCTCGCCCTTCGAAAACCAGGTTCAAAAAACAACTTCCTGAATAGCTTTTGTAGAACAGGGTCTAGTCTGTCATGTGAGTGAATTTCAAACCGATACCACTTATGGTTTGGAGGAGATAAATTTTGCAAAAAGGGTAAAAATGCAGCGAAATCTTATTTTGAAAGGCAGATTGCTGGCTTCCTGTGCAAGTCAGGCGAAAAAAACCTCACCCTTTTTGTGCGTCTCAATAAGACGAACATTTTGACGACACTCCTACAGCTCATTAGAGCCATTTTAGTGTGTTTCTGAGTGCCTAGGTGGCGCTACAGAGCATATCATGGGATGTTGGGGGGTCATATTTGGTAAAATTTTTTGATTGTGTGCCAATTTTGGTGAGTTTTTGAGCTAGCTTAGGGGGTCTAATTAGAGCTCTAAGCGCGGACGGAATAATAAGACAGAAAAGGATGAAATACAATATATCTTCAATGCAACATCTACCTGAGTCTGTGTCTCCTCTGAAGCCGCCATCCATCCACGTTCCTCGTCATCACGTCCCTCAAGCATTCCTGAAAGTTTGCATTCTGGGGCTTCAAGGCCGGTTTGGTCTCCTGTGCTCTCCGTCCCTCCTCCTTCCCCCGTGCTCGCTGCAGCACTCTGCTCTTTATTGTCACTTGTGGGTGTTTGTGTTTCTGTTGCAACGTCTCCCTCCGCGCTGCAGATGACTGAGCTCATTGTTTGCCCTTCAGCCTCGCAGAAATCTGTCATCTCCTCCGCTCTGACATCCTGAAACCTCGTTCCTGCTGCGTGTGCAACAGTGAGTTCAGCAACGCTGCCACATGGCGTGGAGGAATTTAAGACCTGGTTGTGGGTTACCTCATGTGTTTCCTGGAATGATAAACTGGCACTTGTGGGTTTTATATCCTGCAGGTTTTCTGAGACTGAGTGACTCTTTTTTGAGTCTGGTTCATCAAATCCAGGGCAGATTAGTGATGAGGGAAGTCCAGATTTCTCCTCAGGAAACTCAACACTTGTCTGACATTCAGGTACATCTGGACTTGTGTCTTCATGGATTAGCATGTCCCGTGGCTCCATCTCTAACACGATAGTGAACACTTTCTTTGGGCTGACAGGGCTGTCTGTCTCTGGTTGGATTGTTTGATGTTCAGACATAATTTCTGGGCTAAAAAGGGAAAGTTTTTCAACATTTGTGGGCGTAGATTCAATAAAGGAAGCTACATAAGATGCTGGAATTAATTCTTTGGATTTTTCTGCAGCTGCCACCGACAGTTCACGGTCCTGGTTAAAGGGGCAGTCATTCAGCAGTGGCTCTGTTTCCGCTTTCTGGGCTGTTAAACTTGTGTTTGTAGTATGAATCAATTCAGTTGTGTCATTTATTTCTGGTGATACTGACTCCTTGGTTTCTGATTTGATGATATCTACTGCTGGGAATCCATCTACATCTTCTCTGTCTGTTTCTAAAGTGTCTTTGTTCTTGATTTTGTTGTCGTTCTGGTGGCTTGCTGAGTTTTCTTCCCAGTCTGTCACAGGATGTGAAGGATGCGTGACCAGAGTCTCTCCAGGTGATGCTGAATGCGGCGTGATGGAGATGCTTTCTTCAACCAATCCATGATGAAGATCTTGGTCTAAATCTTCTTCACAAAGACCAACCTGTGAAAAAAGGAAAAAGAAAGCACACTTAAAAATCATTCATCATGAAAGTGTGACTTCCTGTGTTAAAGACACTTTAAGAGACTATCTGTTGCAGACACCTGTGGCTGTAATCTGTAGTGTTTTTCTGGGATAAAGACTCTGTTTCCCATGAACACCATCATCCAACGTCGTAAGGACGTAATGCTGCATTTGTACTCGAAAGTTTGAACTTCTGACTCATAAGTCGGAGCACCCACACCACCCACGAGTTCCCAGAAGAAAATTCTGAGTTCAGGGGTAGACAGTAATTAAGCTTCTGTTTTGTTCCTTTTAATTTAGAATTTCTGACGAGTGTTTGTCACATAAATCAGCTGTATAAATAGTATTATTCTATGTTTATATACAGAAATATTGCTGTTAAGGCAAGTTTTCCCGACTTGGCAACTGTAACGCTAAACTCGGAGATGACGTCATTCCCACTCCCGACTTCCCAGTTCCAACCACAAGTGGAACGCATAACTCTTGTCAAGGTTTGCATTTGTTTTGGAGAGCAGACCGTCATCGTAACTCTCATCTTCTTTGTTTATCAAAATTTCTTTGTTTAGTTTATGTGGGAAAAAAACAACAACATGTGACTGACACCTGACTTTTGCCAGGATTAACATTGGTTGGCATCCCAGAAAAAAAATGATAAAAACAAGAGTTCCACAAAAAACTGTCACAATAAATCCTCTTTTCCCAGTAAGATTTTTACATCAGCCCAAATAAAACAAGATCAGATGACCTCTCTTTTCTTTTGTTTACAAAAACTTTGAAGAATACTTCTGCTTTACTTTTTGTTTAACCAAAATTTTGAAGCATTGTTGACATTTTTGCATCAGAGAAATGTATTTCTGAGCATTGAGCTACCTCTCTTTAAACTTCCTTGTCGTCTTTGAGGATCTTTGGGTGTTTTTGAGCAGTATCTCCAAGATAGTGAAGATTTGTTTCTTCCAGAAAAGTCTGACTAGTCCGCAGATAATGAGGAATATTATTTAGAAACGACAGATTTCTCCTTTTAAATTTTGGATCATGAATGGGCAATAAGGTGTCTAGTGGTGACTATCCCCAGGCTTTCTGTTGATTCTTGAAGTGACTGAGATCTTTCATTGAGAGCAGATTTATCCTCTGTCGTTGCCATTTGTTGACTTGCCTGAACTTGTTGAGCTCCCTGGTTCCTGTTCTCTGCGAAACGACCCAGACTCTCTCTAATGCTGTCTTCCAGCGCCCTCTTGTGGTTTTGGAGGTTGCTGACCTGCAGGGAGAGGCTGTCCTGGGCCTCGTCTGAGGGTCTGACCGAAGCTGAGTCCTTGAGAGTAATAATCTGTGACAGGTCTGTTTCCATGTCTGTTACTTCCTGTAACAAACCCTGAGAAAGTGAAGACAGGAGGAGATAAAGTCAGGACAGTCTCTGTCTCTTGATAAAAGTATTTTTTTTTTCCATGATTGGAAGCAAAACAGATAAAACTTCAGGATTTATGACAGCATGAGGGTCAGGTGAGTGGACGGTCTTACCTGCAGGTCTGATGCATCAGGGATCAGAGCAGCTGAGCTTTCTTTATTCGCCGACTGACATGAAAACCTTTCCTGCAGGGACGTCAATCTTTGTTGGAAATCCAGAAATAACTGTCTGAGACGTTCCTCATTAGAAACACCACCAATACAGGAATCCTGCAGACATTTCAGGTGAATAAATTTACTATTAAACTACTATTAAACACATACTTGTTTAACACACTAAAAAATCTGTGATCTTTCGGTTTCTATTCATCTGAAACAAACTTCGACACTGCAAAAACTGAAATCTAATCAAGTGTTTTTTGTCTTGTTTTGAGTAAAATTTGTCTTATTAGACTTGATATAAGCCACATTCCACTGATCAGTCTGGAAAAAATGTCTTTTTTCAAGTTATTTAAAGACAAAATAAGGTCTGAATTGCTTATAACAAGTTCAAAAAAATCTGCCAATGAAACAAGAAAAAATTGTTTGAAACTAGAAAAATGTCTTACATTACTTTTCTCTTGTTCAGTTGGCAGATTTTTTTTTTTTTAATTTAATTTAATTTAATTTTTTTTTTTTTTAATTTAACCGGGTTTGTCCCATTGAGATTAAAAAACCTCATTTTCTGCCAAAACAGGAAGCACAAAAAGAGACAAAACACAAGATAATGGATTAAAATCGCATTCTGGGAATCAATAAAACACAGTCATCCTATAGAACCAGCCTTCATGTCTTTATTTTAGATTTAAAAACATTAAGGAACGAGCTCCTAAAGCTTTAAGTCGTTCTGCAGCTGGTCCCAAGCTGCACTGCAAAAAACAGGGTAACACTTTACTTTAGAGGTCTACAAATTTCATTGCTCTTAGGTAATAATTAGACAAAGTTTTTCTCTTATTTCTTTGAATTTACCCCTGAAATTTCATGAGAGTTTGGTGAAAATTAGCTCATAACTTCAGTCCAGATTCTGTTTTGCAGTGCCCCTACTAACAGTATCTATCATAATAAGGTAAGGCCAATTTCCAACCCCACTCTTGGTGAATTTCACATCTGAAGACTTCAGATGTATCATGTAAAACATTATAGGCCTAATCATAAAGGTTTATCATTTTGCTGTGATCTCCATTATGCTGTAGGCTACTAAAGAACTTTGTGAAATTAATTAACAAATAGCTAACTATCAACTGCTTATTGTGAAACTGAATTATTCACTGAACATTTCAAAGGAAATTATCAGTGGAAACAATGAGCCTAACTTTTGTTTTCAAGAACTAAGCAGCTATTTATCACCTGCTTCTCTGGAAATAGCAGAGAAAAACATTTTGTGGTGGTTGTGATTTAATTTCAAATAAATTATGTGCTAATCGTCACCTTCTTACTTTGCAATTTGGAGTAAATTTCAAAGAAACTGGAAAATAAACAGTCACCTACCAATTGTGACTTGTGACAATAAATTTGGACATTATTTTAAAGAAGTTATGTGCTTTCTTATTCAAGTAAAGAAATAAGAAAAAACTTTGTCTAATTATTACCTAATTGTGATGAAATGTGCGGACCTCTAAAGTATAGTGTTGCCACATTTTTTTGCAGCGCACAACTTGTTTCTGAAATAAAAACTCAGTTTTAGCCTCAGATTTACTTGTTATAAGCAATTTAGACCTCATTTTTGTCTTTGAATAACTTCAAATAAGACATTTTTCTGGACTGGTCAGGTGAATGTGGCTCATATTGAGTCTAAAAAGTAATTTATTACTGAAAATAAGACAAAAACACTTGATAAAATCTCACTTTTTGCAGTGTATGACCATCAGATAACTTCAAAACTTCTTACAGACACTCTCCACATAAGAAATCCTTTTGTTCCAATGATTTAAAACCAGTTTTTTAAACAACAGACTGAACAAACGTCTTTCTTTTGGTTCTTAGTGAGTGAAACTGTTTGAACGCAGGTTTTACTGGTCGTATTAACTGTGTTTCTTCCTCGTTTACTCTTACCTGATCGATTCCAGCCCCCTCCTCCTCCTCTTCCTCTGCTGTTGCTCTTCTCACAGCCTGAAACATATTTCCAATGATTAGTTTTGCATTGTATTCAAAGTAAAATCTGTTACTGCACAGACACACAGACTTTCTTACAATCTGTGCGAACAAATCCCTCTATTCAGCAACAATCTGACACACCTCTTCCAAGGACAAGTAGTAACAAATGCAGATGAGCAGAAACAACAGCTCTGTGAGGCCACACCTTCGAATGACTTCACACTCGTCTCTAACAAACATTTATGGCTTCATGAATCAGTGTTTTCCTACCGGAGCAGGCTCAGGTTTCTCAGGACTCTGCAGATCTTTGTTTCCAACGTGTGGAGAGTCAACAGGTTGGATCAGGTCTCCCTCTGAGGGTCGAGGTGTCTGCTCGTCAGAGGAGCTGGGCTGGAGGTTGTTGATGACCTTGTTGTATCGCTGCAGCAGTTTGAAGCTCTCTTCCACAGGAGCCGAGTCCTGGAGGGAGCTGTGGTGTAGAGATGAAACCAGCTGCTGTAACTCCTCCGTCCTTTCCCTGAAGAGAAAACACAAGATATTAGTGCTCAGAAACTCTGAAATACGGACAAAGAGGGAATAGCTGGGCTGTTTTTAGACAAAGCTCAGGTCAAAGGTTAAGAGACCATATTTCTAAAACATATAACTCCAGTCTTAGCCTTCCTTCGCTGGTTACTGATACATTTAAGAATTGATTTTAAGATTTTATTGTTGACTTTTAAAGCTCCAGACTCAATACGTGCCTGGTCATAACCTAAAATCCTCAATCTAATCAATCCTCTTTATTGATACAGCACATTTTAAAAACAATCAAGTTTCCCAAAGTGCTGCACTATAAAAATCCAATAAGAAAGTCAATAAAAAAATAAATGAATTAAGATAACACAAAGAAACCAAAAGGAGCCATAAAACAAAGGGGTTAAGACCATTAAAGACATAGAAGGACAGAGATCACACAACTCTCACGGGGAATTAAAAACGAAAGAATAAAAAAAAAATTTAAACATCCCATGTTGTGCAAAAATCACTTTATCAAGTCTTTCAGTGAAATTTGTGGGTCTTTGTCTTTCCTCCCAGCCCACAAAATGTGATATCTAATGACAAAACCTGTACTTAGTAGAGCTTGTGAATGTAAAATCCTGACCTAAAACCAGCTGTTTGGAATTTGGGGATTTGCTGACGTCAGCGATTCCCTTTTTTGACCAATCAGGAGCAAGTCTGACCTGATTGGTCCACCTGAGCCGATACCCGATTCCTCCCTGCTGCTGGAGAGAAAACTCCCCAGCAGCAGGGAGGAAAATGCTGAAGTTGAAGAGCCATCACTGCTCTGTTTTTGGCGGTAAACAGCCACATAGTTCCATGCACAAGCTTCCCATCTCAGAAGAAGACAGACTAAGTGTCTAGAGTTCATTAATCAAAGAAATGTTCCAGCTACACTCAGTAAAACTGTGCATGTGTGTGCTAGTCACTTCACGGCCGACTGCTTTTCCAACTTTGGACAGCACAACAGAGGGCTAGCCAATAGACTGGTCCTGAATCCAGGCGCATTACCAACCATCCACCAACAAACCTGGGACCCTGGAAATGTGAGTATTTTAAATGCTGTGTGCTGTGGAGCAGATGGAAGAGCTTTTCCTCAGTGTCCCCCTGTCTCTGTGTTAGCTTCAGGATGCTAACTTTAGCTGCAGTTAGCCTGTTGTTTTAGTCTATAATGTTACGTTAAACGAGCTTCTCTGTTTTCTAAACATTGTGCACTCGGAGCTCGTGGCGCCGCTCTCAGTGACGCTGAAGAGCGGGGCGGTATCTGCGGTGGCTCATTAACATATGAAGGCCACGCCCACTAAATCAGAGCGTTCTGAACAGAGGGGCTATGAGAGCCTGGAAACAATGCTGCTGTGCTTGATTTATTGGCTTTTTGGACCAAAACATGTTACTACTATTTCATGAAGACATCAATGATCCAGATGAAACTGCAGAAAAGGAGCAGAATATGGGACCTTTAAGACGTGATTTAAAAATCAGTAGGGTGGGGGATGTTTTTATTTTGAGCGGCAGATCATTCCATAATTTGGGAGCCACCACCGAAAAGACGAGTTTTTGGGACCACGAGGTGAAAATGAAGAGCAGACCTCAGGGATGAGGCCTTTTTTTTTTTTTTTTACAGTCATGGTTACAAGCAATTCAGACCTCATTTTTGTCTTTAAATAACTTGAAATCGGACATTTTTCTGGACTGGTCAGGTGAATGTGGCTCATACTACGCCAAAAAAGACATTTCTACTGAAAACAAGACTAAAACGCTTGATAGAAAATTAGTGTTAGCCTGCACATTGAAAAAATGCAAAAAAAAAAATGTTCCTCTATGTGGGAAACGGTTCAGCAGCAGAGAGCGACTGATGTTTTACGAATTTCACCAAATGATAAACAAGACGGTTATAATTACTTATTACACGGCATTGTCAAATGCTCGATCCTGATTGGTCAATTACAACATTCTACGGTCTGTTATTCTGAATAGCGGACCACAAAGGACGCTTCTGAACTACTCGGGCGAATCACGTCATATGTATCAATCCGCCGAACGTTTATACCTGCGGCAAGACATCTTTAATTTTCTGTTGTTTCCCGTTGCTCCATCAAAAATGGAATATTTTCCCAAAATCACTTTTAATATATTTGGAGAAGGCGAAACATTGGATTCATGGTTGATGGCTGACCAGTCACCGCTAAAGAAAAGAAGAAGAGAGGAAACCAGCGAAGAGAAAGAAAGAGAGGTGAAAAGACACAAGGAATTAGATGACACCGAAATTGACAAGATTGAGGAAGACAGACACGAAGTTAATACTAACGAAACACGGCATGGGCCATGAATGTGTTTAAAGACTGGCTAATTGAAAAGACAATGTCAACAAACTTTGACGGTTATTCCGCAGAAAGCCTCAACCAGGTGCTGCGATCATTTTATGCATCTGTTCAAAACTCCAGCGGCAACACCTACTCAGTTGCCAGTTACATTGCAATTAGGGCTGGGATATCTCGAAATTTCTCAAAATTTGATATTATGAACTGTGCTACTTTCAAGTCCAGCAACGGGGTATTTAAATCAGTCATTAAAACCCTCCGTAAAAACGGGAAAGACGTCAGTCAGCATCACCCTCCCATCTCAGCAACAGATTTGCAGCTCCTCAGGTGCTCAGAGGCGCTGTCCCCACACACAGCGGTCGGACTGGTCCGAAAAGTGTGGTTTGATGTACAGCTGCATCTCGCAAGACGGGGGAGAGAAGGCAATCGAGACCTGACAAGAGACTCTTTCATTGTGAAAGAGGACGAGCATGGTAACGAGTATATTTCTCTCACCCACAACGCTGAGACAAAAAACCACAAAGATGCCAAAGATCCATGCAAAGAAAATTACAGAGGATGCATCTTTGCTGAGCCTGACACTCCAAACTGCCCTGTTGCCAGTTTCAAGAAATACCTGTCCCTTTGCCCTTCCGACGCTAAAGCGTTTTACCTTCATCCACTAAGAAAGGATCAACAGCTACTGAAAAGGCAAGCAGTGTGGTACTCTCGTGAACCCATGGGGCACAATTACCTCGGGAAAATGTTACCCCAAATCAGCCAGGCAGCCGGGCTTTCTAAAAGATACACGAATCACAGCTTGAGGAGCACAGCTGTCCACCTCCTCTCTCAGGCAGGTCTGGCAAGTAGGGAGATCATGTCTGTGACAGGGCACAGATGTGAGAGCAGTCTGAGAAGCTACTGGGCTCCGACCAGTACAGATCGGGAAAAGTGGAGCAAGATCCTGTCCTCTAATTCTGGCAGCAGCAGCAGATCGGGTGAGTGCCTCTCTTAAAGCGTTAGTGATGAGATAATATTGAGAGCAGTTGTAACGGTGAAAAACTATTTCTATAGGTATGCCAGCTGCAGGGCCACAGCAGGGAGGAAATATGGACATGAATGAGGACAGAGACGTCAGCATCAATATTCCCAAAGATGTCCCATTCACCTTGTCCCACGTCACCATCAATGGAAACGTTCAGTTTAATGTGAATTATAAATAAGCTAATCTTCGCTTCAGAGTTACCGTTGCTTTCCGTTACTGTTTCAACCGTAAGAAGGAACGGACTATTTTTCAAGCGGATGCAATGAAAACTTTTGTGAATCAATAAAATCATATTTAGATGAGCATTTGATGTCAAATTTTTGATTTTTTTAGTGAGTAGCCGTGTAATAAGCGGGATAATGTAGAGCGAGCCGGTCACTATAGAGAAATAAACCCCTTCAGGGTGATGTAGGGCCCCTCCGCTTCGCGTCGGGGTCCTACATCACCCTGTCGGTGTTTATTTCTCTATAGTGACCGGCTCGCTCTACATTATCCCTTACATGTGCTGTTTATGATACTGTGACAGATATTTTACCACTAAAAAGGCTTCCACAAACCAGATCGAGTCATTAAGGATGTATCAGTCATCTCTGGGGTTAAACAGGATAAACAACCTCCAAAATCGCTGAGTCATTGGTCAAAATCATTACACAGAAATACAAACAGCATCCAGATTTCTGACTCATTGAAAATAATTCAACAGTTAAACAAAACAAAGTGTATGAGTCTAATAATAAAACACAGTTTACCTCTGCTGCAGAGCTTTTTCTTCTTCCAGGAAACTCAGGTCGTCTTGATTTTTTGCTTTCTTCTCTACTTCCTGCAGCCATCGCTCTAAATGTTGGCTCTCCTTCTGCAGCCTGCAACATGAAACATGGATACTGTGAGGATTCAGTCTTAAATTTGCTTTTTGTTCATTTCTGAGTCTAAGTTTCCTCATGTTTCAGTCTTCTGGAGCTTTTTGTAAAGATTCTTTAGCTTTCTTGTCTTGTGTTTCCTGTTGTTGTCTATAGTTCTTGTTTTTTGTGGTTTTGGTTTGGTTTTGCCATGTGTGGGTCTTTTTATGTTTATCCTAAATGATTCTGTATTTTGGATTAGTCGTGTCTCTGTCTCTAGTTTTTGTTTTTTGTTTTTTTTAGATATTTTTTATTTTATTAGAGTGTTGGATTTCTTTTTGAGATTTTTTAGAGTTTTGGATTTATTTTTTTTTTTTAAGAGTTTTGGATTTATTTTTAATTTTTTAAATTTTGGATTTAATTCTAATTTTTTTAAAGTTTTGGATTTTTTTAAGAGTTTTGGATTTAATTTGATTTTTTTTTTTATGTTTTGGATTTCTTTTGATTTTATTAGAGTTTTGGATATATTTTTGGATTCAGAAGAGTTTTGGATTCCTTTTTGATTTTTTTAACCTTTTGGATTTATTTTGATTTTTTGTAGAGTTTTGGATAAATTTCTGATCTTTTTTTTCAGAAGTTTGGAATTATTTTGTATTTTTTCATACTTTTTTTTAAATTATATTTTGTTGTTGTTTTTTAAGAGTTTTGGATTTATATTTGATTTTTTTTCATAAGTTTGGACTTATTTATTTTTATTTTTTTTGCAGAGTTTTGGATTTAGTCTTGATTCTTATTTTGAGTTTTGAAATACATTTTTGATTATTTTTAAGAGTTTTGGATTTGATTTCATAAGTGTTTTGGATTTAATTATGAATTATTCTTAGAGTTTTGGATTTTTTTTAATTGTATTTGATTTTTGATTTCTTATGGTTTTAGGATGTTAGTGTATCTGAAACAGGGTCCTCCACCAAGTTCAGTGTGTAACACTTTGTGTATTATAATCATATCACAGACAAAAAAACACTCTGCCTGAGGATGTAGACCTGATGAAAACAAGTTAAAACTTGTCCTTCTGTTTCTTTTTTAATCTCCAGAGTTGGATCAGTTAAAATCTTTTTTGGGTCGGATATCAACAGATGGATTAGAGGATGTGAAAAAGAATCAGAGTAAATTCTGAAATATTTCTGCACCAGGCTCAAAAGCAGAATCAGTAACATTTCAAATAATCACACATGTGCACCGTCAACATTTTACAAAGATTTAAGACTTAACAGAATTTTTGGAAGTAAATTTCTATTCTTCTATTCTTTCTACTCAACTTAACTCAATTTTATTTATAAAGCTCTTTTAAAAAACCACAACTGGGGGCTTCCGGTTCCGGTTTTGGATGGAGTAGTCGCACGAGAGATCGCTCCGGTTATCAATAACTTTTAAAACCACTCTGCCCTTCATTTTTGTAAGTAGGGCTCGCTATCTACCCTCTGTCTACTGAGTAAGAGCTATTCTTCTCGACTCTGTCCCCATTTTGGCTGCCATGGCTTCTAAAAGCACCAAACACAAGAAGGAAGAGGTTAGCTTGACGCTAGATGCTATCACCGCGGTGCTGGAGGACCACCGCCAATCCCTCTCGGCCGAGTTTAAGGCCTCCTTTAC
Source organism: Halichoeres trimaculatus (assembly GCF_033239565.1). Classification (NCBI taxonomy): domain Eukaryota; kingdom Metazoa; phylum Chordata; class Actinopteri; order Labriformes; family Labridae; genus Halichoeres; species Halichoeres trimaculatus. The sequence goes on from NW_027437191.1 coordinate 30,672,995, forward strand.
AACTTTGGACTCTAAGCTTGACCAAATACGGCTAACTGTAGAGGATCATGGCCAGCGTCTCTCATCCCTGGAACTCGCGGCGGACGACGTCAGTCAGCGGGTTCAGGACCTCGAGTCCATCTGCACGGCACTTCAAGAAGATAACACCAAGCTAAAGGCTAAAGTTACTGACTTGGAGAGCCGGAGCCGGCGCCAAAACGTGCGGATACTTGGAATACCCGAATCGACTGAAAGCGGGCGCCCTACGGAGTTCTTCTCTAACCTTTTGTGTGAGGTGTTCGGAAGTGAGATCCTGCCATCCCCCCCGGAGATCGACAGGGCCCACCGCTCGTTAGCCCCCAAGCCGGCCCAGGGTGAGCGCCCACGGCCGGTCATCCTCCGCCTGCACCGTTACCAAACTAAGGAGCTCCTCATCAGGGAAGCACGACGCAGGGGGAAATTGGAGTTCCAGGGCCACTCGATCCGCATCCTGGAGGATTACAGCCCGGAGGTTCTGAACCAGAGAGCGGAATATAAGGATGTAATGGCGACACTTTACAAGCGGGGACTCAAGCCGGCGCTGCTCTTCCCTGCGCGGCTCCGGCTCACACTACCCGACGGAGGGAGAAAGTGGATCAGCTCGGTGGTGGATGCACGCAAGTATATTGACTCTCTCCCCAAGTCTCCCACATCCTAGAGGGACACTTTAGAACCACAATACGCGCCCACGCACCGACATACATGACTGTTGAAGGGCACTTTGTTTTACAAATGCGTTCATTTTGATACCGGAGTTGTTGGTAAACTTGTTGATACAGGAAGATGTTTTGTACAGGGGGTGTTTTGAAGAGCTTGCTGTTTGTTTTTGTAACAGCTGTCTTGGGTGGGCGGGATGGGAGGATCGCCACTGCCAGTGATGTTCGGGTTCCCAGTTTGATTTTGCCTTTTTGCCTGTTTTTGCTTGCCTGCACTATTCCTTTGCAGTCCATGTTTGAAACTGTTATGTTCTTGTTGGTTCATATTCCAAAACCTCTTTTTTTTAGTTTTACATTATGAATGAACGTCTAAAGTTTTTGAGTTGGAATGTTAAGGGCCTAAACCATCCAATTAAACGGAAAAAGATTTTTGCACATATTAGACACCTGAAGTCAGAAATCGTTTTTTTGCAGGAGACCCACATCCGTGATTCAGATAATGTCCGTTTATTGTCAGGGTGGCGTGGGCAACATTTCCATTCCTCTTTTCAAGCCAAAGCCAGGGGGGTTTCGATCTTGATTGGTCAGGGTGTTTCTTTTGAACCACACAGTGTGATTCCTGACAAGTTTGGAAGATATGTGATGGTCTGTGGTAAATTGTATAACTCCTTGGTGGCACTTGTGAATGTCTATGCTCCCAACTTGGATAATGTAGCTTTCTTTGAACACCTGTTCTCAACTCTGCCAGACCTTAATATATACCGTCTCATACTTGGGGGTGATTTTAATTGCTGGCTTGACCCAACTTTGGACAGGTCATCAACCAATATCTGCACAATCAGTAAATCTGCTTCCTTTATTAAAACTTTTCTCTCTGGTTATGGCATTCAGGATGTATGGCGCACCTTGCACCCTAATGATAGGGAATATTCTTTTTTCTCATCAGTTCACCATACATACACCAGAATTGACTATTTCTTCATTGATGACCAGCTCCTCCCACTGGTTACTACCTGTGCATACCAAAGCATTGTCATTTCTGACCACGCACCCTTGGTTTTGGAAATATCTTTTCCTGACCTCCCACAAAAGAAAAGGCAATGGCGATTTAACTCAACTTTACTTTCAGATGACAACTTTGTTAAATTCATGGAGAGGGAGATTAACTTTTTCTTTACTACCAACATTACCCCTGATGTGTCCAATCTTATTGTCTGGGATGCTTTTAAAGCTTACATTAGAGGGCAAATAATATCATATACAGTTCGACTCAAAAGGGAGGCTGGAAAGGAGCGGGAAGATCTTTCCCACCAAATTAGAGAGATCGATAAACGTTTTGCACAAACCAAGGATCCAAAGTTACATAAAAAACGATTAGAACTTAAGACCAGATTCGATCTACTGACCACTTACTCTGCTGAATACTCACTTTTAAAGCAAAAGACCTTGTTTTATGTTCATGGGGACAAATCTGACAAGTTAATGGCAAACCTTCTCAAGGGCTCCAATGCCAGACAAAGCATTTCTAACATTCAACTGTCAAACGGTCACATTACCTCTGATCATATAGAAATCAACAAAGCTTTTAGGGATTTCTATCAACAACTTTATTCCTCAGAATCCCAAGCTGATAGCAAAGAAATTTCAGATTTTTTGAACAGCCTTAACATTTTGAAACTTTCGTCTAATTCCATGCAGAAATTGGAAGAGCCCATCTCTCAGCATGAAATTAGCTTGGCTATCTCCTCCATGCAATCTGGTAAATGCCCCGGACCTGACGGTCTTCCCACAGAATTTTTTAAGAAATTCTCTTCACTTTTATCTCCTTATTTACATCTGGTTTTCTCTGAGTCTTGTAAGCTTGGCGTACTCCCCAGTTCCTTCTCTGAAGCCTGTATCACCTTAATAGCTAAAACAGGGAAAGATCCAACTCATTGTGCCTCTTACAGGCCTATCTCCCTTTTAAATACAGATGCTAAAATACTAGCTAAAATCCTAGCACGTAGAATGGAAACTCCTCTTCCCTCAATAATATCTGTAGACCAAACCGGATTTATAAAAAACAGGCACGCCTATTTTAACATTCGTCGGCTTTTGGATGTGGTGTACTCCCCCTCTGATGAAGTTCCTGAATGTGTGGTCTCTCTCGACGCTGAGAAGGCGTTCGATCGCGTTGAGTGGGGATATCTCTTCGCTGTCCTGGACTCATTTGGGTTTGGACCCAAGTTTATTAATTGGATCAGATTACTATATTCTAATCCCTCAGCCTCTGTCCGTACCAATTCGCAGATGTCAGAGTCATTCAGTTTACACCGTGGCACTCGTCAGGGATGCCCCCTCAGCCCCATCCTTTTTGATTTAGCAATTGAACCCCTCGCTATTGCTTTACGTGAATGTGGGAACTTTTCAGGGATTGTTAGAGCCGGACAGGAACACAAGACTGCGATTTATGCTGATGACCTTTTACTTTTTGTGTCAAATCCGACCACTTCTCTACCCCCGGTTTTATCCCTGCTCAACCGGTTTGGTCAACTTTCAGGATATAAATTAAACCTCGACAAGAGTGAGATTTTTCCAATTAACAGTAAATTACAAACAACTACTCTCACCAGTTTTCCTTTTACAATTAAGAGTTACAAATTTTCATATTTGGGGATCACAATTACTCGTAATTTTAAACACCTATTTAAAGAAAATTTGGGGGCAATGCTTAACCAGGTAAAACAAGCACTGACTAAGTGGTCACCTCTGTCAACTTCTCTTGTTGGGCGCATCAATTCAATTAAAATGATGATTCTACCCAAATTTTTGTATCTTTTTCAGGCTCTCCCGCTCTTTATTCCTAAGTCCTTTTTTAACCAACTTGACTCTCTTATATCCTCCTACATCTGGCGTGGTAAACGCCCCCGACTCAACAAAGCCCATCTTCAAAAAAACAAAACAGATGGTGGCTTGGCGCTCCCCAACTTTTGTTATTATTATTGGGCTGCAAATATGAGATGCTTGGCATTCTGGTCTTACTTCCATGGCAGGCCAGACCCTCCAGACTGGGTGACCATGGAATCACATTCAGACAACAACGTTTCCACCCTTTCACTTCTTGGTTCCAAACTGCCGCTCCTAACACCCGACTCTATTAGGAATCCCGTGGTCAGACATTCAATAAGAATTTGGGTTCAATTTAGGAAACATTTTGACCTGACTGACTTCTCTCTCCTCAGCCCTCTAATTCCAAATCACTCATTTTTGCCCTCTATCTTTGACCCTACATTCAAAGTTTGGCACCAAAAGGGGATTGTTCGCTTTAAAGACCTTTTCATTGACAACAACTTGGCTTCATTCGACAAACTAAGTGGAAAATTTGACCTCCCTAAATCACATTTTTACAGATACTTACAAGTTCGACATTTTATTCTTTCTCAATCTCCTAACCTACTTCGACTACCTGAAGAAAACTTCCTTGACACTGTCCTATCTTCTAACCCTTTTAGGAAAAAACGTATTTCGATTCTCTATGATAAGATGCAGGATTTGAAGCTCACTTCCACCAATAAACTGAAGGACGCTTGGGAGGAAGATCTAAATTTATCTTTGTCGGTGGATACTTGGTCTTCAATCCTTAAATTAGTAAATTCAACCTCTCTTTGTGCTCGCCATTGCCTTATTCAATTTAAAGTTGTACATAGAACTCATCTCTCCAAGGCCAGACTGTCGCGTATCTATCCAGACGTTAGCCCTCTTTGTGATAGATGCCACTACACTGAGGCATCCCTCATTCATATGTTCTGGCTCTGCCCCCTTATTAATAAATACTGGACAGAAGTTTTTAACACACTGTCTCAGATTTTCAACATCAACCTGGAGGCTGACCCCCTGGCTGCTTTATTTGGCTTTATTGATTCAGGTCTCCATCTACCCGCTCACAGACGTCACTCAATATCCTTTGCTTTACTTCTTGCTCGACGGGCTATCCTACTGAAGTGGAGGGACCCTGGCCCACCCACTCATTCACAGTGGATGGCGGATGTGATGTCCTGCCTTAAGCTAGAAAGAATCAGGTGTGTTCTTAAACTCTCAACAAGAAGCTTTGATGATATGTGGGACCCTTTTTTAAACGCATTTCATTCCATTTGATGCAATTTTTGTGATTGCGTACTTATTAATTTTTCTTTCCCTTTTCTAACCCTGCTTAATGTAATCTGCAGTTCTCCATCTATCTACTCAGGTATGCTTGACAGACTTATGTCAATGTTTTTCTATTAGGCTCACTGGCAGTGGTGGTGGGGGGGTGGGTGGGGGGTGTGTGTGTTTGTTTGTTTGTTTTTGTTTTGTTTTTCTTCTTTGTTATACAGTAAAATGCACGATTTAAGTATTTCTGTGCTACCTCTCTCTCTAATACTTTTGGACTGTGCAATTATTTTGTTCTGTGAAAATTTCAATAAAAAGATTTTGATTTAAAAAAAAACCACAACTGAAACCAAGTGTTGCACATAAAAGGTGGTGCAGGAATAAAAAAGTAAATAAAACAAATAAAATCAAAAAACAAAGGTGGGTTAAAAGCCAAAGAATAAAAATGTGTTATAAGACTTTTTTTAAGACGTTGACGGAACAATGCTGGCAAAAACAAAAAACATCCTTCCTGCTTAATCATTAAATCTCTCGGTACTTTTACCTCAGCTTGCTGCTAAATCATCACACACTTTTATCAGAATATTTTCTTTGTACTGATGTCCTGATGACAACCTTTAAAGCGTGTTAAAGGTGGAGTAGCTGCTCCAGAAATACCTGCCCAGCAGCTCTCTAATGGCCTTATTATGAAGTGTAAGTATGCGTGTTATCTGAAGCGATGATGTGTGTAATTGCAGCACATGTTTGAGATGTTGGAGACGTTGGTGTGAGTTACCTGTCCAGAGCTTGGATGCTCCTCTCAGTCTGCTCCTCCACCTCGGTGAACAGCTGGTGAGTGTTTCTGACTTTCTCCTGCAGCTGGATCCCGTCCTCGGACACGCTCTGCAGGCTGACCGCGCTGGCTATGGAGGAAATAACGCGCAGATCATCCAGGACGCTCTCCGCCTGCTCGTCCTGGGCCTGGAGCTCAAAGAGCAGATCCTAAAGAGGACAGAAACATTTGTGTCACTTCTCGTCTGTTGTGTTGGGTTTGGAACAGGTGTCCCGGCTTGTTAGCTCACCTTTAGCTTCGTTAGCACTGTTGTGACGTCTGATCCACTGAGAGCCAGGAGGGAGTCTTGGATCTTCTGGAGGGAGATGATGGATTCAGCTATCCGAGCACTAATTTGTCCCTTTGCAGCCACCGTCTGCCTAAACACATCCTCAGCTTCAGAGGCGAGCTCCTTCAACTCGGCTACCTTCTTCCTCATCTGGGTTTCCACGACCTGGACAAGAGGACATCATCAGGAGAGCTCTGATTGACGAGTTCATCAAATAACGTGAAAATCTGTGTCAGGAATTCTACATAAGTGGCAGATTTACATAAAAACAGTGGCTTAAATACGAGGAAAGTGCTGGATATGAGCTAAAATGCTACAACTAGTCATGATGTAGCTCAGTAAGACCAGTCCTACCTGCAGCTCCAGAGGCGTCTCTGTGCTCTGCAGCAGCACCTGAACCTCAGCGGCTCTCTTGTGGAAACGCTCCATATTCTCCTCTTGAGCTAAAATCTCATTCTGGAGAAAATTTAGGGAACATAATCACCATTAAAGCAGCACAGAAGAAATCTGGACGAAGTTTCACTTTAAAGAAGCAGGCTGGGACAGGAAGGAAAGTTTTTTTTTACCTGCAAAGCTGTGACGTCTTCCTCTGTCTGAAAGGACGGAGACTCTGCAAACACCGCCAGTTTATTGGCGGTCCAGTTCTCTACCTCAGCTCCCAGCTGGAGGACCCCGTCCCACAGAGTCAGGCCGAGGTGGAGGTTTTCAAGGTGAGAATCTGTTCTTTCTGATATCTGAGAGTAGAGGGGATGTTATCAGTGTTTCTGATCATTTACAGGCAGTGAGAGGTTTGAAGAACTGTTCTTGTACTCTTCCTCTGTTTTTATTTAAACATGCTGTGAAGAGGATCTGTTTTAGGTGGACTGCAGCGCCACCTTCTGGCCCGGAGTCTCACATACACTGTTGTAAAAATGTGACTTTGAACCAGGGGTGTTTGTTTTGGAACAAATTTTCTTCGTTTAAGTCAACTTTTTACCAGATACAACGCAACAAGGTACGGTAATAATCAGAACAGTTACGTAGGCTAACGTAACAACAAGCTAACTGTCGGTTCATAGAGTACTTCAGTAGCCGTCCATATGTAGCTCGATTAACAGCCTGGTGCTGTGAGACATGTCTGTAATGTGTAACGTCAGTGAATCCTGGTTATGTCCTACCAGTCATCTACCAATCAGAGCTAACGTAACCTCACTCTTGACTTTTGCAAAAACATCTTTTGCAAAAACAACAGGCCAAAGCAGATAACCTTTGTCTGAGTTTTGTTCCCCATGTTGTTTTGGCACAGTTGTGCATATTGTGCCAGATTCAGGATCTGACTTTTTGATATTAGTTTATGAGTCACCTTCTTAAACCCACATAAAGGATGCATTAGTTGAAGCTTAAAATAAAACTCATGCAACTGTAACTTAAAACACTAACACAAAACTCATGAAAAAAAAGAAAAAATAAATCAACCGTTTTCCAACAACTCAAGCAACATGTAACAATCTGCTCAAGCTTTTCAGTTTCAGTTCATTCATGTTTCTCAAAAGCAAAATGGAACAAAGAGTTCAGTTCGTCAGGTTTCCTTTCAATCTGTAAACAACATAAAGATCTGCATTTTTTTTCCTCTCAGTTTGTTCGATTTTTCTTCTGTAATCAAAAAAGTTCAAGAGATTTTCTCAGTTCGGTTTTCTTTTTCTAACAAAAAACAGTTCAGTAGTTTTCTTCAGTGCTGTTTGCTGTCAATATCAAATCGACGAGACGATGAGTCAACCTCAGCCGCCCTAAAAACAGGCTCAAGAAAAAAAAGGCTTGATTGATTTTAGTATTTTTTTCTTAAGAAGCTAAAGAAACCCAACAACAGACTCAGCCATTAAAAATAAATGAACTCACATCTAGCCAGCGATCCATGAGAGCGTCTGCTTCACCGTCAAACGGGATGATGTCACACTGTGGGACCTGACGTAGGTGAGTGTGGAGCTGCCTGCAGACACCACGCACCTCCTCGATTCTGTCCCCAAGGCCGTTTAATGCTGCTTTACTTTCCTGGACCTGAAACACACACAATCAGTCACAGTTATACTCAACTTGTTAATTAACAAAAAGTGTTTTCTTTGATTCAGACAGCCAAAGGGTCTAGGTCACACCCCAAAGAACTATTCTTCCGTCTACCTTTGTGTGAAATCTCTGCAGCTTGTCTTTCCCCATGTACGAGGCCTGTTCACTGATGGTGCTCTCCGCCCTCTGCAGAGTCCCGCTCAGCTCACCACGGAGGCTCTGAAACCTCTTCAGCAGCTCAGTCAGGACGTTACATTCCTCCAGCCTGAACGTAACACGAGAAACAACACATGCATCAAACTCAGCAGCACATTATTGACTTGTTAAATCAGCACAAAGAAAAAAAAGTCCTCTGGTCACCGTTCGTTGACAGCTTTCATCGTTTCCTTCAGGACCTCCTCCACCTCTCGTGTCTGACCCCCGTCTGTGATTCCTGATGGTGATGAAGCTTCTGTCATGTCCTTCAGTTCAGTTATGTGGACGTGGAGTCGGTTTTCCAGCTCTTTCAAGGCATATTTCCTGCAGCAGACAGTTAAAGTTATTAGATCATTATCATGTCTTTCAGCCTATGAGGCGCCAAATGTAAAAATTCAGTTGCTTCTATCTAGATTCAGTTCACGTTTCTCACATTAAGTTTGTTTTTCTTTCATATGACACCAAATTTGATGCAAAACAGAATTTTCTATATACATGTTGAAAATGTGCACACATAAAAAATAAATCTGAATGTTCAATCTAAATACTCTACGATTTGGAAGCTTGGTAATTATTAATAACACTGTTAATGAGGTGGTTACGGTCTGACGGTTCGATCTACACAATATGAAAAGCAAAAAGAAGGAAAACAAATCCATTCAGTACATCAGCTGCAAAACAACATAATAATTGACCAATCTGAACCGCCGTTCCCCTCATTTCGGGTTGGTGCGTGAGTCCATCCAATCCCCTGTCTCCCTCGCTTTGCACCCTCATGCCCATGGTCCCACCTCATCCTTCCCCACTACCCCTCTCACGTCAGCTAGCTGCTCAGCTACCGAAGCGTCATGGAGCCAGAGAAGACCGAAACCAGGAAGCTGTTACTGTTACCCTCCACAGGGAAGGAAAGAAAACAAAAAAGTTTCAAGAAATTATGAGCGATACAGGTGCCAACAGGGACTGAATATTAGAGAAATGTACGACCGGTGGAAAAAGCTGCAGAGGGATTTGGGACTGAAGACTGACGCTGAGACAGCTGAGTTTCTGTTGAACAGGTAATGACTTTGTTTCCCACAGTGGGAGATGTCAGCTGAATAACTCTGGTTAGTCTGTGTCTGTACTGGCTAATGACTGAACGCTGCTGGTCGGAACAGGTCGGCTCTGTCAATAGATTTTAGCATAAGTTAGCCACACATCTTTAGCACTGTAAACTGAGCTGGTGAAGACACGCCGAGAAGGGTAAAGCCTCGCCAACAGTCGGCTCTGCTCTGATCAGCTGGCAGTGGCAACGCCAGACATGCTTCGCCGGCTAATTCATGGTTTTTGATTGCACCGGTCCAATTGAAAAAAGCTACCAGCATGTGTTACATGGGGGGTGATTGTCTTGTTTGTTACATTTTCTTCCAGAGGCTTCTTGCTCTGTCGGAGAGGGCGTAAGCCATAGCTTTAAGATTAAATATTTAGATGTAGCTTTGGCATTTAGCGTTAGAATTTAGATTTAACATAGAACATTCTGTTTTGCATATATCTTAGCCTCAGATAAAAGGAAAACAAACTAAATGTGAGAAAAGTGAACCAAATCTTCACATAATGCCTTTTAAACTCTGACTGAAGTTTTACACTCAGCGCCCCACATCAGCCAGGCACCAAGTTTCATTTCTGCTTTGAGCGTTATACCTTTGCTGCAGAGCAGGCAGCGTCGGCTCCTTTAACCCCAGCTCTTCAGCTGCTCCCTGGATCTCCTTCAGTGCCCCCAACAAAGCAGCTCTTCTCTGGACCAAACCCTCCTTCATCTCCTCCTCTTTCTTACTCTTTCCTCTTCTTCGTCTCCTTTTTCCATCCTTTGCTTTTTCAGACGCTGAAGTCCTTTGCTCTTTATCTCTTTGTGCATTTGTTTCGTTATTTCCTTCCAGCCTGCTCTTTTTGGCCTCTTCCTCCGTTACATTTAGAGATAGATTCTCCTCTTCCTCTTCCTGCTCTTGGGAATCCTCCTCAATCTTTATCTGATGTATCTCCTCTTGTTTTTCCTCCTGTTCAATCAGAAAGATCTCGTTTCTCCTCTCCTCGGCTTGCTGAGAAAATGAAGTCACCACATCCTTGCACTTCACCGTCAGACCCTCCATGTTCAGAGTCATCCCTGCGGCCTTCAGAGTCCTGTCAGCTTGTTCTGCAGCCGTCTGCAGCTTCTGCTGCCAAGGCCGTCTCTCCCAGTCTGCCTCGTTTTCCTCCTGCTTTGCCAGCAGAGAAGGGATTTCTACATTTACTTCCTTCACTGAGACCAGGAAGTGATCCAGGGCCCGGGCAGCCGTCTGAACCTTCTCCAGTCGCTGCCTGAGCTGCTCCAGATGATGGATGTTGTTCTGGAGAGCGTGGTAAAGGGAGGAGGGGAATGTGGCTTCCAGGCCCCATCGTTCCTCATCAGATAGTTTCTTCAGTTCAGCGTTCAGGCTGTCGTTGATGTCCTGGGTGAGAGAAAGAGGGATTCAGCTAGTGTCTGTAGTTTTAAGAATAACCATTTCCTCATCTGAAAACCACGTTTAACAAGAGATGAAGAAGGGAGGCTAAATGGTATTAATAAAAGATAATCAAATAAAGAAAAACACACAGAAACAGCTCCTGTGAGGAACTTTTGGTTTGTGCTGGCGCCCCCTGTGGACAAAACGTTCTCCTCGTCTTTTTGTTGACTAATTCTGTGAAATGACTGAATCATGTTTTTTTTGACTAAAGGTCTCATCCTGCTACTTTTGAAGATCAAATGTAGAATTTATCAAGAAATTAATGTCATCTTGCTCGACTAGAAGTAAGGTCACCACAAAAACTGCTCCCCTGGTGGCTGACTGCAGTATAGGTCAAAAACATCTCCCCAGTCATTCCAGATGGGCTGTGGTCAAACTTTAAAAAATTTATACACCTGGTAGAAATGTTTCTCATGTCTGATTGTTGTGGTGATTTGAAGATATCATTTGGCTGCCTTGTATTGAAGTCCTCTTTTTGTCTGAAAAGTTTCGTTTTCATTAGTTATACGAGGTTAAAAACAAGGTTTTACATCACGTTTAATGATGATTGACAGCTGTTTTTTTTCGGGGGTCGTAAAATATATCGGGAGGGAGAGTCAAGAAGTGATTAGACTCACAAAAGAAAAACAAAATGTTTTTTTTTTACTACCAATGGCTGCGCCTGTGACGGGGGTATTTTAGGATTCAAAACCGTACAATTGGAAATGGTGGAACCACGCTGTCCACTACAGACTATGCTACTGTCGAGTCACCAGTTAGCATGGTCGCTATTACCTCCAAAACACGAGTTGCTCTGTGACGGTCAAAACTTGAAAGACGTTGCCTCTGTTGTATAGTATTGTTTCTAAAACTGACCAAAGAAAATCATACATTTTTATGCTGATAGTGTTTTAAAAAATGCTGACTCGTCGTAATGACAGGAGCTACACGCTGCTTCGACGGTCAAGATGAGTGCACATCTTTATGATGACATAGACTGATAATCCCTCAACAGCTAGAAAAAAATACTTAAAAACAATTTAAAGAAAAAAAAGAGAAAAAAATACTTAAAAACAATTAAAAGACAAAAAGAGAAAAAAAATACATAAAAACAATTAAAAGAAAAAAAGAGAAAAAATATTTAAAAACAATTAAAAGGAAAAAAAGAGAAAAAATATTTAAAAACAATTAAAAGGAAAAAAAGAGAAAAAAATACTTAAAAACAATTAAAAGAAGAAAAAAAAACAGAAAAAAATAATACAATGAGCTTAAGAGGTCAAATCAAAAGAAAAATGTTGAATATTTGGAGGAAAAAGCCAAACTGTACCTGTAAAGCCGATAAAAATCCAGGTTCAGCCAGGGCAGAGGAGGAGATGTCAACAGGTCGTCTGATAATCCGGTCCAGTTTTTCTGTTATCAGTTCTATCTGAGCGTCTGCAGACTCCAACATATCAGCAGTACTCTCTACAGACATCATCCTGAAATGTGACAAAGAAAAAAAAGTTTGAATACATTTTTATTATTGTTTTTAAATCAGAAAGCACTCCTGTTATTTATCGTTAACAATGGGGACTAGACTTGGACTTAGACTACGCTCAGACTTTAACACTTAAGACTCAAGTTGCAGTGGTTCTTCTTCTACTAATTAACCTTTTAAAAATATATATATTAACTTAAAGTGTGTTGATCCTTAAAGGTAACATCTGCAGGATTTTCCTAAAAAATAAAAAGTCAACTGTTACTATACATGTGTGTCAGTGTCTGTGTCAACCTCAAACCCCCTCCTCAGCCTATATGTTGTTTTTTTTTGGTTGTATCCGAACATTTCTGGGCAAGCGTGGTTACCTCAGCCAATCACAGCGCAGTGGTCAACTGACTTTGTGTCTTAATGAGCGAATGGAAGCTAATCTGAGCAGCTATGATAATGGATGTAGCATGGAGGAAACGAAACGAACAAACAGATAAAGCTTTTTCCTAAACGAGGGTGAAGCTGGGCTTGACTTTCACTTGCTAACAGGGACAAGATGAAGAGCTACGCAAGCTAGCATTCTTCTAACTAGGTATGTGTCAACACCTGTGATTAGCTTGTGCTAACATGCTAAGTCAGGTGCATGGCTCTCGAGTCTCACATAGAAACGCAATGCTACAGGTGGTTGCTGGGCTAGTGAGTGTGCTGCAGCTGGCACTGAGCCAAAGAGGAGGAGCCCAGTTTGAATGTTGTGTTTACTAACGAGTATTAAAAATTCCTGAACAGCCATTCTTTTTGGATTTCAAGTATTTAGGTACCTGTGAGTAGTAAGAGATATAACCTTAAGAGATCTCGAGATCTTACACCAACAGTAAATAAGAAAACTTACAGGTAAGCCCTGACCCTCTCTGCAGAGGTGTGTAGCTCAACCTCCCAGGCCGCTTGCATCCCCACGTGTCTAATACACTTACAAGTAACATGTACCTCATTCAACCCCAATCAAAAAAAAAAACTATCCCTTTAAAGAGCTGTACTCTACCTGCTCTGTAAGCACATTTGTTGACTTGTCCACTGCTGAGTCAGCTGCTCCCACTCTTCCTCTGCTTCACCTTTATCTCTGCTGCCAATCAGCACGGAGCGCTGGCGCTCAAAGTCCAACCACAGGGCGTCTGTGTCCTGTTTTGAAGTCTGTCAGGAGAGGATTAAACGCCAATCACATCCTTTACAGTTTCACTCTACAAGCTCATGATACTGTGGCACCAAGAGGCAAAGAAGCATGGGTAAAATAAAGCTTTAAGAGGATGTTTTGAATATGTTTTGTTCTGATTATGTTATGTATGAAGCACAGTTTAACTGTAAAGTGAAAGGATGGTGTTAGGACTCGCCTGTAGTTGCTTCTTGTAGCTCTGCAGGTTGGAAACGGTGACTGGCTCTGAGATAAAATCTTCTAAAAGTCGTTTGTTCTCCTGAAGCTTGGCCTGAAGCACCGAGCTGCACTTCCTGTACCTGCAGAGGACATTTCACAGGTTTGCATACTGAAATCAAGACGGTTAAATGTTGAGCATCTAATAAGCCAGTGGTAGGAAATCTCCAGACAAAGACAGAGAAATATAAGATTTCAGATTAAGATTTGTTCTGCTGTTAATCCCTCAGGTCTATGTTGAAACTTCTCACGTGCTCCAAACACACAGACTTTACCGTTCCAGTGCTTCCTGTTCAGAGCCGGGCTCATCCTGAGGTCCGGCGCCCGTCTCTGGGATGACGGTCCACTCAGGTTCCTGCTTGGTCTCTACAGTGTTGCCCCTGACAACAGCCTGGGAGATGGGAGAGTCACATAGTAACTGTCCAGTGAGGAAAGGAGGGAAAGACTGAGCAGGGAGCCTATCCAATTACTGAGGATTAGCACCCTGCAGCTGCTGCTGTGTCTTCCACAGGTCACTCAGAGCAAAGGAGACCGCTGAGGTTTAGTCTGACCAGCAACGCTCAGGGAAACGAGACCTGTGTGCTTGGCTTAATTCTGCGTTTATACATACTTCTTTTCATGTAATAAATTGGTCTGAAATGATATTGAAACCCACTTTATTTCCTAAATGTCACTACCTGCTCTCTGCCCTGGCTCCTGTCTTCATTCATTGACCTATCCTCTTTGAATAGAGACGTCAAAGCATGCATGACATGTACAAAGTATCCAGGTGGTTGAAGTATTTTTAGTTCAGATGAAAACATCAAACAAGTAAAAACTGTCATAAATGACGTATTTAAAAACAGTTTGACTGGATTAAATTATCATTAAATGCAGGTTGGACCAGGTTTATGTTATATGTGTGAACAGTGAACATAACTTTGCAAATAGAATTACACTGTAAATAAATGAAATCTTATCAAGTGATGGACTTTAGACTTTTTATATGAGCCACATTCACCTGACCAGTTCAGAAAAATGTCTAATTTCTAGTAGTTTAAAAACAAAATGAGGTCTGAGTCACTTGTAACAAGTAAAAAAAAAATCTGCCAATGGAACAACAGAAAATTTTCTTGTATTAAGACATTATTATAGTTTCAAACAAATTTTCTTGTAATTTTTAATTGTTCGATTTGCAGATTTTTTTTTTACTTGTTTCAAGCAAATCAGCCCTCATTTTTGTCTTTAAATAACATGAAATAAGACATTTTTCTGGACTGATAAGTTGAATGTGGCTCATATCAAGTATAATGAGATAATTTTTGACTTGAAATAAGACAAAAACACTTGGTAGATAGGGTGGAAATTGAGAGGGTACATAAAAATAAATTTCTTGGCATTACAGTGGATGAAAGGCTGACTAGGAAACCACACATCAAACATTTACAGTCAAACAATCATTGGATTATAATTCTCTTTGCACCATGTTTACATTACTGTGCTATAAAACTTCATTACAGTCACTTACTATCTTACAGAAAAGAGCTATAAGGACTATTCAGAAAATATCCACAACTTATTTATTATTTATTATTTAGGAGGGAGGTTATCGATTAAGAGGGGAACACAACTTCAAAATCACAAATGTACGAACAACCTTAAAAAGCTTCTGTATATCTAGTAATGGTGTCAAGCTATTGAAAAATCAAGGTGAGGAACTCGAGCAAAGTCCTAAAATCAACCAGTTCAAAATGAGATACAAAAATATGTTAATTATAGGGTTCAGAGAGAAATGATCATTCATGACTATTATCAATAATTAAATGATAATGTAAAGCAATAAGA
This sequence comes from Halichoeres trimaculatus, assembly GCF_033239565.1. NCBI lineage: Eukaryota > Metazoa > Chordata > Actinopteri > Labriformes > Labridae > Halichoeres > Halichoeres trimaculatus. The sequence goes on from NW_027437191.1 coordinate 30,688,342, forward strand.
GGGAGAGAAGCTGATTTAAATGTGCGTATGTGTATATGAATATATGTGGGTGCATATGTGTTTGTATGCAAGTATGTATGTATGTATGCATGCATATGTATACGTGTATATGAACATAGGCATACACAAAAAAACTAAATTCTTATCAATTTTTTTTGTCTTATTTTAACTAAAATTCTTCTTATTACGCTCCATTTGGGCCACATTCAACTTATCAGTTCAGAAAAATGTCTCGTTTCAAGTTATTTAAAGACAAAATGACGTCGAATTGCTTTTAACAAATAAAAAAAAATCTGCCAATGGAATAAGAAAAATGTGCTAAAATGTTTGCTTGAAACTTGAACTATGTCTCAATACAAGTAACTTTTCTCTTGTTCCACTGACAGATTTTTTTTTTTACATGATACAAGAAATTCAGACCTCATTTTTGTCTTTAAATAACTTGAAATAAGATATATCTTTCTGTAGTGATCAGGTGAATGTGGCTCATGTTAAGCCAAAAAATTAAAATCTCACCAAGTGTTTTTACTTTTTTTAAATTGTAAAATTGTCTGAATTGCTATAACAAGGAAATTAAATCTGCTGATTCAGACCTCATTTTTGTCTTTATATAACTTAAAACAAGACATTTTTCTGGACTGGTCAGGTGAATGTGGCTCATATTAAGTCTAAAAAGACATTTTCTACTGAAAATAAGACAAAATCACTTGACGAAATTTGAGTTTTTCTAATGTACACTACAAAAACTGTCTTATTATACTTGATATAGGCCACATTTAACCGATCAGCCTGGAAAAAGGTCTTATTTTAAGTTTATAAAAAGACGAAAGTAAGGTCTAAATTGCTGTAACAAGTAAAAAAAAAATTCAGCCAAGGAAAAAGAAAAAAATGCTGGAAAATTTCCTTTAAACTAGAAAAATGTCCTAATACAGGAAAGTTTCCTCTTGTTACACTTGAAGATTTTTTTTTTTTTAAATTTTATTAAATAATTTGAGGACATTTTCAACGAATTTTTCTTTTTCTCTTGGTGGATTTTCTTTTACTTGTTACAAACGATTCAGACCTCATTTTTGTCTTTCTATAAACTTGAAATAAGACATTTTTCCGGGCTAATAAGTTAAATGTGGCCCATATCGAGTTTAATAAAAGAGTTTTTGCAGTGTACACTGGAAAAAACTGAAATCTCCTCAAGTGTTTTTGTCTTATTTTCAGTGGATAATGTCTTTTTAGACTTAAGATGAGCCACATTCACCTGAGCAGTCCAGAGATTTTTAATCAAAGTCTTCATTCAAGTTATTTAAAGACTGAAATGAGGTCTGAATTGCTCTTACCAAGTCAAAGAAAAATCTGCCAATGGAACAAGAGAAAAGTTATTTGTATTAAGACGTTATTCAAGTTTTGAGCAAATTTACAAGCAAATTTTTGTCTTGTTCCGTTGGTAGATTTATTTTTAACTTGGTAAGAGCGATTCAGTCCTCATTTTTGTCTTTATATAACTTGAAATCAGACATTTTTTTCTGGACTGGTCAGTTGAATGTGGCTCATATCATATTGAGTATAGCAAGACAATTTTTACTCAAAATAAGACAAAAACACTTGATAAGATTTCAGTTTTTTCCAGTGTGTACTGTTACATATTCCAGATAAATTAATTAAAAAAAGAAAAGCCCAAAAATATAACCTATATAAAAAAGAACAAAGCCTGAGTCTCAGCGCCTGTCTTTGTACCTGAATGTGAGCCTGGCCGGTCTGACCGCTCTCTCTGACGTTCAGCACTCGAGCCGTCAGCTGCTGCTCTTTGGCGCGTAGTGCAGGTTTCAGAGTCCTCCCAGACGCCCAGCTTCTACTCTGTCCCAGGTAGTCTTCCCTCTCTGATGGGACATCTTGAGGTTGAATGCTGTAGATATCACCATGAGGCTGCGCTGACACAGTGACGTCCACGCTTTGTTCCTGCGGGAGGTTGTGGCTCCGCTGAGTGTCGGCCAACGTGCCAGTCGCTCTCAGTGGGGTGTTTACCCGGAGCTGCTGTCCCCTGCTGAGTTAAGAAACGTTCAGTAAGGGGGGACGTCGGGGTCGGACAGTTAGACCCACTCAGTCCTGCAGGCGCCTCATTAAGATTAATAGACTTGAAGGATTACAGAGTGACAAATGTTTAATGGAAAGGCTGTCTGCTTGGACGAAACAATGAGGTTCAGCTTAAACTCAAAACATAGGAAGCAATAATTTCTTTTTCTGACTAATTTAAATCAAACTTCTCAAAATGAACATCTGTAAAATATTCTGAAATGTTCCTAACAGCTTAAATTACTCCTGTTTTTTATGGTCTTACTCGTCAGATTGCAGCATCGTGTCCCTTTGTTGTGCTTCTTGTATTTCATCCGACTCTTTCAGCGCTTCTGTCGTTAAGCAGGAGGAATCTGTGGGTGTCAGCGCGTCACACAGACGATGTAGAGATTCAGCTTGTTCTTCCTCAGATGCAGCTTCATCCACGACGGCCTGAGAGCAAACACAACCATCTGAGAAACTGAAAGTGAATTTTTTTCTCCAGCTACTCGATTTCTGCTCTCCCAAACCTAAGGTCTGCTCCTCACACTCTCACACACACAACAGATGTTAATGCAAATGTCACAGAGTTATGCAAATACCTGTTGCTGCAGCACACGGTCAGGGTCAGTCGTGTGAGAGGCTTCGTGCAGGCTGTTAGTTTGTTTTTCACTTTGCACAGAAAATGACTGTTTCCCATCTTTGACATGAGACAGTAAGACGGGAACAAAAGCTGCGATTTCTCTGCGCACATCCTGAGAGACACACACAAGCAGACACTTAAAGGTGAAGCGGAGTTATCACGCCATAAAACAAGCAAACAAGCAAACAAGGAAATACTGATATAGTTGAGATTTGGGTGCCAACTTTTTCCACATAAGGGCGGCACAAAAACTTTGAGCATTTTGTGAGTGAAAGATTTTTTTAAGATGTAAGAGGATTTGATTTCAAGCTGTGTTTTAAAAAGGGGGTATTGCACTCTTTTAGACATCATACTGTCCACCCCTGTAGCAATTAAACGTGATTTACAATTAGACAAAAAAAACAACCTATGTTTATCTAAAACCTTATCTAGAGGCTGGCACACATTACAGGACTCCCAAAACCTTCACACATTCAGAGTCCTGATCTTGTCGTGTGTGATCTGCACTGAAGGGCAAATATTTTTAAATATATTAAAAAAATAACAATAATAATTTTTGCTAAATTATGTAATTTCATTTTTTGGAAACTTTTATTTATTTTTTTGTTGAAAATTGAAATTTTGCAATTTTTTTTTAATTTTTGCAATTTTTTAAAATTTTGAAATTGTTTAAAATTTTTTAGCGAATTTATTTAATTTTATATTTTTGAAATTTCTTTAAAGTCAAAAAATTAAAACTTTTGCAAATTTTTATTTTTTTTGGTGATTTTTTTAAACTTCAAAATTTTTACAATTTTGTGTTAATTTTCTTAATTTCTAATTTTTAAAAAATATTTGCAAATTTATTTTAAAAAAAAACTTAGCCACCCCATGTATAAATTTATAAATTTTAAAAAGTCTCATTAAGATAATTATTCCCTAGATATTTAATTATCTATAGAATTTTATGCACTTTATATCCCTATTGAGAAGATAAAGAAGGTTTTGTGGCCCCAAAACAACTTTAATCAAGGCTCCTATGAAAGTAAAGGTTGCAGACCCCTGAACTAGAAGAAGCAATGATGATTGTTTTCAGCCTCTTAAATTAAAAAAAAAAAACCAACAAACAAAAAAAATCAGAAACACAAAGAGGGAAATTATTCTGGAAAAAGTCATGGAGATGGCGGAATATGGGTTGTCTGCATTACAGTGTGAGTTAATAGTGTGTTAAGTCGTTTTAAGTATTACAGATAAATTTCGCACTTTCTCTTCGGTCAGTCAGCTGAGTCAGCTCGTGTCTTTTTTTGTTTTGCTAAGGTACATGTGACATTATACACTACAGGATTTCTAGCTGCAAATATTAAACAATCTTGACTATATTATCAACGATCTCTCAATCAGAGGCCTTCCCATTGGCTCTGACCGGACAAATCAGTCTTAACTCACCCCAAACCACAGGAAAATCACACACAATGACATTTGCTGACACCAGAAAATCAGGCTTTTGCTTGATTTGATCGTAAGGAGGAGATTGGGAAAAAAATTAGCCCCATTATCCTGTAGTGTGAACCCACCTTGATCCCCCTGTCTCTTTAAGGCTCCCTGCTCCAAAAACCCCCTTCCCTCTGATTGGCCAGCCTTCTGTGAATCTTGTTGTATTCTTAAGGATGGTTGTTTTGATCAGTTGAAACCATATTAACATGTAGTAGTTTAAAATTTTGCGGATGGTTTAGACAAAAATCCAGCATTGCCTATTTATATTCATTTTTTTTAAAATATGAGAAAGCGTAACACCCCCTCTTTAAATACACAGAATGATTTTTAGTGAAAGACTACAATAATAAGAATAAAATCTCTATCTATCTTTTTAATAAGAAGCTACTACGGAGCTCTGTGGGAGCTGGAAGGCTAATTATCTTGAAATAAGCCTGAGCAAGGTTAGCAGTTTCTTTCAAGTCTTTGTGTTAAGCTAGGCTACAATTAAGCTCTCAGAAGTGGAGTTAATTTGAAGAGATAAATGTGAGAGATGTCAAACAACCTGCTAGAAGTCACCTTTCCAAGCACACAATTTGTCATTTTTACAATTTTCACCTGTTATAAAAGTAAAATAAAATAAAATAATGAAAGGTAAATTTCTTAAATATTTTTTTGATTAAAATGTTAAAATTCAGCCAAATCTTCCTGTCTTATGACAGAATTGGCTCAAACATTTCAGCAGGTGTGTAAGTCTATGTTCAGTCCCTTCCATACCTCCCACTGTTTTCTGACTGAGTCAGACAGCAGCACCAGTTCTTGGATTTGGGCCTCAGTGCAAAAGGCCCCAAAACCCTCGACTGCACCCAGGAACTCCTCGAGGACAGCAGGCTGCAGGACCTTTAAAGCTCTCTGCACAGAAAGACACAGAGCTGCACAGACAGGACTGATAGCTACACAGAGCAAAACAACACAAAACAACACAAACTTTTGGAAGATTGGGGAAGAAATTCTGAGGGAGGATTTTGGTTTCCAAAAGTCTGGATGTTACAACATAAAAAGCAGCTCTGATTTGTTGTCATAACAAGCAACAAAGTGGCAACAAGCTGGCTCCACAGCTAGGTTTAAAGCCTCACTTCATCATTCTTTGTTAGAGTCGTACCTGTTTCCTCTTGGCCTCTGACCCTGACAGGTCTCTGCCTCCAAACAACCTGATGGCCTGATGGATGCGTCCCTGCAGGTGTGACCTGGCCTTCAGCAGTCTGCTCTTTGCCATGGACTGGGCTTTTGAATGAACCTCACTGCGATCCATCGCTGGTGGCAGTGGAGGTTTTTTCACACTCTGTGGAGCGTTTTGTTGGCTTTGAAGCTTGACTTTGAATTTGTTTGTTTGTCGGGTGGATGAGCTTTCTATGTCCCCCTGGACTGAACTTGTCCCATGTTTCAGCAGAGCTGGACTTGCTGGACATGTTGGTTTGGAGTCTGACAGAGGCTGACTCACTGGTTTGGACTCAGAGTATATCTTGGGTACAGGTTCCTTTAAAGGCTGAGGCAGCATTTGGGTTTGGGGTACAGCAATGGTTGGTTGATCCTGATCTGGATCCTGATTTTGCATCTGAACATTCCCAACCTGGTCAACATGTTTCGTTCTCGCCACAACAATTGATCCCGTCTTCAGCGGATTCTGGGTCCTGTGAGGTTTTCTGACAGGTGACTTAATCTCAGTGGAGCTGAACATTTCAAGGATTTCCTAAAAATTGAAACAGTAACAAGTTAAATAAAGAAAAAATGTGACCCAGGAACTAAACAAGAACCCACATATTGATCTGACTCACCTGGCAGCAGGATACCGCCTCAGAGATCCTGTCCTGAAGGCTGGAGGTGCTGAGGTGCTGCAGAGGAGAGGTTTTCTGCACTCTGGCCACAAGGTCCTGAAGATCCTGGCCTTCAGAGATAACTTGGGTCTTAAGCTCCAAACCTCGGGAAACCAGCACCTGAAACAGATTATTAAAAAACATGTCATGTGATTTTTATGAATAGTTTTATTATCAGGAACTGACCTGGAAACAGACGCATGTTTTTTTCTTTAACTTAATTTTTATCATAATACAACAATTTATACAATATTTACAGTTCTTTAATTTTTCTTTTTTGTTTTCAGCTGTAACTATATGTTTACATTTTTCATAAGCACAGTATAAAAAAAGTAAAATTAAATTAAATTAAATTAAAAAAATTACAAAAAAAAATAAACAATTGCAAAATAAATAAGTAAATAAAATAAAAAAGATAAATAAAAAAATACAAATAAAAAAACATTTTTTAATTACAAAATTAAAAAATTAAAAAAATTATAAATAAAAATTAATAAATTAGAAAAATAAATAAATAAAATAAAAATTACAAAAAAAATTACAAAATTAAAAACAATAAAATAAAATAAAAAATTACAAAAAAATAAAGAAATGAAACAAAAATTAAAAAATCGCAAAAAGCAAAATAAAATTTAAAAAAACAGCAAGGAAAAAAATACATTAAATCTGTACTATGTTAATAAAATAACGGTATGTTGTTACACATTCTTATTTTCTCTGTGCATGCTAACGGTGATATAAAACAGCTGTCCTGAAACAGCTTAAAGGTGGAGTCTTCAGAATTTCCTTAAAAAAAAACAAGGTAAACTTTTATAGGAATAATTCTGCTTAATTGTCTCCCACATGTGTGTCAGTTCCTGTGTCTGCCTCAACCCCCTCCTTAAGCCTGAAAGTTGATGTTTTGGTTGTGTCTGGATGTTTCTGGGCCAAGAGTAAGCGTGGCTACATCAGCTAATCACAGAGTGCCTAGGAAGCTAATCAGAGCTGCTATGATAGTGGATGTAGCACAGAGCGAGAAAGACAACAAAAGTGAACCAAAACGCTAAACAGATACAGCTTTTTCCTAAACCAAGGTGAAGCTTGGATCGACTTTCAGGAACTTGGAGCGCAGCAGAATGGGACGAAGAGCGACTTGAGTTGGCTTTCTACTTAGCAGGTATGTGTCAAATACCCGTGACAAGCTTCAGGCTACAGGTGGTTGCTGGGCTGGTGAGTGTGGGTGTGTGCTACTGCTGGCACTGATCCAAGGAAGAGGAGCCCAGTTTGGATGTTGTGTTTACAAACAAGTAACAAAAAATCCTGCCACTTTCAACTAACTACTGCTAAGACTTCAGTTTCTTTCATTGATGAAATCATTTATGAAGGTGTATAAAATTTAACTCGCTGACCTTGGCTGTAGTTTCCAGAGCAGGGCGTCCTCTCTCCTCTTTCATCTTTAGTTTCTGGTAACAGTCCAGGGCCTCAGTGCTCCAGCGATCCAGTTCAGCCAGACGGCCTTCCAGCCCAGACGCAGCCCTGTGCAGATCTCCACAGGCCCGCTCTGCTTCGACCAGCATCTGTCGACACATTCAGAAATCAGAGCTGAACCTCTCCTGAGTTTTATCCTGTGAAAACAGCATCATGGAGTGACTAGTTTGGTCATCTTTACTGCACCTGAGGGATTTGTGAGTCTTTAGATTGACTGAGAGATGAAAGGTCCCAGTCAGTCATCTTTTTGCTCAGCATCTAAGAAAAAAAAAAGAAGAAGAAGAGCTTCACTGATTTATACAAAGACAGATTGAACAACTGTTCCCAATAAGTTTTTGGCTTAAATCATCTCTTGATGATGCTGTCCATCTCTGGTAAAATCACTTATAACTTAAGCTAACAGGATCATGCCCTTTATGCCCTACAGGACAATGACATGTGTCAAGAGGGTGACTGAGGCCATTTTATTTCTAGCCTAAGTCAAAATTTTGGATTATTTAGAATAAAATGTGTGACTTGGGCAATTTAACAAGCTTTCATGATGGCGGCTGCTTCAAAAAGAAACCGAAACTTCAGCAAACATGATTCTTAAATCAGTTTCAACTGGTGAGTGATTGGGTTTATTATCATAAAGGTTAGGGTATAATGTTGTGAAGTAATATAGTCTAAATTTTACAAGTTTTAAATACACTACAAATTTAGCTACTTCTAGCTTGCTAGCTATTCCTAGCTGGCCCGCTTATTTCTTTAACCGAACATAAATGAGCTCAAGGCAATAACACCCCTCAAATTTTTAAAATCAAAGAAATGTTTTTGCTTTTTGGTAGGATATGTATGAGAATGCCTACTCAGCATATGATTGACCTGACATTTGTTCAGTTTGGGTTCAAATGAATTACGTTTTAAGTTTGCTTTATGGAATCAAAGGACAGTTAATGGTCAGGGTTTAATAAGTTGTCAAAACTGGATGTTGGAAATTATGGACCAAAAATGCCAAAATTAAAAATAAGTAAAAGTAAAAAAGTAAAAATAAAAACAAAACTTTATATATATATATATATATAGATATATATATATATATATAGATATATATATATATATAAAGCTTATATATGTTCTCTGCATGTCAACAGTCATCCACTGTGAAGGCCTTTTTGATTGAAATAATTAATAAATATCTTATGCTCTGTATTTGGATTTTTTTTGTGTTTTCCTACAAACTTAAAAAAAATGACTGAGGTTATCATTTTAATGGGGTGATGATGTGTTTTTCCTCACCTGTAGTTTCTGTCTGTTAGCCTTCAGAGTGACTGAGGACACCTCCAACGGCTGTCTGAGCAGCAGACTGGCCTCCTGAGTCAGTGCTTGAAGACACACGGGGCTTCCTCTGGGCTCTGGTGGTACTTCCTGAAAGACACATGCATCAATGAGAATAATCAGACAAAAACCCTGTGGGAGGATCAGAGGAAGCTGGGTCACTCACAAACTTAGTCCTCTTCATGCACTCAGCCCACTGCATGTTGACTCTGCGGAGCTGCTCGGCCAGGGCGAGGCTGGTGGAGGATTCTGTCACTTCAATGAGAACGTTCCCCGCCTCGTTTAGCTTCGCCTGGCGTGATGTCCACTCGCTCATATCCTGCAAAACAAATGAAGAGTCTAATAGATCACCAATTAAAGGAGTGACCCGCATTGTATTACGCACTGGCCTTTGAACTTTTTTATCAACACATGACGACACTGGAAGTATCCTTTGCCAGTTTCTGTTCAAACACTCTGAGGTACCTGGTCGTGCAGATCTGTCTCCTGTGCCAGCCAGGTCTGCAAAGACGACAAGCAGCTGTTGTAGGTTTCCCAGGAAGACGCCACCCTCTCCATCGTCCCTCTGACAGCTGTCACAGTCTGTTTTATAAACTCAGCTTCACTTTCTGCCTCCTTTATACAGCGAGTGATGAGCTGGGAATCCTCACCTGGAGGAGAGAAAAATATCCATAAATACAAAAAACTCCTTATTAAGTATTGCACTTTTTCTTCTATTTCTTGGATTTGGATAGGGTCATTACTTTGTATGGCTCATTTGTTAGTCATGGACACCAAACTGGTTTTGTCTTCAGTGACGTTTTTATTATTTTTGCTCCTTTGTTTGTCTTGAGATCCAACATGTAACCATGGCCGCATTGTTTACATGTAAAATCAGCTTTTAGCAGCCTGTAGGATGTCAATGCTAACTGGTGCAAGGCCAGATGTTTCCCCACACTTGTTGATGTGGAATAAATCAAAAACACTTACTTTTATCTCATTTTACTACACAACTGATAGAAAGAAAACCATGATAGACCTTTGACTAAAAATCTGCAGCAACAACAAGCATATCAGGACTTGTGCATCACTTTTAAGTGTCCCCTGGAAACACTTCTGTTGTGTTGTGGTGTATTTCCAGTGCATTTTTCTACCATGTTGTGTTGAGGTGATTGCCGCATGTTTTCTAAATGCTGTGTACATGTTGTCAAATTGATGAAGATGTTTTCTCAATTTGATTGTGTTTTGTGTTTTTGCATGTGTTTTCTTAAGTTGAGTGAATCAGGATGAGGAGGGACACAAAACAGCTCATATCACAGAGCAAAGGACACAAACAATTTGTATTATAAACAAAATTGTGTTGTCCGCAATTCACAAGGACGGACACTTTATATTATAAAACCAAAGACAGGTAGTTCATATTTTAGACCAAATCTTGTTCTGGCAGAAAACCATAAGACCAAGAGACAAACAATTCATGGAACTGATAATGTTAAAATGGGAATGTTAAGCTCTTACTTAGCGCTGCTTTGCTGGTGTAAACATTTGCCTTTGTCTTCAGGTTTTGGAGAGCATCCATCAGAATCAAAAGCTGGCCCTGGCGGCTGATTGTTTCCTAGAGAAAGATGCAACAGAAGGTGAAATGTTTTAGTTTGATTCCACAAGATATCATTTAATACACTGTTAAGGTATCTCAAAAATGACAGTGAAACATATTAAATAAATGTCCTCTCCTAAATCCATAAAAAGTTTATTTGTATTTCTTTCAAAAAATACGTAAAATTACTGTAAATTTTGATTCTCCTTGACATTTCTTTGTTGTTAAAGCCTCCTGAGACCCAACAATGCTTTTTCTTTCTCTGTAAAGGGCATCACTTTCAGAGCTCAATAGCACATAAATACATACATACATACATTAATACAAACAAACAAATATACATAGAAACATATGTGTGCACATACATACCTTTATACATACATACATGTATGCATACATACATAAACACATACATACAAACAAACATAGATTGATACATTCCTTTATGCATACATATATACAAACATACAGACATACATGCACACAAATTAACATATATACCTACCTACATACATACAAACATACACACATACTTATAAGTGAAAACATATACATACTTACCTACCTACATATGTTTACACATACATACAAACACATACACACATACGTAAATAAATAAGTATACATATACATACCTACAAATGTAAATTCCTACATATGTTAATGCATACAGTTTGTTTGCATGTATGTATGTACGTATGTATGTTTGTATGCCTTTGTATGTATGTATGAACATATGTGTATATGAATATTTGTATGAATGTATGCATGTATGTGTATATGTATGTATGTATGTATGTATGTATGTATGTATGTATGAATGTATGAATGTATGTATGTTTGTGTGTATGTATGAATGTATCTTTGTACGTTTGTATGCATATGTGCATATGTACATACATGCATCTACATATATGTTTATACATACATACATACACACATACACACATACATACTCATAGCTCCCTTGAAGTTAAGTTTTCAGTTTTAAATCTTTTTTTTCAGGATTTAAGGATATTTTTACACCTTGGAGAAGGAGAGCAAACAAGCTTTAACTGTAACAAGCTAACTTTTTGATAGTTAATGATTTATGTTTTGTTTCAATCACAAAAAACTCCTGGTTTCCCCTAAAAATCCGCTGAAACAATGGCAGAAAAAAAGTCATTTTTCAAAACATGGAAGTACCATGCAAAAGACATTCAATTTAAAGAAAGAAATGTTAAGACACCAAAATATTGCAGCATGCTACTTTCAAATAACAATATAATATTATGCAGAAATATGATATTTTTTTTCTTCTGGGTCTCAGGAGGGTATGTGGTTTGTAGCAAAACTCGTTTTGATATTTACATGCCAGTCCTGCAGAAGCTGAGTCACCATCTCCTGGGATCTGTACGGAGCTCTCCAGGTCTGAACTTTAGCGTTGATGCAACCTAAGAGATCCAGTACGGTGTGACGAGACTCCTGGTATTCCAACTTGATGCCTTGATACTTGGCCATGACTCGGACATCAGTTAAACTGTTTTAAAAAAAAAGAGGATGTTAATGTATGAATTTTTTAACTTCAGTATAAAATACTTCAAGATTTCTGTCACTCACCGTCTTTTGACCTCGTCGAATTTCTCCAGGGGCACTATTACATTTCCTGACTCGTCCATGTTTTTGTAGGTATGAAGGGTATTAACATGATGGCTCATCTCCTTAATTAAAGTCTGAAAAAAATATCATATAAGTTTCATAACAACATCCATTTTCTTAATTCTCCTCTTAAGTTTTTTCCAACCTTTAACTCTTCCTGCTGAGCTCGTGCATCCTTTGCAGCTTCTGCATGAGCTTTCTCTTTCCCGCCCTGCTCCGTTAGCGCTGCCTCTGCGCGCTGCAGCCACACCACAACCGAGTCCAGAGGTGGAGGAAGACTAGAGTCCAGTTCTGCTTTACATCTCTGCAGCTGGAGAACACACAGAAACACACACCATGGAGAAAAGCCCAGCAGCGGGTCGTTGCAGTCTGAGTGCTTTGAGAGTGGGCGTCCTCACCTCCTCGTCCAGAGAATCCCACGCTGTCCTGAGAGCTCGCTGCTCCTGGCTCAGCTCAGGGCAGCGTCTTATAGCAGCGAGGAGGGTCATCACCGGTTTCCTTTGTTCCGTGAACGAGTCAGAAAGTCTCTGAAACACCTGATAGTAAAAAAGTATTAGCTCTACCCAAGATATCTAAACAGATACTTTTCTTTTCATTTCCCCTCACCTGGTATTTTTCAGCAAAGCTTGAATTTTCCATAGCTGCTCGAGCATCTTGCAGCTCCTGGAAGGTGTTTTGCAGCCAGCGAGTCACTTCCTGGGCACGCTCACTTGGAGGGACCTACATTTTTTTTAACAGTGAAACTGTCAATGTAGCTTATTAACAATTCATAATCTCTTTTAGTCAGTGGATAAGTGAAGAAGAATGTATTCAAATAAAACCCACTTTTTAAATCAAAGAGAGCTTTGTGCAGGGATGCTTAATGTGCAGCTACCTGGCGTAACGGTGAGACAGCAAATGCCGGAGCAAAGGGAGCAGGTAAGTGGACAGATGGGAGAGAAGAGGGTTCAATCAGAGGAAACAGCTACACCAGCACCCAAAGCACCAGAGAGGAGAGAGAAGAAAGCAGGAGAAATAAATCACACCTGAGTTTTTCGTGAAGGAGATTGTGGGTTTAAAGAGGGGGTAATATGCTGTCCCTCTGGCACCACTATCGGAGCTTCACATGATTTACGCTTAACTTAACTCAAGCTGCTGTCGCTTTAAGACTTCCTGCATCACTAACCTTCTTTCCTCTGATTGGCTAGCCTTCTGAAGGCCCATTGGAGGGACAAATATGGGAAAGCAGAATACCCCCTCTTTAAGATCTTTGCAGAAAAGGTGGAAACAGTGTGATTATTACTCCACAGTTACTTCAAGAGAAGCACAAATACCTGCAGGTAGTCATCAGGTGCTGGCATGTCATTAGAGTACTGGAGAAACTGGGCCACGTACGTCATTATTGACTTCTCATCAGGGTCTTTGACGTCCACGTCTGAGTTTCAGGGAAATACAGATAAAGGTGAAGTGAGAACCTTGGATTCCAATTCTGGGTGGGCCTTAAATTACAAAAGAGTAATGTGTATGTTTTAAAGCAGATTTGTTGATTTTTGATCCTTTTTTTAGATTTTAGTGCATCAGACCGCAATGGTTCTCATTGGTGTCGGCCAAAGAGTAGTGCAAAAGTTTATATATCAGGAGGTTTTTTCAAAAAAATCTTTTTTTATTTTTTTTAATAAAAATTTTTAATTTCAGTCTTTGTTTATAAACTGGAGTGGAAAAAAAGTTACCACTTTTTTCCAGCAGAAGGCGAAAATACTGACTCACGTGATGTGCTTTTTAAGAAAAAATATGGCTCCTGATATAGTCTGTAGACATTTTTATCTTCAATTAACTTTTCACATGGTCTGTTGTTAAAAAAGCAAACTAAAAATCATAAATATTGAAGTATTGCAATTTAAATAGAATCGGCACCCCAAGAATAGTAATAGAATCAAATCGCAAATATAGCATACTGTCCCAGCCCTACTGCACCACCTCAACTTTCCATGTGTTATAGGCTGTAAGAGCAGCAACATTAACCACAGTTGAATAAAAGACAAAAATCTACAGTCTGAGGCTGAATGAGTCATAATGTTTTTTACCAACAGGCTAAAAGTTGCCAAACTTGGCTCATTTTGTAAAGCCAGGGCATCTTACAATAACAAACCAGGCATAAAATGGCACAATTTTATAATTCTACTCTTTAAAACCAATAAAAAATATAAAATAAATAAAGAAAAAATATTTTTCCAAAGAAAAGTTTGAGGTGAGCCTGGGACTGTTAAGTGATTATTTAGCCTTTATCTAGAGCCTATTCGATTGTGAAATCTGAAACTATTGTGTCTCTGAAAGATATCATAAATTAGATTTCAGTTTTCAGTATTGATCCTCCTTTGTATTGATTTGATGATGGTTGTGTTCATTATTTTGTGCTTTAAACTCACAACACCTTTTCAATCCCAGATTTATGACCTGTTTCTGAACAATCCTCAGTAACTGTTTTCAGTTCGTCTTTATTCTCTCATTAAACTCTGTTGTGTTTGTGAAGTTTCATGTAGAGCAGTCTGAGCCGCTGCAGCGTCCAATCAGACAGTGATATTCCATTTCAGTCGCCTCCATCCTCTCTCCTCTCTCCTCTGAGCAGAGATATTGCTTTGGGACAGCCTTCAAAATGGCGACTCAGAAAGTACTTCTGGTGCCGCGGAGGATGGAGGAGAGAGGAGGCTGCAGTTTATCCTTTTGAGACGCAGCCCGTGTGAAAAAATATCCTCACCCTGGGGCTCCAGCAGACGTGGGATGTGGAGCTCCTTCTCAGCCAGGTGAAACGCCTCCTCCAGGTTCTCCATGTTGCTTCTGGACCTGATCAGAGAAAGATCAACCAGCTGTGGTCTGAGAGCGCACAAGATGGCCAAGAAAGCCTCTCCACTCCTCCAGCTCTTCTTGAAGTCCTTAACACTGAGAGAGCAGCCAACCCTGGAGACACAGAGAGAAACAGATGAGTGAAGATGACTGCTCGGGATTAGCTGTGTTGGTCCAGGAGTGGCTGTAGAGATGACCTACCTCTGGCACTGGTCCCTGACCCACATGAGCAGAGCCTTCTTGGCAGATAACCGGAAGCGTCTGTGCAGAGGTGAAGTCCGGCCTGCGGGGACTGGACTGGCTGGGATCGGGCTGCCAGAGAAGGAGTCCAGGCTGGTCAGAGAGTCGAGGGAGGAATGACAAGAGCTGTAGGAGAGAGTGCTGGCCAGCTCCTCGATCTGAAACAGAAGGAGTCTCATATTACACTGCGAAAAACTGAAATCTTATCAAGTGTTTTGTCTTATTTTGAGTAAAGATTGTTCGTCCCTTTCTGGCTCTCTTAGTGCTATAACAGTTGATATCATGTAGTATTTCCTCTTCTGAGTCACATGACCAGCTGCACGGAACTCCTTATCAGTGTATGACATCATCACACAACTGAAGTAGAGTGAAGGGTGAAATTTATTCACAAAAGTTTTGGAAACAACTCCTCAAAGATGGCACAATTTTACCCAAATCTGTGTAAAAATATGATATTTTGTAGGAAATTTTGTCAGAAAACTATCCATGTCATTTTTTAAGCTGTACGACTTTTAATTTTTTGTGTAGAGGCCAAAATGAGCAGCTTGTGTGGAGCTGGAACTGTAATCCCATTCATTCTTAATGGGGGGGCTCAGAGGACTTATTTGGGGTTCACCAACTTTGAGGGCTTGTCATTCGAAAACTGGGTCCGGAATGACAACTTCCACAAGAGCTTTTGTAAAACAAGGTCTAGTCTATAACATGAGCAAATTTCAAGTTGTTACCATTTATGGTTTGGGACAAGATCATTTTTGCAGAAAGGGTAGAAAATGTGGTGAAATTTTACTTTGAAGGGCAAATTGGCGGCTTCCTGTTGGAGATAGATCAGAAGTGTCAGTGTATGATTTTTGCGTCTCAATGAGATTAACATTTTGGCGTTGGTTTGATCTCTCTACGACATTCCTACTGGCTGCTAGGGCCATTTTAGTGTGCTTAGGTGGCGCTAGAGAGCACATTATGGGATGTTGGGGGTCAAGTTTAGTATCGTATCAAACTTCACCTTCTAGCTCTTGCTACAAGTAACCTTTTCTCTTGTTCCATTGACATTTTTTTTACTTGTTACAAGAAATTTAGACCTCATTTTTGTCTTTAAATAACTTGAAACAAAACATTTTTCTGGACCGGTCAGGTGAATGGGCTCATATCAAGTCTAAAAAGGCACTTTTGCTGACAATAAGACAAAAACACTTGATAAGATTTAAGGTTTTTCCAGTGTGCAACATCAGAAGCTTTAAAAGAAGTTGTGATTTTATTTCTTGTTGCTTTGATCGTCGTCTGTACTCACATGGCAGTGGAGGATGATGGTCCAAATCAGGCCGAGGACGATGGAGGGCCGACCATCGATCACATCTGGGATGTTTATGTTTACCAGTTTGACCTGCACCAATCCACCAGATCAGATGTTAATGCTTCAAACTGTTCATTTCTTTGAATTTGTTGTTTGTTTTTTGAGGAAACTTACTGATTTTTTCTTGAGGAAGTTTAGTGCTGTCTCGATGTTTGCCCTCTGCTGGAAAACGCCTCGGCCCTTCTGTCTTTTCTGTGGAGATAAGTCACAATATCAGTGCTACTGGAGAATGAATATTTATTCTCACATGTTTTCGTGTTTGTTTTTTTGTTTTAAGCCAATTGAAATGTAGAAAAATGCCGAATCAACTCACCATAGGCTGACCAGTCATCACCTCCAGCAGGTTGAGCAGATGTGATCCATCCCTGAGGTCTGAGAAGAGGTCTGACACATGAGTGGGAGGGCATCTCTGTAACAGATAAATCACTTATTTATTAATCCAGCTGCATGATATGGAAAAAAAGAAAAAGAAAAGTTATTTTGTTTTTCATTATAAGTTTTTCACAGTG
Source organism: Halichoeres trimaculatus (assembly GCF_033239565.1). Classification (NCBI taxonomy): domain Eukaryota; kingdom Metazoa; phylum Chordata; class Actinopteri; order Labriformes; family Labridae; genus Halichoeres; species Halichoeres trimaculatus. The sequence continues at coordinate 30,705,269 of NW_027437191.1, forward strand.
ACGTTTGTCCTCTAGACAAACAGGAAGTAACTCCAGCCTGGGAGGTCAGCAGACTGTTTCAACAGATGGCAGGTTATGAACCAGTGGTTTCACGCTGCAGTCATACGGCGTGTGGTTACGACGAGGTGGCTGGACTCAGGTTACGTGCTGTTCTGCTTCACTGGAGCACTATTTATACCCCGACAGCGGCGGCAGGCAGCTCAGCGTCTCAGGTCCATGTGAACTGCTTCACTGGACCTCAGCAGTGAGTCAGCATGTTTACAGGTTAGTTAGTATCACTTACAGCTGCACCACACCGTGACGTCAGGTCAGTTTTTCCAACACTCTCTCTGTAGAGATGGCCAAGATGGGTTTAAAGCTCAGTTTAGTTCACACTGAAGAGGGACTAATGTCTAACATCACACTCATTTTGATGGACCATTCAGACAAACTTTATGATACTACCATGTATCAGTGCAAGAATAAGTTTTTTAAAATGCCAGTATGTCTTTACTTTAATCATCCAGTCCAGTTAAAGACAGAATAAGACGTTGGCATCTTGAGAAGAGAAAAGATTTTTCATCAGTGTCACCCACATACTCAACTTTGCTGCTGAAATGATCTTCTACAAAGCTTGAGGACTCCATTTAGTTGCAAGTTTTATCGGTTTTATGCAACAAAGAAAAGAAAATGTTTCTCTAAACAAATGTATCTAACAATGGTGTGAATGTCTTCAAAATGCACCCAACGTTAACAACATTACCCACCTTAGAGAGCTGAGCGTTGATCCAGTTGGTGAAAGTTCTTTTCTGAATCTGCTCGTGCTCCACTGTCGAGAAAACAGACAAAAATAGACAAAAAGATTCATATTAATAATCTTTACAAAGCCATTTAGAGAGAAAGTTATAATTCTCTTTTGTGGATAATGAGGTGTAAGGCAAGGTAAGTTTATCTATAATGAACATTTCAGTAAGGCAATTCAAAGGGCTTTACAGACATACAAATCAGCAAAACATATATATAAAAAACAGTTAAAAATATAATAAATAAATAAATAAATGAATGAAATACAAAAAAAGGCAAAAAAGAAGGTTAAAACAGGTTTTAAGATATACGCATAAAAGCCACAGTGAAGAGTTGTGCAAAAACAAAAAAGACATCAAAATGATTTGTTAAAATTTTCCAATTAAAAACAGCTGCAAAAAGGTGAGTCTTTAACCTGGACTTAAATGACCTGAGAGTTTCAGCAGACCTGATAGAGAAATTCTTATCATAAACAATTGAGATTGGGTACTGGGTATCATAATGTCACCTTCTGAAAACAAATGCCAAAGTACTTATTATTTTTATTTATTTATTTATTTATCTATTTTTACAAAAAATATTTTTAAATAAAAAATATATTGTATTTATTTATGATGAGTATTATTATTATTATTATTATTATTATTATTATTATTATTATTATTACTATTATTACATAAATCAATCCCTTTTGACATATAACTGTTTTTTTTGTTTTGTTTTCTGAAAAAAGAAAAAAAAGTTACTAAGGCAAATATTTTAAGAAGAAGATAATATTGTGGGTCGTCCTGGTATTCCTGCCTCTAATGGGATTAGGATCCTCATCCCCCTCTTTGTATGACATCTCATTCATCACTCAAAAGTCCGGTCACATGAATACAACCCAATTTGCAGCCTACTATCTTTTACGCACAGACAAGTACAAACCTGAAAAAAGGCGGGCGGTTGATCTAAAACAATGGATTTCTTCCCAGTGGGATCTCTTGTGTCAACTCCACTCAGATTTTTTTTAAAACAGCCGTGAATGTGAGATTTTGAAGAGATCTAACTTTACCTGCCTGGAATGCGCTGCAGTTAAATCAGTTATATCCTGACACTTCATATCAACACAGAGACCCTGGTCTGGAGCCCTGGTCTGAGCTGCAGACAGGTCTATAAGATACTCACCAGCGGCAGTGAAGTGACACACTCCTGGTCCCTCCATTTTTATCACTAACAGTCATTAAATCCATGAATTAATGAACTTCAAACAGAATCTATCTGCCCACTCTCACGCTCCATGACACAGAGCTGCTGACTTCCTCCTGGAGCTAAAGTAAGGTTAGCGACCAGGATCTGGATTCAAGCTGGGATGGCTTCCAAGACAGTGACAGACATAGATACAGACACTCTTAAACACACACACACACAGCTGATATACGCAGACACATACACACAGAAATAATAAAGTCTGAGATAGACACTTTACACACACACACACACACACACAGTGAGGAGGTTTTGGTCATACATGGTTCTTTAAAAGGCACTAGACCAGAACCTTTAAGCTTCTGTTTCCAAAATATTATCCTAATACTATTTATAACATTTAAAAGGCTTAAAGGGACAGTGCAAAGAAATATGGCGGTTGTTTTGGATGCCTGAGTCAAGCTTGAGGATTACTGTCAGGGGAAATTTGTTGTCTACTCCATGATGTCACACAAAATTTGCTGAGTCATCAATTCATTTTTTAAATCTTAAAGCTCCAGGGTGTGTCTTCCAATCTCTGTCCTGGATGTCATTCCCTGACCCTCTCAGCCTGTCCTTGTTACTAACATTTTCGATCAACTATTTGACCTAACAACATGGAGTAATTGTATTTCTAGTTTGCATTCAACTTATATTGGTTTTATCTGTATCAGAATTTAAATAGATGTAAGAAATAAGCATAAGAAATAAGTTTAACCCACTTCTAGTGTCTTAAGTTGACATGTGTCAGTGTAGATCGATGGCGTAGTCACTTTGATTGATTGATTGATCGAGAGACACTGTCTGTTCTACTTAAAGTTTTATTGATCAAAGAACAGAGGGGGCGCTTAGTTTCTACTGTTGTTAAGCCATTTTCACGTGTAGTCTTGTTTTTTTTCGTCTAGTACTGGTTTGTAAGAAGATGAATAAAACTGTTGGCTATGGCTGCCTGATGCAGCAGCTGTCTCTTCTTTGTCCATTTCTTGAATTTTTTTTAATCTCTTTTTTGTAATTTTTGCATTTGGAGTGAATCATTACTTTGTATGGCTCATTTGTTGGTTGTGGACACCAAACTGGTTTTGTCTTCAGTGATATTTTTACTACTTTTGCTCCTGTGTTTGTCTGGAGATCCTACATGTAACCATGGCTGCATTGTTTACATGTGAAATCAGCTGTTAGCAGCCTGTGGCATGTCAATGCTAGCTGGTGCAAGGCCAGATGTTTCCCACAAGGTGAGGCGAAGGAGATGAGGACAACGTGCTGGTTCTCAGGTATGAGCTAAGAAGTGACGACATCGACCTGTCCTTCCATCCATCGTTATTGGGAACGTAAGAAAACAGTTTCTGAAAGAAGAGAAGATTAGCTATCCTGGAGAGATCTCTGACTCTTGTTAGGACAAAATAACAACCCCCCCCCCAAAAAAAAAAAAAAAAAAAAATTCAGGTGATACTTGGGTCTTAAAGGGTTAAAAAATAATGCTTCTTTCTTTTGAGGTTGAATATATTACTCTTTGTGTATATTTTTATAAGAAAGAATTAAAGGGTTGTCTCTTCAGCATGCTCATCCATCACCTCCTCTGTCACTGCGGTCACAGGCAGTAAAACTGACATGTAAACACTCGGTCTTGTTTGCTTTTGTGGGTTTTTCTAAAGCTTCCGTATCAATTTCAGTCTGTTTCATAAACAAATAAAAGCTTGTCACAGGAGCTTTAAGGCCAAACTCCTCAAAGAAAATGATCAAATCTATCCAACATCAAAGGCTGAACCATGCTCATGTCGCTCTCATAAACCTCTAACCACTACTTTCAGAAACCATTTACAAAGACATTACACAAGTGTTCAATGATAAGTGTTTATGTTGCCTTTAAATACAACCTCCTGAATGACACATCTATTACAAACAGGCTGTTACTACTTCATCATCTGTCAAACCTGCATCAGTGAAGACGTCGTCTGTTTTGTTCGGGGGAACCAGAAAAATCACTTTCAGATTTACGCACTGAACCGGCTGTTTGTTTGAGAGCGAGCCAAAGCAGGAAACTCCCCAGATTTTTAATCACTGGACTCCACCCAGTTCACCAACGTGCCCGGGACAAAAGATGAAGGAGGCTTCGACACATTTCTAATTACTGATAGCTCCAGGGCTCTGTAAAACTCATCTGTCAAAGACGTTTTCTCACGGCAACAAGCGATTAGAGATGTTTGCACAACAAGCAGTGAGCAATTTAATGCTAGGGGAATGCAGTGGAGAATTTTAATGACAATATTTAGATATCACTTTCAGTTTTTACATCACGTGCATCACTTTTACAGATATTCTCATGCACGGATGTTGTTGTTGTCAACAGATCATGATGTACAGTCTAATAGTCCAAGGAATGTGAAAGTAAAACTTCTGACACAGTGCTCAGGCATCAAAATGGCTCATAAATTATCAAATACATTAAAATAATAATAATTTAACTAAAGGTTCATTGGTAGAAATGAAAATATCTTATGATTTCTGGTGGTTTTCTTCATCCTACTCACTATTTAAGCCTTTAATGACTGGAAGCTGCTGTGGCACATAGGTATGATTTATACTCAGGTCATTATACATCAATTTAAATATACTTATGCACTGCACCTTTAATTCAGCCAACATGATGAGGTCTGTTCAGCTTTAAACATGACATAAGAAAATTTAGAGTCTGTTTGATGACTGTATAAGTAGTTTAGGCTTTAATACCTGACAAAAGAAGAACATGAATACTAAATGCATTGCCACGTGATTGAAAACCAGTTTGGCAAGAAACTTAAATGTGTCTTCTAATTAAAGACCAAGTCACATGCAAGCTTGTTGTTGAGGAACAGTCCAGAAGGGAGGGCTGAAAAGTTCATAGCCTGATGAGGAAGGAGTTCTGCCATAATAATGAAACTTGGCATGCATAAAATTCAACATTTTCTGACACTTGCAGCATGGTTTATTTTCAGATTAATTAACAGTGATGTTGTGTTTGAGGACTTTGAAAAGTAGAACCAGAGACATTTTGTAAATAAAGATAAAATTTGGCACCGTGGTGTTATCAAATATCTGCAGAAAAAGGGGTTAACCCCCAAGGAAATAGTATCTATATATATATCAGGGCATTACTTTTTTCAAATAAATAGAGACAGAAGCTGTGAAAAACTTAAAGATGCTGAGGAGGATCTGTTTTGATTGCACTCCTTCGCCACCTTGTGGCCAGGAGTCTCCACCCACTGTGGTAAATTACTTTTAGCAAGGCGTGTGTTTGTTTTGGAATTAAATGGTGATCAGACTGAAAAAAAATTCTTTGTATAAGACAACTTTTTACTGGATACAACACACCGAGGTAAGGTATTTATCAGTACACTTGCATAGCGCTACAGTTTGAAACGTGACGTCAAGCAAATGTAGCAGCAGGCTATATGTAGTGCTAACGGCAGGCCGATGCTCTGAGGTAGCTGTAGGCTAACGTGACAACAAGTAAGCACTCCAAGACATGTCTGTAATGTGTCACGTTAGTGAATCCTGGTTATGCCCTGCCAGTCATCTACCAATCAGAGCTAACGTAATCTCACTCTTCATTTTATTGATAGACTCTCAAGTTTGAACAGACCACTGCAGAATAACTGCTGACTGTGGGTTGGAGTCAACACTAGCACAAACAGTTTAGCCCTTTTAGCATTTAGCTCGTATTCTATCTCTCTCCTATTTATCTTTCTTCTGCTCTTCTGTCCTTTTTCTGTCTGACAGTTAGGCTCCAGTGTCCACCATCACTACAAAATTATTCACAGAAATCATTTTCAGCAGAGAAAAACACAGATCTCTCTTCTCACTTCTAAAATTCATCAGCCGTGAAAGTGTGGATTAAAATCAGGCATCTATCTAGAAGTGAGACTTTCTCAAGATCACTTTGAAACTCCACACAGCCTCTTTAAGTGGTACAATCAGTGTTGAAATAATAAAAAGTTTTCTTTTTTCTAATTTTACCCAACAAAGACAAATATATGAAAACGTTGGAATCATTTTTGATAACACAGTGGCTTTTGTCTGTGATGTAACTTCCTGTAAAAGAGATAGCCCTTATAAGACCCTACGCTCTAAACACCGAACTGCATGATTCTGACATATCCTGCTGTGGAAACATGTTTTGAGGATATTAAGTCAATGTGAGTTTTAAAATTATTTTGTATCAGAATGATAACACACAATAAAGTGGAGTATAAGTATGGTTTGGGCATGGTACCCTTATTACAACACATCACATGTCACAGCACATATAAAGAACAGAAATAGACTGACCTTGGAGCAGCATGTGCATGTTGTCGATGTCCAATGGAATCCCTCCATCGTCTTCCTCTCCACCTGAAGCCATGAAGACTCCAACCCCAGCACAAAACCAACCTCAGAGAGGTGCAGGAGACAGGAGACAGTTAATCTAACCCTCCAGAGAGAGGAACAGAAAGCTCAGGGCTCAGACTGCTGAGCAAAGTTTTTTTTTTTCTCCACAACATTTAACCTAACTGCCTCTGCTGCCAGGTTAGTCATGTAAGGGTAAGAACGCACCCATCCACACCCTTACGTTACCACAGACACACACGTACACACATACAAGTAGACACATGCAAAGTGTAAAACAAAGATCCCAAAGAGGGTAATAACTATGCAGCATGGAAAGACTTAAAGCAGACAAATAAAAATAGACGTCGTGGTCACGGATCTTCAACATACCTGTAGCGCTGTAGTCACTGCTGAGAGCTACAGGGCATAGCGCATAAGACTGAAAAGTCAAACAGTGTGCACTGAGCACAGGAAATGTCCTGAGCTGTGTCCTTTCATATTGGCACAAGTCTGCATAGATTGACTGGGTTGAGTCCCTTCAAATAGGACTTGGCCTCATAAAAGAAACAAGGTGCTTCTCTTCTATTGGAGCATGAGGACAAAAAAGCTCAAAGTACCGCCCACATTCACTGCAGGCCTAAATCACTCCTGCAGGCTGGAATAAAAATATAATCTCCTCTGGATCCAAAGAAAATCATATCCTCAGAATCTCTGAGTGCATTGGTTTCCGGCTTTGTTTGCAGAAGATTATTCCTACTGATGGTTCGATGTTGTGTCTACCTTTTTTGGTCTTCCGTCCTCCACATTTGTTTGTGCTGCTGTAAAAGTAAATATGAAGCTTAAGTTTGTCTTTTCGTTGATATAATTTGTCGTACCTGAAGAGAAAATGAGGGACGCCATCAGCCCTGCTATGCCACCTTTACCCTTGAAAGCTATGCCAGTGTTTTGTTTGTTGACTCACTATGGTGAGTGGACAAAGCAGGTGGAAAGTGTGTGTCCCACTTAGCAGCTGCAGCCTTACCTCGAACTCACAGATCTATAATAGAAGCTGCCCAGGTGTCAAAAAGTCAAAGAACAACTACGTTTACGAGAGATGTTCTCTTAGTTTTCCTAACCCTAACCCTAAATGCTTTAATAATTCTAATAAAGAAAAGAGGGAAAAATAAAGTGTTTTTCTGTTATGAAGTTTATATAATAACCCATTAAGAGAGGTTATATTTGGTGCAGTCTCACTAACAATCACTCACCATTTTAACTCATAACAATATCCTGAGCATTTGGCTGGAGTACATGTTGCATTTCTACGTGGTCAGTTATTTTCTATTTAAAGGCATAGCATTATTGTTATACAACACATAACATTTTTGATTAGTTGCCTGGCTCTGACCCCATATATGGTCACCAGCACATTCGTAACTCCACAAAGATGCACCCATGTATACACTATTTGACGCAGCATTTACTTGAGTGTAATTCTTAAATAATTTCATGAAAAAAGCCAGAAATTATAATGAAATTCTGGAAAATTCTTTAAGAGGTTCCATGTCCATGATTCTCATTCACTTGTTTGACAAAACTATGTCAGTTCATGTTCCCATGACCATACATATGTTTTGGTCCATCTACATTTGTTTTAACCTGTGTTTCTAAATTCTCATATTATTAAATTTTCTGATCTGTTTTATTATAAAATAATGCAAATTATGTTCAAAGCAAAATAAAAAAAATGCTCCCTGACTCAATACAAAAGTTCTTTTCAATTCAAGACAGTCCATATAATCTCAAAGGTGTTTGTAAATTTACAGTACAAAGTGCTAAAAAAAAAGGTGTGAAAAGGAGATGTATCTCCATTATTGGAGTTAAGTTTTGGAATGATGCCAGAATACATTTAAAAATGTGTCATTCTTTTTTTTGTTTTTACGAAAATGGTTTGTAAAGCAATTTTTTAAGCTTACAAGTGTGATAAATTATCTGTGTTGTTGTTTCTTTGCTTTTCTGGAGGTTGGTAGCTGCTTCTGCCTTTGCCTTTCTGTCATTAATCAATACATGACTTTTGATTCTGTTATTTTGCAAACTGTCATTATTGGGCACAATACTTGGTGTTGACATGACTGAATAAATGAAAAAAAAGAAATGAAATGTTACTTCAGTATGTTTTCAACAGTTTATCTACAGTCTAATTAAATGAATTTTATTGTATGTTCATGGCGTGTCAAGAAGAAAAGATGATGTGGTTAGCGTTGCTGGTTTACAGTAAGACAGCTCAAAATATACAAAAGGCGTTGATAGCTTACCTCCATTGGGTGGCGCTGCATGGCCAGATATGAAGGAAATACCACACCGTAGAAGAAGACTTCCTACGACTTTGGCGTTTAGCACTCTCAGCTGTCCTGACCTTCCAACTCCAGCGTGACAAACTGAAAGGTAAGAGTAGAATTCACTATTACAAAGTGCATAAACCTTCAGTTGAGTTATAAAATGTTCCTATCTCACAAAACCAGCTTAAATTTGCGCTTTAGTCTCCTCTTAGCGACGCTGTGTGAGCTACTTTTGCAGGTGGACGCTAGTTAGCAACTTGCTAAGTCTAGTTACCATCTTCCTTCACTGTTTGACAGGGGCTGTGCTAACAAGCTAGCCTGTTGAGTTTCATTCATAAAAAGTGTTAAGACAGCAACTTTAAAGCAGTAGTGATATGTAAAGTGTAGCGTAAATCGTACCGTTGAATACTTCGTCGATTTTTAACGCCTCGCGCACATTGTAGGTAATGAACGGTTACATGTTAGCATTAGCATGTGGTTCAGACAACAACACAACGCTACCTTCAGATTAAACGACTGATTAGATAACCCAAGAACAGTGTTTGGTTTACTATGAAAGATAGGTTTAGACAGTATAAGCGTGCTACTTCACCTCTTTCTTAGCACACTTCTTCTGCAGTGCACGAAGTCATGAGCTAGGCCTGTCACATCTGAGGGTCACAGTTGCGTTTAGGGTCCATTGACAAAGTTGGATTTATAATAACAGGAATGTTAAAATCGCGTCATTTATTCCAAAGTGCTTACTTATTTGATTATTTAATTAAAGCTTAATATTTTAATCGTAATTAATCATCCAGTATATAATCTGTCAGGTGAGTGTGAGGTATTGAAGGCAACTTACTGTTAAGTGATATAGACACTGCCTGTTATATCAGATTGTCATGTTCCTGATATCTCTTGGTTAAACTTTAGTTTCAAGTCACTAAATTGGCCCAATCTTGCATACTACCATTGTCATGACATTTTGCTGTTGCTTTCTCCCTTAGATGGCTGGACGTATGTTTGCAAACTGGTGGTCCTTGATGAGCCCCTACTACACTAAGGTCCACCAGGAGATGTGGGTGGGTGTGGGCATCATGACATACCTGTACTACAAAGTTTCCTATGGAGGTGAGTTCGAAATTGAAAAAAAAATGTAGAAAAGCAAATTTGGAATAATAACGTGCCTAGATTACATCTAAATGCAATTAAAACACAATTTTCTTTTATTTTCTAACCTCCTGATAAATATAATGTAATATTAGCACTTGTCATTATATTATGTATATCTGTGACTAATATGAGATGTTTCTTTCTGTTTCAGGCAAGAAGGCTGTGAAAGCCAGTAAGTTATCTAACATTTATGTGAAAAAATGTGACAAATAATACACATCACTACATCTACTGTAATACTGTGGACTCAATATTATAATGTGATTTTCAAATCTCACTCAAGGAAAAATCACAACTACTATATATATTTATGTATAATATAAATGACAATGATTTATTTTAGTTATGAAAGGGCAGTTTTGTTCTTATATTGGTCATGTTTTTGAATAACCCATAGAATAACATCACCTTCTCTGCAGTCTGCATGAAGAAACGTACACCGGCCTTAATCACTGAAAATAGACTTCATACTATTAAACTAAAAGTTTTCAATAAGTATCTTATTTCATGGAAGTTTGTCCTAAACAGAAGTTTCCCTGAACCTTCCCTTCAATTTTTGCATTAGTGTATAAATTGAGCCTTTAATAATGATTACTTTCTGAGACGATACAAATGGGTGAAAACTGTAACATGTGGTGCAACCAGTAACCTCTAGATGTCACTGACAAATCACTTCTCCAGTCATCATTGCATGTGGTACTGGCATATGTTTTAGTGACCATTGTAGTCATTTAAATACATTTATAACAGTGCTCATTTTAGGTTGGATGATGTTTCAGTTGTATTTGGGTTGTTAATAGCTGTTTGTGGTATTTTTGTTTTCTTGCAGAGCCTGCTCATTAACTTTTCCGCCCTCCTGACCATCCCTCCACCTGCTGTGTAATATGCCCCAGCTGAATTCCAGAAGTCCAGCTTCAACATTTTTGTTAATATGGAACAAATAAAGTTAATATCTGAAACTTTCATCAGTATGTGAGTTTTTTTATATTGGATTGTTGTGCCATGAATTCATACTCTCTGAGCTGCTGTGCTCATTGGCATCAGACTAAAACAAGGCCTACCGATTCCTCATTCAGGTACAGCTTAAAGAATCTGAAAATTGTGAAAGAGTTGAAAAGTAAATTGAAAATGTGACGGATTATAAACTTGTTAATTGAAAATTACATTTTTCAAGCAGCCTTGCATAGATTTACAAGACAAATTGATTGAAGAACTAAGGAGCTTCACAGGGTGTTACTACTTGATGTATTCAGTTGGACATGTCAATCCAAAAATGGACTAAACAATGTCCAATCCAAAGTTACTGTTGCATCCTTTCTTCAATTTATTAATCCACAGGAAATGCAGGTACCGACAACTGACTTCTTTTTTTTTTTTTTTTATAAGATGTGCTGACTAGCTGTCACCTGTGCCCTTCTTGTCGTAGCCACCTGCTGGTTTTACTGAAGTGCCCCTTGTGGTGATTGTGTAAGTCACGATGAAAAAGAAGGCCATAAGTAGAAGTTTTGGGGCCATCTACTTTATTTTTGACTTGCTAATTTGTAACTAGAGGAAGTGTAGCATCTAATCTGTTAAAATGGCATAAATCAATGACCAATTAATCTGTTCCATTTACATTTAAGTTCAGTGAACTGAACATGGGTTGACTGAAGTTTAGCCTGAAGCCAGAAGACTACAAAAAAAATAATTCTACTTTTGCACCAGAAATATTGTTTGTCTATTCTGCTCTTTAGAGTGATATAGATGGTGCAGAAGTAGTTTCTAGCAGGGTTTTTACTTCTGAGCTTCATGGTCAGAATCTACCATACAACACAGAAAAGATACTGATCTGATGAGAAAATGTTGATGGATGTTTTCCAGAAAAAGAAAAAAATGCTATGTCAGGAGCTAAATGTCTTGCGTGGGAGTCTTCAGGGAGCTGACGCGGTGTCTTTCCACTGCTACTGTGCCAAGATTTTCATAGCATGGCTATCACTGTATATAAAGTCTGTCCTTCACAGAATGTGTTTTGGTAAAATGTGTTTCCTTAAATGTAATAAGAATTATATTAGCTGGAACACTGACATGTACTTGCTTGTTAAATGTCAGTCTTAACCATTTTAACCATAGATATCAATGGCAGTGCTTCCAAATCAAGAGATAAATACATTTTAATACATCTCAGACATGTTGGTCAATGCAATAAACTCAGTGAATTAATTCATTTGTAAACAGTAAAGCAAATAAAGCTCCATACCATCTCTGTATTAGATGGCTTTAACTTCAAAAGGGGGGTTAAGTTTCACCATAGAGGAGTGTGATAGAGTTGTAGTGTTACCTGGATAACTGCAGTATAACTGTTTTACTAGTGTTTTAGAAGATTAGAAATACATATAGACGTCTTTAGGCGTGTGTTTTAATTCTACAGTTAAAAGAAGACTTGTGTATAAAGTTTAATTGGCTCTGCTTGTTAGTTCTTGTGTACGTGTGGGGGTGGTGGATAACACTGAATGACAGGGAGGCTGGGAGAAAGGGCTCGCGCTCCCTCCCACCGCTCGTGCGCACCGACTGTGACTACGCTCCCTCTTCCCTACATTCAAACATGGCGAAACTCTTTGCCATCATACCACCACCCTCGCTAGCATCATCCCCCACTTCGTCGTCACTGTCCCCGCTAACACCACCGTCATTACCTTCACGACTATCACCACCGTTATCTCCGGTACCGTGATGACCCGGGAGGATGGAGAAGTTGTCGGCGAGCCTGTCGGAGATCACTTGGAGCCCGTTGGCGCTGCCGTTGGACGCGGTGGTCAGCAAGTTCCGTCTGCCCACTCTGGTCCGCCTCGCTCACGGTAAGAGACACAGGTGCCTCGAGCTCCTGCAAGAGCGGGAAAAACTTCTTGCTCTATTTACATGACTTTGACAACACTAGCTTACTTTGATGCTCTTCTGTCCATAAAACCAGTACAATAGTGATGGAAAAAGTACGTCAAATGTGGATTTTCAATCAGGATGCAAGAAAAAAAAATCAACTATGTCAAGATATGTTTGTTTTAAACGTTTATGACCCTTAAGATAAACTGACTTAAAAGAACAAGTGTAGGAATTTACGAAAAAAAATCTCACTACTACAGAAAAGTGTGAGCCTTCGGGAATACGTACCACTTCCGGGGGGAGACTTTCAAAATAAAACGTTGACCTTTCAATAACTCATTTATCTACAAGTATATCAATTTAAAGTATTTTTTTTTTTAACTGGGATAAACTTAAGTAACAGTTTGAAAATACAAAATAGGTTAAAAAAATTTCCAGCGCCCCCATACCCCGCCTCAAATTGATAAATGAATAAATAAAATAATGAATAGATGAATAAATAAATAAAATAAAAATAATTATAAATAGATATGAAATAAAATAAAAATAAATAAATGAAATGAAATAAAATAATTATGATAAATGAAGATAATAAACAAAGAAAAAATAAAATTAAAAGTTTGTGTATAGTTATGCTTCTCCGTCAACTGAGACAAAAAGTGTTATCATGACACCAAACTGCTGCTTCTTAACAATTGCCATCTGCACTTAGAGATAAAGGGCTATTCTCAGTTTCTAATGAAGCTGTTTAATCAAATGCTTTATTCCTACAACCTTGATAAACTTTTTATGTCCAGAAGAAGTCAGAAATCACATCACCAAAAAACAGTCTTGACCTGAAATTAATTTTGCTAATGAACTAGTGCTTTGAAGATGCACTTTAGCAGCTGTGTATCATTCAAGAAAGCAGAGATTTATAATCATGTTACCAATCAATAAATAAATCACAGAACTTAATTCTTTCTTTTTTTCTTATTTACTTATTTATTTATTCATTTATTTTCATCTTATTCTATTTTGGTGTACTTTGATAACTGGAAATGAAGTCTACAAAAATATGAAGACGTGAATATATATTTATTGAGGGGAAAATAAGGCTGTTTTTAAAATGACACAATAATTGGTGCTTTTATTTTGAGATCAACATCGCACAGTTTCCGCTACGCTTTTCTCTGATTCTCGCAACATTGATCTCGCTGCTGCATTTAAACCCTGAGCGACTTTCTTTATTCACACACAACCCAGTGACTGTCAAACACGTCTTGTTATGAACCATATTCGGCCGTTTCATACTTCTCTGTCTTGTGTTTTTGTTTTACTGTCAACATGATGCACCGCTTCCCCAGATTTGGTGTCTTTACTTTGGGAACGGTATCTGGGAGTCCTGGCCAAAATTGTTCCAGTCCAGCGAGGCCAGTCCGGAAAGCCACAAAGTGTCTGTTGTGCTGCTGAAGTGCTGCTCAATTCTTTTCATATGTAAATGCTGTAATCTGTCGGTAAATGTGGTGAATACTAACGAGCAGTGAGGAGGGGAAGGAACCTCCAACTTTTCCAACGCAGACACATTAAAGCGCGCTCCCGAGCCGAGCCGTGCCACTCTCCCAAATAATTACGCACCTTCACGTCAGGACGCGCGTGTGCATTTGACACACCTGGGTGTTTATTAACCGTAGTTTGCCCACAGAAGCCTGTTTGCTTGCACAATCAACCAGTGGTTAGGTATTTACCACAGGCTGATGCCAGTGTTATTACACTGCTTACGATTTTCCCTCATTATTTAATATTAACAACAACAAACAAAAGCAGTGTTTTGTCAGTGGGAACAGACTGTGTGCCAGTGGTATGTTAGTGTGGGGGTGTAATTCACAGTGATGGGGGCTTTCCTGATAGGCGACAATATGAATGCCTCAGACTGCATGATATCAAATTAAACACTTAAGCTCACAGAAGAAGTGTAGCATGCAATAATTCTTCTTTATGTCGATACATCAATGTAGGTTAACCAAAATCACATGACGCTTTTAATTATTTAACCAAAGTGGAATGTATTTAACATATTTAGCTGTACTCACTGTCTAGTCTTTAGGTTGATCTTGCATAGGATAATGTGGATTTGACCACATACAAATCAAATTTAACCACAGTGGCTACATCATTGATCACAGAGTCCTTTAAATGAACTATGTAGGAGCAAATTTGCTAAAGAAGTCTTAAATTTTTACGTAGAAATAGTATAGCCAGGGAGAAGAGTTTAATATCAGACGAAGGTTTGTTTTGATTTTGCACTCTAAGAGATATGAAAATTGAAATACAATTATGAGAAAAAGCCAACAGTTGTTATGCAATGACATAAAACATAACAAGTGTTAATGGGTCAAAACATCAACACCACATAAATTTTTCAGTTTGCTTTGTACTGTGACCATCACTGCTTTCAAATTCACTGTCCTAAAAGATGATTTGTTTCACTAGCTGTGGTATTTCTGTCTTGCAATCTTCTTTACAGCGGACATGAAACTATGAGCTAATCTGTAAACACATGCCAGTTACTATCTCTGCTTTGACATTTAAACTCCACTTTCCAAATAGCTCCAGTGAAATAAACAGGTCAGGGGTTAATTGTTTATTTTCTGTTTTCTGATGTGACTCACTGCCTGCAGATGCTCAGCTAAAAAAAAACACTGCTGTATTTTTAGATCTTTGGACAACACATAAGATGAAGGACTAAATGAAGGCAACTTTTTAATGTTTATGAATGTATTAGCCTTAGCCTCAGAGGTATTAGCTGAGCTAGCATCCAGTGCTCATTTAAACCTCAGTGTATGATGGTGGCCTGACTCAAAAAGCAAGACAGCAAGATTTGCTTTGACGCATTAACAGTTTTCAGCTGAAATTATCCCTGATACTGTTCTGTACACTTTTTATTAGGGATGTTTAATACCACTTTTTCTCAGGCCAATACTTGTACTTTTATTTAACACTGAAACCAATAAGTCCAAAATTATCCGAGTTCTTTGTCTTTGTTTTCCAATTTGTTTTTTATAAATTAGCAAAAGTGCGAAATGAAGTTAACAACTGTCAGAGTTTTAGTATTTTTTTAATAAACTGTAGTGCAAAATAAAACAGCTTAACTGTTAACTCTCCTTGGTTTATTCATATTGTCTAAATAGGACTTGATGCCATAGACTGTTTCTGAAACGGAAAATGGAGCACATCGGCTATAGCAGCCATATTTGTAGAGGCAGGGGCTTCGACTACAGCTATAAGGCACCTGTCTGGCACGTGACCCTGAGCTGAGCGAGTTTGAAAAATATTCAACCCCAGTGCAGTGTGTGCCGTTAGTGAAATCAGCGATTCACACAGGAGACGTTTTTTGATCCAGGCTGTAGATAGGTTAATTTCTGCTTCGGAAACAACTTTTTTTGGCTTGGTGTGTATGTGACTTCCTGTATTTCCAGAGCCAGCCTCAAGCGGATACTCGAGTAACAGCAGATTTTAGTACTTCCGCATTGTCTCACATTCTTAGACCGGAGGTTGTCGCTTGCTTGATGCACACTTGCTGTAGCGTCAAACAGCAGCAGTGTAGCGCCAACTACTGGCAAGGAGGACTAAATAATAACCTGCATGCTCTACTGTGGGATAAGACTGGTAATGTTTTGAGTAAAAGACTAAAAATGAGTATATATTGAACTCCTGAAGTTGATATTTATTTAAACTATAAGTGTTTAAATGTTCAACAGCAGTTTGGTTAAAACAGAGCTTCAGAGCTTACAGAAATGACTATTCAATTGCAAATTTTACACCTTGTAGTGTAAATCCTAGCCTTAGTGTCAAGTTTGTACCAATCCTTTCCCACTGATACCTGATCCAGCTTTAAGAGGCTGTATTGGGGGCCGATACCTGGGTCAGATCGGTGCATCCCTACTCAACGTAAGATTTTTTTGGCTGCTGGTATCGGCAGCCTTTGAGTACCCAGTACCTTGAAATGAGATCGGTATTGTCCAGATACCTATACCTGCTCTACCGTACATCCAAGTATTTGATCATAGCTGAGATTAGTTTGATATTCTGTAACTCAAAGACTCCTATTTTTAACTGAAAACATTGCCAAAATTTCCCATTTCGTTAGACTTTAATTATCAAACCACTGAACAACACCTTGATCCTGTATCTTGAATCTTACAAGAGTCAACGGCAGAATAAGCTGTTGGCATTGGCAGAGAAGATTTGTTCAATTTTTCATGGGTATAATAGCCAGAAAATTGTGTAACCAACTTAAATTTCAGTCAAACAGGCATATGTCAGAGCTTTGAAAGTTTAATCATGAAGTTCCTGAACACTTCCTCTAACAGGCAAGACTGTGAGTATTGTTGCTGTTTTATGGGAAGAGCATTGCTTTATTTCAGATTTTGGTTTAATAACAATGATCCACATTCATTTTGCTTCTGATCAATAACAGGGAAAAATGTCTTTTGCAATTGGGTCAACTGACCTGCAGCAAAACATTTATTGGCCAGGCTGATGTGAGACACACATTCATAGAGTTCAGTATAAAGCCTCAGGCGACCATCACTTAAAAAGTCTTTTAGTAACAGTCATTCATCCACAAGTGGAACATAAAACAGCTGTGTGATCTGTGAGTGAGTCTGTGAACGAGAGGAAGAGATCGGGCTGTGTGTTTGTGTTCTGATTGAGTTGTACCGCTGAGCTTTCAGCAGAAATCAATGCTGTTTGTGCGACATGATGGCTCTGGTTTGAACAGGAGAGCAGTGTGTGTGTGAGTGTGTGTGTGTGTATGGAGGGGGCTGTGTAATAGCGGGTTGCTAGTTGCACTGAAGGGTCTTGATGAGTGGGCTGGGAGTGATGAAGTGTTTCTGAGGACAGTAATTAAGTTCACTGAGTCCTGACTGTAAGTGGGGATGTGCTTTTTGTGTGGGCAAACATGAAGTGAGACTTATTGCTGTTCAACCTACAGTGGGTAAAGTAAGGATTCAACGCGTCAACTTTTTTCACATCACATTTATTTCCAAAGCTGCAATTCAAACAAAATTTCTACCAGACATTGGTATTAACTCAAATAATCCACATATGAAAAGAAATCACAACGTTCAGGTCCATAAATAATGATTATGTGGAATTAAGTTCGATAACACAGGAAAAAAGTATTGAACACACCATGGAAAGGCTGTATACTTTGGCAAGAAAATGCACCATACCACCTGAAATCTGTCAGTAATTATTACTTGAACTTCCAATTAGTGCAAACCAACATCAGCTGGGCTAGAGCAAACTGATGGTCCCATAAAAAATGTGTTTTTTTCACCAAGCAGTTAAATATGACACACCTCATGATGGGTAAAGGCAAAGAGCTCTCTGAAGACATTCACAACCTGATTGTTGCTCAGCATCAGAATGGAACTGGTTACAGACTTATATCAAAGCTCCTGAATAGTCCAGTCAGCACCGTTGGGGCCATTATTCACAAGTGGAAGAAGCACCACCTTACCATCAACAGGACACGCACAGGAGCTCCTTGAAGATTTCTGACCAGGGAGTCAGAAAGATAGTCAGAAGAGTACTCAACGAGCCAAGGACCACCCTGAAAGTGTTCCAGAAAGACTTGGAGGCAGCAGGTACAATTGTTACAGAGAAAACAATAGGCAATGCACTCCACTGCCATGCCCTCTATGGACGCTCAGCCCACAAGACTCCATTCCTCAAGAAAAGGCATGTTGAAGCTGGTTTAAAGTTTGCTAAACAGCATCTTGACAAGCCTGTAGAATACTGGGAGAATGTTGTCTGGTCAGATGAGACCAAAATTGAACTTTTGGGCTGTCATACTACAGACCATGTTTGGAGGAGAAATGGCTCTGCACATCAGCCAAAAACACTACACCAACAGTGAAGTTTGGAGGTGGAAGCATCATGGCATGGGGTTGTTTCTCATCTCATGGTGTTGGCAAACTTCATATAACTGACGGAGCAATGAATGGAGCCACGTATGGGGAAATTCTTGATCTGAATCTGCTGCCATCCACCAGGATGATGAAGATGAGACGTGGCTGGACCTTCCAGCAGGACAACGATCCAAAGCACACGGCAAAGTTGACTCTCAAATGGTTTCAAAAAAAGAAAATCAATCTGTTAGAATGGCCTGGTCAATCACCTGACTTAAATCCATGTGAACTTTTTGTGGAGAGAACTAAAGAAAAGGGTTCACCAGAGGGCACCAAAGAATATTCCAGTTTAAAAGACAATCTGTGCAGAGGAATGGGCCAAAATCACACCTGAGCAGTGTGGGCCATTAGTTCAAACATACAAGAAGCTTCTGGAAGCTGTCATTGCAAACAAAGGCTTCTCCACTTAGTATCTAGCCTCCGTTAGCTTTTAGCCGTTAGCCTCACTTGTGGAGAGGTGTCATGTCGTCCATCTTTTTGATACACTCTCTGGTGTGTGTGTTTTGCAGGTGAATGTGTGGAGGGTCTGTCAGAGGAGGATGTGGTGCTGTTACACTCCTGCCGTCAGTGGACCACAGTGACCGCCCACAGCTTAGAGGAGGGACACTACGTCATCGGGCCCAAGATAGATATCCCTCTGCAGTACCAGGGTGAGCACACGCACACACACACACACACACACAAAAGACAGCACTTCACATTAAATTGTCCCAGCAGTAAATCAAAAGTTCATCATCACTCTACATAAACCAGTTTAGCCCTGAAATGTATTTTTTTCTCTGGGGAAAAGAAGGAATGCAACAGTTTCCATTTTCTCTGTGTTTGTTGTTGTTGGGGGAAGAAGCTTCTTGAAGCCAAACAAACACACTCAACAGACATCAGGAATAAACTTAGTTCAACACTTGATTCCCATGTGAACAAAGTTTATATGATTGGATGCAGCAAGGCTCGGATGAAACAGGATCACAAAAGTATAATACAACGGGGACAAGCAAATATAAAGTGTCTGAATTGATCTTTAAGGAGTGGTGGGGATAACTGTGTAAAATTGAAATCTATGCAAGTGTTCATGTCATATTTGGGGGAAAAAAAAGTCTTATTAGACTTAACAAGAGTCATGTGAGAAGTCAAAAAATGTCTCATTTCAAGCTTTTAAGAGACAAAAATGGCTCCTGAGTTTCTTTAAGAGTAACTGCAGTGCCACCTTCTGGCCCCAAGTGTCACGCACACTGTTGTGAAGATGTCACTTGTAGCAAGATGTTTGTTTTGGAACAAATTTTCTTTGTTCAAGTCAACTTTTTACCAGTTGCAATGCGCTAAGGTAAGGTATTTATCAGTACAGTTACGTAGCACTACGGCCTGAAATGTGACGTCAAGCAAATGTTGTAGTAGCCGGCTAAATGTAGTGCTATCGGCACCTGTGCTCTAAGACGTGTCTGTAATGAGTAACGTTAGTGAATCCTGGTTATGTCCTGCCAGTCATCTACCAATCAGAGCTAACGTAACCTCACTCTTCATTTTATTGATAGACTCTCAAGTTTGAACAGACCACTGCAGAGTAACTGCTGACTGTGGGTTAGAATGGACATTAGCACAAACAGTTTAGCCCTTTTAGCCTTTAGCTTGTGCTCTATCTCTCTCCTGTTTATCTTTCTTCTGCTCTTCTGTCCTTTCTCTGTCTGACAGTTAGGCTCCAGTGTCCACCATCACTACAAAATTAATCACAGAAAAGGGGAGACTTGTGCAAGATCACTTAGAAACCCTTCCCAGCCTCTTTAAGCTTTCTGTACTAACACATCATTCTCAGAAAAACTTACTCCACTGGCAGACATATATATTTTTTATTTTACTCTCTATAAGCAATCCAGGGATCATTTTAATCTTTTAATACCTTAAAATAAGCAATTTTCCTAGACTTGTCAGGTGAATATGCCCTAAATTAAGACCAATAAGAATTTTTTTTCACAAATAATAGTGTAAACACTTCCTTAGGTTTCTTTGTTGTTACAGTGTAGATTCAGACTTTGGGAGTTTCTTTTACTCAAAATATCAATAATCTCAAGTTGTTGATGCTATCATGTGTCACTCAGCTCGCTCTCAGTCAGAGTGTTCGGTTCACATGAGTGTACCAGTTTTTTCGATAGTTAACCATCGAAACCCTTAGATAAATTATAGAGTTTAACTTTTCACATAACTCCGCTATTAACTAAGTAGCATAATAGACAGTTTAATAATTCCTTTCTTTCTCTAGATAATCCCATCATGGATAATTCCTGTCCGATAAAAACTCCCATCACAATGTTAAGACAGACAGTATGTTTGCATTTGGCTTTAGATATTGTACTTAGCATGAGATTGGACCATAGACTGTGTATAGAGTGGACAGCGTGGCCTCGCTATTTACTACTGTACAGTTTTGAAGCCATAATTCCCCGTCACAGGTGCCGCCATTGTAGCAGTAAAGGCCATGAAACAATCTGAGTGGATCTGGATGACAAAAATAATAATATTTTTTTTTGTTTCAAGAGTCTTATCACTTCTTGACTCTACCTCCTGACATATTTTACAATCCCTGAAAAAAAAACACAAGAACAGCAGCTGTCAATCATCGTTAAACGTGACATAAAGTCTTGTTTTTAACCTCTAATAACTAATGAAACAGAACTTTTCAGAAAAAAGAGGACCTGAATACAAGGCAGCTAAATTATATCTTCAAATCACCACAACAATCAGACGTGAGAAACATTTGTACGAGGTGTATTAATTTTTTAAAGTTTGACCACAGCCCATCTGGAATGAATGGGGAGATGGATTTTTTGACCTATACTGCAGCCAGCCACCAGGGGGAGCAGTTTTTGTGGAGACCTCACTTCGAGCCGAGCAAGATGACGTTCATTTTTTTTATGGTCAATGGATCGGACTGTTAAAATGTATGTATACAGCTTAGTCAGACCAAGACCGGACTGAGCCGAGATAATGTTATTTAATTGGTACAATGCAACAAACAAACACTAAGGGAAAAGAGAAGCCAGAAGTCTGATTCTCTTTTCTGCATGTGACTTTATAACCAATCTTTGACCTTAGGTAGACCTTTGTTTGCATATGAACTTGCTAATTAACAACTTTCACTTTTAAACACCAACGTTTAAAGACAAAGCTAATGCAAAAGTGAGAAAAGCTGCAGTTCCCTGCATGTCCACTGGGGGTTGGCTGCAAAATTTAAAAAATCCACATAAACATCCATGTAAAAATACTGATCTCATGATTTAATAATAATTTATATCAGTAGTAGCCCTAAAAAATCAACTTGTTTGGCTAGAGAAGCTATATCCACCTCTGACTAGCCGGTGATGTCAGCATAAACACGACCTTCCCTGACTCCTCCTGTCCATTCACCACTTCTCCCTCTGAATGAGTCTGATCACCATGACCTCACCGGGGCTCCATCACCACCGCCTCATTGTGCCGACTGTCTGACCAGTCACATCACTGGCTGTGAAACTGGATCCTAATGCCTCCTCTTCATTGTTTCCTCCACTGATGGAGCTCTGATGTCACCTCACTCCGCTGACTCCTCTCCGGCTCCTCTTTCAGGAGAATGAAAGAATCTATGAATGGGAGGCGGTTTGGTGAGGTCATTGAAAGTGTAGTCACTAGCGTTTGTCATCGGAAGCACGTGACCGCTAATGCTGGAATTATTAGCACGAAGCAGCAGGAAGTAAACAGCTTTAAGCTCGTTAAAGCAACCCAGCAGTGTCATTAATTAGCGGTTGTGGCTGAAATCATAAAAATGGCCACGATAAGCAAGAGCAGGAAGAGAAAGAGAAGGATGAGATACGGGGAAGAACTGATGAGTAACAGTCTTTTAGTTTCCTCAACTTTTCCTCTACAGGTTTTGGTGTTTGCATCACAAAGGGAAGACCTGAATAAGCTCATCTGATTGGATAATGGTGACAGTGATGGTGATGTCACTGTGTGTAATAGTTGTTCACGTGCTGGTTGGTTGATTTAATCAGCGTGATTGCGAAACCCACTGAACGCTTACGGGAATGTCATTGAAGAAATCTGGTTTAAAGAGAGGGTACTGTGCTCTTTTTTTTTAGGCTTTAAACTCTCCCTCTGATTCCCTCGTTGCGCAGAAATCAGACACACAAGATCGGTGCGTGGGGCTTTTATGCTTTATAACACCCAGCGCGGAGTCCGATGGTGTCCATTCCCAAACAGCAGGTGGCGGTGTATCACAAATGTACGTCTACTAGAGTACTAAACAAGAGTCGAAGAAGTTTGCCTTTGTTTACAACATGAAATATCTGTCCCTGAGATTTTTGGTGGTTCTTTTAACCAATTCCTCTTCTCTGTCGAGAGTGGCCACAATATTACGCTAAGAATTATTTACCACTTGGTTATCACAGTGAGCTCTATGTGAAGAGTCATACGTTTGCCTGCATTTCTGCACTTCCACCACTAGGAGATCCTTCTCTTCCGCTGTGTTGTCCCAGCGTCTCTGTCTGGCAGGTTAGAAATTTTCGAGTGTGCATGACCCATAAAAAAGGGATCACGTGAAGGGGCGTACACTGTAAAAAAACTGAAATCTTATCAAGTGTTTTTTTCTTCTTTTAAGTGAAAATTGTCTTATTACACTTGATATGAGCCACATTCAACTTATCAGCATAAATCAGCCTTATGGCTCCCCCCCCGTCCCTCTGATTGGTCAGCCCTCTGGAGACCTGTCAAATGGGCAGACCTTTGGGCAGACTTTGGTGTTTGAAGTCCTCTGATGTGTCGTTTGTCCAGTTGCACTGCAAAAAACTGAAATCTTATCAAATGTTTTTGTCTTGTTTTAGGTAAAAATTGTCTTGTTATTCTCGATATGAGCCACATTCAACTGGTCAGGCAAGAAAAATGTCTTGTTTTAAGTTATTAAAAGACAAAAATGAGGTAGAAGAAATAAGTAAAAAAAAAAATCTACCAATGGAATAAGAAAAATTTGCTTGAAACTTTTCTCTTGGTCCAATGACAGATTTTTTTTAACTTGTTACAAGCAATTCAGACCTCATTTTTGTCTTAAAGTAACTTAAATCAAGACATTTTTCTGGACTGGTCTGGAGAATGTGCTCATATTGAGTCTACAAAGTAATTTTTTACTGAAAATAAGACAAAATCACTCCTATCAACTCCCATTTCAGCACGTCAGCCAGCATGAAACCCCCTCTTTAAAAAGAGGGTCCGAATGAAAAATAATCTGACCAATAATTCCAAACATTTTAAAATTCATTCATTTTCTATACTGCCTAAAGGTTGCAGGTGGCCGGAGCAGAAATATTGACCTTAACCTGAACAGTCACTGCATGTTAACGCAACCTGTAATGAAAATATTTGAAGCATGATACCCCCTCTTTAAAAACAGAGTCCTAATGAAAAATAATCTGTCCTGATCTTTGCTGTTTAATTTTTTTTTTTTTTTTGCGACAGCATTTCTAAAAGTTATTTTTAGACATTATTGACATCAGGTCTAAGCAAAAAAACAGATGTAAACTTTGTGTTTTCACACAAAAATACAGCACATCATAAACTCTGGGGCAAACAAGATTTCCCTTACAAGAAGAAAAAAAGACACTGCCATGAGCTGTCGTTTGAGCTGTAAAGCTCCGTCTGCAAAGGTAGAAAGAGAAGAAAGACGCAGTGACCTCTGTAGCATCACATCAACCCCATAACCTTCTCCGCTGTGATCCATTTATGGCACTTAAAACCAGCAGAGCCCTTTAAACATATGCAGACTTATAGCAGCACGTGACAGGTGAGCTGTTGTTGAATCAGAGGCCATCACCAGTGATGAGCTAACGTCTGTGTGATGACTTCATACAGGAAGTCTAAATAAGCTCTGCTGGAGAGTAATATAGGTTTCCCCCTGGGGACGGACAACAGGATGCTCCCTCCTGCTCATCCTCTCTGTGTGTCTCCTCCTGCCTGTCTCCTCCTCTCTCCATCAGGGGGAGGATGACTGAAAGACAGAGGACACAAACCATGAATGAACGGCTTTCTGGGAAGCAAGTGGCGCCACAGCAATCCTTGGATTGTGGCTCTTAATGCCACGGGATTAAGGAGGCTCAGGGGGATTCAGATTTGTTTCAGGGAGACTTCAACTCTTTGTCATCAGACCTTATTAAGATGTTGTTATGTCTTAGTCCTGTTGATTTCTCTTTTTGCAAAATAATCCTCTTTTGTGCATAAATCTCAGGATAGGTCTGTTTTCTGTTTGGCACTGGGAGAAGAGAGAATTTTATTATGGGTGCGGACCACATACTCAGCTCTGCTGCTCATCACACAAATACATGTTCCAACGTTATAAGATTTATTTCCAAAAAACTTTTTACAAGAAAGATATACTCTACCAAACACAAACTGCCTTACTTAATGTGCTAAGTTAACATAGATGCACATATTCATACTGTAATAATTGACAACGATAATATACAAAGAAGAATACGGTGGCATTATGCTGCCAAAATTCAAGAGCACAAATGAGATTCAAATATAAAATTCAAGAGCAATTATAAGACATACCTGACAAACAGCCTGAGCACGTTTGAGATCCACCCTAGCATATATAGGATTAGCACTAGCATGTTTGAGAGCTGTGTAGACTATATGAGATCCATGCAAGCATGTTCAAGATCTGCACTAGTGTGCATGAGATCCGCGCTAGCATGTATGGGATTCTGCGTAAGCATAAATGAGATCCATTAGAGCGTAAATGCGACCTGTGCTAGCATATATGGGATCCGCACTAGCATATATGAGATCAGAGCTAGCATGCATGGGATCTATGCTAGCATGTATGAGATCTGCACTACCATATATAAGATCTGCGCTAGCATTTATGGTATCCTTGCTAGCATAAATGAGATTCGTGTGAGCGTTAGTACAACCTGGGCTAGCATAAATGGGATCTACACGAGCATAAATGAGATCAGCGCTAGTATATATATGGGATCCTCACTAGTATATAAGGGATCCGCACTAGCATTTATGAGTTCTGCGCTAGCATGTATTAGATTTGCGCAAGCATATATGGGATCCGCACTAGCATAAATAAGATCCGCGCTGGCACATATATGGGATCCCCACTAGCATATACGACATCAGGGCTAGCATATACAGCATCTGCATTAGCATTTACGAGATCCTCATTACCATATATGGGATCCGCCCTAGCATAAATGTTATCAGCCCTAGCATATATGAGATCAGCGCTAGCATATATGAGATCAGTGCTAGCATAAAAAGGATCCGCACTAGCATTTATGAGATCTGCACTAGCATGTATGTGATCTGCGCAAGCATAGGGATCCGCGCTAGCATAAACGAGATCAGGGCTAGCAAATAGAGGATCTGCACTAGCATAAATGAGATCAGCCCTAGCATATAAGGGACCTGCACTAGCATTAATGAGAATTTCGCAAGCATATATGAGATCAGCGCTAGTGTATATGAGATCTGCACAAACATGAATGAGATCTGAGAACATGTCTGCTGAGGAACCATGTGCGTGCCTAAGTCTAGCATCCCTGCAAGTAGATTGTTTCTGCTTACGTTGGAGCTTTCACAATGCTCGCATGCAGAGGCTCTTCTGCTCGTGAAGCTTTCTTCTGCTTGCTTGCTAGCAAATTTTTTTGGCAGTCAGTGGGTGGGCCCAGGTGTTGTCATTGTATCCCCTGATGTGATTGGCTATGGTCCTTGTCTCATATGATTAGCTATGGTCCTTTTGCCTGAGAAAGTAAACAAGAAAAGGCAGTGAAACATTAAATTCTCTTCGAAGATTCAAGAAGAACGGCAATGACCTTTGAAACACCTCATGTGAGTTATTTGATTTTACTAGTTTCCTCATGCAAACCAACTTAAATATTTTGCTAATAACTAAAAAAATGTCTTAATTATTGGCTTGTAACTCAGATCAGGAGAAAGCTTCGCGGGCAGAAGAACCTCTGTGCAAAAATAATCTATGCTGATTTTTCGGATGCTAGGCTTTAGCATGCGCAGCTTCTCAGCAGACATGCACAGGGATCTCCTTTTTGCTCTTGATGGTCATTTTTGAATCTCATATATGCTCTTGAATTTTCCGCCACTGCCAAGAGACCCTAGGACAGGGATCTTCAACCTGGGACACTGGAGCCACAAGCAGCTCTTTAGCCTCCTTGTAGTGGCTCCCTCTGGCCTTAACAAAAAAAATAAAAATAAATTAAATAAATAAAAATAAATTTTAAAAAAGCAATATAAATCATTGGTAAACAAAAGTTATTTCTTAATAAAATTCTTGTTTTGCATTTGTTTATTTTATTGCACATTAATGTTAGAGATACTTTTATATCATCCAATTCAAAAAAATGTTAAAGTCATTTGTCGCCTCATTCAAACCTACACAGCAGCGCTGAGCAGGAGGTTTGCCACATAGACTCGCTGCATTTGCAGGGGTGTAACTAAGAATTTAAGGGGCCAAAGATTATCTTTATAGTTAAAAAAAAATCATCCCTTATTTAAATGTTTTGAGGGGATTTAAAGCCTAGTAGTGATTGGTTTTTGATTAGTTTTCAGGGGGGCAGCAGGAGGACCAGGCTCTTCAGTGGATGGGGAGGGGGCTGCTATTTCATAGATTTTACATAAATATGAATGTATCGTGTCCCCGCTCTTTTTGTGAAGAGTCTTGAGATAACCTTATGTATAATTTGGGAGCTGTGATGAAATCATATTATTCACATTTTTCCTCATATCTCCATCCCTGTTTATTCCATCTGAGTCTGACGCTTTTATTTTGAAAGGGTGTTGCTGAGCTGTGTGGAAAAGTAGCACTTGCTGGTATTGTTCAGTGTGCTGGAAGCTCCTTATCCCTGGGGCTCTATTTGAATTGGGAGGTGGGGGGTGGAGGAGAAAGGAAGGGAGGTGTTGGCGAGGAGCACGGTGGAGTTTGGTATTCTGCTCGGCCTCGCAGACAAAGAAACTTTCTCCTCTCCGTCTGAAACACACACACACACACAGTAACACCCTGACTCCGAGGGAGAAATGAGGGTCCTTGGAGGGTAATAGTGGTTAAATGTAATCCCATAAAGTGGTAAACAAGAATCAAAGGATCATGTGATTTGATTTGGAGCCTTTTGTGCGTTCTGGAGGGTTCTTTCCAGCATCCAGTGAAAACATTTACAGTTTGAGGAACACAAACAGAGTCAGTGGACCACGACACCAGACTGTGAAAGATTTACAAACTGAGGAGGGAAAGAAAGGGTGAAAAAGGGAGAGTGGTGTGTGTCTCCGTCACCATGGTGATGTGTCTCTGCTCTGTGTGAGAAAAGGGGTCCTTTATTGGTTGCCATGCCAACCCGGTCGGCTGTTGATTGGCCTAGAGCTGGTGCCAGGTCATAGGTCACCGAGGTGTCTTTGTGTCCTCCTTGGTCAAAATGTGTGTATTGCTTGGTTTGTGTGTGTGTGTGTGTGTGTGTGTGTGTGTGTGTGTGTGTGTGTGTGTGTGTGTGTGTGTGTGTGTGTGTGTGTGTGTGTGTATCAAAAGTCTTCCCTTGAAAACTTCCCTTTTCTCAACCCGTTTTGCCTGTTTTTCCCCTTTTTCCTCACATCTCCTTTCTTCTTTCCTTTTCTTACCAGTCTTCTTCCCTTTCCTTCCTTTCCCTTTCTCCTCCTTTCCTTTTTCTGTCTTCTCTTTTCCCCTTGCTTCCCTCCCCTACTTTTGCTTGTTTTTCTCCTTACTTCCTTTTTCTCTTCCTTTCCTTTCCCTAAATTTTGTTGCTTCAATCCTTTCCTTTCCTTTTCTTTCCTTTCCTTGCTTTTAATTCTTAACCACTTTCCTTTCCTTTCCTTTCCTTTCCTTTCCTTTCCTTTCCTTTCCTTTCCTTTCCTTTCCTTTCCTTTCCTTTCCTTGCCTTTCCTTCCCTTTCCTTTCCCTTCATTTCCTTTCCTGTTCCTCTCCTTTCCTTTCCTTTCCCTTCCTTTCCTTTCCTTTCCTTTCCTTTCCTTCTTTAGCCCCTTTCCTTTTCCTTTCCTCTCCTTCCCTTGCTTTTCATTCTTTACCCCTTTCCTTTCCTTCTTTAGCCTCTTTCCTTCCCTTTCCTTTCCTTCCTTTCCTTCCCTTCCTTTTCTGTCCTTTCCTTTCCTTTCCTTTCCTTTCCTTTCCTTTCCTTTTCCTTTTGTAGCCCCTTTCCTTTTCCTTTCCACTCCTTCCCTCGCTTTTCATTCTTTACCCCTTTTCTTTCCCTTCATTTCCCTTCTTTTCCTTTCCTTTCCTTTCCTTTCTTTTTGTTTCTCTCCTTTACTTTTTTCTTTGCCTCTTTCATTGTTTAATTCATGGTTCCTTATGTTTATCCCTATTTTTTCTGCCTCCCCCTTTTTATGTCATTATTTATTGTCCTTGTTACCTTATTTTTCATCATTTCTTTCACTTTACTCTCCATCTCTCCTTTTTTAAAACTTTATTCCCTTTGTTGCTTTTCCTTTTTTTGTTTATCATTTCCTTCTGTTGACTATCACTTTCTTTTCGGGCCTCCCACCCCCTCAATTTGCATCCTCACCACTTGTTTTCAATCCTTCTTCTCCGTTCTTCTCTGTCCACTCAGGAAAGTTTAAGTTGTTGGATGAAGACCGAGACGTCAGGGACCCTGTCCAGTATTTTGCCAGTGTGGAGGAAGTGGCTGGAGTCTTCCCTGACCGCGTCTTTGTCATGGAGACGATCACCTTCAGCGTCAAAGTTTGTTTCAGTAAAACACACACACACACACACACATGCACACACACGTTGCTTTTTAGAAAACAGACTGCAGTTAGCTGCCCTGTTGATGTTATCTAAACACTGAGTGTGTGTGTGCTTCAGGTGGTTTCAGGAGAGTTCAGCGAGGACAGTGAGCCCTACAGCTTCACTCTTCAGGCTGGAGATGAGCTGTCACTCATGGGGAAGGCGGAGCTTCTCTGTGCCACGCCCTCAAAGGAAAAGACGGGACTGAGCGCGCTCCTCAGACGCTTGGGAAAGACTCCGAGAAGTAAGTAAAGCCAAGTATTCAGAGTGAAGGATGAAGAGTTCAGCCCACTTGAAAAAAGACGTTTGTTTTTAAAACGATAAGAAGAATTTCAGCCCGGGAATCAGACAAATCTGAAAGCTCGTATTTATTTGATTTCGCTGATGAGTCTGGTTCCTCTCCAAAGCAGAGATTTCCTTCCAGTTTGATTTAGATCAGACCAGAGAGAGCAGTTTATCTTTACTGAGGAGGGTTAAAGAGCTTTCTGTGAAAAACAAAGATGGCCGCCTACAGTGACAGAAGCTCTGACCTCTCTGTCTCCGCCCCCCCAGGTAAAACCCCCTGCCTGGTCTGCATGAACCATCGCACCAACCAGAGCGTCAGCCTCCCCTTTGGATGTCGTGGACGCTTTTGCACACGCTCCCCTCTTGAGCAAGGCATGCTGGGAGGAGAGCACACGGTACGCAGCATCATCGAGAGGGTTCGCCTCCCCGTCAATGTGTCCGTACCTTCACGACCGCCCAGAAACCTCTACGACCGCCACGCCGTCCGAGAGGGCCACCGCTACAAGCTGCTCAACATCGTCAGCAAGACGGTGGTGCTCTGCATGGTGCTCCGCCGACAGGAAGTCTCCCCCTCGCACTTCCTGCTGCTGCGGTGCATGCCCCGCTTCAACGTGGCTGAAGCCTCCGTCCACACGGCGGTGCTGGAGAGCCTCTTACTGCGACACTCCTTTGACCCGGATGCTTATTCCCGCGCCGTGAGAGAAACCCGAC
This sequence comes from Halichoeres trimaculatus, assembly GCF_033239565.1. NCBI lineage: Eukaryota > Metazoa > Chordata > Actinopteri > Labriformes > Labridae > Halichoeres > Halichoeres trimaculatus. The sequence continues at coordinate 30,735,694 of NW_027437191.1, forward strand.
CAGAGCTGGAGTGTATGACTGAGGAGTGCGTGAGCCCGCGGCGCTCTCGTGTGTGTGTGTCGGGTCAGGACTCGTTAGCGCCGGCGCTGCAGCACCTCTCCATGTGCGGGTATGGAGGCGGGGTTTCGGACAGCCTATCACAGCGCTGCAGGGACTCTCTTGGGGAGCGGTTCGAGGAGGGGCCAGGTGAGGAGCGGGAGTATGTGACTCCTGAGTGGACAGAGGCAGAAATGAGGACCAGTGAGGAGATCCCTTATGAGGAGCTCTGGACCAATCAGAACCCAGAGAGCCTGGGGAAGGAGCCCAACCTCATCTCCTTCCACTCGTCTTCATCGTTAGACGGCTCTTTTGGTACCGTGTTAACAAGAGTGTCCACGCCGCCGCCCGTACCTCCAAAATCAGATGCTGTGAGTCCTCCTCCTCCTCACCCTCCTTTCCTTCTTTTCCTCCTTCAATCCGTCCTTCCTCCTTCTTATCTGTCCGCAGCAGCATCCGGCTGTTAAAAGTCAGGATGCCTGGTTTGAATTATTCATACATTACAGCTTTTAAACCTCACTGACCACTTTCACACACACACACACACACACACACATGGAGAAACACTGACTTCCTGGAAAGCAGTAATACACTCAGAGCCCATGAATTCACATGTCATCGTCACCAAGGATGTTTGAACATGTGTGCTGTAACATGTTATTAAGCTAAATCAGTTTAGCTGTGGAGTGTATCACTGATAAAACAATTATTGATCACATGATACGGGACAACCACAAAGCAGAGTCTTTCATTTTTGCATCATTTCTGAGATGAGTTCCCAGATAACTCGTTAATCAATTATTACTACTGATGAAAAACTGTTAAATTTAACTCTTTTAACAGGTTTTATCTGATCATCTACAACTCAGGTCAGTTTATATATTTTTTTTTCGGATGAACATCTAAACATCGCCCAAATGTGAAGAGAAAATATGTCAGAAAATGTAAAAATGTGATGTTGCAAGTAGCCTATGGCGTCTCTGAATAGTCAAACTACCCTGGAAATGAGCTGGGCAGATGCGAAAAAATGCAAAAAATAGAACCTGTTCCAAAAAAAAAATAAAGACAGACGAAAGTTTCGGATCAGGTGTGCAAATATGATTGACATAACATGAGAAATATTTTTTACGTGCGTAGGTTTAGGACGAAAAAAAAGACAGACTCAGTGTGCAAAGGCCTTTGGTCTTTGTCAAAGGATGTGGTTGTAGTGAGCCCTCAAAATTAATGTTTTTACTAAAGCTGAAACTCCCAGTCTCAAAATATTAAATCCATGCTGAAGAGCTAAAAAAGAGGCTCTTAGAGAATCCGCTTGAGGCGAACTGCAAACCACTGGAAAACAAGCCTGAGCCCAACAGGAAGTGTTTAAAGGGACAGTGAGGAGTTTCTAAAGCCACATTTCCACCAAGCAGTCCGGTCTGGTTCCTCTGGGTACGGCGCACATTTTGTGGCGTTTCTACTAACTCATCCCAAGACAGATCCCAAAATAACCGAGACGAGCCGTCCCACTTTTTGGGACCCTTCCGTATGGGTGCCAGACTGAACCAATCTGCTCTCGGAAGGTGGAGCTACAACACTGCAGACCGTTGATTGGTCGAAAGAATCGTCACATACCGTGCGTCAGCAGCTGTATTGCTCCTCGCGGCACACAGACTTTTCTGAAACAAAATTTAATTGATCTTTGAAACAAAGAGCCACCATGTCACACTGCTATGGCGTCACACTACATGCGGCTGTCGGCATCCAGCTTATACGCCACCTACCACGAGGGGGCACAGTTGGCTGTGGAAACACAAAAAAGACCAAGCTTAACTGAGCCAACCTGTTCCAAACCGTACTGATCTGAACCGGACTACTTGGTGGAAAATGGGGCTTAAGTGGTCTTGAAAAAGTCTCTCTTCTAGATAAATGCCTCATCGTAATCCACAACTTAAAATGAGATTATCAGTGCCAATAAAGGTTATTTCTAAATGCCATTTATCAGCTTCCAGGTCAGTTCATCAGGACTGATTTACAGTATGTCAAATTCCCTATGACGAAACCACACCGTCCAACAAAGTTTAGCAGTGAGAGGAGACATTTGTGTACTTCTCTGCTAAAGACAATTTCTGTTAATTTTGTAGTGATGGTGGACACTGGAGCCTAACTGTCAGACAGAAAAAGGACAGAAGTGAAGAAGAAAGATAAACAGGAGAGAGATAGAGCACAAGCTAAAGGCTAAAACATGAGCTAAATGCTAAAGGGCTAATCTGTTTGTGCTAATGTTGATTCTAACCCACAGTCAGCAGTTATTCTGCAGTGGTCTGTTCAAACTTGAGAGTCTATCAATAAAATGAAGAGTGAGGTTACGTTAGCTCTGCTTGGTGAGGTTGGAGTTGGTAGTTGAGCGGTGGTAGGACATAACCAGGATTTGCTACAAGTTACGGAAACATCTTAGAGCACCGGGCTGTGAGTAGGGATTTCGACTGAATTAGGTACTTTTATAGGTACCAACTAAATATTGTCTGTAGTAGTGCCAATTCGTGTAAATTTAAAAGGTACCATGTTTAGATACCCAAACGCATTCTTGTGACTGTGAGGGAGTGGAAGAGTAGGCAATTTTCCATGCTGGACATGAACACAGCATTGCAAGGTTATATATTGTGAAAAAAAATCTGTTTAATTGAAAAACTTTGATTTTGTTTTTAAACAAATTAATATCTATCACCACATGATTAACACAAAAGTATAGAAAATTGGTATCAGTGAGTACCAATACTGAACATAAGGTACTGGGCATCAGTACTGTATCATTTTAAATGTGAAGGGTACCCATCCCTATCTGTGAGTAGCGCTAAATACAGCCAGCTACTAAACTACAGCACAAAGTTTGCTTGTCGTCACATTTCAAACAAAAGCGCTACGTAACTTTTAATAAATGCCTTACCTTATCACTATGTACCCTGTCTTAGTCGAAGAAAGTAGAGGAGGTCCTCGACTTATGTCGTTTTGACTTGACGATGCCAATAAATATATGTACGTAAGTAAATAGAGAAGGTTTCGAAGTTGCGCTGCCCTGTTCGTAAGCTCCCACGAAGCATACTAGTTTTTGACGCGGAGTGCATGTGAATACACAGCTACGCAGTGCTACGTGGTGATCGGCATCGTCCACTTTGTCTCGAGTCGGGTCATAGTGTAGATTGTCTGTTTTAACTGAAATGTCTATTTTATTTTTCTTTGCTGTTTTCCCATAAATATTAAATATAACACTTTTATTTGGATAGTTATTTAGAGATTTAGGGTAAAAAATCCGACTTACGCGGAAGTACAATGCGCTGTAGGAACGGAACTCGTTTTTAACTTGAGGAACGCCTGTATTGTTAAAAATAAGATCTAATCTCCATTCACTCACTTTAATACAAAGACTCAAGACTCATGCCCTCATGACAGCTGGTGCAATTACTCATGGGAAACAGAGTCTTTATCCTGGAAAAACATTAACTCTCAGAAAGTCTAGGGCTCCTGAGTAAATGAACTCCTCTTACAGGTTTTATCTGATCAACTACAAAGACAAACTGATGATTAAACGCTGTGGAAAGCTTTGGTTTGTGTGGTGTTTGTGAGCCCTCAAGGTTTGATCTGAAAATATGAAGCTCAACAAACTGCAGCCTTTGTGGTTCGATTGCAGGGTTCAGAAAATGTCATGAGTCCTAAACAGCTGATTTTTCTATCAACACACACTGCATGGGGGTAAATTTTATTATTACTTGTTAAAATGCTAAGTTTTGGCCTTGTTGAAATGATAAATCTCTCTTAGCTTAACTGATGGTTGTTATTCTTCTTTGTTATTATCCCAGCTTGCCTCGTGTCTCCAGAAGAAACGGTTTACTGAATCTGAAAATGTGATGACAATGATCTTATTTTTAAAGCTGAATAGCCACAGTGTTTGAGATCGAGTTTCCATGTGTTTTTGTTTGTGAGGGGGAAAATTATCACACTTGTTTGTCTCATTAAACTTCTCTCTGTCACAGTGACGGCGGCGTGCAGCGCAGCAGCCAGGGCGTGTGGGTGTTGATGTTTGCCATGCAGCTGGATTATACCCTGCTGCACACCATGTTCTTCATCCCTGATATTTAGCCTGCCAAAGCACTCTGTGTTTCTGTCTGTGTGTGTGTGTGAGCTAGCTACTGTGTGTGAGGCAGTTTGTTTGAGGTGTAAAGGTCACCAAGTTTGACATTTACCAAGTAGAACATTGGGACAAGCAAACACACACACTCACACATTCACACACACTCTTCTAGGAGTTGACTTTTTGCCGTTCAGGGATTCATTTGCCCTGTGTGTTTGTGTTTGTGTGTAGGTGAGAGAAGAGTGTCGCTACTTGATAGCCCCTCCGGTTCCCCCCCGCTGCTCTAAAGGAGGCTCCATTTCCAGTCCGGCCCCCAGCCCCCCGGTCCCACCGCGCTTCCCCAAAACATCCACCTCCCCCAGGCCAAACCTGTCCTTCTACTCCTCTGGACTTCAGGACAGGTAATGTGGGAAAGTTTGGGGAAAGGTCAGAATCTGGTGTCTGTGTTACCTCAAATGAACCTGAACTACAGGTGTGTTACTCTAGCAGGCGCTAACGTGCAAAGTGGGGATTTCTGAGTGTTTGAAATCAAAGTTTGCTCTGAATAACACTGGTCTAACTTTCTTATTTAAACATAAGGCGATTTGTTTTTTGGTAGATTATTTCTTTGTTGCAACATTGCTTCTTGGCAATAAATAAGAAAGTCTGTTTATTTCAATTGTAAATGGATCCACATTAGACACGTTTCCACCTAGTGGTTCAGTTCAATTGGTCTTGGCACGGCACACATTTTGTGGCGTTTTTACTGGCTAATCCCGGGACTGATCCCCAGATAACCGAGACGGGTCGTCCCACTTTTTGGGACCCTTCTGTTGGGGTGGTGTCATGCTATTAAATAACTGACGTGACTATCAGCATCTGGCTTACACGCCACCTACCATGAGGGGCAAGGAGCCGAGCGGAGCCACATCACTACGTCACTGTTAAATGTCACCAGTATCAAACAAACCAATATCACAATATTTTTTTTAGCTTTATCACGATACAATTTATAGAATAGAATAGAATAGAATAGAATAGAATAGAATAGAATAGAATAGAAAATACTTTGTTTATCCCCGAGGGGAAATCCAGGAGGAGTCACAGCAGCAATCAAGAAAACAAAAGTAAGAAAGTGTATAGAAAGTGTAAAAAGCTCCATAAGAAAATAGATGTTGACAGCTTGTCCCTCATTGTCCAGTCAGCCAGCCTCCACCTCCACAGGATCCAGGACTGAGCTTCTTCAGCAGTCTGTTCAGTCTCTGTCTCCTGGATCCTGTCTGCTCACAGCAGGTGAAGCTCTTCCAATGTGACGTTGGTGTCTGATGTTAGCTCTGTTAGCCATGTCTGTGAATAGCATGATGCTACTCTGCCTTCTGGTATTCCCTCTGTTGCTGGGTTAGCACGGCTAGCTCGTCCATCTTATTGGAGATAGATCTTACGTTCCAAATAACGATGGATGGATGGAAGGACAGGTCCATGTCGTCACTTATTAGCTCACACCTGAGGATCAGCACGTCGTCCTCATCTCCTTCTCCTCACCTTGTAGGAAACATCAGGCCTTGCGCCAGTTAGCATTGACATGCTAAAGGCGGCTAACAGCTGGTTTCACATGTAAACAATGCAGCCATGGTTACATGTAGGATCTCCAGACAAACACAGGAGCAAAAATAGTAAAAATATCACTGAAGACAAAACCAATTTGGTGTCCATGACCAGAGAGCTGCTGTAACAGGCAGCCACAACGGGGCTAGCAACATTACGATATACGGTACGTTATGTATACATTTTTATATTACAATTTCTTCCTTAAATCACTCCATAAAATTTAAATTCAACCCTTTGATGCATAAAATGACACCAGTACAACAATTCAAGCAACAATTTTTCTGGGTGGGAGAAATTGAAGGAGGTGAAACTCAGATCCAAACAAAGTGGAAGAGGAATTCTGTGGTTGTTCTGGGAAACCTGAAACCCAAATCTTTTCTGGACTTTATCCAAAGACCTACTTAAACAATGAATTGATTTAAAACCTGTCGTCGAATGATTTTATATAAACAACTAATCAATTAATTGACCCATTGTTTCAGTTGTGCTTTATTTAGTTTTCTCTGAAATTAGTTTCTAAGTGGGAGCTTTTTATACTCTGAGGGAAGTGACTGGGACAACAACGATCTTCTGAAGGACAGACTAATATCACTCTCTCCTGTGCTGTCCCCAGCTGCTCGCCATCTCCAGATGCTTCCCTCTACTGTTACCCGTGCTCCTGGGCTGACTGCCCCGCCCCCAACCCAACCAGCCCTGAGCCCGTCTCCTCCATCCCTGCCGACAGCACAGCTAATCCTCAGCCCGCACAGGCCACCTGGGCGGAGCCATGGGTCGACTCCTTCACCCCCTCAGGTCCTCGACTGAGACCGCCTCCACAGAGCCGTTTCGCTCCCTTCGGAGCGTTGAACCCCTTCAACCGCCAGTCGCCCTGCCCCTCACCTGAGCCCACCACCACTGAGTCCTCCAGAGGGGCAGAGGGCGGCGGGACATCCGCAGGGGTCACCGAGGGTCTGTCCACGCCCCCTGATCCCACCTGGCGCCCGCCTGCTGACCTGTCTGCGCTGTCACTGGAGGAAGTCTCGGCCTGCCTGCGCTTTATCGGCCTATCAGAGGCAGCGGTGGGCGTGTTCCAGAGGGAGAGGATCGACGGCAGCCTCCTGGTGCAGTTGACCGAGGACATCCTGTCACATGACTTCCACCTGAGCCGACTCCATGTCACTAAGATCACACAGTTCATACAGGGCTGGAGGCCTAAGATCTAACACACAGACACCCACACACACTCTCTCACACACACACACACACACAGAGTTCTCATAATGTGCCTGTTGGCTGCTGAGCCGCCCTGAATGTGCCTTCCACTGTGACCAAGCAGCTGCTGAGCCTCACTGACTCAAACTGACACTCTGCTGAAGGAAACTGCGCCACCCTGTGGTAGAATTATAAAACTGACACTTGAATGGCTTCCAGGCCTTTTTCAATGGACTGACTGACTGTGTTATGGCAGAATGGGACTGGTTTACTAACAAATGGCGACAGCAGAGGGGTACATGTGAATTCAGCCTATTGGATATTTTTTATTCCTTTTCAGTGACAGAAAAACAAAAAACAAAAAGAAAAAAAATCATCCTTACACTTCACAACAGCTAAAAGTGTAAAGCTCTAAATGGATTTGTGCAGCCTTTTAACTTTGTCCCCTCAAGAAATCTTAATTGAGGAAAAAAATGCCTCCATATCTGATTGAAAAAAAGATAGATAATGAAAACATTACATTTTTGGAGCGATGATATTTCTTTATTAACATCCCCACTGAGAGTAACACATGAAGTCCTTTTGTCTGTTGTTGCACACACGGATGTGTTGCCGTGTTGTTCTGTATTTTTTTTGACTGCCTCAGAAATAGAGTTCACAAAATGTACCTCAGACCACGTGTTGAGAAATGCTCGATTTAGCCATGCATCGTAATAAATGATATTAAACTGAGTCGTGTGTTTGTTCAGCCGTTCCTGCTGGCACATACCAGAAAACTGCTACGGTGGCCCTTAAGTGAAACACACATACACACACACACACACACACACACAAACAAGAAAGGCAACATGAAGACAAACTAATAAACACGTCAAAAAGAGAGCACAACAAAAAAGAAAATATGACATACAACAAAAAATACATGTCACAAAAAAAGGGGGAAAAAAGAAAGAAGACGGGCAACAAAAAGAAATTAAGACAACGAAAAAAAAAAGAAAAGTCACGAAGACAAAAACAACAACCAAAACAACAAGAAGAAGAAAAAAATGGCAAAAAAAACAGCAAAAAAAAAAAACCACACACGTGACATTCAGGAAACATGACAACCAAACAGAAAAGACAAAAAAAGAAAAGTGAAGAAAAAGAAAAATCAGGTGACCAAAATATAAACAAGACAACAAAAAAGAAGACACAATCAACAACAAAAAATGCAAAGACAAAAAAGAAAAAACAAAACAACAAAAAAGAAATCACATGACAAAAAACAAAAAGAGCAACAAAAAACAACCAAAAACAAAAATACAACAGAAAAAAGACAAAATAAAAACATAAAATTTAAAAGCAAAATTCAAAGAGAAAGAAAACACTGCAAAAAAAAAGTTATAAAAAAAAAAGGAAAAATAAAAAAAACATGAATTTTTCTCTCTATTACTTTATTGGTTTCAGGGTTTCTTTTTCTTTTCTTTTTTTCTTTTATTTTATTTTTTGCACTTTTGGGCCACCATAGTTCTAAAAAGTGGTTCTAAAGAGTTACATCCTTGGTGTTTAAGGCCCTACTCCTGCATTGCACTTTTGGGCCACCATAGTTCTAAAAAGTGGTTCTCAAGAGTTACATCCTTGGTGTTTGAGGCCCTACCCCACATGTCATTTTTGCAGAGCCCGTGCACACAACTCTGTGAGCTAGAGCTGTCACCTGCAGCTGTCACATGACAAACATGGTACATGTGATGTAATGTAAAAACCATCACACAGTTAGAATTATGGTTTGTTATTATGATGTTTTTTTTTTTAGCCACAACCATCTGACCCCAGGAGACAATCTCAGGGACTCCATGGTTGACAGTTACTCGCTTAGAGCGATAAGTTTAGTTAAAAAATATATGACACACTTGGGGAATAGGAAACAAGGAAGATTGTTCTATTTTTCAATAATTTTATTCTTTTAGACTCAAATTTTTACTTGACATATAAACAAGTTTTGAAACTGCATTCATTATTAATAAAAGGCAGAGCACAACATAACGTCCCATCTGTTAAATTCAATTTTAAACCATATCAAAACTTAGAATTACTCATGAGGTCTGGATGTTTTGTAACGAGCTTTAATGTGTGGACAGCTGCTTGTATGGCAGATAGTGATATGACAGAAATACGGATATATCCTCTGTGACTAATCTTTGGTTGCTTGGCTTTTGAGAGGCAACATTATAACTTATTTACTTATTTAGGATTTAACCAGTCGAGAAAGTGACTATTGTACAAACTTTCCTTTCTGTAGTCGAGGCCCATCAGTAGTCAAAAAGGAGAGGAAAGACTTTGGTTCCTGGTATTCTGTGACTTCTGACGTCCTTCTGTTTGATCATGCATGAAATTTCTTGCTGGAGTCTTTGGCATGGTCCAGTAAAAGCTGGCAGGGTGTGAACTGTTCACCATAAAACTCTTCAAATCGCCTCATCGTGCTCACAAGACGCTCTGCGCCAAAGATGTCCACAAACCTGAACGGACCTGCATCGATGAAACAAAAAGACACATCAGCACTGACGCTACCTGAAAGTCTATAAGTCAGGGATGCAATTTTTGAGATTCACAGTGGAGTAAGTATCTGTGAGTATATATGACTCTTACCACCAAGGCGGGGGGGGAAGCCAATAGAAAATATTGCTCCAATGTCTCCCTCTACTGGATTTCTCAGCACTCCCTCCTCCAGACACATCAGTGCCTCATTCACGTAGCGAGACACAATGCGAAGCTGCATGTCCCTGTCTGAAGAACTAGAAAGGAGCAGAAGTATCTTTTAGAGATGAGGAACGTGACAAATGAAGAAACTGATCAAATCTGAGGATGTTGTCTTACATTGAAGGGTGACTGGTCAGAGGGAATTTCTTTGCAATTTCATGAATTTCAGGATTCTGGCGTTTGTAGTTCTTCCCTTTTTCATAAAGATAGAATCCTTTTCCCGACTTGCGGCCTATAAACAATAACAATAAACATGTCAGTCCCACATTGAGGATAAAAGGAGATAATCAAGATGAATTGTTTGTACTCATTTTTCAGTCTTTACCTTTGAATCCTCTCTCCACAATGCACTCCAGAACAGCCAAGTCTCCCCCTCCATAACGAGAACCGTAGGCGTTCCTTAAATTCTACACATGAGCAAACACCAACATCAGTTAGATGAGCCACATCAGAAATTAAAAAAAAGTATGGATTAGGTATTCTTGAAATTAAAAATACTTTAAAGAGTTTATAGTGCTTTTATACAATGTTATTTTTGCTGCTTTGTCAAATTTTGGGATAACTGTTTTTCTATAACTGTGTCCTTTATAGAGGTGTCTGATCATGCTAACATTACCATGTTAAAATTAAAAAAAAAAAGAAACCTCTTGTGTTTTCTTCTATTTTTAATCAAAATTGTACAGGGAGCATATTTTGATTGTTAATTTCCTCCCATTAAATAATGCTCCCAGTATTCAACGCATTAATAAATCATTAATATTCACCCTGATACCCCTACGTCATAAACCCGGGAGGATGTTATGATAATTCGATTGCCCCCCATCAAATAATGCTCAATGAGCCAAAAACTATGAGCGTGACACTAATGCCATAGAGCGCATGCGCAGAACCACAAGTAGCAATCTCGATGGGTCGCAGAAAGTGACAGAACACCTGGACCTTCCGTCCACAGGCCCGCCCTAGCTTAGCAGTTAGCGAACAGTTTCCCAAGAAAACTCTGATTTAGGAATTTCTGCTTGAAGTTTGACTAATAAACTGAACGCACAAAGAAATATACATTATTCCCTCACAAGATTTTCCTCTTCAATACATTCACCATAGTATAAATCTCCGTATTTACTATAAACGATATAGACGGAATAGCACTAGCTTAATGCTAACGTTGAAAGGAAATTACATGCTAGTGGTTAGCATACACGGGCATAGCTTTGTTCTGAAAACAGAATTTTATCTTTCATCACAAAAACATATCTCAGTTACTCCCAGTAAACAATAATGAGAACTCTAAATGTCTAACGACTGACAGGCAAATAAAAGAAATGGAACGCGCAGGCTCATGGCTGGCTCCATAACTATGGCAAGGTTCCAAACAGCTCAGAGTTAGCCTACCTTAGTTAACGACATATAACAAATCAATACATTAGCGTCCCGTCACAATGCAATTATGACTTATTCTTCTTTATTTACGTCAAGAAATATCCAGTTGAAGCAAGCAATTTAATATCTATCTTCTTATAAACTCACTAAAATATTTTTGACACAGAAAACCTGAATTCAAAGGAGGAATTGGTAAGGGAATTGATAAAGGATCAGAACGCTAGAGGTTAAAATAAATAATATATACAGTAAAATCTAAGTGATGGTATTATAGCATAATGTTTGAAAATTTTGTTCCAAACAAGCAGTATATTACAATTAACCATGTGTTCACCGTCATACAACATCAAGTGTATTTCCAAAACAAAGTTAAAGCGTGTGAAAATGTATTAAAATGTTTTGCAATGTATAAAAGAAATAATATTTCACAGAAAAAAAAATCTGAAAAAAAAAATAAAAGGAAAATTTTGTTAATGTTTACTACAGTCTTTAATATTTTGTGTTGAATGCCAAGGCGCATGTAGTAACTAGACGAGTAACTTTATGAAAAAAAAAATCAAATATCAAAATAATAAGTAAATAAAAAAATTGCCCTAAGTATAAAAACACTCAAAGTAAAAAAAATTATGCAGGTTTTAATAATTCATGCATCAGAGGGTTAATGTCAGTTGCAGTAGCCAGTAGATGGACGGGATTACCTCGAATGTGCGCAAACACAGGTCGATACCAACTCCATCAACAGTCATTGGTAAAGCAATGGGAAAACCGAAGTCTGTGTACAAGGTGCTCAGATGCTCCACGCTGACACCTTCCTGGAGAATCAAACTACGGTAAATTTGTGGCTGTGGTAAACCTAAAGTAAAAGAGTGCAAGTTAAAGATATGCTGTAGTCTAACACCTTTCATCTCACTTACCTGTAGTAACCTTAACGATTCAACCAGAAATAGATTAGCGCAGCGATTTGAGAAAAATCCAGGACAATCCTTTTTCAGAGGGTCGGCAGGAGAAGATACAGACAAGAATACAAAGATTAGATCAACATGAAGCTGAGTGAAGAATTTGTGTCATTCAATCAGGCAAAAAAAGATGTGCTGAAAGTAGACCCTTCAACTTACTCATACCTTAACAACAATGATTGTCTTTCCCTGTTTGATGCCCACACTGGAAACAGCAGCTATTGTGTCTTCAGCCGTCTCATCATTGATGACAATCTCTAGCAGCTGCATCTTGTCCACTGGAGAGAAATAGTGCATGCCAATCACCTGCATACAGGGATCAAAGGGTAAGGTATGTTATGTTACTTATGTTTTTAGCATTTTGCTGCAAAAAAAAACTGTGATGTACTTCAGCATGTACTAGCATAAAGCTTGTCTTAGCTAACGCTGTGGTTAAACGACAGTGTGAAACTGACCTTTTCAGGGCGTTTGCTGGCAGCAGCGATGTCTTTGATTGGCAGAGCAGAGGTGTTAGTGGCAAAAATGCAATGTGGAGGAATTACCTATGAAAGGAAAACAGGAAAACACCACACGATGTAAAGAGTAAGTCATAATAAGATATAACCTCATTGTTATGAATCAGTATCTAATATGGCTGGGATGATATGCTTTCTTCCTGATTTGATTGTTTTACGATTTTTGGGGTGTCATTTCGATTTATATTGTGATTCTTCAACATTTCGGATTTTTACGATTTATAGTTTGCTTTATTTAACTCCAGACCAAGTGAAAAAGTTGAATGATGATGTGCACAGACTATTTCAGGAGCCATATTTTCCCAAAAAATGCACATCACATGTGAGTCAGCTTTTAGGATTTGTTTAGGATACCCAGCATTTCGACTTTTTCCAACCCAGCTTAAAACAAAGACGAAGGATGAAGGATTTAAATTTGAAAAAAACACAAAAAAATGTTTATAAACAAAATATCATGAGATGCAATGAGGAGGAGCTCTTTTAATGTGAATGCAGCGCCACCTCGTGGCCTGGAGTCTCACGCACACTGTCGTAAAGATGTGACTTTTAACCAGGCGTGTTTTTGTTTTGGAACAAGTTTTCTTTGTTCAAGTCAACTTTTGGACGGATACGTAACCAGGTCAGGTATTTATCAGTTCAGTTACATAGCGCTATTGTTTGAAATGTCACAACAAGCACATGCAAGTATGTACCGTTCATCAGTAGCCCCTTCCACCGGCTGTACTCTACAGCTGGTCTTCCCCTGCCGGTCACACTACTCCTCCAGTATCAACCAGACTTTAGCAGGTATCACACACGCATGGCCCAGCTCCGTCATTGTGAAGCGTCTGTTTACATGAAGTGTGATCTCATCAATCAGCACAATGAGACACAGAGAGCACTGCTACAACTTTAGAGGCTTTTTGACTTATGGTATGACTTATGGCCCAGCACAGCCCTTTAACATCTGTTTAAAATGCGCTAGCGGTGATCATACGTCATGGATCACACGCGCTGTCTGCGTGCCTGTGCTCGTGCATGAAGTAAACCATGCCGAAGCCAACCTCTCTTAAGCGTGCCAAAGCAGAGAAGTGAATCGTGCTCAAGCTGGCTATCAGTGGCAGCTGCTGGTCAGTCAAGGAGGGGAAGCTAATTTTTTCTGACCATCATCATAATTTTGTTTATTTATTTAAATGTAAATTCTACCCTCAGTTCCTTTTCAAGAAAATCATCTGCGACCCTGTACCAACCAGGTGTTTTTTCCAGGGATTTTACCAGTGTTCGCTCAACTCTCGTCGTTTCTCAGAGAGGTAAACTCGCTGGGGATCGCTAAAGCCTCCGGATCAGTCCAGAACAATTAACTGTAAAACTCAGAAGATGCTCCAGTGGAGGGTAATTCCTTCAAGATCGCTGACTGGCTCATTTCACTGTCAATCAAAAAGGGATTCGGCCTCAGACAGATCATCCAGTCATCATGCAGAAGCCCAGCGTCCAGGCCAGCCCACTGCCTCATAGACCCCCAGAAATGCTGAGCGTCCGATGGGCGGGACATAGCCCAGCGTTTATCCAATGACCGTCCAGTTTCCACAGTGGAACAACCCACTCTACACTTCCCCGCTGAAGTCAGAAGACGCTCAGTGTCAGACTGTGTTAAAGCGCTGAGACGCTGCGAGGATGAATGAGAAGGAGGTGGAGCCAGTTACCTGTGATAGGTAGCTGATTCTGAACAAAAGATGAAGGAATTCTAGCTCAGATTTTATCAATAAAATGTACACACAGCAGAACATATCACCACTTTTTATAGCTTCCCTTGCAGTCTTAGAGCAATCGCCACTGCTGGCCATTCAAAACATGCTTTAGGGCTGAAGAGTGCTTAAGCTGTTGCTGCTGTATGCTTTGCCAGTGTGACCATGTCCTTGGACATGCCATGAATCAATCCAGTGTTGCTCAACCCGATTGGGAAGCTATGAAGAAGCCAAGAAGTAGCATTTTGAAATAACCTATTTTGGTGCTAATGATCTCATTTTAAAGTGTGAATTACGATAAGGCATGTATGTACAAGAGATACTTTTTGAAGATCACTTTCAAACTCCTCACAACCTCTTTTAACAAAAAAATCCAGATACTTCGATACTTCGAAATGTACTTAGTGTATGGCCGTAGAGATTGGAAATCTCTGCTTTGACAAATTCTGAAAATGCAAAATAAAATCTCCCATTTCCCACTTTACTTATGGAATTGAATTTTTTTTTTTTTTTTGAAGACAAGAGTATAACCAAAAGTAAAAAATAACAACAAAACCTTTTCTTGGTGCCACTGACTTTCATTAAAAAATGCAGTACGAGTGTTTTTTTTTGTTTTTTTTTGATCTATTAAAGTCAAACTATTCAAGGAGAATTTCCAGATAAACAAGAAGTTGTGCTCACTTCCTCCACCTCCTTGATGACTCTGTGTTTCAAATCAAGGTCCTCAAACACTGCCTCAACCACCATATCCACATTCTGGAAACCAGAGTAGTCGAGCTGGGTTGAGAGATTGGACATGATGGCGTCCCGCTGAAATGAAGTCGTGAATTTCTTCTTGACTTTTTTGTCCAGGCTGAAAGAAAGGCAAGAGAAAACTTCTAGGTGAATTCCCTTCTTGTGAGTCCTCTTGAGGCAGTTTACTTTTAGGGTTTTCATCTGACCTCTTGTAGATATTGTCCTGCCCCTTGCTGATGTTGTCCACGCTGGTGTCTTTCAGGATGGTGGTCAGGCCTTTATCTATAGATACCTGTGCTATACCAGTGCCCATCAACCCAGCACCCAGGACAGCCAGCTTCCTAACACAAAGAACACACACACATGTTGAGGAAATATTCAAAATTGTGCTAACAATCAATCAACCCCCCAGACATCTCTTACTTTACTTCTTTCTCTGGGGCCCTGTAGTGGTTCTTCTTGCAAACCGTCTGACCCTGATAAAGGCCAACCAGAGCCTGGGCCTCCTTGGACATGGCCAGTTTCCCAAAGTTCTGTGTGTGATAAAAGACAAACAGATCAGAGGTCAGCTGATGCAGGAAATGATAAATCATTGATGTACTTTCTGAACATCGATTGTGATCAGTCTCACCTCAGATTCAGCCAGGTAACCTGCCTCTCTGCCCTTCTCAAGCCCGGCCTTGATGCTCTGCACAAGTAAAAGCAGGACCCAGTAATGTGTGTATGGGGAACATCACTTGGAAATGGTTTTATAAGCATCCTGTTCATACGCTCTTTACCTCAATGATTTTGACTGGAGCCGGGTAGAGGCCTTTGGTCTGATTCTGGGACTTCTCAGTGACGGTCTTGTAGATCCTCCTCTTAACTAGACCCAGGTCCATGACTTTATCCTGCAGCTCTGTTTACACAGTTACATGAAAACAGTCAACACACTTAAGCCAAACTACGTGTTCAAGGTGTATCCAGAGCCTGACTTATTTTTATTGTATTATATTTTGTTTAATTTTAATTCAATTTTATTTTATTGTAATTAATTCAATCATTTTATTTGTTTCATTATTTTATTTATTTAATAGTAGAGTATTTTACAGGATTTCCTAAAAGATAAATTGTCAACTTTTACAGGAATAATCCTGCTTTATTGTCTCCTACAGGCCTCTATACATGTGTGTCAGTGTCTGTGTCTGCCTCAAACCCCCTCCTCTGCCTGAATGTTTATGTTTTGGTTGTTTCGAGACGTTTCTGGACGGAGAGTGAGTGTGGTTGCATCAGCTAATCACAGCGTGCCCAGTGTGCAGTGACTGTAAGTGTTGATTAGCGAGTGGAATGAGCTAGCCTGAGTGGCTAGCATGGTGCAAGATAAACAACCAAAGTGAAAAAAACTCCAAACAGATAAAGCTTTTGCCTAAACCAGGGTGAAGCTTGGCTCGACTTTCACTCGCTTTCAGGAACTTGGACAGCAAATAGTTGGTTTTGTGCTAGCCAGGTATGTGTCAAATACCTGTGATTAGTTTGAGCTAACATACCAAGTCAGGTGCACAAGCTCTCATGTCTCTCTCATGTAGAAAGGTGATGCTACAGGTGGTTGCTTGGTTAGTTGGTGTGTTCACATAGCTTCGGTCTGAGGCTGTGGGTGTGTGCTGCCGCTGGCACTGAGCCAAGGAGGAGGAGCCCAGTTTGAATGTTGTGTTTACCAACAAGTAATGAAAATTCCTGCTGACCCTCTCTTTAAATGCCATCATCATATTTTTTCATGCACTCATTTCATTTGTACTTGTATGTATTTACTTAATGCTGTCTGTGCTATATGAATAAAGATTAGTTGAGTTGGTATATGGCCACATGGCTGACATTGAAGCCCCAAATCAGCCTCTAAATCCAGAATCAGTCGAGTGATCATACAAATGTTCCAGCAAAATGTTATGACGATAATGCAAATTCAAAACTTTGCTTTCTGTTCCAGTTCCTGGTCGTGGTTCAGATGTTATTATCAGAAACAAGAGGTTTAAACAGATCTACACTGTGCAACAGAATCCCTATGAGGGTGAGGAGACATGACGGTTGAGCTTAACAATGAGCTGTTGTTCATAGGGACAGGTACCGTATGAGGTACTTTTATAGGTTCAAACCAAATTCTGTCTGTAGTACGAAGTACCAATTCACGTAAAATCAAAAAGTACTATGTTTATGTACCTAGACACATCTTTGTGACCGCGAGGGAGTGGAAGAGTTGGCGATTTTCCATGCTGGACATGAACACAGCATTCCTAGGGTCATATTATGAAGAATAAATGTATTACTGAACTGAATTGAAAAATTTTGAGAATTTATTATATAACACAAACTAATACTTATAACCACATAAACACACAAAAGTACCAAAAACATGTACGGTTGACTATCGATACTGATTGCCAGGTACTGGGCATTGGTACCATATTGTTTCCCATCCCTAGTTGTGGCTCTCCTGAACCGTACCTTGCGTTTGTGTTTGCAACACATCTGTTTGCTCATTGGCTTCACATCCCTACAAGTCCCAAACCACAAAATTAGATCTGTTGAGACCGGGGCAACAAGTGGGAACCAAGAGCCACTCACTCTCCTTCAGGCTCTTCTCTTTTGTAAGCTGAACTTTCTTGTTGACAATTCCGTTGGCCACGCCCACCGCAATTTCCTCGAGGTATTCAATAGTCGTCTCCTCTGCGGGCTTCAGACCAGGACCTGTGGAGAACAAACAAGAATTCTTATCTATTTATAACTTTGCCTTGGGGAACTAACAGCAAAGATCTACCAGAAAACTGGAATGGCTTTCCCATGTAGCACTCACCTAGAGGGTCTATAAGCTGGTGCACCAGCCCCATCTTCTTGGCCTTGTCCATCCCGATTCTCCTACCTGTCAGCATCATGTCGAATGCATTAGGAAGTCCCACCTACACACACACACACACACACACACACACACACACACACACACACAAATGCGTTCAGGAAAGCTTTGAACTTGCACTTGCTTCTGCCAATGCAAGGTAAACATGAGTGTGTGTTTACCAGTTTAGGCAGTCTCTGAGTGCCCCCTGCTCCAGGCAGTAGTCCCAGCATGACTTCTGGTGTCCCCATCACCGTTTTCTTGCTGTTTGTGGCGATTCTGTAATGGCAGGCTATCGCAAACTTCAGGAAAGACACACAAAAAGGGTCTTAGGGGTCAAGTCTTGGCAGCATTTTGAACACTTTGTCACACACTTATAGAGTTCTACCTCAAGACCTCCGCCCAGGCAGGAGCCATTTATGGCAGCAACAAGTGGGATGGGGGACTTCTCGATCTTTTCCAACATCTTCTGACCTTTCTGAGAGAGACGGGTGGCTTCCTCGCTGCTTTGGCAGGACTTGATCATACTGTGGGAAAGGAGGGAAACTCAGTTACTCTTCAGTTTTGTTTTTGAACATATTTGATTTTGATTATGAAAGATGCCATGAGGAGGATCTGTTTCAATTGGACTGCTTCGCCACCTTCTGGGCCTCGCACACTGTTGTTTATTTCTTTTATCGAGGCGTGTGTTTGTTTTTGGATTAAATGGAGATCGTATCGAAACATTTTTTTTGTTCAAGACAACTTTTTACTGGATTCAACACGCTGAGGTAAGGTATCTATCAGTACAGTTACATAGCACAACAATTTGAAACATGACACCAAGTAAACTTTGTAGTAGTCGGCCATATGTAGTGCTATCGGCAGCCCAGTGCTCTGTAGGCTAACGTAACAACAAGCAAACACTGTCATTTTGTATGTAGTTTAGTAGCCATCTATATTTAGCGCAGCTAACAGCCCGGCTCTCTAACGGTACGGCCACACCGCAAGCGAATTTGCTTTGAGATTAAATACAAAGTTAATGCAAAGAAGCGTTAAGACACCGGTTTGCCCCAGTTGGACGCGTTTGCACAGCGTGTTTGGGGTGTTGGAGCATTTGGGGCGTCAGACGCCTCTACATTCCAGTTGAAAATATTGAACTTTCGACGCAAATTCGCGTGAAGCTGTGCCGCGGCAGCCAATCAGCGATGATATTCCCCCACGATGTCATTGATTTGATGACGTTGCGGGGGAACCGCCACCTGCTCCGACTCGGCCGGAAGATGGAGGAGAAAACAATCTGTGCGGTGTGTCATCATCCAGAGTTATACGATACGACGTGTGTACTCTACAGAGACCAGAAAAACAGGAGCAGGCTTGGTTGAAAGTCCCTGAGGAGACAGGTTTTGAATGTAAGTTCTGTAAATATTCGTTTCCAGCTGGATTTGCCTGCTCGGGTCATCACTGAGTCCGACTGTGTTTTCCTCAGTGGAGTTTTGAGCCTGATAGAGAGGAGGAAGGAGCGGGGCAGGGGCAGAGCCAGGGAAAAGATGGAAGTTCTCTGTGGTCCTCTCTTTCCTCGACCCCTTCATTATCCCCAGGGAGACCTCCGGGAACATGGGTCTGGGGGTCGAGGATGAGGTCTCAGGGAACAGCCAGGCAGGGCCTGTGGAGGTGGATTACCAGGGAGAGGCAGCAGGCCTTGATTGTGATCTCCAAAGCTTTCACACACTCTCCTGTCATGATGAAACCACAGCTCATTGTTTTTCAGATACTCTTTTGGGATTTCTGTCTTTAAATGAATGGGCTCTGTACTCCGCCTGCACAGTGACGCGCGTCAGCCCCTCAGCTTGTCAAAATAGTCCAGCGTCCAGACTCAGGCAATCATGCAGCGCGTTACAGGCGAGACGCAAGTTTAAATTTGCCAGTTGGCATCCGGTGTGGCCGCGACATTAGACGTGTCTGTAATGTGCAACGTTAGTAAATCCTGGTTAGCTATGTCCTGTCAGTTTTCTACCAAGGAGAGCTAACGTAACCTCACTCTTCATTTTATTGATAGACTCTCAAGCTTGAGATCTAAAGGCTAATTAGCCTTTAGCTTGTGCTCTATCTCTCTCCTGTTTATCTTTCTTCTGCTCCTCTGTCCTTTTTCTGTCTGACAGTTAGGCTCCAGTGTCCCCCATCACTACAAAATTAATCACAGAAATTATTTTCAGCAGAGAAAAACACAGATCTCTCTTTTCACTACTAAACTTCATTAGCTTGCGTGTTGTTGTCATAGAGACAACTAATAAACCCATAGAGCTGCCCTATGGTGACAGCGCACTGAAACCTGGGTGTTTAAATTCTTTAAGTTTTAAACTGAATCTCCTTCAATCTGAATCTGTTTCTCCTCACTTGATATCCGCTCCAGCGATAAAACAGCCAGGTTTGCTGGAGATGAAAACGGCGCTCTTCACAGCTTGGTTGGACCAGATCTCCCCCATCACCTCCTCCAGATCAGACTGCATCTGCACCGACAGTGTGTTCACCTGTATTGGCACATGAAAACACGTCACATGTAAATACTCACGCACACGCTCTGATTAAACACGTCACATGTCAGAAAGAGACTGAGACAGGAAGTCAAGACTGCCACGAACGTGATATTTCTCTGTGACATGTATGTACTGTCAATAAAACCACACAAACGCACGCATACACACACACACATGAACACACACCTTTGCTGTTGGATCATTGAGTCGTACAACCGCCACATCATCCTTGAGCTCGTAGCTGACGTGCGTTCGAGCTTGATGGAGGGAACAAATCAAAACAGATAACAGACAGTCAGACAGAGGGCCAGCATTATTGTATCATGCTAACATCTCTTATTTCAACATTATCTCTGGAGAATACCAGCACCCACTGCACACGCACATACTTACACTGTTTTCTTTTTAAAACCACTAGGAAATAGAGGAAACTGCTGGGACTGTGAAGCTCAATTAGACAAACCGCTAGCCACCTGAGTTATAGCCTTAATCTGTTAAGCTAGCAGCGTAAGTTGAGCATTCAGAAAGAGCTCTAAACCTGGTAGTTACAAAATCAACAGACAGAAAAGGCATTACTTAGTTTCTCTGCACCCTGAAAACCCCAAATAAATACATCAATGTTAAAAAATGAGCAAATAACAATCATATAAGGACTTGAGAATGCCAAATAAGACTACAAAGCTAACCGCTAATTCATTTGCATATATCTCTAGAGATATGTTTATCTAAGTATTATTTCTGAGATAAAGGGTTAAACTAGAGTTCAATTAGTGGCACGGTAGATTTGGGAGAGGCTCAAACGGCTTTTGTTAGCATATTTAAAGCTGTCAGAAACTTTTGGTTTGTGCCTATTTTGCTGTTTAAATTGTAATAGGAGTGTTAGTTCACATCATGGTACACGTTATCCCAGTTATTTTTGATGAAATCCAAATTATTGCTATTGCTATATATATATATATATATATATATACATATATATATATATATATATATATATATATATATATATATATATATATATAGCATTAGAGTTGGTGTTCATATTCATTTATACTTTTGCTGATATGATACTATTAACTTAGGCTGATAAAAACATTGTAAATAAAACATTTTGACATGTTATAATAAGCTCATTTAAACTTTATGGTTTGTCAACTTGTTTAAACATTTTAGTCACAACCCTGCTTTCTCTATGCTGTCCTTTAAGAGCCTTTCTTCAAACTAATTCACTGACCTACACATAACAGTGATTCAGCGTAGCACTGTGCAAACAAGGATAAAAAGAAAAAAACTACAGAGCATTAGAAGTTTACACGTATATATATGATTACATGGTCCATGTGAATGCTGCTGTAAGTGATGATTAACAATTCTGTTACCCCCTGAGGGTAACTACACTGTTTTTGATAAGTAAACAATGCCTGTTACCTCAATCTTTGTTTGTTTGGGGTAGCTTAAGGCAGTAAGGAATATTTACAATGCAAATTAGTGATCATTTGAGCTCAAATTTGGCTAAGGACGTGACAGAAAATCAATATACAGAGTTAAGACTAAACTGTTTAATTCACCTGAAACATCTTTAAATTTGCACTTGAAACTTTCACAGCAAAGGAGGACGCATTAATTCACCCATCTGGGGGACTTTGAGCTTACCCCGTAACCAAAGCTAAAAAAAACAAAGCTCTAATCACATAAAGATATAGTTATATAGCTTATCACATTAAACAGAAGAAACCCAGCTACAGACACCGTACAATCATACTTCAACTGAACTCTCTGTACGAGTAGCGCTTAACTTGTTACTCTGAGTAAGTGACATAAATGACAATTCGATATTTTTAAGGCTATTTATGATCACATTTCTAGGTTAACCATTAGACTTTACCTGCCAAGGATGAAGACACTGAGAGGCAGCGGTTGGCATGGCCTAAAACACACAGAAAGAGACAGATGCTGTAAAAGTTTCCCTGTCAGAGCCTCAAGCTTTACAAAACAGTGAAGAAATCAATTATTTTGTTACCCAAGTTTATTTCATTTAAACCTCCATGGGAATTCTAAATTTTGATTAATAATTAGCCATGGTATACTCACACTGAACATACTGAAACACAAGAATTGAAGAATTGTATATCATTCTAATTCACTTCAACCCCCACGTGGGGTTTAATACCGTACGGTATTAAACTTTTTTTTTTTTTTGTTATAGAAAAACAAAACATTAAAGCTTGAAACCATTAAAACTGAATATAATCACACATACAACACTTTAAGACACATATCATTCCTTTGCCATCAAGATTTTGTCCGAAATAAAGATAAATAATAATTTAGATGTAGGCTATTTATTTGTAATACATGATGAAGTGATAGAAATATAATACGTACCTGGAAATAAGGAATATTTGCGAGTTACAAACTTAGAAAAAACACCGAGCGCCCGAGTACCTGCCATGTTCACCTGAAGACTTTTTTTTAAAAAAAACAGAGATCCACAAAATTTACTGTGACCTGTGGAGGCGGCAGAGTATCAACCACAAAAAGGCTAAGGGCGCTGAAAAATTGCCGTACTGTAAAACACTATTGTACGAAGAAATTATGAAATTAATTAGATTTTTCGAATAAAAAGCGTTAAAAGATATAATATTGTGATGAAAAATTGCGGAAAATTTATCTAAAAAGAATAAATTGAATTTATTTTTGGTTGCCAAAATGTTTTTCCGTCAGGCACTACATTGGTCAGCTAACAAACTCTTGGGCCCTTGAAAGTGTAGTCCGGGAATTCTTGTGCTGCTGGCTGATCGTTTGGCAGGGAAGAGGTGTCGGCAAACAACATATCAACCGTACAGGTAAGCCTCGGCATGCCTGCCATTCACAATAAAACTAAGAATAGCGACATTATTACACAGACTGTTTACGTGTAGTTTGTTTTTATAAAACTACAGAAAAAGTCACATCAATGTGAATGGCTAACAACCACCTAGCTTGCAAATAGCTAGCTCTCAGTGAGCTGTCTTTGTGATTTAGGTCGTTTTTGCTGTAGTTATCGTGACTTTTTCAGTTTTATTCGAGTTATCACATTTATAGGTGTTCTGTAAACAGTTTCGGTCCAGATAGAGTCCCGTGATTCCACATTTCTGTCTGTGTCATTCTCCTGTAGAGGAAACTGGGTGAAGGGTCATACGACGAGGAGGGGGGCAGGGTTGGGTGTCATTGAAAAGTCGCACTAAACAGCATTATGATACATTGATCATGACGTTTTGTAAAAAGTAAAAACTTTGAATTTAGCCCAATGATCCATTCTTTAACATTTAAGTCAAATACATGAAATCCTACACATGAAGTACTGGGCTAAAGTGGGACAGTTGAGACTGGTTGGAGGTCTTTGGGTTTACTCTCACTGGGCGAAAATGTAGCATTATATTTAAACATGTTTTAAAGACTTCCCTCTTTATAAACTTCTATTACCTCTTTATGGTGTTCAAGTTTGGCTTTTAGTTCAATAGCCTTATTATGAATAATATAACTCGTCATCTTCACATCATAATTTACAGTACCTTAGATTATGTGTGTTTATTGTTGCTCTTTTGTGTTTTGATTGTGTTTCTGAAGGAAGGTGAGTTCCTTTTGTACAGCCTTAGTGGCTTCTTGACCTCTCCAAACACACACTTCATATTCATTTTATAGTCAGATCTTTTGCAATTTTAATGTGAATAAATAAGTAAAATAGATGATCTGCAAATTTTGGCTCACATTTTTTATACCTGTTCAGTGTGTGACTTAGACATTTACAGACAGGTGCATACTACCATTGACCTTCTGCCTACATAAGTAGATCTAAATATCACCTGAGGAGCTTCATTGTGTACTGAGCTCACTCTGCTAATGCGCAGTTAGAGATAATGTAGTTAATATAGTCCTGTTCCAAGTGGATTAAGCAGTTTAAACATATGTGATGTGATTCAAACTGTATATGAAAAAGACAGACGTTATTATTAGTGACTTTATACGACCTGATAACACTAATCAGACCATCAGTGCTGAGACTGATTGTGCCTGTATGGGGGATGGGTGTCCTACGTTATGAGTGACAGCATGCTGCAGACAGGTTTTTCCTTTTTCTTTAGCAATGGGACTTAAATTAACAAAAAATGTATGAATTAGAAATTCTGTTATTAATTACTCAATTGCAATTAATCAATAATTGACATACTGCCATAGTTTTCTGTTCGAATGGATCTTTTTGACCACTGAATCAGTCAGTAGACATATTCATAAGCTTAAACATGAGAGCAACAACTAATTTGGATCAGTTATACTTTTTGAATGTGAAGTGCAGTTTGAGGAACATTAACGCATTTTGAGCACTGACCTGGAGGCAATATAGTAACTTGTACTTGTTCCTCCTTAAACCCAGCAAAAGTCAATTTGCTGTTTTTTTTCTGGCAAATTATATTACATGTCCACAAAAGTTGAAGTAAAGTCAATCAGTAAATATTTTACTGTGACTGTAATAGTTAAATAAAGATGTGTTATTTGTATCAATTCATGCATAACAATTCATCTCATTTCATCATAACATGTAGGCCTGGCCTACAGGAAAGAATTGTTTAAATGTTGACAGTATCCTTTGATGTATAGGTCATACTATGGAATGATTTATTTCTTGTATTTAGTGAATCATGCAGAAGATAAATGTCGCCCCCCCCAAAAAAAATTGCATGTTGATTTGCAATTGCAGTACTGTTCAAAAAAATTGCAATTAAATTATTTTCCAAAATCATCCAGCCCAGGTATGGGTCCAGCTAACCTGACACACCAGACGGACAGTTTCATATATCCGCCACGGAAATAGTTTACTAGTCCATCTGGGTAGCAGCTCTTCGAATTTGTTTTCAGAGGTGGGACTTTAAAAAAAATCAGCAGCTGGTGATTGGATGACCGTTCAGATTGACACACTCACCACAGATCAATCCACATCAAGCCACGGTGTGGCGTAGCTTATGTGTGCCTCTGCTGAGAAACAATAGATGAACAACTACAGGAACACAAGAAACATCTGTGATAATGGCATTGGACGACAGCTGCTGTTTTTGTAAAGTTAACTTAAGAATCAAGGGAACGCTGACAAGTACGAAAGTCTGCTGACATCTGCTTGTCACTTCCGCTGCTCCTGCAGCTCCCGCCTCTCCCGCCCCTCTTCCCTGATTGGGCCGGTCAGAATTTAGCCGAGTGAAATCGTTGGTCAGTGGAGCCTGGCAAGATGGATCTGCAGGATTTCAGAAACCGAATCAGGCAGATCCATCTTCTCTGCAAGGTTAGGGTCCAGCCCCTCAAAGCTGGATCAGTATTAGTGGGAAGAGGCCTATCCATGGTGCTGATTCAGGCAACCAGCTCTATGCCTTTTCAAAGACATAGCAAAATAAAACAAAAACAGAACAGAGATAAATAAGATGCACGATGTGTTTGAACACAAAAACAAAAAGAAGAAAACAAAAACAATTAGAGAAACAAATCTAATAACTTAGATCTTTATACCTTGTTCAAAAGAGTGTAGGATCAAGTCAGAAACATTTCTAGTCCTACCCTTTTGTCAATGCATATTTATAGTCTGATCTGTTACAGCATGTAGAGGAACTCAAAACAGAAGAAAACAAAGTGCATCACAATAAAACAAATACACAATATTCATTGGACATAAGATTCATTTGATGGTTTTCAAAAATTTTCCTTAAAATCATATACAGAGAAAGTCTTCCACACAAATTCACATTCTTTGCGTCGTTACTAATGTGAAAGGGAGTGTGTGTATTTCCAAAGCTGAATGTTACAACAATCCTGAAATATTGCCACATAATTCTAGGTGTTACTGAGTTCTGCAGTCAAACATGAAATTGTTTTTTCTACAGCTTTAGTTTTTGATGCTCAAGAAAATCAGCAGAGCGGTAGCACAAGATTCAAGTACAAAAGTGACCAACCTTGTCATCAAAACCATGGTTAAAACGTCTTTGTTTCATGTCTTTTCTTTCTTTTTAGAACAAAATGGCATCCATGCTGCTAACGACGATGAGGAGCTGCTCAGTCAGCCCTTCACTGGCGATGCGCGTTGGTAAGACTTTTTTTTTTGCTTGCTTTATAGTTTTTAATTGTTGAGAAGATATTCGGTGTTTCATATTTTATACAAAAAATTGATAAAAACTAAGAACTAACTGATGAAATATTGTGAATATTTTAACAGTTGATGATAAGATTTTTTTTTTCTCTTGGTCTCAGGGACGCGATCTCTCAGCACGACGGCCCAGCTCCAGGCTCAGGGTAAGTCCTGGCTCTCAGAAACATCATTCGGATTCATGAACTCCAGGTCAAAGTGATCAACCTGGACTGATGCGTTTACGTACTTCCCGTATGATCTAGGAATCAGAGATGGCATTCAAACCAATTTCTGTGGTTATTTCAGAATGACTTAAGTCTGCACATCTACTGTCTGTGTTTCTCTTCAGCTCAGACAAAGAGCAAAAAGACGCTGGCGCGGCCCGGTGTGAAGAACATAGTTCTGGTAGAAGGCGTTCGAACCCCTTTCCTGATGTCTGGAACCACGTATGTCTCTCTGTTCCTCCTTACTGTCTGACTTCACAGCTAGTAGCTTCATATTTAATGCATGGTCAACATGAACACTGCTCAAACAAAAAAAAAAACTCTGAAAACTATTAAGAAAACAGTTTTGTTTAAATATTGAAGTTTTAAGTAAAGGCTTGAAGGTTAAACTCTTCTTGTCTTGTGTTGACAGATATGCTGATTTAATGCCCCACGACCTGGCCAGAGCAGCTCTGCAGTAAGTGTGTCCTTGGGTTGTGTGTGTAGCCGTGTGTTTGCATGTGTATCTCAAGGCAGAATTGTAACTTGTCTAACCCTAACCTGCTGTCTTGTCATGATGCTATTTATTGTATTTCCAGGATATCGAGTGTCTTTAAGGTGTAAACTTGCTACTCGCATTGTCCACTGACAAGTTCAGCTAGAGGTCACCAGTTTTAAGGGTCACTCTTTAAACCTTAACACTGCTAGCTGACAGGGACACATTCACACTATGAAGCTGAAAGGAGACAAATGTTTAAGAGTTACTACATCAAGTCAATCACAGCTGTGTGTGATGTTTATGAGGGTGAAACAAAAACTTTGTGGGTGCCCGACCACTCGAAAATCTCCCGCTTGAATGACCTGCCCCTCATAGTTCCTGGACCTCTGGAAAGAATAACCTTGGAAAGAAATGTTTCAAGGGGTACAGGAACAAAATTTAAACCTGAGTTACTGTGATCTGAAAAGCACACGGTTCCTCCAAAGTGCCTAGTTCTTAGCTTTCAAAAAATATATACATTTGAGATGAAAAATTTTTGTTTTTCTTACAGAGGTACATACATTTTTTTTTATAAATCAACTCATGCTATAAAGCTTTCAAATTTGGGGGGATATTTGATTTTTATTTTTTTAATTAGCAATTTTTTTCATTTGAATTTTTGGACATTTTTTCAAATTTAAAAGAAATTCCAAAATTCTTGAATTTCTGCAAAATATTCAAATTCCATCAAAAAATCTGGAAATATTTTGAATTTTTACGTTTTTTTTAATTTATTAAATTTTCAAAGTTACATTTTTTATTTTATTTTTTTAAATTTATGAAATTTTGTTAATTTTTGGAAAAATCAAAATCCCTTAAATTTTTGCAAACTTGCACTTTTTTAAAATTTAATTTATCAAAAAAAAAGCAAATTCTTGATGTTTTGAATTTTTTGAAAAACTTAATGACATTTCATAAATTTTGCAAATGCATATCATTTATATTATGATTATTTTTTCTAATATCAAATTTATTGAAAATACAAAAAAAAAAACTAAGACATCACATGCACTATTTTCTTAATACAAAAAAACTTAGCGTTTGGATAATCATTTTTCTATGTTTAGAATTTCATATCCTTTTTCCTTTATTGTGAAGACAAAGTCGATTTTGTGGCTCCTGAATGACTTTTATCCAGGTGAGCTGAGGCCAAACGGCTCCTCCAAAAGTTAAGGTTGCAGACCCCCCTAACTTCTCCTTTTGGGCTTTTTTAGGGGCCTCCTGACAAAAACTAGCGTTCCAAAAGAAGCTGTTGACTACATCATCTACGGGACGGTTATTCAAGAAGTCAAAACCAGTAATGTAGCACGAGAGGTAAACACACACACGTGCACAGAAACACCCAAACTGGCTCCAGTGTCTTCTGCTGGTTTTGTGTATTCTCTTCCTGTCACAGACCACATGCTCAGTTATAAGATTAATTAACTTAAGTGGTGTTGTGATTTTTCAGGCAGCCTTGGGTGCCGGCTTTTCTGACAAGACCCCATCACACACTGTCACCATGGCCTGCATCTCCTCCAACCAGGCGATGACCTCAGGTATGACGGGGGAGGAAGACTCAACGCCAAATCTCTGCTAATTGACAGACTCCTGTAAAAAACAGAAACAAAGACAAACATGGAAAATTTGAATTACCTAGAAAGCAGAGCAGTTTATAAATTTATAAATTTACATGTGCACATTTACAATACAATACAAAAAGCTACGGAGGACCCTCCTTTGTCTGACTTTGATTCGTCTCTTTCCGCTCTTCTCTCCAGCTGTGGGCCTGATCGCTGCAGGCCAGTGTGACGCCGTTGTTGCAGGAGGCGTAGAGTTCATGTCAGACGTCCCCATCCGCCACAGCCGGAAGATGAGAAAGACCATGCTGTCCCTCAACAAAGCCAAGACCCTCGGACAGAGACTCAGTCTGATCGGCAGCATCCGCATGGCCCACCTCACCCCAGAGGTACGGAGTCACCCCAAATCCCCCATTAACATCACAGCTCAAACCCTGCACCATTTCCTCCTCTAACGTTTTATCATCACTGTGCAGCTTCCTGCTGTGGCGGAGTTCTCCACATCTGAAACCATGGGTCACAGCGCAGACCGTCTGGCCGCTGCATTCGGGGTCTCCAGACTGGAGCAGGATGAGTTTGCTCTGCGATCACACTCTCTGGCCAAAAAGGCCCAGGACAGCGGTCTGCTGGAGGACGTCATCTCCTTTAAAGTCCCAGGTAAACACAGCTCCACTCAAAATTCATCTCGACTAATAACCTCACTTGATCATGGAGCTTTGTGAGCAGACAGAGAGGGGATAGAGAGGTAGACCGCTTCGTCCATCTATAAGATTTGACTTTTTAAGATGAGAATGAAATTCCTCCATATTTGTTTTGGCATTTTGATCATGCAAGGTTTTGTGAGTTCTCATGTCTGTGGAGTTGTTTTCCCAAATGGGTGGGATGTAGAGTAAGTGAATCACGGTGTGCTGTTCAAGGATTTAAAAAAAAAAATTGACCGGAAATGTGTGAAATTTTCCACTATTCTTAAATAAATTAAAGAGGGGGTATTGTGCTTTTTTTAGTTTGGCTTTATGCCGCCCCTCTGGTAGGGTTGGGAGGAAAAAATCAATGTATCTTAGTGTTGGGATTTTTTTGTCTAATGATTTTAAATCATGATTATTTTTTGTTAAAAAAAACAACTTTTTTTTTCAAATTTGAATCTTTTATTTCAATCTTTGTTTTGATGCTTGGTTGGAAAAAAGTTGAGATGTCAGATCCCCTGAATAAATCCAAAAAAATGACATGTGGTGTGCATTTGTGGGGTAAATGTGGCTCCGGACATAGTCAGCCTTTGTCTTGGCTGCCGTCTCTTTAAGGCTTCGCCCTCCACAAACCCCCTTCTCTCTGATTGGTCGGCCATCTGAAGACCTGTTAGATCAATGGGCAGACCTTAGTATTTGAGGCCTACCCCTCGAGTGTGCGCTGAGCTAGATACGAGACCTTTTAGCAAGTCTTGTGAAGATCTCGTGCTAGAAGAATTTAGAATACCCCCTCTTTAAGCTGTCTTATCTGTTCATTTTGCTTTCTTAGGGTCCCCTCCCTTTGGGTGTCCATTTCTTTCTTCTTTTTATTCCCTCCAGTCTTTGAGTTCTAAGTTGACCCCTAGACTTGCTCAAAAGTCACAAAAATTGGCACACATTTCAGAATCGCAAAAAAAAAATGATATGATACCAAACTTGACCCCCAACATCCCATAATTTGCTCTGTAGCGCCACCAAGGCACACTAAAACGGCTCTACTGACCAGTAGGAATGTCATACAGAGATCAAACCAACGTCAAAATGTTCGTCTTATTGAGAGGCACAACTCATATGCTGACACCCCTAACCTATCTCCAACAGAAAGCTGGCT
The DNA here is from genome assembly GCF_033239565.1 of Halichoeres trimaculatus. Lineage (NCBI taxonomy): Eukaryota > Metazoa > Chordata > Actinopteri > Labriformes > Labridae > Halichoeres > Halichoeres trimaculatus. Next base: position 30,766,319 of record NW_027437191.1, read on the forward strand.
ATTTGCCTTGTAGAATACAATTTCCCAACATTTTTCACCCTTTTTCAAAAATTATATTCTCCGACACTATAAGTGGTATCAGCTTGAAATTTGCTCAGATGACAGACTAGACCCTGTTATACAAAATTTATTTGGGATTTTGTTGTTTTGGAAACGGTTTTTAAATGATGAGTCCTCAAAGTCGGTGAACCCATAAGAAAGCCCTCTCAGCTCACCCATTAAGAATGAATGGGAGCAGGTGATCCAGTTCCACTCAAGCTGCAGCATTTTGCCTTCTACACAAAAATTGAAAATCGTACAGCTTTAAAAACAACATGGGTAGATTCTTGACAAAATTTCCTACAAAAATATCACTTTTTAGAGACTTTTGGTGAAAATTGTGGCAGCTATGAGCAGTTGCTTGTGAAAATTCTGTAAATGTCATGCATGAGCAGGCAGTGGTTGCTGGTGATGTCACACACTGAAGGGACTGCTGACAGTGCGAGGACCTGCCCATCACTGTTTACAGCTATATTTCTTATTTATTGCAGGGTTAAATGTGTTTAATATCAAAAAAATGTTATAAAATGCCACTTAATGATGATTTATTTTTATTTTTATTAACAGGTCGTGACATTGTTTCCAAGGATAACGGCATCCGCCCGTCCTCCATGGAGCAAATGGGCAAACTAAAGCCCGCCTTCATTAAGCCACACGGCACTGTCACCGCTGCCAACTCCTCCTTCCTGGTAAACACTCACACACATACATAAACACTCTCACACACTGTCAGCACACACACACACACACACACAGGCCCTGCAGCGCTCTCTCAGAGTTCTTAATTCCTCCTCTCTGGTTCAAAAACACCTTCAGCACTGACATGAGGATCTGTCTCTGTGTGTAAGACAAACGCACAAAGCTACACACACTTCAAGCTACAAAAATAAAACCTGCAATTTACCCGAAGCGAAACACTGTTAGGATTTGATTGAGGGTGTCTCTTTCTGTTCAGACAGCAACTCCAGCTTCACATTCCTCAATCTGTCTTATTTGCACTTTATAATGAACTTTTCTGGGTAACTTTTCTGGCTGGCTTATCAAACAAACTGTGTTGCCCTGCTCAAAATATCTCCCCTGGATCTCTTTGAGCAGATTTCACTCTCAAGTTGAAACACTGTCACCTCTTATAAACGGCTCTGGCTGTAAGTGAACTGCTTGTTTGTGTGTTTGTCAGACGGATGGGGCCTCCGCTGTGCTCATCATGTCTGAAGAAAAAGCTTTGGCTATGGGTTACAAGCCTAAAGCCTACCTCAGGTATGTGCACCCTCTCTGGTTATCAGAGCTGCCACGGTGATCTCTGAGCTGAAGTGCTCATTATGTTGTGTTTTCAGAGACTTTGTCTATGTGTCCCAGGACCCCAAAGATCAGCTGCTTCTGGGGTGAGTCCCTCCACATTTGGTACAAATGTCATCACTGGTTTCATGTGCAGGATAAAAATGTTTAATTTCCTATCCCCCCACCTTTTTGACTCACGCAGGCCAACATACGCCACACCAAAAGTCCTGGAACGGGCCGGCTTGACTTTGAACGATATTGACGTCTTTGAGTTCCACGAGGCGTTCGCAGTAAGTTCTCACAACACATTTCAACTATTACAAAGATTTTTAGACAAATCTGAACCAGACTGAAACGAATACTGAAGCTTTTGAGAGCTACAAATGCAAACGAGACAGATTATTCTGAAATAATTAGATCTTTAAATCTAGAATTTCTGCAGCAGAATCTGTGTCAAACAAAGATTCACTGCGAGTGATTAATATGACTTAGAGATAGGGATGGGTACCTTTGTGTGATAATAAATATATATTTATATATATATTTTTGAACTTCTCTTTATTGGGGTTTTTTCCTTTTTTTACGTACAAGTACAAAAATAATGAAAAGATATATATATATATATATATATATATATATATATATATATATATATATATATATATAAATATATATATATATATATATATATATATATATATATATATATATATATATATATATATATATATATATATATATAGGCACATCCACATACACACATAAATCTGCACACATATATACATGTATTTACATATATGGATACAACAATACACACACAACACAACTGAACATACACCCATACATTAACATAAAAAGAGCTAAAAAAATATTAATAATAATAATAATGATAATAATAGTAATAATAATACAATTTAATTAAAAAAACAAATAAATAAATAAGAATAAAATGCAATATAAAAAAATAATAATAAAACAAGAATAAGAGAAAAATTTAAATTAAATATTGATAATATGACAAGGAGGATGCGACTTGTTTTTTTGATCTGGATATACTTTATTTTTCATGGGGTTGTTTTTGTTGTAATATTCCATAAATGGTTGCCATATTGAGTGAAATATGTTAATTTTGCCACTCAGGGTGAACTTGATTTTTTCTAATTGTAAGTGTTTCATTACATCATTCATTAAAGTGTGATAAGCTGGAGGATTTTTTGCTTCCAGTTCGGCAGAATCACTCTTCTTGCTAGCAGCATCACAAGTCTTAGCACATTTTTCTGGTCACTCGACAAAGAAAGTTTCTGGAAAATTTCAGACAAACTTTTAAATATTTTGATCCAGAAGGTAGCGATACATGGACAGGACCAGAACATATGTGCCAGTGAAGGTGGTGCTTGTTTACATCGATCACAAAGTGGGTTTACAGTGGGACACATTGTTGAAAGTTTCAACTTTGATAGATGAAGTCTGTGTAAAACTTGAAATTGTAGCAGTCCATGTCTGATACAGACAGATGAGTGGCAATAAATATTTTTTAATGGTAAAATCTCAAAGTTTTTTTGTCTAACATATTCATTCTTCCAAATATAAACTTTCAATGCTGAGTTCATGTCCAGCGTGGAAAATTGCGTTCTCTTCCACTCTCTAACAGTCACAAGGATACTTTTAGGTACCAAAACATGGTACTGTTTTTCGATACTAGTCAGAAATTGGTCGGTACCTGTATAAGTACCTAATTAGGATGAGATTGTCAAAACCTGCCCACACCTACAAATAAAATCAGCAAGGAGATAAAAGTTTATAAAGTGTATTCAGGTAAATCCAAACATTGATTTGCTGATTGTATTTAAAGGGATATTTCCTCATTCAATCCTTGGATCATTTTTTCCCCTTTTAATTTGATTCAAATAATTTTTCATTAAGAATTTTAAAAAAATCAACTACTCCATGTGGCTTTTACAAAATCTTATTTTTTATTATTGTTTTTACCAGCCCCTGGTTGTGACGTGATACAACTACTAAGCAAAGATTGTAGGGCATCTGAAATAGGGCTGAAAAATTTATTGAATTGAAATCGACATCACAATGTAATGGAATGCAGTTTTTAAATCATAGGATTTGAAGTTAAAATACATGAATAAATCCTTTAAAAAAAAAATGATTCATGTAAATAGACTTGGAGGGAATAAAGTGATTTGTACTCGTTATTCCTTAATGCCGGCAAAAGTCAATATGTTGCTTTGTCTGGCAAAAATAATACATATCTACAAGAATTGAAGTAAAATCAATCAGTAGATATTCTACTGTGGTTGTAATAGTTAAATCAAGATATGTATTTTATATGAATCCATGCATCAGTTCATCTCATTTCATCATAAAACATGGGCTTGGCCTACAGGAAAGAATGTTTTACATGTTGACAGTTTCCCTACTTGTGTTGGTCATACTATAGAATAGGGCTGAACAATTAATCCAATTTAAACCAACATCACCATGTAAAAAATGCAATTTTCAATTTGCAAAGGCTGCAATTTAAAGAAACAAACAAAAAGAATTTTAAAGTGCATTTACTTTAGTTTGTGTTTTTTTACTGATGAGAGATCAATTAATATTTATATTTATGTTCACACAGTGTTTCTTTTTCATTTTATAAAAAAGTACACTCCCCATGTCGACATATTTCAGCGGTTAAGCCAGAGATTTGGTCTCATTTACATTTCTGCAATGTACTTTATGTGAGATCCATAGATGAGAGGATTCATATTTATTTTTTATTTTGTTGTTCATAATAGGCCTGTTGTTCTGCAGTGCTTCGTTCCTTTCTCTGATTTTATTCAAGGTAATTAATGATGATTTTATTACAGGTCTATAAGGCCTGAAGTTAAATCAATCAGTCGATATTCTACTGTGATTGTAATAGTTAGATAAAGGTGTATGTTATTTGGACACATGACATGTAGGCCTGGCATACAGGAAAAATTGGTCATACTAAAGAGTGGTTTATTGCTTGTGTTAACTGAATAATGTAGAAGATAAACATAACCCCCCAAAAAAATCTCATGCTAAGTCGCAATCGCAATATTAGTTTAAAAAAAATCCCAATTAGATTATTTTTCAGAACCGTTCAGCCCCACTATGGAAAGATTTATTGCTTGTGCTTAGTGAATAATTCAGGAGATATAAAATCTTTCAGCTCTAATCTGAAGCCGTTATCTTTTCATTTTTTTAATGCCAAAAAATAAACAAATAACATGAAGAAGCATTCATAACTCAAGAAAAACAAAAACTTCTGCAGCGTAAAAAATTATGGCAGGAACTTTTATGACTTATGAACAAAAAAATGAGGTAGCGTGCAAAATTTTCTCAGTCAAACACGAGTATATTGTTAATATTTATTTGTTTATTTAGCCGACAACAAACAAATTTGCAAGTTGAGTCATTAAACGAATCTCTATCACTTTATGTCTGCAAGGGGAATAATCAGCACATAGTTTGCAGTCTTTGTAATTAACTACAGTCAGGTTTATAAATAAATATTCAGAAAAGTTGTGGAGAAAAAAAAAATCTTACCTTTCCTCTTTAATTCTCTTCTGCTTTTTTCTATGAGAAACAAGTCTCCTCTCTTAAACTCGAACATCTACATCACCTTTTTGTGCATTGGTGTTCTCCAAACATTTTTAATCTCTGTCATTTAGACGGAAACAAATATCATAAACAGTGAGATGAATATCATAATCACCTTTTTGGGGGATGTGTGTGTGTTGCCTGAGCAAAATATCACAGTTTCAGTCATCTGCTCTTCGTCATATCGCGCTCATTTCACTCAGACAAAATAAGCGTTGTTGTCTGATTATTTGTTTCTTAATCTGAATTTTTTTGTTTAATTTTCCAGGGTCAGATCATGGCAAACCTGAAGGCGATGGACTCAGACTGGTTCGGACAGACGTACCTGGGAAGGACATCGAAGGTGAAGTATATTTCCACCCCCAAAAAAATCACAGTATGGGTTTTTTGTTTGTTGTTGTTGTTGTTTTTGTTGCTTTCTTTTGTTCTGGTAAAACTTAAGTTTTATGTTTGTGAATTGTTTTGCTTTTCATTTTGCTCTTGCTTGTGTGTGTTTTGTCGAGTGTTAAGTGAACATTTTGCGGCAGAGGATCAGATGCAATAAGATTTTTTTTTTCTTTCTGCTCTTTTTCATTCATTTCTGATTTTTTTCCTTTATATTAATATTGTATGTATATAATTTTTATACAACAACATGAATGAAATAAAGATAACTAAACTTATTTGTGGATAAGCTCTCATTAAAAATTCTTTGCTTTGCTCTTATTTTTTTGTGGCAGTCTGCTCTCTTCGTTGTGAATCTGATTAGCACAGAGGAAAACTGGAACACCTGTTTTTGTTTTTCCTGCAGGTGGGGACTCCTCCCATGGAGAAGTTCAACCTGTGGGGGGGCTCTCTGTCTCTGGGTCACCCGTTCGGTGCCACAGGCTGCAGGCTGGTGACCACAGTGGCTCATCGGCTCAAGAAGGAGGGAGGACAGTACGGATTGGTGGCGGCTTGTGCTGCAGGAGGACAGGTAATTAAGAAGTTTGTGCATTTTTAAAGATAAATCACACAAATAAATTACATTTCTCCTTTTTGTGTTGAACTTTTATAACTCTTGTTGCTCTCTTGTGTTCTCCAGGGTCACGCCATGGTGATCGAGGCGTACCCCCAGTAAAGAAAAAATCATCCAGAACCCAAATCTTCAGATTCAACATGACGACTGCACGCACGCTAATATCCAGACATCTCCGGGGTACATACTAGCACCACTTTGCCTTGATTAGAGAAGAGGAACATGCAGTTTTAAGAATTTTGTGTAAATTCAGTTTTTGCTCGCAGGATGTTGAATTATCGTTGATTGTCTTCGAGGAGTGTTGCCTTTGATTCTGTGGACTTAAAGGTTTAACCGTCAACGTCGTCACTGAGCCGAATGTAATATAGCTACATTTTAGCACTCGAAGGAGATGGAGTGATCCTGATGTTTATATGCTGTAATATGTTTTTTCTAACAAATCGTTGGAATTAAAGAGTGGGATGTTAACCACACTACAACTCAGTTTTCTCTCTAATTTGCCTTTTTATTTAGAGCTTTTACCTTTTTCACACATTCCTTCTTTCATCCTGACAGAGAACAAAACTTTTGCAATGTGCAACAACGGCCTAAGACTTTTTCTCTGCTGTATTGCATCTTGAATATTTGCTCACTTGCTTTTACACCTGTCCCTAAGCAGAATTTCAATTTGAAAAAAAAGAAAAAAAAAGCTGCTGACTATAAAAATTAATTAACTTTTTTCTCCTTTATTTATTAATCAATTTATTCATTTGCTTTAATATTTAAAAAAAAGTTTTTAGCAAGTCTGTCATGAAAAAAAAGAAACATTTTAAAGTTAATTTCAAAGAATTTTCTTCCATGTACAAGAAATTTAATATAACAACATATTGTTAAGTGTTGCATTTTAAAATTGAGTATTTATTTATTTATTTAATTATTTTTCAGCAAAAAATGAGTTTATTTTTTTGTTTTTTGTTGATTTTTGCTCTGGAACCAATATTTATTGTGTATGGTTTCAGTTAAATCAGATCTGACATCTTGTTCGTCCACATTGTTTATTTTATTTTGAGCTCCTAGTTTTGCCTTTTTATTTATTTTTTTGTTCAGAAAAAATCAGGGATTTTTTTTTTCGGTAAGTACGAGATGTGTACGGAAGACGATGAGGGCCACTGAAAAAAAAAAGTCTGATATTTCTTTTTATTTTATTATAATTTATCTATTTATTTATTTATTTTAGAGAAAAAAGTCTGAAATCTGAGAAAAAATCAGGGAAAATTTTTTTGGTAAGTACGAGATGTGTACGGAAGATGATTAGGGCCACTATAAAAAAAACTATTTTCAATATATTTTTTATTTTATTTTAATTTGTTTATTTATTTTGGAAAAAAGTCTGATATCTGAGGAAAAAATCAGGGAATATTTTTTTGGTAAGTACGAGATGTGTACGGGAGACGATTAGGGCCACTGACTAAAAATAATGTCCAATATTTTTTTATTTTATTGTTATTTTTTATTTTTTTATTTTTATTTTTTTAAGAAAAAAAAAGTCTGAAATCTAAGAAAAAAAGTCAGGATTCTAACTTAAATCTCAGAAAAATATAGAATTAAAAAAAAAAATGTTTTTTTTTCTCCAGTGGCCCTAATCCACTTCCGTAACTGTGTGACCACAATAGTGACTGTTAACTTCTAATAAAGCATTTTACAGGAATAAGTGAGGTTTGATGTCAGGCTAATAAAAGAAATATTGATTTAAATGGTGGTGTTTCCAGACACAGGCGTACCTCAGGAGTGTTTTCCCCCTTGACTCTCCGTACATGGACCAAAACTTCAAGCAGTCTTGATGGGTGATGTTTAATTCAGCAGGGACTGCAACTATTGCAAGAGGAAGATCAATGTATAGACAGCTTTGTGCTTCAGATGAGAGCAACAATAACAGTGAATTTTAGGGAAAGGGGGGGAGTTGTGTAGTCTACTCTTTATTTTCTGATTTCCAAAAAAAAAAATTTGCATTGCCAAAATATTTGTGCATTTGCATCCCGGCCTCTGTGTGCACCAGGATGTGTCAGCAGTGGATGGCTGTGGATTCCTCTGCGCTTAATTGATGGTGAATAATGCTGTCTGCTTCTGACGGGACGACTGATGTTAATGAGGAGGTGAAAAAATGAAGAAAGAAAAGATGTGTGTGCGGAAAATTTAGGATATGGATGCTTTAAAGTTCTTATACTAAGTGGTGTTATCGTGGCGGGAACCGAACTTTTACACCCGCCAAAGTGTTTGTGTAATTGACAGCAGCTGGGTAAATTTATATCAACACTTTGCTTCTTCTTCTTTGGTGTGTTGGATCCCCTCAGCGCTCACCGGGGAGCCTGCTCTGCTCATCACTGCGCACACCCCAGGTAGGGGGCTTGTTAACATAACTTCAGTCAGACACTTCCGTTTAAAATGTATTTAAAGATTTAATTCTTCCAGTTTAAGGAGCGGGAAGAGTTGATTAATGCAGCCGAGCCTGTCACAGACGCAGACACGCAGGCTACAGGCGGAGGGAATAAAACCAATGTTTTACTGCCGAGGCAAAACGGAGCTCGAATGTAAATAGCAGGGAAAGAGACAGAGAGGGGTTTTGTGTTTTTAAAGCTTCAAAAACTGCCTCAACCCTGCGAGACACCGGAGACACGCAGACACACACCGACACACGCCGACATAGCGGGCCGCCTCCCCGCCTCTCCCTGCCTCTGCGGGGCTTTGATCACACGGAACCTTTTATGGGGAATGACTGGCGAATGCACCCGCTGCTGTCACTACAAATCTACCTCACCGAGCGCGCGGGGGAGCGAGGAGGGGACGGGGTGGGGGTGCGAGGGGTGTTCACGCGGAGGGGGAGTGCGTGAGTGAGTGAGTGTGTGAGTGTGTGAGGGAGGTGTCTTTCATCTCGTCCTAGCCGGGCTCACGCGGGGCGCACCTGCTGAAAGCTGTACTTGACTCGCGCTTCTTCCACCTGCTCCGCGCGCTCAGTGTGAGAAGGCTGCGCGCGCGTGTCTCTGTGTTTGTGGGATGTTAACAAGTTCCTGTTCGCTGTGCTCGATGTTTTCCAACACATGTAATGTAAATGCTATAGGTGACTCAAGATCAGCATACAAGTTATTTTTTCCTTCCTTATTTTTTATTTTTATTTTTTACACTTTCTAAAAACACAACCTTACACCTCCATAAAAGTTCTGTCTTTATTTAGAAATATCAATTTGGACCATTGATACTTCTTGTGGGAAAGACTGACTGAATGAAGCAGTAAGAGTCAAAAGATATAAACTAAAAAAAAAAAAAGAAAAAAAAAAAGTTGAAAACTCCTGATATCTGTTTTACAGCATCAAATAAATTATAGGAAAAAATGAGCTTATTGATAAAAATCAGCATCATAACAGTAAATCCAAATTTGAGGAACATTTATCTAGCTTGTGTTTTGATTTTGTAGTTTGACCCATGTTTTATCTGTTTGCACCAGCTATGCTCCAGCCTGCCAGTAGGGGGAGCTCTGAACATTTGAGGGCGTGGTCACATTAAATTGTTTGTTTAGTCAATTTTGGAAGCTACCAGGAAAATTAGGCCCCATGAAAAATATCACTTGGACTTCACAACTTCACATGCTACACCTCTCATCTTAGCTTTGCATCTCTATATAGTGCCCCCGCAGGCAGTGGGAGGTATTACATTAGGCTCAATACTTGGAAAAGCTTTAACAGGAATGCATTTGTCTTTGTGACTGTATAACAGCATCCTTCACTAACAGGTTTCTAAGGTCGACTTTCTGTTCAAGTGTCCCAAGGCAGCACTAATGTCTAACCCTTTACTGCCTAAATTACTTTACAGTAATATTAAAATTGTTTTTGTGTTTTTTCATTCATTTAAAGCTAAATATCGTACATACAATACATGAAAATAATCCTACTAAAAGATATTGAGAGATTTAATAAGTTCACCCTCTGATCAATATATTGCAACTAAGTGCGTTTGATACGATCTTTGTTATGTTTAAAATGAATTAATAGGCATTTATTTATTAATATTCAAGGTAAAAAGTTTGCCTGCACTTGTAAAAGTTTTGTTTATTTATTCATTAATTTATTTTGTAATTTAAAGAGAAAGGAGAAAACTACATGTCATTCTTCACTCACTTGTGTCCCTCATTAACAGATGGACAAGTGCGTGGAGTCCTGAAGAAGAGGTCAGAGTGAAAACGTCTCATTTGTTGGTCTGAAACATGAGCAGGTAACAAACATGATTTTTCTGATCTGAGTTTTTCTGCTTTATGTGCCTCATTGCTCACCGTCTGCGTTGTGTAAACTCATATTTGTTTTTTTGCGGTAACATTAACCTTAAAACAGTCTCCTCTTTTAGTATTTTCTTTTCTGTAGATATTTAGTTAGGAAGTGCAACAGCAATACTGGTATATTTGTTAAAAACACAGATTATTTAGCAGGATAAGGTTTTAAAACTAACTAGGATATAATACAAAGCAGCAGACACATGTACAGTGAGCAGGCAGGCAACATTTTAAATTAGCTTTGAAAAAGCTTGGATTGTTTCCGAGGCATATACTTGGATAATTTGGAGTAAGAATGAGTTTGCTTTATACACTCACTGGCCACTTTATCAAGCACACCTTGCTCGTACTGGGTTGGACCCCCTTTTGCCTTCAGAACTGCCTCAATCCTTGGTGGTATAGATTCAACAAGGTCCTGGAAACATTCCTCAGAGAGTTTGGTCCATATTGACATGATAGCATCACACAGTTGCTGCAGATTTGTCGTCTGAACATCCATGATGAGAATCTCCCGTTCCACCACATCCCAAAGGTGCTCTATTGGATTGAGATCTGGGGACTGTGGAGGACATTTGAGTACAGGGAACTCATTGTCATGTTGAAGAAAGCAGTCTGAGATGATTCCAGCTTTATGACATGGAGCGTTATACTGCTGGAAGTAGCCATCAGAAGATGGGTACACTGTGCTCATAAAGGGATGGACATGGTCAGCAACAATACTCAGGTAGGCTGTGGACTTTAAACCATGCTCAGTTGGTACTAAGGGACCCAAAGTGAGCCAAGAAAATCTCCCCCACACCATTACACCAGCAGCAGCAGCCTGAACCGTTGATACAAGGCAGGATGGATCCATGCTTTCATGTTGTTGAGGCCAAATTCTGACCCTACCATCTGAATGTGGAGCAGAAATCCAGACTCATCAGACCAGGCAACGTTTTTCCAATCTTCTATTGTCCAGTTTTGGTGTTGCTGTGTGAATTGTAGCCTCAGTTTCCTGTTCTTAGCTGACAGGAGGGTCACCCGGTGTGGTCTTCTGCTGCTGTAGCCCATCTGCCTCAAGGTTGGACGTGTTGTGTGTTCAGAGATGCTCTTCTGCAGACCTCGGTTGTAACCAGTGGTTATTTGAGTTACTGTTGCCTTTCTATCAGCTCCAACCAGTCTGTCCATTCTCCTCTGACCTCTGGCATCAACAAGGCATTTTGGCTTGGATGGATATTTTCTCTTTTTGGGACCATTCTCTGTAAACCCTAGAGAGTTTTGGGTTAAAATCCCAGTAGATCAGCAGTTTCTGAAATACTCAGACCAACAACCATGCTCACCAGGTCACAGTTTGTTCTCACTGCTCTCTTATTCCAGCTGTATCTCTTCCTCTTACTGGACTTCCTTCCTGCCTCTTGAACCACCTCAGGTAATTTGAATTCACACTTCGAAACACGATATATAAACACATCTTTCCTCTCGTCGGTGCGCTCGTCTGAGTTCATCCCTGCTGGTGCGATAAAACGTTAGATCGAGGCTTCTGTTCCTCACAGAGGCAGCAAATTGTGCTAAACTACCTTTGTTGATCTGATTGGGGCCTGTGTGCTTAAGACAGAGGATCTTGGCGGTTTCTGGAGGGAACTTTAGGATCCTCAGCGACACACACACACATACACACACACTTAATACACACAAATACAAGCAGACGTGTGGAGGTTGTACAGCGACTGTACACAGAGGCTGTGTGTGCAGCAAGTGGATTATGAGGAACGGTAATTGGCTGTCCAGAGAAGCTGCCCATATGTTCCTGTGTGTGTGTGTGTGTGTGTGTGTGTGTGTGTGTGTGTGTGTGTGTGTGTGTGTGTGTGCCCTGTCCGGAGTTCATCATGTTCTCATAACGGTCAGTTAGGGTTGTCCGCCAGGCTCGATCTCCTGTCGGGATTGTAAATGTTATTGATCAGACGCATACGCCGCATCCATAACAAGAGCTGAGGCACTGTTTCAACACACACACACTCACACACACTCACACACACACACACGCAAACAAACACAGGAGTACTACTCATTAGGAGCCGTACACACTCGTAGACGTAGCCTCATTAACACTCTGGAGTCATACACACTAAACATCCATACACATCTAGTTGTCAGACCACACACACACACACACTTTTCACACACACACTGATTTAGTTGAGTGAAGGATGGGAGGAACGAGATATGGACATGAATGGTGTGTGTGTGTGTGTGCGTGTGTGTATTTGTGTCAGTACGGAGCATGACATTTGTGTCAGTGAGCACAGCAGTGTGTGTATTGTAAGGTGAGTGTGTGAATGTGTGTGTGTATGGCGCGTGTCAGTGTCTGTCAGCCCCGGCGTCTCGTGTCAGGGCGAGAGGCGAGACATTAACAACTTCTGTCATTCTGCTGACAAAATGGTGGCAGAAGATTTCCCATGGTGCCCTGATGACTGCTGGCGTTTGTCAACAAGCCCTGTCACCGCGGCGATGAGGGGGGGTGGGGTGGGAGGGGGGTTAGTGACAGGCCCCGGACCTGTTCCCATGAGCACCGGGGAAAGATGGAGGGCTGGTGTGTGTGTGTGTGAGAATGTGTGTGTTTGTGTGTGTGCAGTAAAGGGGGAGGGAAGGCTTGTCTCTCAGCAGCTTTCATACATAGACTGCGAAAAACCAAAATGAGCTGTCACTGCAATTCCCAGGATGCCTTGCTGTTTAGCATAGCAGCAACAGCAGCAGCAGAAGCAGCAGCTTGAACTGCATGTGTGTGTGTTTCTGTGTGTGCTTCTCTGTGAGTGTGTGTGGGCCCGTAAGCTGATAAGCTAACTCTCTCCCTCCTTTCCTCTCTTACACACACACACACACTCACACACACACACACTCACACACACTCAGATAATTAAGCAGAGCAGAAGCTCCCCCTGACGCGAGGCAGAGCTCATCTGCATTTTGGCCTCCGGCGCGCAGTTAGGAGCAACGCCTGATGGAGGGAGAGAAAGAGGGCAAGCCAGGGAGGGAGGGAGGGGAAGGAGGAGAGGAAAGAGGAGGGAGGGAGCAAGGGAAGGAGAGGAAGAGAAAAAGAAAGAAGGAGAGGGTAAGGAGCCAATTAGCCAGATGGATGGATGAGTGAGTGACAGCGCTCTTGACACTCTGCTATCCGGGCTTTTCTGCTACACACACACACACACACCTTCCTCCCATCCATCCTTCCATCCATCCTTCCCTCTCCTCTCAGCCTCCTTCTCTCTCTGTACGCGCCTCATGCTGTGTCGGTGTATTCTCCTCCCGCTCGCATCCTGTGCTCTGCATACGACTCGCGCTCCAATCGCTTCCCCCCACAGGGCGCAAATGTCTGACGACCTTGTCCAATGAGAGCGCCTGCTGCGCTGCGAGACCCGCCTCCTAGTTTGTGGAACTCAGAGGGGTCAAAGGTCATCATTTCACCATTTTGCTTACAAAGAATTGATTTGATAGGGTCTTGTTTTTTCCCCTCTTTCGATCTCTGAAGTGTGTTTTTTTTTTATCATGTTCCCATTTTGGTCAATCAGTCCCTTTCAGCAGACTGTCTGCTACAATTTGGTGTTAGTTGCAGGTTTTTCTACAATAATTTGTTTCCTGACAGTGTTGAAAATTATGATGACCCTATACATAATTCATATTCCAGATCTTAGTATCCAGAATATTATCAGGATCTGGATCGTACTTTTACATCTGTCAGAAATTATGGTGACCTTGTCTTGTATTGTTTTGCAAAGCAATCCGACCATTTGTGGTGGAGTTATATACACATGTGGTGAAAACAGCCCTATCTCACAATGATAAAGAATCCTTTAAAACAGTCCTGGATCCAGACTGTGATCCGGATCACCTCCAAAATTTAATCACTTCTTCCTGATCCCATTTTGAACATTTCCTGAAAATTTCATCAAGATCCGTTTGTTAGTTTTTGAGTAGTGTTGTTCACAGACAAACAGAGAAACTCTCCCAAAGACATAACCTCCTTGGTGGAGGTAAAAATCCATGAAGATGACCTGAGGAACTGAGTAACTGTGAAACTGTGGAAGCACTATCTAGAGGCTTTGATGAGGAAACACTGAAGGTAAAGTGCAATGTGAAACTCAAAATAAAAAAAATACAACAACAAAATAAAAGAAACAAATACGATCATAAAATATTAAAAGACTAGAGCTGTAAAAGAAAAAAATAATGTAAGACTAAAACTTTAGAAGAATTAAAAAAGCTGAAAGAAGAAAGTGTAGTAAACAGGAAGATTAATAATTAAGTTGAATAAGTTAAATTGAGAAAAAAAAGACACTTATCAGCCACTGTATTAGGTAGACCTTGCTAGTATCAGGTTGGACCCCCTTTTGCCTTCAGAACTGCCTTAATCCTTGGTGGCATAGATTCAACAAGGTCCTGGAAACATTCCTCAGAGAGTTTGGTTCATATTGACATGATAGCATCACACAGTTGCTGTAGATTTGTCGTCTGAACATCCATGATGAGAATCTCCCGTTCCACCACATCCCAAAGGTGCTCTATTGGATTGAGATCTGGGGACTGTGGAGGACATTTGAGTACAGGGAACTCATTGTCATGTTGAAGAAAGCAGTCTGAGATGATTCCAGCTTTATGACATGGAGCGTTATCCTGCTGGAAGTAGCCATCAGAAGATGGGTACACTGTGCTCATAAAGGGATGGACATGGTCAGCAACAATACTCAGGTAGGCTGTGGACTTTAAACCATGCTCAGTTGGTACTAAGGGGCCCAAAGTGAGCCAAGAAAATCTCCCCCACACCATTACACCAGCAGCAGCAGCCTGAACCGTTGATACAAGGCAGGATGGATCCATGCTTTCATGTTGTTGAGGCCAAATTCTGACCCTACCATCTGAATGTGGAGCAGAAATCCAGACTCATCAGACCAGGCAACGTTTCTCCAATCTTCTATTGTCCAGTTTTGGTGTTGCTGTGTGAATTGTAGCCTCAGTTTCCTGTTCTTAGCTGACAGGAGGGTCACCCGGTGTGGTCTTCTGCTGCTGTAGCCCATCTGCCTCAAGGTTGGACGTGTTGTGTGTTCAGAGATGCTCTTCTGCAGACCTCGGTTGTAACCAGTGGTTATTTGAGTTACTGTTGCCTTTCTATCAGCTCCAACCAGTCTGTCCATTCTCCTCTGACCTCTGGCATCAACAAGGCATTTAGTCCCACAGAATTGCTGCTCACTGGATATTTTCTCTTTTTGGGACCATTCTCTGTAAACCCTAGAGATGGTTGTGGGTTAAAATCCCAGTAGATCAGCAGTTTCTGAAATACTCAGACCAACAACCATGCCACGTTCAAAGTCCCTTAAATCACCTTTCTTCCTCATTCTGATGCTCGCTTAAAACTGCAGCAGATCGTCTTCACCATGTCTACATGCCTTAATGCATTGAGTTGCTGCCATGTGATTGGCTGACTAGAAATTTGCATTAATGAGCAGTTGGACAGGTGTGCCTTATAAAGATTAAACACCTTTAAAAGGAAGAAGATCCAAACTTCATCAGAAACAATCAAAGTCTATTTTAGATGTAAGACTCTCCCTCTTCAAAACTTTGAAACCAACATTCCCTCCTTCCTCTTCCTCACCTGCACAGCCACCTGAAGCTCCCCTCCATTAAACTCCATTATCAGGTCAATCACACTGAAAAATAATGGACTGAGTCCCCGAGTTTCTCAACATGGCAATCAACCCAGACACAGACAGCCTCGCAGGGAGGGACGGGCAGCAGGTGGGAGCTGACGTGACAGATTGCTGACCATGCATGAATCATCAAGGTCCTGGAGGAACCTGGAAAGTTTTCTCCAGTTTTGGCAGTTTTTAGCAGAGACTCATTAAATTTTGCTCATAATGTGACACGAAACTCACCCGAGCACATAATGATACACGTTTCACCTCAAAACACCATTAAAGGTGGGCGGTACACTACAGGCAGTTCAGGGTCCAGTGAATTACTGTCACATAGATCAGTCTACAGCAGCTTTTTCAGCCTTTTCAAGTCAAATATCTTCTGTAAAACCTCTAATTCTTATAACTGACTTTATAAATGAGTCGATGAAAGCCCACTTTTGCTTTTACCTCTGCTGGGATTCGGTGAAGCTAGAAGTGTGAGGAGTTTCTACATGATCTTGAAAAAGTCTCCCCTCTAGATATATGCCTGATCCTAATCTACACTTTAAAATGAGATTACACCGCCCCAGCTGATGAAGTTTAGCAGAGAGAAGAGATATCTGTGTTTTTCTCTGCTAAAAACGATTTCTGTGATTAATTTTGTAGTGATGGTGGACACTGTAGCCTAACTGTCAGACAGAAAAAGGACAGAAGAGCAGAAGAAAGATAAACAGGAGAGAGATAGAGCACGAGCTAAAGGCTAAAAGGGTTAAACTGTTTGTGCTAATGTTGACTCCAACCCACAGTCAGCAGTTATTCTGCAGTGGTCTGTTCAAACTTGAGAGTCTATCAATAAAATGAAGAGTGAGGTTACGTTAGTGGCTACTAAACTAGTGTACGAACTGACAGTTAGCTTATTGTCACGTTAGCCTACAGATACATCGTAGCACCAGGTTGCTAGTAGCCCTACGTATAGCTGGCTACTGATATACAGTACAAACTTACATTTGCTTGTTGTCATGTTTCAAAGACAGTGCTACCTATCTGTACTGATAAATACCTTATCTTGTCACGTTGTATCCAGTAAAAAGTCGTCTTAAACAAAGAAAATTTATTCCAAAACAAACACACGCCTGGTTCAAAGTCACATAATTATGACAGCGCGTGAGACTCCGGGCCAGAAGGTGGCGCTGCAGTCCAATTAAAACAGATCCTCCTCACAGCATCTTAAAATATATATTTTTCAAATTCTTTTCTGTAAGTTGCTAACTTGCCATTCGATGGTGTCATTAGGGAAGGGAAGAAAAAGCTAGAGGTGCTGGTGGCTGTACATAACTTGTCGATCTGTACCTACAGCACTGATTAGTGGTTGAAGTAATCAGTTTTGTGCATGAATGAGTAAAAATTCATGAACAGTGAACTGAACTTCTCAGTTTATAACTCATGAACCAGAACGGGAATGAAGTTCACTCCTGGGGCAGTGAAAGGCGGCTAACAATCCAAGAGGCACCTAAAGGTGCTGAGAGATAAGGGGAGGGGTGACGAGCACTGTGATTCACAGACAGTTCACACAATATGTTAACAGTTTTTCTGTCTGCGCTGCTATAACAACACACAGGGATTCATTAACTTGGGTAATCGGCTCACAGGATATGGATTCAAGCAAACATGGCTTTACTGAAAAAGAGAACCTGTAGCAAAAAATGAAGTAGTCCAATTTTTGGGCCTTGATCAAAGTTCAAAATTAAAAAAAATGAACTATGTATGTGAATGAGTTCATTTGAATTGGTATGAACTGAGCTCTGATTGAGCCCACTTCTGGTGTGAGCTGGCACAACTCTGGAAGTAATCCTCTAATCATCTAGTCCAGGGGTCTGCAACCTTTACTTTCATAGGAGCCATTTTTCCTCAGCTCACCTGGATTAAAGTCATTCAGGAGCCACAAAATCTACTTTATCTTTACAATAAAGACAAAAATTAGCATATAACATTCTATACATAGTAAAACTCCAGTGAATAATTATCAAAACAAGATGTTTATTTGTGTTTATAATATTGTACATGTAAATTTTATTTTAATGTACAGATATTAAAAATTGAAAAAATAAAAACTGTTATATAAATGTGCAAAATTCACAAAATTTCTGAATTTTTCAATTAGTTGCAAGCATTCTATAAAAAAAAAAAATTCCAAACTTTGCAACATTAAAAAAAAAAGAAATTAAAAAATGCCAAAAAATATCCCAAAATTGCCAAAATATAATTTTAACAAATGTGCAAAATAATTTAAAAATTTAGAATTTGTGCACATTTTTTTAAGAAATTTTGATTTTTTTTTTTAATTCTGAAAAATTCAAAAAAGAAATTTAAAATATTTGAAAAAAGTCAAAAACAAAATTGTAAAAAATTTTACTTTTTTTGAAAGCTTTATTGCATATTGCATGTAATGCATATTTAGTTCAACAAAATATTATTCCATGATTTCATTTAGTGTCAATATCTTTAATCGTCAATACCCTCTGTAAGAAAAATAACAATTCTTTATATCAATAATATTTGTAAAGCTACAAGGAGCCACTGCAGAGGAGTCAAGGGAGGTTCCAAAGCCGCAGGTTGATGACCCCTGATCTAGTTGATTAGTTGTTGAAAACCGCGTTGAAAAGAGGAGGGAACCAAGCAATGACCCTTGAGGAACACCTATAGATACGCAATGAGGTTTGGACAATCCTGTCCTTCATGATGCTTTTATACAGATCTTCCTGTGAGCTCAAACATGAACCAGATCAATTCTCTAAGAGATCTGAGAGAAATGAGGTTGACGGTTCAAAGTTAGATTTTAAGTCACAACAAAGTGTAAAGTGTCACTTGGAAATCAGAAGATTTCTTGCTTGTTGTAAAACAGCCCAAAAAGTTAATTTTGACTCAAGTTTGGCTTTTAGTAGAGATTTTAAGAGACACTTGAGTCGGCCAATCAGATTTTCAAGTCAAGTCAAATAATAATAATAGTATAAGTTTTATTGATGCACTTTTCAAACAAAGCAGGTCTAGACTGTTCTCTGTTTTTATTGAATTTGTAGTTGCAGTATATCATAAATACATCATAAAAAGAGATTTTTCTCTCCGGACCTTCATGTTTTAGGATTCACATTACAGTAAATTTACATTTCTTCCACTTCAGATGTCGTGCTTGAAAACCAGATGGCTCCACAAATTCCTTTTGAAAGCAAAAAACGTGCGAACCCTCACACAAAACTGAGGAGACATTTCACCTCCTCGTTCCAGTTCCAGCCAGGAGTGACAGACAGACAACAGGGGAGGATGTAAACAAGGATAAGACAAGACAATTTTATGCAAATTATCAACAAGAGGAGGCGCGGAGCAGATGTAGGATACGAGTAGGTGGAAGTGAACGTTTGGAAAAAGGAGGCGGCAGCGGGTGACAGGAGCACAGTTGGTGGGGTTAGGGGGAAAAAAACGGAGAGAAAAAAAAAGCCAGGAGGCCTCATGACAAGCTGCTGCAGCTTCCTGTTTGCCCACAGAGAGAAGAGGAGAGAAAGAGGAGGATGAGGATGGAGGGCGAGGAAGAGCCACATTTGGAGGGAGAGAATAAACACCTGACTAAGGGAGGAGCGGAGGGTGATGGGAGATGGAGTCAGGGTGAAAAGGTCAGACAAGAGGTCTGTTGATGACACAGTAACTGCTGAGGATGGGGCAATAATATTTCACTTTTAAGATTATTCAATCGATTTTTTTTTACACCTAAACTTTTTATTTTACACAAGGAGAATGGTATTTGCAATTTTTTTGTGTTGAATTTTTTTTCAAAAATCTTATTTATTTGTTTGTAATATTTAATTAATTTATTTTTTATTTATGTATTTATTTTTATTTATGAATGTATTTATTTTTATTTATGAATGTATTTATTTTCATTTATTTATTTATGTTTATTAATTCATTCATTAATTTTCATTCATTTATTTATTTTTATTTTGTTTTATTCATTTTAATCAATTAATTAATTAATTAATTTGTTATGTTAATTTTTTATATGTATTTTTTATTTCAAAAAGCCTTTTCTTTGTTGAAACTTCTTTTGATTTTTTAAACAACCAAATATTGCATTAAAATGAAAAAAGACTAAACGACTGTTGATAAACATTAGCATTAAGTTAATCAAACAGTGAGTTAAAAATGTATTATTTTTTTGTTTTTCTTTTAAAGAGTAAAAATAAGCCATAATTTTCCACCTTTTTGATAGTACGATAAGCTTTATAAAATATTTTTTAACTAAAAAAAACATATTTTTGATGATTATACATATAGTTACAGCTGTAAAAGTTTGTAATAAACCAAATGAGACGATTGGTAATATTGTACTACTCTTGAAATTTGCATTTTTTTTATATTTGTTTTGATATTTTGTTTTATATGTTGAATGATTTTGCTGATTGACAAAACAATTCTTATAAAATTGAGAAAAAAAGTGCATAACAGTGATCCTCAAGCTCAAAATTACTTAATCATGTTACTTAAACAAAAACAAAACAGATGAAAATATACAGGCCTGAAGAAGCTGAAGTGCAACCGAACACAAGTTGCCAAACCTAAATTTTAAAGGGAAGTGTTTTAGTACTAGATTAGTATTCTTACTTTGTTATTAATTTTCCCTGAACTGAAAAGTTATAAATTGAAGATAAAACCAGAAGGAGCTGGAAGAAAGCATCACTTGAACACTTCCCCATTCAACAGCAGTTTCTCTCCAACATTTTACCGTTTCCGCTGTATGTTGGTCACGTCTGAGTGAAAACCACAAACACAAACCACACACAGTTCACACACAGTTCTCACACACGTGCAGCAAACACTCTGACATCTGACTGTGATTGCAGGTGTGGTTAACCATCCACAATGCCCAGGGTGATACACAAGAACAACACAAGCCTTCTTATCAGACATGCAGTGAAACACAGACAGCAAGCACTTAACAGTTTCCTCATGGCCTTAAACACACACACACAAACACACACGCTCACACACACACACCACTCTGGGTAGAGTAAAACCAACCTGCACAGCCGCCACTTTAGTTTGCAGACTAAATGTTGGTTTTTGGAGGATGCTGCTGTGGTGTTTTTAAAAGCGGGAACAAACAGAGGTGGAGGAGACGTCGCAGACTTCTTTTTCTTTGGCCTCACAGCTTTTGAACACAAGATGATGCAGCTGCAGTGCACACAGTGAGCATTTTAACCGCTACATCACCTGGAAAACTTCTCTTAGGTCTCAACATATTCCCCTATCAGGTCAAAAACAAATTTCGCTTCTTCTTTGTATTTTTTTTAAAAATCAGATTTATTTTGAGACAATGGACTCAGATGCAATTTTATAATATAATATAATATAATATAATATAATATAATATAATATAATATAATATAATATAATATAATATAATATAATATAATATAATATAATATAATAAATTTAATAATACAATTAAACAATAAATTAAATTATTTCTATTATATTATATTATATAATATTATTAAAATAATACAAAATTAAATAATATTATGATAGAAAAGAATAGAATATAATTTATTTATTTATTTCCAAGGGAAATTTTGGAGTCACAGCAGCAATACAAGAAAAAAAAAGTGAGAAAGTGTTTAAAAATTAAAATTAAATAAAATTACTATAAATTTTAAAACAATGACCAAAAAATAATATAATAGAAATAATATATAAATAAAAATAAATAAATAAACAAATATAATATCATATATTTTTAATAAAAATACAAAATAAAATAAATCATGATAAATATATCAATTATTTAAAATCATAATGCATGGGATAATGATAAAAAATAATAATACAAAGTACCTTGTATTTACATTTACAGATATAACAGAAATAATTTAGGATAAATATTAATAAATAAAATAGATAGTTAAAAGATTAATAAATAAAAAATACAATAAGATATTTGTTTATAATAAAAAATATTAAATAAAATTATTTTAATTATCAATTTTTCAAAATCATCATTCATGAGATTTTAATTTCTTAATTAAACTGTTAATGCATTAAATAGACTTTTCTTCACCCCTCATACCGCTTACAGGATGCATGCATTTGACATGGTAAAGAAAAAATATTGCACTACATTTGGGTTGAATAAAAAAATAGTGAAAAAAGATGTAAAATTAAGAATGTGTTCGTAAATCTTGCACATGTAGACACCATGTTTGTGCAGAGGTTTTAATGTATTCAAGGTCAAAAAGCCACTGCATGCTTCCAGGACCACAACACAAGAAAAATCCAGCACATCCAAACTTTAGTCCTCATATACTTCTTATTATTAATTTTATATTTGTCTGTAAATTATGTTGGGAGGTCAGAAACTTTTCTAGTTTTTGCACAATAATTGAAGATTCTTGATTGAAATGGAAATAAAGGCCTGAAGACAGCGCGGTAGATGGACAGCAGAGAGAAGGAGGAGGGGGTAAGGTTGGAGGGGGAGAGGTGAGGGTGTGAGTGACGGGCGGAGAGGTTCTGCTGTGTGTTTCAGACAGAGGGATGGAGGGAGTAAATCCTTTTCTTCATCATTACCTCGTCTCTGCCACTGCCCTCACCTTAATTAGTCTCAGAGCAGCTTCGCCCGGCCAGAAGTCTGCCTCATCCCTCCATCGTCCCTCTGTACCCCCTTCAAACTCCTCCACCACCACCACCACCACCTCCGCCTCCTCCCTCCTCATCCCCTTCACCTCTTCCTCTTTCTTCCTCCTGCTCCCTCTTTTCCTCCAGCGATTTCCACACTTCCTCTGTCTCCCTCGCGCTGCGCTTCATCTTCCGTCTCTGTGGAAATTGACTGAAATACCAAACCCCTAACCCCACAATATCAACAGCTGTGCTGCTCACACTCACACATAAACACACACACATGGCACAAAGAGTTTAATGTTGGTAAATACCGCAGACACACACACACACACACACACACGCACACACAGAAAGAGAGATGTACGTGGCTGCTCCAGGCTTGGCAGCTATAAATACAGAGGATTGCAAAGAGGAGGAAACTCGGTTAAAAAGTTAAGTGGGGAAAAAAGCGGCGCAGGGAGATTGACACCCCGACGTCTCAGCTCTCTAGAGGCTAAATTAGGAGATCCACAGCTCCTCACACACACACACACACACACACACACACACACACACACACACACACGAGCCTGTGCACACACACTGACTGACAAGCACACCTTAAGAGATTCCACTTTCACACAAACCATTTTATAAGGTGCACACACACATATGCAGGTGTGTGAATGTGTGTGTTTTTGTGGTCGCTGGCTCCTCCACAGACATTCTGCAGGTCGACCAGGACTTCCTGTTTCTGTCACTGTGTTGAATGTTGATGGACATTTCTCCAATTAACATTTATCCAATTTAATAATCACAACATGACACTAAACCACAAAAATTCACGTTTTCATGCAGTGTATGCTCCTCCTTTAAGCTAACAGAGGATACTTTACATCCTATTTACGGGGAAACAGTGAGGCTGGAAAAACTTGGAAGTTCAGTTTGTTTAGGAACAATATAAATATATTTAATTATATATATTTACATATGTAAATGCAATCCAAATAAGGCACAACTTCAAATTCTGACTTAATTTGAGCCTTTCAACACATTATTATCAAACCGCTTCAGCATTTTTCTGCTGCTGTGATGATATAAATATCAAGATCATGGCTCTTGAAAATCACAAACAGCTTGACTAAAGGGTTAAATGTAATTTGTCAAAAAAACAAACAAACAAAATACTCGCGTAAAGACTAAGAGTTAGAGGGATCACCAGCGAACGAAGCATACAGGCGCAGCTGTGCAGCTAAAAGTCGGCGTGCTAAAGGGGCAGCAACTAAACCTTGTAGAAGCACTAAGTATTTAATTAAAAAAAATAATAATAATAATAAATAATGATAATAACAATAACTATTATTAAGATTAAAATAGAATAATAAAAATATATTTATTATAATTATTATAATTATTATTATAATAATAATTATTTTTATTATTACTATAACAAAAAAGAAATGAAATAATAATAATAAAAATAATATTTATTGATATTATTATTATTATTATTATTATTATTATTATTATTATAATTATTATAATTATTATTATAATAATAATTATTTTTATTATTACTATAACAAAAAAGAAATGAAATAATAATAATAAAAATAATATTTATTGATATTATTATTATTATTATTATTATTATTATTATTATTATTATTATTATTATAAAACGAAGGCAAATAAAAATAATAATAATAATAATAATAATAATAATAATAATAATAATAATAATAATAATAATAATAATAATTATTATTATTATTATTATTTGTATTATTATTATTATAAAAAAGAAATAGAAAAAAATAATAATACAAATAATAATATGGACATCTGAATATAAAGACTGAGAAATAGGAGGATGAGTAACGAAAAGTTGGGGATACGCAACTTTACGGATGCCAACTGCTGTAAAACAACAAAGAAGAAGAAGAAGCACGTAGAAATGTAGCATTTAGCTTAACGATATATCTAAAAATTCAAGATCAGAAATTAAATTTCATTGCATTTATTGCCATCTCAGCTTTACACCTTTAAAAATAGCTCAACATCATTAATGTGGAGAAATCACTTGTGTCATTGTGTAACAGCGTTTGCATTCCGTGTTTGTTTTTGTCGTCACATGAGTGCATTTGTAAAGATGACTTTGTTTGACCGGTTTCCTTTTCCTGTTTGCTAAACATACATATCTGTATTTGCTTGGCAAACATCGCCCTGTGAACTGCTGAAGTTCACTTCCTGTTAACCTTCACCTTTTGGTACACACCTGTGCTTCACATCGTAGAGCAGTGGTTCCTAGTGATGTGCGGACACCAGCTCTCTGTGCTCTAAAATCTCAAACCAAAACATTTATGCTTTTGATACTCCAGTTATTTGAAGTCAGGTAAATCATTAACAGAAACACAGTGAAAAGTAACCAAACTGATATAAAATGCCGTTAGGCGGGAACTACTTTTTCTTCCGCCGGGGTAAATGTGTAATACGTGAGCGCAGCTGCACACTGCTCATTCTGCCATTCTCACTCTGACTCAGTCTCAGCCTATAGTCTGCGGTTTGTACAGGACAAAAAGGCAGAGTGCAAAATATGTTGTGTTGCTAATGGAGTTGTTCGAATTAATAGGTATGATTATGAAATAAGTAACAGAATTGATACAAGCTTCAATAAACAGATAAATGAGTTCACTTGAAGTAATACTATGTGTATCAAGGTCATACTCTTACATGGGCAAAAAAGCCTGGATTAATTCAGGGAAGGTTTCCTTAAGGAATGGATCATTTAAGGTGGATTACAGACACCAGGTGTCATTAAATTACACAGACTGCAATGGAACAATCATGGCCTGTTAAGAAAAATATATAAGATAAAAGATGAAAAGAAAAATAACATTTAATGTAAATCTTAATGAAACATCACTAGTGGTTCCTCCATGGGGGTACAAGCTTTGTATAGTGTACTTCATAATCTAATGAAACAAAGTATGTGGAAGTAAAACTTTCATGTGCAACATGATGCTGTGTCTAAAAAGGCAATAATAATAATTATAATAATAACTAGAGAGCGCAGATCTTCACCAAGCATATTGTGATTGTCACCAATACTTTAGTCCGACTTTAATGTTATACTCCCTTTCAGCAGACTGTCTGCTACAATTTGGTGTTAGTTGCAGGTTTGTACGATAATTTGTTTCCTGACAGTGTTGAAAATGATGATGACCCAGTACATATTTCATATTCAGAATCTTAGTATCCAGAATATTATCAGGATCTGGGTCGTACTTTTACATCCGTCAGAAATTATGGTGACCTTGTCTTGTCTGTCCATTTATGGTGGAGTTATATACACATATAGTGAAAACAGCCCTATCTCACAATGATAAAGAATCCTTTAAAAAAGTTCTGGATCCAAGCTGATCTGGATCACCTCCAAAATTTAATCACTTCTTTCTTATCCCATTTTGAAGATTTCCTGAAAATTTCATCAAGATCTGTTCCTTACTTTTTGAGTTATGTTACATTGTAGTTTAAAACATTTAACATTTTGTCAGTAAAATAAAATATAATAAAATAAAATCTATGATCTATATCTACTTCAATCCAAAATATAACCACCAAGCCTTAACCTGCAGGGGGCGCTGTTGACATTAAAGTTGCTCCATCTGTGACCTTTGATCCTGCTGCTGCTGCAGCTTGAGCTCCACTTCCTGCTCTGGCCACTAGATGGCGTTCAGGCTCTTCCCAGGCTGAGACACAGAGAGGGTTTGATTCTCTGTTTGTTTGTTGTTCTGTCTTATTTAGATTCTTTGTGTTTATATTCTTTAAATGTTGTTCAGGAAGGAAATTAAAGTCCTAAAATAAAAAGTTTGACATTTATTTTGGTCGTGTTTGAGTCCAATGTTGTAAATAATGGAGGATGTGTTGCAACGGGAAGTTAAAGGATTTTATTAAGAATGAAAATAGGTAAACACCAAGTCATATTTTATTAGAACATGTACATGTTTTATGCTTTTAAATGTACATATCAAACTGGAAGACGAATTAAAAAAGTGTTTTTTGGTCTAATCGAGGAACAAAACTCACTTTAGAGACGATCAGTGTAAAAACCGAGGAACAAAATACTGAAGAAGAAATCAAAAAGTGATTATGAAAGTAAACATGTAGATGTAGCTCAGCTTTAAATGTGTGTGTCATGTGTCTACAGCTCTGTTAATGTGTGTGTGTGTGTGTGTGTGTGTGTTCAGTGTTCTCAGTCTACCATAAGAAAAGACAGAAGGAGGACATCAAACGTCTCTTAAACTCCACCACCACAAAGCGCTGCTGCTGCAGCTTTGTATAAGATATTATATTTAAATACACTACTTGGAATACTTGAGTGCCCACACACACACTCATTGACACACACACACACACATACACACTTACACACACATGCAGAAAGAGACAGCGACTATTCAGCCCATTCTTGCGTAAATCACTTGGCCTCAGGGCTCTCTTAACCCTTTCTGTGTGTGAGAGAGTGTGTGTGTATGTGTGTGTGGTTGTGTGTTCACGTTTGTGTGTGTGTGTGTGTGTGTGTGTGTGTGTGTGTGTGTGTGTGTGTGTGTGTGTGTGTGTGTGTGTGTGTTGGATGTCCCTTTGAACAGGCGTAATGCTGGTGGACAGTGTGTAACTAGATGCTGTGATGATGCTGAATAAGCTCAGTCTGTGTGTCTGTGTGAATGTAAAGCAGCTTTAAAATGTTCAGGGCATAGATCCAGAAGACATAGATCAGCCTCAGAGTGGAGTCAGTCTGCAAAACGGGGTTTATCACTCACGTTTAGAGTCAAGTGGAAATAAATGTGTGGTTAATATTACATAAAGCCTGGATTTTTATTTAGTAAGATGAATTTTTCCCATTTGACCTAGAAGAAAGTGAAACTTAATCGCTAAACAAATACACAATTTTAGATGTGTACAAGTATCACATGATTTATTTTGATGGTAACATATTTAAAAAATGACTAATTTAGTGAAATACACATGTATGACACTCACACTTTTTTTTTACACTCAAATACTATTTGAAACGAAAATCTACAAAAAAAATTGTGGATTTCATGAGTTGTTATAGCTTCACGTAAACTTTTGAAACTCTTAGTTGTGATGTTAATCAGTGTGTCTTCCTGTTGTCATGCACTTCCTTTGACCTATCAGGGTCAGACAGATAATTAGCCTTATAGCTAGCTCTGATTTGTTTCCACTGATGCTGTGCAAAAGTTTCAATGAATATATGCACTGTCCCTTTAAATGATAAGTAAATCGATAGATTGATAAATAAATCTTGTTGCACCCAGCTGTAAAATACTCTCTGTAATAGCTCAGCTTTTTAACGCTGTGGACTGAGTTCTTGTTCATTTTTCCTTTTTCCCTCCATCATTTTTTCTATTAATGATCAAAATGGTACAAACGACCTGAAACATGATGAGCTGCTTTCTCTGGATGCTTCTGAGCAACATGGAGACAGACGCCCTGAACTCCTTACATTCAGCCTGATGGATCCATGTTAGTAGTTGATTATTTTCACAAACACACCAGATCATTAATTAATTAATCAATTAATCATAGTCATGTGAGGTGGATTCAGTCAGACGTGTTAAAACCTGCTGCTGCCTCCTTTACAGAAGGAGAATTTGGACGTCAGTGAAATTCTCCTGGTTGAAAAGGAAAAAAAAAAAACTAAACTTGGTCTTTGTACAGGAAGTTTGTTATTAGTGTTATTGAACTTAAATATGTTGTTTTTTAACTAAAATGGGTGTAATGTTGTGATTTTACCAAAAGATGAAGTAGACATTGTCCCTAAATGTGGTGAATAGGTCAAAGTTTTAAGAGGATCATGGGTCTGAGAGGCAGAAATGTAACGTCCACATAAGTGGATGCTGGGTCTCAAGAGATTAAGTTGTCAGTAGAACAAAACAAAGAAAATTTGACGTTCTCTTCCAAAAAAAATAGATAAATAAATAAATAAATAAATAAGAATTTAATTTTTCCTTTGTCAAGCTGATGCTTATTACTTTGTTTGGAGTTAATGGCAAGTATTACTTCCTGTTTGGAAACACTAGTCAGGAATATTTTGCTCACTGCACTGTGATATTTCTACTCTTAACAAATATTTTATTCCTTCATTTTTACCTTAAGATATCTTTAAATAATATTTAATCTGGATGTCTTTTTCATTTTTTTGTGTATTCAACCTTAATGTAACCAGGAAAAACTCACTAACTTAGATTTAAAAAAAAAAGAAAAAAAAAAGAGTGTGTTAAAGAGTGTTAAAGGGTGTCCCAGGTTGAGATGGAAAGAAGCACAAGCCGCAAAGTTTCTGACAAAGACGTTTGCAAGGGATTCAGATCCATGACGCAACAAAATCATGAGACAATTTTACAAGAAGTAAAAAGACAAACAAGCAAACTTAGAGGGTTCTCAAAATGTTTGTGACAAACTATTAGACTTTGTCCCCTCTTTTTCATGATTTGTATGTTTTTTTTATTCTCATAGAGCAGAAAGTAAATATTAAACTCCACTTTGGCCTCAGATAACCCAGCTGTGGTCTGAAATGCAAATCTTATTTTCCCAAGTTTTCTTGCTTATATTTTTGCTTATATCATCAGGTCAGAAGTGAAAGTCAAACAATTTCAGTAAAACAGCACAATGTTACAGAGACTCAAACAATTCTTAGAAATACGTTACAGAATAAATTATTACTGGTTAGATTTCAAAACATCACCATACTCATTAAAGAAACACTTTTTTCAATCAATTTATCCATTTTCTTTAAACACTTTTGAGATATTACAGCTGAAGCTGCCCAGCTGTGTTAATATCACTCTGTATTATCCACCTGTGTGCTTCTGTTTTCATCTGGGTTCTGCTTATCTTTTATCTATCTTACCTTATTTATTCATTAAAACTTTTTATTTATTTAGTCGGACTGACTTTTGACCCTGCCCAGTGTCATCATCTCCTTTAGTCTCATTTATACCCTTAACTTTTAACTCATGTGCATTTTTTTTTATTTTACAGTTTCTTTTATGTGAACTCGTCTTTGTTTCTTTTTGTGTATCAGTCCTGTAGAAGTTGCTCCATGTGGGATTAATGAAGTTGTCTGAATGAATCTAAATCTTGTGTGTGTGTATCTCTATATGACTTTTCTTTCCTCATTAGAGAAAAAACATAGAGTTGGATAGAAAAGAAAAAAACAGAATTACTTTATTGATCCCAAACTGGGAAATTATGGTGTTACAACAGCAGTTATTATTATCAGAGCCAGCGAGCAATAAAATGTATACTCTTAACATAAGTACCCCCCAAAAAAGTAAATAAATAAAAGTAAATAATAATGATAAAAAAACATAAATAAATAAATAAAAACAAAACATCTTGTTTTTACTTGCGCTAAAGCTAATATGAGTTCATTAAGTCGTCTGCGTACACTCTGTTCTCTGTGTATTCAGCCTAAAAAAAACTTTTGTACCGATATAGAACTTTTTATTTTTCATTAGAGAGAAACTATAGACCAGAATAGAATAGAATACAAAATAATAGAATAGAATAGAAAAGAATAGAATTACTTTATTGATCCCAAATTGGGAAATTATGGTGTTACAACAGCAATTGCCAGAGCCAGTTGAACAATAAAATGTACACCCTTAACATAAGTACTCAAATAAATAAAACAATTAATAAATAAGAATATTTGAAAAAAAATAATAAAAAAATTAGAAATAAATGAAAATTTAAAAAAAAAAAATAAAAACAAAAAATAAAAAAAAACATCCTGTATTTACTGGCGCTAAAGCTAATTTGAGTTCAATAAGTCATCTATGTTCACTCTGTTCTATGCTATCTTAAAAAAAAACTTAAAAAGAAAGTTATAAGACGGCTCTCTGACTGCTTCAAACATGATTTAAGAGCAGACAGACGTTTGAGAAACACTTTAATTGAGTGGAGCAGTTTCACTCTGAGTGTGTTTGATGGATGGAGCAGGTTTAACTCTGACCCAGTCGGCTGGTGT
Organism: Halichoeres trimaculatus; assembly: GCF_033239565.1. Taxonomy (NCBI): domain Eukaryota; kingdom Metazoa; phylum Chordata; class Actinopteri; order Labriformes; family Labridae; genus Halichoeres; species Halichoeres trimaculatus. The sequence continues at coordinate 30,796,897 of NW_027437191.1, forward strand.
CGAGTCAGAGAGACGAGATTCTGTACAGAGGAGGGAATAAGTGTGCTGGTATAGGAATAACACACACACACACACACAGTAACACACACACACACAGTAACACACACACAGAGGCAGACTTCCCTATCAGCAAGTTGTCTGCGGCTTGTTGAACCCCCGTAATGCTCCTATTAGCAGCTTCAGTTAAAATGGCATTTCATCAGGCAGCTGACAAGTGAATTATCTCCCCCTTTCTCCTCCCTGCTCCTGCTCTCTCTCTGTCTGTCTCCCTGCCTCGGTCTCCCACTCTCCCCCCGGCTCAGTGACAGTAGCCTTAGGCCTGAGATAAAGAGGAGGCGCGCGGCGCTCGGCGCTCTCACACACACTCGGCAGAACTGAAGTGACATCCTGTCAAAACAATAGTTTACTACAACAGGAACTTGTGTGTTCTGTCAGGCAGAGGCTGAACTTCAACTTTGGGACGTATAGATTCCTCTTTCATACCCCCCTTCCACACACACACACATGCACACACACTTTGTATGTGTGCATGTGTGTGTTTCATTTGGGCCATTGGATCCCAGCCTGGAGTCACAGTGTGAGTGTGTGAGTGTGTGAGTAAAAACTCAGAGGACAGTTTAGATTGTGTTCATCATGCAGGCGTGTGTGCAGCTCCGGGGAGGGATTGCCATCGCTGACAAATCTCCTCCAGAGCTCGTGTGCGGCGCTCAACATTTCTCTGCTGTTTCTGTTCTCGCTTTTCAAAAACCACGATTCCCCGTCTCGGCGCCGTACCCAGTCGTGTAGCTGAAGGAAACCGTGCTGGCGTGTGGAGGTACAGCTGTGATTCCCAACCTCTTTGTGCTCTAAGAGTTTTAAAGTGACCGTTTGTCACATGTTAAACATGTCTGCGAGGCGTGAGCGCATCCATCAAAGTCTGATTTTGCTTTTTGTGTAAATTTAAAGCAGGAAAAAGAGAGATCTCAGGGGTGAAAGTCGCTGAAAACAAGGATTCGCAGAAAGTCTGACAAGAATAACAGATTTCAGCTAAAAAAAGTAGATTTGTCTCTTTCTGTCAGACACGGTGGGGTCTTTTTGTTTCTTCTGTAGGCCCCAGCTTTAAAATCTCCTACATTCTTAATTAGCTTTCTGTTACGTTTGAAGACTGAATGAAAGCTTCAAACCCTTTTTTTTGAGTGTGTATTTTTGCTTCTGGTCTAAATCAAGCCACCAAGGGGCGCTGTGGAGCGAGGTGTAGACAGGTTGAGCCTGAAGGAGCACGGAGCACGACCTCGGCGATGACCTCCAGCTGCTCATCAGGACTCTCCACCTCCTGAAGATGAATCCTCGAGACCTGAACACTGATCTGACTCCATCAGATTTCACTTTTTGTGAATCTGAGTCCTTCCCACTGCACTTTCTAACGAGTGAGGACACAGTGACAGGACACGTTTCTGCTGCAGCCCCATTAAAGGACCAACTGAACCTGCTGAAATGATCTGCAGCGCACAGAGGAGAGCTAACAAGCTGCTCCTGTCAGACCACGCTCACAAACACACGCCTCACACAGAGCGGACGCTCTTAAGATGGGGAAAGGTTTGTGATGAATATGGAAGAAAGTAGCACCTTAAAGCTCCTGTGAAGACTCTTTATCTTGTTACCAAACAGACTGAAATTAATCCTGATCTCCATTTATTATCCAAAAGTAGAAAACAAAAAATCAAAGGGTTCAGATTTGTCCAGAGGGGGCGCCAGAGTTCACTGAGTTTCTCACAGGAGCTTTAAAAGATTTATTCTGAGATATTTCTGTAGATAGACACGATTAGATCCAAAACAGTTCCTGCAAATGTGGACTTCGTATCTTCGTTTCTCAGGCTTTACTGCTGCTTCAACCCTTGTGAACATTGCACTGGACTAACTATGAACTCTGCCTTGTTCTAAGGGAATAATAAGGAAGGTTCCTGCCGATTGTATCTGCTTTTATCATTGTTTGCTTTATTTGGTTAACAGTTCCTGTGACAAATGTGTGTAAACCAATGTTGTAATGAGGTTTTTGTGTATTTTGTATGTTTTGCTGTTTATAAAATAAGGAAAAAGCAATAAACATATCTGTTATAAAAAAAACAAAAACCCATACAAACCTCTGGACTCACTGTTGTTAAGCAACAACTACCTGCTGTGCATTTTCCATATTAAGGTATATGTGCAATAGTTAAAACTTAGCCTTTTTTATTTTTCATATTCTGAGCAGTGATTTTACTTATATTTCATAGTTAGTACACTTACACTTCTATTTTTTTCACTTCTTGCACTTGTAATTTCTTTCATCTTTAACTCTTTAACTTCTTATATTGGTATATTTTGTAATTATTCCTCAATTATTGTAATTCCTTGTTTGTACTTTCTTCTTTCAACATTGAAGACTGAAGACATTCACAACCTGATTGTTGCTCAGCATCAGAATGGAACTGGTTACAGACTTATATCAAAGCACCTGAATATTCCAGTCAGCACCGTTGGGGCCATTATTCACAAGTGGAAGAAGCACCACCTTACCATTAACAGGCCACGCGCAGGAGCTCCTTGAAGATTTCTGACCAGGGAGTCAGAAAGATAGTCAGAAGAGTACTCAACGAGCCAAGGAGCACCCTGAAAGTGCTCCAGACTTGGAGGCAGCAGGTACAATTGTTACAGAGAAAACAATAGGCAATGCACTCCACCGCCATGGCCTCTATGGACGCTCAGCCTGCAAGACTCCATTCCTCAAGAAAAGGCATGTTGAAGCTGGTTTAAAGTTTGCTAAACAGCATCTTGACAAGCCTGTAGAATACTGGGAGAATGTTGTCTGGTCAGATGAGACCAAAACTGAACTTTTGGGCTGTCATACTACAGACCATGTTTGGAGGAGAAATGGCTCTGCACATCAGCCAAAAAACACTACACCAACAGTGAAGTTTGGAGGTGGAAGCATCATGGCATGGGGTTGTTCCTCATCTCATGGTGTTGGCAAACTTTATATAACTGACGGAGCAATGAATGGAGCCATGTATCTTTGGAGATGGTTTGAGCTGCTACATGGCGTGTATGATTCTTGGCGCAGATTCCTACTGACCTCTGAAGCAGGGAATCAGATGTTTGGTATCAGCATTTCAAAGAGAAATGAACAAACTTCCCAAAAGTATACCATTTATTGCAGAGAAGGATTGTTACAACAAAAAAATAATCGACCAAACAGATTTCCTTATGTTTCTGGTGGTGAGTTCAGGGACAACACAAGCAGTCAGATTTCTCAGCGTTTACCCTCAGAGCCTTAAACTGGAGCTGTTGATTGTAAATTTCTGACTGTAAATTAATCATTGCAGCCTCCACAACATTAGTCTGAGAGGGGAAGGTGTGTGTGTTGGTTTGTGTGATGTGGAGGGTTTAATTGCGCGACGGTCAGATGGCGAAACCGCACAAAAACCAACACAAAGAAAAGACAGAAAGAAAGAAAGAAAGACCCCCACACATGGACAGACAGGAGCAGACAGAGAGACGGACACATGGATCCATATATAATATATTCCTCTGTGTGTGTGTGTGTGTATAGAGTGTGTGTGTATGTGTGTTACGTGTGTGTGCGCTACCTGGCCAGCAGTGGTAACAGGCTCTGAGGCCTTTAATGGGATTTAGCCCGAGGCTGTTTTATTAAGATGTCGGCTTTCCCTGCTGCCTCTGCAGCTGACACCATTCCCCACTGATACCCCCCCACCTCCAAATCCCCCCCCCCAACCCACCCGCCAACCCTCACCCCCGCCGCACACCAGCCTCCAAGCTGCACCCCCCCTCTTCCTCCATCACACCCCGCGCAAATCCCCCTCAACTGTCACCCCCGTCGTCCCTCCTCCTCCTCCTCCTCCTCTTCGGCCCTGCGCCCCTTCTTCCTCCCTGTAATGACCCCACCTCACCCAGGTCCCCTTTCCTCACCCCATGTCCTCGTCACCTCTGCCTTGTTATTTTCCTCTCTTTTAAAATTTGACAACTAATTATCACAAAGACAGAAAATTAAAAAAGAGACACTTTTTCTGTCGCTGCTCTGCAGCTTTGCATGCAGATGTGATGAAACAGGAAGTGGATTAAAACTTCTGCAGACTTCTATTTCACTATTTGTCTCACAATCCTGCAGATTTCCAGACTTGTGCTTTTCATAGTTTGTCCATTTAATAAAGTTTGTCCATTTGAAAGAAGACGAACCAGAGAGGGAAAATTCTCCTCCACAGGTAAAAAAAGAAAGACATTCAAAATTTATCTGCACTAAAAAAAAAAAAAAGATTAATTAGTGAAGTGTACAGAGCTCAGCGCACCTTTCAGTGGTGTATTATTCCATATTTAACGCCCGGATTGATGCATAAATTTGCTGCATTTTAATGTTTAGCTTGTCGAGTTGGATCAAACTTTAATCATTTTAATCCGAGCAGTTTTTTCCATCTTCACAGGCAGATCGCATGTTTGGTGTATTACACCTCTGTCTGCTGAGAGGCGGGTGGTAATTTTTAAATTTAATTTAATGCTGTACAGTAAAAACACAAGAACATCTCCTAAGTTATGCTCAAGCTGGAGAATAAAAATACAAATGTGGAAAAAGCAAAGTTATAAAGCAGATATGTACATTTTTTTCCTGTGATTTTTAGGAAGCAAGCAGAAAACACAGCAACAAAAAAGATGAAATTTTGAGTTATGGTGTTAAGGAAAGCCATAAAAAGATGAAAAAATAATAAAAATAAAAATTGAATAAATAAATTAATAAATGATACAATAAATAAATACATTTATTTGTGTAGCACTTTTTTTTTTATTTTTTTGAAGACGTTGTTTACAAAGTGCTTTTACAGCCAGGACAAAAAAAAAAAAAAGCTTAAAACAAGGAAAAAAAAAAAAAAAAAGCTTTGGCTTATATGAACCCAGGCAATACAAGAACCATGAAATATAAAATTAGAGCATGAGGACCAAGATAAAAGCTAAAAAATATCAATAAATCAAGAAAAGAAAAGAAAAGAAAAAAAAAACAATAAAAAGGGGTTGGGAGCAGAGAACAGGATAGCAGATAAAAAAAGAAAATGTTAAGAGTGATAATGGAATAATAAAACTAGTCAAATAATAATTAAAGTGGTGATAAAATGATAAACAAGAAATAGAAAAAATAAGAAAGCAAACAAGACAGTAAAACCAAGGTAAGATGTAAATAAAAGACAAAAGAAAAAAATTAAATAAATGAATGAATGAATAAATAAATAAATAAATAAATAAATAAATAAATAATAAACAAGAAATAAAAAAATAAGACTGAATTAAACCAATAAGAGGATGAGTCTGGTCATCTCATATCAGAGGAGTTTAACAAACAGGTGAAAGAACAAAACCAAAAAAAAAGGAGTTCAGGTCTTTCTCTCTTTGACATCGATGATTTTAGAGCAGATTTAAAGAAAACACAGACTCTTTCTGTCTTTGGCTGAGAGGCTGTGAATCCAGCAGATAAAAGACAAACGAGTCTCAGCGAAGAGGTGACGAGAAACGACAGAGGATTACCAGCTCGTCTGAAAGGTGAAATCTCTGAAACCTTCAAATGACAGGAATTATTAATCAGCTTAATTATAAGACAGTCGTCTTCCTGACACGTCAGGTGATGAAATTAAAGGGAAATGTAGTTTAACTGTGAACATGTAACCGGTGAGGTCTGTGCATGGTGTGAAAAGGAGGATGCTGCAACAGAATGAGAGTAAGAGACGCAAAAATAAGGAGTAAATAGGCAATGGGGTGAAAAATGACCAACATTGGTGAAGTCATTCATCAAGAAACTGTAAAAACCTGCTGCTTTTTGTTTCAACATCAAACATCAGTTCGAACTGACAATGCCTCAATATACAGGAAAAAACTTGAGACTAATAAAACAGCAACAACAGCAACAACAACAACAACAACAACAAAAATGACTTGACTAAGAATTGATAAAAAAAAGAGTCCCTTATGGGCTTCCATACATGTAAACAGGGAAAATAAACAGGCTGATGATAAATTATGGCATCATTCTAAACTTTGTCATCAGTGGTGGTTTCTAACATTGGTCTGGGCCCTGAACTGGGGAGCACCAGAGATCTTGGAGAGCCCAGGGTTTTGTCTGCTCTGAGTTTGTTGGAGTTAGTTTGAAGTAAAATCCTGATGGAAAACTAGCTTGGCAGCTTATACAATAATACTTAAATTAAACTTTGTAAAGAAGATTAAAAAAAAGGAAAAGAAGGAAAGCTCCAGCACTGTGAAAAGTGTATCTTAAGTCAGTTTGACAAGAGATTACTGAAGTCATTGTGATGGCACATAATTATAAGTTGTGATCATCTCAACCATATAAATATATATATATATATATATATATATATATATATATATATATATATATATATATATATATATATATATATATATATATATATATATATATATATATAATGCATTTCAACTTGACAATAAAGGTATATCCATCACATTTCTGTTATGGCTGGGACGAAAATGCTGTTCTCGTGATTCGATTCTGTTACGATTTTTGGGGTGCAGATTTGATTTAAATTGCGATTCTTTGATATTTACAATTTTTAGTTTTTTTTTTTGTTTTTTTTTTTTTGAACACCAGACCATCTAAACAAGTTAAATGATGATGATAACGTCTACAGACTAAATCAGGAGCCATATTTTCCAATAAAATGCACATCATGTGAGTCAGAGAGAAACATTTCGCCCTCTGCTGGAGAAAAGTGGAACTTTCCTCCAATCAAGTTACAAAGACTGAATTAAAGAAGTTGAATTTGACAAAGAATCCTGACTTTCATATTGTCAAACAATAAATCTTGAAATTTTCTAAAACATTTTTTCTCCCACTCCTAGTGTCTGTTATGTTTAAATAGAGCACTGTTAAAAAATACACTGGCAACCTGCTGCCAGGACTTTACCACTGTTTGACTACAAAGATTTTTGTTGTTGTCGTGATGGTGTTTTGTAACCAGGAGTGAGGAGGAAACACAGTGAATATAAGACAATGCTGTACAATGTGATGTTACACTGTGGGGAGGCACAGGCTGGTCTGTGCTACACTGCACGGACAGGCCCTCTGTGTTCCACGCGTCATGAACCCACATACTCAATGATTTTTACAGTGCATTTAATGTTCTTTCTGTGCAACATCTCAATGTACAGCTGTGTTCCCTCCTCACTCACGGTTACAAAACGGCATCACAACAAAAATGACTTTCCTGTAAAAACTTGATGAATTAAGTTCAACCAACCTTTAACCTTTTTTTCTAGTCCACATTATTTGACACTTTATGTTCAATAAACTTAACTCAGTCAAAGCAACAAAATTGGTTGAATCAACAAATTATTTTTTTACAGTGAGTGAGAAATGCTGGAGAACCACCACTTTACATCATAGCTGAAAGAATCTTTCATTTTTCCTTTTATTGGATTATATTAAAAAAATCTGATCACCGTACAAATCAAAACCTGGAAAAAAGAAGAGGCCCCAAAACCAGAACCTGAAACAATCATGAGAAAAACTGAATTTTTGTTGCTGTTTTCTCCGTTTCGTCTTCTCTGTTTTTACAGCGCTCTGGTTTTCACCCTCCTGACAACATTCCCTCTGCTCTTACACTTCCCCGTGAAACACTTAGCCCCGATCCTTCCCCCTCAACGGAGCCCACAGCGGTGACTCTGCCTTCCCTCGGCCCCAGACCTTTAGGCACTTCCCCTCGCTGCTGCCTCGCAGGTACTTACTTCCTGTGCCCCGATACCCCCCAGCTCCCACCCTAAGGTCCCACCCCCCGCAGGCGCTGGTGCAACTCGAGGAACATCGACGATGCCGCTCGGCTTTGTAGTTGCTTGTAGCGCTGTTAGCATGTAGCTTGTGATATTTGGGCTAACGGTGGATGTAAAAACGCTGCAGACGGGGAAGTTGATTCAGAAACTTATAAAACACTCAAACAGCACTTTGGGTGTGTGTTCGCCGGAGCATTTCTTTGTCTGTGTCTTGGAGGGAATTTTGAAGTACAAGTTTATGTGCCTGTCAGTGTGTGTGTGAGTGTGTGTGTGTGTGTGTGTCTTCTGCCCTGTCTTGAGTGCTTTTGCTGTTTTTCCATGGCAGCTTGTTCTGATTGGCCGGCCCTGGGGAAAGCAGATATCATGTTTAGCCCCAAACCAACATGCATCCCTCATCCAGCATCCTCCGCTGCCACGACCGTGAGTGAGTGTTTGTGTGAGGGTGTGTGTGCGAGAAAGAAAGCAGGGGAGAGTGTCAGAGGGAGGTCTGTGCGTTCAGGCGATCACACACTTGCCTCTTTCTGCTAAAGTGCTCCTCGTCTCCTCGGCGCGGGCTGATGAGGGATGACATCACAGCACTTTGTTTTATCTTTAAAAGATGAGCAGGGAGCCCTTCACTTCCCCTTAATGAGGCCGAGGTGCCCGCTGAATATATGGAAAGCATGAGTGTGTGTGTGTGTGTGTGTGTGTGTGTGTTTGTGTGTGTGTGTGTGTGTGTGTGTGTGTGTGTGTGTGTGTGTGTGTGTGTGTGTGTGTGTGCATAGGTGTGTTTCTGGTTTCTTGCACACTCTCGCTAACACCCATTTTACCCATAACCCCTGGCATTTCCTGTCCTGCAGCCATGTGTCAAACCTCATTGGCTACCGCATCAATAACAGCGCGCCCGCCCGCCTCCCGGTACCACATCGACAGCGTATCACGTACCGCCGCTTTGACCGATTATCTCCTTCTGGTCGTTTGTGCGGTGGTGGTGATTGGGGTTGATCTGAGGTTTGTTTGCAAATCGGCCCCGGGTTCAGCCAGGGTGGCTTCGGTTCACATGTGGATGGCTGCGTCAGAGCAATGTCACTAAGAATCCAGAAAATACCAAATTAATTCTCAAAGAAACATGGATATCTGAGTTTTTTTTATCTTTTAGGTTTGGAACAAATAACAGATACAGCAGGTGTGGGGGTAAATATCATCATCTCCTATACTGCTTTGAATGAATTTTAATTGATGGACTGCTAAATGACAGTTAAATTGGGTTAATATAAGAAGTAATGTTTGATTCTTTCTTGTTTGTGAATCCAGAGTTTCCCACCTTTTAGGAAAACTTAAATTTGAACAGGCAACAGTGTCGGCAGCGTTTCAGAAAAATCCCACTCTGGAGGCCATTTTCAAAAGTTTGTGTTTAGGTCGGCTGAAACGCTGTTTCCTTGTAAACACGGGGCTGAAACGCAACACAACTCTCTCACCCAAAACCGTTGTCATGTAAACCGCCTAGGGATGGGTACCGAATTAGGTACTTTTATTGGTACAGACCCAATTCTGTTATAAGTACCAGGTACTGATTCATGTAAAATCAAATGGTACCATGTTTAGGTACCTAAATACATCCTTGTGACTGTGAGGCACTGAAAAAGTAGGTGTATTTCCATGCTGGACATGAACGCAGCATTATAAGGTTATGTATTGAAGCATAGATATCTTAAATAAAAAACAACAACATTTCGTTAAAAAACAAATTTATATTTTTGGTACTGTTGAGTACCAATACTGTGCATTAGTACCATATCATTACAAATGTGAAAGGTACCCATCCCTTAAACTGCCCGTCAGTCAGTTTTAACAATTTAATTTACAACCTTAGAATTTAGCTGGAAAAAATACTATCAAAGCTGTCTACAAGTTTTTGGCCGTTGTATTTGTATTTTAAACAGTTTTAGGCTCCACATTAAAGGGACTGGACTATTGAGTGCTTAGGGAACCTTACCAAGGGATTAATAATAAAGTTCTTATTTATCTATATATATAAAACAAACACCACAATGTATACAGATGGTTTAGCGTGACAAACAATAGCCAGAAATGCTAAAATAAACAGAGTATTACAGGAGCTTAATTACTGTGTACACCCGGGGCAGCCATCTTTGATTGTAAACTCGGGATGGTATAGATCTGTCGACTTCCCAGTAGGAAATTCCGACCTCTGATCTCAGTTGAAATTACCCACTCGGAATTTGTAAATCCTTAATTCCGAGTAAAAATGGAACACACCATTAGAGTCGTGTCTTCACGACAGTAGTCACAAGTGCTCATGGGAAATGGAGTCTTTTCATTCCAGAAAACACTGCTTTTTCAAAAATTTCATACAACCCATTTAAAAACATTCAGAAAGTCCTCTTTATTTTGGAATCTCTGCTGTTTTTTGTGATGCGGCTCCTGATTAACATCAATACGATTACCTGCACCTGTATGCTTAGTTCATAGGTGTTAGCTCAAACATAACAAACTTTTTTGTTTTTTTCATTTCAGTTTTTCACAAAGTTGATGTAACTGTAGTCAATAAGTTCCTCTACAGTATGATTTGCTGATAAAAAAACAGTGTTATCGTAACAAGAGAAGATAGACAGGATTCAATAAAAACATAGAGTTTATTTCTGACGACAGCCTGAGTAGCGCCACTTTGTTTTATGGCAATTTTGTCTTATATATTTGCGTTAACGACTTTGGTTGATCAAAAATACTGGAGGCACATCAGACCCCATGTCACAAGATGTTTTAACTTTCTATTGTTCTGCTAAAACTCCATCAATGACAACAATAAGATGACCTAAGATAGACAAAGACCTGACTGTTACCCCATCAACGTTGTTTATTCAGTCAATACATTGACAATCAAGCTGCAGCATATCAAAGATAAACACCACCACCTGCGTGAGAGGGTTTTACTCTTGCATGTTGTAAATATTAATTTTCTGTATTTGTTTCTGCAGCCTCACGCTGTTTCAAACACTGTTTATGTGTGCAGGCATTTACATTTCTCTCTGTGCTGCCCCGTGATAAAGTAAACAATAAGCAGGGGGTCCACTGAGGCGGGATGAGCGCAGACAGAGTCCACCTCGCACAGCAGATAAAGTCAAACTGTGCCCGTGGCTTTATAATGACAGTATGTTTCAGCAGACACGGCTGAAAACGCACTCACGCAGCGCACAAGCGGGCATATTGTTCACTCCCATTGATTTGATTACCTGGATTCAGAGAAGTACTTCAGCATAACTTAGCCGAGCAGCTTATTTCTACAGGAGGGTATATACAGGAGGGTGGAGGCGTGTTTTGGTCATGGTGGAAAAAAAGGAAAACAAGATAAACTTTACTTTTTTAAAGATTATTCTTTGGGCTTGTTGTAGAGCCGGCCCTAAACAATTTGAGGCCCTAGGTAAGATTTCATCTGGTGCCCCTTGTATTCCAGTGTAAAAGTTATTAGGATCGTTTGATTGTCCAATCAGAGACACAGCTCAGCTCATGTGACTGACAGGCGCCCTGTAGCTGTTTGAAAGGAAACTCACAGCCAGTGTTGTGACCAATCTGACTGCGTCCATGGATTGGCTTCATTTCACGGTATCAGGAACAGACGGGTAACGTCATGTCGGCTATGTCCATGTTTTACACAGTCTATGACATAGACTGTAAAAAAATGGACGTCATCTTGCTTGGCTTGAAGTGAAGTCGCCACAAAAACTGCTCCCCCTAGTGGCTGGCTGCAGTAAAAAATACATCTCCCCAGTCATTCCAGATGGGCTGTGGTTAAACTTTAAAAAATTAATACTCCTGGTAGAAATGTTTCTCACGTCCGATTGTTGTGGTGATTTGAAGATATCATTTGGCTGCCTCGTTTTCAAGTCAATTTTTTTCTGAAAAGTTTTGTTTTCATTAGTTATAGGAGGTTAAAAACAAGGTTTTACGTCACGTTTAACGATGATTGACAGCTGCCATTCTTGTGTATTTTTTTTCAGGGATTGTAAAATATGTCAGGAGGTAGAGTCAAGAAGCGATTAGACTCTCAAAAGAAAAAAAAAAAAATTATTTTTGTCACCCGGCTCCACTCAGATTCTCCCAGAATCCCTCACAGTCTGTACTGAGCAGACTCTGGCTGCACAACAGCTACATTGGCTGCAGCTGCACAACTGCTGTGACGGTAGAATTTTGGCTTCAAAACTGTACAATTATAAATGGTGGCGCCACACTGTCCACTCTATATACAGTCAATGAGCGTGCCACAGTGTACCCCGCTAATTAATCCAATAAAGAAGAAAAATGTGACACAGTAAACAAAGAGCAATGATGGAAGACATCCAGCAATTCATCTTCTTTGTGATTGGCATGTAGCTCTTTGATACAAAGTGCATTCAAGCTTTGTTTCAGAGAAGTCAGTGTGCTACAAGGAGAAATACAGCCACGTTAAGTGATAATTCTTTTGATCAATCAGCGGTCTACAGTGTTGTAGCTCCACCTTCTGAGTTCAAATCAGTTTGGTCTGGCACCCCAACGGGAAGGTCCTAGAAAGTTGGACGGCTCGTCTCGGTTATATAGCGATCTGTCCTGGGATACGGGGCCTGGCCTGGATACAGCCAGTGGCCAATGATGCATCGGTCCAACCATAGACTGTATATAGAGTGGACAGCGTGGTTCCTCCATTTACCATTGTACGGTTTTGAAGCCAAAATTCCCCCGTCACAGGCGCAGCCATTGGTAGCCAGAGTCTGTGCAGAAGAGACTGAGGGATTCTGGGAGAATCTGAGTGGAGCTGAGTGACAAAAATAATTATTTTTTTTCTTTCAAGAGTCTAATCACTTCTTGACTCTAACTCCAGACATATTTTACAATTCCCCCAAAATTATACAAGAACGGTAGCTGTTGATCATCATTAAACGTTATATAAAGTCTCATTTTTAACCTCTTATAACTAACAAAATGAAACTTTTCAGAAAAAAAGAGGACTTGAATACAAGGCAGCCAAATGTTGTCTTCAAATCACCACAACAATCAGACGTGAGAAACATTTCTACCAGGAGTATTAATTTTTTAAAGTTTGACCACAGCCCATCTGGAATGACTGGAGAGATGGATTTTTTGATCAATACTGCAGCCAGCCACCAGGGGGAGCAGTTTTCGTGGCAACCTCACTTAGAGCCAAGCAAGATGACATCCATTTCACTCCCCACTCCCACTGTTTTCTGCTCTATCCACAGCCCTGTCCCTTCTGATTTAGGGCATAAAAACCTGCAAACATAAGTAAAGACATGAAATTGTGAGTTAATGAATCCCGTAATAGAGGTTTATTAAAATAATTTTACATAGATGTACAGTGCTGGTTAAACTACACATCAAGTGTAAGGTAGTTACAGGCAAACCTATAATTCCCAGTGAAACCATAACAGAAGAAACTAAGTGAAGAGAATGGAGGTAAATTAAGTTTTTTCTTTATATTTCAGAGCTTTATGTGCAGTCAGGCTCCTGTAGCTCAAACATATTCTCCCAGTTTTACTAAAGGTTTGAGGAAACATTGTCCCTTCAAGGCCTTTAAAGGTGATTATTGCCTTCTTGTCTTGAAATTTCCTTTAAAAATACATTTCTAACTGAAAAAATCTCTTGTAAACAAAGTGAACATTAAGCTAATAACTTAAACTGTCAAGATAATGAGGTTAGTTTCACCTGAATAAACAAAAACAGCAGCAGTTGTTGAAAAAATGATAATCTCACAGAAAAAAAGAAGTTGGCATTAGACATTTAATCCAAACATGTCTTGTTCCTAATCCTCTTGGGAAGCTACTGCACGCTGCTTCCCCCGATGTGTGTGCCATGTTGCCAGACGTGGCGGTAGCTGGCTAACGCGGCTGTGTGTGATTAACCAGCGTTAGCCGTCATTAGCCTCTGTGCACCAACGCAGCAGCAGAGTGCAATTAACCCGCTAATCCGGCTAATCCGCTAATGGAGCTAATCTGATAGACTGGAGAGAGGCTTTTCAATAGGCTTTCTCTGGGAACACACACACACGGATAGAGACAGAGACACACACACACATGTAGATGCACGCAAACAGTAGAACAGACTCCATCCCTCTGTTTCCAGCTTTCAAACACATTTACACACTCTGCTCCAGACACACACTCGCAGTCAGTCCGGGTTAAATCCAGTGTGTCCAGCAGCAGTGAATTAGAGGGGCCGATCCGTCCTCCAGACATCTCGCCCACAGCCATTAGTCAGCCTGGGGCCTCTGTCACACACACACTGACCACAGTGAGCCGCGGAGAGGAGGAGGAGGGAGACAGGAGGATAACAAGAGGGAGAGACAAGTTTCTCCTCCTGATTATTTCACTTTAAATCTTTGTTGTTCTTCATTTAAACACATGCAGTGTATTAAAAGTGATCTGTGACATCTGCACACACACATACACACATATACCCTGTTGCTGCTGTGACTGAAAACACTCCAAAAGCTTCATTTTACTGACTTAATTTTGATGTCCGTTCCAGAAAAAAAAAAAAAAAAAAAAAAAAAAAAGGAAAAACTTTACTATATCTTCACGTGTAGTTGTGGCGCCCCCTTTGGGCTGGAGACACCAGAATTTTGGTGTTGATATTTGCAGCCATGCCTATTTTTCTCTTTTTAGTTTTGACACAAAAACAAAATAATGTATTTATTAAGATAAAAAAATATCATTTAAATCAACAGTTTTATTATTTTATTATTATTTAGGGCCCAAGCCTGAGAATTGGGGCGAAGACCCTCTTGAAACCTTAGGGATTCTTCTGCTTGAGATAATCGTGAACGCACCTAGCAACAAAATTTAGTCCACTGTGAAAATTTATAAATCCAGTATTAGTGCAAAAAAATATGCTCCACAGCGCCCCCTAGTGGCCTAAAACTGCAGCCCCTCAGGCTACTTTGAGCTAGAGTCCTGAAATTTTGCAAGCATAACTATGAACCCTAGACCTACAAAAAAAGTCTCTAAAGACCATAGTGAATTCTAAACAGGAAGTTTGCAATTTGGATGTAAACATCAAATTTTGACGATTTATAGCCTATGTATTTCATTGAACTACTACTAGGTTTTTTATCTTACCAACCCCAAACTTGGTTTGTATATGCTAAACACATTCACTTTTAAAATCTATTCAAGGTTTTTTTGTATCTCACTGGTTGTGGCCATAAAACACCGCCAAAGTTGACCGTTATTTTAGCATCAGGAAAACCTCAATAGCATCATGAACATATCTATATGCCTGTTTTAGCTCAAAGTACAGCGCCCCTTACTGTCATCAGGAAGCAATATGTTTTTATCTGTCATTTAAAACTCCTCAATTTCTTTGGATTTGCTCTTCATTTTTGCTCACACATGTTTTTCAAGCCTTCATAAAGCATCACATATAACATCATGTTCTATAGTTAAAGGGTGTCTTTGGTGTCTTATCAAACTCTGATATCTAGCCATGAACCAGGAAGTCATGATAACTATCATATAAGGTCAAAGTTCATGTATGCTTGCTGCAGGGACCACACCTCATCCACTCACATGGCTTTTGGCTGAGGCAGATATGGTGCACATGTGGCGCCCGGACATGCAGCTTTAATCATTATTACTATCATTATTATTATTAATTATTTATTTATAATTTTTAAATAAACAGTTTTGATTCTATAGCAGATTGGAAATTATATCAGGTAGTTCAGTGTTTGTAAGTTCCGATTTTGGGGCATTTATGCCTTTATTTAACAGGGAAAGAGACAGGATATGTGGGAAGTAGAGAGCAGGGAGGTCAAGGCCAGGTGTCAAATCTTCAACACACTAAAAATCTTCAGCGTAATCATTTTTATCCTGAGGGCTTTTTGTCTTCTAAGTTTTAATTTTGGTATTTTTTTGCTTTGTCTAGAGAGACGGGACAGTGGGTAGTGACAGAGTGTGGACAGTGACATGCAGGAAAGAAACATGCTTGAGAAAACACTGCACTGGCACATGGGGTTACCTCAGATCGTCAGGGCTGCAACTAACAAATATTTTCTTTGTTGACTATTGATTATTTTTTTTGATTAGTCCATTAATCCCTATTATTTTATGTTTAAACCTAACTTGGACTCAGTTTTACATCAGTGGCTAAACTCAACCCACAGTGAAGAATGATGATGTTCCATCTCCTTCCACGTCAACGAATCCAACAGATGAGTCAGCAAATTACGCATTAAATAATCTGACTGAAAAAAGACACTTTTAAGACAAAATTGACAAGATAAACCTTTGAATTACTACAAAAGGGACATTTAAAACAGTAATGGCAAGACCATATTCAATGAAAAAACGCTGTGTGTGCAACATTCCTTATTACTCAATTAATCACCATATTAATTTTATAGACACACAGTCACATGCAGACAAATCAAAGAGAGAGAGTCATCTTATTGTCAGCCACCCTACTGAGTGTCTCTGACTGGCTGTTTGTAGCTATGAGTCAGACAACAACACATGGTCAAGCCCCCTTTATTCATTATGTAAAAGGAAAAAGTTATAACATCCAAAAAGTTTCAGCGGATAAGCAAACAGCTTATAACACCTTAATACAAGGGACTTGAGTATGATTCATAGATCTAGGCTCGTGAAACTGGAAAAACATAATGGGTTTTCCATTTTTCTTCAAGCCTTTAACAGGTAGATCTCGCATTCACATCGGTTGGGTTTACAGATCTTGGTGACCACTGACATAGGATATGCTGCCGATTTAAAACAGAAGTCTAAACCTTGAATTAGCAGGATTTTTTTGTCTCGCATTTGTGGACCCTAAATTTGGCGGTAGCTACGAGATTAAAAGCACCAACCTTTACACTGCCAGAGGTTGCGAGAGACGGGGTCACTCTGAACAGACCTTTTAGTCCATCACAGGACACATTTCCAACATTACCTGGACTTAGTTTAACACCAGAGCCTGGAGTAGAAATCTTCCAGCTTGAATAATTCACAGAGAGGAGTCAAACGTTACAGTGACGGATGTTACCAAGCATTAAAATAAAACTCACCTAGAAAAAGACGGCACCGTGTGTCGTTAAGAGGTAAACCTGCGTCTGAGTAATCCACCAACATCCAGCGGTGACATCTTTTTTCATCTTTTAATTAATCCTCAGAGGAGTCGAGGCTGTGGATGCTCCGTCTCAGCAGGTGGAGGAGGATGGAGGGAAACATTAGCTCATAAAAACATGGTTATTCCAAGGGCAGCGGACAACATGGATACAGTTTTTTTTTCTTATTCATCTTCCTTTATTTTTTTAAATATATATTCCTTTTTCTTTATCTGTAGATTATTTTCTTTAATTCTTATTTAATATCACATTTATTTCTTTTTTTGTCTAGCCCTCCTTTTTCTTTTTCTTATCCATTTATTCTTTCCTTTCCTTTAACTCTCCTTGTTTCATGTCTCCTTATATCCTTCCTTTCCCATTGCATCAGCTCTCCCCTATTCCTTTCTCCGTCTGTCCTTGCCTTTCATTCCTTTTTAGCCTTTCCTATGTATCCTATCAAAATCTTTTTCTTTTTTTTTTCTCCAAACTGTGTTTTTACACTCTTTTTATATCAGTCTTTTTGATTTTTGAGGTCTTTTTTTTGCATTTTTGTTTGATTGCCGTGCTCCTGAAGTCGATGCACAGTGATTTTCTTTTTTTTTCTTCATGGCGATGGAAGCTTTCACTTTTTAAATCCTTCTTTACCTTTTCTCTATCTCTCCTTTCCTAATCTCCTTTCCTCTTCCCTTGTGCCCTAATGGTAGCTGTAACTTTTGGGCGAGACATTTTGAAAGGCTGGTTGAAGGAAGATGGAGGTCGCTCATCTGTCTGGCTTCAAACACTGACCTTGGCTGCTAATGATGCTAATGATGCTAACAGAGCTAATGACAGCTGTGTGTGTGTGTGTGTGTGGGTGAAAGCAGGAGAGACAGCATCAGTGAGTTGGCAAATGTGTGTGTGTGCGTGAGCCTGTGAGGGAGAGCATGTATCATAATCAGAGCCGCTAACGCTAATGAGCTAACCCTTTGAAGAGAACCGCCCGGCGAGGGCCCCACTCCTGCCAACTCATTAGCTGACCTGAGGAGTGCCTGATTAGAATGCTTTTGATGAAAATTTCAAGGATTTTCCTCAAAAAAAAAAAAAAAAAGGAAAAAAAAAAACTTAAAATTTTGTGAAGTGAGATAAATATTGCACTAGTCTTTTTTTTCTCGGGGTGTGTGGGGTTTGATGCGGAAAGTGGGAGGTCATTTACTAAGAAGACTTCAAAGCGGCCTCTGAAGAGCGCTGGATGAGATTGATTTGCTGTTTTTATTGGCGATGAAATGTACAAATATGTTTAATGGGAGGAGAGAGCGGGAGAATGTTTCCTTTCACTCTTCAAACACCCACGCGTCATCCCTGTCTCTATATCTCTCCTTCAAACACACACACACACACACACACACACACACAAACCCCACACACACAAATACTGACGGGTCTTTACATGCGCACCTTCCCGTCTGTGTGGAAGTCAACAACTACTTTTCAGCGGCGTCGACATGAGAGGCAGCGCGGGTAAATTAGTCTTCAGGAGGAAGTGAACAGGACAGGTTGCTCTGCGCTGAAACACGCTTCCTTTAAAGCTGGGAGACAAACTACACAGGCGGCGTACGGCGGCGCAGTCACATCGCCTCTCATTTCGCAGCGCGAGGAGAGGGAGCGGATCAAAGTGAGGAGATGCCAGGCCTTCAAGCGAGGGAGGAGGAATTATCTGCCGTACAGCGGCGTGACAGGAAAGTATTTCAGCCTTTGGTTTGTTGACCAAAGGAAGCGGTTAGCATCGTGTCTTATTGTTCACTTTGCATTAACGCTGTGGGAGAATAAAGCTTTAATCACCTGAAACACCTGTTGACTCAGTGTCGCAGAGACAACGAAAACAACAACTGACTATGACTTGTTGGATAAAAAAAATAAAAAACTTTTTTTTTTCCCCTCAGATGATTCCGAATATGTACCTTTAACTAGGTTCAGTTTCAAACTTATTCCTACAGAAGCCCAGAGCAGACAAACAGATCTAAAACAGTAAGACTTTCACCAAATAACTGGTTACAACAAGCCCAAAATCAGACAACGTCTGCGCAGTAGAGACTGTGAGAAACTCTGGGAGAATCTGTGGAGCCGAGTGACAAAAATAATTATATATTTTTTTCTTTCAAGTCTAATCTCTTCTTGACTCTACCTCCCAACATATTTTACAATCCCTGAAAAAAATACACAAGAACAACAGCTGTGAATCATCGTTAACCGTGACGGAAAGCCTCATTTAACCTCGTATAACTAATGAAAACGAAACGTTTCAGAAAAAAAGAGGACCTGAATATAAGGCAGCCAAATAATATCTTCAAATCACCACAACAATCAGACGTGAGTTACATTTCTACGAAGTTATTAAAATTTTTTAGACCACAGCCCATCTGGAATGACTGGGGAGATGGATTTTTTTGACCTATACTGCAGCCAGCCACCAGGGGGAGCAGTTTTAGTGGTGACTTCACTTCGAGCCGAGCAAGATGACGTCCATTTTTTTTGTGTGTGAAGGGGGCCTGTTAGAGCCCGAAATGTAACTACAAATAATAATGTAACAATGACCCAAAATGCAATAACATTTTGCCAAAAATGTACCAACTTGTTACATTTTGGCTCAGTTATCACCTTTTGGGTTTGTTACATCTTTTTAATCACGGGCTCAGCACTTTTGTTACATTTCGCATTTTATTACATTTTGGGTTTTAACAGGGCCACTACAACAATAACATGAGCTTAATTTTTATTGGTTTTCACTTTTTTTCCATTATAAATATGTGGAGGACCGAGAAATACTTAAAAAAAAAAAAAAAATTGTAAAAGTGTGACGTATCACTGAAAAAGCGTATCAACAAACTGGGATCTCTTGCATCAAAAAAAAAAAAAAAAAAAATCAGCAATTTTTCTCAGCACTTAAATCCAATTAACTTTTGCACCATGAGATTCATTGAGCACAATAACAGGAGAAAAAAACTCAAAACAAAAATGCCTTAGAGACATTTTCTAAAAGTTTGCAAACTAATTTGTAAAGTATAAATTAGCTTAACTCGGTCATTGCAAAGTACCACAAAGAACATTGTTACTTAGCATTTATATTGAGCTAATCAATGTCACGATAATGAAAGGATCCTTGGAAAAATGTCTCACCTGAAAGGGGTCCATGTGTAAAAAAATGTTTTCAAACCTCTATTCTAGAAAACCCTTATTTCAGCCTTTGTCTGAATCACTCCATTTTAGCTTCTGTCTCTTTAAGGCCTTTTAATGTTCAACAAGCAACGCTTACTGAGACAGACCAACTGGAGCAGTACCACTTGAAACTGAGGGGGCAGTGTTGCTGTTACTACTCAATATGTAGCTTTAGTGAAACACGAAGAAGAAATAACGAACACAAAACTTTTTTAAAGAGAAACAGTGAGTAACTGCCTCACGGACCACCGACTCTGACAACGCTGCCTCTGTTTTTGTCTTTTATGTTAGCGGTACATCAGCAACACCTCCTTCACAGTTGCCATGTTTTTTTTTTTTTTTTGAGTTTGTTATCATAAATTTTTAACTCTGGGTTGCCCCCTGATGGATGTATTGGTTAACAACAGTCTCAACATAAAAGACGTGGGTAAGTTTGTGAGCAGTGATGGTAACATTGTTTGAAACGGACATATACATATACATATTCCATACGTAAAGGAAAGAGAAATGGGCCTTAAGGCTCTCTGGGAAAGAGCTATGGACGAACCTTGGTGTTTGAGGCCCGCTTCCCAAATATACCATGAGTCAGTCAAGAGATCTGTATGCGACGACTTCATCGTTTTGACAAGTCTCGTGAAGATCTTGTGCTATTTTTAGAACAGACAATGTTGATCAGTTTACACACAGATTCAGGGAAACACTGTTATTTTAAATCCACGTTTAAAAAAACGGAAACACAGAATACCCCTTCTTTAATGTTTCATGAGTTGCCAATGGGCTTCTTGATCAGCAAATGCAATCTGAAAGCCATTTTCGAACTGTCAAGAAAGTTATTCCTGTACATGCTAACGCACCAAAACCTGAATCCCACAGTTTATATGAGTGTGATAAGAGAAGGTTTAGGGATGGTGAATTGCTGATAGATAGGAAGCTCAGATCCTTAGAGGATGAGACTTCTTGTTTCTTTCTTTCTAAAGATGGGGGTATATCTGGATTCCCCAGGTCTATGTTGCTGCTTCTCTGGACGTATATCTAGCATCAGAATCTATACTAACTGTAAGTAGCTGAGATGTATTTTATCTGATCAATAATCTCCTAAATTATTTCATAACTGAAGTTCTGGGAGAGATTGTTTGATGTTCGACTGAAACCAAAAACCCCCTTTCCAAGAACTTCTGCAGGAAGCCGCGGAGCAGAGATCCGGACGGCGCTCCCATTAGTGTGTGTGTGTATTTGTGTTTCAGTGCACGTGTACGCCGACCGTCTGCCCGTCTCTGGGTTTTCTGTGTGCGTGTGTTTCTTTCTTTCTTTGTGTGTGTTTAAGTTGCAGTAGTTTGGGCAGGCAGAGAGCTGGATCTCTCATAGTGAATTTGGACAGACTGGAGTCTGAGAGGCAGTTCAAAGACCACAGGCCCACAGGCAACAACCAACACTCAGACCGCTGCCTCTGTGTGTGTGTGTGTGTGTGTGTGTGTGTGTGTGTGAGGGTTGTGAGAGGGAGTGTTTGGTCTGTATGTTTTTGTCTTGACGTGTGTGTGGTTCTGCCTGGATGCTATGTCGATGCTTTTATTTTGAAACATCTCAACACGCGCTAACGTCGCTAACGACTTAGCCGAACATTCAGATCGCCGTTTGTTATTGACATTTTTAAGAGCTGTCCGAGGCGCTGACCCTGCTGTGAGTTTCACACCAACACTGGCGCCAAAGACGTAGCAAATAATGAATTCTAAAAATACTTCCTGCTAATTGAATGGATGTAATTAATGAGCTAACCTTTGGCGAGCGCGAAGGGAAGGCTGAGAGGGAGATTATTCATGTTGTGTTTGCATATATGAATATGCAAAGGATAGTTAAACTCTCTGAGGAGGGACAAAAAGTGGCCCAATGTCTCTATCTGAAAGTATCAGCACACACACACTCACACAAACACACACACTCCCACTTCCTCCCTTCATCCTCTCCCTCTCTTCCTTCATCTCTTCAGCTCTACCTGCTCTGATGATGGGTGGCTCTGAGCGATGCAGAGTATTAAATGGATGAGTGTGTGTGTGTTTTTTTTTCTTTTCTCTGACACACACTGACAAAAGGGGATATCACCTCTGGCTAATTCCTACAGGAAACGACTCTGCTGCTGTGTCAAGAGCCCAAAGTGATGAAGAGGCTGACATCAGGTACATGCTGACACACAGGTCAGTGTCAGAGTGATGCTGCGTTCGCTGCACAAAACGTCTTTGATTAACAGTTTTTCTTTTAAAGTAGTCGGTTGGAAAAATAAAATCATAAAAATAAAAGACGTGGGAGGAGTTTTTAGAATAAATATCTTGCTAAAATGGATGAAACTAGTTGGTTGGTAACTTTTTAAGCAGAAAATAAAAACTATTCTTCATGCCTCTGATGAAAATGAGCTTTAGTGGTAATTAAAAAAAAAAAAGATAATTTCTGAATCGCAAATTTAACACTGAGTCATCACATCTTTGTGTTTATAGGAAGGGACCACAGTGATATATTATCCCTCAGCATAACTGAGTCATAAATTAAAGTAAATTTTCCTTGTTTTTGCATCTAACCACCAGACGATTGTACGAGTCCCTCCGATCTGAGTCCCAAGTGAGAAGCAAGTCATTGGGTCCAATTCTCAAGCAAGTCTCAAGTTTTTTGTTGTGGGCAAGTCAAGTTGAGTCACAGAGGATGTCAATTCACGTCAAATCGAATCACAAAGGTTGTCAAGTAAAATCAAGTCGTGTCACAAAAAAAGTCAATTTAAGTTAATTTAGGTCACAAAGGTTGTTAGTTTAAATTGAGTCAAGTCATGAGGTTGTGGAGTCGAGTCACAGGTTACAAGTCTCAAGCATGTCTCAAGTTTTTCTGTTGTGGGCAAGTCAAGTCAAGTCCAGCCACAAAGGTTGTCAATTTAAGTCAAGTCTACTCACAGAGGTTGTCATTTCAGGTCAAGTCACAGGTTCCAGGTCTCAAGTCAAGTCTCAGGTTTCTCTGTTGTGTGGCAAGTTAAGTCGAGTTGAGTCACAGAGGTTGTAAATTCAAGTCAAATGGAGTCGCAAAGGTTGTCAATTTAAGTCAAGTCTACTCACAGAGGTTGTCATTTCAGGTCAAGTCACAGGTTACAGGTCTCAAGCAAGTCTCAGGTTTCTCTGTTGTGTGGCAAGTTAAGTCGAGTTGAGTCACAGAGGTTGTAAATTCAAGTTGAGTCACAAAGGTTGTGGAGTCGAGTCACGGTATCCAAGTCTCAGGCAAGTCTCAGGTTTTTCTGTTGTAGGCAAGTCAAGTCTAGTTGAGTCACAAAGTTGTCAATTCTTGCAAGTCAAGTCACAAAGGTTTTGAATTTAAGTAAGGTCGAGTCACAAATGTCATCAATTCAAGTCAAGTGGAGTCACAAAGGTTTGCATTCTAGTAGAATCAAAACACAAGGTTGGGGAGTCGAGTCACAGGATCCAAGTCTCATGTTTTTTTTTGTTGTGGGCAAGTCAAGTCGAGTCGAGTCACAGAGGTTGCCAATTCAAGTCAAGTCTGGTCTTGTCACAAAAGGTTGTCTATTTAAGTCAAGTCAAGACACCGTGGTTGTCGGTTCAAGTAGAATCAGTGCACACGGTGTGGAGTCGAGTCACAGGTTCCAAGTCACAAGCAAGTCTCAAGTTTTTCTGTTGTGGGCAAGTCAAGTTGAGTCACAAAGGTTGTTAATTCAAGTCAGATCACATCACAATGGTTGTCAATTCAAGTCAAGATGAGTCAAAAGGGTTGTCAGGCCAAGTCTAATCAAGTCACAAAAGGTTGTAAATTCAAGTCAAGTGGAGTCGCAAAGGTTGTCAATTTTAGTCAAGTCACAAGGTTGTTGAGTAGAGTCACAGGTTCCAAGTCTCAAGTAAGTCTCAAGGTTTTCTGTTGTGGGTAAGTCCAGCCAAGTCACAAAGGTTGTTCAAGTCAAGTCAAGATGAGTCACAAAAGGTTGTTAGTTCAAGTCAAATTGAGACCCTATGATTGTCAGTTCAAGTAGAATCAAGTCACATGGTGTAGAGTTGGGTCACAGGTTCCAAGTCACAAGCAAGTCTCAAGTTTTTCTGTTGTGGGCAAGTCAAGTCAAGTCCAGCCACAAAGGTTGTCAATTTAAGTCAAGTCTACTCACAGAGGTTGTCATTTCAGGTCAAGTCACAGGTTCCAGGTCTCAAGTCAAGTCTCAGGTTTCTCTGTTGTGTGGCAAGTTAAGTCGAGTTGAGTCACAAAGTTTGTCAATTTAAGTCAAGTCTACTCACAGAGGTTGTCATTTCAGGTCAAGTCACAGGATCCAAGTCTCAGGCAAGTCTCAAGTTTTTCTGTTGTAGGCAAGTCAAGTCTAGTTGAGTCACAAAGTTGTCAATTCTCGCAAGTCAAGTCACAAAGGTTTTGAATTTAAGTAAGGTCGAGTCACAAATGTCATCAATGCAAGTCAAGTGGAGTCACAAAGGTTTCCATTCTAGTAGAATCAAAACACAAGGTTGGGGAGTCGAGTCACAGGATCCAAGTCTCGTGTTTTTTCTGTTGTGGGCAAGTCAAGTCGAGTCGAGTCACAGAGGTTGCCAATTCAAGTCAAGTCTGGTCTTGTCACAAAAGGTTGTCTATTTAAGTCAAGTCAAGACACCGTGGTTGTCAGTTCAAGTAGAATCAGTGCACACGGTGTGGAGTCAAGTCACAGGTTCCAAGTCACAAGCAAGTCTCAAGTTTTTCTGTTGTGGGCAAGTCAAGTTGAGTCACAAAGGTTGTTAATTCAAGGCAAGACAAGTCAAAAGGGTTGTCAGGTCAAGTCTAATCAAGTCACAAAAGGTTGTCAATTCAAGTGAAGTCACAAAAATTGTCAATTTTAGTCAAGTCACAAAGGTTGTCAATTCAAGTTGAGTCAAGTCACAAGGTTGTTGAGTAGAGTCACAGGTTCCAAGTCTCAAGTAAGTCTCAAGGTTTTCTGTTGTGGGCAAATTAAGTCAAGTCACAAAGGTAATTCAAGTCAAGTCAAGTTGAGACCTTTTGATTGCCAGTTCAAGTAGAATCAAGTCACATGGTGTAGAGTTTAGTCAAGGGTTCCAAGTCACAAGCAAGTCTCAAGTTTTTCTGTTGTGGGCAAGTCAAGTCAAATCACAAAGGTTGAGTTAAGTCGAGTCACCATGGTTGTCAGTTCAAAGTCAAGTCGATACACAGGTCCAAGTCTCAAGTTTTTCTGTTGTGGGCGAGTCAAGTCACAAAGGTTGTCAATTCAAGTTTGAGTCGAGTCACAGGTCCAAGTCTCAAGCAAGTCTCAAGTTTTTCTGTTGTGGGCGAGTCAAATTGAGTCACAAAGGTTGTCAATTCAAGTTTAGTCAAGTCACAAGGTTTTGGAGTCGAGTCACAAGTTACATCAGCCTGAGCTAATGGCCAATTAGCTTTAGGCTGTATCAATCATAAGTCAATCCAGTCCTGTTTGACCTGAACTGGAAGCTAAGAAGTAGCTATTTAAATGACTCGACAGCAACGTGTACTGTTGCTAATGGATGCCAAGCTAAAGCTAGCCAAAGCATTGTATCACAACAGGTATCAGGGCTGTGGAAGCTGGATCGGTGCATCACAGGTGGATGAATCAGGAAACAGAGTGTGAGTGGGGGGTGAGATGCAGGAAAGAGGCCACAGGTTGGGTTTAAACACAGGCCACCTTCTCGAGGGCGACTTTCATGAGACTTAAGACTTGTTAGGCCATGCATTGAAATACTGTGAGTTCAGAAAACCAGCGTTTTGAGAAGACTTTGGATGAGAATTTGTTGAGTTTGTCAAAAAGACGACACTGAAATCCTGAAACCTGTCATCTCCAGGATTCTCCAGGCATGAAAAGTGTCTCTTAAATGCAGAGGTTTGATTTAAAAGAACACAAAACCCTGTAGCAGTGTGTTATTGGAGCTGAGACAAGGATTCCTGCTGGATCTGTAGGTGTGTGTGTCTCTGTGTGTGTGTGTTTTCCTGCTGCCTGGTGGTTTGCTCTGTGCTTTTCATTCAGAGGTTTAATTACAGATTCTGATCACAGACTAACTGACCTCTCCCTGTGTGTGTGTGAGTGTGTGTGTGTCAGACGACGGACTGTGCATATCATATCCGCTGCCCACATTGATTCTTTAGGTTGGCTGCGGAGAACAGAAGCTAATTGAATAGATGAATAATATATTTCTGAATAATAAATGAATGTTTTGTTCTGCTGCCTCTCAGCAAGAGAAAGAAATTACCTCTCAGGTGGGATGAACGGTGTGTGTGTGAGTGTGTGTGAGTGTGTGTGTGTGGGGTCTCATTAGTTTTAATGCATTACCGTACAGAATAGATAAGATACGATGTGATCAATGCTATTGATGAGCTGCAGACCATTGGACACCAGAATTATTGATTCCACACACACACATTGTTGTTCACACACTCTTCCCTCACACACACACACACACACACACACACCGCACTGACCTGAAGCTACCGCAGCGGTTTAGCATGCAGTACAAAGTTGGCATATTCAGATGAAAGCGGTCATGCCTTTGGGCACGATAACCGATCTGAACGGACGCATATGGTCGACAGGATGCCTTCATCTCCTCCTCCTCCTCCTCCTCTCCGTCTTCTTCTCCTCTTTCTGTGCCGCTGCCACCACACCGCAGACTCCGCCCATTCGCTGCCAGCCACTCATCAATAAGGCATGGACCTGCATACCTCACTGACCACGACCCACAGCCCCCCACACACACACACAGTCATTGTTATGTGGTGCCCATCCCAGGTGGGGCTGATTAAGTTTTCATGGATGTCCTCGGGGCGAAACACTTAAGGGTTAACCAGCTTCCTCCAGCAGAATTAAAAGAGTTAAAAGTCTGCCCTGTTTTTTTTCCAGCCACCCCTTTATTCTCACCTCTTCTTCACCATCTGTCTGCTCGTCGGTTAGCCGCCGAATCAGTCAGGAGGATAATGCTCTCTGACAAATACTTTGTAGGCAATCGAGACGTCCAAACTCTGACACTAATCAAACTGAGAGACTTCTTTAAACTTAGATTATCTGACAAGATGAGTTTCAAGACTTCTGTTGTATGTCAGCGTTTGGCTCCATTCATTCATACGAGTTAGCGGTTTTTAAACACTAAATTAGCATAAAAATGTTCATTGTTCTGTGGTCAGTTTTTAGAAACGATACTATACAACAGAGGCAACGTCTATCAAGTTTTGATCGTCACAGAGCAACCGGTGTTTTGGAGTTATTAGCGACTGTGCTAACTGAGTATCAGTGATTAACAGCCGAGAGTCACCAGTTAACAGGGTCACACTTTACACTGAAACACCAGTGACGTCTGCGGGTAAATAATTAACTCTGGACGTAATTTTCTGGTTCTTTTATTATAAACCGGGTCTCAGACTCAGTGGTTTGGGAGGGTTTCTGATTTGTTGACACATGTTTACGTCCTGGTCTGTCACAGTCTGGTGAGTGTCCACAGATAATGCAGTCATGAGCATCGAGTGACAGTTGTGTGTTTAAATTAGTCTCCGGGTACACGCCAGACTACCTACCTAATATCTCATCGCTGATGGATCGCATTGGATTTAGTGTTCAAGATGTCTTCGCTTCATGTTTTTTTTTTTTGTTAGTGTGCGTGAGAAAATCTGGCTGTGTTGACCAAAAAATAAACTAATATTAAATTAAATTAAAACAATTTAGATTTAGCTGTTCGGTCACATGATCCGCCACCTGCCCTGACCTGACGTGTCCTGAGCTAAGATCCACCCTGGCTGTCACTGCCCGTTCGGTCCGGTGAGCAGGTTTTGCAGCGGTAGCGTTTAGTTTCTGCCAGGTTTATTCTTGCAAGATGACTGAAGTTAAAGTTAGCAATAAGCATCCTCTGGCTCAGCAACTGTTGGTCTAAGAAATCTATGAGGTGTTGTGATTCTGTTACATTCTTTATGAATATTCTTTCTTTCATTCTTTATGAATATGGGTTGCTACAATTCAGCCGGTTATATTGTAAGGTCTATACTTTCTGTATGGCATTTTAACTTTGTGCGCCATGTGCCCCCTTTTTAACTTTGAGCACCTGCCCCTCCTAAAGTCTTTGCTAGTCTTTGTTCAGGATCCAAAAAACGCATCCAAAATTTAGAAAAGCGATCAGAGAGCGCAGACCTCCACCAAGCATATTGTGATTGTCACCAACACTTTAGTCCTACTTTAATGTTATACTCCCTTTCAGCCGACTGTCTGCTAGGTATAAAGCCAGGTTTAAAGTTGCATAAGTCAAATTTAAACCAAGAACCTGATCATGTAAAAACGAACGGTAGCATGTTAAGTTACCTAAACGCACCCTTGTGAACGTAAGGGAGTGGAAGAGTAGGTGAATTTCCATGCTGGACATGAACGCAGCACTGCAAGTTCATATATTGAGAAATAAATAGAGATTTTATTATCAAACAAATAAAATATTTTTATCATATAACAACAAAAGAGGAGACCCCGGGGCAGACCCAGGACACGCTGGAGAGACTACATCTCTCGGCTGGCCTGGGAACGTCTTGGGATCCTCCCGGAAGAGCTAGATGAAGTGGCTAGGGAGAGGGAAGTCTGGGCTTCCCTACTTAGGCTGCTGCCCCCGCGACCCGACCCCGTATAAGTGGAAGAAGATGGATGGATGGATGGAACAAAAGAGTACCAAAAATTAGTACCTTTGAGTACTGATACCAATTGCCAGGTAGAATAGGATAGAATACAATATTCTTTATTAAAATACCATGGGGGAATTTTTTCTCACAGCAGCTCACAAAGTGCAAAATGCTCTTAAACAATGAAAAATAGAATAATAGTAAGACTGCAAAATTTAAAGAAAATATAGAAAAGTTTAAAATATTATTTACGCAAGAACAAAAGAAGTAGAAGAATCAGAACTGAACGGTGCGGTACTACAGTAAAAATACTTTCAGTTCTGGGCATCTGTACCGTATCGTTTCAAATATGAAAGGTACCCATTCCTGAAAGAGGAAGGTCAAAAAAAAAAGATTGAAACTAGAGGTATAGTGTTTCACTATCAAAGCAACAAGTCACATTTATTTGTTTTAGCTAGAAACTTAATAAACTTTTACACCATGTCTAAAGTCCAGGCCAGTAAATTTTCTCAAACGCCTTTCTTTTTTAAACTCTTTTCATAACAAAACTAGAAAAACACTCAGAGAGCGCTAACCTCCTTCAAGAATATTATGATTGTCACCAACACTTTAGTCCTTCTTTAATGTTATACTCCCTTTCAGCAGACTGTCTGCTACAATTTGGTGTTAGTTGCAGGTTTGTACGATAATTTGTTTCCTGACAGTGTTGAAAATGATGATGACCCAGTACATATTTCATATTCAGGATCTTAGTATCCAGAATATTGCCAGGATCTGGATCGTACTTTTACATCTGTCAGAAATTATGGTGACCTTGTCTTGTATTGTTTAGCAAAGCACTCCGACCATTTATGGTGGAGTTATAAACACATATGGTGAAAACGGCCCTATCTCACAATGATAAAGAATCCTTTAAAAAAGTCCTGGATCCAGACGGTGATCCGAATCACCGCCAAAATGTAATCACTTTTTCCTTATCCCATTTGGAACATTTCCTGAAAATTTCATCGAGATCCATTTGTTACTTTTTGACAGACGAACTCTCCCCAAAACATAACCCCCTTGGCGGAGATAATAACGGACTTTAACATTAAAGTCTACCGCCATCAAATTTATCGTTTTTGGGTGTTATCCTGCTCGTGCTTACTGCTAATCGATTTTCATTCAACATTTGTACAAACAGTCTGTTTTTCATTGCTAATAGCTGAGTATGCAAACAGACCCAGTTCTTGTATGTAATAGTTTCCTCTTTCTCCTGTTTTTCCTGGAAACCAGTCTAGTAGTTTTCCTGTCGGGTGAATTATATCGATGGATGATCAACCTCGGATCACTGCAGGTCAGTGAACATTATTAGTATTCCTCCACAGTTCTTGTTACAGTCATAAAACGTTAGATACATCCAATCATATCATGGATAATTTCATCATTTTATCATCATTAATGTAATCAGTCCTGCAGTATGCTGCTGCATGCAGAAAGAAGAGCGTTTCTACCATCCAGCAGGGTTTGATTTATTGGACTGAAGTTGTTTTCATCATAAATCATGTTTAATGTTTGGTGTTGATCTCTCCTGGGTTAGTTATGGTGTTTTCCACATACATGATGACATGTTGAGTCGTTTATGGTGTTTAGATGTGCAAAGTGTCAGGAGAGCTATTTTTGTTTAAAGCCGAAAGCGCTGAAGAAAGAAATCTGTGTCAACAAAATGTTCAGGGGATTGAACAGCGTCCTTAAATCACCCTGCTTTGATAAAACTGAATATCAATTCCATTACTCCTCCCGCTGAAAAAAGAACATCTTGTAATTACTCCAACAACAAAAAACAGAAATTAAAAGTGCTTAACAAACTGATGCTGATGCTTTTGAATCAAATGGGAGAGACATTTCACTCTGAGAGCTCGTCAGGGGGAGGCTGACAGCCACGTGTCGGAGGTGACACGACAGCGTTTCCAGGGCCGATCCGACTTTAACACATCTGTCAGTCTGTGGGAAACCTCCACACGTCGCGCTGACGTGCCGAATCCAGCCAGACATGCCAGACAGACGGCGGCAGACACACAACCACAACCTCACATCAGTCAAGCGATGCTTTCACTGACAATAAAAACAGGCCGCTGTCTGTCAGTCTGCGGGTATTTTTAATCCTGGCTGAGCAGGGGCTCTCTCATGTGTGGTGTCACAGATTTTCAATTAAGACTGATTAAAAATTATCAGATGTCATCCCGCAGAGCGACAGGGTCAGGCTTTTTATGAGTTACTGTGATAAAGAGAAGTGGGTTAACTGTATACAGTCAAACTGCAGACGTGTCTCCAGGTCACATCTGATCACGTTTGGGTAAAATACTCCTCTAAGACGTTGAATTTACAGGTAATAAAATGCTCTGTCATGCAGCTGAAGCTTCTTAATTCCTTCTGATGTGAAGCTCATGACGGCTAAAAATAAAGCAACTTGGCAGATTGGTCTTTAAATAAAGCCTCTGAGTGTGTAAATAAAGTCTGCTGGATAATAAAATACATGTCTTTAGCTTTTTCTCTGTCCATTTTTCATTATTTCCCTTTACACAAACTGTTAATCCTCATTTCCCCTAAATAAAGAGTCCAAAAACACACTTTTTAATTTTTTTAAAAATCCAATCCAACTTTATTTAAGTACTTTAAAAACAGACATTGTTGACCAAAGCGCTGTACAGAAAAATTTAATATATAAATAAAAAATACAAAAATGAAATAAAATAAATAATAATACAAAATAATATTAAAGCATAATAATTAAAAATAAATAAATAAATACATGGCTAACATGAGAAAACAGAAACACTTAATGTGAAAAAATAAAAAATAAAAAAACAATTTAAAACATGATTAAAACACCATTTAGAGGCAAAAAAGATAAAAATAATAAAATAAAATAAAATAAAATAAGGTAAAATAAAACAAAATAAAGTAAAATAAAATAAAATAAAATGAAATAAAATAAGATAAAATAAAACAAAATAAAGTAAAATAAAATAAAATAAAATAAAATAAAATAAAATAAAATAAAAAGAATTGGGGACAACTGTTTTTAAAAGCCAGAGAAAAGAGGTGGGTTTAAAAAACCCAACGAGGCAAGGAAACCTTTTTATGGTTCAGATAGAGACCTGAGCAGGGGCGTCACTAGGTTTTATGGACGAGGGGGCTTAGTCCCCAGGGCCTGTATGCATGACAAGCCATTAGCGGGAAAAAAGAACCGTAACCAATGGCAAAAAGAAAAGTTGATCAGCGGTATGCATGAGCCAGGTAAACGGCCCAAAATGGAGGTAAAGGAGGTGTACCCTTCCATTACGGGCGCTAACGGCAGGATTACAGTATCAGTTCAGCTGTTTAAAGGCGGACATCCAGCGATGCATTACTGTCTGAGACAAAATATGTGAAGACAGTGGGAAGGTGGCGACAAAACATTTTTTCAAATAGCAATAAGATAAGGGACCCAGGGGCCCATGAGATGCAAAGGATGTGAGCAAACAAAGCGCAAAAAAGCAAATATTTTGAAGTCACACAGATTACAGTTTTGATTAACATTTCTGTTAACTGGAGACTCTCAGCTGTTAATTACTGATGCTGTCGACTGAGAGTCACCAGTTAGCATGGTCGCTGTTAACTCCAAAACACCAGTTGCTCTGTGATGCTCCGAACTTGATAGACGTTGCCTCTGTTGTATAGTATCGCTTCCAAAAACTGATCACAGAACAACCAGACATTTTTATGCTGCTAACAGGTTAAATTTGGTGTTTAAAAAACGCTAACTTGTCTGAATGAATGAAACACTGCTTATGCGGTCAAGATGCATCTTTATGATGACATAGACTGATAATCCCTCTATATGCTACACCTTGACCTCATTTTCATTTCCATATTGATGGATGCTGCCATAAAGGGGACTAACTGACATTTGAGTCCTCTACTTCCTCTGCTCCTGCTGCTCCTTTGCTGGTCTTCTTGTTTTTTTGTGTGTGCGTGTGGGAGCAACCTCCTTTCTTATGGTCAAACTACACCAGATGTGTCTCTGGTCCAGGCTCCACTTCGTTGTGTGTTGACTGCATGCACCAACTCACTCGGGCAGGTTATAGGACAGATGGACAGCTCAAGTCACATACCGAGGATTTCCCATGCTCCTCACTCCATTATTAAGCCTCTCTTCATTCATGTTCGGTTGTAAAACCTCAAACCAGCTGGCTCCTCAAGTCTGTATGAGCTAAAAACAATCTATTTTTGACACAGTTTGTTTTATTTTGAAAATCACTGGCTGTTTTTAGGTAGGTTTCGTCCATGACTTCCTGTCCTGTTTGATCTGCCCTGTAGTGAATTAATCTGCTGCAACCTGCTGGAGCAGGGATGCAGCCAGTCTTGAATAGAAACCTCTCTGATCCAGTGCTGAAATGAAGAGGAGACCCATCAGGTGTATTTGGATGCACTTAATGGCAGCACCTGCTGCTGAATAACTTGTGGCACTGTCGTTGCACTAACTAGGTTTTTCTTCTGTCTAAATTCTTGCTTGTGTTGTACGTCGCTTTGGACAAAAGTGTCTGCTAAATAAAACCATAGAGATAGAACACGAGCTAAAGGCTAAAAGGGCTAAACTGTTTGTGCTAATGTTCATTCCAACCCACAGTCAGCAGTTATTCTGCAGTGGTCTGTTCAAACTTGAGAGTCTATCAATAAAATGAAGAGTGAGGTTACGTTAGCTCTGATTGGTAGATGACTGACACATAACCAGGATTCACTAACGTTACACATTACAGACACGTCTCACAGCACCGGGCTGCTAGTAGTGCTAAACATAGACTGCTACTAAACTGTAACTGTTGATAAATACCTCACGTTGTAGCGTTATATCCAGTAAATGTTGACTTGAACAAAGAAAACTAGTTTTAAAAAGAAGATCTGGTCTTCATTCATTTCCAAATCAAACATGCATTGTTAAAAGTTGAGTCTTCACGACAGTGTGTGTGAGACTCCAGGTCAGAAGGTGGCGCTGCAGTTCAGTTCAAACAGATCCACCTCACAGCATCTTAAGGCATGCGCCATATGTTCATGAACACCAGATTTATGTTTCACAGATCTGAGAGACCGAGGACTGCGTCACAAAAAGTTTTAAAAAGTTAACTCAAACATTACCGCAAACATCTCCTCCTCAGCTTATTTACGCCCTGGTTACCTCCTAAACCAACAAACCAACCAATCAGGGACAGCGGAGAGGAAAACACACGTTCACAGGGAGGGAGGAAGGACAGGATGTGGCCTGGCAGCTTTAAGCAGCTGACGCAGAGCCGACGTGACACACATTCAAACAAACCTGCACACAAACACACACCACTGGGAAAGCACGAGAACACACGTGTGCACACACACTCTCACACACAAACACACACATACACGCAGGGTGACACAGACACGTAGTGACAGCCTCTCTCCTCTGGCAGGGAGTGGCAGGGCTGAAGCCCTCCAGGCAAAGCTGCTGCTACTGGAGTGAAAGAAAGAGGCAGACAATAACCCAAAAACACACACACACACACACACGCACACACACACACACACACACACACACACACACACACACACACACACAAAACCTCTTTTTTTACTTCATCTTTAACCCCACCCACCCCTTCCTTCCTCGCTAACCCTGTCTGTCAGCGCTAAACGTGTGTGTGTGAGCGTGGTTTCTGTTAGCGCCGTGCTAAATGGTCGCTGTCTTCTGCCTCTGAGGCTGCATGTGTCTGATGTCAACTGTACTTCAGTAGCCTGTGTGTATGAGTGTGTGAATGTGTGTGAGTGTGTGTGTGAGTGTGTGTTTTGGGGGAGGTGGGGTGCTGGTTGAGGGCCTGAGGCGAACGTCCCCAACGCTCGCTGGAGGGAAGTCAATAATCATTAGTTTTCCAGGTGAGAGGTGCTCGGAGCGTGAGCCATCGACCTCCTTCTACCCTTCATGTTCGATTGCCTCCTGCTCCATCATATATGTGTGTGTGTGTGCGCGTGTGTGTGTGTTTGTTTGTGTGGGTAGTTTGTACTGTACATATTTACACAGCGGCAAGACTTTATTAAAAAGTGTCAGGTAACATCTTAAAACTTTATTAACCCTAAAAAGTGTTCTTACCCCTTTTTCTCTTAACCTTGATTAAGGTTTTGGTTTAATGAACTCCTCAGCTTTAAAGACAGTGAGGAAAGGAACTATGGCAGGGGGTTAGGGACAAATCTAAGACAAGTTAACAATTGAGATTTTGAAACTTAAGTGATGACATTAAAAGATTAAAGTTTTGATAATACTTGGAATAAAGTCATCATTTTCAAAGAATTAAGTCAGAAAAGGAAAAAGTTGTAGCTTTTGGAGAAAAAGAAGTAAGTGCATAAACTCATGAGAAAGAAGTAAAAGTAAAAAAAAAAATACAACAATAAAGTCATAAATTTATGACAAAAAAATTACTGGAAGAAAAAAAATGGATTCACAAAAAATAAACTTGTGTAAAAGCAAATTTAAAAAAGTAAATATACAATAAAGAAATGGGATCATTAAAATTAAAATTTTAAATCTGTTCTTAAAAAGATGCAATGTAGAAAAAAATGATTTACAGCAATGATGTAATTTTCAAGAAAAAAAAAAGTAAATATATTGAAAAAAAATACATAAATGAAGTCACTTTCCGATCAGACAGAGATGCTAAGTAAAAAAAATGAAATAACCCCAAAAAAGGTTAGATTTTGAGAAAAATAAGTCATGTAGATTTTCAGTTAACGAAATT
Organism: Halichoeres trimaculatus; assembly: GCF_033239565.1. NCBI lineage: Eukaryota > Metazoa > Chordata > Actinopteri > Labriformes > Labridae > Halichoeres > Halichoeres trimaculatus. Next base: position 30,832,402 of record NW_027437191.1, read on the forward strand.
GATTTACAAATATTAAGTCATTAATTTACAAAGAGAAAAACACACTTTATGAAAAAAAAAATGGTTAAAAATATTTGTTAATTTTCAAAAAATAGAATTTAGTGTTTATTAAAAACAGATTTGAAACAAAAAAGTTGTGAATTCACAAGAAAAAAGAAATGACCAACAGAAAACAAGAACTTGCAAAAATGAAGTAGTGATTCTACGAAAACAAGGTAAATTTGAGTTGTTATTTCATGTGTTTAAAGTTGTAGACTTACAAAATATATCATATACATCATCTATTTATAAGTTACATACAGTGATTAACAGAAGAGAGTCCTGTAGCCTTTCTTTAGACCTAGTTTATTGCACAATGTTACACCAATGATAACTGAGTATTTATCAAAAATATACTTGCAAAAGATCTTCCAAGTTCCCTAATTTGGTCTCTTTGGGTTATTTTAGTCTCTTCTGATCTTTGTCCTAAAAGAAAAAGACTTGCCATAGTCTAATAAAACAGCTTTAGTCTCAGTATATAGAATAGAATAGAATGAAAAAATACTTTATTTATCCCCAAGGGGAAATTCAGGAGGAGTCACAGCAGCAATAAAGAAAACAAAAGTAAGAAAGTGTATAGAAAGTGCAAATAGCTCCATAAGAAAATAGATGCTGACAGCTTGTCCATCATTGTCCAGTCAGCCAGCCTCCACCTCCACAGGGTCCAGGACTGAGCTTCTTCAGCAGTCTGTTCAGTCTCTGTCTCCTGGGTCCTGTCTGCCCACAGCAGGTGAAGCTCTTCCAATGTGGAGTTGGTGTCTGGTGTTAGCTCTGTTAGCCATGTCTGTGAATAGCATGATGCTACTCTGCCTTCTGGTATTCCCTCTGTTGCTGGGTTAGCACAGCTAGCTCGTCCATCTTATTGGAGATAGATCTTACGTTCCCAATAACGATGGATGGAAGGACAGGTCCATGTCGTCACTTCTTAGCTCACACCTGAGAACCAGCACATCATCCTCACCTCCTTCTCCTCACCTTGTGGGAAACATCTGGCCTTGCACCAGCTAGCATTGAAATTCTAAAAGCTGCTAACAGCTGATTTCAGATGTAAACAATGCAGCCATGTTTACATGTAGGATCTCCAGACAAACAAATATCACTGAAGACAAAACCAAATGAAAAGCAAGAATAAGACCACATTTCACTTTCAGAAGCCAAGAAACTGGCCTCCAGGGTTTTCAAACGTTTACAGTGTTGTTAGCAGAAGAGGTGATGCAACATGCCGCTACCTGTTTAGAAACATGTTGCTTGTATCAAATTCAAACCAATTAAATTTTTCCTTTTAACAATTAAATTTTGTAAGTTTCAACATCTGTTTTACTGTCTTTGCTCTGTTTTTCAATAAAATGTAGGGTGTGCATCTTTAAAATCAAAGATGTGGCAGGGATACCTGGTGGAGTTTCATGTGCAGTCTGATGTAAAACTTGTCTACCTTGCGAATAAACAGGCTGCAGAAAGATGTGCGATATGATAAAATCATATAATCAATATGCAGATTTATGAGGAGTTTGTGTGTCTGAGGATCAAGGGCTTCCTGAAGTGTACGTGTGCGTGTCTCAGTGTGTATTTAGCTGCAGGTTAGTGGCCGGTGCATGCCTCTATTACTCACAATACTTCCTCGTGGCAGCCTCAAGGATCCCTGGCTCTGCACCCTCAGGCTACAGTTACGCACACACCTCGAGCAGCCAGCTGGTGGAAACTCACTGATTTCCGACCAACACAGGCGAGTCCGCTGATTAGAAAAAAGGTTTCTGTGGGTCACTGATTGTTTCTTCTCTCATTTGCGAGGTGAACTTCAGGGGTCACGCGGTTCTTACGGCGTCCTGTGAGAGGTTTCTGCAGATTGTTTGTTCCTGTTTGGTCAAAAGCTGAAGGAGAAACGTGTAACTGAGGAAAACGTACGGTATTGACAGATCTCAGCACTCAGGTGTTTACATCTGATTTGATAAATCCTCAAGGAAAGTCATTGAGCCAAGGTTGGACTGATGTATTGAGCTGATGATGGCTTGTAATTTAAAATCAGATACACGTTCAACCTGTAGATGCAGTTTATTCGACCACATTTCTTCTCTTATTCGTCAATGCAATACTCAAACACTTCTCTTTAACAGATTTAAATGATTCACTTTCTTTGAAGACATCAGACGTCTTTAATGTGCCGTTTCTACAGGAAGTACAGGGGAAAAAAGAAGTTTTTATTTCTTCCTGCAAAATCCTTAAAATCCTGTGTTCGATGATGCAGATCTTTTAGATTTATTCTTTCTCCCTTTATTTTTCTTGGCTAAGACTCAAGCTGTCACCCGACTGAGCACCATCTACAGCAAAGCATCTTATGATGCATTAAACCAGACCAATGGAAAAACAGCTGTTAACAAAAAAAAAAAAAAAAAAAAAAAGTATATATATATATATATATATTATCATTTATTTATTTTATTTTTTTTTATTTTCATGATTTTCTGTTATTATTGTCTTTTTTTTTTTTTAATTAGTCTCTAAAAGGCCGGTGAAGCAACTCTTTGTATGATCCAGAGAAAGTTTCTCCAGACCCAATGAGACTTTTGCAAATTTCAATAAACCATCAAATATCATTTCCTAGTAAGGAATAGAATAGAATAGAATAGAATAGAATAGAATAGAATAGAATAGAATAGAATAGAACGGCTTTGTTCTCTTTACGTGACTTGTACACAATATAACTAGAAGCTCCTGCTGCTCTGTCTGGTGCCTCAACAAAGAATAAACAACAGAAGCAAAACAACAAGAGAGAATTCTTAGTAAGAAATATACAATAAAAATAAGTAGATGCAAAAAGGCAAGGTATGGTTTTGTGCGACCTGTAGCGTTGGCCTAAGGGTGTCATGTTAAATTAGTGGTGAAGGAGTACTCATTCAGCCATTTCTGTCAAGTCCCAGTTTCACTGTAACACAGAGGCTTTCAGTTCTGCCGACTTCAAAAGAACACAAAAAACAAAAAACAAAACTTGAAGTCTTTCGGTCTTCTTCCAACTTAAAATCCTCAAGATGTTGAATTTTGTAAAACATTTAAAAGAAAATTTGGTTTGCCAGATTCCAGTTTAAACCGTCACATGTGGATCTCCACTGGTGGCTCAGTCTCTGCCCCTGTTAAGGCAGTCCCGTCCACTTTAAGACCAGCTACTGAACCAGCCTTTTCCACTTCATCCTCATTTTCTTCTTCCTCATTTTTGTCTCCCTCATATCCTCATCTTCCCAGAAGTCATCCTGTTGGTTTCTTGCCACAAGATGCTCACTTCTTCCAGTAATCATTATATCCTGATCATATCATTATATCCAACCGTAGCTGTGGTGGAATTTTCACATTGCTTTTTGACTTGCCTTAGTTAATTCTTCTATATGTGTCACACCAATACCTGTATTTGCCTTAAAGTTATCTGCACACAGAGACAGTGTTGTTTCTCGTCTGGGTTGGATCTGATTCATACACTGTTTGTCACATTAAGTTCCCAGTGAACCCAGTGGCTCATAGATAGGCATAGCCCTCCTAATCTCAGGAATGATAAATACCGTGCACACTTACGGTCTGTCAGATCTGACTCTGCACCCATGTGTACTGTCCGTCACTCTCTCCTCGATGGAGCTTCATAAACTATTTCAACTTAAGCCATCTGAGTCTCCTGAGTCTTTGTCATCAAGTGTCAAGACTCCTGAAATTTCCTCAACAGTTGTAGTTAGTACGGTAAAAATGAAGACTTAGTTGCTTGTTTACTGCCAGAGCCGAGAGAGCACATCAGAGTGTGTGTTTGTTATTTGATTCTTTCACAATTTTTTGGGGTGCTGGTTTGAGTTAAATTGTGATTCTTTGATATTTCTGATTTTTCCAATTTTAAAATTGCTATTTAACAACAGATAGAGTGAATACAGTTGAATGATGATAATGTCAGGAGCCATATTTCCCCAAACTGCTCATTGTTTGAGTCAGTTTGTAGGATTTATTTAGGAGGTCTGACATCTCATCTTTTTCCAACCCAGCTTATGAACAAAGACTAAAATGGACGACTTAGATTGGAAAAAAAACTTTTTTTCTTAACCTTAAAAATAAAAATTTAAAATCATAAAATAAAAAATCCTAATACTACAATGCAGCGATTTTTTTCCCAACTTCTGGTGTTTTAATGGGAGTGTGTGCATAGAGCTCACACTGTGTGTCTCTCATGCTTTTGCATGGTCCTCCATCCCACTCATTGAAATGCCTTTATTTCAGTTTCAGGGTGCAGACTTTTTAGGAACACAAGCAAAGTTTTTAGCGCTGTTGTAGAATTGCTGTGTGCAACAGGTTTTGGTTTTCTGACCTCAAAGAGGAGGAGAAAATAACTTTTAAAATGCTCGACTTTTGAAGAGAAGTTGGATCATTTTTTTGTGATGCATATCACATAATCCAATTATCATTCTTATTTTTTATTTTATTTTATTTATTTATTTTTATTTTATTTTTATTTATTTTATTTTTTATTTCGTTCTTAATTTATTTTTTATTTTATTTTTTATTTTATTTTATTTATTTCATTTTATTTTATTTATTTCATTTTATTTTATTTTATTTTTAATATAACTTTATTTAATTTAATTTAATTTTATTTTTAATATAACTTTATTTAATTTAATTTAATTTTATTTTTTTATTTTATTTTATTTTTATTTTATTTTTAATATAACTTTATTTAATTTAATTTAATTTTATTTTTAATATAACTTTATTTAATTTAATTTAATTTTATTTTTTTATTTTATTTTATTTTTATTTTATTTTTAATATAACTTTATTTTGTTTTATTTTATTTTATTTTATAATTTTAAACGAATTTCTTGTTTCTTTTTGTCTATGTAGATAACTTATCATCAGGTTAACGCTGTTTGAAGCTGTAATGACATGATGGCAGATTATTGTTTGTTTTCTTTCGCTCAGACTCAAACTCAGACTGTTTTTCCTGCAGACACCAAACCTTAGAGATCTGGGATCCTTCAACACCACTTGAGCTACAGAAAGACCAAGTTTGAGAGCCTACCCCTCTGCTCAACGTGTGGTCTGATTTCTCTTCCCTTTGGACCCAAACTAAACAGGTAAATAAGTGAAATAAGTGATAAAATCAGAGTTTCATTCCTTCTCTTAAAGATCTGGTTGATAAATTCTGCCTAAATAAGAAAGATGGGAACCGTTGATCTCTGTTGGTCTCCAGTTTTTGTCTTTACTAAGAGTAAAACAGGACGTACCTCACAGTTGGTGGAAACTCAGTCGAGCGAAATGACTCTGCTCTGCATCACCTTTAACACCATAATTATACATTTACTCAGCAGGTGATTGGTTCGAATTTGACCGCAGGCCTGCACATTGATTTTTTTTATATATATATATTTAGTTATAAGCTAAAGGGAACATATTGAATCCTCTCTGCATCCTTCTCTGGTCACAAATCCAGCCCGTCCTGCTGCTTTCCATCGCGCCGGAGTTTAATTCACTCCTCGCCTCAGTCACCACATCTAATCAGACTGTAACCACCGTGACTCCCAGTTCATGTTCTGTTTGGAGAATTAACAAGCTGAGAGTGTGTCTGAGTCTCTGTGTGTGTGTGTGTGTGTGAGCTTAAGTATGACTCGCAAGGGAGAGGGAAGTGTGTGTGTGTGTGTGTGTGTGGGTAAGTGTCCATGAGAGTATGAGGTTGATTAGTCCAGGTTTTAATGTGGTGTGGTCGGCATAGCCTCGGGTCATGCAACAGGCCTATTGTGGGAGGCAGAGAGAAGGAGAGAAGTGTGTGTGTGTATGTATGTGTGTGTGCACTGAATGTGTGTGTGTGTGTATATGTTAATGTGTCTAATTAAAGGCGTAGGGGATCATGCTCCGGCACTGAGCTAGAGCAGCCGCCTGACGCAGATATGACCTCAGGCCATGGTCTGTCTCACACACACGCATAGCCTCACACACTCTCACACACACACACACACCAACATAGCTGCACTTGCAAACTAAGTTATATACATCCATGCTCTGCTCATATAACACGTATTGTACATGCTAACACCGTCTTATCCTAGACAGCGCTGACACAAACCTGCTGAACCTCCTTAAAAACATCTCACACACATTTTGGGGAAACAGCCTCTCACACACCGTCCGTCCTTGAGCCGGAGTGTGACCGATGACTGCACAGATCAGGGACCCGAGGAGAATCCGCAGCCAGCGCCGAGGTTTTGTGAAGTGAATAAATCTGAGTCAGTCGATATGTCACATCCTCAGATTTACAAACACACACACACGGTTCAGGCGCACGGCGGCTCCTGATGCTCCGACGGCGCCAGCATCACTTTTCCCAAATTGCCTCGTTTGTGGAGGCAGAGGTGAGGAGCAGCTTAGTGCCGCGTGCTTGGCTCATGTTGGAGCTCACGTAAGCTTTGCAGGGAAGTAGCTTTAGTGTTCACATGTACTCGTCTGTATGCTAACAATGTTAGCCCCAGCGAGGAGGACGCAGAGTCCAACACTCAGGAGGAGGAAATCTGAGTTTTGGGGAGAAAACTGACATGCAATCATTTTTTTAGACACAATAACTACTTTCAGGCTTTCTGGCATCATTTCTAGAAGTTTCACCAAATTAATTCCCACAATCTGGAAACATTTCGCCCTCTCCACAACAGGATGGATGTGGCACAGCAAAATCTTTGGATGCATTATTAAAAAGACATCCATCCTCCATGAACTCAGCCGGTAATAAACTGCTGCTCAGGACCGACAAGCTAACAAGCTAACAAGCTAACAAGCATGTGTCTGGGAGCACATTAGGAGCTGTTTGCTGCAGCTGTAAATATTTGTGACAAGTCCCTGACCTGACATTTTTGTTTCTAAATGAAAAGTGTAAATATCTGGGATTTAAAAGCTGTCTGCTTAAGTACATACAATTACAAGATTTGTAATTAATTAATCAAATTAATCACATTTTAATCTCATATGTGCTTAAGGTCCCCAAATAAAGAATTTGAATTCTAGGATATTACAAAATTGTAGAGCAATGACTAATCAAATGAATACACAAAGATGAGAAGATCAAACTCCTGCTCGTAAACTACTGTGGGTGAGAGCGGTGTGTTCTTCTGACGAGAACTCAGCATGGATATGAGGAGAAGATATGACAGACGCAAGCGAGATGCTGCAAGTCAGAAAAGTTCAGGCAGCTCACGCTCCAACTGAGGATGTGTCGAGGCAGGATGGAGCGCTCATGATAAACGTGAAAAAAAAGGATGTTTTGTCTGTTTTTTGGATCAAAACAAGGAAGGGAGACATGAAAGAAGAGAGTCCACTCTTCTTAGGTAGTTTTGGTGTTTACATAGGCAGAGAAAATGAGATTATTTGGGTCTTGAAAGATCGTTCAAGATGTTCTGGAAATGGCAGCCAATGACTTAATCATATTATTTTTTAAGGCTGTTGGGAAAAACAAACCATGTGCTACAAAGCTAAAGGGAACTAATATCCTAAGAAATCTGAACTTGAAGTTTCACTTGTTAAAAGAAAAGCACAGAGCAGGGGACAAGGTTATTCAAGTTTTACATTTTTATTTTTATTTTGTTTTGACTTTTTAATTTCAGTTCAGTTTGAAAAAGTGTTTAAAGGGAGTTTTCCAGTTTAGGTACTTACTTTTGGGCCCATATGAAGCTCTGTAACACCAATAACACTCTGCAACCAAATAAAGTGTGGACCCAGCTTGCTTCAGGGGCGGCGTCATGGGTGGGCCCAAAGGCCCCAGGCCCACCCTAAACTTTTCTTTTAACTGTCATATATTTATTTTTAAAGTAAATCAGTTTGAAAAGAGCGTTGTAAAATGTTATCACTTCATGTTCATTTTGTTAGCGTTAGATGCTCAGATTTTGTAATATGAGCCACGTTTGCTACCTTTTTAGCCTGTTGAAAGAAAAAAAGTTTTACAACATTCAGCCTTATATGGGTGGGATCAGAACATTATTTTTTGGAAAGACTTTAGATTTTTAATTTTTCTATTCAACCATCGTTAATGTCCTTGCTCTTACAGCTTATAATAAACCTTTGTGGTGCAGGCCCACCTTGAACTGAAATCCCTGGCTCCGTCCCTGGCACCTTTGCTGGTGCGCATGTACCAAGTGGTGTGAAATGGGCAGAAAACAAAAACATTTAACATTCAGCTAAAACTGTGAATTGATGTGTGAGATAGATCAACAAAGACAAAAAGAAAAACACATTTTCTCTTTAAGTTCAGTTTATTTTAGTTTTGTGAAATCACAACACGGTTATGGTAACTTTTTTTTTTTCTGTAAAGCCTTGTTTTTGTTTTTATTTCAGTTTATAATTTTTTAATTATGTTTTGTTTTGTTTCGCATCTTTTGTCAGTTTGTTTAACCTCGGTAGGAGAACACTCTGGCTCCAGCAGGAGGAAAAGTTTGGTTACTTGTTGGATAATAAATTTGTGCCTCTGTAGTCAGCCTTTAAACTGTAAAAACAAAAAAATGTTACATAAACTGAAAATTTCACAGCAACTGTCTGCGCTAGATTTTTAAGTTTTGGGTCCAATTAAGAACTTTACATTTGAAAGATTTTGCGATGACTTACAACTCATATGAAACATAAACTACTGGGTTTTAAGTACCGAGAATTTCAAAATCTAAAAGTTGTACCAATATATTTTATTTTATTTTTTTTGTTCAGAAAATGTAAGGTTTACAGGTATAAAAACTTAACATTTTGAGTCCTGCACTTGCAAGGTAGCTGATGGTGTCCAAGGCATACTGAAAATGGCCGTGCCTTATTAAACAAACAAATTAAAGCTACAGTAAGCTGAGATGGTAAATCTATCAGTACTTTTACAGTTTTTCTAGTCTTTCTGACTGCTCACGCTGCACTCACGCCCGATCATGCTGCACTGACACCTGATCGCACCTGATCGCTTCCAATAAGGTCACACCTGTGTGGCACTCACGTTTTGCTGATCTGACTTATGAAAAACATAATATGGGTAGTTGAGATCCAACAATCAAGGGCGATGATTCTAAGACTTCATTTTTACACTGTAGGTGATTAAATTGTTATGTTCACACTATCCAGCGAGTGCATGATTTCTTTTTTTTCTTCCCAGTGGTGAAGTCGAAAGTTCAAATGCAAGAGAAATACATCCCACGAATCCTGTGTGTAAATCCTTGCATAACGAAGCTCATTGAGGATAATAGTTATTATTAGGTGGATGAAATTAATTCAATCATGCTTGATGATTGAGTGTGAATGACATGTTGAGTTTACTTTATTACATTTGGGGGCAAACAAAGTTTTTTTTCTTATTAGGTGACTTATGACATCCACCCATTACTTTCCCACCCTGCAGACTGGCGTTCATCCCCCAACCTTTCCCTTCAGCTCAGCATGAGGAGCTGAAATAGTTTTTTATTTCTTTCCTTCCTGCGTCCTTCCTTCCTTCTAACTTCTTTTCACGAATCCTGATGTCTCTTTCTTCTTCTTCTTCTTCTTCTTCTTCTTCTTCTTCTTCTTCTTCTTCTTCTCCTTCTACTTCTTTTTCTTCTATTATATAACTGTCAACTTCTTTAGCCTAGGGTTAATGTTACAACTGCCTGCGTGAGAAGGTGTGTGACACTCTAAGTCAAGGCTGTCCAATTTGGGGCCCGTGGGCCAAAGATGGCCTGGCAGCATTTTTTCCCGGCCCTGTGTCCATGTTTGAATTTTTATTCTAAGTATTTTTTTAATTGTTATTATCATTTTCCCACTGCTAGCAGCCTGTATTTTTCATTCATTATCTATTTGTTGTTGTTGTAATTACTCTTCTGACCACAAATTAACACTGTGTTACATTGGGACTCGAGTGGCGCTTGATTCCACAGGCAGAAAGTCGCTGTTTTAAAAGAGTATGATCTTCATAAATTAATGTTAATACAATAGTCATTTATAGCGAAAAAAAAATCAAAAGAAGGTGTCCAGTTTTATTTCTATTCCTCATTTTAAAAGGATTGAAAAAGCACTGTTTCGGTTTCATAGGAGCATACTGTGTCTCATGTTGTTTGGATTATATTGCGCTAAAAATGTCTTTGAAGACACAGTCCTAGTTTTTGTGCCATATGTATGATATACAGTAAAGAAAAGTGTTTTCATTTTCAAAATTACTTGTATGAGTATTTATTTTGTACATTTATGCTTTAAAAATATCTAATATTATGCAACATCTTTGTTACTTTAACCGAGGATAGCTTGAAGACAAAAATACTGCATCTAAAGAAAGTGAACAGCTGTTGTCTAAACTTTTTTGTGCTCAAATTTAAACAAAACAGTCATTTGAAGACAGAAAGCAAGATGTGAGATGTGTCAAACTTTAATTTTCCTTCCTCATTAAGCCCATAACAAAGCGAGATGAGCATGGCGAATGCTGGCGTGTGACGTAATTGTTGATAATGGTTTAGATCAGCTGCGTGAAGCGACCTGCGGAGGCCGTCCTGATGTCACCGAGCTGATTCTGATGCTGAAAGTCTCGCTGGTTTCCCCCGAGTCACCGTCTGAGCTGCAGAGGACAGAGCTCTGGTAGAAACAGCGCACATTATCTGAGATGGAGATATTACAAACACACAGACTGAGTCGAAGTTTGGAGCCAGATCCATCGTGACAGGCTGCGTGTGTGTATGTGAGTGTGTGTCAGTGCCTTCACTGCGAGAAAGAGGAAGGTGGTGGTTGGATAGTGGTGGGCGGGTGAGTTGACTGGCTGGCGAGGAGAAGGGAGGATAGGGTAGGGTGAGCTGGAGGGGAGGAGAGGGGGGGATTGTGGGTAATATGGGTGTCAGGGTGCAAGCAGTCTGTCGCCCAAGGCTGTGACATTACCGCACTTCTGCTCCGCTTCAAAAGAACCGAATCTAACTGACGACTGCTGTGATGGCTCAGAGAGAGTGTGTGTGTGTGTGTGTGGAGTGGTGTGTGTGTATGTGTGTGTTAGCAGTGCATACTTTATGTGTGTGTGTCTAAATGACGCTCACTATGATCTGAAATTGGGATAATGCGCCGTGACACACTGCCTCACGAAAGGCTTGAGACTATATTACCCTACTGAACCAGCACCCAGGGCTCTGTGTGTGTGTGTGTGTGTGTGTGTGTGTGTGTGTGTGTGTGTGAGGCCTATCACAGACTGATAGATTGATTGGCATGAGGATAAACAGGTTGTGTACACACACCATGAGTGAGTTCAGTATCGAGTTTCTGAGTCTAACTAAGCTGAGCAGTTTTCAGTGTCAATGGACGGACTGAGCGATATCGAGCGTTTAAAATCAGTCAGAGGCTGAACTAATGGAAAACCTTTAATCTACCAGAGCTCAGGATCATATGTTTTTACCACAAGAAAACTTTAAAAAGCAAAAATGAGTTAAACGTATCCTGCTGCTTCAGCCGTTAAGTCTTTGACGCTGTAGCTGCAGCTCATCCTGCAGTTACAGCCTGATTTGACTTGATGTGTAGATGTTCTGCATTAAAGATTTACATTAAGTGGAAACTGCACTTTAACTTTCATATAAAGAAAAAAAAACACGTTGTCACTGATTTTCAATGTCGGGCTATCGTCTAGTTTAACATTTGTGAACAGTCAGTACATTGTTAACAACGACTGCAGTTCCTTCAGTGACCACTTGGGGCTGATTCCTTAAGAGAGTTTTCTCCATAGACTGTGTAATAAATGGATGTCGTCTCTGTGATGTCATCCATCTGTTTCTGTAGTGCAGATTTGAAACAAATCGCCGATAGAGGCCATATTGGAAATGAGGCAGGTTTTGAGCCTCCACACTGACAGCTAGGGGTGGGAGAAAAATTATCAAAATCAGGATTCTTTGTCAAAAAATAAATAAAAAAAATAAATTAAAAAAACAGATTCGAATTCTTCATTTCAGTCTTAGTTTATAAACTGGATTGTAAAAAAAGTTACCACCTTTATCCATCAGAGGGTGAAATGTCTCTCTCTGACTCACGTGATGTGCATTTTATGGGAAAATATGGCTCCTGATATAATCTGTAGACATCATCATCATCATTTAACTTTTTCATATGGTCTGGTGTCAGAAAAAGCAAACAAAAAAACAACAACTCAAAAATGGTTAATATCACTATCTAAATCGAATCAGCACCACAAAAAATCGTAAGGGAATTGAATCACGAGAGTAGCATTTTGTCCCAGCCCTATTAACAATGACTGCAGTTCTTTCAGTGACCACTTGAGGCTGGTTACTAAAGTGAGATTTCCCCATAGACTGTGTAATAAATGGACGTCGTCTTTGTGATGTCACCCATCTGTTCCTGAAATGGAGATTTGAAGCTAGTCGTCGACAGGGGCCATGTCGGATATTAGGCGGCTTTTGAAGCTGATTTATGCTTGGCACGGACAAATAACATCAGTCTCACACCCAAGCCATGCACTCTCAAAAATTTCTTATCTACTGCACTGCGAAAAAAAACCCTCTATTTGTCTTATTTTCAGTAGAAAATGTCCTTTATGCTTAATCTGAGCCACATCCAGAAAAATGTCTTGTTTCAAGTTATTTAAAGACAAAAATGCACTTTGAATTGCTTGTCACAAGTTAAAAATCTGCCAATGTAACAAGAGAAAAGTTACTTGTTTTAAGACATTATTCAACTTTTAAGCAAATTTTTCTTGTGTTTGAAGAGCAGGATCTCCTAGTGGTCGATGTGCAGAAAAACAGGCACCTGTATGACTCTTCACACAGAGATCACCGTGATAACTGAGTGGTAAATAATTCATGGTGTGAAATTGCGGCCACTCTTGGCAGTGAAGAGGAATCAGTTGAAATAACCGATATGTCATGTTGTAAAAAAAAAAAGAAGCAAACTCTCGTTTAGTATTCATAACCATGACAGTAAAGGTGAAATTATAGCGCTTTTCCAACATTTCTTCTGATTTTTCCTTGCACTTGCACATTTTTTTTTATTATCATCTTTTCAGCTACAGTCGTCTTTTTCATGCGTTGTGTAGCAGAAGTTGTCACCAAAGGTGGAGATGTCAACTTTGCCTGGTAGGGCCCCATGCTGTATTATTTGACATACTTTTTTTTCTCTTTTTCTTTTTGCTATAAAATTACAGGAAACAGTCAACTGCTGTCACCCTTTTGGCTAGCTTAGCTCTCTAACTAGCTAGCATGCTAATCAAAAAGCCTGGGGCAAAGCTTTATAATACTGTTTACCTTTGATAATTTAACTTTTTCATGGAGTTTGGCAACAAAAAGTCAGGAAATGTGACAGTTAAAATGTTAAATATCAGTCTTCTTCACTAACGTCCTCACACTTTGGTCTATAACTCATTACTGTCTCTTCCTAAGTGAGAGCTATGTAGCATAAATCAATCCCACAATCCTTCAGTGCTACTCTTGTTCATGTTGCATGGACATCAACCTTACCGAAGAAATTAGGTTCTTTAGCCAAAATGAAAAAAAGAAGAAAGAAACTTTTTGTTTTATTTGACAGTCTACCTCTTAAGTTTCATTTTCTTTTTGATTAACCCCCTGTTTGTTTTATTTCTGTGCAGCCTCCTGTGTCTTTGAGCGTAGGATTGTCCTGTATGCTGTAAATAAAGATGTGAAACATGTTATGCTGTCTAAATTCAACTTGAAACCAGCAAAATCACACACACACACACACACACACACTCACACACACACTCACACACTCATGTTAGGACCAGTGGAGCCATTAGCACATCCAACGCTTCCATGTCCCTACGCCGTGTTACCTCTAACAGCCGTGACATGCTGCCTTCACATGCCTTCATCATGTGTTTGTGTTTATGTAAGTGTTCAGATACTGTTCATACAGTACGTCAGTGTGTGTGTCTCCTCATACAAAGTGTGTGTGTGGGTGTAAGTGTTTCTGTGTGTGTGTGTTTGCGCTCATGAAAGGCTGGTAATTTCACGCGTGGTCAGACAGTTGCATTTCAGCTTTAGCCTGGAGTGTAGCAGGAACTCCTTAACTGTTCAATGACTTTAGCTTGAGGCAAGGTCCGCCTACACACACACACACACTCAAGCACACACACACACACCTATGAAATTACACCCATCTACTTGTTCTGCTCCCACACACACACACACATACACACACACGCGGGCGCGCACAGAGGCGTTTGTTGCTGTAAGGTGTATGTAGTTGCTTTACGCCGGAAGGGAAGATCACTGCTTTGTCTGTTTGATAAAGCTACAACGTCCATCTCCTTCAAAGAGCGCCGCGCTGATCTGATGTGAGGAGAGTGTGTTGATGGATTTGACGATTACGCCGCCCTGGGCGCTGAGCAAGAAACAGTGATGGTGCCACGCTTTCAAACAAGAGGAGGAGAGGAACATGAACAAGTTGATTAAAGAAGTTAAAAAGAGGGTAATGTCCTATCAAGAGATCCAAAGAGGAGGCCTCTCAGATTTTTTTTTTCCATTTTCACAGCTCAAACTTTCACAACTCAGTAACTGGAACATAAAAATGTAATAATCAAACAGAATCCTGTTTACAAATCTGTTTCTGTTTGCTGTATTAGATTTTTCTCTCCATGTTTTCCCCTAAATCGTCTGAATTCACTGTGGGATGATTTGTCTTAAATGCACAATTTTAACACTTTGGATAAAAATTTGTGTCTTAATCAGGTTAATCATGTTTCATTTTGCATGAGCAAACAGACTCAAGAAGGAAAGACAAATTTTTGCATTTAACATGTTGATTAAACACCGTTAACAGCTCATGTTAACAAGAACTTTGTGCTTCTTGATGGAGTCTTGTTCAATTTATCTTGAGAGGAAACTTGCAAAAACCTTTGTAAAAACCACGTCCCTTAAAGATATTAAAGGGTCTTGAGTTTGTTGCAATTAATTTGGTAATTGTGTGAATGTCTGAGGTCGGCTCACTGGCACTGGCTTTGGAAGTAACGGATTACATGTAACAGCGTTTTGTAATTAGGATACAATTAAAAGAAAAAAAAAAACGTAACTGTTATCTGTTAGGATACTGAAAAAAAAAAAGTAAAAAGTAGGGCTGTCACTTCAACACGTTAATTAGATCAATTAACTACACCGCAAACTAACACATTATAGAAATTAGCGCAAAATTGACTCATTGACTGCCAGCACATCTGGAACAATCTTTCATGACCAAAATAATCTTGTTCTCTCTGACTGTGTAAACACCAAAACTACCTAAGAAGAGTGGACTCTCTTCTTTTATGTCTCTCTTCCTGTTTTTGATTTAAAAAAAAAACAGACAAAACATACTTAAAAAAAAATTGTGTTCATCTCGGGCGCTCCATCCTTTGATCCTCTTTCTGAACTACCGCGACACATCCTCAGCTGGAGCGTGAGCTGCCTGAACTTTTTTGACTTGTAGCGTCTCGCTTTGCTTCTGTCATCTCACATCTTCTCCTCATATCCATGCTGAGCTCTCATCCAAAGAGTGCACTGCTCTCACCCACAGTAGTTTACGAGCAGCATTTTGACTGACAAGCTCCACCAGACCCCGCCTCTTTAGACATCAGTGGCAGTGTGCATGAACATTTTGATATTGGCTAGTTAAAAAAAACAAAGTGGATTAAAAAATCCTATCTTCTCAATGTATTCATTTCATTAGTCATGCTCTACAATTTTGTAAAGTCCTAGAATTCAGATTCTTTATTTGGTGACCTTAAGCAGATATGAGATTAAAATGTGATTATTTAGATTAATTAATACAAATCTTGTAATTAATTTGATTAATTTTTTAATTGCCTGAATCAAGCAGAGAGCCTTTATATCCCACACATTTACACTTTTTATTCAGAAACAAAAATGTCAGGTCGGGGACTTGTCACAAATATTTATAGCTGCAGCAAACAGCTCCTAATGTGCTTCCAGACACATGCTTGTTAGCTTGTTAGCTTGTAGGTCCTGAGCAGCAGTTTATTACCTGCTGAGTTCAAGGAGGATGGATGTAATTCTGATAATGCATCCAAAGATTTAGCTTAAAAAACATAACTTGCTTCTGTAGACACAGTAAACGGTTGCAATCAAATTGATGTCAATAGACTTCAATGGACATTTCAATATTGGCCAGCTGGAAAAAACAGTGGATTAAAAAGTCTTCTCTTCTTGGTGTATTCATTTGATTAGTCATTGCTCTACAATTTTGTAATGTCCTAGAATTCAAATTCTTTATTTGGGGACCTTAAGAAGATATGAGATAAAATGTGATTAATTAGATCGATTAATTACAAATCCTGTAATTAATTAGATTCTTTTTTTTTAATTGTCTGACAGCACTAGAAATCGGATTACAAGTATATTTGACAAAAACTTGGATTATTTAGCAGGATTAAATTTTTAAATCAAACAGGACTTACTACAATGCAGCAGACACATAAACAGTGAGCACAGAGTCCTGTTAGAAGGACTGTTTAAGAGGCAAATTTTCTTTTTTTCCCCCTTTTTTAAAATACAGTATATGAACATCTGATTTGCTTAAAGTGTAAAAGAAGATTTTATTGTTGTATGTTTCTCTAAAAAAAAAAGTACACAGTCTTAATGTGCATGTTTGGTATTGAAGTAATCCAACAGGGATTAAAAGTTATCAGGTACATTACTTTAACATTGTGATACTTAGAGTAAGTAGCTGATTACATTTTCTCACAGGTTACTTAATTGTACTGGATTACATTTTTGAAGTGACCCTCCCAATCCTGGTGACGTGTTAGCCAAAGTGCTAGCAGAAAAGAAAACTCCTTCCTGCAGAGAGTGCATGATACTTTATGTTTGTCAACTATTCTGTCTTTTTGTCTATTTTATTTATTTTTTTGTTTTGTTTTTGTTTTTGTTTTTTTAATCTAAATGTACCTGGAAAAATTGCCCAAAATGTTTTACCAGAGACATTTTAGGGGTTTACAGTCATTCTGTGCAGCAGATAAGTTAATTGTGTTAAAAACAATTAATCGGATTAATCGTGATGATGTGATTAATGTGATTAATGCTTTAATTTTTACAGCCCTGATAAAAACACGTTCAAACGTTTTGTATCTCAACCTGACACTTAAAACAGTTATTCTTAACTCCTTACCTTTGCTTTCTCGTTAATTACCCAGCTGTGTGAAATACTTAATTGTGATTGGTCAAAATCCCCTCACAGCAGTAACCACAGCAGGAGGAAAGCTACCAGATCACATATTTACCTATAAAAGGAATCTGCCACAAATAAAACAAAGCCATAACATGTTTTTGAAAGGCATTTCACATCCTACCAATCAGTGTATTGTGACCCCTCAGGGCCCCCATCCCTTACGCATCACTGCATATTCAACATTATCGTCATATATTTTGAACGTTTTCTGTGAATTGCTGCTCTTTGTCAGAAACTTAAGATGTGCTGCTTCTTGTCTTTGCCTGGTCGCTCTTGAAAACAAGATTTCTAATCTCAGTGAGTTTTCCTTCAGGTAAAATAAAGCTTAAACACAATAAATTAATTACTTTGTGGCAGCAAAACTCAAACTGCTGAAATTAAAATGTCAAAACAGCTTAAAATGATTATTATTCCATGAAAATATCTCTGATAATGGGAGGAGAATTGTTCGCAATATGTTTTACAGATGTATTACGATAGAAAATTAGTTTTGTCACTAAATGTAAAAAAAAAAAAAATTTGGTAGAGTTGTTTACCAAGCAAACAATTGGGTTGTTAATTCTGTGCTGTGGGCAAGTTCATGCAACACTCCAGCAACGATGACGCGGAAAGAAAGAATCAGATTCATGAAACAGACACATAAATATTAAATATGACATTAAATCATTCAGTAAATCAGAAAATAACATTTTAACTGTTTTATTCTAAAAACTCAGTTTTCTAGTCGTGACCTCTCAGCTCTGAACCTGAGCCGCTGTCTCTCACAGACAGTTAATAACATCCACCCGCTGTCCCTGCAGTAAATCCGTCCCCTCAGTCGTCACCACGGCGCCACCTGTCACTCACGTTGATGGGTTGTCTGATGAACTCTGTGGGATTATCCGGCAGCACCAGTAACTCTTCACCCGGCAAACTGGAAAGCATCTGGCACGACACCTGAAGCCAGCTCTGCATCGCTGCTCGGTGCTTTGTCTACACCTGTCATCTGTGCGTCCTCATGGTCAGCGTGACCTCACCTTCACGCTCACATCTGGCCATGGCGACGAAGGAGACTGTACCATGAGCGGCCTCTTAATGTTTCATTCATTTATCTGTAATATAAGGAAACAGGGTCAGAAATCATTCATTCAGTCAAGAAACAAAGGTTTAAAAACTGGTTTGTTAGGATCTGAGCAGTGAGGTCAGGATTTAGCCACAGAAATCATCAAACTGGAGACCCTGACATCTCTGAAATGTTAAACTAAATTGAGTTGTGTCCACGATTTATCAGAGAGGATAGGGCTCAGGTTAGAGCAACTACTTAAAAACCATTATACGCTCGAAAAACTGCGTTTTGAAAGTCTGCGTTTTCAATCAGAGCAACAGAAAAATAGAACTCAGTTCCTACCTACATTAGAGACTGTACAAGTCCCAGTGTTTTTAAAAGTAAATGTTTGAATCGTTTAAATGTTAGTCTGCTTGTTTCATCTTTTGTATTGTATGTTTGTTTTACATCTTCCTGCCCAGAAACCACAGATGAAAGTTAGCTCTGTAGCTAACACTGGCTTGACAGCTTCCTTGTTTTACATGGCCCCTGTCAAATAAACTAATAAAATAAAATTAAAAAAATAAAGAAGTATTGGTCGGTGTTAGCTGATTTGCAAAAGCCACAACACAACAGAAGTCTAGTCACAACACCAAAACAACCGTCAAAGAAAGTTAATGATAGTTTTCTTTTAGCTTAATGCTAACGTTCTGACATCACTGATTAATTTCAATTTCAATTTAGTTTATTTGATAAGGAGGGACAATGTACATTCATACACACTTAAAAAAAAAAAAAATGTAAATGTACCCAAATCTAGCTACCAAGCTAATTTCCATTGGTAGTCCCCCCAGCTAAAATATAAAAACAAACAGGTTAAAAAAATAAAATAAAATACAAGTATAATATTTAAAGGAGTCTGTTCTTCTTGTTTTGTTTCTTTTTAAGGAAAAGAAGAGAAACATTATCATAATAAAACATTTTACAATACTAATAAAGCTTAATATAATATGACATAGAAGTGAATAAAGAAATGTAAGTACGATGAAGGATATCACAAGGTGAGACCCCTACGAAGCTTTATTTATCATAACTGCTTTTGCAAATCACTCGACACCTACGGGCCACCGTAGAACTCCAGTGGCTTGTGTGAAAACTTGAACCATGGAGCTAATCTAGCACTACAGTTTAACATTGTTTCTAAAGATTTGATTCAACATTATCGTGGATGCATCCCTCTCTTTTAAGCATTTTGCTAACAACATGACACCACCAAATATTTGAAGCATGAATCCTAAAGGTGTTTTTTTTGTGTTGATTACAACTGTTTTCTGATAATAATGCACAGAAAAAAAGCGCGTTAGCAACAGTTAGCCGAGTAAATAAGGTTCCTCTGACGTGTGCATTTCACTTTGATAATTCATGGTTACTTACCAATGATACTGCTGAGGATAACAGATGAGTAGACATCCTTATAAAACTTTCTGCGCGGACGAAAGAAACTGAGGAACAATTAGCTACATTCACAAAACAATGTTAGGTTAGTTTTGCAACAGTGAAGTTGCTAGCATGATGTAAATAGCAGCAAAAAAAAAAAAAATCTGATTTCCAAAATTAAAACAAAGAAACACAGTTAAGGTTTTGGGCGTTTTTTTCAACTACTTTTTCTACTTCTACTTAAAGCTCCTGTAAGATTTTTTTCTTCTGGCTATTAAACAGACTAAAATTCACAGTGACGTCTTTTTATGACCTACAAAAGCAAACAACAACAACAACAACAACAACAACAAAAAACATCTGAACCATGACTGTGTCTGGTTTAACTTTCATTGCCTTTAACTGCCGTGAGCGGGGTAGGTGTCAGACCTGACAACTAACAGCATGGTAAAACAAAAACTTTTTGTTACTTTTTCAGCAGATATTTGTCATGAAACACAGAATCAGCATGTAAAGCAAGAAGATAGGAGGTAACACTTTGTCCACAGGGGGCGCTAAAATTAGCACGAGGGGAATGTTACTTACAGGAGCTTTAATATTAGCAACAGTTGCCAAATTATGAGATATGACCAGACAAGGAAATACGCTAATGGAGCAGTTAAGTTAGTTTAAACAAGTCCTTGTCCATATTTCTAGAAATATATTTTTGTGTTTAAATATATTTTTTACACAGTGTTTCATGAATTATTTCTGTAAACATCTGATGAATGTTTCTAATACAGAGCGCAGTGAGATACTTTGAATGTAAACTCAACAAATACATTAACAGTAACATTTCTGAATACAGTTGTGTGATGATGTTGCTAGCATGGGGTAAATTAGCTTAGCTAAAAAATCCTGGTTTCCCAAATCAAAGCAGAAAAAGTGCTTCACATGAAGAACGAGAAACATTAAACATGTTGCTTCTTGTTTGCCAACTTAACATTTCTGAATACAGTTGCAGAGCAGGTTGATCACAGAAGTGGATGCTGCAGCTCCCTCTGTGTTTCCAAAGTGTGTGTTTAAGTTAATTCCTGAGCCTAAGCTACTTCCTGTGCTTGACAAGCTGCTGTACGTTTCCTAAGCTGCAGAGACTGTCAGCGGGTCTGTAGACGGCTCCAACGCTACTTAGCAAGAGGAAGAGGAGCCCTTCTGATCTCCCAGGATTACGGAGTGTGTATGCGCCGGTGTGTGTGCGAGTGTGTGCAAGTTCAGGCCCTGAATGGCTTAAGATGGACTGTATATTAGAGGGGAATATTAAGAGTCTCCGGAGTTTCACACCTTCCTCCCCTCGAAAAACGCGCCCGGCTAATGAGAGCGGGAGACAGATGTGGAGAGGGCGAAAGAGAAGGAGATGGAAAACACAGACAGCCTGTCTCCCCGTCTCTGACGTATTGACATGCAGGCCATGTATGTGTGTGTGTGAGTGTGTGAGAGTGTGTGTGAGTGTATTTGTGCAGTAGTAGGCTGCTGGGTTAGAGGATAATTGCCAAACCGTTGGGACCTGAGCTCTGCCCGGCCTGTCAAAGCAGGCGTGACAAAACCTCCAATCAACCCTGCAGCAACCAGAAAGAGGGGGAGAGACGGAGGAAGCTGGAGAGATGGAGGGAGAGAAAAAAAAAGAGGGAAAGAGGGCAATAGAGGGCAGGCTTATTATGCCATTCCTCTTTTCTAAAATGATATCATTCCATGCATATTTTTAGGGTCGAATTACTCTGTATGCCGATGATGTAGTGTTCTATCTATCTATCTATCTATCTATCTATCTATCTATCTATCTATCTATCTATCTATCTATCTATCTATCTATCTATCTAGGTGACTGTTTTGACCTTGTGCGCGATGACTTCGGACCTTTCAACCAATCACTGTCGAGGTTGGATTGACAGACGCAGGAATGAAGAAATGTGCCGTGATTAGACTACAGGCCTCCAAATGAGAAACTGTAAGCCTACACACACACACACACACACACACACACACACACACACACACACACACACACACACACACGGAGAACACTGGTTGAAATTATACAAAACATAAGGAAGAGGATGTTTGAGTGCATACACATGCAAAAAAAAGATCAATTTATGTACCGCACATTCAGCCACACACGTGGACCTACAGTATACACACACACACACAGTTACACACACTAACACACACACACACTTTGCCTGTGGTAGTGACTGAGTCCTGTGGTTATTACTGTAGCGCCGCTAGGCTGATGGTTTAGGGCTAGCCACAGCTCGCTCCCTGAAAACGTAAGCACACCCACGATACATAGTCATATGAATGTGTGTGTATGTGTGTGTGTGTGTGTGTGCACATTTACAGTACACACACACACACACACACAGGTTGTGGATGTCACCCATTCTCCAGGGATGCAGGCGGTTTGCCTGACGCTGGGTTTCTTCCCAAAGTGCTGCAGGGGAAACCTAAGGAGAGGAGGAGAGGAAGAGGAGGAGGAGGAAGTTAGGAGCCAGTTTGGCGGTTTGGTCGGGCTCTGGTTGGTTTTCTGTTTCTGTGAAAAAGTCTTCACACAGACGGTGAGGGACACGTGTGGAAAAGACATGGAAATAAAAATGTACTGAGAACAAGAGGTGACATTTTCTGTTTTACAAGTAAGTGTACCGTAACGTGATTTTAAAGCTGTGTTGTGATAAAATTGGTACGTGACGTAGCTTTAAATGTTATGAGTGTTCTATTTACTACTACATTTTTAAAGCATCCAAGATGAGCGCTAACTTTGAACGCAGTTGAGATTGGATTGGATTGTCTGGTTTGTAGATCTTTTAAGGTCCAATATTGTGCAAAAATCCCTTTATTAAGTCTTTAAGTGAAATTTGTGGGTCTTTGTCTTTCCTCTCAGCCCACAAAATGTGATATTTAAAGACCAAACCTGTACTTAGTAGAGCTTGTGAATATAAAATCCTGACCTAAAACGAGCTGTTTGGATTTTGGGTATTTGCTGATGTCAGCGATTCCCTTTTTTGACCAATCAGGAGCAAGTCTGACCTGATTGGTCCACCAGAGCAGATACCCCCGAACCCCCTCCCCGCCCACTCCCCTCCCAGGGAGGACAATGCCAAAGTTGAAGAGCCATCACTGCTCTGTTTTTGGCTGTAAACAGCCACATAGTTCCATGCACAAGCTTCCCATCTCGGAAGAAGACAGGACTAAGCGTCTAGAGTTCATTTATCAAGGAAGTGTGCCAGCTACACTCAGTAAAACTGTGCATGTGTGTGCTAGTCACTTCACGGCCGACTGCTTTTCCAACTTTGGACAGTCCAACAGAGGGCTAGCCAATAGACTGGTCCTGAATCCAGGCGCATTACCAACCATCCTCCAACAAACCTGGGACCCTGGAAATGTGAGTATTTTAAATTCTGTGTGCTGTGGAGCAGATGTAAGAGCTTTTCCTCAGTGTCCCCCCTGTCTCTGTGTTAGCTTCAGGATGCTAACTTTAGCTGCAGTTAGCCTGTTGTTTTAGTCTGTAATGTTACGGTTAACGAGCTTCGCTGTTTTCTAAACATTGTGCACTCGGAGCTTGTGGCGCCGCTCTCAGTGACGCTGAAGAGCGGGGCGGTATCAGCGGTGGCTCATTTACATATGAAGGCCACGCCCACTAAATCAGAGAGTTCTGAACAGAGGGGCTATGAGAGCCTGGAAACAATGCTGCTGTGCTTGATTTATTGGCTTTTTGGACCAAAACATGTTACTACCATTTCATGAAGACATCAATGATCCATATTAAACTGCAGAAAAGGAGCAGAATATGGGACCTTTAAAGAGGGGTGTTGTACCGTCCCATATTTTAATCACAGATACATGAAGGGGCAATGCTGGATGTTCAAAGATAAAAAAAAAAATTGCAAACTAGTTTGAGTTATGTTCAAGGAGTGGGCCTCAAACACCAAGGTCTACCAATATCCTCTATAAAACTGACCAATCAGAGGGAAGGGGGTTTGTATAGCAAGAAACCTTAAAGAGACAGCAACAAAAAAATAAAGGTTTTCTTATGCCCCTGTTTCCACAAAGCAGTCCAGTTTAGATCAGTCCGGTTTGGTACAGGTTGGCTCAGTTAGGCCTGGTCCTGCTTGCATAGCTGCATTAGTTACATAATAGTGTGACGCCATAGCAGCATGACACATCGTACCTTGCTAATAAATCCAACGAAGAAGAAAAATGAGGCACAGTAAACAAAGAACAATCATGGAAGACATCCAGCAATTTGTCTTTTTTTGTGATGTCCATGTGGCTGTCACACGGTGAGTTTTTATTATTATCATTATCCAATTTATTTATAAAGGGACTGTGTACAATATTTAACACAAATGTAACCATTTGATGCAACGTACCAGAGTTAGCTTACAGCTAATTTACATCTGCAAAGACGATTGTTTCGACCAATCAACAGACTGCAGTGTTATAGCTCCATCTTCTGGGATCGGATTGGTTTAGTCTGGCACCCCAACGGAAGGGTCCAAAAAAGTGGGATGGCTCTCCTGGGACTTGTCAGTGGAAATGCCATGAAATGTGTGCCGTACCGAAACAAACTAAACCAAACCACTTGGTAGGAATGGGGCTTTTATCACCAGTGTGAGAAAAACTGTTGTTGTTTTTAAGCTGCAAAGTGTGTAAGCTACTACAGGGCCAGAGGGACAGTACAAAGCCCCCAAAAAGTAAAGTACCCCCTCTTTAAGTTTTGTCATCCACTAACATTCCGACAGTGAGCCCTGTACTCAGGAGTGGGACCCAGGACTCCTTCTTGTATTTTTTGGACGCTTGAAGATTCTTGAGGCTCTCTGCAAAAGGTTGTTGTTCATCCAAAGGTTAAGTCCAGCCCTGCAGGGTCAACTGTGTGAAGTTTTTAAAGTGAGGGTATCAGTTGACGTTCCTAGATGTGTTTTTAAGCCACTAGATGCCAATATTTTCTCCTGGTACTCTGTTTTTTGGTTTCAGAGAATAGATGGAGGGTATTGTCTGTCCCTGCAGCTGATATAAGGCAGTGTCCAGCAGTGAATCAATGGTTTCTGACAGAAAACAGCCGTACACCGCGGTCTGAATATGCTCCTTACCCTTAAGATGGAAATAAATGGTAAGGTCAAGGCTGTAAAATCAAAAAAGTGAGTTGACAAAGTTTGTAATTCTCATGATGATGAAGTTCTCTGACATGCTTGTGATATAAACCTAAATCCAGGCTTTTAGCGGAGTAGTTTCTTAAATCAATTTGTTACCTCTGCCAAGGAGGTTATGTTTTTGGGAGAGTTTGTTTGTTTCTCTGAGAATAACACAACTCAAAAACTAACAAACAAACTCAAACGGAATTTTCAGGAAACATTCAAAATGGGATAAGAAAGGAGTGATTAAATTTTGGAGGTGATCTGGATCACTGTCTGGATCCAGGACTTTTTTAAAAGATTCTTCATCATTGTGAGATAGGGCTGTTTTCACCATATGTGTATGTAACTCCACCATAAATGGTTGGATTGCTTTGCAAAACAATACAAGACAAGGTCACCATAATTTCTGACGGATGTTAAAGTACGATCCAGATCCTGGCAATATTCTGGATACTAAGATCCTGAATATGAAATATGTTCTGGGTCATCATAATTTTCAACACTGCCAGGAAACAAATTATCGTACAAACCTGCAGCTAACACCAAACTGTAGCAGACAGTCTGCTGAAAGGGAGTATAACATTAAAGTAGGACTAAAGTGTTGGTGACAATCACAATATGCTTGGCAGAGGTCTGCGCTCTCTGAGTGATTTTCTAGTTTTATTATGAATAAAGTTTGAGAAAATTTACTGGCCCTAACTTCTAACATTGTTTAAAATTTTATTAAGTTTCTAATTAGAGTAAATAAATGCAACTTGTTGCTTTAATCATAAAACATTATAACTTTTTTTTCCTAGTTTCAGTTTCATCTTTAACCTCCTTTTTTTAGGGATGGGTACCTTTCACATTTGAAACGATATGGTACAGATGCCCAGTACCGAAAGTGTTTTTTTCTGCACCGTTCAGTTCTGATTCCTCTACTTATTTTGTTCTTGCGTAAATAGTATTATTTTTTCTACTTTTCTATATTTTCTTTACATTTTTGTTTTCTTATTACTAATCTATTTTAATTGTTATTAGTGCATTTTGCACTTTGTGAGCTGCTGTGACAAAGAAATTTCCCCCATGGTGGAGAAACAAAAAATATTGTATTCTATCCTATTTTACATGGCAATCGATATCAGTGCTAACGGTACCAATTTTTGGTACTTTTGTGTTTTTATGTGATAAAAATGTTTTATTTGTTTGTTAATAAAATCTCAGTTTATTTCTCTATATATAACCCTGTAATGCTGCGTTCATGCCAGCATGGAAATTTGCCTACTCTTCTACACCCCCACAGTCACAAGAATGGGTTAAGGTATATTTTAGGTTTTATTGAGCTTGACCCATTTCCAACATCCAGTTTTGACAACTTTTTGAAACCTGACCATTAACTGTCCTTTAACTGTCCTTTTTTTTTTCCACGAAGCAAACTCAAAACGTAAATAACTCCTACCTAAAACTGAACAAAGGTCAAAGGTCAGGTCAATCTTACGCTTAGTAGGCATACTCATACATCTCCCACCAAAAAGTAAAAACATTTCTGTAATGTTAAAACTTTGAGGGGTGTTATTGCCTTGTGCTCATTTATGTTTAATGACAGAAATAAGTGGGCTAGCTAAGAATAGGTAGCTAGCCAGAAGTAGCTAAATTTGTAGTTAAACTATAACTTGTTAAATTCAGACTAAATTACTACATAACATTATACCCTAGCCTTTATGATAGCGAGCCTAAGTAGAAACTGATTCAAGAATCATGCTTACTGAAGTTTCGGTTTCTTTTTGACCATTAAATCTTCATACATGGAGGAGATCTTTATAAACTTAAGAGTTTTGACTTCATGACTAGATGTCATATCTTGTGTTAGCTGCCTGTAGATCTCATGCAAACTCAGCTTTCCTGATTCCTCTCGTGCTGCAGAAACTGATCCTAAAAACTGAATCTGCCGCCTGAAACTCTCCACATCCTGTTGCTCTCGTCCCCGTCAGACGTCTGACGTTTGAACAAGATGCAGATTCTGCAGGAGACGTGTTTCTGAGTTTCCTCCTCGCTGCAGGAATGAATCATGATTTGATGATTTTGTTTTACTCGAGTAACAGCGTGATCACGTCAGATTGTGTGTACCTTCTGTATGAGTGTGTGTGTTTGAATGTGTGTGTGTGTGTGTGTGTGGACCGAGGTCACCTTCCCCCCCGCTCCCCACCTGGGAGAGTGTGTTCACAGGGTGTCTGTGCTGAGGGGATCTGGGGTGAATACAGAGTGGAGCCACACTGGGAATAAGCTGTCAGATGAAACACTGAGGAACTACTGAGAGACACGAAAAGAGTGTGTGTGTGTGTGTGTGTGTGTGTGTGTGTTCATATCTGTGTGTGTTTGTGTGTTAGAATGTGTAACCAAACCCTGTGTGCTCTCGTCTGTGTTTGCATGCCAGCTTTCACATCCTCATATCCCCTGTGAGTTTGTGTGTATTCTCCTATGTGTGTGTTTGTTGGCCTGTGCATGAAGCTGCGTTCGTCAGTGTGTTTTCTGGGTGTGCGTTAGTGTGTGTGTGTGTGTGTGGAGAGTCCAGGGGAGCTCTAGTTGAAAGGAAAAGCCCTCACTCTCCACAGACTGACTTAGGATTCTCTCTACTTTCCCCAGAGTTCAGTGCAGCGGCCTGCACACACTGGACTCCTCTACACACACACACACACACACACACACACACACACACACAAACTTAGACAGTCATGCAATATCTACCTCTTAAGCGTCCCCTCTCTCTCATACACACACACACACACACACTTTCAGCCTCTGCAGTTGAACCGTGCACTCTTGAACCTTGTTACTTTGAGCCTGTGTGAGTTCAGTTGGTTTTCGAGGATGGAGGAGCTTTTATATGCAGCGTACACACACACACACGCACACACACTCAGACACACAGTCAAGAGGTCCGACTCAGACCAGGACATAAAAGCAGGAGGAGGAGGAGGAGGAGGAGGTCCAGACTCTCTGTGATTAAAACAGCATCACTCTAACTTTGAGCTTTTCTTCATTTGACAACTTTAATTAAATGTCTAACTCACGCTTGATTCTGATTGGCTGCAGCTGAAGTTTGCAAACACTTGTGAGGCACAACTTTCAAGTCGGGCAAAAAAAAAACTTCAGAGTTTCAAAACTTCTTCATGATTTCAGCAAGAGAATGATCCAAACTGAGAAAAAAGTCTTTGAAACAGCAGAAGTCACACGTTATTTTTTATAGAATGAAAAGAAATGTTCAGCAAACATTGGTTTAATAATGATTATGTGGAATTAAGTACGATAACACAGGAAGAAAGTATTGAGACTCATCTAATACTTGGTGTAGAAGCCTTTGTTAACAATGACAGCTTCCAGAAGCTTCTTGTATGTTTGAACTAATGGCCCACACTGCTCAGGTGTGATTTTGGCCCATTCCTCTGCACAGATTGTCTTTAAATCTTCAATATTCTTTGGTGCCCTCTGGTGAACCCTTTTCTTTAGTTCTTTCCACAAATGTTCAGTTGGATTGAAGTCAGGTGATTGACTAGGCCATTCTAACAGATTGATTTCCTTTTTTTTAAACCATTTGAGAGTCAACTTTGCCGTGTGCTTTGGATGGTTGTCCTGCTGGAAGGTCCAGCCACGTCTCATCTTCATCATCCTGGTGGATGGCAGCAGATTCACATCAAGAATTTCCCCATACATGGCTCCATTCATTGCTCCGTCAGTTAGATGAAGTTTGCCAACACCATGAGATGAGAAACAACCCCATGCCATGATGCTTCCACCTCCAAACTTCACTGGTGGTGTAGTGTTTTTTGGCTGATGTGCAGTGCCATTTCTCCTCCAAACATGGTCTGTAGTATGACAGCCCAAAAGTTCAGTTTTGGTCTCATCTGACCAGACAACATTCTCCCAGTATTCTACAGGCTTGTCAAGATGCTGTTTAGCAAACTTTAAACCAGCTTCAACATGCCTTTTCTTGAGGAATGGAGTCCTGCAGGCTGAGCGTCCATAGAGGCCTTGGCAGTGGAGTGCATCGCCTATTGTTTTCTCTGTAACAATTGTACCTGCTGCCTCCAAGTCTTTCTGGAGCACTTTCAGGGTGGTCTTTGGCTCGTTGAGTACTCTTCTGACTGTCTTTCTGGTGGTGCTTCTTCCACTTGTGAATAATGGCCCCAACAGTGCTGACTGGAATATTCAGGTGCTTTCATAAAATTCTGGTCAATCAATAAACAAAAAAGTCATTCTTGTTTAGATTATTAAGATTCTGTTTTAGCTTTCTGGGTTTTTTTTCTTGTGTTAACCCTCTCCATATTTAAATCCTGAGTGTTCACCGAAAGCCTTTGGACAAAAGTTTGACAGTTTTCTTTCCGCTGTCTTCAGACACTTCCCTCGTCTGTGTTTCCGTTCTTTATCGATCAGTCTGCTGGAGGGATTCGTTTTTCAACTTTACTTACCTGCTTTAAAATAAAGCTTTCAGACTGACTGACCCTCTATTGTCAGATTTAACGCTTGATTAACTGTTCACAAACACTTATGAACCCTAATAACTGATTTCTCTCCGTCCCGTCTTTCACTGGCCCAAACTGCCAACAGCTCACTTCTGTAAAGTTTCTCAGCTTTCGTCTTTTCTGACATTTTTCAGATCCTCTGTCGGCTTCCAGTCTTATGTTCACCTGTAAAGAAACAACTGATGCAACTTTCAGCTACTTTTACTTTTCCTGGACCAGCATGAACAATAAATCACAGCCGATCCCTCAGCAGGGCATGAAAACACCAAAATGATCAGTAAAAATTAAAGTTTATGACATTTCTGATTGACGCGTTTGTTCCCTCTTGAAAGATTACAGTGGATAAAGATCATAAACAAAGTTGTGAGGTATGAGTTAAAAATTTTTTTGTATGCTTCAAGGAAAATTATTAACTGATTTCTTACTGCCGGTTACCACGGCTACGAACTTTCACCAAAATGAGAACACCAGAAGCAAACAGACACGTATCTTACATAGTACTTGTGAAAAAGTCTTGAATCTGTATCAGTGTTTAAACTTTAGAAGAAAATCAGGAGAAATTACAAACCAAGAGTTCAGCAGGACAACAGGTTAAAAAGCAGGAGGCTCCCGCAGAAATCAGGAGTGTTGGTAGGTATAAAAACTGTTAGCGTCAGTTTGCATTGTATTGTTGCTAGGCGCCGCCCTGTTGGCTATGGCTGCCTGTTGCAGTAGTGGATCATCACTTTGTATGGCTCATTTGTTGGTCATGGACACCAAACTGTTTGTCTTCAGTGATATTTTTACTACTTTTTCTCCTGTGTTTGTCTGGAGATCCTACATGTAACCATGGCTGCATTGTTTACATGTGAAATCAGCTGTTAGCAGCCTGTAGCATGTCAGTGCTAACTGGTGCTAGGCCAGATGTTTCCCCACAAGGTGAGGAGAAGGAGGTGAAGACGACGTGCTGGTTCTCAGGTGTGAGCTAAGAAGTGACGACATCGACCTGTCCTTCCATCCATCGTTATTGTGAACATAAGATCTATCTCCAATAAGATGGACAAGCTAGCCATGCTAACCCAACAACAGAGGGAATACCAGAAGGCATAGTAGCACTATGTGCATAAACTCTGTCATTCTGGGAAGTGACCACTGCCTGAACGGTGATCTTCTCATCAGACCAAACCAGGACTTAGGGCGTATTCAGACCTGGACTGTTTGGTCCACTTTAAACGGACCAGGGTTCGTTTCCCACGCTGGTGCGGACTTTCCCAGCAGGTGTGAATAGACACAAACGAACTCTGGTGCGGTTTGTGGTTCTCCGGTGCAGGTCTGAATACAAACCAAGGTCCATCCGAACTAACTACAGGATACATGCGCCTTTTGGGCCTATAAAGCCACCGTAACCTAAACGTCTTAAGATCATACCTGATCCTCCGTCTTCTGTTTAGCCACGCTGTTGCTGGCATGTTGTGGGTCAGGACACGCAGAGCATAGCGCCTCCTTGCTGCGCGCATTCGTCTTCGCTGTTCCAAAATTGTAAACGGTGTTGTTAAGCCTGCTTTGAAGGAGCTGCTCTTGAAACTGAAAATGATTTAGCAGCTCTAATAAGAGCACAAACACATGTTTACCTCCATTTCCGGGTCTATATTCTGTGCCCCCCTTTGTCAGTGCTGTCCAATGAGAGCACTGATCGTCACACACGTCGATGTGTTAACAGAATATAGTCCACTTGCAAAAAGTACAATCTGAATACAAACCGCACCAAACGAAAAAAATAAAGTCCGCTTTTGGTCTGGACCAAACAAGTGGACCAAAGGACTTTTCTGGTCTGAATACAGCCTTAGTCTGCAGCACTCTGGATCTCCTGCAGCATCATTTCCCCGTTAAGCTGTTTTTTTCTTTGAAGCGGCTAAAATTAGTTGTCTGTGTTGCATTTTTAGTGCTTTCAGTCCGAGATCCTGTTTGACGATTCTTCTCAGTGAAGTTCTTGAGACGTTCACTTCCTTTGCTGTTGCCCTCGTGCTCCTGCGAGGATTCCTTTGGATTCTCTTCCTCACCATCTCAACAACACTTTTGGTCCTGACTCAACGTTTTCTTCTTGCTGGTGGTGTTGCCAGTCTCCTTGAATCGTTTCATGACATAATAGACAGTCTAACGACAAACATTCACCTTTTTCATGATTTGCATTGTTGTCAGTCCAGCCTCCTTCAAGGCCACAATCTGGTCGCTCTTACCCTTCGATGCCATACTCGACAATCATTAGGAGTAAACAAATGAACTCAGGAACATCAAAAGCTTTGTCTTTCAAGAGAAACTATACAAAATTTTAGGTTTAGCAAACAAAATAGAGATATACGATGGGTAAATCTTTCTGGCCTACCCTGTAGCTCTTCAAGTTTACCTGAGGAGCAGGAAGCGTGCTTACCTCCCCTCATTTCTTTCTCCCTTTTTTTGTTTTTTTTTGCCAAAATCTTTTTCTGATTTTTGAATTGGCTGATATTTAGACCAAATGGAAATATTTTGACTCGATGTAATGACTGAAATGTGACGACTAAGAGCCAAAACCAATTGTTTTGAGTTTTCTTCGACTAAAACTAGCTTGAAAATTATCCTTTAAAGGCATTTGAGTCTAGAGATCAAGACCAGAACTTAATCTGGATTGGCTGCCAAAATTAACACCAATTTTAACGAGCTTATCTGATTTTGTTTGGTCAGGTAGGGCATCCAGCATGAGAAATCTTCATCTGTAACCTCGCTTTGTTTCCTCTCTGCAGCCTCAGTGTTTGTTTGTGGTTAGTCAGGAAGTTGTAGCTCTCTCTTAGCGACAGATTTAAGAAGAAGAAGAAGAAGAAGAAGGAGCGGGGAGTATGATAATGCCTCTGCGATGTCGAAAACGTGTGCATGTGTCCCTCAGGTAAAAACAGGGGAACATGGAATCAAATCTGAGCCAACATCCTGAGATTGTTCCTGTTGATAAATTGATATCATTAAATATAAATGCCGCGTGTTTCATTCCCTGACGCCGCAGGCTCGGAGCTCCGAACGGGAACGCTTTGAATCCGAGGCTGGAAATTTCCCCCAAATCATCAAATCTGACAACAAAGGAAGACTCGAATAGACTCCCTTAATGAGTTAAACACACACACACACACGCCTACACACACTCCTGATCTAATGAGTCTTTTAAACCGTCTTCCTTATCCGTCTGTCTGCACAGACACGCACACACACTTTCTGTATGATCAATCCACATCAAACAGGAGTTGATTTAAATATTCATATAAGGTGTTAGAAGACGGCTCTTCGGCCTCTCTCTGTCTCACTCCAGGTGTATTAATAATTCCCCCTGTCTCTCCACCACACAGAGTTGGAGGTTTTTTCCCTTCAGACAAAGTTTCTAGAAGTTTCTATAAATTAATAAGAGTGTGTTCTCTGTGAAGCCGGCCAGCTTTGAACCCCAGCGTATTGATCTTGCAGGTGAGTCGGCCGTGCCGGATCACGACTTCAAACAGAATCCGATGTTCCTGTGAAGAGGCCGGCCCAGCCCAGAACAATACCCACATTATGAGGCTCGCTGTGACTGAAGCAATCTGGGGCTGGAGGTGGAGGTGGAGGTGGAGGTGGAGGCGGGATGGACCTGCTCCTAACGTGGTGAGTTTTGATTTTTCGGGGGAGCTGTGTGAAATCAGGGGCTCGATATTGGATGTGATTGAGATGTTGAATTAATCACAGAGAGCTGTCAGGTGGACGGACTCACACTGAGGGCGGATTCTGTCCTTTTTAGCTCGAATCACGTGAGCTGGAACTCAGCGCTGTAATGAATGTAACACAGGCTGGATCATTGTTGATGCACTGGATTGACTCATGACCGACACTAGATGCTGATATCCCACACACAGATCCATCAATAAAATAAAATTATTATTTTTTATTTTATTTTATATTTTTTTATAATTATTTTTTAATGATTTATTTATTCATTTTTCTATCATTTTTTAAATTATTTATTTATTTTCAAATCAAATATTCTATTTAAATTATATATAGTTGCATTTTTTTTTTTTTTTGCCTGCTTCAGTTTAAATGTATGTGTTATTTATTACAGTTATATATAAACATAAAATAAATATATATATTTATAAATGTCTTACCTTTAGAGTGTTAATTCTTAAATAACACACTTAATCCACATGTTAATACTAGAGAAATTTTAAATATTAAACTAGTGAAATGGCAAAATTAGTTTTATGTATGTGTTAAAAAAAAATTAAATATTAAAAAACTATATTTTCAAAGACTGGTAAATTAAAAGGGGCATATTTAAAAACTGAAACACCTGAATTGAATGACAGTGTGAGAGGAGGGCTGAACTTGATAAGCTCTGTTTCCTTCAGCCCCTTCTCAAACTTGCACTTTGTCATGGTGTGGCCTTTTTTTTCTTTACACATGTGCTTGATTGAGAAAAATAAAAAAATAATTCAAATTAAACCTGCTGTAATTATAAAAATTAATGGCATAAAAAAACACAAGAAAGATGATGGTAATAAATATTAGTACCTTTGGGGAATGTTGTAAAATGGTCAGGCTGAAAATTCGTACAATTTCTCAATAAACTAAATAAAATAAAATAAAATAAAATAAAAAACAAAATTAAATTAAATTAAATTAAATAAGACAAAATTAAATTGAAAATTGAAATAAATTAAATAAATTAAATTAAACCAAATAAAATAAAATAAAGTAAAATAAAGTAAAATAAAATAAAATAAAATAAAATAAATTAAAAGAGAACATTTGAGAGATAAATAAAAATATGGTAAAATGCATATTTCTCTCGTTAAAAGAAGTGAGGTTCAGCTGTAGGAAAGATGTGGTTTGAGTGTTTTCAATCTGCTCCAGCAACGTGCAAAGTTAAATAATGGAAGAAAATTCTCCTCCAGCCTGAAGACGTCTTAAAAATCTGCTGTAATAAAAAAAAAAAAAAAATCCCTGCAGCCTGTGATTCGAGATCTGCCGAGTGAGACGACGCTGCTCCGTGAAGTTTGTAATCAGCAGTTTGTGGTTTCAGGTGGATGCAGGGATCGCATGTTGACAAAATCTATTATAATAATTTTTGGCGCTTTTATTATCATATTTAAAGTGTGTTTGTGAAAGACTGAAAGACAATGATTCATTTGCTTTGTCCAGAAAAAAATGGAAGATAAAAAATTGAGCAGGATTATAAAGGAAACACTTGAGGGTTGGTGTTCTGCTTTTTATTTTAACCATTTGATGTTGTTAAATTTAGTATTAAAAGTTGCAGTAATTTCAGGGGTCAGGTTACTTTTTCAGTAGATGGAAACTGGTTTCTGTTTTGATTGGTGTCAGGTCCAGGTGTCGAAATCGACCTTAGACAACATCTGTTTTAATCCTTAAAGATTTAAGCTTGGATTTTAATGAAATGTGTGCAAACCTGTGACATACTCATGATACTTTAGTGTTGAGATTTCAGAACAAACTTCCTCACAGCTTGGAGTTCAGAGCCGTCACTCTCTAAGATTAAAGCACGGATAAAAATACAGGAAGTGACACTTTACCAGAAAGAAACAAGACCAAATCAGCTCCTTTCCACCTCACTTACATTAAGTTCACGCCGCTCCTGTTTCTAGCACTTGGATTAAAGTGGTGTATGAAACAACTTCCTGTTTGTTGTCTTCTTCAGCTGCTGTAAGTTGCCGTGTTTGTGAACAGTATGAAAAGCTCAGAAACTGCAGGACAGAAAAAGTGAAAAATCACAAAAGTTCCAGGCGTAGATTTCATCAGAGAAGACAAACAGACAAGCAAAAAGCCGGGGTGTGAAATGTGTCACTACTCATCCTGCATCTGTGTGTAAGTGTGTGTGTGTGTGTGTGTGAGTGAGTCAGACAGAGGCTGTGTAAGCGCTGATTAGCGATTAGCAGGTCTTGAGGCTGACGGCGGAGCTGATCAGTATTTCCTCTGTGTCGGAGCTTTAGGGAACAAATCCCAACATTAACCCGGCTCTCATCTGCCTGGCAGAGCGCTAGCAGCAGCCCGCCAGCCACAGGCCCAACATCCAGCAACAACCGGCAGCTAAAGCGCGCCAATCCTCCTCTGACGGCGCCTCATTGTTGTCTCACTCCAAATCAAAACCACATTTGATGATGACAGAGCGTCTAATGCTGCTCTCCACATCAAGGTTGATGGGCTGTGACACGCCGATTTAATAAGGAGTCTAAAGTTTGTCATAATGTGCTTGACAAAAATGACATTTAAGTCGTACCCCTGGAGGAGCGGCTGAGTGGATTCCTATAGCTCTACAAAAAAAGCGGATCCCCTTGAAGAGCGATAACTGGAGCAAAATGTTCCTTTCAAGAGCTGGTGTGTCTCTCAGAAGACTCCAGAGGAGCTGACACGTATAATTGTTCTGACTTTGGCTTGAGCGTGTGTCAGGTGTCACCAACACATGTCAGCGCCATCGCCTCCAGAGTGCTCCAGCGAGGCCAGCGACCCCGCCGCCATCACAGCTCTGCCCTCCTAACGGTCAGCTCATCAGAGCTCATTAGCATCGCTAACGCCTGATTGATGTCTGCAAAGTTTTCATCGAGCTCTTCGCTGGGTCGGTCTGAACGTCATGGGGGGAATAAATCGGGCTGACCTTTGACCTCTTTATGGGATCCTGAAAGACGAGTTAATGAAATTCTCTGAATCACCAGTGTCCTTCAATACAAGATAATTCTGTTAAATTAAATTATTTCCTCTTTATCCACTTTTCACGCTCACAGGATTCAGTCAGAATGGAGTGCGTACATTCTGCCGATCCTTCTCTGATTTAACCTCGTCACTTTTCTTTATTTTATCCTGTTAATAATATTTATTATAAATACTGCGCAGTGCCTTGTTGATTTGATTTTTTTTCTTATTTCTTATTTATTTTTTTCTTATTTATTTTTCATGTTGATGCTCTTTTAAAATCTTTGCTTTGTGATTTTTTTTATTTTTCTATATTTTATCCTGTTAATGATATTGATTGTATATACTATGTAGTGCCTTATTGATTTGATTTTTTTATTAATTATTTTTTATTAATTATTTTTCATATTGTTGCTGTTTTTAAATCTTTGTTTTTGGCATTTTTAAAAAAATATTTTTAATTATTTTTTTATATTGATATATTTTTTATTATTATGTTTTTTCTTATTTCTTTAAAATTAGCATAAACTTCTCTAAAATAACATCCAAATTTATTGTCACAAGTCACATTCGGTAGGTAACTGTTTTTTTTCCAGTTTCTTTGAAATTTACTCCCAAGTATGAAGGTGACAATTAGCAAATAATTTATTTGAAATTAAATCACAACCCACCACAAAATGTTTTTAGAAGTATCCCAAAGTTTCTGCTGTTTCCAGAGGAGCAGGTGATAAATAGCTGCTTAGTTTTTGAAAACAGAAGTTAGCTTCATTGTTTTCTCTGATAATTACCTTTGAAATGTTCAGTGAATAATTTCTCAATAAGCAGTTGATGGTTTAGTAGTCCTGTTTGTTATTTAATTTCACTAAAATCTTTAGTACCACATAATTGAGATCACATGCAAAATGATAAACCTTTATGATTAGGCCTATAATGTTTTTCATGATACAACTGAAGGCTTCAGATGTGATATTCACCCAGAGTGGGGTTGGAAATTGGCCTTACTTGATTATGATAAACACTGCGAGTACAGGCGCACTGCAAAACACAATCTGGACAGAAGTTATGTGCTAAATTTCACCAAATTCTCAGGAAATTTCTGGGGGGATTTTAAAAAAAAAAAAGAAAAAACTTTGTCTCATTATTACCTAAGTGCGATAAAATTTGCAGACAACAGTTAAACAGTTATATTTGTGTACATGTATTTATGACCTGTTTGCTAATGTATCAAAATACGTCGTCTCAGTGTTTTGTTTCCCTGTTTGTAAAGTTATTTTTTTCTGCATGGCATTATTAAAAGAGTCATTATAATGTGATTAAAATCAGCATTGGGGATGGTTTTATGAACTTTGTCGGGGATCTTGACGGTTGAATTTAGACTAACATCCACCAAAAAATCGTTTTGACTTATAACACCTATGTGCGCTTTTGGAGCCCTCCTCCTCATGAGTGTGTGTGTATATATGTGTGTGTATGTGTGTGTGTGTGTGGGAGTCTGATTATCTGTCTTTCTTAGTGTTTACATTAGTGGTATTTTAGTGTGTTTTTTTGGTTTCACTCCTCAGCTCCATATTCATTAAATATTACTATTGTGATTCTAACATTAATCGTATTGAACTTAATATATATAGAGGTATTTGTTTATTCCATTTATTCATTTATTTATTCATTCATTTATTTATTTATTTAGTTTGTTTTTTTGTTTGTTTGTTTTTTTTCTTGAAGGATTTCATTCATGTGCTTGATCCGTTCCACCAGCTCTATAAGGGCTCCTTTCTAGTCCACTTTGACTTTTGTGTCTCTGATTATAATGAATGTATGTTCATGAAAATTTTTTAAAAAAAATATTTCTTTAAAAAGTAAGTAGGTAAAAAAATAACATTTTAAAAAGTCATAAAAGGTAATTTAACATAATTTCACATTTTCAGGGGATGGAAAAGGGTAAAACTTCAGCAGGAGTCACCTTACACAGAGAGGTCAGGTGTACATGTTAAATTTTCTGTAAGATCAAAAATAAGAAACAATCCTGAATTTATTTTTTATTTATTCATTTAATTTTAGATCATTTCCTTTTCCTCTTTCTTTTCCTTTTTCCCCCCCTTACTTCTTGATGTTTCTGTTTCTGTGAGCGTCATGTCACCGTCTGCTCAGTCGTTCAAGTTTCACATTAAGGTCACTGCAGAAGTTAGTGAGCATCAGATTTTCGTGCATTTATTTACGTTTTTATTTTATTATCTTTTTTTTTTTTTTTACACTTTCTGATAATTTTCATTTATTTTCCTGCAATTCTTCAAATTCTGCATGTTTTTTTGGTCTTTTTTTTTTTTTTGCATGGGTTTATTTGATCAGACACAGGAGACAAACTCTTAAGTCAAACAGCCATACAGGTGGATTTTAGTTTATTACACTTATGGTGCAACAAAGCAGTAGTTATTTTGTGTATATTATATATATATATATATATATATATATATATATATATATATATATATATATATATATATATATATATATATATATATATATATATATATTTTTTTTTTTTTTTAAACTTCAACTTCAAAATAACAAAGCTGATTTTAAAAATGACTCGAAATTTATTTTTTTCTCCTCTTATGTGTCTTTACATAGTTCATAAAACTTTGAACTCCTCCAGACGACAGAGTGAGCTCAGTAAAGCCTGTAATGGAGAATGTGTTTATTATAATTTTGTATAATAATTACAAACTGCTTCAGTCAATGATAAAAAGACAATAATGCCTTTTTTTTTCCAAGTACATTATTAAAAATAATCATAAAAAGGCCACTTCCTGTTTTTTTGGGGGAGTCTCTGTTTTTATTTGCATTTTTAGGTGTCTGTATGTTTTAAACATTAATTGAACATTAATAAACATGTCTTGTCTGTATCATGATTTTATGTTTAGTACATTTAATAATTCATCGATGATTCAGGAAAGCAGAATACAAACATAATGAATCCCTAAAATTGAAGTACTCACAGTGTTTCTTTCATAAATCCTGATATATAAATAAAGAGGTAAATTTTCAACTTTTTTCCTGAATTAATTGAGGGAAATATTTGACTCTCCTTCAGAAACTCTTGAGAGTTTTGTGTTGTTCGTAAACCGTCTTTCATCCTGTGATTGTGTCTCATTCTTCAACTCATTTTCTTTCCTCCACGCTCTGTGTCAGGAGCATTTTGTCTGTGAAACTTCTTTTAAAAATCTTTTGATTGTACCTCGTTTTCTGTTCCCAGGGGCGACGCTCGGACCTCTGACAGGCGACTGCCTGGAGCCTGATTGGCGGTGACACGTGTCAGTCTTCAGAGGAAGCCCCGCCCACTGTGGCCAGACCGAGCCGAGCCAGTCGAGCTGCTGTCAGCCGCTCATCACTCAGTCCTTTTCATGTTTGCCTTTTTTCTGTTTGTGTGTGTGAACAAGAAAAGAGTGTATTCCAGCAAGTCGAACACACACACTTCTACACACTCGTACGCAGACACAAGCGAGGCGCCTTCGTCTTATAGCTCCTGTGCATGTGAACTTTTTTCTTTTTCTATGTATGTGTGCAGCAGTGTGTTTGGTCTTCTCACACACACACACACACACCGCTCCGTCCACCGACTGCTCTGCTGTCTGCCAGGAGGGCAACATCAAAGAGACTCTATCTGTGGGCATGAGGAGCCTGGAGACGAGAGAGGGCCTGTGGAGTGGAGACTGGGCCTGCAGAGGCAGCTGGAAAGCCAAGTGGCCAAAGGGAGCCTGGGGAGGGAGGTGGGCCTTAAGAAGGAGGCGCTCCTGCTCCTCTGGGGGGAAAAAGTAAGGTAGAGCAGGCTGTGGGTCTGTTAACTGAGGCAGAAGTTGGTCCGGATGATGAGCAGGGTGTGTCGGCCTTGCCTTTGAGAGAGAGGCAGCTTATAGAATACTGAGAGGGGTCTGGGTCCATCAAAGGGGTGAGAGGTAGTCCTGGAAAATGAGCTGGTCCCAGTTTGGAGAACAAGGTTCACTGAGGGAGTGAGTTGGGCTCAGGGTTTGAAGTGACCTTGGCATAAAAAGTAGAAGACAGCCTTCTTGGTTTTTGTGCATCTACACTTCTACTTGGGTAATGGATGTGAGTATTTTTGACACTTCTGGGTAGAAGTCGGTTTTGGGTGTTGGGCTAACAAGTTTTGGGTACCAAAGAAAAAGAAACAGATCCGTTCATAGAGGATGCACAAGGGTTGGTCCTGAAGAGTGAGGTGGGTAAGGAAAACAAGAATGTAGATCAACGGGGAGTAAACTGACAGCCACCAAAAGGGCCAGGCTTTCAGGATGAGTTCTCGAATAGAATAGAATAGAATAGAATAGAATAGAAAGTACTTTATTTATCCCTGAGGGGAAATTCAGGAGTCACAGCAGCATTTAAGAAAACAAAAGTAAGAAAGTGTATAGAAAGTCCAAAAAGCTCCACAAGAAAATGGATGATGACAGCCCGTCCACCACTCGTCCACCACTCTCCAGCCCAGCCAGTCTCCACCTCCACAGGGTCCAGGACTGAGCCTCCCCAGCAGTCTGTTCAGTCTCTGTCTCCTGGATCCTGTCTGCCCACAGCACGCGAAGCTCTTCCAATGTGGCGCCGGCGTCCAATGTCAGCTCCGTCAGCCACGTCCGTGAACAGCACGATGCTTCTCTGCCCTCCAGCAGCCCCTCTGCCACTGGGTTAGCACAGCTAGCTCGTCCATCCCACCGGAGATAGATCCCACGTTTCCAACAACGATGGATGGAAGGACAGGTCCACGTCGTCACCTCCCAGATCACACCTCAGAACCAGCACGTCATCCTCACCTCCTCCTCCTCAGCTCGAGGGAAATCATCAAGCCCTACACTAGTTAGCATTGACATGCTACAGGCTGCTAACAGTTGAGTTCACATGTAAACAATGCAGCCATGGTTACATGTAGGATCTCCAGACAAACACAGGAGCAAAGTAGTAAAAATATCACTAAAGACACCAAAAAGTTTGGTGTCCATGACCAACAAATGAACCATACAAAGTAATGATCCACTCCAAATACAAAGATGATGAAAAAGAAACGAAAAAATTACAAGAAACAGACAAGGAAATGAGAGCTGCTGCAACTGGCAGCTACTTGGGCAGCGCCTAGCAACGAAAAAAAAAAAATTAGAAAGAAAAAAAGTATGGTAACAGGGTAAAAGAGTAGGTAAAGGTAGATAAAGGTATTCATCGAGTTAAACCGTCAGACAGTCATCCTGGGAAGGTCTGGGGAACAGGTGACATTTGCACCGAGTACAGGTCTATCGAGAAAAGAGGAAGGTGGTCTGTGGGGCCAGAGAAGCGAGGTCAGGGCCCCTAAGAGGAGGTCTTCGTGAGTCAGGGAGAATGAGTAGGAGCCCCAAAAAACAAGGTGGATCTGAGGAACAAGGCAAGACTGGAGGAAGAATTGAGCCTGGGGGCCGAAGTTAGATAAGCATTTGATCACTGGCAGGTGGATATTAAGGAAAAGAAGTTAAGAGGGCAAAACCTGGAGAACCTAATGAGATTTCAGAATGAGGATTTGGCAAACTGGGGGATGAGCTTGAGTAAACTTGTAAGGGACGGAGACAGATGGTAGTCTTAAACCCTGTGTCCACCAAGTGCTTCAGTTCGGCGTGTCTCGGTTCAGCATGCATTTTATAGCGTTTCCACTGACTAATCCTGGGACATATCCCCAAATAACCAACTGAACCGCCCCACTTTTTGGGACCCTTGTGTAGGGGTGCCAGAAGGTGGAGTTACAACACTGCAGACCGTTGATTGGTCCAAAGAATCATCACTTACCATTCGACAGCTACTGTATTTCTCCTCACGACACACAGTCGGCCACTTTATCAGGTAGACCTTGCTAGTACCAGGTTGGACCCCCTTTTTCCTTCAGACCTGCCTTAATCCTTGGTGGCATAGATTCAACAAAGTACTAGAAACATCCCTCAGAGAGTTTGGTCCATAATGACATGATAGCATCACACAGTTGCTGCAGATTTGTCGTCTGAACATCCATGATGAGAATCTCCCGTTCCACCACATCACAAAGGTGCTCTATTGGATTGAGATCTGGGGACTGTGGAGGACATTTGAGTACAGGCAACTCATTGACATGTTGAAGAAAGCAGTCTGAGATGATTCCAGCTTTATGACATGGAGCGTTATCCTGCTGGAAGTAGCCATCAGAAGATGGGTACACTGTGCTCATAAAGGGATGGACATGGTCAGCAACAATACTCAGGTAGGCTGTGGACTTTA
Source organism: Halichoeres trimaculatus (assembly GCF_033239565.1). Classification (NCBI taxonomy): domain Eukaryota; kingdom Metazoa; phylum Chordata; class Actinopteri; order Labriformes; family Labridae; genus Halichoeres; species Halichoeres trimaculatus. The sequence continues at coordinate 30,874,674 of NW_027437191.1, forward strand.
AACCAGGCTCAGTTGGTACTAAGGGGCCCAAAGTGAGCCAAGAAAATATCCCCCACACCATTACACCAGCAGCAGCAGCCTGAACCGTTGATACAAGGCAGGATGGATCCATGCTTTCATGTTGGTGAGGCCAAATTCTGACCCTACCATCTGAATGTGGAGCAGAAATCCAGACTCATCAGACCAGGCAACGTTTTTCCAATCTGTCACATTTTTCTTCTTTTGCAAAACAGGGTGGGTCTGGTAACCTTAAAACTCTATAGAGTCAGAACGTGGTCAGGTATTTGACAATGAGGTCTGGGGTGGGTCTTGTTGCTCTGTAAAGCCTGATAAGGATCTTCAAGAGCCAGGAGCTGGTCCTGGAGACCTCACTGGGCCTGAGGAAGGAGGAGAGGATTCATGAAAGAAGGATGGAGGAGGTCTGAGAGATGAAGCCCTGGAGTGAATGGTGCAGCAGAAAAAGAATAATTCAGGCAGGAAAGTGAGCCCAGCAGCTGCTCAGTCTCTCTTTGAGGATGTTTAGCGGAGTTCCTCGGAGCTCTACAGATGTAAAAGTGTCGCTCTTAAAAGCAGCTGTTGCTCACGGTGACACACTTTTGTCCGTGTTACTTTCTTGTCTCGTTTTGATGTTTTAACAATACCCAGGCAGACTCACTGATCCAGCGTCGTGTTGCCGGTAAACAATGCATTTCCTCCATGAGACGATGTCCACTTTTGATTGGCTGCAGGCAGAGGAGGGGGGGAGGGCCCGCAGGAGGCGGTGGGAGGCGGGCAGGAGAGCAGGAGGAGGTGGTGGGAGGTGGGCAGGAGAGCAGGAGGAGGTGGTGGGAGGTGGGCAGGAGAACACAGGACTGCTGCTGTTGCCTCTGAGGCAGAGACCGGCTTCTTGCTCTCATCTGCCCGTCAGAGCCCTCCTCTGAGCCGTCAATCACAGTGAGTGACAGCGGCAGGTGGATGGAGGAGAGAGCGGCTCCGCGGCTCGCTGTTGTCTGTGATTCCTCCCAAAGACGACGCTGTGAGCAACAACCAAATCTGCAGCCTTTGATCCAACAGGCAGGTCATTAAAAGCTCAGATTGGATCTTAATTATTATTTTTTTTCTTCCTGTTGCTTCAGGACGTGAATGTTTGAAACATCTTTTTCCACCTATGAGTAAAATAGACTCATGTTGATACATTTTTGTCTGTATTAACTGTATTTACATTCATTTCTAAATCAAGATAAGCCCAACTGTTTATTTTTATTTTGTTTTATTTTTCATGTTTATTCCTAAAATACTATAGCTTTAACAATTATTCAGTTTTTTAAAACTGATTTCTTGTAATTAACTTTTTATTGCTTTGTTATTTTTATTTTTATTTATTTATCTATTTATTTTTTGGAACAAAACAAACTTAAAGTTTTGATATTACATACACCACCCAGTAAAAGTACAAAAGTGTAATATAAATAAAAATAGAAATAATAACGCTTCTGCCACCACTACAACACACAAACAAAAAAATAAATAAAAAATACATAAAAATAGAATAAATTAATAAAAATAATAAATAAATAAATAAAAAATAGGCTAATAAGGATAGCATAAATAGTAATAATAATAATAATAATAATAATAATAATAATAATAATAATAATAATAATAATAGGATAATAAAAAAGGAAGGAAATTAGATACACAGTTTCATATATGTCATATGGATGTTTTCTGAAGGACTTTTATTTTGATACAAGCAAAGTCAAATCCACAACTATATTAAACTTCCATACAAAAAAATCGACAAAGTCAACAACAACAAAAAAAAGTTTAAATTGACATAAATCCAGCTCAACATACTAAATTTATTTTATTTTTAAAAATAATTTTATTTTTAAATTTTAAATTGTATTTTTCAATTTTTAAATAATTTTATTTTTAAGACATTGTTCTGGTTTTAAGCAAATTTTTGAGCAAATTTTTTCTTGGTTTATTCGCAGATTTTTTATCCTTGTTACAAGAAAATCAGACCTTATATTTGTCTTTAAATAACTTAACACAAGACATTTTCCAGGATTGATCAATTGAATGTAGTTCATATCGAGTATAACCAGATAATTTTACTTATAATAAGACAAAAACACTTGAAAAGATTTCAGTTTTTGCTGTGTTTAAGTCACCCCCTGAAAAATGAATGTTTATAAATAAAAACACTCTGATATCATGCAGAAATAAAAATGATAATAAGTCAATAAATCAGGAATTTTGTTTTTAATCTGCATCCCCAACTGGGTCTTGATGGATTATATTAAATGTGTTTATATGAGGGTGGTGGTCTGACAGTATTACTCATTTCCTGAACCAGTAAAAGATGAGATGTGTCTGTATCAGCTGTTCCATCTTTCCAGTCAGTGAGAAAAAGAAACCTGAGAGAAAATCTGTGATCACAACACACTGGCAGAGGAAGTCATAAAAACTCTAAAGAGGCAGCTGTTTTTGGAGCTGAATGACATCTTCACGACACTTAACGTTGAATTAATAGATGTAGTTAAACAATATTTCTATTTTATTAGTCTTTGAAACCAGCTGTCTCTGTATGTAAAAACTTTAAGATCTGACATAAATCATCCTTAACAAGGCTTGAAAATGTTTCTTATTCGACGGGGAAATAAAAAACAAATACCTGACTTATTCCTGTATTTCACATTCAATTAAATCAGCCTTTTATTATTTTGAGGGATCAAAAGATTTGGTTTTTAAATTTCTGAATAATTGCTGAATTTCAATATTTATTTGAATTAGTTACAATTTGATTTTTTTTTTTTTTTTTTTTTTTGAAAATTGTGTTATTCTATTTTGCATTTCAAACAAACAATGTAAATTATTCTGACCAGTTTCTTGATTTGCTTCCTGCCAACCTGAGGACGTTCTTTAGATTATAGTTTTTTACACTTTTGATTCAGTTTCCACCCATTTAGAAACAACTGTAGTTAGTTTCTTTGATTAAGTATTTTAATCTACAGATATATGTGGATTCCCATACTCCAAATCCTCCAGTGCCCTGCTAGCTTTTGTGTTGAGGTCACTGATTTCTGCACCTGGATGCTTAGCTTCGAAATGGGCCATGGAAAAGTATCGCAGTGGGAAGTTCAGCCCCTCTGCAGTTAGATTATTGAATGCTTCTTAACGATCTTTTATCTTGGCGCTGCTTATTCGTTATATTTTATCTCTATCTATATTTTATGTTATTTGTTTAGTCGGACTGACTTTTAACCTTTAGCCTTTTTATGTTCTTAACTTTTACCCCTTGCGTAGTTTTTTTACTGTTGCTTTTATGTCAGCTTGTTCTTGTTTCTGTTTGTGTATCTGTCTAAGCTGCTCCACACTAATTTCCCTTCGTGGGATCAATGAAGTTGTCTGAATCTAAAACTGAAACCTAAATATGGTGTTCAGAAAGGGACAAAATAAGGCACCATTAAAATAAGACAAAAAACAAAATGTGTTTTTTCTGGTCCTACATGTATCACCGTTAGTTTCAACCCTGACTGACCTTTTTTTTTTTTTTTTTTTTAAACTTAAAATTAAATATTTGATCTAACCAAATCTGCTTACAGGCTAGATAAGGTTATTTACCCACCAAACATCAGATGTCGGAGAGACGTGCAGATCACATCAGTAATGGGTTGGTCCATTGAAGACCATACGTAGACGTTAGAGCAACGTGAGAAATAGGCACAAATTTTGACATCTAAAGCTGACTTATTTGGTCAGCATTTGGACGTCATCTGCAGACCAAATCTAGACGTCAATGAAACATTCAGAAGTCATTAGTCGACCTTTTTTTAGTCGTTAATCTGACCTCCATATGACATCCGAAAAAGACGTAATAAAAACTTTCATTCTGCACCTTCAGGAGACCTGATTTGGACGTCAAACATAACGTTAAAAATATACATCACTTCAACGTCACGGTTTCCCATCAGAAATGAACCTGCTGCTAAATCTTTCTCCCATACTTTTATAATCATTATCCAAACTGTATTTCTTTGTTCATCTAACATACAATACAATAAAAAAAATACACACAACAAAAGAAAGAAATCAGTTGAGTCAGTCAAAGACTCTAAGTGTGTGAAACGTAGAAGGTTGGATTATAGAGGTTAATATTCTCTGTACAGGTTGTTAATCTATTTAAAGGAATATTTTTAATAGAAAATTGTGAATTATTTTAACCAAACATCACTTTTATGAAAATGACGAAGCATGTGTGAAATGATTCCCATTTTCTCATGTTCAAATACCTTTGTTTACCATCTGGCTACAGCAACGGATCGACTAATGATCCTGCAATTAGTGGAAAATGAACGTGTGTGTAAAGATGTGTGTGTGTAAAGATGTGTGTGTGTGTGTGTGTGTGTGTGTGTGTGTGTGTGTGTGTGCAGGATCAGTATTCTAATGAGGACAGACAAAAGAAGTCTGTAGCTCAGAGCCAGTTGGACAGAGAGGAGCAGAGCATCAGAGAGATGGAGCCGGGGAGGGGACTGAGCTAGTTGGGGGGTTAGGGAGGGTTCAGGCTGGTGGCAGTCAGCGCCTCAGGCAGGGTTTTGGGGTCAGGCCCCCCCAGACAGCCACACTGGCCCCCATGAGCCCCGAGAGGGGGGACACCAGAACCGCGCCGGCCGAGGGAGGGGCGCTCAATTAGGGCAGCGCTCAGAATTTTAGCCTGGCGCTTCAGAAGAGAAGCCACCTGATACCGATACACCTCAAAGACCCTCATCCACCCCCCGAACCCGGCTGAACCGGCCGCTGCTGATTGACACACTCCAGGGTTCTGACTGCGTTTGAAGGTGGAAAATGATGCTTATATTTAAAGTTATGTAACAGAGTTTTATTTAACCTTTGTCACAGAAAAACCTCGGAAAATAACAATTCTGTCCTCGAAATAAAAAACAGCAAAGAGAGAAACAGGAAACACAACCCTCTGGAAAATGTGTGATAACGTGTAAGCTGTGCAACATGTTCACTATTTTTACAATTACCTTTGTTTGTATTCAGTCAGAACGTAAATAAAACTTTAATGTGAGAGACGGATGTAGTTATGTTTTCTAGTTAAGGCTGTAATTAACTCAAGACTATGATCATTTTACCAGCGTAGCACCACAGAAGTTATTGAATACAAGGAGTATTTGTGTGTTTTTATGTGAATTATCTGTGAGTGAATATGGACGACAAATCCTATCCCATCCTGCATCGAAAAGCTAAAATAACAAGAAAATATCTTCAAGGGTTTTTTTTGTTTGTTTTTATTTTTTGGGCTTTTTTTTATACCTTTGATCAGATAGGATAGAGCAGGAAAGAGAGAAAGAAAAAAATAAAGAAGAGAGAAAGAAATAAGGAAAGACAGAAAGAAAGACACAAAAAGAAAGGAAGAAAGAAAGAAGAGAGGAAGAAAGAAAGAAAGAAAGAAAGAAAGAAAGAAAGAAAGAAAGAAAGAAAGAAACAAAAAGAAAGAAAGAAGAGAGAAAGTAATAAAGAAAAAAAGAAAGAAAGAAAGAAAGAAAGAAAAAAGAAAGAAGAAAGATGGACAGATAGAAAGAAAGAAGAAAGAAAGAAGAAAGACAGACAGAAAAAAAGACAGACAGAAAGAAAGAAAGGAAAAAGAAGGAAAGACAGACAGAAGAGAGAAAGTAGTAAGGAAAGAAAGAAAGAAAGAAAGAAAGAAAGAAAGAAAGAAAGAAAGAAAGAAAGAAAGAAAGAAAGAAAGAAAGAAAAGAAAAAAGACAGACAGATAGAAAGAAAGAAAGAAAGAAACAAAAAGAAAGAAAGAAACAAACAAAAAGAAAGAAAGAAGAGAGAAAGTAACAAAGAAAGAAAGAAAGAAAGAAAGATAGAAAGAAAGAAGAAAGACAGACAGAAAGAAAGAAAGAAAGAAAGAAAGAAAGAAAGAAAGAAAGAAAGAAAGAAAAAAGAAGGAAAGAAAGAAAGAAAGAAGAGAGAAAGTAATAAAGAAAGAAAGAAAGAAAGAAGAGAGAACAGGAGAGAGATAGAGCACGAGCTAAAGGCTAAAAGTGCTTAACTGTTTGTGCTAAAGTTGATTCCAACATTAAACGTGACATAAAACCTCATTTTTAACCTCTTATAACTAATAAAAAGGAAACTTTTGAGAAAAAAGAGGACTTGAATACAAGGCAGCCAAATGATATCTTCAAATCACCACAACAATCAGTTGTGAGAAACATTTCTATGAGGTGTGTTAATTTTTTAAAGTTTGACCACAGCCCATCTGAAATGACTGGAGAGTCAGATTTTTTTTTAACCTATACTGCAGCCTGTGCTGCCTATAACCTTGAGAGTAATAGAAGCACTTGTCACATCTGTCACACTTAAATGCTCTCTCTCCAGTGTTAACTTACAGGTGGATTTTCAGAGGAAATGATCTGGAGTAACTTTTACCACGTGTTTCCTTCTCCATGCTACGTCTGCTGTCGTAGCTTCTTCCACTTGCTAATCAACGCCCAAAGTCTCTTGTGCACCGAGCGCTCCTTGATTGGCTAAGGTAACCATGCTTACTCTTCACCCAGAACTTTCCCGACACAACGAAAACATCAACAAACAGGCAGAGGAGAGGGTTTGAGGCAGACACAGTCACTGATACACACATGTATAAAAATCCTACAGCCCATCTGGAATGACTGAAGAGTCTGATTTTTTGACCTGTACTGCTGCCAGCCACCAGGGGGAGCAGTTTGGTTGGCCACCTCGCTTTAAGCCGAGCAAGATGACGTCCATTTTTTTTTTTTTTGGTTCAAACTTGAGAGTCTATCAATAAAATGAAGAGTGAGGTCACGTTAGCTCTGATTGGTAGATAACTGGCAGGACATAACCAGGATTTACTAACAGTCATGTCTTAGAGTCTTAGAGCTGCCGATAGCACTACATATAGACGGCTACTAGACTACTGTATGAATTGACAGTTAGCTTGACGTTAGCCTACGGATACATCGTAGCACCGGGCTGCTAGTAGCGCTACATATAGCCGGCTATTGACGTTCAGTACAAACTTACAACTTACAAGTCGCATCTTCACGACAGTGTGTGTGAGACTCTGGGCCAGAAGGTGGCACTGCAGTCCAATTAAAACAGATCCTCATAACATCACTAAGGTGAATAACTTTTTTATTCTTTTTGCTGATGGCAGAGCGAATGGCATGCACGTCTCTGTTTGCCAAATCAGTGTTGTCTGCAAAGATTACAGCAGTAGATGGAAAAACTAAGTTTAACATTAAAACAGAATGGCTGCAACGTGTATTTAGTAAATTATATGTTTACAGTATATTGTCATCTTCATTAGCTGCTGGGTCTAGGAAACCTGACCTGGATGGGCTGTCATAACCTAAGCTCAAAGAAGAAGTCCTACTTCAGTTTTTATATTTCTTTTCAATTGAATCCTCAACGTACAGCTTTCCACATGAAGTCAGCTAGTTCACTTTCTTACTGGAAAGAGAGGCTGAACCAAAGTTAGCATTCATTGCATCCTTTCTTCATCATCAGGCTGGAGGATCTGCCTCGAACAAACTGAAAGTGAGCGTTGGATGGAGCTGATGTAGAAATGGAAATTTCCTCCCTGTTTTGTCTCTGGCCTGTGTGTTTGTCTCTGAGGTGCTGCTGTGGGTGTTTGTGTGTTTCTGGCCAGTTTCTCACAGTTGCATAATTAGCAGTAGCATTAGCATGCCTAACATCTCTGCTGCTGCTCCACAATGCTCACAGGAAGAGCCCTGCTGCAAACGCTGCCAGTAACTGTCAATCTCTGCTCCTCTGTCTCATACACCGTCTTTCTATCGCTCTGAAATGAATCATCATGTAGAAAAAAAACATCATTTCCAGGCTGGAAAAAGTCAACATCCTCTGTTTCCTCTGTTAACTTCACCGGGTTTTCCTTCATCTGAACACTGAGGGGTCTCTGAAGGGGGCGGGGTTTAGCCGGACCACAGCATTCCTCGCTCATCAGTGGAGCTGTGAAGCATTTTCACTGTTTCAGGAGATTTTTCTGTAATTAATTGGTTCTTCTGGGGGGTCAAGTGGTTTCATCTCATTTCAGTCGCCGTGTACATCAAGCAGCCATGTCTGCACCTGTTTCCTGCTCTCAGCAGCTGCCAACTGGGCCTCCCAAACCCCTATTGATCCCATCAGATCACGCACACACTGCACACACGCACAGCTGAAACGCTTTATCTGGATCCGCTAATTAAATTTGCCAGGGCTAGCCTTGAGTATAACTCAGTTCAGTGGGGTTTATTTACATTTGTTAGTTGGAGATCTCCACTTTAGCTCATTTCAGCTTCACAGATTTAACAGTTTCTTTAAAAACTCCAGTGGACGGAGAGATGAAATTGAAATTATAAATAATAAGAGAGATTAAATATTTTTGAATCAGCTTCTAAACAAAGAATATTATAAATCTCTCAGAGTTTCAGGAGATTTTAATTTCTAACTGTATATTTATCATAAAAAAAATAATATGGTTTCCATTTTTATAGTTTTTGTTTCATCTTTGAGAATTTTTTTGATTTTAATTTTGTTGTAATTTCTGGTTTATGTTGTTTAGCGCTTTTTTTCTCCCCCCCCCCCCCCCCCCCCCCCCATTTATTTTTTCATTTCAATTGTATGATTGTGGTTAATTTTTATTTTAATAAATTTAATTTTTATTGTATTTATGTATTTATTTTTTATTTATTTATTTATTTATTTATTTATTTATTTATTATTATTATTATTATTATTATTATTATTATTATTATTATTATTATTATTATTATTGTTATTATTATTATTATTATTATTTGTTTTTTTGGGGGGGGGTTGTTTTGTTTTATTTTTATTTTTTTACTTTCAAAGAAAAAACTTGAGGAAATTATGTTTCCTATTCCTTGATTTTATCATGAATCTTTTGGCATTTATCAGTTAATTTTTGACTTATTAGACAAATAAAAAAATCTAGAGAAATCATTATAGTTAAAGCTCCTGTTAAATTTTTTTTAGTTAAAGAGAGGGTATTGTGTTTCTTTTTAGGGTTCATATTTATTTGATGTGGACATAACAATTACATTGGACAAACCAGGTGCATTGTTTTAAGTGACTGAGCAGAGGTGCTAATTTACAACACTTGTCCACAGGAGGCTTTTGTAAAATGATAAAAATTAATAAATGAAGAAAGGAAAGAAAAAGTAGAATGTACAATGACAGTTAAAAAGAAGTAGTTTTTCAAATTAAATACATACATATAATGTAACGCCAAGGCAACATGATCAGTCGTCAACCAATTAAAATTATTCATGCAAACACTGTTGTTTTGATTGAAGACATTTTTTTGACATTTTTATGATTTTTAGCTACGGTTTAAAATTTCACATAGCAGATGCTTTTGCTCAAATCGACGTACAACATTGAGCAGTTGGGGTTATGATGCCTTGCTCAAGGGCACCTCAAAAGTGCTGAGAAAATTATGTTGACACCTCTCCAGCTACCAGCCCTGTTCTCAATCTTGGTCAATGCTGGGACTTGAACCTGCAACCCTCCAAATAAACCCAAGTCCCTATGAACTGAGCTACTGCCGGCTCAAACGCATTTTTACACCCGTGAATTGAGACACCAATATTTCAGCCACCGTTTGACATGCTTGGTTTAGCTACTGTCTCTTTAAGACTCCCCAGTCCACAAACCCTCTTCCCTCTGATTGGCCAGCTCTCTGGAGGCCTGTCAAAGTGGAGAGCTATAGGTAGACCTTGGTGTTTAAGGTCCGCTGTGCCATTAACCAATGAGGAGATCCTCGCATTCAAACTTTACTTCTTTCTTGTCTTGTTAACAGTTTTCAATCAGGAATCGTAGACTTTTCGATTGTTTTGAAACTCCACGTCTTTCACAACAAATCTCCACAAACGTTTTACAGGAAGTAAATAAACATCTTGTGTGCTGCAAAGTATTAATCAGTTTTTCTTTACTTCTGTAGCTCATTTCGAGACTTCAGGACTGACTTCACTCAAGCTTTTTCATCTTCTTTGTTTTTGTCTCAAAGGTTTGAAGAAGTCATGCAAACTGAGCGCGGTGTTAATGAGTCATCGTTAACGTGGCAGGTTAAAGGCCGTCAGGACGTTTGTCAGAGCACACTCCTCATGGGGACAAAGTGAACACACACTGGTTTACCTAACTTCCATATGTCTGCATGTTCTCTGAACAAAAGGGGGAGTCAGGGGAGTCAGGGGGAGGAGGAGGGACTCGTTGTAATGAAGAGGAGCTTTTGTTCTGCTCCTGACAAAAGGCCTCATTTTGGGGGTTAAAGGTTAGAAGAGGCCACTTCCGACCAACCTCCCACCTCCTGGCATTCCTCCTGGGTTTGGAAAAATTCCTCCAGAAAGATGCTCGAGAAGTTATGAGAGTCGTGTTCGAAACGTATTCAAGAGTTAACACGTCTGTTATCATATTTAAACACTTTAAAGAAGACTGGGACCAGAGCAGCCTTCAGTATTGATCCTTCTTTATCATCAAACAGAGATTTCTTCACATTATAATGAAAGTTCTTAGCTTGGCCACAGAAACATTCTGCATATTTATTAATGTTAGAGTGATGGTTTACCTGACTCTTAAATCTAAAATTTTCATATGTTCTATAAATGAATTTAAGCTCATTTTATTTTAATCAGATCATGGAGAAAGAATGGAGAGAAATGTTAGAGAGCTGTTAGAAGATAGGCGTTTTTGTCCGATTACTCAGAAATTTGTTTTGCAACATCCAGCTCATCCAACAACACAGAGTAACTCACTTTGAAATAAGAGCATCACATTAAAAACATCATAGAAAGTTAAAATAGAACAAAATAAACCTGATTTGTCCCTAAAGAGAAATCTTTAAGAGCAACAAAAAGGAAAAAACAAAGAGTTTAAAAAGGAGGAAGATGTTTTCTGTTTTTTAAATTGCTTAAAGAGAGTGTACTGTGAGTTTCAGGGATGTTCAATACCACTTTTTTTCAGGCTGATACCAAAACAAGTAACTACCTAGCGTGTTTACATGCAGTCATTTGCCCTTTCATATTAAGAATATTAGCAATAACCAGGTTGTGCAAAGGCCTAAAAACCTGAAAATCACCCCTAGGGTACTTCTCTTCTAACATAAATATTTGGTCATATGCCTGTCAGGATATCCCCATCCAAAGGAACTTGAATTTGTGTTCTGCGCATGTTCTGTTCGCAAGGAATCTTGGGCTGTTTCCCAAAGCCCAGGTACCTTGCCTTGGAAGGCAGTGCCTCCGAAGCCACTCCCTTCCAATCCAAGGCAAGTGTCCTGCCTCTGCTCAAAAGGAGATGCTAATGGAACAGCCTACAAAGGCATATTTTGGGAGGAGCTCAGACAGCTACTAATATTGTCATAGCTTGCCACTTTTCTGCACTTTCTGCTTTTTTATTGTCACATCATTGACACTCTGCAGGTGCAGCTTCTCAGTAATTATAGATACATGAGTGACACACAAAGGAGTTAAGTGGTGGACATGGTATAAGTTGTTATTTTCAGAGGTGTATTTTGTTACTTACATTTAAATTGAAATTTACCACGTGCCTCTGCTGGTGCGTCTTTTCCTTCCATTTTTTCCTTTTTTGTAGATTCATGCGTTGCATGTTGGGTATTTAAAGCCAGGGCAAGGCAATGAAGGATACACCTGTGTATCCTTGGTCAATTAGCCACATGCTAACCAAACGGAGGACATATGCCCCCGGAGGACATGAACATTGGAACAGCACTTGGGCAGCGACTGATGATGTGGATGCCTGCCCACGCCCACATCAGACCAAGGCAAGGCAAGGTACCTGGGCTTTGGGAAACAGCCTTGGTCTTTGGAGAGCAGGAAGTCCACCGTGCTGCTGCTGCTGTTGTTGTTGTTATGGGTACAGCATGACAAAGCGGTGTTGACGTGCATTGCTTCATGACGTTCTCCTTGTGTCGAGATGTTGTCCGTGTGTCGCTGTTTTGATCAGCGTCGAATGAAAAAAAGAATTACTTTGATCGCTCGGGCATGTAAATGGGTTATTCCAAATGTTCCAGTAACCGGAATACTGACCTTAACCTGAATATTGACTGTATGTAAACGTAGCCTCTGACACCAAGTAGCGATACCACTAGTACTTTTGATACACAAAATTTCATTAAATAGCGACAGTTCATTTAGAATAGATACTTCACAGTCACTCTGCCATTAAGCCCAAAACAAAACACAAACAATTCTCTCAGAGCTAAAGATTTGTTTTTAATAAATTACCAAAAGTGAAAGTTAAAACTAACAACTGACAGAGTTTTGTCATTTATTTTTTCAAATAACCTGGAGTCCAAAATAAAACAGTTAAACAGTTCACTCTCTGGTTCATTCATATTGTCTGAACAGGACCTGACGCACTTTTACCGTGGTGTCAAACAGCAGCAATGTAGCGCCATCTACTGCCACGGAGGATTTACTCAACCTAAGACTTTTTGGCCTTGAGTATCGGCCGCTGATATCAGGAGCCTTTATGATTACCAGTACCTCATATTAAGGCTGGTATCGGCCCGATACTGGTGCTCGCCCATCCCGAGGATAGAAAGAAACAAAGCTGATGCCAAGTGTTTGCAGATTTTCAAACTGCTACATATGAATATTTTGTAGAAATCCCTGAATCCATTTGTTAACTGTTCTAAAAGAAGCACGAGATCTTCATGAGACTTGCTGAAATGATAAAGTCATCACATTAGGATCTACAAACTGGTTCATGACACGTTTGAGGGGTGGGCCTCAAACACCAAGGTCTGCTCATAGCTCCGCCCCTGATAGGCCTCCAGAGGGCTGGCCAATCAGATGGAAGCTTTAAAGAGACAGGTGTTTCAGGTAGAGGTGGGCGATCCTGGGATTTTTGGTACTGATTCTATCGGCGATAGTAATATGTATTCTGATACTTTTTAATTTTTAAGGTTAACGTATCATCAAACTGCTGACATTTAGGTGTTTTTATAATGTTTTCTTCTGATTATGGTGTTGAAGTCTAGCACATAATTTAGCAAAGTTTAAAGATGAAGATACAAAATACTTTAGTGTCATAAAAAATATTTATGTTCAGAAACAAATGAACAGAAACAAAACAAATTTTCCCCAAAATATTGTTATGTGTGGAATTCTCTTCTAAAGGAAATGAGGTGCAAAAAATTATCATTTTAAATTAAAACAAAATCTTTTTTGAGGTACAGAGTTGAAGAGTACGATACAAAAACAGACACAGACACAGTCAGGTCGCCACGTTTATGAAACCGCAGCATTCGGTAAATGCAGGAGAAGAAAATAAACTTCAGTATCAATTTTTCTACACTGGTATCATTTGATATCAATACCAAGGTTGGTATCGATGGGCCCACCTCTGAATTCAGACAGAGGATGGACTAAGGGTTTTCCAAAAATAGGGCTTTTTTGAGCAGTTAATCTCACAAGATAACTACGGAAACACCAGAAGGACAATAAAAAGACTTGTAAAAAAGGAAAAAGCAGCTTGCGTGAAGTGGAAAATCACACGTGACCTCCTGTTTTTGAACACAGAAACCCAAACACTCGTCAGATCAGACTAAAAAATGTGGTTTACCTCTGCCCTGTTTGTAACCAGGATGAGACCTGGCTGCACATTCATGCTACAGGAGAAGAAGAGGAGGAGGAAGAGGAGGAGGAAGAGGAGGAAGAGGAGGACTGGGCTTCAGCTCCAGTCACAGAAACAGCTGTGAGGAGAAGAAATGTTCAGGCTGGAGATTTTTCCCCTCCTGGACTCACTGCTGTACCTAAATGCCCCGCAATGAGCCCGCGAGTCGAAGTGCAAAGCATGCTGGGACACCATGCAAGTCTCTCTGAGGAGAAACTCTTAAATTAGAGATTATGAGCACACACACACACACACACACACACACACACACACACAGAAAACAGAGCAACGCGTTTTAAAGCTCATCTGCAAACTGATTCTGTCAGGGAGACTTAGTGACGTGCGGCTGCCTCCTACAGCTTTCCTCCATAACGCCGCCGCTCGGCCTCGCCGTCGTGCTGTCCACCGGGGAGGAGGAGAGGCGGCGAGCTCTAAATCGAGCCTTCCCCGGTTAAATATTAACACACGGCTTCCTCTGACAGAGAACAGGCCGCCATGTCGCCTTCCATCTCTGCCACGGGGAGACGCAACACAGCTCAGCACTCAAAAACACACACACACACACACACACACACACACACTGAGACCAGACAAGAGGGTGGACACAACACACACACACACACACACACACACACACACACACACGAACACACACAAAGTTACTTATGCCTTTCCTTTGACATTATAGTGACTTTTCTTTCCTCTGTGTCTTCTCTGTGGGTTTGACCCCTTTAACAAACAACAACAACAGAAACAACATTGGCTTAATTTTAAGAAATCAATTCCAAATTCTCAATTTTTATCACTTTGATCTCTGAGTTCTGACATTTTTCTCATTATTCTCACTTAAAACTGAGAATTTTTGCTTTTTTCTCCTAGAATACTGAACAGAAATTTGACTATATTATAAGAATTTGACTCTTTAATCTTTCAACTCTTGTTTTAATCCCAGAGCACTCACATTATTTTCAGTATTTTGAGTTTTTTTTTTTTTTTTTCAAAATATAATTCTTTCCACTTTGTAAAATTAAGAAATTAAACCTCAAAGTTATGACTTTTTTCCCTTCTAAGTTCTTTCCTTGATTTCAGGTTTCAACTTCATTCCCCAAATTCAGGCTTTAATCTTAAAAATTTATCTTGAATCTCAGAGAACAAACTTTTTCTCCTCAGGATTGTGTCTTCACTCTCAGAGCTCCAATTTCAATCTGAAAACTCTGACTTTAATCTTGGAACTTGTATTTCAGGATTTTTATTTGTAACGCAGATCTTTAACTTTAATCTCAGAATTTCAACTTTTTTCTCAGATTTCTGACTCTAGTCTCTCAAACTTTGACCTCAGAACTCAGACTTTAATCTCAAGAATACAGACTTTGATCCTAGAACTTGGACTTCGATCTCAGATACCTTACTTAACTTTCAAAACTCTATCTTTATTCTTAAGTATTCCGACTGTAATCTCAAGAGTTCTGCGTTCTATCTCAAGAATTCTGGCTTTAATCTCCATGATTCCGACTTTAATCTTAAGAATTTTGACTTTTATCTAAAAAATTCAGACTTTAATTTCTGTGATTCTAACTTTAATCTCAAGAGTTCTGACTTTAATCTCCATAATTCCAACTTTATTCTCACTGATTTGGGTTTAAATCTCCATAATTTGGGCTTTAATCTCCATAATTCCAATTTTAATCTAGACAATTCTGACTTTAATCTCTGTGATTCCGACTTTATTCTCAAGAATTCTAACTTTAATCTCTGTGATTCTAGATTTAATCTCATGAGTTCGGAATTTAATCTCAAGTATTCTGACTTTAATCTCTGTGATTCCGACTTTAATCTCAAGAATTCTGACTTTAATCTCTGTGATTCCGACTTTAATCTCAAGAATTCTGACTTTAATCTCTGTGATTCTAAATTTAATCTCAAGAGTTCTGACTTTAATCTCCATAATTCTGACTTCAATCTCTGTGATTCTAAATTTAATCTCAAGAGTTCTGACTTTAATCTCAAGAATTCTGACTTTAATCTCTGTGATTCCGACTTTAATCTCAAGAATTCTGACTTTAATCTCTCTGATTCTAAATTTAATCTCATGAGTTCTGACTTTAATCTACAGAATTCTG
Organism: Halichoeres trimaculatus; assembly: GCF_033239565.1. Taxonomy (NCBI): domain Eukaryota; kingdom Metazoa; phylum Chordata; class Actinopteri; order Labriformes; family Labridae; genus Halichoeres; species Halichoeres trimaculatus. The sequence goes on from NW_027437191.1 coordinate 30,890,468, forward strand.
ATTTAAATTTCCACAATTCCAACCTTAACTCAGGAATTCCAACTTCAAACTCCATAAATCTGACTTTAATCTCAAGAATTCTCACTTTAATCTCAAGAGTTCGCACATTTAATCTCAATTATTCTGCCTTTCACACCAGGTATTCTGCCTTTAATATCAGGAGATTTGACTTTAATCTCAAGAATTCTGACTTTAATCTTCATAATTCAGACTTTAACTCAGGATTTCTGACTTTAATCTTAGAGTTCCTTTAAACTCATAACTTTTACCATAATCTCAGAAATTAGACTTTGATCAAAGATTTCTTACCTTAATCTCAAAACTCAAACTTCAAACTTAGAAATCCAATTTTTGCCTCCAACAGTTAAAAAAAACAACTTGTACCTTTAATCCAAGAATCCTGACTTCAATCTCATAATTCGGATTTTCATTTCAGAATTCAGATTTAATCTCATAACCCTGACTTTTTTTTTCTTAAAGTTATGAAGAATTTACCTTAAACCTACCATTGTGTCTGTATGCACAAAGTTCTGACTTCGAAATGTGAATTTAAGGAAAAAAAACAACAACAACAAAATTTCAATGGCACTAATCCACTTTTCTGGTATTCTGTTGAAATGATCACTCAGATATTCACACGAAAATAGATTTAAAAAAAAAAAGAAGAAAATGAAATTTTGCATCAGAGGCCAACTCATCATGAGTGACAAACGTTTGTCATTGACCTGCAGAGTGAGAGTACACACACATGCAGAAACACACACATGCAGAAACACACACACACAAACGGTAAAGCGCTGAGGAAGGCGGCCTTGGTGTGTGACAGTGACGGCTGATCTTCCTCATTAGCAGAGAAGGTGACGGAGGGAAAAAGAAGGATTGACTTATCTGAGGCGTCAAAGAAAAGCAGCTGTGTGCAATATGACGCCGCACACCAGAGACCGGCTGAATAAAGAGTCCGCTTTAAAAACCATGAAGATCCATACGGCGAGGAGAGGAGGTGATACGATGAGGCGGGAATGTGTCGGCTCAGCAGCTACTGGAAACGAGTTTGTGGTGGACGTTTGTGCTCAAAAATCAAACAGATTAATAAGGGCCTGTGTCCACTGATGGCAGTTTTAGCAGTGGCAGCGCCCACGCTCTCAGTGTTCAGGCTTAACTCTGTTAGAAAAGTTGTCTCACGATCTGACGAGCAGAAAAATAAGAAGATAAATATATAAATAAAGAAATCCTGGAGTGTGTTTTTAAAGGAAGGTCTCTCAGCAGGACCGGATTAAAAACAACCTGTTACACGAAACAGCCCTCGCGTATTTACACAGCCTGTTAGCGCCAGCAGCCGGGGAGTTTCAGGAAATCAGAGTGAAATTATTAAAGCAGACAGAGCCGCCTAAAGAGCATCCAGATGAGGTGTGGAGGAGAATCATCAAAATACAGACTTCAAAAAGCATTGTAGGAGAGTATCAGCACACACACACACACACACACACACACACACACTCACAGAAACACACGCACGTCTGTGCAGTAAGGTATGGATCTGGCAGAGGTATTACGCCCGCATGTTTAATTCATAACTGTTTTCCTTCTTTCTGATCAGAAACATGAAAGAGAGAGTTTTGCCCCGGAGAAAAAACAAAATGGCTGAACTCGTCAATACGCTGACAACGCTCGCTGCCGATTCAGCAGGTAGACGCAGGGAGGGAAGGCAGGCGCCAAACTTCATGACAACAGTTGGTCTTAACGGTGGTTCCTCTGGTTTGAGTTGTGTTGTTTGGATCGTTTCTGCTGGGTTTGCAGAGATTAGACTCACGCGCTGCCTTCAGGAGAAACACAGGAGAGCGTTGAAGTAGAAGAAGAGCAGAGGAGATACAAAGTAGAGCCAAAAATAAAAAGTAATGATGGATGAGCAACAGTTTGAGGAGTTCATTTCTTGTTGATTTCTTAAATTTAACTCAAAAACTCCCACAGCTGACGTCTTTAAATGAATATAAATATTGTGATGTGACAATGTGATTCATGAGCATCCAGTGTTAGAAAAAACACATTAAAGGAAACAAGACTCCGTTAAAGCTGTGAAATGGTGCAGAACAGGCAACAATAGATTAAGGATAAGGAATATTTTGAGTTTTAAATTCTCTTTCTAGGTTAAAACAGTCTTCAAAACATTATGAAAAAACAGTTGTGATAAAAAAACAGTTCTGAAAAAGATCCTGACAGAAATCCTCACATAGTTTCCCTACATCACTCTGAAATGGAGGACGTTTTCATTTAGGATAAGCAGAGTTTGATGATGTTGACGCATCATCTCGTATCAAGAGATAAACAAAAAAGTAGAGAATCAAGTATTCGTGGGTTATTTTAACAGTTACATGTTTTTAAAAAAACAAATATGTCCCTCGTTGAAAAAATCTGATGGTTTGTTTTTCTCATGTGATTTCACACTGTTCAATATGGAGGACCCAAACTGCCAAAACTAAAAATAAAATACACAAGAGTGAAAACGAAAAAAATAAATTAAAAAATGAAATTAAAATTAAACAATTAAAAAATTAAATACAAAACTGACTATAATTTTTTTTAAAAGAAAAAAAAAGAATACACAACACAATAAATGAAAAGTTAAAAAAAAACAAATATAAATGAAAAAAAAAAATCAAAAATAATAATAATATATATATGTGGAAATAAAGAAAAAAAATAGCCCCCTCTCATATTCATTTCTTTGTTGGTATTTATTTTTACATATTTTTTTAATGAATTTTTTTCAGTAACACATTTTTGGAAAATAAAAAGCAGTATTTCTTAAGTTTCAGTACAGTATAGTTGTTTGCGTAAATAAGGAGCGCAGAGTGCCTTTATTTTTTTACATGATATTTAATTCTATTTTTATGTCTTTTTTAAATTTCTAAATATATTTTTTTTAATGTATTTTTAATTTTTGAATCCTGTTATTTTAATTTTAATTTATTTTTTACTTTGATTTATTAATTAATGTATTTTTTCATTTTTGCTTTTATTTTTACTTTTATTCTATTTCTTTTTGCATGTATTTTTTAATTTTTTTTTTTTATGTATTTAAGTTTTGGCAGTTTTGGTCCTCCATATTCAAGACAGTCTGAGCTCAAGTCAGTCTGTTTCTCCATCAGAGAATCGATGTTAGAAAATAACTGCTGGTCTATAAAGAGCTGAGCATTTCAAGGTTTATAACCTAACATTTGATCTTTGAACACAGTATGAACTGTACAGCGCGCTGTGATTGTGTGTTTCTGACCCTACAGTCAGATCCAAACGTGGTACCCTTCATCATGATGTATATCGTCTCTTGTGAAGCACAAATAAACCTGGCCTTATGAGGAAAGTCTTGACTCATTTGTGTTAAGTCTTGTCATTTTTTAGTCCCTTTGACGTCTCAAGCTCCAAAAACTCTGAATTACACACTTCCCATCATGCAACACCTTTAAACAGACACCTCAGAAATTCTCATTTTTCAAACTCTTCTTTGTATCTTTTTAATCAAACATGTAAAAACTGACAATGTCTGATTGGAGTTGTTTTTGTTCTTTTAAAGTCAGATGATTGAAAAATGTTAGAACAATCCAGGTCAGCATCACCAGGAAGTAGCTTCAACATGATGCTTCAAAACCTCCGTGAGATTAAATCCTCCTCCGTGATCACAGAAGTTACGCTGAGGCAACTCTTTGAGCAATGTTGCCCTAACATCCCTCAGCTCAGCTGAAGGCGGGAAACGGAAAGTTCTCGCACATTTCACCGCGCTGTAACTCTCCATCCTTTCTGATCGCTCGCATGTATCGCTTCCATTACAGGCTATTAGCCCGGCTGAGCCAAAGAGCAAAACTTCTCCGTCGATTCATCTCATCACCGGCCTGCAATGCTCGCCAGCGCCGGCCTGTGTGTGTGTGTGTGTGTGTGAGAGTGTGTGTGTGGCTGTTATAGTGAAGTCATTAAAAGTTAATCAGAGATGCACCATTGCAGCAGAGAGGGGAAGAATTGCCTCTGTCAGTGGCTCCGGGCACAGGAAATCATACCAGAGAAGGAGGGAAGGGAAGGAGAGAAGGAGAGAAGGAGAGGAGGAGAGGAGGAGAGGAGACAGACAGAGAGAGATCCTCATACTAATGAACCATCACTTCCTGTCTCCGCTGATGCCCTCTGAATCCCAACATCTGTCCCACCAAACCAAGCCTCATTACGGCACCCCTCAGCTAACCCCACCCCACACACACTCACACACACACACACACACACACACACACACACACACACACACACACACACACACACTATGAAAAAGGCACTCACATCCCGTGGAAAACGCAGGCTGATGGTGGGAAAGTCTGCCCCACTGTAGTTGTCACATCAGATCTACAGCACGACGGCCGAGGGCATATGCATGTGGTGTGTGTGAGTGTGTGTGTGTGTTTGAGTGTGTGTGTGTGTGAGTGTGTGATTGTGGTGGTGGTGGTGGGGGGATCTAGGTCTGGGGCTGTGCCTGAGGGCCTCGCCTGCGCTACAAAAGACTCCACTCAACTCCGGTTAGTCCCCCTCACTAGCATATCAGCACTGACGGACTGCACACACACACATACATACACAGGAACACACACACACACACACACTCAAGAACACACACACACACTGCACTTAAGCTAAAGTCGCTTTGATTATCACTCCCCCCCCCCCACAGCTGATAAACAGCTCTCTGCTAGCTCGGACGGAAAGCGGCGGCTACGCTAACACGTGCGTTAGCGTGTATTAGCGTGTGTGCTAAACCTAAAAAAGTGGGAAATCTTTTGGTTAGCTTAACTTTGTATGTGTCAATGTGTTCGGTGTCGCTTTGCGCTCTCGAACACATGGGAAACCACTGATTGATGAATGTGTGTGAGTGTTTTTTTTTAGCCGTGTGTGTGTGTGTGTGTGTGTGTGTGTACTGCGTGCTATCACTCTCTTGCTGGGGGTGACAGGTTGGTTGGGGACTAATGCAGCGCGACGGAACTGAATGTGGCCTCGAGCAAAGCAGCTGCCTGCAGCCAGTCCTCATCTGAGCTGTCACACACACACACACACACACACACACACACACACACACACACACACACACACATATATATATGCACACAGGAGCCATTCCATCGGAGAGTGAGTTTAGGCTCCACACACACACTCATAAACACACTCATGAGCATTATAACCCCCGTCGCCCCTGCTTTTCTGCTTGTGTGGCTCCCAGACAATAATGGCTCAGCCCGGCGAGGTGCTGGACATGACATGTCGGGTTTGCGGGGTCTGACTCGACACTCTCTGGTTTGTTTTTCCAGAAAACCACAGAAGCGTTTTCTCTCCTCATTATCAGCCGTGGTTAAAAGATTCAGGTGAAAGTGAAAGCGCCCTCCTGATGAATGAGAGCTGGGATAACGATGCAGTCTGTTGTTTTATCTTTTAATATCATCGTCTGCGGGCATGAACTAATAAACAGAGCTCTGCTGTGCTGCTCTGCTCTGAAACATGTTGGAAACTGAGACGCGACATCTCTGCTACTGAGCTACGGGTGCCCCTGTGGTCCACTACAACATGAACAATACATTTAAGTCCCATACAACACACTATAGGAGCGTGTTGTTGCCATGTCTGAACAAAAAAACCCCAAAACATTCAGTGTCATGTTATAACTAATAAGTTCCACATTATAAACTGATACTGAATCATATGTGTTTTTGGCAGCACTGGTGTCAATGGAGCCTCACATACCCAGGGTCAGACTCATAGACTGTGTGATATCAGGATGTAGTCTCCACAACGTCACCAGTAATAAAGCCATCTTGGAAATATGTAGGGATGAAAATTCTGTTTGTAGTACCAGGATCTGTTCAAGGTTCCTGCGGATCCTTAAAAAGTCTTAAAAGGCCTTGAATTCATGAATCTAAAAACAAGGCCTTAAATGGCTTTAAAATGTTTCAAATTAATCTTTAAAAGTCTTAAAATGCCAAAACATGTTAGTATGATTGTGAATATTCCTTAATCTTAAAATAAATTCTAACATTTATTTTTCTTTAAAGTAATTTACAAAGTGACTCTTGTGGTAACTTGGTTGCGGTTAATTGTCCCTAACTCTATGTAACTGTGGTGTTTTATCCATTTGTGTTTATTGTAAAGTTGGTTTTAAATTTAATTTTAAATGGCACTGAAAAGCTTAAAGAGTCTTGAATTTAACTTGCCTGTAGGAACCCTGCTGATGTGTGTAAAATCAAAAGTACCATGTTAAGGTACCTAAACGCATCCTTGTGACTGCATGAACACAGCATTTCAAGTTTATATATTGAGGAATTCAACTTTGAGATTTTATTGTTAATCAAATTCATATTTAAAAGTACATAAAAGTACCAAAATTTGGTACCGTTGAGTACTGATACTGATTGCCAGGTACTGGGCATTGGGACCGTATTGTTTCAAATATAAAAGGTACCCATTCCAAGTAAAGTGGGTTTAAGAGGCAGGCTTAAAGTAAGAGTCTCCCTCATAACAGGAATGTTGTTGAAAACACTGAGAGACGGGGTAAAGAAGGTAAAACCAGAACTGGCAAAATTTCATATATAGAAAAATGTGCTTAATGGGTTTTATCTCCACAAGTTACAACCAACCAAAGGCTCTTTTTTATCTGAACTACTTTATATAGAATAGAATAGAATTAAACAGAAAATATTGATCCTCGAAGGTAAAATCAGGTGTCACAGCAGCAATCAAGAAAACAAAAGTAAGAAAGTGTATAGAAAGTGCAAAAAGCTCAATAAGAAAATAGATGATGACAGCTTGTCCATCATTGTCCAGTCAGCCAGCCTCCACCTCCACAGGGTCCAGGACTGAGCTTCTTCAGCAGTCTGTTCAGTCTCTGTCTCCTGGATCCTGTCTGCTCACAGCAGGTGAAGCTCTTCCAATGTGGCGTTGGTGTCTGGTGTTAGCTCTGTTAGCCATGTCTGTGAATAGCATGATGCTACTCTGCCTTCTGGTATTCCCTCTGTTGCTGGCTTAGCATGGCTAGCTTGTCCATCTTGTTGGAGATAGATCTTACGTTCCCGATAACGATGGATGGAAGGACAGGTCCATGTTTTCACTTCTTAGCTCACACCTGAGAACCAGCACGTCGTCCTCACCTCCTTCTCCTCACCTTGTGGGGAACATCAGGCCTAGCACCAGTTAGCATTGCCATGCTACAGGCTGCTAACAGCTAAGTTCACATGTAAACAATGCAGCCATGGTTACATGTAGGATCTCCAGACAAACACAGGAGTAAAAATAATCAAAATATCACTGAAGACAAAACCAGTTCAGTGTCCATGACCAACAAACGAACCATACAGAGTAATTATCCACTCCAAATGCGGAGATGATGAAAAAGAGACCAAAAAAATCACAGGAAACAGAGAGAGAGCTGCCTCCACTGTGTTTTACGTCATTTTTTTCTACCCAAAACTGCTTGGTGCCTGTTAAGGGGTACTTGGCAGAAAAAACATTTCAAAGAAGGTAACGTCACTGAAAAAGTATGAGAACCACACTGCCAACATGGATGAAATATTCCATTTAGAGGACAGATGGAAAGAACCGGGATAACGTAGGAGTACATAGCTGAGCCTTGTGGGTCCCACATTTTAGGTTAGAAAATTACCTACTACGCCTTTGCAATGAAGAATAGCTGCTTGTGCTGATGTAACTAAACACATAGCTCCACCATGAATTTTTTTTTTATCCTTCATTTGAATAAAGACATATTTTTGCTCTTAAGCAGGGGTCTGCAACCTTTACTTTCAAAAGGGACGTTTTGATCTACTTTATCTGTGCAAAAGTAGCAAAAAAGGTGTATGAAATTCTCTGAACAAAGTAATATTCTAGTAAAAATTATCTAAACGATAAGTTTTTTGTGTTCATAAAATTGTACAATTTTGAACAATTGTCTTTTTTTTTTTTAATTTGCAAATATGTTTAAAAAATAAGAAAAATTTGATGTCATTTATTTTATAAATTTGTAATTATTTTAAATCTAGTAAGCTGTTATCTAAAAAAATTGAAATTTTCACATTTTGAAAATTAAAAAATAAATAAATAAAAATTTGCAAAAAAGTACATCAATTTTGACATTTCAAAAATTGCAAAAATTTCATAATTTTGAAACAAAAAACTAAATAATGCCATTTCTAAATGTAGCTCAATTTTCAAAAAAATGTATATAGAAATTTAATAGAACTGCAAAAAAATGGTATTTAAATAAAAAATTAAAAAAATATTTTCTGAATTTGAAAAAAATGTTCAAAAATTTGAAATAAAACATGCAAAAATCATAAAAAAATTAAAAGCTATTTTGCAAGAGGTTATACTTATTTAGTACAACAAAATGTTAAAATGTGATTTTATTTAGAGTCTGTGTCATTATCATGAATACCTCCTCTAAGAAAAAAGACAAAAAAATCTTTATTTTAATAATATTTTTTTTAAAGCTACAAGGAGCCACTGCAAATGAGTCAAAGAGCCGCACGAGGCTCCAGGGCCGCAGGTTGAAAACCCCTGCCTTAAAGAGTCAAAATACAGACTTAAGCTGGAGAAAAACATTATTTTTATTCCTTTTCTTTCACAGTTTCAGCGCACACAGCTTCATTAGAGACTGGATCTCAAGTGGATGGTCTTTGAGTTGTAGATATGTGATTGAAAAGAGTTTGTGCAGAAGTTACCTCAGGAGTTATCTCAGGAAGGCCTCACACTTAAAGCGGGCAGTTTAATCTGTTTTCAGTGTTTCCATATCAGAGAGGTGAATAAAAAAAGGCCTCTTCAGTTTTTCGTGTGACACAAAAAGAAGCAATTTGTCATTTTTTAAACCAAATGATCGTGTTGACCGTCACATCCACCCAAAGAGGGATGGATCCAGTCTGATCACAAAAAGATTCACTTGTTTGGCGACAGCGGCCACCTCAACCTTCTCCTCCCTCTCGGCTCAGACTCTCCTCTTCAGCTCGACCTCTATTAGCCCCAGAGGGAGCGCTCTGATTAGACTAATCTCTCCAGAAATCCAGCGCCCCCTCTCTGAGGGCTGCCAAAAGTTGGCAGGCGTCGACATTGTATAACAAAGGAGGGTTCCTTTAGATGTTAACCAGGAAGTGAGTGGCTTTGTTGGGGTTTTTTACATCCAGATTAGAGACGAGGATTTGCAGGACGCTGTAAGCAAACGCTCAGTCATCCAGGAAGATTTGAAGACGAGAGGAGAGGATGTGTTTATCTCACTGCGAGTGTCTGGATCATTTTCTAGAAAGTTTCATCCTGGTGTCGAGATCAGAATAAAACAACTTATCCTGATGTTATCTTTGTCTGGTATTGTTTATAATGTGGGGCTGACGTTCTGCTACCCCCATGTTTACATCAGTGCCGGGGTGGTTACCATGGAGACGGAGTGCCCCTCTTAACTGGTGCACTCAGGAATAATGCATTGTTGAACATTGCCTGAGGCTATGCACACACACACACCCGTACACACACACTAATCCTTAACATCTGCTATAGCGTATGTGTATATGTGTGTGTGTGTTAGTGAGTGTGTGTGCACGTGAATAAAATGCACATCAGTGCTTCACCCGGCGAAATTCATTGATAATCAGAGTTAAGGTGGACTCCATTAGCTTCATTGGTGTTAGCCTACAGCGGTATGGACATACTGTACTCACCGTGAGTGTGTGTGTGAGAGTGTGTGTGATGGTCAAAGTCATGCAGCATGCAGGGGGTGAGTGAAGACTGACATATGTGAGGCTTTTTTCCACACTACTGGTGCTCCCTCTAGTGGCTGGGGGCCCTAACTTCTCACACACTCAGAGCACAGGTGATAAAAATAAAAGCGGTGGATAATTTTTGAGTGTTTTTTTAAGCTTTTCAAAGTCAGAGACGCCGTTTCAGAAGCTGGGATTCAGCATGGGACGGAGAGGGAAGAAACAGAGCCTCCTGTGGAGGAGATCCAGCCGCTCGCTGACTGGCAGTTTGGAGAAGATCTCGATATGGGGCTCATTCAGGAGTCCAGACGGATCCTGTAGGGAATGGTGTACTCGTCCTGAGGCGTTGTACCTGCAATAATTACCCTGCTCTGGAAATAAGTTCATAAGGGACTCACAGCCCCGGCTACAGAGCGCACCCACAGCACGGGCAGGCTCCGAGGACAGAACTAACACCATTAGTAACTTTTTAACTCGCTTCTGAGGAGACAAAGTTTATCTCCGCTGAGTGCTGACTTACTAGCTTGAGCGTGGAATGAGACAAATCTGAGCAATAAAAATGCAGTTAGGTGTTTTAAAAGTATAATCGGGGCCTCTTGAGTTGTAAAAGTCAGAGGAAGGAATTAGAAACCAGAGCGAAAACAGATTCCTGCACAACAAGAGCTGTTTAAAATGGGTAATTGCTGCTTATTGTGCAAAAAAGCAGATATTTTATGCATGCACGCTACATTTAGGTGATGCTTTTCTTGTCGGCAGCCTCCCAGAATCAACAAAACTATTTTCTTTTGTGTGTTATTTCTGCTTTCCCAACATTAGGGTTGCTCCTTTCATGGCAATGAAGCTTGTTTAAATTTGAATGTGAATTTGAATTTTAGAGGATAAATGAGGGAGGAGGGGGAGGAAGGGGGGACAAGGGGGAGAAAGTGCAGAAAGAGGCAGAGGGAGAGGTTGTCAGTTGCCTGTCTGTGTTTAATGGAGGTCCCTGGTGTCGCCCTCAGGCTCCTTCACTTCACAATTAATGGAGGATCTCTCCAGGGAGAGGCATGCCTCTCAATAACACCTACACACACACACACACACACATGCACACACACCTAGCTGTAAACTCTGGTGCAGCTGAACTCTGCACCAGAGCAAACCTCGACGTGAGCCTCATCTCAGAGCTGGATCTGTGGGTCCAAAGCGACTCCAGCTGCAGGTTTTCCCCCCCCTGAAAACCTGATGCGGTGTGTTTCTGCAGGAGAAACCGGACGTGTTAGCGAGCTCCGGCGCGGTGGAGATGAGAGGAGGCAGAGGAGGTGGAGGAGGCCCTGGAAGGAAGCAGCGAAATGCGTTTTTCCTCAGAACTCAGGGTTGATTATGTCTCCGCTCTGATCTGTCCGCTTTGGTTTTCCTCCCAGATCCTCAGCGCAGCAGCTCCCACTGTGGCTTCACATGTGTGTGTTTATGCGTTTGAACCATTCGAAACACTTTCATATGATAGTGTAATAACAAGACAGATGCTGTTGCGGGGTTAGTGGGCTACTCTGAGATGTTTTCTGAACACAAACCGTGTTAAAGCTACGAGAGGATGGAGGAAACTTTGAATCAACCGGAAAACACTCCGACGCCCACAGATGTCATCACTGTCACCTCAACTCATTAGACTGAGTTTGATTTCTTGACTTTAAAAACAACCCCCCAGGACTTTAAATCAAGTCTTCACCTCCGTCAGAAGACACGAATATCGCCCAGTGGATCAAATTCTGGATCAAGATCATAACAAACCTTGACTTCAACGTGACAATTCAAACAAACTTTGTTTGTCAGTCTCCAACATGAGGAGTCTGAAAGAAGCTGAAACTGGTGGAAAATCTTTGGGAGGCCCAGACCGTCAAATATTCTGAAATTTACCCTGAGAATTATAAAAAAGTTACATATCTTTAGCTTTTAAACATTTCAACCACCAGGCCAAACGCCAAATGCCTGGTCCTGATTGGTTAAAGCCTCTGTCCAACTGTTATTAACAACCCTGTTATTAAGCGGAAGTGACCCATGTCACACACAGTGGCGGCTGCTGGTCAGTCAAGGAGGGGAAGCTCATTATTTTCCGGCCTACATCATAAATTTGTTTATTACGACGCCTCCCTAACTTTTTAAGAAAATTATCTGTGACCCTGTCGTACCAATCAGGTGTTTCTTCCAGGGATTTTACCGGTGTTCTCTCAATGCTCGTCGTTTTTAAAGGGCAACTCCGGTTTTTTGACACCTGGACCTTATTTATAGGTGTGTGCATGCTCATATACTCACTCAGACAAACATCGTGCAGCTCGGAGTCCTTCAGAAGTTATTTAGATCCAACCGATTTTAGCCGCACTTAGCGGGGGCCACGGCAAGGGAGCTTCAGCGCGGGACATAATCTCTGCAAAATCGCTCATTTCGGCTATATTTTTTCATCCATCGCCAGTGTTATCATAAAGTCAGCTCGTCTGCTGTCTTCAGACTATGACTTCGAGTTTGACGGTTGTCCTTACCGGTTTGAGCCTGAGTACACGGACGAGGAGCTCCATGAAAAAAGGATGCAGAGGGAGAGAGACGAAGAGCTGGAGAACAACAAACAGGAGCACGTCCACGACTCAATGCGAACTGGTGGTGCGCTTGTGGACAGTGTTCGCCTATGGCAACAGAAGAGGAGTGTGTTTGTGATAACGATGGATAGGGATAGATGAAAAAATATAGCCGAAACGAGTGATTTTGCAGAGATTATGTCCCGCGCTGAAGCTCCCTTGCCCTGGCCCTCGCTAAGTGCGGCTAAAATCAGCTGGATCTAAATAACTTCTGAAGGACTCTGAGCTGCACGATGTTTGTCTGAGTGAGTATATGAGCATGCACACACCTATAAATAAGGTCCAGGTGTCAAAAAACCAGAGTTGCCCTTTAAGTAAGGTAAACTCGCTGGGGATCGAAAAAGCCTCCGGATCAGTCCAGAACAACTGAGAAGATGAGACTTCAAGATGGCTGACTGGCTCATTTCACTGTCATTAAAAATGGGTTTCGGCCTCAGACAGATCATCCAATCATCATGCAGAAGCCCAGCGTCCAGGCCAGCCCGATGCCTCATAGACCCCCAGAGACGCTGAGCGTCCGATGGGCGGGACAAAGCCCAGCGTTTATCCAATGACCGTCCAGTTTCCACAGTGGAACAACCCACTCTACGCTTCCCAGCTGAAGTCAGAAGACGCTCAGCGTCCGACTGTGTTAACCCTGTAAAGCCCAAACCATTAAATAATTAACAGAAAATTCCAGTAGGAACCCCTCAAAAAATTTTCCAATATCACTTTCCATATTTGAGTTTCAATTTGTATCATATTTGAGACATCAGGTCACAATGCTCAACGATTGTTTTTCCCTGAACAAACAAAAACATAATAAATCACAAACAAATCTAACAAATTTGTACTTCAAACATAAACAGTGCTCCCATCATGCAGTAATGAGAAAGCCACCAACGGAGCTGTCTGGGTGGAAGCCTGGAAGAAAATAACGTTTTAGTATTTTACTCACTTTGCAGTTCACAACCTTTTATTTTGCATGGTGGAAGGCCTGGAAACAGTTTCTCTCCTTGTCAAAGCAAAGATGCACTCTGCATTTCTGACAGTACTCATGGGCAAAGTGGCCTTTGCACTGCTCACATCTCTGTCGGGTTTCCCATGTTGGGAAACGATCCAGGCCATCCTTTCATACAGCAGTACAGCAAGTTTCATACCTAGTTTTTAACTCTAAATGTACCAAATTATGTAATTTTAAAATAAAAAGACTGTATGTTGCTTGATTTAAGATATAATGCATGAAATACAAGTAACTGGCGATAAACTGTTTTAGAGTTACATTACCTTTTCTACCCACTGTATCAAATTTGATACGGCATCTTCAACGCGGTTTGCTCAAACATATGTTGTGTATTTTTTAGTATTTTTACTTTGCATGAACCCAGTAACTGTTCCTATCGATGTGCCAGTAAATATTGTAATGTTTTTCTTACCTTAACCCTCTGATGCATAAAATGTGGAATTCTGTGTCAAGATTTTTGGAGTGATTTTATTCTTAAGGTATCAAAATAATGTTTTGAATTTCTTTTTTTCAAATACATGATTTGTTCAGAAAGTAACAGACATGCCGACTCCAGTAGACACCGTTCAGTATAAAACAGCATGAACTTGATGTAAAAAAAAATTCATTAAAAAATATTTTTTAAAATAGTATTGTTTATTAATATATATTTTTTTAAATTAATAAAAAAAAAAAAATTTATTTTATATTATATTTTGGTAATTCCATAAAAAAAATGTTATGCACTGCAAAAAAAAAAAAAATATTTTCAGACATTTTTAACCATGCATATTTTGAATTTGATGAGCTTTTTCTCTAACATTCTGAAGAAATCAAGTCTTTAAAAACACTAACATTGCTTTTTTTTCATGGTTTATAAGAATACATGAACAGATACAGTTCCACAACAGAAACCATTGGCGTTTTGTAGAAACTTATTTTTTTAAAACGTCCACTGCAGGGACCACAATGCACCAGAGGGTTAACCTTTTTAAACTTGGCAAAGTTCTTCTTGAAAAACCACCTGTGTCCAATTCCTGAGTCATGGCAGTCTTAGAGTGTCACTGGAAGGGCGGCTAATGAGTGACTTACCATCTAGTGTTTGTTTATCTATGCACTGCATGTATCTGATTGTACACATCAAGTTTTTCAGGATAAAAAATACCACACTGCTTATGTGGAGGGCTGAAAAAGTCATGTATCAAATATGATACGTTTGGCGTTATAGGGTTAAAGCGCTGAGACGCTGCGGGGATGGATGAGAAGGAGGTGGAGCCAGTTACCTGTGATAGGAGCTGATTCTGAACAAAAGATGAAGGAATTCTAGCTCAGATGTTGTCAATAAAATGTACACAAAGCAGTACAATTCACCACTTTTTGGGAACATTTTAGGGGAAGCTGAGCTTCCCTTGCAGTCTTAGAGCAAACACCACTGGTAAGAAACATGCGTTTGTAGGATGAGCAGCAGAGCTGAGTCTGAGACCCACAAATGGTTGAAGCCAGAAGTAAAGTACCGTATTTTTAAATGACATCAAAGGCATAAATAGGCATAAATATTTGTCCTATCTAGCCTCTAAGATTATACACATTTTAATGATTATTTGTTAGTTTAAAGGGGACATATCATGCTTGTTTCTCCTTTTCACTATGCCAGACTAGGATGCCTGTAAAGCATTTCTGCCCTCAGTACAAGTCATTTAGTTCCTTCATTGCCCCACAATAGCGTTCTCAATATCCTCATTTTAGGCCATTCTGAAGATCTCGTTGAAACGCTCCGTTTCCAGAATGACCTCCAGTAACCTCGCAACGTCACAGCCCTTTGTGCTCTGATTGGTCAGTTCTATCAGAGGGGCGGAGGGGGTAGAGCCAGGGGGCGGTTTTTGCAGCATGGCAGTATTTACAAAATCGCCACATTGAATGGAGCAGACCGAGCGAGTTTGCTGTTTGCCAAAACTTCACTGTAAGGCATTGATAGCACTAATAAAATGGCAGAGTGTAGGATACGTCCTTTTGTATTGGACCCCGAGTCAGACCCGGACGGTTCTGCAGCTCAGGAGGAAGAAAATCCACCTGGACACAGATCATCTCAGGACGCTTCAGTGTGGTGAGTCAAACCGGTACTGTAACATGTATAGTTTATACGTTTATACTCGGCTCTTGGTGGGTGTATCCCTCTGTGGCGGTTGTGTGACTAACTGACATCACAGAGGAGGAGCTGCTTTATCAGATTACTCCAATAAAAAGAAAGGATCCTCGTGTTGTCACGAAGGTCGAAATCTCGCGGCCAAATGTCAATGACCTATTTTCAGAGGCATCAAATCTCGTTCTAGGATATCAAAAAAAATACAATATCTCATTTTTTGAAAATTCAGGGGGTGTAAGGTCTTGTTTTCAAATTTATTATTTTATATGTAAGTATTAAATCAGGGATCAGCATGATATGTCCCCTTTAACTTAAATATGTCCATTACTTGAAGTTAAATCATACCCAGTATAATATATTAAAACGCACCTTGACATGACTTCTAGACTCCAGATCTAGAAACGTGGTCTCGATAGAAATGCTGTTGGATAGTGAAGTATTGATCCATGACGATCAAATATGTTGGGAATTATTTGCACGTGTGATTCATGGTACAGAGTCGAATTTGCATTTAATTGTGTTGTACGTCCAGTTGTTTTGGACTGATCTGGAGGCTTTATCAATCCCCAGTGAGTTTACCTTTCTTAAAAAAAACGAGCATTGAGAGATCACTGGTAAACTCCCTCGAAAAAACACCTGGTTGGTACGACAGGGTCACAGATCATTTTCTTAAAAAGGGACAGAGGGTAGGATTAACGTTTAAATAGATAAACAAATTTATGATGTAGGCTGGAAAAAAACGAGCTTCCCTTCCTTGACCGACCAGCAGCGGCCACTGTTTCTTACAGATGTGGCTCCAGTTAAGAGAAACAAACAGGCTTCCAACAACAAAAAAACAATCTCCTTTTCATTCCTTTTTTTTTTTTTTTTTTTTTTTACAAAGTTAAGATGAATTTCTTTTCTGATCAGGGTATAAATGTGATTACAGATAATGGCCAGGATTAGCACTGATTAACACTGAGATTAGGATTAAGATATCATGTTGAAGTGTTAAGACTGAGACATGAGGATTAAGTGTGAATGACTATGAAAAACAGAGTTAAACTGACAAAAGTTGGAGTTTGTTCTGACACCAAAGGATCAGAGTTTGTGTTTTTTTGCTGCTCAAACAGAAACGTGATGTAACCTGTAACAGTGTAAATCTCAATTCAGGGATCAGTGTTTGAAAAAGATTTGATGCATTAATGAAAATCATATTGAGGACGAGCTGCCTTTGATGCCCTGAGATGCCGCTTCCCGCCACGTCTCCCCGCCCTGCATGTGAGTGGAAACCGCCGTCGTCTGATTGGCTGAGCTGAGCTGCTGATGTTCACCTGGACACCACCGCTGCTTTTTTCTGAACTGTTTGCATATTCATCAGATGGCTCATGAATATTGATGAGCTGGCTGCAGGGCGCAGTGGGTGCCCAGTGGCTGCAGGGCATTGTGGGAAATTAGCACCATCACTAATTGTGATCCGCCGCCCCTCGAGTGTGTCAATCAAAATCAGGAAGGATGATACTTTTGGGGGCACCTGTAGCTCCGAATATGTATGCATGAAGTGATGGAGGAGAGATCGAGGGAGAGATGTGTGTGCGTGTGCGTGTGCGTGTGTGTGTGCGTGAAGAGGTGTGTGTGTGTGCGTCCGGGGCCACAAGACCACACCATTACCATGGTAACCTGTACCATCAGAGCACATGAGGCTAAGGCCCCAGGATCTCAGAGAGTGATGGAGTGAGACGGAGAAAGGAACTGAGCGACAGAAACATCCACCCATCAACCCAGCTCCATCTACCTACTCATCCATCTATCTATCTATCTATCTATCTATCTATCTATCTATCTATCTATCTATCTATCTATCTATCTATCTATCTATCTATCTATCTATCTATCTATTTACTTATCTATCTATCTATCTATCTATCTATCTATCTATCTGTCCGTCCGTCCATCTATCTGCCTGTCTGTCTGTCTGTATATCCACCTATCTATCTATCTATCTATCTATCTATCTATCTATCTATCTATCTATCTATCTATCTATCTATCTATCTATCTATCCCCTGTTCCTTTGTCAGTCCCTCCATGCGTCCATCCACCCATCTATCCATCCATCCGTCTGTCTGTACATCGACTGATCTATCTATCCATTTTTTTATCTATCCATCCATCTATCTATCTATCTATCTATCTATCTATCTATCTATCTATCTATCTATCTATCTATCTATCCATCTATCCATCTATCTATCCATCCATCCATCCATCCATCCATCCTTCTATCTATCTATCTATCTATCTATCTATCTATCTATCTATCTATCTATCTATCTATCTATCCATCCATCTATCTATCTATCTATCTATCTATCTATCTATCTATCTATCTATCTATCTATCTATCTATCTATCTATCTATCTATCTATCCATCTATCTATCTATCTATCCATCTATCCATCTATCTATCTATCTATCTATCTATCCATCCATCCATCAATCCATCCATCCTTCTATCTATCTATCTATCTATCTATCTATCTATCTATCTATCTATCTATCTATCTATCTATCTATCTATCTATCTATCAATTGCTTCATCAGTTCATTTATATCTAAGATAATTGTTTATATATATATATATATATATATATATATATATATATATATATATATATATATATATATATATATATATATATATATATATATATATATATATAACTGTTTTCTTTCCACCTTAAAGAGAAAGTTCAGTGTTTTGTATCAAGTGCCTGTCGATACTTGGTGGCTAGGTGTAACACTTATGGCCCCGCCCCCTTGGAGAGCAAGAAAGGCGTTATACTGCTGCATGTTGAGGGAAAATTACCAGAACCAGCTGCCAACTAATAATTGTAAACATAAAACAAAGGCCTCACAGTTGTTGTGCTAGTTGATAAAGACATTAGCCACTTTGTTGAATTGTTATTAGCAGCTGCTAAGCTAGCTGTGCTTGGGAGGCCAACCCAGTGTCTTACTGGTTAACAGTTCACTTATGTTGTGGCATTTCTCGACTTCTGATGAGAGGATATTCTCCTATCAAATTCTCCCCGTCTCTTCTCCACCTTTTCTTGTCTTTTTCTTTCATGTCACAGAGCAAAAATCCTGACTTACAGGCAAAATGCACCAGATCAGCCCCTGATCCGTCTCAGCTCTGTCATAGCACTAGATCTAATAGGTTACACAGAAACAGCGTTTTAGCCAACCTGGCATGCTTAACTACAGCATTTTCAGTCCCTCAGTGTTTTCATGTAAACCCTGATTTTGTTTATGCATTTTATTGTGTTCTAGGGTGAAACTTAGTGTAAACAGGGCCTAGGCCATTATAGTAACTTACACCTCTGGATCAGATAAAGACTTTCCATTTCTGTCGTATATTGGAGCAACTATGCGTTTGTGGTTCACAAGGCAGATTTAGCAGGACAGGAAGTCAGTCAATAATACCACATTTAAACTCCCAGTGACTTTCAAAATACCTACAACAACAAACCAACACAATGAGCACAACCAGACCAGGAGTCAACAAAGGTTTGAGGCTTTACAGCTAAACATGGATGAGGAACGGAGACGAGTTGGACACTTTTCTGGATTTATGCCACTTGAGAAGTAGTGAGGAGACAGCAAGACTCACAATAACGTTGTAATTCTCAGACAGCAGCCAAGACGCTACGGCAACCCAGTGAGCACAAACAAACGCTGAACACTGCAAATCGTTAGCCTCATAGCATTTTTGCCAAAGTCATACTCCAAACTTAACTCCTTAGCTTCCAGCCATTTCCAGAGTATCCTCAACGATCTTTCAAGACCCAAATAATCTTGTTTTCTCTGACTATGTAAAAACCAAAACTACCTGAGAAGAGTGGACTCTCTTCTTTTATGTCTCACTTCCTGTTTTTGATCCAAAAAACAGATGAAACGTACTTTTATGATTACGTCCATCTTGGGTCCTCCATCCTTTGATCTCCATGGTCATTTCTCATGATGGCGCCGCTCTTTCTCTCTGAACTACCGCGACACATCCTCAGTTGTATATGTATATTGTATGTCTTTTTTATTTATTCCTTACCAGGTATTAGCCTATACTGCTCTGGCAGGGGGGACAGCCGATGTAAACTAGCCTTTTGGCTAACTCGGGTGCATTTACATTTTTCATGAAATGTTTATTAATGTGCAGTGTCCCTCCGAAACAAATAAAGGAAAATAATAATAATAATAATAGTTGGAGCGTGAGCTAACTGAACTTTTCTGACTTGCAGCGTCTCGCTATGCCTCTGTCATCTCACATCTTCTCCTCATATCTATGCTGAGCTCTCGTCCAAAGAGCACGCCGCTCTCACCCACAGTAGTTAACGAGCAGGATTTTGATTGCGCCTCCCCAGCTGAAAAAAATAATTTACTTCGACACAGTAAACAGTTGCAACTAAACTGTCGTCTATAGACGCCAACATGGACATTTTAATTTGGTCAAATGAAAAAAATGTGGATTAACAAATCTTCTCTTCATTGTGTATTCATTTGATTAGTCACGTACTAAAATGTTGTAATGTCCTAGAATTCAAATTCTTTATCTGGGGACCTTAAGCAGGTTTAAGATTAAAATGAAATTAATTTGATTAATTAACCACAGATTCTGTAATTTATTAAATATTTTTTATAATTGCCTGACAGCACTACTCATACTATTTTGTTTATACTATGTATACTTTTTTTTAAAAATTGAGTTTATTTAACTATATGATGGTATGATCGATCACATTTTTTCTGGGATGAATTTTGTTAAATACTTCAGGGCATTTTCTCACTTTGTCACCCAGACATCATGCAAGGAAGGAAAAGCGTGGGAAATGTCAGGGTCAAAACTTTGGCTGATTGCAGTCCACATTGAAATTTTGGGGAATATTTGGGATTTGTGTGCATGTGTGAATAGTATTAAATGTTCATTTTTCAACAAAGTGGTCATTTAATGTGCAAAGTAAGTTTTATCCATTCTTTAAGACTTGTTTTCAGTTATAATGTTATAATTTTAGGAACTGTCAGTTAAACATGAGGAAGTAGATTACACCGTGTAGCTGTTAAACAGTGTAATTAATAGGATTATTTCTTATAATCGCCTGACAGCGCTACTTTTAGTATTATGTTTGTACATCATGAATTTTTTTATTTTTTTTTTTACCAAGAAGGCTGGAAGAAAAGTGTGGGAAAAGTCAGGGTCAAAACTGAAGCTGGTTGCAGTTCACAGTGAAATTTTGGGAAATTTGAAATTTGTGTGCATGTGTGAATAGGGCTGATCTGTATGTTTCAAATGTAGTGGACATTTATTGTGGATACTCGCACTGTCACAGTGTAACTGTTATACAGTGAAAACTTAAGCTGGTTGTAGTCCACATCAAAATTTTGGGGAAAATTGGGGATTTGTGTTCATGTGTGAATAGTCCTGAATGTTGTGCTTTAAGTAAAATGGGCATTTATTTTTGCAAAGTAAGTTTTATCCAGTTGTTTAAACTTCATTCAGTGATATTTTTATAATTTGAGGAACAGTGAGTTAAACATGAGAAAGGAAGAAGTAGATTGCACCTTGTAGCTTTTAAACAGTGTAATCAAAATATCAGACTTATGATCCGTTAGACAGAGACCATCTTTTAAAAATTCAGCTTCCCCTGTTACAAAGATGTGTGAATCTACGCCTGGATGCAGAGACGACACTCTGAATTAAAAATAAGTACCTGCCGTTCTGCCTCGCTGTTTTTTTTTTTTTTTTTTTTATCATATCGATCAGCGCTCCTGCATAAAAGAAGCACAGAAGTTCATATGTGGGGCAAGATGCAGCTCGTACTCTTAGCATCCATCGTTAAAGACACGCAACAACAAACAATGCCCTTAAATATGCATGTGATAATCCTGCATGAATTAAAACGCTATGAGAATGAAGACGCTAGCATGATATATTTATACCTCCAGCTCGTCGTGTTGCATGTGAGGAGTATTTACTCCTGAACTCAAACGCATCTCGTCGTTGGGTTGTGTCTTTTATACCACGACTAAAAAAGATACACAAACGCCAAACGGTATAAAAACAACATGACATGTGTTAAAGAAGTGCTAAAATAACCCGCCATCTTGCATTTTTACCACTTGATGTGACGCTTTTCGACACATCTGCCTCAGCGTGTGTGTGTGTGTGTGTACGTATGAGTGTGTGTGTGTGTGTTTTATTTCACCACCCCTCTTCTTTTCATTCCTATTTGAGTGGAAGTTTCCAGAACTGTGTCTTGATGAATTGCATGGCCCGCTGTTGGAAGTGCAAGATACGAGAGTGTATTGCAGGTGAGTGAAGTCATTAATATTTCCTCTGTATCAATATCACTGGTGGAATGGTGTGTGCGGAAAAGTGTGTGTGAGTGTGTGTGTGTGTTTCAGATTGACAGGTGGATGATCTCAGTGAGTAGCGCACCCTGGGATCGACTGCATAATCAGGGAGACAAAGGAGCAGAGGAAGAGACAGAGAGGAAGATAGAGTGTGTGTGTGTATACGTGTGTGTGTGTGTATGTGTGTGTGTGTGAGTGTGTGTGTGTGAAAGAGAGGGATGAGAGAAGCAGAGAAGTGCAGAATAGTAAAATTCCCAGAGGGGTGATGGGGTTGTGTGCTCTCGTCTCTGTTTATTTCCCTGCATTCGTTTGAAATGGTTCTGTGTGTGTGTGTGTGTGTGCGTGTGTGTGTGTGTGTTTCTAGAGGCCCGTGCATGTGTGTGTGTGTGCGTGCAGTAGTATATGTAAACCATCATCCTCAGAGTGTGTGTATGTGTGTGTGTGTTTGGCAGGTGTTTGATGGTTTGCAGCAGTAAATGGGTTCATTGTGAGAACAGCAAAGGTTCCACATCAGGAGACTTCCCTGGTAATTATACAGGAGCAGTCAAGTAACCACACACACACACACACACACACACACACACACACACACACACACACACACAGAAACACACACTCCTCCACCTTATAATATAGCTGCTGCGTTGTGTTTCCTGTGTTTGTCTTGCCATAAAGCAGCAGGTCTGTGATCTCAGGTGAATGCGTGCACACCAGCGCTTCGTTATCACGCACAGAACAGGATCCTCACTCGCAGCGGACGACTTAAGGAACCAGTGTATGGACGACCACGAGGCTCAGAGCGGGAGGAGTGTGTTTTAATTGACCAACTCTGCCTTCAACTTCCACGGCGTGCCCATCTTTTCGCTTGTTTTCATCTTTGTCGTTAGTGTGTGCTGTGTTTGAGGATGAACAAAAGCATTCAAGGCTAAACGAGAACAGGAAGAGATGTTAAGACGACAAAAGAAGGGAAATCAATACAGCTAGGGGTGGCCTTTGAGGACCAAAAAGGAAGTTGTTGGTTATATAAACTCCCTTTTATGCCTTGATATCATCACTTTGTTGGATAGTAAATAGCTCCCAGGTTTGTGAAACAGCAGCCCAGTGTGGCTCCAAATCACTAGCCAGACTCTTCTCCTCTGTTGTGCCCAAGGTTATAATAGTTGACTAAAATGATAAGTAAACTAAAACTGTATCTTGTGTTCACAAAACTAACTGAAACTAACTAAAATGATAGACAAAAATCCCTTAGTTATAGTTTCTGAAAATATTAATAGCCTTTAGGATTTAAATTAATCCGACACATTTTCCCAACCAGTTTTCGGCAGTTGTCAGTGCCGTACCGCACCATCACTGCCACGTATAGGGACGAGCTTGTTTACTGCACTGACTGGCTGTGAGCTGTGCTGCGACAAAACGTAGTGGAGCAATGAATCAGAGCATCTGTAATAGTTTAATTGATACTGAGTCCAAGTTTTTATTTATTGAAGCTCATATTATATTGTTTTTTTTATAATGTATGTTAATATTATTTTTATATAATTTATGTCAACATTATTTTATATAATTTATGTTTATATTTTCATATTAAGTTTATATAATTTTCATGTGTTTAAGGCAGCAGCCAACTGTTCAGTATCAGCATTGACTGAGTAGTGAGCACTGTGTTGGACTTGAAAATAAACAGTATGACAAAATATTTACTCTGACCTTTTTGAATCCTGCACCTGGTTAATAAGGTATGAAAAAACTAAAACCAAACTAAAACTAAACTAAAACTAAACTAAAACTAAACTAAAACTAAACTAAAACAAAGCCTTGTTGCAAAAATAAAAACTAAATAAAAACTACAATGCCTGCTCTAAAACTAATTAAAACTAAACTGTAAAGGAAAATAAAATGTCAAAACTAACTAAAACTAAACTATAATGACAAATCCAAAACTATTATAACCTTGGTTCTGCTCACATGGTGGAATGAATTTCCTAATTCTATAGGACCCACGGGGTCCCTTTCTAGTTTAAGAGATGTCTGAAGCCTCATCTGATCAGGGAACACTTAATCTGACCCTGAACCAGAAGGTCTCAGACCCAGCTCTTAAGGCCTTTGCACACCAAGGGCGAACAAATGGCCCAAGCCGTCATATTCAATCTCCTCCAAACGATGTCTTTGTAATCAGTGTCTTTGTAGTTTTTATGTCTTTTGTCGTCAAGAACCAGGTGCTGGGACACAAACACAATCAATGTTAAATGTTTTGGTATGTGACTTGTGAACAACGAGCGTTTTGATTGGTTGGATCCAGTGTTGCCAACTCCTCAGCATCGGAAGTAGCTAAAGGCCCGCCCAAAAGTAGCAAGAAGTCGCCAGATCTTTTTTTTCTGTCCAACATGGGGGTGGGAGGGTGCTAGTGTGTCCCTACACTAGGTTCCTCAGGGAACATAAGGCTGCCTACCTGTCAACTGAGCTGTCCCAGTGCCCGTTGTGTACAGCTGGCCATGCATGAACGGGGAAAGAGAGAGAAAATAGCCCTATTTTTTAAAATTTTCTCCCGTAATCTTGGAGCCTCCGACCACCAAAAAAGTCTCTAAATTTGCCGCTAGTCGCTTTTCTTTAATTTTCTCACTGGGGTCCAGAAAGTCGCTAAAAATAGCAACAAAGTCCCTAAGTCGGCAACTCTGGTTGGATCTTTACCAGTCGCAAGCAAAACTTTGGAAAAATCGACCTTGTCATAAAAAATAAAAGAATGTTGCTGTGTGAAAGCTTGCATTGAGAAACGGTAGGTACAAGAAAAAAAAATAACGTGCAAAAACGTGCAATTGTACTTTGATCCTAAAATCTGTTTCTATTAATCATAATCTACAGTTTCACTTATTATTTCTCTCTATATTGAGTCCATGTTTGGTCAGAACCTCAGCCCCAAATCAACTTTTTCATAAAATGATTAAAGTCAAATCTATGTTTTGCATATCAGCAGTTATTGTTGCTTGTTTGTGGTCAAACCTGCTTAACTGAGTTCGATGTCACTGGTGTTTCAGTGTAAAGTGTGACCCTGTTAACTGGTGACTCTTCGCCGTTAATCATTAGCCACGTTTCCACCAAGGAGGCCGGTTTGGTTCGTCTCGGTACAGCGCCCATTTTGAGGCGTTTTCACTGACTTTCACAACACAGATCCTCAAATAATCGAGACGAGCCGTCCCACTTTTTGGGACCCTTTCGTATGGGTGCCTGACTGACCCAATCCGCTCTTGGAAGGTGGAGCAACAACACTGCAGACCGTTGATTGGTCGGAAGAATCATCACTTATCGTGCGACAGCGGCTGCATTTCTCCTGGTGACTCACAGACTTCTCTGAAACAAAGCTTGATTGTTCTTTGTATCAAAGAGCTACATGACAATCACTGAGAAGACGAAACGCTGCATGTCTTCCATCTGTGCTCTTTGTTTACTGTGTTGCGTTTTTCTTCTTCGTTGGATTAATTAGCGGGGTAAACTGTGTCGTGCTGCTACGGAGAGAGGACAGTTTTGCTGTGGAAACGCAAACAGTATCAGGCCTCACTTTACCAAACCGTACTGAACCGAACCGGACTGCTTAGTGGAAACGCGGCTATTGATACCTTCATCTGAGAGTCACCAGTTAGCATGGTTGCTATTAACTTTATAACACTGGTTGCTCTGTAACAGTCCAAACTTGACAGACGTTGCCTCTGTTGTATAGTATCGTTTCTAAAAACTGACCACAGAACAACCGTACATGTTCATGCTAATAACAGGTTGAATTTAGTGTTTAAAAAATGCTAACTCAACTGAATGAATGGAGCTAAATGCTGCTTCTGCGCTCAAGATGTGTAGACTGATAATCCCTCTATACTCAATCAGTATGTCCATGAGTCAGAAAAACAAGATTTTCTAACACGTTAGCTTGACTTCCACAGGTGGTTGGTCCAAATCCGAGAAACTGGTCACAAAGACGACCTAACTACTTCCAAGCGATGTCAGCAACTCTGCTAACACCCTAAAGACACTCACTTTCAGACTGACGACCCTTAGAGGGTTACGTTCCCCCGGTCAGTCCACCGGTCTGTTAGAAGTGAAGAAGCCTTTTGAGGAAGAGGTGAAACGTCTTCAAGAACTCTACCAAGTCCAGTTGCCACATTGGGTTCAACAATGAAACACTTCTTAAAGTCGATCGTGAATGTGTCATTTGTCGTTGGATAATGTTAAT
The DNA here is from genome assembly GCF_033239565.1 of Halichoeres trimaculatus. Taxonomy (NCBI): domain Eukaryota; kingdom Metazoa; phylum Chordata; class Actinopteri; order Labriformes; family Labridae; genus Halichoeres; species Halichoeres trimaculatus. The sequence continues at coordinate 30,916,558 of NW_027437191.1, forward strand.
CCATCAGGGTTGCAAGGGTATGGCGCCTGACCTGCCCAGTGGAGGTCAGGCGCAATCATCAAGGGCTCATGCCACTCTGATGAAAACATATGGATGCTGGAAGTAGTTCACACAGAAAGCCTATGAGCACGGCCGAGAATATCTCTACGACTATCACGAACATCCACTCTTAGTATTTGAAGGTTTGTTCTGCGTTGAAATAACTTTCCTGCCTCATGAGTTGTCAAAACTCAAACAGAGAAACTGAAAATTCCCAGAACTCTCCTGTAGCACAATTCACTTTTTGTCAAACATTATTGTTCAGTTTGGTTTTATCATCCCTATTCTTTCTGAAAAACTTCAACTCAATACTCCTTGTCAGGGTTTTTTTTTTGCACACAGGATCTGTTCCATTGGTTGGAGTACTTGTGATGTACTTATTGGCGAGTGTGACCAACCTCCTCCGTGGTTCATTTGAAGGTCATGACCTCTGTTGTTGTTTGTTGTTTGGCTCGCTCTGTGGGAGGCTGGCACTGTAGTGATGGAACGGACATAAGTTGTGCTTAAAGCCATGTTTCCTCCAAAGTGTTGGGAGGACAGTGAGCATATGGATGGACAGCTATGATGGAGACTGTGCTGAAGGGGGAGTTTGAGAAGTTTCTGAGGCGGTCTTTACACCGTTGTTATGGCACAATTTGATAGATTCTGGGGGGAGAAATCCTAAAACTTTTGGCATTTTTACAATCAGCGCAAGACAAAAGTCCAAATTAAGTTATTGTCACAAGAAAAGTGTCGTTAAAATCAAAACAAGCCTGGAACATTTATTTCTCTGACCTTGTGTGTCACTTTTTTCACACAATGTCGATTTAGTTTTGATTTACAAAAACTTCTTGTTGGGTTTTTCCTTCTCACAGGCACAAGTTTTAGGATTGGGATCACATTTGACGCAGTAGAATGACATCCAGCACATTTTCTTTGGCCAGCCAAGATTCAAGTTAAGGAGACAAGCTAAAGCTAAAGGCCTCATTAGCCTTGATAGTATACTGTATAACACTTTGTTGAGGTAAACGTTTGAAAGCCTAAGTTAGTTTGACTTAGTGGTCAAAAGTCTCTTGACTCCCACCCAAAGGCGAGTACACACTACAGAATAATTGGGCTGATTTTCATCGTGATCTCCCCCTTACGATCAAAGCCAGCAAAGGCCCGACTGTCTGATGACATCATGTGTGATTTTTCCTGTAGTGTGGGGTGTGTTAAGGGCGATTTCTTCTGGTCGGAGCTGCTCTGAAGGCCTCTGATTCAGAGATCGCAGATAATGAACATGTTTAATATTTGCAACTAAAAATCCTGTAGTGTGTGGGGCCCTCCGGGAGGAGCCGAGCAGGTACAGCGTGTAATGTCATGTGTAACAAAGCCAATCGAGACGCGAGCTCCACAACCTTTTCCATAATCCCTTTTCTTTTGTGTTTTTTTCGAAATTCTAGAGTCCGAAAACAAACATTTTTGCTTTTTCCCGTACGTCCGTCATGTTTGTTTACACAGAAGTCACGTTTTACTACGCAAGATTTGGAATATTGAGCGTGAAGAAGCTGAAGCTCTGCTGAAGAATCTGTTAGTGTGTGGTGTCCTCGGAGTACAGACCACACACTAAAAGATCAAGCGAGAGAAATGTTGTGTGATCTGTCTTTTGTTATTGTAACCAGGTTATAATAAAAAACCTTTTTTTAAGTGTATGAAACATCACCAAATCCGGATATATATGTTGGAAAACCGTTCATTTTGTGGTGTCTTGTTCTTGTTGTTATTGTTATTGAATCTAAATTGCCATACCTGGGGCCTGTACTACGAAGCTGGATTAGCTCTTAGAGAGTTAACTTCCAGGATAAGTTTCGGGTTTTCCGTACTACGAATGTGGATCTCTTTTTATCCAGACACGTTGCCCCGGTAACTGATGCTGAACACCAAACCTGGTCCAGAGCAGTTTAAGTTCCAGGATAAGAGCTCACGGGGTGTGACAGAACGCCCGCTGACCAATCAGTTCTCTCGGGTGGGCATAAAAGACCGCTCAGTCACCAATTTGCTCAGCTGGAGTGAAGTCCTCCGGCGTGGGACCGCCCCCTGTCTTTTTGGACCAACATTTTTTCTTATGGGCTGTGAACAAACAATATCTTACTGATCATCATAACTGAGACATTGTCAAGGAAAAGTAGAAATGTGTGCAAATGAAATCTTTCATGAAATGAAATGAAATGAAAAATACATTATTTATCCCAAAGAGAAATTCAGGAAATTCCTACTGACCACTTTGAAGGATGTTTTTATATTTATTTTTTATTTGCTCCCACGTCATTTTTCCTGACTGCTATTGCATCTACAATACAAACTGCCTATAATGAGCATTTTCCTTGCAATTTAAAGGAAAGTGGACTCTTTCTAATTATGAGGTCGGATATGATGCTGATCACACACACTGACTGACAACATGAATGAATAAGGACCTAACTGCCCGTGTCGTCACATGATGAGATAGGTCTATTAATACAAGCAATTTGGAAATTTACGCATTCACAGAGTCGCCGATTTTTTTGCAGCAATCCCTCCGGCCTGGATAATACTGCAGTACTCCTCGTATTTTTTGCAGGATTATTTGCTGCTCCTCCGCTGTAAAGTAGGCTGCTCTCTTCTCCATTGTGGAAAATGCTAACCACGCCCATTTTATGTGTGCACACAGATCCCAGCCAGATTCACTTATCAAGTTGATAACGAGCTTCGTAGTACAGCAGATCTGGATGATGGAGATCCGGTGAAGTTCAGCGAGTTGTCGCAGAGTTATCCTGGATGACTTAATCCAGTTTCGTAGTACAGGCCCCAGTACTGTCTCTTTAAGACGGTGATATTAATGTGACATACTGCTGAGCCTTACTCAGTTCACATGAGGCTTGCTTCTGTGTTCACTACATGCACTTACATATGTTTTAAGGCATAGAAAAATGTATTAACAGGGAGTTAAACGTATTTTAAAAGGTAATACGTAGCCACATGTATTCAGAGAAGCTACAGGGTTTCCATGTGCTTATTAGCAGGGGCGGAGACCCGGGAATGGCAGAGACTGAGACAGACTGCATGTTAAGATTATTTTCTTTGACTTGACAGGAGTGCAGCACCATATTAAAGAAGAATCCACCTCAGCCCTGGTCCGTGTCCTTCCTACCATCATCACTGTCCTATCATCATTACCAGAACACAATGCAGAATGAACTTTTAGTGACAGATGTGCACTCGTTACATTATCATCAATGTGTGCTCTCTAAATGTGTGAAGTTTTGGAGAATCCTGTAATGTGCACCAGCCTTTAGATGGATTGGGGTAGGTTGACTGATCAGCAAGCAGTTGGTTCATGTTCAAGGATGTGTCTAGACTTGGGTCCCAAAGTGGCCAAACTGAAGCACCAACTTGTTCAGGGGTGTCATTGAGATTGCAAACACATAAATTATGTTTTCACCAAAATATTCCCCATTTTTATCTTAGTTTGACAAATTTACTTGAAAGACTTGTTCATTTTTTGAGCTTTTTCACAGTGTTTTTGAGTTGTTTTGAGTACCCAGAAAGTTTGTCACCCATTTGTTTTGGAAGCACAGTTTGAAGCCTTTCTTGGTGCCATATCTGAAATGCTTAGCCAAACTTCGATGAACATGCCTGCTTGTCAATTTAATGAGTTATTCCTCTAATCATGCAAAACTTTTATGAGCTGAGTTAGAAAAAAAAAAAAAAAAAAATGCACCTCCCAAAAAGTATGTGCTTTAAGAGAAACTAACAAATCAGACAAATCTAGAGCCAATCGTTTTGTTTTTACCAGGTCGTAAACATGTTAATTTCTGCTGTAAAGATCTGCTTTTTAAAATATGTTACGATACTTCTGGAGCCAGCCTCAAGTGGACACTTTAGGAACTGCAGTTTTAAGAAAAGTCTTCACAGCATTATCTGGAAATTCACCACTTAGTTATAAAATAAGTTTGACCTCTGAAAGTGTAAACTACCAGTCATAGTTTTTGATTTTGGGGTGACCAATCATGTTTCAAAGGGGGCCATCCCATGCCTGAAAACCCCTCTGGGCACGGCCCTGTTGGTGTATCCAATCACTACAGAATCACTCTGTAATTATTCAGAAGGAACAGTTCATTAAAAAAGCAAAAAGACAACAGTGACAGTGTTAAAGTTCTCAGGATTTATTTTTCATTTCTGGCACAAAACATACAGACTTTTCAACTCACAACCAGAGCAAGCAAAGTGTTGTACAGAAATGATACCTGACAGCAATAAAGTGGTTTAAATGTCCCAGGTGTGAGCGCTGGGGGCTGAAGTTGCTCCTGTAAATGTTGTTCCACAGTTTAGAGTTGAGTCTGGAGGATCTCCTGTGGGTTTAAGAATACTTCAGAGCCTGTTTCTGCTCCTGGTTTTTATCAATATATCTGCCCACCTGCCTGTTGACATGCACATCCACACAGGGTCAAAACTTTTACTAAACCTGTTTTTTTCTTGGTTACTGTACTGGACTGAAAATCTGCTCCGGGACCTGCCAGATCGTTTGAATCTTAAAGATTTTCTTTTAGCAGCCGTCTCGGCCTCTACTTCATCGTGTTAATCCGATGTACATTATGTGCGTTGTCTCACACACACTCACACACACATACAACATACATTCAAACAGCTCTGCTTTAAAAGATTACAGAGATTACGCAGGAATTACACGATCAAAGTCATTGAACCTGCACCGCCCCCCTTTGCATGTGTATACTTACAAGCTTTGTAAGTGAGAGGAGTGTGAATCTGTGTGTGTGAATGTGTTTGAGTATGTGTGTGTGTGTTCCCTTTTCTATTGTAAGAGACCTGCAGGTTAATCTCCCCTCAGGCTGCAATGCCAAAGCGGCGCACTCTGCTGGCTGGGACAAGAACAGCACACAAAGGGGGGACACTTTCATGCAGAAAGACCAGGGCCCACCTGGGGTTGGATGGTAATATTATCCTTTTTTTAATAACTAAAATGAGATCAATGAGGTAGTTTCAGTAAATAAATGGCCAACTTTTCTTTGTTGTACTCAAAGGCAGAGTTCAAAGGATGTTTTTTATTTTTTTACCCTTTTATTCTTTACACAGCAAAGCAGCCTTTAAAGAGGGACCTAAATAAGTGGTTTATGAGGTCAACAGTAAATTTAATCATGCTGGGGGATATGGAAATAAGATTGTAGTTTACAGCACAAGAATCCTTATTATGCTTTAATTCAAACTTCTTCTTTTTTTAAATTTTAATGAACTGATTCATCCAGGTCCTAAGTTATATTGTATTACCCAGACTATACACATTGAGCAAATTGCTTATCAACATTTAGCACCATCAGCATGGAAAAACTTTAACAGTTGCCTGGGCTCAGAAAGTTTGATAGAATGAGATGTAGGGAGACATAGAAAGAAAGCAGGGGAGTTTGATTGCATAATACAAGTTTGTGGCTTAAGTACCAACAATAATAGAAAATAAAATGTGTATTCAAGCAAAAACAACCCAGTAATGCTAATATTAGCATGACTGGTAATGACAGTGGAGGTTAGAAAGGTCTTCTGTTTACAATACCAACTTAAACATGTAATTTAACATGGGAGAATGAGATCTTTTAAGTTTTCATCAAAGAAAAAAAAAAACTCACAACAGAAAGTTTTTGAAATCTATGACCACAATGTTGATAACCAAAAAGTATAAAATATATTGTATGGCACTTGGGATGGGTACCTTTTACATTTGAAATAATACTGTACTGATGCCTGGTACCTGGTAATAAGTATTTGTACTTTATGGTGCAAATTTTTGGTACTTTTGTGTGTTTATGTTGTAATAAATTTTACTTTGTTTGATAATGAAATCTCAAAGTTTTTTAATTTAATATATGTATTCTTCAATATGTAAAATTACAATGTTGTGTTCATGTCCAGCATGGAAAATCCCCTACTCTTCCGCTCCCTCACAGTCACAAGGATATGTTTAGGTACCTAAACATGGTATTGATTTTTACTACAGACAGAATTTGTCTGGTACCTATGAAAGTACCTAATTTGGTACCCATCCCTATGTGGGACCCTCTAAATCCCATTTTTTACACTCAAGTGGTCCTGGTACGGAATCAAAGTTGGTTCAACTTGAGAGTCCTCCTAGAAACAGAATGCTTTTCTACATCATTATGTCACTGATGATAACTCTTGTAGTCTCAAATAAGTCAAGAAGCACTCATGGATCATTTACAAATACCAATAAATATACAAGTCTGAATAAATAGGGGTCGTTTTCTTTTTAGATACATGGTTCAGGGCTCTGAACCAGCCCTGGAACTGACTTGGTGGAAAAGGGGTATTTGAGAATCCTTGACCTCTGTATATGAGAAGGTTTTTGAACCGTTAGACCTTTTTTTCTTGATAATTCATAAACAAAAGTGTGTAAAACCTATAACCAAAGTATCAATAAATTTAGTTATTGTAACAGAAGAAATGAAAGTTAAAAAAAAAAACACATTGTCTTAGTAAAGGCAGGCTTGTGTGTAAAATTATAAATTCGGTGTCTCAGGAAGTCACCAAAAATACTGGATGAAGCAAAATGCTGCATTCACTGACAAATTCAACCACCTGTGTTAGCTCTTTATCTTCGTGTTGAATTTCACATCTGTTACAAGTTAATACAGTACACGTGTGACCATCTTTGTTGAGAGAATAAGGTTTGACATCAATTAAACGTTGCAGCAGTGAGTACAAAAAGGACATGGAGAAGAAAGTAGCCTGCAGCCATGTCTAAAATAATCACACATGTAGTTCACCATGCATTATCCTGCATGTCTTTTTGTAACACTGGCACATACGTTCACAACTGAGACACAGCATGTGTCTAAACAAACAGAACCCAGTGAGATAATTGATTAATTTATAAGTTACAGAAGTCTTCCTCAGCTCTTGTAAGCTGCCTGTTGCATGTCATGTTGCTGGATCTCAGACAGGGAAGAAGAAAAAAAGAGTGAGGAAGAGGAGATGATGAAAATCTGAAAGTACACTCTGCTCTTTTCCTCCCATCTGTGCTCTTTACCCCCAACCCCCACCTACCCGAAAGAAGGATGGGAAATAGTCAAAAGACTTTTAGCTTTCGTGTGATCTTCAGGAGCACTTCAGAAAGTCTTGAAAAAAGAAGTTAATGAAGATCGATCGACGCACACAAACACACACACACACACACACACACACTGGCTATACACACACACACAGACACACACACACACACACACACACACACACACACACACACACACACACACACACACACACACACACACACACACACACACAACTAGGCGTCTAATCCAACAGCTGCTGAAGTTAAGTTTGGGAGATCAATTTTATAGCATCAGTTATGGCTGATATGTGACGTCTATTCAAAAATGCAGTTAGCCATTTATGCTAGCAGGGCGTCTGTTGATTGATTGATAGCGCAGAAAAACTCATCATTCGACGATTTAACAGCTTAATTCTTTAATTAAACCACAGTTTATTTAAATTTTGGATTCATTATCATTATTTGAAGCAAAATAATTATGGGCTACAGCATAAATTTTGGTTACTTCTTCATTTAGAAACGTAACGGTTAATTCAACGAAACTAGCTACTTTGTACATGTTAGCTAACATAAACGGCTCGTTTTGACAAATATGCGTAGGCATACGGGGGATGTATCGTCATAATCTTAATTTTTTAACTGTTTTAAAAAAGAAAAAGTGTTGTTTTATGACTGTTATTGCTATAACGCACAGGCCTGTGAGGATTATATGTGTCCAATATGTCTGTAGGGGACTGTCCGTTAGCAGCAGATTGGCCTTTTCTTCACTGTTTTCGCAGCAGCTGACACGTGTCTGCCCTGAATTGAACTCAAGCATTGACTTCAGGAGTAATTACAGCAACAAAGAACAACAATTAAACGCGCTAATTGACAACACAAACCGGCAATGATACCCGTTGGCTGCCTCATGTGAACGGAAAGCCCGAGCACCCATTCAGGGGCAGTTTTATTTTTAAAGTATTAATGTTTCCTAGAGAGATGCAGGGTCCTTGAAGTAGCCTAAACGTCCTACAGGCTCTGTTTGTGAGTGGGTAGGGGCGGGAAGGAGGAGGGGAGTCACCCCGGGGCGATAATAATTAATATGATGTGTGCACTTGACAGGAGGTGGATGCATTTTGGATGATATTTGTTTAAAACCATGAGAAAGGAAAAGAAATCCTGGAAAATACAGGAAGGAAAAGTGAGAGATAATCCAGATTTTCTTTTTTATTCCTATCAATATGGGATTATATTCTGACTTGCTTTTATATGTATCATCGACCACCTGTTTCCTGCCTCCTCTGCTCTCCTCACCTCACGCACTGCATCATGGGGAGAAATTAATTTACTGCAGATCTTGGAGGCTTAAAGAAGAGTAGTGACGCCCCCCTCCCACTCCCACTCCACAAACCCTCCCCTCCACAAACCGACAAGTAAATCCCCACAATTAGCAGATCCATATTAGCATATTAACCTGTGCTTCCTTCCGAGGCGCTTCCTGTATGTAGGTCACACACCATTTTCTTAATTGCTTTTGGACAAACATCTTCTGGGCCGTTTGTTATGTTTCGCCTTCATTATGCCAGTCGTTATTTTGGCTGGAAAGGTGCAGCCCCCCCTCTTCCCCTCTTACACACACACACTCAGGAAACACACACACATAGAGACTTCCACTGCACCGAGTTAACGGACGCTCATGGCCATATGAGGTCGGTGTCTGACCGGAGCTGATTAAAACCAAAACAGACTCATAAACAAGGCCAACACATGTGCACACAGACTGCAAGCAGACAGTGTTATGAATTTTTAGTTGCCTCTGACTTCACAACACACATTAATGTAAACCAATGAGCTGAAATTTGTAAACTGACTTCTCACTTGACAGTATTTACAAGCCACGAGAAATTACACGCAAGCCTGAGCGTGCAGCCTATAAATCCCTACAGCCATTAAACGCATCACCACTTAGGACGACTGGAAGTGTTACAAACCGACACAATATACTTAAAAGGAGACTATAAGGGGATTTGTTGTGGTAGCAATAGGCTAAATGACTGCAGGCTATATAGTGATCTATTATAGATAAGTAGTTGCTCTCTATTAAGGCAGTTGAACCAATCAGAGACAAATAAAAGAGCAGAAAAAGATGTAACTATTTCCTTTTAACAGTTTACATCATAAATAATGATATTTTTAAAATATCATTTCACGCAAGATGATCGGAATAAACGTAAAGCTGCAATGGACGGTGCCAAAAAAAAAGTTTTATTAGTGCCTTTTCTTTAGGAGAACTGTTTTTCTAAGACTCCACTTTTTTACTTGAGGAAATTGCTCCTATTAATTATCCCAGACATGATAACAGTTGGATGATTTTTTTTACAAATATCTCTGGAGTTTAAAAAAAAAAAGGTTTCATTTGTGGATCAAAGGTGCGTCAAAGCCACGTGACCACAAGTTTAAAGCCTAATCTTCTTCCTCTCCATACCGTCTTATTTTCTGACACTTGCTCTGAAACCGCAGACACCAGGGCCCCCTCCTCTCACTCCCTCTCCCTGTCTCTCTGCAGGATCAGCGCTCCATCCAGGAAGCTCAGGGCTGATCTAAATTCTCGCCTCTGGGCTGTGGGCTGTGCGGGGTTTCGGGGCCTTTCCCTGCCTCGTCAGGCGGCAGATGGACTGGCTCCTGTCCGGAGATCAGTGCGCATCTGGTGCTGCGCTCCCAGCCCCGCCGGTAAAGCGGGGCCACTCGTCGGCGTTAAGCCCTATTAGGACCGTCTACCGTGCAACTGGTGCCTCGACCGGGTTGGCAGCCTGAATACACATATCAGGTCCTCAGATAACAGTGTTCAAAAACAACTTCAGTTTTAAAAAAAAAAAAGAGTGACGCATGCGCACTGTGAACGCTTCTGATGGTAGATCACCAATTAAAAAGGCCTTGAAGTGACTTATCTAGATAGACTGCAGTGTACTGGCCCTGAGATTTGAGATTTAGACTAGTTGGATGTGCAGATTCATGGGTAGCCTAACAATTTTCATTGAGGTAGAACACCAATTTTATTCATCTTCTAAAACTGAATTACAGATCTGTTTGATCAACAATGTGTTTTTATTATTTATATGCACTAACTTTTTGTTTATGGAGAGAAGATCACCAATTTCTATCCCAAAAGCCTAAATTACAATTTAAAGATCTGCAAAGTCGACTTAATGAACCACGCTCTTGGCGGTAGAACACCAATTTTAAAAGCAACCTCACAAGACTTCAATCATAAATGGTACTTACATATGTTAAGATTAAAATATAATCTATTGTTTTGATACCCTTTTGAGTAGAATTCTGTTTGACCTTAAACGTTGTTATCTTTGGCGGTAGACCACCAACTTAAGAAAGTTGAACAACTGACTAAAATTGGTTAAATGTTTAGATTTGAGGTTATTTTGACAGTTAATGGATGACTCATTTAGACACAACCACAGTGTGCAATTTTGGGGATAGACTTTAAATTGTGCTACTATGATGAGAAGAAAACCAACATTGCCATTGATTGATGTAGACAACCAATTACTGATCTGGTAGACTACAAATTCCAGTGACCTTTGGTTGAGATAATTAGACAGCAATCAGAGGCCTGCAAGATTAAATCAGATTGCAGATTTGGGTTTATACCCATATTTGATCATATCAGGGGGTAGACAATCAATACCCGCCTAATGACTTGAACAATATAGTGGATTGAATGTTTTACATTTTATTGGATTATCTCTTCTTATTCTCAGTCTACCTGAAGTTAATTAACAGGTTAAGCTGCTATCACTCAGTGGACCTGATTGTTGACGTTATTTTCTTCTCAAACCTGAATGGATGCAGAAAAAAAAACATTATCTTACATTTAGCATCATACCTGAGCTGACACCAAAGCCCTCTTCCTCTCTCCACCTCTTTGCCTGGTGGCCTTCCCATTCATCCCTCCTCCTCCTCTTTCTCTCTTTGTTGCCTCCCTCCACCCTTTCGCCCCCTCTCTTCCTCCCTTTCTCTCTCTGTTCGTTTTCAAATACCTGGCGTGCGACAACCGGCCTTCACCGGTCTCGTCGTGCAGAGGTTTCCCGTCGAGCCCCGAGGCAAAACAATCGGTAACGGTTAATTAAAATATAAAAGGCCTTGAGAACTTTTTTAAAGGATGCTATTTAAGGCGGAACTCTGCACCACCCGGGCCGTCTGTGTTTGTTACAGGGCTCCTTTTCAGATGTGACTGGGGTAAATAGACTTGATCAAGAAGAAAAAAGATCTTGTAGAATATTTAAGCTTGTTTTGGGGGGATTTTTTTTTTTTTTACCACGTGACCAGGGATGAGGGGCAAAATATATTCTCAGTATGAGACATGGCAGCATTTAAAGACAAATTATTATTATTGTTATTATTATTATTATTATTATTATTATTATTATTATTATTATTATTATTATTATTATTATTAATTATTTCTATGGCAGATCATGGCAGAGGGAGACGCATGCAGTAACAGATGGGAGGGGAAATAGTTGCTTAATTAAAGTGCAGAGTCAATCCCAGCGTCCCGGCGTCAGCACGGTCACAGTCTGCACTTTAATAATATCAGGGAGTCGCTTTGGTTACAGTTACAGCTGAGCAGGGGGAAAAACATCCAAAACAAGACTGATTATGGCTTATCTCCTCTCCCTCTTTGTTCCCTCTCTGTCTCTCCTTCTCTGTTTGCTAGTTTGTTTTGAAATCTGACAGACTCTCCTCCTTCAGCTTCCTCCCCTCCTCTCCTTCTCTTTACCTCCCAGCTTTGCTCTTCTCTAGGCTGTGACCACAAGCTTTAAGCCTCTGCTTTTTTTTTTTTTTTTTTACATTTTGTATTCCTGTTGCTTTCCGGGTGGCCTAAGGGCAAGGCAGCAATGGGCTGTGCTGTACTTTCACTCTGATAAAACAGGCTACTTCCTCCATACACATGTTCTGCTGTTATTGTCCTTTAAAATATAACCACAGATGAATAACCTGTTTGGCTGATAGAATATATTCCCCCTGATTTTTGTTTATTTTTATGACAAGCTCTCAAATAAACATAAACAAACCCCACCTCTGTAATCTTACTCGACAACACAACAACAGCAAGTAGGGCAGGACCACCCCGAGGGCGCGTGCTCAGGTGAGTTACAGCACGAGGAGGAAGGCAGAAAGAGAAGAGGATGGAGTCATGAGGTTGACCGACTGACCGAAAAAAAAAAAAAATCACATCCTTATCTGAAACTCCAAAAATGAAAATCATATGAAAATGAAAAATAATAATTATCATGCCATCCTCATGTGTCATCATCAATATTTCTATTAACTCTCCATGCACGCGCCTCTCCTCACACATACACATTCATTCGATTTCTAAAGAGAAAAGGTCTCGTGCTCCTGTCAATTCTGTACAAAGACAACACTCGTACTAAACCCCCTCAAACCCCCCTGCCTCTGAAAGTAATAGTCATAATAATGATGCTAACAACAGTAATAGTGATAATAGTAATAATGTTCATCAAAAGCTGTTTTCTATTCATGCTTTAAAAAAAAACTTAAAATTAGCATCCTTCATTTCATTTATAAAATAAATGTACTGGATTTCATTGTTAATATGAGCTAAAATATTACATAAAATGTCCTGAGGATCGTATTTGATCAACTGCGATGTGAAATCAACGAATAAATTTTGCTAACAAAAAATATGTGATGGTTGTTTTATTTTGAAATCAGAATACAGCACGTTAGCCAAATACACAAGCCTTAACAACTCCAATAATGTTCCTGCTTCTCCGTGGAAAAAGGCATGCAGAAAGCATCGAAAACAGTCCGTATCTGAATGAAAATCCTCATCGAAGCTTACTGAAATAAGAACAAGATCACCCCAGAAAGAAGTGAGAAATATTGAATTTTAGTACCGCTGATAATTCTCGAAATTTGCTGTGTAATATTGCAAAGCAAACTTACATTTCCGTTGAAAATCCAAACATTTTAAGTAACAAAAAACGTCGTTGTGACTATAAAAAGTAATAACACGACGAAAGCGAGGAGAAGACCTGGTGAAAATACAAACGGGTCAAAAAGGAAAATGTCCACAAAAAGCGTCGAAATTGTTGAAAGAAGCTCTTGGTTCCTTATTAAGGCGAAGATACAATATTTATTCCTTGTCTCCTGGGATGCTCCGCTCCGTCTATTGTCCTCCCATTCCTCAGTGCTGATGCTTAATTTTCAAAACTTCTATATTACCAAGGGACCTACGACATCAGCCGAGAAATACCCTGCAAGTACAAAATCCGTGAGCCAGCCCCGTCCGTGCAGAGGGGAGACGCTCGCGTTCCGCCTGCTTTCTGCCGTTAACGAGAGCGCGCAAGGGGGGACTTTCTTATTTCTTTCGCTTTTTGAGGATTTAAACGCATTTTTACTCTTGTAATTATTATTCGACCGGAGCCAGAAAAAGGAGGAAAAAAAAACACGGGTTACTTTGGAGAAAGCACAATGTCAGCGACCTTCCCCGGACTTGTCCACGACGCAGAGGTACGCTGAATTATTTTCTTAACATCCTTTAATTCATGGAATTACAGCCGCAGCGTAGAGGAAGAAATTATGTTTGGTTTAGGCTGAGTTTCGGGGGCATTTGAAGGCAGCATGAAAGCTCCAAGTGGAGAATTTTGCAGCTATGAAGTGAGGGGAAAAATTAAATGTATGATAGGAGATAAGAGTCGTGCATGTTAGTGCAGCTGCAGGTGAAACGGGGCTTTTTATGAGGAGTGTGGCTCATGTGTGAGCCGGTAACAGTGTGATTAGAACATTTCAGGGCGGAACACTCCGCTGTGTCTCACTCTGCTTACCTCCCATCCACAATGAGCGCCAGAGCTGGGACAGTAAATTCGCCGGCAGCTCGGTAATAATAATAATATATAACAGCACGCCTTTTAAACCGCTGCGAGCAGAGTGACAGGCACGCCAAAGGGAGGGAAAAAATACCGATGGCTCCTGTTGCCGTACGCTCGTTCCCCTCCCGGGCGTGTGGAAGTGACATCTCCTTCAGGTGGTTTAAAGTAGGAAGAAAAAAAACCGCTTTGAGTGTGTGAGATGTGTTTTTGGAGTGTGTTTGGGAGGCAGCGAGAGAGGAGACTCCGGCTGATGCTAAATGACACGGCTCATATATTTCCCCGTCTCTTTATTATCTTGTAGATACGTCACGACGGATCAAACAGCTACCGACTCATGCAGCTCGGTTGCCTGGAGTCCGTGGCCAACTCCTCGGTCGCCTACTCCTCCTCCTCCCCGCTCACCTACCCAGCACCAGCGGGGACGGAGTTCGCCTCGCCCTATTTCTCGGCCAACCACCAGTACACGCCCCTCCACCACCAGTCCTTCCACTACGAGTTCCAGCACTCCCACCCGGCCGTGGCCCCGGAGGCCTACGGACTGAACTCGCTGCACTCGGGCCAGTACTACCAGCAGATCCACCACGGAGAGCCCGCCGACTTCATCAACCTGCACAACGCGCGCTCGGCCCTCAAGTCCTCGTGCCTGGACGAGCAGCAGCGGCGCGAGCTCGGCTGCCTCGACGCTTACCGGCGCCATGACCTGTCGCTGATGACGTCACACGGCTCCCAGGCCTACGGCGTCGGTATGCACCACCCGGACCAGAGGCTGCTACCCGGAGCCGGTCTTGGTCTTCCTTCGTCGGCGTCAGACGACCTGCAGGTACCGGAGGCCGCCGTTACTCTCACTTCCAACCTCAAACCACAGTCCTAACACCTTAAAGTGCCCCCTTTTCTTACTCCAAAACTCCGTTTCTGGTTTCTTAACAGTAGTCCACAAGACTCTCTAACAGAACCACCATAGCTGACCCAGTATCCATGCCCCACTGGCCTACTATTGACCCCCTCCCTCCCCTTCCTCCCCTCTATTGTACCAGCAACACAGCAATTCCAAAAATATTGAACAGAAAGACAGCGCCAGATGTCTGTCTGTCTGTCTCCCTGTCTGCTTCAACTGTCTGTTGAATTTGGCATTGACAAAGCTGTCTTGCATCCTCCCCAGCCCCAGACTCGGCCCTACCAGGGAGAAATAATATTATTGGATTTCATCTTGAGATAATTTTCCAGCCAAACCAAACGTGACTGTACAACAGGCTAAGTAAATGTCAAGTGCACACGGCGCCGAGCCTCTGAAAGGCAGGCCTGTTTTCTAAAGGTTAATTGACTGGCAGTCTATACAATCCTATTGTGAAATCCGCCCTTTATTTTCCCACCAGCACACGTGACCCATATTTTACATAATTCTTTTCGATGTAAAGAAATGGTCGAGATGAAAACGGATTCGCACGGTTCCTTGTGTGTGTGTGTGTGTGTGTTTCAGTGTGTGTGAGTGTGTGTGTCCGGCTGTCTGTTGAAGCAAAGAAAAGCCGCTGGTTGCTCTATTCTCCGGTAAAGGGCGGATTAACGGATCGGGGTTCAGGGCACAATGAGCAGCTCCAGCGCCATAAAGCACCGTAGTTTATCCAATTACAGACTTAACGTCAATCAACTTTGTTACTTATGCAGCGACATCTGAGCTGGTTAAATCACGGCTCTGGTTAAACACATTTTGAGACGGCGACACATTATTTCAGTCACGTTAACTATTTACAAACTCGGTTCAAATTCAGATCAGGGGAATTACGCCTGAGCTAGTGTAAAACACATTAAAAAAACACAAGTATCGTGAGCTATTCCTTGCTGATTTTTACTTTTTATTTTAATTTTATTTTTTAATTTAATTTTATTAATTTATATATTGTGATTTAATTCTTTAAAAACGATCAAATTGTTTAATTTTTGGATGGCAATAACACGATCCCCTTTACTGATTTATTTATCATAGCCAGTATAAAGGGTGTGGCAATAGCCTAAAAATTGTATATGTATATGAAAAAATAAATAGTTAAAAATATTTAGTCTAATACATTTTTTAAAATATTTTTTTTATTATTTTATTAAATTAATATTTTTGAACGTCCAATTTCAAAGTAGAAGTCTGATTTAAATTTCCTAACTTGCTTATGCAAAAAAAATATTCTTATATTTAAAATTATTTTTTTATTATATCTAAAAGTCAAAAAAAAAAAAAAAAAAAAGAACTACTGTATTTTTTAAGTCTCTATACTTTAACATATGTGGACTATACGCTCACGGCTAAGCTAATGCCTTATTTTCCTAAAGCTTTGGGGCACATAAAAGAGCACAGGTCTGACCTTTTATTGAGGAAAAGAAAGAAACTGCTCGTGAACCTGAGCTCGCACGAGGCGGATGTATGAACGGAACAGATGCGCCTATGGTCTCGTGCAGCCCGGTCGCATCTTTGAGCGCGTTAAAGAGATTTTCATGCTGAACAAAAGCAGCTGCCACACCTTTCTCCCGTCGCTAAGCTAATTCATGCAAGACCTCTGCGTTTTGTATATTGATTTTATAATCACTTTAGCTTCGGAGTGGAAGAAAAGAAACAGAGCAGGAGCTGGTTAAGAAAGAGCTACAACAAGCTCCTTTTTTTCAGGTTTATTTTAATCAGGGGGCTCTGCGTGGGCCAGGCCTCGAGGCTCGCACGGGGGATTAAGTGTTTTCTGAATAAAAAAGCGCGTGTTCTCCTTTCTTGATGACATTGTTGATAGCACGCGAGTCTGATATGCACTGAACATGCAGGTTTCCATACATGCACGTATGCTATGACTCGGTGCGTCTTGTTGTTGTGTGTATGTGTGTGTGTGTGTGTGCCACAGATTGATCCCCAACAGGTTGGTGGCTGCAAAAACACGCAGGACACTCGCGCTCATTCCTCAGTCTGGATGAGTGCTGCTGTCCTCGCATATAGCCTGGAGCCTTTCAAATTAAGCTCGTTTCTGGGTGATCCGTGAGCTGCATCCTTTATTTCTTCTCTGCCCTCAATTTTCCTCAAAGCTGCAAAGTGACGCACACTTTCTAACAAAAAGCTTCCACAGCTGGAAAGGAAATGGTTCAAACGGGGTGAAACATGGACAATTTATCAAAAGTCATGTGACAGCTCGGTGCTGCACATTTACCTGTGGGGTCGACTGCCCCAAAGGGTCACGGGATACATCTGAGGAATCACAATACGATTTATTATTAGAAATACAGCCCAAAGAAATTTTCAAAAAAAAAAAAAAATCTTATTTCAAACTGACTAAAATAATTAATTTTAATTTTCCACATTATTCAAATTAAAAATCAGATATTATAACATGCCAGACTGTCAAATGTGCTGATTTTTAAATCAAACTGTGAAGGAAATAACTAGTTAGACTTTATATTTGACCTTTTGGTCTTATTTTGGATTTTTGATTATACTGAGGCATTTAAAATTTACTCAAACTAATTAATCTAAAATAAGTTAGAACTCACTAAGACCAGAAATCCCTGATCTTAATAAGAAAAACTCCTAAAATAACATTTGTTTAGACTTTTAATTCATCTTTCAGTGTTAAATTCAGTCTTTGATCTTTAATTTAAGGATTCTTGTCACTATAATAATTATTATATGAAGTGGACAAATAATTCAGACCTAATCAAAGCCATGGAGGGAGGAAAATGTGCTGCATTTTAAGGATCTTACAAAAAAAAGAGTTGGCCGGAAGTAGACACAAAAAACTTTTTTTTCTTTTTTTTTTGGACGATGTTGCATTTGTAAAATTCTGAATGATATTAAAAATTACCCATACCCATCTGAACGATTTGTGGCATTTTGGGTCAAATATTTGGAAAACATTGTTTTTTTTATTTATTTATTTTATTTTTTTATTTTTTTATTTTTACTAATTTTGAGTCAATTTAGGTGCTGCCATCTTCATTATATTATGATGCATCATGTTATAGACCTAAATGTAGGCCTACTTATATGTGACTAAGAGCTCTTTGTGTGTACTGTTAGAAATGTATAGTACATTTTTTGTCCGGATGTCCATGAAAGCATCACAACTTTTCAAGGAAAAAAAAAATCTCTGTTAATTTCACGTGTTTGTGGATGCTGACAGCTGTGTAACTCGGAGCTCCAGCAGTGGAAGGAACTGTGGGTGAAGTGGTTTCACCTCCCTGCTCGCTCTAATGATGCTCTGTCTCCGCAGGGCTCCGTGGAAGCGCAGTGTGGGCTCGTGCTGAACGGCCAAGGGGGCGTCATCCGGAGAGGTAAGGGCCCCCTTCTTGTTTATTCTCCACCGCGTGTTGTTGTAGTCGAGCTTACCGGAGGGCCGTGAAGCTCTCACGGCTCGACACGACGCGACAAGACAGCGAGCAGACAGACAAACAGGCGGAACACTCCCCTCTTCTTGTCTGCTGTCAACATGTTACAGCACCAGCGGCCCCATTTCCGCGCCTGTTTAAACGCTAACACACTGAACAGGCGCTTCCTTTCCACTGTCACTCAACACACACAGTTCCTCTGCCGCTTTTTTTTTTTTATCTTTTGATAAAAATTAAAACATCACCAATGAACTGAAACGGAGCTGATTTGATAGATTGTGGCTTTTTCTGTTCGCTTGCTTTCTTAATATTTACATTTTTATGTCATAGCCTATCAGGAGTAAATTCCACTATCAGAATGAAAACATACAAGATTTAACCTCTAACACTTGTTTACAAAATAAATAAGAGGATGAGTGCTAAAAATAATCAAATCCATCACACTTCCGTTAAATTAGCAGAAAAAAAAACGTTTTAATAGACTAAAAATGTCTTTAAACTAAAGGGGCAATCAAGGATAACCTTTATTTCTATAAAGCTGCTTTAATAATTAACCCAAGTTTGCTAGCTCCAGGGCATATTCTATATTTTTGTATGTAATTTATGTTCTTATTTGTAGGCGGAGCTGTGATCAATATGTAGGATGATTGTGTTTTTTTTTTTTCCAGTGTGTTTGATTAGAGTTGATTTAAAGGTGTCTCTTGGTGAGGCTTTAAGGGTGGATGTGGACCTGGACTCGGCCTGGGATCATCACAGTTTGGATCTGGCTGCTCCTGTGTTGTTGTCTTTTTTTTTTTTTTTTTTTTTTTTTTATAAGTCAGGACTATGTGTAGTTTTCCATACAGAGAGGAAGGCTGTGTCTCGGGTTTAATTTTTCATCAGCTCAGCCTAGGTGTTGGGGCTTTTCTCTCGGATTGACGCGGGAATCCCTCCGCTATCACTTTCGGTTAATGGTGCGCCGTATTTGGCCCTGAGCTCAGCCGCTGCAACCATCACAACCAATAATCTTTGCTTTACCTCCCGCTCCCGTATCGATAGCTTCTCTCGCCTCGGGCGGACGCTTTGATATGCTAATGCCGAGCGGGGCCCCGGATTCAGCCGAGATCATATTAATGTTGTTCTTTCTGACTGCGGCTTTGGCGGCATGAATATTCACATAACCTTTTTCAAAAGAAAATCACTCAAGAAACGCGGATCCTACTTAGGAGGAGTCGTCTGTGTTTTTAATCACCCTTCTATCCCTTTTCCAGTTCAGCTCTAACACAGCAGCAGCAGCAGCAGCAGCAGCCTCACAGATCAAGCTGATCTGTCAAGCGCGCGCCCCCGCCACTACAGCACGTGCACGCCTCCTCTCTCTTTTCTGTCAAGACATTGGCGGGCTTTTTTAGGAGCTATAAACATTGTTGTTAAAATATGAGGAGAATGACATTTGGCCCGTGTCTCTTTTTCTTTAATTTTCGTGGCAAACTCGTAAAAGGCGCTTGATTCCGCGTGTGATCCCGCCCGCCGCTCGCGCCGCAGCCCCAGGCTACTCTCCGTTGCTTAAATACCGTTATCGCCTCTGGGCCCGCGCGCTCCACTGACTGCACTACCGGCAATAGCTCTTTTCGATTGCCCTTGGCAACATAAAATACAAACTACTTTGAATCAAAACATTTTTAGGGGAATTAATATGATGTGAACCCGCGGCTTTCAGAGACGCGCGCCCCTGTCAGAGCGCGTGAGGCTGACAGACAGGTCTGCCCGGTTTGTGTCACATGGAGAAAGACACAGACGAGCTGGACTTCACACGCGCACACGCACACACACACTCACACACACTGGAGTCCAGGCTTAACCAATAGTATCAATCGATCCCCAAGCGTCTACTTTTGACTGCCAGGGTGAAATACAAGTCCCATACAGCCTTGTATGAAAGCGCTGCCCGCCGGACTACAACAGGCTTTTGTTGCCACACCATTATGATGTCACACTTGTGCTGTGGGCACGAGGCGCTGTCCGTGGTGCTGAACCCGGATGACATGTTTTTGATGCCACAGGTCTGACAGCCTTCCTGCGGCCAGAAAAACGAAAGTAGCACATCTCTGCTGATTCTGAATAATAGATTTTTTTTCGAGCTAAAATATAGGTCATATTTTTAAAGCTTAGCTGGTGGCCAAATTGTCCACACTGCCCTAAAAAGATTAGCCAATCTTCGCCTGCAGCGTTGTTCTTCCTCGGCCTAAATGGCGTCCTTTTCTTCATTCCATCAAACCCAGCACGGCCCAGTAACAAAGCGACACGCCCTGCTGTTAGATTTGATAATGAGGCAGATGAATAATAGAATATAGCCTACAGTACATCAGACAGAAACCTTGCGTTTCAGCTGCTTGGGACGTTAGTTCAAGTGAAAGTTTAATAATAATGGGCCCACTCAGAGCAGTGGATTTATTCCAGGAGGACTCAACAACCACTGATTCAGATGCAATTAATAATGTGAAAGAGCCTTCACTATCACAACAGCGATCATTTATTCACACATGCAGGAGTCTAATGAAATCAACATGCTGGATGGTGGAAGGTGATTAAAAAGAAGGTTTTGTTTCCTCCTCCTGGGGTTGAAGCTGACGAATCAGACAAATATTGAGCTGAAACAGACATCAAATTAAATGCACATAGTAAAACAGAAAAAATCTAATATTTAACTTGTGAAAGGGATGGAGAACTGAAACACATTGTTATTGCAAGTGGTGAGAGGGGATGCTTGATCTCACAGATGGAGTTTGCATTTTGTGCAGCAAACTTTTTTGCTCTTTACTTAAACTGTGGTGAAAATGTATTCAAACATGTTTCATTTAAACTAATTTAATGCAAAGGATGTAAAAGAGGGGGGAAAACTGTGAACTAGTCACACTTTGTTGTCATGTAAAATAAAAAGTTCCCCTAAATTAAATGGGTTTCAAATGTCAAGACGATGTGTAATATATATATATATATATAAAAAAGATTGATTAGCTCTTAATGAGTCAAATAACAAATAATAAGGATAAGAAATAAAAGATGAGTTGCACTCTAGGCACAGTATTTACCAAATGTAAAATCAAGTTTTGGTACCTAAACGCATCTTTCTAACTGCAAGGGAATAAAAGAGAAGGCGATTTTCCATGCTGGACATGAACGCAGCATTACAAGTTTATATATTTAAGAATAAATATGTTGAATTGAAAAACTTTGACTTTTTATTATTAAAAAAAACAAGTATTTATCACCACATGAACACACCGAAAATTGGTACCAACCCATCACTGAGTATTTCAAATTTTTTATCCCGGCTTTGTGCTCTTTCATTTTATAACTCTTACATTACACCATTCATGTCTTTTCTGTGAGTTGAGGCTTTCCAAAGAGTAAAAAGGATTTTTATTTGATACATTCAGGAACCTGAAAGCCGTACAGGCAGTAAAGGGAAAAAGCAGCTCTTGTAGTAGAAATATAAAGCGCTCTGTTACTTGTAGAGTTTAAGTTGAAATGAGGTACTTTTGAATCTTTATGTCTTATTAAAACCTGCCAGTGCGTGTGTTTTTGTCACGATTAATCACATTTTAATCGCAGTGTAAAGTTAATTTTTGTTTGTAGAGCCGTGTTGTCTTTTGCCTTTTTGTGACGCAGTTGTGACACAAAATGCGAAACACTTTTGATTCATTCATTTCACCATCTGAAGGTTTTGTTTTGAATTAAATTAGCTGCTTTAAGTTTTAGCAGTAGGAAGCAGGAAGACATGTGGCAGTGTAACTACAGTGTGCTGAAAGGGACAAAAAGCACATGATTAAAAAAAAAAGATAATTTGAGTTGAGTAAAATTACTTTTCAACTTTTATACTTGAGATTATTTTACATTTAGATGCCCGTCAAAGAAATTTGGAAAGTGGTCAGTTAGCTTACGAATTTAGCTTCGCCTTAGCGTAACTTAACTAAATTTCTTCTTTTTTTTTGTTCCCATACTTTAAAATTTAATGTCTAAATGACTTAACAAGCAGAAAATAAAGAGTATAAACTGTCTGGTGTGACTTGATTTTTATGAATATGATGTTAAACGTTTTATTTACACACAATAACGTGTAAAAAGTTGGGTAAGAGTTGGTTGTTTTTACAGATAACCAGTTGTGATGCCCTCAGTTTTGTTAACTGTTGTCCTGCATTATTTCAGCATCATGTTGGTTTACATGGAGCCTCATTACAGAAACACTTCCTCCATTATGTACCCACTCCTGTGTTAGTTTGAGTGTGTATACGTGCAAATAGCACACAGCCAGTTACCAGGCATAACCTCATGTCAGCCCTCTCCAAAGCTAACTCCACTGCTGGAGCTAGTTATGATACAGTCCCATAGCTGACTTTTTGGACAAATGAGGCATTTAAAAACCACACAGCATGTTCTGAAAAGCCTAACACGAGGCTGTCTGTCTTAGTCTGAGGAGAGGTGACAGTCGGGTGAAACATTTTTGTCACAGGGCGTTTAAAAAGATCCAAATAGGCTGTATCTTTCATTCCGAGTTTGGAGGAGGGAGGATGGGAAAGTTTACCGACTCTGACAAAAGACAGTGTGAAAATTAGAGCTGGAGAAGCAAACAGAGCAAAACACAAGTCGAGGCACGGCACGTAGATAATATTAACTTCCTGTTATCTCCACTTTGTTAAACAAGCTCTTAAAATCAATACAGACTCCAACTCCAGCCGGTCGCCACTGTATTCAGGTTCCTGTTATTAACAGCTACTCCTCTCTTTGGACACGTCAACCCAGGCAACATAACTAAAACAGGGGCGTTAAGGTCATAACAGTGAGTTGCTAATTTCATCACCGATGCATACTGTTGGTAAACCACCTTACACCAACCTGTTTTTCAGTTTTTAAAATGAAATTTGAAGTAGTGTTCTCGCTGGCCTCCTGCTCTCAGCTGATGAAATGTGGTTTGTTTACATGATGGGCTCAAAGTGTGTTTGGATTCAGAGAGGGCCAGTCAGGATGTAAACGCATAAACAGCCAAACTTTGTCAACTACTTTTAGGTTCAACAATTTTCAGTCTTGTTATTTCTTTAAACTCAAAATGCTGGGTATGTAAAGTGTCGAAGTTGTGGCTGAGGTCAGTTTCGTAAAAGCTCTACTACCAGGATGTAAAGAAGCACAGATGACATCTCAAAATAGGGCTCAGTTTGACTGTGTTTTGATCTAGAAAATGGAGAAAATGTCTCTTCTGAACAAACTTTTTAGTGTTTTGTTTTGTTTTGTTTTTTTTCTGTTGAATCATCTCCAGCTGTGAATTTCTCTATTTAATAAGAAGATGTTTGAAATGGCACTCATTGAAGAAAAAAAATGTACGTTGACGTCCGGAAATTTCTGTAAAGCTTATATCAACACAATAATTTGAGTTAGTATAAGTATAAAAGCTCATTCATATTGGTCCAGTCCATTCAGGATGGGTACCTCTCACGTATGAAATGATACGGTACCAATGCCTGGTCACTGGCAATAGGTATCGGTCCTCAATGGTGCTGATATCCAGTACTTTTGTGTGCTTTAATGAGGTATAAAATATTAATTTGTTTAATAATAAAATCTCAAAGTTTTTTAAATTTAACATATTTATTTCTCAGTGCTGTGTTCATGTCCAGTATGGAAAATTGCCTTCTCTTCCGCAGACTCAAGGATGCATTTAGTTACCAAAACATGGTATCATGTGATGGAATTTGGTCGTTACTAGGGATGCACGATATTATTGGCACAATATCGGTATCGGCTGATAAAAGCTTAAAAACACGTTTATCGGTATCGGCAGATATGAAAATTTCTGCCGATAAGCACAGCCGATAAGGTGCTATTCAGTTAGGATTATTATTATTTTCCATCTGAAAAATAAGCTCCTTAAATAAAATGTAGCACTTCATTTATTTTCACTGCAGAGCTCTGTGTCTGTCACCAGGTTGTTACAGTAGCTCTAAAATAATCAAATGCAACTTGGTTATGTTTAAAAATACATTGTACATTTAAAGTTCATGTGATCTAAAGAAATTATTTTTCTGTATTTCAATACTGAATGTCTTGAGTTCGAAAAAATAATACATTTCTTATTTATGGTAAAATCAAATGTTTTTTGTCTTGTTTTATGTGTTTCTTAAACAAATAAGACCGTCACAATAAGAGTAACATATAAATTCCAGTACAGGATAGACTTAGCTTTCTTTACAGGGAAAAAAACAAACACACTTGTGATTATCGGTATCGGTATCGGCCAAAAGGGGTTTCGATATATCGATATATCGGCATATCGGCATATCGGCATATCGGATATCGGCAAAAATCCAATATCGTGCATCCCTAGTCGTTACCTATAAAAGTACCTAATTTCAGAATCAGAATCAGAAGTACTTTATTAATCCCAGCGGGAAAATTGCAAAAAAGGAAAACACTGCTCAAATAACTTCCAGCTAAAGTAGATATAACAAATAGGCTAAAAAGAAGATACAACTGTGAAAAAAGTCTAAGGCTCCGTATACACGACAACGTTTCAAACTGAAAACACTGTAGTAAGCATGCCAGGCCTGTAGTTGGCGCTATAAATGTCTAGTCCAGAAACAGCTTTTGGGAGATTTCAACCAAAGTAGAGTTGAGTTGATCATCTGGTGTATTGGTGAATACCAAGAGCAGAAGTGGAGCATCAGATGTTCATTTTAATAAAGACAGTCAGCAGATTTAGCAGATTGAGCAGCACAAGCACAACACGGTAGTTCGCCACAATCCTAACAACGGTACTGTTGTCCTGTTGTATGCGCTCATGCAGAGCGGAGTGTGACGTCAGAATTTCTACTGAAAACGCCGGCTTACTGTTTACATGGCAATGGTGTCGGCAGCATTCCAGAAAAATCCCACTCTGGAGGCCGTTTCCAAAAGTTTGCGTTTTAGGTCGGCTGAAACACTGTTTCCGTGTAAACGCGAGGCTGAAATGCAGCAAAACTTCTGTGTTTCACCCTAAAACCGGTCCATGGACTGTGAAAGAAAATGGACGTCATCTTGCTCAGCTTAAAGTGAGGCCGCCACAAAAACTGCTCCCTCTGGTGGCTGGCTGCAGTATAGGTCAAAACTCTGTCTCCCCAATTCGTTTGAATGGGGCTGTGGTCAAACTCGTAGAAACGTTTCTTATGTCTGTATGCTGTGGTGATATAAAGATATTGTTAGGCTGTGTTGTGTTGTCCTATTTATTATTGAATAGATTATTTTTCCTTGGTTATTAGACGTTAAAAAAATTAGGGTTTTTGTCACGTTTCACTATGATTTTGTGGTTTGTGGTTGTTTTCGAGAATAGTAAAAAACTAGACTTTTTTTTTTGTCACACGGCTTCACACAGATTCTAAATTGCGCAGTCTCTGGCTGCAAGATGGCGTCACCTCAGACGGGGCATTTTGGCTTCAAAATGGTACAATGGTCAAAGACGGAGCCACAGTCACTCTACGATATCAGCCCAATAAAATCAGCCCAGTTGCTTCCCTTAAGTTTTCTGCTTTCGTCCTCATTGTTCGTACACCTGTAACCCGTGCTGTCGTAACACCTGTGTTGTGCTCATGTGCAGGCGGGACGTGTGTGGTGAACCCAACAGACCTGTTCTGCTCGGTACCGGGCCGCCTGTCGCTGCTCAGCTCCACCTCCAAGTACAAAGTGACCATCGCAGAGGTGAAAAGAAGACTGTCCCCACCAGAGTGCCTCAACGCCTCCTTACTGGGCGGTATACTGCGCAGGTCAGCTCACACATACACACACACACACACACACACACACAGGAGGGATGCATCTGCACACAAGGGAATACCTACATCCACACAAACAGCCTGAACAACAACTGATTCGTCGACTTGAAGAAAAATCAAACTAAGACGTCTTTTAGTGCAACTGACAAAGCAAATATTTAAATTCAAACCTCAGCTTGCTGCATTTTTTTTTTTTTTTTTTGTGGAGGCATTTCATCTTTTTTGTAGCAGAAGACCTCACTGAGGTGCTCATGTAGTACTCTCAACATCATCCCGGGAGAATCAGAGACTCAAAACTTCAAAAACAGGGAGTCCATCCTGCAGCAGGAGCAGGATTGTGTAAGAGTAAAAGCGTGTTAGTGTAATAAAGGAAGGAGAAGAAGAAAAAAAAACACCAGATACAGCCGAACAAATCTACAACTTGTAGGAGAAGTCATGAAAATGCTGAAGGAGTGCGAGGTGTGGATTTACGGTGAGGTTGTTTTTGCTTAACAAAATAATGTGAAAGAAGAACAAGGGACCGTGCTACAGGAAGGGTTTCGTTGAAATGTAGTGAAGATGGAATCCACAAAGAGCATTGTAGGCGAAACGAGGGGCCGTGGCTGCACGCGCCGCCATGCCCAGGGAGCCAGAGGGAGGCGAGACCAGGCCAAAGCATGCCAGGATCAGAGGAAGCAGAGGAAAGCAAGAGTTGCCAGCGCTGTATTATTGATGAGGCGGAGAGAAAGGGAAGGGGGGAGGAACGAGGAGGAAAGGAAGGATAGAAAGAGGGGGGAGGGAACAGAGAGAATATGGCCAAGGCTACAAGAGGAGGCATCCACAAAGGGGGAATAAAGGAGCTGATCTTCATCTGGAGTAAATCAGAAAATACAGAAACTGTAGATTTATACGTAAGCTTCGTCTGTTGGGTTTGTTTCTGTTACTCCGTTTAAAAACTGCATCCCAAAAGGATTCCTTATTGGACGGAGTTTGAGCAAATACATTTTAAAAACTTCACATAAAAGATGAGAAATTGACAGACACGACTGTTCCTCACTTTGGGTAGAGCGCTCAAACTGTGACAGGGGAAACTCAGGGGGACATGCTGCCTTAACGAGGAATGAAGAAAGAAGACTCAACATATAATCAGACGACATGATTTAATTTTACACCCTTTGATTTTATGCTTAATTTCACGCCTTTGTCACATCAAACAGACGTATATTTTTCCGTCTTTACACACAAGACGTGATTAAAACCAAGTTTTGAAAGAGAAGGATGATTATATTTGGGACAAGAGACAAGAAAGAAATAAGTAAAGCAGGTTTTTTGTCTTGGAAATGAAAAGGAAAGTTGTCGTCAACTACTTTTGAGTTCAACAACTTTCAATATTTTTATTACTTTGAGCTCAAACTGCTGGCTAAGTTTAATGTCGAAGCTGTAGCTCAGGGCTGTGTCAGAAAAGCTCTACTACCAGGATGTAAAGAGGCACAGGTGACATCTTAAAATATGGCACTGTTCATCTGTGTTTTAATCTAAAAAATTGGGGAAAGTGTTTTCTTTTCTAAACAAATTTAATTAAATTATCCTCAGATATGAATTTTTACATTTAATATTCTGTAAAGCAAAGATCTGCAAAATGCGGCTTTTTAATACCTCTTCCAGTGGCTCCTTGTTGCTTTAAAAATATATAAATAAAATAAAGAAATTTTATTTTTCTTACAGAGGGTTTTGATGATTTACGACACTGACACTAAATAAAATAATGCGTTAACATTTTGTTCAACTAAATCTGGTCCCCTGGTCAGAAAACTTAATCTTCAAATACGCAAATCTGGAAGAATATGCAGATTTTTTTTCCGTGTTGATGGATTCATTTTGATATATGTTATCAAACTCAAGAATTCTTTCAAAATTGTTAGACATTTTTGCAGATTTTATAGATTTCTTTTTTATTATTTTTGCAATTTTTTTTACATTTTAACAATATTTTGAAATTTCATTAAAAAAATAAAAATAAAATAACATTTTGAAAATTCATAAAAGATTGAATTTCCCCGAGAATAAAATGGCAAAAAAAAAGGAATTTCATGACATTTTTGCAATTTTTAATTTTTTTTAAGAATATTCTGAATTTAATTAATAAATAAAATAAATTAATTAAAATTCTAAAAATATATTAAAAAATCGAATTTCCCAAAAATAAAATGGCAGAAAAAGAAATGCACAACATTTTTGCAAATTTTTTACATTTTAAGAATATTTTGAATTAAAAAAATTTAAAAAATTAATACAATCATAAATATATATATATAAAAAATGATTTTTCCAAAAATAAAATGGCAAAAAAATGAATTATCATGACATTTTTGCAAATTTTCGCATTCTCAAAATTTTTTTGCAAAATTACTAAAAAAATACCAAAATAAGACAACACATGTACAATTTCATAAATACCCCCAAAATTCTTCTTTAGATAATAATTCACTACATTTTCACTATGTTTAGAATATTGACCACTTTTTTTTATTTATTTATTGCGAAGTTAAAGTAGATTTTGTGGAATGACTTTAATCCATGTGAGCTGAGGCAAAATGACTCAACCCAATAAAATCAGCTTGCACAATTTTATAAACTCATTAATATTGATCCAGTCCAAAGACTGTTTAAAAGTCAAGGGTGTCATCTTGCTCAGCTCTGAGTGAGTTTGCCACAAAAACTGCTCCCCCTGGTGCTGGCTGCAGTATAGGTCAAAAACTCTGTCTCCCCAATTCATTTGAATAGGGCTGTGGCAAACCTTAAGTAAATACAGCTCATAGAAATGTTTGATGTAAAGATTTTAGGCTGATATGTTGTTTTTAAAAGAGTTGTGTTACTTCCTGTAGAGCAAAGTCGAAGAACGGAGGCCGGTGTCTTCGGGAGAAACTAGACCGTCTGGGCCTCAACCTGCCGGCAGGAAGGAGAAAAGCTGCCAACGTCACTCTGCTCACATCCCTGGTGGAAGGTAGGGAACTTTTTGTCCCAGATCTCTCATTCTCTATTAAAGTTTCCACTCCCGTTTGAGCATTACTCCATCAGTGGTTTGATTTGTTTTGTGCTCAGGTGAGGCGCTCCACCTGGCGCGGGACTTCGGCTACACCTGTGAGACAGAGTTTCCCAGCAAGGCGGTGGGGGAACATTTGGCGAGGCAGCACAGTGAGCCGAAAGAAACCAGCGCGCGCAAGAAAATGGTCCTGGCAACGAAGTAAGAGCACAGATGAAAACAAGACCCTCTTACATTTCAGCGTCACGTGAAGCAGCCCAGACTTTAGATGCTGTTTGTCTGCAGGTCTATAGGTGCAGGTGAATTTCTCGATCAATTTCCACAGCTGGCAACACAGCCGAGGAAAATTGATCAGTTTGGAAGCAATGCTTTGATAAACAGAGCTCTGAGCAACGTTTTCAGCTGCAAGAAAGCTTCACGGCGAGCAGGCATCGAGAATCTGTGAGAGCCTGAAAATGCAGGGAAATTTAACAGATGCTTAAGGGAAGTTTGGTTCAGGAGAGGGATGGTGTAAAAATGGAGGAGTGAAAACTTAGAGAAAAGTTTGAACGCTTCACGCCCAGATTTCAGGCTGTCAGGCGTGTTTTCAGTCAACACAGCCGAGGCGCTTCCCACACCAGCTCAACAAATTGCTTTTCGATAAACTATTTTCATCTAAATCCAAAAAGACAGCCCGGATCGCTGCAGACTATCACCTCTGACCGAGCAGTCAGTGTCATATCGGACACTCTCCACTTTATCTTGGATTGACATGAAACTTTCTCCTCTCCTCCGTGTGCCCGTTTTTCTCCGAGTGTTTCTTGGAAGGAATTTATTTGTGTGATGATCCAAAATGAACAGGATGCGCTGAGAAAAAAGGCCCGAGTTGCTCGCCTTGTGTTGGAGACAGATGGTAAACCCTCCTCCCCTCCCTCCTTCTGTCCATCAGGCAAATCTGTAAGGAGTTCCAGGACTTACTGAGCCAAGACCGCTCTCCTCTGGGCTCCTCCAGACCCACCCCCATCCTGGACCTGGACATCCAGAGACACCTCACACACTTCAGGTAACACACACATGCACACACACACACACATCTCATTTGGGGAAGTGTTGAGTGGAGTCTTTGTGACGGTTTAAAACTGCTGTGCTTCATTTTGGCTGCGTCCGCGTTGCCATTTTCGGGGAAAGATGCAGCTGTGCAGTTTGTTATTTGGCACCAATACCAGAAAAAGAAGAAGAGGAGGATGAGGAGGAGGAGGAGGAGGAGGAGGCTTGTTAGCACAAATGTCACATCTATGGCGTCACTCGTTGCAGAATACACAGAGTTTAGTCAGATCCCAGCGGGAGCTCAGCAGTCTGAGCGCGGTGATGACAGTTTGAGGAGCAGCAGGTTCATCGTGGAGCTGACCAGACAGTTTGCTCTGTGCGCAGCTTCCTGTTTACACAGATTCATCACATCCTGAGCCTGTTTTTAATTTTAACAGCCTCTGATTAACTAATCCTTAAAGTTAAAGCTCCTGTGTGGATTTTTTAGCTGTTCAAAAATCAGACTGAATTTAACAGAAATCCCTTTTTATGATCTACAGAGGTGAGAAAAATCATCAAAACAATCAATGAGTATTTTTATGTGGCTGTTTCATATATGTGATACCGCTAACAGGGGGTAGGCGTCCGTTTGGCTAACTGTGCACTATTTCTTTAACGTTTTCCATGTAAAGGGTGAAATATTTGGTGAAAGACAGAACAAAACTGAAATCTTATCCAGTACTTTTGTCTTATCTTAAGTAAAAATTGTCTTGCTATACTCGATATGAGCCACATTCAACTGATCAGTCCAGAAAATGTAAAGTTTCTGTTTGTGAACAACATAACTCAAAAAGTAACAAACAGATCTTGATGAAATGTTCAGGAAATGTTCAAAATAGGATAAGGAAGAAGTGTTCACAATTTGGAGGTGATCCGGATCACCATCTGGATCCAGGACTTTTTTAAAGGATTCTTTATCATTGTGAGATAGGACCATTTTCACCATATGTGTATATAACTCCACCATAAATGGTCGGAGTGCTTTGCAAAACAATACAAGACAAGGTCACCATAATTTCTGACTGATGTAAAAGTACGATCCAGATCCTGACAATATTCTGGATACTAAGATCAGGAATATGAAATATGTACTGGGTCATCATCATTTTCAACACTGTCAAACCTGCAACTAACACCAAATTGTAGCAGACAGTCTGCTGAAAGGGGGTATAACATTAAAGTAGGACATTTTTCTGGACTGGTCAGATGAATGTGGCTCATATTGAGCCTAAAAAGACATTTTCTACTGAAAATAAGACAAAAACACTTAATAAGATTTCAGTTTTTGCAGTGTACTGGTTTGTCCGAGTAGTAACACAAAAAATCATTTCCTCAGAGGAGCTTTAAACATGTAAAACTCTGTGTTCCTGTAGTGGCAGTCACTGGTCCAACTCCTGGTCTTAAGTCTTTAAATGTATAGATCGATGTCCGGATTCAGTACACAAACTGCTAAAAACCCATAAAAAAAGAAAAAAAAATTACACATACTGTGTGTAATTTTTTCTTTTTATTTTATTTTATTTTATTTTATTTTATTTAAATTTATTTTATTTTTAATTGTTTTTTTTTTAATTCTTTGATTTAGACAAAAAGTATTTGTCTAAATACAAAAACATTTTGGCCATGTGAACAACCCCAATCTGGCTCTTAAAGTTTTTGTTGTTTATGCTTTATACTGTATTTCTGCAAACACATTAGTGGAAGGAAACATGTTGAAAATACAATATGAAAAAGCAAAGTCCCAGTTTTTTATCCAAAATATATGATGGATCTTTCTTTTCTGGTTTCAACTTTACCGCTAATCAAAACTTCAGATGCTAATCATAGCATTGGTGCTACACTGGGATCTGGAGGGTTAAAAGTTAATTGCAGAAGTAGCATTTCGGACACATCTCACAGCAAAGATTGTTTATGATTGATACGTTTTTTTTCTGTTTGCTGAAAAAAATGGCTTGTAATTATAGACTTTGACCACAGGGGTTACCAGAATTGACTAAAACTGCTCAGTGGAGCTTTAAACCTGAGAAATATCAACAACAGCTAAAGGAAAACAGGAAGTTGGGCTGATCCAGAAGTGATGAAGAGGATTTATTATTATCATTGTTGCTTCAGCTTTTTCTGTGTCTGAGCCAAACACAGACAATGATTTCAGAAACAGTACAGAGAAGATCACAGCACATCTAAACTCTGCTCTGGAGGAGGTTATCCTGTCTAAAGATGCTCTTTTAGGAGGATTAGGAGCTCGATGAAGCAGAGAGAGGAGCGTTTCTCTGCAGATGTGAGGAGGAAGGAGCAGCATCTAACTGTACCTCAGAGTTTGTTTTATTTTGTTGCCTCTGGATCAAACTAATTTGTCTCTTTTCTTAATGTCTCCTCCCAGTCTGATCACTCACGGGTTTGGCACGCCGGCAGTCTGCGCAGCTCTCAGCACCTTCCAGACCGTCCTGAGCGAGATGCTCAACTACCTGGACAAAAACTCGAGCGGCAAGACGAGCGGACCCAACGACCCACAGATCAACAACAGCTCAGAAAAGACGCAGCTCCGGAAAACAGCCGAGCCGCAGAGCAAAGACGGAAAAACAGAAAAGACTGAGTAGCCCCCCCACAGCCAGTCCCCGTGCCTTGGAGCGCTGCATTTAGGAGTGTGTTTGTGTGTGTTCATGAGTGTGTGTGTGTGTGTCTCAGAAAGGGATCAGTCGTCTTCTTTGGAGGAATTCATATTTATTGTTAATTTATTTATCTTATTTTCTAAAGTAAGTCCAACCAGAAGAATCCTGTGTTCAAATGTGTGTGTGTGTGAGAAAGAGTGTGTGTGTGTGTGTGTGTCATGACAAGCCTTGTGATGGAGGTGGCTGTTACTCATCGAAGACTTTTATTGTTTTATTTATTTACCCCAAAAACAAGAGGCAGACATGCTGACATCACGGTTTCACAGGACAGGGGAGGTCCAGTGCTGACACAGCGTTATACACACACACACACACACACTCAAATTCACAAACACACACACACACACACACAGTGAAGGCCTTTTGGGGAATCTGACCTTCACCAAACTCAAACTTGTAGTATTTCCCATAAATTTGGTCTTTTTGATTAAATTACGAAGACATCCTCAGATGCTAAGATTAGCTTGATTAGCTTAATTAGCTTAAATTTTCAGTTGAATGAGCCAAAACTTCTCATATTTTGTAATTTACAGTCAGATTTTTTTTTTACTTAGTGACAAAATATAACAGATTATGAGATTAAAAACCTCAAACTTCTCCTTTAGTGGTAGAAAACATTTCTTCTGTCACCGCCAACTTCAACACCGACACGTAAACATGTCTACGAGATAAATATGCTAAAACACACAATGGGACCCACATTTTTCTATCACATATGTTGATATTTAGAATTATTTTTTAACATTATTGATAAATAAAAACACAACTTTCACAAATGAGGGAATTAGAAGTGACAATGCAACATATGGTCCCCAAATAAGTGAGGTGTGTGCGGCCCACAGAGGCTGAGCATGACTCATCATCAGGTAGTGGCGAAGTTTGGTGTCAGTCTTACGCTTAACTGGCAGGATTTTTACAAGGCCATGTTTTTCTAACAGGGCAAATAGCCTGCACAATCGTTTATCCAACATTTTTGCCTCAAGACAACAGTAACAGTAATTATAACGAGCCCAAAAAGCACAAGTGAAAGAGGTTTAAGGAAAATTTGAGCAGAAAAGTGAAGATAACTAGATAGATACTGTCACTACTTTTGATTGGACACACTTGTAAGAACAAAAAAATGCTCACACTAACCCAATACTCTAAAAAACTTCAAACTAACAGAGAAAAACAATATGTCTTCCTTTTTATTATTTAACCTTTATTTAACCAGCTTGGTCCCATTAAGATGGAAAAAAAAATATTTTTCTGCTGAGACAGGCAGCAGCACAGGAAGCACAAAAAGAGACAAAGCTCAGTCAACAAAACAAAAAATAATGGATTAAAACCACGTTTTAGGAAACAACTGTTCAATCAACCGAGCTAAAACATGGACATCTTACAGAATCAGCCTTCATTTTTTTATTTTAGCTTTAAAAACATTTAAGGAACCAGCTTCTTCAGCTTTAAGTTGTTCTGCAGATAGTGGACATTACATAACAATGTGATAAATTTTCACTTCATTATGTAGTAACACCACATATCATGATCATCTGCTGCATTTTGAAAAAAGATTCTAGAACACAATATGTAATAAACTCTGCTGCATGATGTAATCAGTTCTTACTGATTCCATGCTGGAACCCACATTCTGTCATAGGTGATGTAATCAGTAAGAACTTATTCCATCATTCTAGAATTTTTGCATTCTAGAATTTTTTTTACAAAAAGTGGCAAATCATAATGAAATACGGTGTTGTTACAAAATGAAGTGAAAATTAATTACATTATTACATAATGGGCGTTACAGGCCCTTTTCCTAATTTCTTTCTGAGCATTTGGGACAGAGAGGGTAATGAGATCCTGAGAATTTTACTATAATGACTTTTAAAATACTTAAAGAACACCCTTCTCTTTATCATCCACAGTATTGACAACATTAGACTTTTTTTCCTGGATATAAAGCTGAAGAAAAAGCAGGGAATGCTGATATATGGGGGTCGAAAACAATGGATTGTGCCACTTTTCTGTAAAGCTACCTTATCCTTTATGATTGAGGTCCGCTGCCGCTCACAACTACTGAGCCCAGGGGATAATTGATGAATGTCTTGTTTCAAGTTATTTAAAGACAAAATGAGGTCTGAATTGCTTATAACAAGTAAAAAAAATCTGCCATTTTCTAGCAAATATTATGCCACTTTTTCTCTAAAGCTACCACATCCTTCATGATTGAGGTCCGCCGCCGCTCACAACTACCGAGCCCGGGGGACGAAAGATGAAGAGGGACAGTGACTGTCCAGAGAGAAATTGCGTTACAAAAAAATGAAGTCTTATCAAGTGTTTTTGTCTTTTTTTCAGTAGAAAATGTCTTTTTAGACATAATATGAGCCACAGTCACCTGACCAGTCCTGACAAATGTCTTGTTTCAAATTATATAAAGACAAAAATGAGGTCCGACTTTCTTGTAACAATTAAAAAAAAAAAGAAATCTGCTGATGGAACAAGAGAAAAGTTACTTGTTTTAAGACTTTATTCTAGTTAAAAGCAAATTTTCAAGCAAATAAATGGAAATAAGACATTTTTCTGGACATTTTCTACTGAGAATAAGACAAAAACACTTGATAACATTTCTGTTTTTTTACAGTGTGCTTGAAAGTAGAACAGGTTAACTGAGAAGTTTAGAGGAAGAGCTTTGATGCTAGTTTAAAAAAATGTAAACAAAAGTGTCAAACAGCCAGGAAAAATAGTGTCTATAAGGTGGCTGTTATTTGACGTACAGATTAATTACCACAGCTCAAAAAACACACACACACACACACACACATTTCACGACCTCCTCCTGCAACCTGTGAGCGCCTCTGAATCCCACCGTGCTGACTTTATTCGCCGCACAATCAGTGCCATAACAACCAGTGTGTTAACCGTGAGACTGCTCCTGGATGTGACACCACTGCCTGGGGTTATGGGCTACACTGTGGTGTGTGTGTGTTCGTGTGTGTGTGTGAACGTGTGTGTGTGTAAGAGATGAAGAGAGAGCGAAAGAGGAGGGTCCAACTCAGCCATTTTGTAACAGGCGACTCTGTGGTCGCCGTCGTTCCTCTTCCCCCTGTGCATGTCTCTCTTTGTACACTCCCCTGGATCGCAAGTTTAGCCGACACGAGCTCTCCGAGTCGCTCATGAACATTTGTAAAGATATATATAAATATTTAAATTACTTTTCTTGTAGGCTTTCAACTATATATATGTTAAATCCCTACCTTCTAAAATGCTGGTGTTCAATAAAGACAGTTGCTACGTGTTCTACTATTGGCTCTGTTTGGAGATGCACTGCAAACACACACACACTCACACACACACACATGGAGATGGAGAAGGAGGTGAAACACATTAAAAAAGAGGAGGAGCAGATCAAAGACAGCAGGTGTGAATTATCCATACGAGTTCATAGTTAAAATTAAACAAAGTCCCAGTTCCTCTGATTCTGTGAAACAACTCCTTACCTACAGAAAAGTTCAAGAGCCCCTTTGTGTGTGTTTCCTTTCAGTTTGAGCGACTTCTGTCAGCTCCTCTGCTTATTTATATTTCAGAATAGAAAAAGAAAATGTCTGATGATAAAACAGAGAGCGGAGCAGCTGCCTGCCGGCGCCTCCATCCGGGGCTCTGTAGCGTCTGTTTGCTCTTTAATATTCCCGTCATTTAAAAGGAGGTCACGTTCACCGCACAACACGAAAATACAGAAATCAGACAGGAGGCGTTTAGAGTCAAGCCTGCCTGTGCCGCTTTGTCACCCCGAATCCATGCAAGAAAAGCCTCAGGTGGAAAATATAATGGGTGTAATGAGACATGGGTGCAGAGATCCTGTAAACAGTCCAAGCCGGGCTCGTTTTGTTCGCTCTGGGTTTTGACAGATGGTGTTTCCACCCTAAAATACACACATGCAGTCAATACTCGCTAAACAACTGACAACGCATTGAAACACCAACATTTCCTTACTGTGACAGAATATTTCAGCACATTCAGACGTCGGACGATGTTTCCGATGAAGTGGAAATATTGAAAGGTTGAAGAAAAATGAGCAACAGTTCAGACACAAAAAGGATTCTTGTGTAATTCAACCAAACTCATGCTGACATCGCTGCCAACATTTCGCTTCAGGGCTGAAACATTTATTCAGATATTTGATTTATCAGCTGACAGATGACTGTCATCAACGAATCTGGTAATCACTCAAGTCGTTTATCAAGGAAATACATCAAAAACTTTCAGTTTGCTGTTTTTGCACCGCCAGGATTTGATGCTTTTTTCCCTCGTTTACGTTGATTTTAATGTATTTTATCACTTCTGGACTCAGAATATATAGATTGAAGATATATTTATGGATGTAGTGATTGTCTTCTGCTTTCTAACACCACAAGTTAAACTTATTAATCTAAACATAATTCAAAAATTAACTTGTGGCCATGTTTTGTTTGAGATAATAAGTTCATGTCAGTAGTAAATAAAGTTGCTTTGAATAAAGAAATGCAAAATGATCCAAATGCAACTGACATGTGGCAAATATTGGCAGGTGAACACTTTATAAACTTTGAAAAGGACAGAAAAAATGTTCTTGTTTTCTCTAAGACAACAGTTAACAAGATTGAATGACACAGACCCAGCAGAGCAATACGTTAGCCAAAGCTAACAAAATGTTAGCGACCACCTTTCCTCATACAGGCTGTAAACTTTGTGCGCCGAAAGAAAACTTAAATGAACTCAAACACAAAATCAGGCAGTAACACATTTAAAAAATAATAATAAGGGTTTTCTCTAAACACTACCTTGGCGACAAAGAATGCTAATCTGCCACCAGACATTAGAGATATTGAGATCCCAAGTTTGCCCAATCAGAGGCACAGCTCAGCTCACGTGACTGACAGGTGTCCTATAGCTGTTGGTGCAGAGACTCAAAGCCCGCCCACTTCCAATATGGCCGCACCAGATGATTTGCTTCAAAAATCCATTTCAGAAACAGACGGGTGATGTCACAGGGACCACGTCCATTTATCACACAGTCTATGGCTGCCACTGGTGCTAGCTTAGCTTGTAACAACACTGCAGGGCTAGCTGAGAGTGTAGATCAGGGACGCCAAACTCGTGCCATGGAGGGCCAAGAGGCTGCAGGTTTTTTTTTTCCAACCAAGAACTTCACCAGCTGGTTTTACTGATTAGTCCCTGCTCTCTACTTGAAGGTGAGGTAATCAGTGAAATCAGCTGGTGGAGTTTTTGGTTGGAAAGAAAACCTGCAGCCTCTTGGCCCTCCATGGCACGAGTTTGACATCCCTGGTGTAGATGTATTCAAACGAAAGTTTTAAAAAGCAAAACGTTTTTTTTTTCAAACTTTTAGCAAACACAGGACACCGAGCTGCTGCAAATGTAAGAAACAATAACT
Source organism: Halichoeres trimaculatus (assembly GCF_033239565.1). NCBI lineage: Eukaryota > Metazoa > Chordata > Actinopteri > Labriformes > Labridae > Halichoeres > Halichoeres trimaculatus. Next base: position 30,954,862 of record NW_027437191.1, read on the forward strand.
GAGTAGCACTGAGTGTTTATTTCTGTGTTTATGTGTCACCCTCACTTAAAGCCTGTATTTATTTTCTGTGGGTTGGAGTAAATAAAGTAATAAAAACAAGTACAAATCTTTATATATTTTTGTAATTATATTTGTAATAATAAGAACAAACATATTATAAACAAACTGAATGGTTCATTTTGACAACGCAGTGGACACAAGATGCCAGATGTGGCTAAAGCTAGCTAACAACAACAATGCAGTGCTAGTAAAGAGTATACAGGTTAGGCAAAGCTCCCAACATGTTACTGGCAGTTATGCTAGCCAAGTTAAAGCAGTTTTAAAGAGATTTTTAAATTAGCCTCCAGTCTTCAGAAATGAAGATCAGGTGAAGGTTCTAAAAACAAGATCCTCTAGTGCTCACCTGAGCCTGGCTCCAGAAGAACTACAAACCATTTAACTGTTTAACAAAGCCATATATATATATATATATATATATATATATATATATATATATATATATATATATATATATATATATATATATATATATATATATATAACTTGTTAGTCCAAGGATACCAGGATAGCAGTTAGCAAGGTTAGTTAGCGAAAACACCAAAAACCAACGTCAACTCCCTTTCTTTACCTCATGCTAGGCTCACTCATAGACTGTATAAAACATGGACATAGTCTCTGCAACCTCACCTGTCTGTTCCTGATACAGTGAATACCATCTGCCAGTCTACGGACACAGCCACCTTGGATATGACTCGGGCTTTGAGTTTCCTTTCTAACAGCTACAGAGCACCCGTCAGTCACATGACCTGAGCTGCATCCCTGATTGGACAATCAAACTTTCCTAATATCTTCTAAACTGCAGAGTTAGAAAAAAAATTCACCCACGTACAGTGCTGATGGCGAAATCACAATTCAGACTGATGTTGTTTTTTGAACCAGGCTGTAAATATAATGTAAACATAATGTAAATATAATGTAAATATAGTGTAAATATAAGAGGAGTTTTCATGGCTGGGTGTGTACGTGATTTCTAGTCTTTCTGCAGCCAGCCTCAAGTGGTTTCTCAATGAACAGCAACTTTTAGCACTTCCACAAAGGCTTCTTTTTTACAAATCGGATTTTGCCCCTTGGACTGACAGCCACCACAAATGTTAGCTTAAGCCAAGTTAAGCTAGCAAATGTTAGCCATTGTTTTCACCATGACATATATAAAGTCTGTATATTCTGTGGTGAGGAGCTAAGTAAAGCAGCATAAAGACAAAGTGGGACGGCTCCAAATTGCTGCTTACGTTAGCTTAGCTTGTTTCCAGGTGTATTTCCAGATTCCTTGGATGTACGGAGCCAAACTTCATAATAATCCCACCATGTCTTTCTACTGTCTGTATGTCACATGGAGTTGTTCAATAAAAATGACTTGTTTTTTAATCCACAGCCATTACTTAAATCAAAGTGACAATATCAGGAGGAGTGGTACGAGAACACATCTCAATGATTCACTATTCATTTCACTGCTCGGTATTTATTCATCAGACTCAGGTTTTGTCAAGGAAGCAGGAGAGGAGCGTTTTCATTGCTTCAGGCTTTTACTCATTAGAACATCTTGAGCCAAAATCCTCTCTTAAAATCAAAACACAAACTACAGCATGGGGTTTCCAGCTTCTTCCCGAGTACTGCCAAGTGTTATATCACGAAAAACAACTAATCACTTTGATTTCTGACAACTTTTGCACCTGACCTAATATATTATGAAGCCACGCTGCCAAAATATCACATATACCCCACTTCCTATCAGAGGCAGTCTGTCTCAACAAGAAATCTAATATGACTGAAATGTAAGATTCTCAAAACATGAAGGGGATCAAAATGTTGGATTCAAGACAGCGAGGAAAGATTGTTTTTCTTGCACTTCGTGGGCAACAAAGTGATATAGATGTAGGCCGCCGTCATGCTTTTGTTTATCAGATTACATGCTTTAATTACACTTTACTGATTCTAAAACAGAATTAGCAATCTGATATACAGTGGGGAAAATAAGTATAGAATGTGTCAACTTTTTTCTCATCACATTTATTTCCAAAGCTGCAATTCAAACAAAATTTCTACCAGACATTGGTATTAACTCAAATAATCCACACATGAAAAGAAATCAAAACGTTCAGGTCCATAAATAATGATTATGGTGAATTAAGTACGATAACACAGGAAAAAAGTATTGAACACACCATGGAAAGGCTGTATACTTTGGCAAGGAAATGCACCATACCACCTGAAATCTGTCAGTAATTATTACTTGAACTTCCAATTAGTGCAAACCAACATCAGCTGGGCTAGAGCAAATTGATGGTCCTATAAAAAAGGTGTTTTTTTCACCAAGCAGTTAAATACCACACACCTCATGATGGGTAAAGGCAAAGAGCTCTCTGAAGACATTCACAACCTGATTGTTGCTCAGCATCAGAATGGAACTGGTTACAGACTTATATCAAAGCACCTGAATAGTCCAGTCAGCACCGTTGGGGCCATTATTCACAAGTGGAAGAAGCACCACCTTACCATCAACAGGCCACGCACAGGAGCTCCTTGAAGATTTCTGACCAGGGAGTCAGAAAGAGAGTCAGAAGAGTACTCAACCAGCCAAAGACCACCCTGAAAGTGCTCCAGAAAGACTTGGAGGCAGCAGGTACGATTGTTACAGAGAAAACAATAGGCAATACACTCCACTGCCATGGCCTCTATGGACGCTCAGCCCGCAAGACTCCATTCCTCAAGAAAAGGCATGTTGAAGCTGGTTTAAAGTTTGCTAAACAGCATCTTGACAAGCCTGTAGAATACTGGGAGAATGTTGTCTGGTCAGATGAGACCAAAACTGAACTTTTGGGCTGTCATACTACAGACCATGTTTGGAGGAGAAATGGCTCTGCACATCAGCCAAAAAACACTACACCAACAGTGAAGTTTGGAGGTGGAAGCATCATGGCATGGGGTTGTTTCTCATCTCATGGTGTTGGCAAACTTCATATAACTGACGGAGCAATGAATGGAGCCATGTATGGGGAAATTCTTGATCTGAATCTGCTGCCATCCACCAGGATGATGAAGATGAGACGTGGCTGGACCTTCCAGCAGGACAACGATCCAAAGCACACGGCAAAGTTGACTCTCAAATGGTTTCATAAAAAGAAAATATTCCAGATTTAAAGACAATCTGTGCAGAGGAATGGGCCAAAATCACACCTGAGCAGTGTGGGCCATTAGTTCAAACATACAAGAAGCTTCTGGAAGCTGTCATTGCAAACAAAGGCTTCTCCACTAAGTATTAAATGAGTCTCAGTTAGCGTGTTCAATACTTTTTTCCTGTGTTAACGTACTTAATTCATAATCATTATCAATGGACCTGAATGTTGTGATTTCTTTTCATGTGTGGATTATTTGAGTTAATACCAATGTCTGATAGAAATTTCGTTTATAGAATGAAGCCGTGTGGATGTATTTACGCCTCACTGTGAAGATGTAACAGTGTTGCACATAAAGCAAACTCTTTGATGGCTGCTGCTGCGTCTCACAGGAGGATATGAGCAACAAATAAGCCTGAACATACTGTAAATACACCCACACACGTATGTAAACCCACCGCACGCAGAATACAACTTAATCATGCTTTTGCTTCTTTTTATTTGTGTGATGAACATGTAATCTACGGATACGCGTCTCTTCTGACCCTGAAATGGAATAATAAGAAGCATGTTGATGGAAAAAAAAAAAACGAGCTGGAGAATGAAATCGATTCATCGCCTGTGCTGGTGTTTCTGTAAATTGACAATCGTGCAAGAATGAATCACAAGTTTGACATCAGCGATGCATAATGTGATGGGACGCATGATGCATTATTCACAAAGGGTATTGATTGCAACACAATGAGGCCTTCTTATCACCGTGTTTTCCTATTTTGTCACAGGATGTTGTTTATTTGAGACTGAATCAACATACGCTCATGACTCATCCTCATGCAGGGTGAATATTTATGCATTAAATTGAGGTTTAACATCCAGAGATTGTTTCAAAAACGCACGTCTCCAACCCAGAAATGCGTGCAATAAACCCTGCCATCTCTATAGAAGTGAGTTAAACAGTGTGAGGTCTCTGAGGGACCATAACTCCCGCTGACTGAGCCCCACAGTCACGAATACCAAACTCTGACAACTTCTAAGCCCTGTCTCTCTGCAGTCTGTCTCCTCTGAAGCTTTAACCCTCCTCCTCCCCTTCCTCCTCCTCCTCCTCCTCCTCCAAATGATGATACTCCGCTAAAACCTCTTCTCCTCCGTCCTGATCCCTGCTCAGTCCCGTGAACACTGGAGGCCTTTGTGTCCTCGGCGGCTGTCCTGACTGTCCCTGTCGATCTGTCAGTCACACACACGGGTTTGTGTAATTCACCTAAACCTGTGAGAGTTTTCAGGGAGACAGGGAAGACCTGGTTTTTCAAGCTGATCCACCTCTGCAGCTGGCATTTGTTGGGTATTTGATTTCACTATTATTCTACAAGCTCAAAGATAAAAACAAATATTTAAAAATGGGCCATTACTGGTCGAAATATCCTCGATCTACAAGAAAACCCTGACTCTAAATGTTAGTAAGCAGTAAAATCAGCAAGAAATGGAAGGAAAGAAAGCTGTGATAGTGGTTTATCTTGTTCCAAGAAGCTAAATGGAATGCAGCCATCATCTTTGCTAATCCAAATGATTGTTAAAGATATTTTTTTGCCTTGTTAATTATAATAACATGCTTTTACAGTTTGATTCTGGTGATCAAGTCTCCATGTTGCTGCATCTTTGTCTCTTTTCTATGGGGCTCTGGTGCGACCTAGTGGTCAGGAGCTGAACTGCAGCCAAATAAGTCTGGGTTTAGTGCAAGGGTTTTCAACCTGTGGCTCTTTCAGACTCCTTTGCAGTGGCTCCTTGTAGCTTTAAAAAATATCATTAAGGTAAAGAATTTGTAGTTTTCTTACAGAGGGTATCGATAATTAATGACACTGACACTAAATAAAATCATGTGTTAACATTTAGTTGAACTAAATCTTCATCACATCTGTCAATAAAGCCTGCCACCGCTCTACTACCAACTTTCCATGCACCAGTAACTAACCTTAAGTTCTATACCGTTGATGAGATAAGTGAATGCAGAAAATTGGCAAACAAGAAAATGTGATAAGTTACAGAAAAGTATCAATATATGTTATGAATTTACAGACATCTTTCAAAATTTTTTGAAATGGATAGAGTTTGAAATATTTGTGTTTTAATTTTAGCAAAATCTTTTAGTATTTTTTCAAAATTTTGAAACTCCATTTTTTTTATTTTTGGATTTTTTTTTTTTTTTTTTTTTTTTTTTGGGGGGGGGGGGGGGGGGTCTGCAATTTTTTGACAATTGAAAAAATTTTGAACTTTTTGCAACTTTTGAAATGACTTCTATAACTTTTTTATAACTTTTGCAAAATTTTGGAAAATTTGATATAAAATTTTGGGAAATTTACTTTTTATTTTTAAATTTTTGGAAATTTTGGGCAGGTATCAAAAGCCAAACTTTTTGTTATTTTAGCATTTTTTGAAAATTGTTTTTTTTTTTTTTTGGCAACTTTTTTAAAACTCCTTTTTTTTTAATTCAAAATTCTTTGAAAGTTCTTCAATTTTTTTGAGTTTTTTAAAATTTTGCAACTTTTAAAATGTCTGTTTCTGTTATTGCGATTTTTGGGAAAATTTGACAATTTATACAATGCCAGTTTTTTTTGCAAATCTGTTTTTTTTATTTTATTTCAAAAATTTTGGAATATTTGTAAATTCAATCAAAAGAAAAAAAAAAGTAATCATATGTACAATTTTAAAAATTCCCAAATCTTCTTGTTAAAATAACTTTCCCAAAGTAAGGATATAATTTCACACACTTTAATGTGAAGATAACGTAGATTTTGTGGCTCCTGAATGACTTTAATCCAGGTGAGCTGAGGCTAAATGGCTCATATGAAAGTAAAGGTTGCAGACCTCTGGTTTATTGCATATATCAAACAAAATGTTACACTATTTAGGCTAACATACAATAAAATACAGGAAAAATTCAGCACGGTGAGACATGAATTGAGTCTGACCAACATTCAACAAATTTGTTTGAACCTCAAACTATCGTTACTAGAACGACTTTGAAAAGTAAATGCAGGAAAATCCAAAGCCAACATTCAATACTTTTCAAGATATCGCACACAGCAAAGATTTTCAGCCTTAGTTTGTTAAATGTAATAATTTATGACAGTAGTCTCTGACATTTGCAATGACTTAGGTTTTTTTTTTTTTTTTTTTTTCTTTTCTTTTTTTTGGTCAATTATTCTACTTGCTTGAGTTGAATACGACAGCAGATGTGTAATTTTCCTTTCTGGATGTTTTTGCTTTTTCATCATATCTTTCCCATTATAATGTACATGCATGAATAAAGTGGGAATGTCAAAATCAATGGTATATAGGTGTTTTTAATGCATTATTCATTCAGTAATGTTGTTGTCTAAAGCAGTGGTTCTCAAACAGGGGTACGAGTACCTGAGGGGGTACAGGAAGTCACTCCAAGGGGTACGCAAGATACAAAAATGTATATTAAAAAAAAAAAACCACCAAGCAAAATTCCTCTGACACCAATGTTTGAATCCAGTATAAGATTAAGTTCATAAACTGAGCAAACTGAGTATGTGTTTAACTTCTTTTTTCAACCAAACCTGCTTTTGCATGTGTTGGGGGGAACGTTGCAGGAAAAATAAATAAATAAATAACATTCATAGGGGGTATGTAGCACCACATTATGTAGTAAGTTCTTACGCAATATGTAAAAACTTATTACACAATGTGGAAAAGTTTATTACATATTGTGTTCTAGAATTTTGTTTCAAATGTGTCAGATTATTACAAAATGAAGTGAACATTCAAAACATTATTACATATGTGGCGTTGTTACATAATGCGGCGTTATTACATAATGTGGCATTACAGGGTACATCACTGAAAAAAGCCTGAGAACCACTGGTCTTAAGCATCAAACTGCCCCCATTACTACACTGCAAAAACTCTACTTTTATAAATACCATGTGTATTTATCAAATTACAAGTCAGTTCAAAGATGAAAGCCAGGTATCATGTCTGACTGGAATAAATAAAGATATCTGCAGATGCTCATATTTCTTGAAATATAATTCAATACTAATTTTACTCATTACAAAAGACTGTCCTCAGTTTTGGCTTGCAATATTGTAATACGAAGGTACTTTTGTTTGTTACGACCTACAAATACTTTATACAGACAATGTCTGACAAGAAATATGACAAGGACACTCAGAAAGACTCAACTTTTTACAGTGTACTAGCTTAAAAGCATCATTGAAGTTTTATATCCAAGATCTTTGAAGCAGGAAAAAAAAAGTTTATATCTCCATATCTCATCTTGATGAAATCAAAGTTCCTGCCTAATAGATAACACATTCCAAATGGCCTTCTTCTCTAGGCTTTGGTAACAGCATGGATGTATGAAATGTCAAAGCACTGGAACAGGAAGTTGTTTTTTGAGTGTTTCATTGGTGTTTTGTTAAATAAACACTGTACCATAGAGGTGAAAGTGTGCAGACAACATCCAGAATCTGAAACAAAGAGGGGAAGACTCAAGGCTGATGTCAACAATCAACAAAGTCAGGAAGTGTGCATAAGGGTCATCTCACTGTGTCCGTTTGTATGACATAAAGGGTTATTCCACTGTTTTTCAGCCTACTTTTCTCCTCTGCATGAATCTTTATCAATGTACCTCAGCACCACGCTCACTTTCCTCCTCACGTGACTCTGAGTAAATTTTTAAAAAAAGCTCAAGTATAAACAGACAGCTGCAGCCTAAAGCACCTGGACAGGTGGGGTCAAACACACCACCCTCCTCTGATGAACCAGTAAAAGCGAAGGTGAAGCTGAACGAGGCAAACAAATGGCAGGGAGCAGATCGAGCAGCGTTTCTGTGACATGTGTGTTGTAAGCGTGTTGTGTATGCTGATACATCGTGTGTCAAAGCCCTGCAGGACAACAAGCACAAACATGCCTCCAGACCTCCAGACTGTCAGGACATCTGTCATCGCTGACAGTCATATGTCCCGCTGAGTGTGTGTGTGGGGAGGGGTGATATGTGTAAGAAGAGGGACAGAAAGATGGGTGAATGTTTGGCAGCAGGTCAGTACAGAAGAACATGAGAACAGACGTGATTTTTAAAGATTAATGTCTGATTTGTTTATGTGCCTCAGCCACTTTTTTTTTTTATCAAGCATCAAAAGGAGCTTCAAAGTGCCAACTGTGTCACACACACAGAGCATGTGTTATGGTCAGGTTTGAGAGCATCTGGTGTTTCCATGTTAAATACTTCCTGCTTTTTGTATTTACTCTACTCTGTTACACTAAATCATTACAAAAAAAACTTTTAAAAAGATTTCAAAATCTTATCTTTCTCATTTTGCATCAAGATGACAGTTACTTCAGCCAGTTTGATCATTGGGTGCATGCTTCCAGTTTTGACACTAGGGGGAGCAGTTCACCCACACTTGGGTCTGCTTTACTGCACAATAATGAGGGATGGATGGAGGATGGTGCATTATTTACTGCATTGAAATTACATTTTTGTTAGTCATGACTAATTCTGTTTTTATTTTCTGTTTCTGCTAATTTACCCATGATGCTTTGTGCTTGACATTAGATATCATTATTTACCAAATAAAAACATTTCTGTCAGGTTGGGTGCCCAACGTGCGGCTCACGAGCCACATGTGGCTCTTTGCCTTTCAGTGTGTGGCTCTTCGATCCATTCATTAAAAATATATATAATTATAAGTAGCGGTGTGTTGATCAATCTAAAATATTTACATACTGATGCCAGTGTTGGGATCAGTATTGATCAATGTTTGGGTGTACAGATTGATACTTAAGTTTCAGTTTCTCTTCTCTAGTATGAATTTGAACACACAAACACATTAAATCTCACTTTGAAAATTGGAAATGTTTTGATTTTCATTTTATGTCATTTTGTTTAAGTGTGAGAGGAAGTGTGTTTGTAAGACCACGGTCATTTTTGTGGCTCTTGGTCTCTGACTGGTTGGCCACCCCTGGATTAAACTTAGTTACACTCCACAGCTGGCTCCATGTCATGTCTGTGAGACCCTATAACTTTCTTTTAGAGTTCAAATGACGACATGTGTCAGTGACAACGTAACAACAAACCACTGATGCGTACAAATCTTGGGCCCTAACGTCTCAATGCAGTATCAATGGAAAGCAGTGGAGGTTATATTTCGATGTGGACATGTTTTATGCTCTGATCAAACAAAAATCAAAAGAAAACTCATGAACTGGGCTGGTAGAAACATTATTGAGACAATATTTGAATCTGATGTGCTGCACAGAGAGTTTATAGCGTGCTAATTCTCAACTTTTGTCCCTAGTTGGACCTTTAAAAACTAGGTCATAAAATTTGCATTTACCAGCAATAAAATGGAAAGAAAAATACAGGATAACAGTAAAATTTCAAAGACATCAACCTAAAAGACAACAACAAATTCACAGTTCAAAACAGGAAATTAAAACATGGAAGACTAAAGATGGTTACACCTCTGTTTTGCTTTCTGCCAGCACTTGACCTTAACAGTGAAGGATTTTAAGTCTGTTCAGTTTGATTTCAGTTGGTAATGAACTCCAAAGTTTTCCCTCTTTAACGGAGAAGGCTGACAGTCCAAATGTTGATCTGAGTTTCCATTCACTGTGCTTCTTGTTACTCTGCTGCTGTTGTTCTGCCTTTAAACGAATTTGGAAAGAGGTTCAGGAGCCAGATTATTGACACGTTTAAAAACTAAATTGAGAAAAGAGAGGTGTATGAAGCTCTCAAAGCTCAGTAGATTATCCAAATATATTGACTGATGATACTTTGTAGCATTAACGACGTTGACCCTTCACGTTACCTTTTAAGGACATTTTGTGTTCTTGACTTCATCAGATATGAAAATGTTTTGCTGGGTTATTGTTTGGCAATTTAACATTTATCACAGAGATTCTGACTCAAATTATCTGTATCATTATCATGGGCCATGTTTCAGCCATGCTAACAGAACATGCTAACAGAATCTGTTGTGTTGCGTGGTGTTATGCCTAACCATATTGTTTCATATCGTATCATTAAGCACAGTTGTGCTCAAAAGTTTACATACCCCAACAGAATTTGGGATTTTTGGCACTTTTTCTGAGAATAACACAATCAGAGTAACACAATTTTTCTTATAGAGTTCAATTACCTTGAATTTTATCAGGCCAAAATTTCCAGAGTATGTAAACTTTTGATCAGGGTTCTGTTGTCATTAAGATTTAAAGAGTAAACACAGTTGTTTGACAATAAATGGCTTCACCCAACCACTAACCATGAGCAATTTTTTTTGTGTTATCAATATTCTATGAAAATGGCCAAAAAAAAAAAAAAAAAAAAAAATCACAAGTTCTGCCAGGGTATGTAAACTTATGGGCACAACTTTATTTTATTGTTTATTGAGTTACCCTCTAATCAACATTGTACTTCACCTGGTGTGCATTTTTAATTCACCTTGCTTTTTGGGATAAGTAAGACCTAATAAGTATAATAACTAAACTTTGTCTTTGTACAGGAAGTTTGATTGTTTGTGTTACAAGTTCTCTTCTAGCTGTTTGTTAGTAGTGTTATTGAACCTGAATATGTTGGGGATTTTTCACTAAAATGTGTGTAATGTTGTGATTTCACCAATAGATGATGATGGCAGTGTCCCTGAATGAGGCTAATCCGTCAAACTTAAAAAAAATGACATATCGTGGGTCTGAGAGGCAGAAATGTAATGTCCACATATGTCAGGGGTGGCCAACCAGTCAGAGACAAAGAGCCACAAAAATGGCCATGGTCTGACAAACACATTTCCTCTCATGCATAAACTAAATGACATACAATGAAAATCAAAACATTTCCAATTTTTAAAACGAGATTTACTGTGTTTGTTTGTGTGTTCAAATTTCGTACTAGAGAAAAGAAATTGAAACTTAAGTATCAATCTGTACACCCTAACATTGATCAATACTGAACCCAACACTGGCATCAGTATGTCAATATTTTAGATTGATCAGCACACCACTAATCATAGCTTTGTATATACTTTTATGAATGGATCGAAGAGCCACACACAAGTGGTTCACGAGCCGCAGGTTGGCCACCCCTGACATATGTGGACACTAGGTCTGAAGAGGATAGAGATCTTAGTGTTTGTCTCAGGTCTGACTAGGGATGGGTACCAAATTTGGTACTTTTATAGGTACCAACCAAATTCTGTCTGTATTACCGATTACCAAGTACCAATTCACATAAAATCAGATGGTACCATGTTCAGGTACCTGAACGCATCCTTGTGACTGTGAGGGAGTGGAAGAGTAGGCAATTTTCCACGCTGGGCATGAACACAGCATTGCATGTTTAAAGATTGGGAATAAATATGCTAAATTAAAAACTTTGAGTTTTTATTATAGAACAAATTAATATGAAGGGTTTTTGTAATTTTTTTTTTTTGGTTTATACTGATTTGGGGGGCGTGTTATTTAGTTGTAAAAAAAACGGGAGGGGTTATAAGATTATTTTCTGAGATTGTGTAAATTAAAAAAAGAGAGTTATTATACACTATTTGCGCCCACCGAGTCCCCTTTTTTTCCCCGATGTAAGGCGAGGTTATGGGCTGAGCGTTACATACTGACACACTCAAAAGCCATTGGTACCATATTGTTTTAAATGTGAGTAGTACCAATCCCTAGATCTTACCAATGAGTACTATGATGTATCACAACGTCATCCACATATACAATATAAAAGGTCTATAAAAGGTCACAAGGGGTCTCTGGTTGTGATTAATGACCCTTGGATGACTTGAAGTGGCCTTCCCAGTCACATACAAATCCAGATCTAACTACACAACCTCGAAAGAGTTTGGACCAACTAGTGCAAGTGTCAAGCATCCTTTGAAGGAGACAAAAACGTCCAGTTTGGGGAAGATTATTATTGAAAAGATATCAGTGAGGTTAGACTTCCAGGTCAGCGAATGTGCTTTGATTGATTTAATTCAATTAAATTTATTTATTGTAAGAAAACTTGCTCCATGTTTGAAATCAGTGCCATCCAGAGTTGTCCATCTGTATCACCAGTTCACCAGCTGTATTTTTATTTTGAAAACTACAGACAAATAAAATATGCATCCTCCTCTTTGTTTTTTGTTTTTTATTTGCTTTTTTTTTTTTTTATTTGCCCCCTGCTCAGATTGCTCAGACATGGAGGGATCCTGCTGTTCCTGTAGTCTGACTCTTTACAGAGTGAAGCCTTTGCAGGGTTTCCCCATCCATTCACAAAGCCTGGCTGCTTGGCTGGCTCTCTCTACAGAGGGCGGGGAGAGAAAGTGTGTGTGTGTGTGTGTGTGAGTGTGTGAGTGTGAAAGAGAGAGAGAGAGGAGGGAAAGAGAGAGAGAGATGAGACGTCTCTTCTTCACTTGGCTGCATTCGGTTTACCGACACCGGAGAAGCGACCATGCTGTGGAAACTAGTTGAGAATGTCAAGTATGAAGATATTTATGAGGTAACGTTACCGTCCATCTGTGTCTGTGTTAAACAACCTTTTGCCTTTATTTCTGGTGTTAAACTTTTGGGAAATAATTCACTTTTATTGGTGCAAGTGGGATGTTTGTGCAGGAGGCTTTAAGGCCTGATACTGTATGATGAGATGATTGTTTATGTGAATTTGGGAAAATTCCAGCAGGTGATTATTTCGTTTGGACAGATTTTTTGGCACAGTTTTCCATTTTTGTTCATTTGCTATCTTTAATTTTATCACAAGTGTATTTATTTATAGAACATAAATTAAAATTATCATAAATACTTTGAATTTGATACTAAATTAAAAGCAGATTTCACATTACCTTACAACATTTTGGGAATATATTTTAATGATGCATTTATTTTGAAAATCTGTGTTTGAATTTAAATAAAACTTAGGGTTTGATTTGTTTTAACTCACAAAAATAAATGTAAGATTAAGTTAAAAAAAATCTTCAATAGTGGAGAAAAAATACGTACAATGATGAATCAATATCTGGTTTTAGATCAGCTTTACAGAAAAAACCGAGCTGGGTCAGAAGAGGTCGACATGTGTCAGAAGTATGTAAATCGTTTGGCTTTCATCCCAGAACAATAATTTTCAAAACGAGCGAAAGGAAGCGAGGAATACCACCGCGCGCGCAGGGGCGAAGTCCTGCTCCGGCTCGCGCTGAATGGGCTCGAGCACAAAGCACACGAGGAGAGAAAAGGGCAGCTCGCGAGGCCCCTCGGCTCAGCCCGGTGGGAAGCCCCTTGTCTCGTGCCGCACATGGCTTTTCTCCCACGGCGCGAGGGAGGGGAGGCTGTGTGATGTTGTTAAACAAGTCAAGCAAGAGGGCAAAGAGGGCTACAATATAAAGTTTAATCGCTTCTTTTGACTCGTGACACCGTTCACACGAGCCCCGCGTGCGCCCTGTTGTGTGTCTCGTGTGTGTTTAGCCGGCTAATAAAAGACAGCTGCGACACAACATGAGACATGAGACACCTTTTATTTTGATTTTGTTGTAAAATGTCTACAAATCTGTAGAAATGTGACTTTTATTTTTCAGTCCATGATGATTTGTTGTGCGTAAAACCTTTTATTGCATCTCTTCAGCTCCACGCGACTGTTTGCATCTGGGGAAAACGTCTTTAAACCCTGGTCTTGAAGTGTCATTGTTGACCCAGAGCTCTTAAAGTATTTCCCAGTGGTATTGTTACACACAAACTTGACTTTGACTGCTTTTTATGGCGCCAGAGTCTCTTCACGCTGAGGTGTCTCCAAAGGCAGCGCAGTGTACTCTCCCTGTGTCAGATTCCGCTCATAAAAAGACCCCAAAGTGTGTATTTTTTGTGATGGAGGGAATTCCTCACGGGTCTTGTCACCCTGTTTCGCTTTCTCCTGCCAGTGAGAGACTCCTCTTTCTATCTCCTGCTGCTCGCGCCTCGATTGGGCTCTCCACGGAATTTAAACGTCACTCACGGTTGCGCGAGAGGCTTCACGCTCCATGTGTCGCCCAGTCCCCTGCCTCGCGCACATTAATATTCCTGTAAGTCTCAGTCATGAATAACAATTACAGCGAGTACCGGGGGTAGAGGCGGGCGCTCGGTGCTCACAGTCAGAGAGGCGGCAGCTCCGGGGGGAGGAAGGTTCTGTGGAGCTTTAGACCGACCCGAGCCTCAAGATACAAACAAGCTGCTTTCACTTGGAATGAGTTTGGTTTTCCCGGGTTAACACGGTCTTTACTGCCCTGCTGTTTCACCCTGAGCCTGCTCCTGACAGCAGCAGACGGTTTACAGATGTTGGTTCATTCATACTCCACTGCGGTGAGTTTTCCTCCCCTAGTCTATTTCACAAGAGGTGGATGTTGCACGGAAGTGTCGTTCTGATACATTCTGAATACGAGTGTAATATTTTTCCTCCGGGCTGTAATTTTATTCAGGAAATTAAGAGCCTGTTTGGCTACTTTGGCTACATCACCAGAGGCGAAGTTCTCTAACAAACGCGTCTGGACTCAGGCCTCCAGTTTGTGTAATTTCGTTAAACTTCCTCAGTTTCTAATTCAGAAACGAGCTGCTTTAAATTTCTTCTTTTCTTTCTTCTTCAAGGACCGGCATGACGGTGTCTCGAGCCACAGCTCGCGCCTGTCCCAGCTGGGCTCGGTATCGCACGCGGGACCCTACTCCAGTGCCCCGCCGCTGTCTCACGCGCCCTCCTCGGACTTCCAGCCTCCGTACTTCCCGCCACCGTACCAGCCGCTCGCTCACTACCAGAGCCAGGACCCGTACTCCCACGTCAGCGACCCGTACTCCCTGAACTCCCTGCACCAGAGCCAGCAGGGCGCGTGGGGGGCTCGGCAGCGTCAGGATGTGACCGGAGATCGGATGGAGGGGTCCGGTTTGCTTGCTCAGCCCCGGGCTTCGCTGCCGCAGCTATCCGGGCTGGACCCACGGCGGGACTACGGGAGTGTGAGGCGGCCTGATGTGCTGCTGCACTCCGCTCATCCGGGACTGGATCCCGGGATGGGGGACGGACTGCTGCACGGGCTGCACGGCTTGGAGGATGTTCAGGTAAGTCAGAGTCAAAATTATTATTATTATTATTATTATTATTATTATTATTATTATTATTATTATTATTATTATTATAAAAATAATAATAATAATTTTTTGTGTGTTTTGTCTTATTTTGGTGGGAAAACCGTTTTTTTTTTTTTTTTTTACAGAAAAGGTGTCGCATATTAATTTTGTTTCTCACTACCTGATTGGTTTGTTTATTGCAGTGAAAATATATTCATTTTAAATACTCATACTGACACTAAGGACCCTTTCTTTTGCTCAGATTACAGAAATATTGACCCTACATGACCAAACATACCAAATATGCAGCTTTCTTTACATTTTTATTAAATCAAATATAATGAATAAATAAATAAAAACTAAGGAACGGATTGGTTATTGTTGACAGTTGTCCTCTTCGTCGTCTCGGCATGTTTCCGGTCCTTCAGAGTAAAGGTCAGTGAACTTAGAGCAATTCCCTTAGGGCTGGACTCTACGCTGCTGTAGCCTGAACACAAATGGCCCACAGCTAAACTCAATGTCTGCAGGGACCTGAGATTTCTTCTTTGATGAGAAGATGCTGATATGTGGAAAATAATGAGGAAAAATAATGCAAAATTCAACTTATAAGCTATGTATAAATCAGGTTACATTTATAGTTACTACGCACCATAAAAAAGTTTTAAATATGCTGAAATACTTCTACATTTTTTATTTTGATTTTTTTTATTCTAAAATTTTGTGTTATTATTTACAGCTTTTTTATTTCTGATGTTTTATTTATGCTAATATGTGGTTCAAATAGTTAAAAAAAAAAACACAAAAAATGTGATTTTTTTGAGCATCATTGCAAGGTGCAGTAAGCTATAGCACAGGCTGGGTGAAGAGAGGACTAAATTCAGCTGTGTAGGATTTCATCTCCTCCTCGTCCCCCCTCAGGGCTCCTCCATCATGAATTGTTTGCCATTTAACCTCCACAATAGATTCTCATTCCTGGCTCTTTGTCTTGTGTCATGCATTTATTAACCCCACAGAAATTTGTTTGAACAAATTCTTTGTTTTCTCTGTTTTGCACGAGCGTGCAGCAATTATGGCGACATCAGGTCTGTTTAGCAGGGAGTTGATCTCGCAGGATGATGAATGAGAGTGATGGATGTAAGCTGTGAAATTGCAAGAGCAGATTTTTCTCTATGAGCCACATTATTACCAATAAAAGACTGGAGTGATTATCAGGCAGATTTGTTTGCGCTGCAGAAACAAGGAGCAAATCCTGGAGTATTTATTTGTCTTGTTGGAGTTTGTTGTATTAAAATGAAGTGTTTTTTTTAAGTGTGGATATTCTTAAAGCAAACTGTAAATGTTTTGTTTTTATCATGTTTTAACAGACAATTGAAGACACGAATGGAACAAACATCCTGGATCAGTCAGTCATAAAGAAAGGTAGGAGCATACTAATTTTTATGTATATCTGTCATCGTTCAATTATTCATACATTTAATGAAAATATTTAAAATGATTGAATTTTATAAAATATCTAAAATAATATTGTCAAATAAAAAAATCAGGTTGGAAAAGTGTAGAAAAGTCGATAAAGTTAAGTTTTTCTGTTCGTCAAAATAAGTTATTTTTCTCCTTGCTTGGAAATTTGGATTATTCCCGGAAGTAGAACTACAACCATATGAAATTAAAGGGTAAATCTGTGTATTTCTTGTGGTTAAACTGGAGGAAGAGCATCATATCGCCTCATATATGGCAGCTAATTGTGTTTTTGGGCGCCCAGGTCGAGAAGTTGAAAGACGGGTTAACGATCCCGGGGTATTGACTGGCAGGCAGTGTGTCGCTGACAGGCTGCCACGCTGCCGCTCTGATGATGTGCGGTGATTTAGTTACGGGATGTTGAGTGACTGAGCTCCCCGCGGGGCATTTAAGCCGCTGATGTAATAAATGGCACCGCTCACGGAGATCTCGTGAGCTCGTTTAGAGCTAATCTGCGGTATTATCCCCCGTGGAGCCATCAAAACCCCCTCACACTGGCCCCTACGCATGCATGCACGAGGCTGGCTGGCTTCATCTTGTTATTTATTTTTTTAACGCCATTAGTGCGAGCATTAACGCGCAGGATGAAGGAGCATCCAGTGTTGGCTGGTGGGAGTTAAACCGGCCGTGGAGAAAAGACAGGGAGGTGGTTAATGCGATTTAGGAGCGCGAGCCAATCAACAATCGATAATATTGTAATGAGAATGTCGCGCGACATTAAATAACAGCAAATGCCCAGCGCGTGGGGGCTTCATTAGGCCAGGGCCGCCCTCTGAGCGCGCGAGGTCTCAACACACTTATAAAGTTTGACAAAGCAGAAGGAAAAGTGACGTTTTGAGATGTAAAAATGATTTTCACCAATGCTAATTTCGTCTCTTTCAGTCCCCATGCCTCCCAAGAACATGGGCTCCCTGATGCTCGGGAAGGACGGCCTGATCGGTGGAGTGACAGTCAACATTAACGAGGTGTTCTGCTCGGTACCGGGCCGCCTGTCCCTGCTCAGCTCCACCTCCAAGTACAAAGTGACCGTAGGGGAGGTGCAGAGGAGACTGTCCCCGCCCGAGTGCCTCAACGCCTCCCTGTTGGGGGGCGTGTTGAGAAGGTACGACTGCAGCCTGAGAACATGTTGACGCTGAAGAAGAACTGTGGATGTGTTAACAAGAAAGCCCGTGGCTCGTTAAATATGCAGGGGATGTTTTAATTAAGGTCTAAGCTTTAAAGGCTCAGTATCTGCGCCATTTAAAGCTCAGATCCTACTTAACATTGAATAAACCTCTGGAGACAAATTGGAGCACAGGCTGATGACTTCTGGTTAATAAAGTTTCCAAACTCTGGAGAGAATATTGGTCATTTATTAGGCTAAATATAACTCTCCGTAAGAGGGAGTTGTTGAATATTATGAAAGCATTCCTAAATTAATTTGCTTTATTCTGAAAAATGAGTGTCATATTTAACAATTTCTTTGTTTCTGCAGAGCAAAGTCCAAAAATGGAGGAAAGTGTCTGCGAGAAAAGCTGGAGAAAATTGGACTGAATTTACCTGCTGGAAGACGCAAGGCTGCAAACGTCACATTATTAACATCTTTAGTAGAAGGTGACTGAGTTTAAAGTTTAACCTCCATAAATCCAGAAGAAAACTTTCCTTTTTTTTTTCTTTTTTTTTTTTTTTTTTTTGCTATGTCAAAGGATTACCTGACCATGTTTAGTTTTCATCTTCATAACTCCAAAGGTCATGACCTTACTGACTTATGCTTGTCTTTATCAACAGCTTTAGGATGCAAAATTAATATGTTTCAAGAATGAGGCTATAATAAGTATTTTAGCTATATTTTCTAGATTTGTAGCCCAGTTTAACACTCTAAATATCTGCTCATTTGAATTAAAGTGCAAAAGATTTTGCTAATAAAGAAAATTCAAAAAGATGACATAGAGTTTACATATTTTAAAACCAAAAAGGCTTTTGTAATCAAGTTTGAAGCTCAGTTTTTAAGAAATTATTTTTTTTATTTTTTGTTTGTCCTGAAGCTCTTTTCCACTAGTCAACAAGAGGTGTAATAAAATAGTTCCACTTTTGGAAATAATAACTGCTAATTGAGCCTACCCTCAGTTATAACCCTGTAACAGTAAAATTATTAAAGCTAAACACGTTTAATAAAACCAAATAAGTCGTTTACCTCAAAAATTCGGCTAATGTAATATTACGTCGTGTTTATTTTGTGACGTCTCATCCAGCTAGCATAACTTGCTAGTTATGGGTCACTGCAGATTTTGGGGACTACTTTCTTGTGAGCTGTCAGTTAAATATTCAGAAGAGACCTCACACGATTTAAAACAACGTTAAACTAAAATTTCATTAATGTCTATCTTTCTCAATAACTGAATAAGATAGCTAAATAAATTTATAACGACGTTTTCCGTCGAATGATAGGATGGCAGCGGAGGGATACTAGCGGATGGATTCATAACGTCTCATTAAACTGACGTGTATCGATGGTTTGAAAAATGTTGGAGAGACTTTTTTTTAATCACTCTGTTGTTTTCCGCCTAAAAAATATGATTTTTACTCTGACTTCGCTTCTTTTTCTCCCCCTAAGGTGAAGCAGTCCACCTGGCCCGGGATTTCGGTTACATCTGCGAGACGGAGTTCCCCACCAAAGCCGTTAGCGAGTACCTCAACCGGCAGCACTCGGACCCCAACGAGCTGCACACGCGGAAAAACATGCTGCTGGCGACAAAGTGAGTGTGATGGAGCGTTTGATTAGATCCTGTTCGTTCATTGTCTCTATAAGGTCTGTCAGAGAGGAAATACAATACACGGCTTCAGTTTAATATCGAGGAGGAGACAGGTGGAATGAGATGAAACCATAAAACTAACTGTTGTTGAATCGTTGCAAGAAGAAATTTAAGTATTTCGACTCCTTAAAAGGAAAAAAAAGAAGTCAAACGCTCAAGAGACGACGGTAGAAGTTAAAATACAAATTTACAAAACAAGATAGAAACGTATGGTTCTAAATATCCTCTTTTGGTGGGTTAAAACTTCCAAGTATTCAAGTTTTTAAAAATACTAAATGGTTACACACATGGGTTAAAAAAGGCAGTCATCCTCTGAATGTGAGTACATTTCTCATGGAAGAAATTATCGTGAAATTACACTCCTCTCATTTTCCTGGAGCCTCTGCAGCCCCTCTCAGGGCCTCTCCCTCAGGCTTCAAACCTCCCATATCCACCTCTCTATATCAAACCCAGAATACATAGTGAACATGCTGTGACATTTATAAAAAGAGAGAGATTTTTTTTTTTAAATAAAAGGCATCAAACTTGATATGGATCTGACCTGCAGTGAGATATACAGAGATATTAGGGGGTTAAATTAATTTAAATTGAGTAAAAATTCACTCGACAGTCAAGGAGTCGCAGGGTGTTAATTTCACCTCATGCTTTAGATTTTATTTTCATATCTCAGGAGAAGATGTAAAATGCATGCAATGAAATATCACTTTGTATGCAAGTGCACAGCTTAGCATCTTTACAGGCGGTTCATTGCACAGAATAACCTTTAGCTCATGTATGAATGAATCTTATGTTGCCTTACACAGCTCACAGACATTATAAAACATGAGGTAGCTACTGTATGTTTGACCTCTGCTTCTGGCCCTAAAAGCGATCCATTTTACATTTTACTCCTCGTAAAGTAACTTTTATTAATCCATTTTATGGGCCTTTAACTGTGGGATTGAATCAAGGATCGGCTGATTAGGTGAAGCAACCGAGAAATGGAGATTTCTTCAAAGAAGGATAGGGAGAGGAGGTAGTGTGGGTTCAAAATGAAGAATTAAGGAGGATTTTTGCCTTTTTATCTAAAAAAAAAAAACAGGAAGCACTATGGATTTTGCATTTTCAGTGTCCATTTTTTCACCTGAATGATGATTTTCTTGACGAATTGGCAACCAAGAAATACAGAGAAACCAGGCTGGATCTAAATCTTGATTAAAAAGCTAATTTTACCTTAAAAAAGCCAAACTTCCACCTTTAATTGGCAGTCCTGTTCTGTGTCCATTGTTTCCCCTGATGTTAAGTTTCCTGGGCTGAAAGGTTGCACTAAGCCGTCCCATCGTCTACCAAAGAGCCCTTCAGGAGGCTTGTATTTTTAGCTTGCATAAATAGTGCTTTCTGCTGGCCTGCACTGCATAAACCATCTGCCTATCTGTGTGTGTATGTGTGTGTCAGGGTGTGTGTTTGCACCCTGATGTACTCAGTATGTACGGTGTGTTTGGTGGTGGATGTTTGATGCTCAGATTCAAACCTGTTCCAATACTGCGTGTCGGTGCTGCCTGTTAGAAATTCATTATTTAGCAGTGAAGTGTTTCAAGTCGTCAGAAAACAACAGCGAGGGCCGCGAGTGTAGCCCGGGGACGCGGCTTCTCCTCTCTACTCCCCTAACCCCAGCTGGGCTCGGCCCGCACAGCCTGTCACTCATTTGCTGCAGCTCTGCCCTTAGGCCTCCGACAGGGTGTGTGTGAGTGTGAGTGAATGTGTGTGTGTGTGTGGGAGAGATGTGCAAATCTGGGAGACAGAGAGAGGTCTCCTGAATATAAAATGTGGGCCTAAAACCAGAGGATGATTTGCTGAAATTTAACAAGGACAGCGAGGTGAAGACTGTGCATTTTTTATTTCAAACCTGCAGTGAAGCTGCAGAAAATGTAGGATGTGAAGGCCACACAACGTACAATTATCATGCACTGTCATTAGTTAACTATAAGGTATAACACACTAGGGTTTTAGTAGTATGTTTTGCATTTTACTTGTTTTATGAATCATTTACTAACAGAGGTGTCAAGTAACAAAGAACAACAAATATCTGTACTTTCTACTCCCTACATTTTAAAAATAGCCTCGTCACTCCTGTTTCATTTCGGCTTGTTTTCATTCCAGCCTGTCATCACAAAAATAAACACAAACACACACAAAAAATAAAAAACAATTTGGATAGAGTGAATTTGATTGTCATCAAACATAACACTGTCTGAGCACGAGCCAGAATAATAGTCATGTAACATGAAGAAGATCCAGTGCCGCACTCTGCGGGCGCAAAACAAGACACAGCACATACTAAGTACGGTGGCTTTCAAGGGAAAAACATAATAATTCAGAAAATAATCCACAGTAACCTTAAATCACCAATGCTTTGGTCAGGATCTAAGTGGAAAATAAAATTACATGGGGGGAAACACTGCAGGTGTTGTGATAGTGTCTAAATAAAGGAATCAAACATTTTGGCTAGCTCGATTAGCTCAAAGCGATCTAGTCCCAAGCTTTGTTCCTTAATGTCATTTGTGTCCCTTACATTAGTTTTACTTTTATACTTTAAGTCAGTGGTCCCCAAACTATGGCCCGAGGGCCGGATTCGGCCAGCCTCCACATTTTGCCTGGCCCCCTGAACAATACCAGAGGCGCATTGTGATTTTAATTTTTCAGTCAGGTCACATGATCGAGACTTACACATGCATAGAACGTAACTTTCTATTCCACCCTTCTGAAACCCCTCCCTTAAAGAAAAAAAAATCTTGTTATAAAACCATACTGATCGTGAAATGTATTGTGCTGAAAGGTGTTTCTTAGCCTGCTTGCTTTCTGGTTTTCACAGTGAAGTTAACGAGAGAGAGCTGCAAACAGTGGAGTCTACAAGAAAGTTAATATTTCATGGTCTTTTTTTCTGTGAAAAACTTGTAAAGGGTTATTTAGTTATCATTTATTTCATAAATAGTGTTATATATTTCATTAATAGTATGATTCTTTATTTTCTAATTTTTTTCCTGTCAAGATCCCAGAAAGGGTTAATGATATTTGGTTCTGGGAAGCAATACATATTTACGTTTGGACACCTCTGCGATCGTCACACTTTTCCCATCAGAGAAGGGAAAAGTTGTTTGGCCCTGATGGGAAAAAGTTTGGGGACCCATGTTTTAATTAGTTTTAAAACCAGTGATTTTACACTTTTACTTAAATAAAAAGTAGAATTGATACTTCAGCTTAAACTAAAGTCTTTTTAAACCCTACTATTGATACTTCTACTTGAATAACAGATGTGAATACGTTACACTTCCACGTTACATTAAGTGTCTTTGGGGTCTGTAAATGAGGACAGAAATGCGTTTTAAGAACCAGGCCTCTAAACTGAACAAAAAGCTTCATTTCTTAAAAGCAAATTTACCAAAAAAAAAAAAAGAAGAAGAAAAACTGACCAGAGTCTTAAAACTTACCCACAGACAGCAGCTTCACTGTACCAGAGCGTACTTCAGCCAGAGGGCATTTTTAGGGGGATTATACACTCTCAAATTGAAAACTCCTGCTCTCCCTCAAAGCTGGCACTCAGGTATAGATGTACTGTAGCCAATGATTGCATCAACTTCATGCAACTTTTCCCTTTTTGTACCCCAAATGCATTCTGGGAAACACAAGAAAATGGATTTGAATAGTTAAACCGAATGCTATGACACTGGCTTTCTTCAGGAGAAACAACTTTTGTAGCTTTTGCTACTCTTCTAGCCTGACGCCTAACATTGCTCCCTCCTATGTGTTGTGGGTAGAGGACGTTGTTCACTTTGCGAAGCTGGAGAGGGTCAGACAGTTAGTAAGAGGCTCCCTGAGGGAATTTCATAGGAGGTGGGACCCTTTTTTTCGTCTAAAGGAGCTGGTGTTTTACCCCTTTTTTATTTTTTATTTGTTAGTTTTTCTTTATTGTTATCATCATTATTTATTTTCTCACATTTACTTCTTTTTGAATTCCATTTATCATTAATTTGATTATATATACGCATAATTTGCAATTTGCACTGCTTCTATTTTTATTATCACTGTGATTACTTTGTATTATATTGTTTTGTTTGTATTTTGTTTGGGTGCATCATGTTGCTTCCATGAAACAAAAGCTAATACAGTTTTGGGAAAAATAGTGAGAGTAAAAACAAAAAGGCCTTTGAATAATTAGAAATAAAACCCCTGCAAGGTGTATGATAGAAACTCTCAGGGTTGCAGGTTTTTTTTGCCCTGGGTTAGATTATATCATACAGACTGATACAGGAAGTGGATTTATTCTTGCTCCAAGATTTCCCACCATTAAAATTCTTTACCAGGTATCTTATGTTGTCTACTCTGGATTTAATCTTGCCCACACTTTGTATTGACTCATCTGCAGCAATGACATATTAGTTTATTTGTGGATTATTTAGTTTTAGAGCAGTGGTTTCCAACCTTTTTAATCTTGTGTTAATGATTCTCTAAAAGCAGAACGTAACACAACTGATTATCCAATGAAAATCATCTTGTTTTATCTCTTTAATTGGAAGATTTGATTCTCTGGCATTTTCTTCTTTTTAACCTAAAGCAGAGAAATTAAAGATATGTTGCCTTAAAAATAAAAAGTTAATATAAAGAAACAAAAACTTAAAATAATAAACCTGACTCTTGCCACGCTTACCACAAAATGTTGAATAAGTCCCCTTTGAAAAGACTTTAAACTTTAAAAAATCAGGAACAAAACACCAGATTTTTTTTGTCATTGGTCATCTGAGGTTTGTTAAACAAAACCTGGAGGAAAACTCCTCTGTTGACTTTAGAGAATGAGAGCAAAGATCGTCATACTGCAACTTCTGTCCCAAAGAGAGCAGAAAGGTGACTCCTACATGAGAAGGAGGAGGATTAGCAATCAGATGACGCATGGTGAAGTCTGAAGTAGGCTACTACTGAGTTGGAGATAAATTATTAAATCTTTCCATGTACCCCCTGTAGTGTGTTTGTAATACCTTTAAGTATCGTACCATTACTGGCACAGATGTGATGTAGTTGAAAGTGAATTTTGTTCGACTGTAATACAGCTTCTCTGACATCTTCTCACTGCAACGTCTCAGTTTTTCCTTTGGCTTCATAAAATAGAAGTAAAAGAAGTTTGATCCCTCTGTCTAATCAGAGTATCAATACTTGAGGCTCAGCAGTTAGCTTAAACAAACTGGTTGCTAGTTGTAAATACCAGTTCATGTGGTTCATAGATTCCTGGCCTCCAACTGGAAAAGCCCTCAGAGAGCGCAAACCTTCGCCAAGCATATTGTGATTGTCACGCAACACTGTCTGCTACATTTTGGTGTTAGTTGCAGGTTTGTACGATAATTTGTTTCCTGACAGTGTTGAAAATTATGATGACCCTGTACATATTTCATATTCTGGATCTTAGTATCCAGAATATTGCCAGGATCTGGATCGTACTTTAACATATGTCAGAAATTATGGTGACCTTGTCTTGTATTGTTTTGCAAAGCAATCCGACCATTTATGGTGGAGTTATATACACATATGGTGAAACAGCCCTATCTCACAATGATAAAGAATCCTTTAAACAAGTCCTGGATCCAGACAGTGACCCAGATCACCTCCAAAATGAAATCACTTCTTCCTTATCCCATTTTGAACATTTTCTGAAAATTTCATCAAGATCAGTTTGTTACTTTTTGAGTTATGTTGTTCACAGCTGAACACACAAACTCTCCCAAAGACATAACCACCTTGGCAAAGGTTATAGTCACAACTTTTGACATTTTTTGAGCAAAAACCAAGTCCATGATCCACTGAAGTCACCAAATTTAGATCTATCAACATCAGTAGTAGACATGTCTTTATCTATAGAAAGCCTTAAGTGCACTTAACCCCGCCCTGTGTCAGATAAATCAGATGAATCTGAGCAGGAGATAAGATACACCTACCAGTGCTTCAAAATAATCTGACAATTGACCGTTGATTTCAGTAAAGATCCTTTGCATTTAGATTTTGAAAAAGTCTGATTTTGATACAGCTTACGAGGGCTTTTTAAGTTATTGATATTATGAAAACTTACTTTGCTTGTTGCGTTATCTGCAAAGGGACTGGGATTGTTGGTTTTTAGACGGTTTGGTGTCAATATGCTGAATCTTCACTTTTGCTTTTAACATTCACTGGGGTTGGATAAATAAGATAATTACAGTATCATAAAAAAGAGAAACTTCTCTTGAACTTTCTGTCATTCTACAAAAATTATACTTCTTTGGGATATTATCATTTTACTTTATAGATAAAAGCAGTCCTGAAAGCAGAGGTGAAATGTAAGCCAAGTTTAAACCTGAAGATAGATAGTTGAACTTTGTTTTGTCGGTGGATCAAAGTTTCATGTTTTCATTTGCTAATTTCTGAGCTCCCTCTTCACGTCTCTTTTTGTGTCCTCCTCTGCAGACAGCTGTGTAAGGAGTTCACAGACCTGCTGGCCCAGGACCGGACTCCCCTGGGCAACTCCCGGCCCAGCCCCATCCTGGAGCCCGGCATCCAGAGCTGCCTGTCCCACTTCTCCTTCATCACGCACGGCTTCGGCTCGCCCGCCATCTGCGCCGCACTCACCACCCTCCAGAACTACCTCACCGAGGCTCTCAAAGGACTCGACAAGATGTTTCTCAACAACCCATCCAACAACAGGCACGGCGACAACGGCAGCAAGGCCGGCGACAAAGACGAGAAGCAGAGGAAATGAAGCAGGGGGATGAAGAGGCGTTACAGCGATACTTCTAGCTTTACACCACTGCCACTGACCTGCCACACACACAGGGCCGAGGAGGAGGAGGAGGAGGAAGACACCCGTGGGCCAGTGTCAGAGAGCACAGAGGGATTTTTCATCTGTGTTACGTTCTTTTCATTCCCCTGAGGACATGGTTACCGTGTTACATCCATTTCGCTCCCCCTGCCTGCATCCTGTGAAACTGAGACTCTGTGAGCAGCCAGCAAATGACGTTGTGTGTGAGAGTGCCCTGTGTGAGTGTGTGCTTGTGTTTGTCCTCACAAGACTGTGTAAAAGATGGATGACGGAACCGCTGCACAGAAGTGAAGCCAAAACATCCTAATGCCTGGCTGCAGTTTAGATCTTAAAGCTTGCCTCGTCAGAGTTAACAGATGAGACTTGGGCAAAACTTTTAAGCCAAAATCCAAGTTGTATGGCGAAGTTTTGTTTTCTTCTGAAAAGTTTGGTTTGTATTCTGACGACGGCTATCGACAAAATGATTTGTAACGGATTATTAGAGTAGAGAGGAAACAAAACAAACACCAACAAAAGTCGTAAAATGTTGCTTAAACCCCTTTACGAGAAACTTTTCTGTGTGTTTATAGAAAAGTGAAGCGTTAAGGTCAAAAATAGAGAATAAACTTGGGAGAGGATTCAAACAGGAAGTGTTAAAAGCTAAGCAGTTAGCAACATTTAGCCCCTTCCTATTACAAATGTTGTTCCTCTTTCGATTGGCTAAACTAATTCACAGTTTTGGGGGTCAGAGCTGCGCCGCTCTTTGATAACTGTCAGGGTTTTGTAGCTTCTATGAGGCTAATGCTAACCATGCTACACCTCCAACAACTTAGTGGAGTTTAAAAAGACAATGAATTACGTGTTAGAAGCTGATTTTGCTGATGTGAGGAGTCTTTGCCAGTTTTACAGGAAGTAAATGTTTGTTTTAGGTCGCAGTTTCCAACCTCCAAGTGATGACATCAGCAGCCAATCACAGTCCATCACCCCAAGCGTCTTTTTTGCAACTTTTTTTGTTCATCAAGTTTGTGTTTTTTTTTTAATGAGAGAGCAGGACGCCATTACTCCGGCTCCAAACAGCAATAAATTTTGGCTTCACTTTTGTACTGCAGCATCAGAGGCACGCCGTCCATCATTTATGCAGTCAAAGGTCCTCACACAGAAAAGCATTGTGGGTTTGACTTTTGGGTGATGAGTGTTATATCTGTAAAACAGGTTTGTCTGGTTACTTGTCACAAAATCGCAGCTGGAGGATGTTAATTTATGTGTGTAAATATTTATTTATATTAATTTAAAATGGATGGTTGTGTAAATAGGTGCACCAGCTACTTTTGGAGGAGTAGGCCTATTTATCTGTGATTCGACCAGCGGGTGGGGGGAGGGCAGGACTCATCCAGTGTTTTTCTGTTCTTATAGAGCTGTTGTCATGTTGATGATAAAGATGATGATGATGATGGGTAGACATGCTTCTAATTGTCCAGTGATTTCATTTCTATCACATTGATAATAAACCATGTGTTTTATTATGAGAGGTGTGCACGCCTGAGCCTTTTTCCTCCTGCGGGGAAAAGAGTCCTGCTGTCAGGGTCAGAGGTCAGAGTCACTTTCAGTTCAATCAATTTGAAATGTAAAATATTGTATTCATTAGCTGAGGGTGTTTAACTTGAGTTAACTCATTAAATATTAATGAACACCTGTGAGGAAAACGCTTGGGCTATGAAGGGTTTGATAGATATATTCAGAAGCAAAAGCTGGTAAAGTAAGGGATTCAGGGAAATTTGCTGCTTTTTCATTCTTTCTTTTTAGCTTTAACAAAAAAAGCCAAAAGCTTCAGCTAATAATAACATCAACGACAACTAAAGCAATGCTAACAGGCTAGCAAAACAGATATGAACCCTCAGAGTGAGGTACAAGTGAAAAAATCTCCTATAAAGCTATTATCCATGAGTGTGTTTCAAGTTTTCCTCTTGCAATAAAATTGCCCAACAGTCAAGTTAAATAGCTTTTATGTACAAGAAGATTTAAAAGTCTGAAATTGTTGAAAAAATCTTAAAGTAGAGGGTTGAAATGTGAAAAGAAATGTGCTTTAACAGATTTTTAAGGTTTGAAATATCAGTATTCCTTCCGTCTATATATTGCAAAACCTCTGAGATGAGAACACACACTCACACACACTCACACACACACACACACCATGATGGATACGGTCTTATTCCAGAGAGATAATTGGCTCTATTTTCCGGACAGTGAGGCCCTACACTCAGAGAGCCTTCCCTCTCTCGCACGCGCGCACGGGGAATAGAATCGTGCCTCGCGGGCCCGCTTCTGCGGTGGGGATCTACCGCCGGTGTGCTAATGACGGCAGAGCGCGAGACACACAGAGAGAAAAAAAGTGGAGGGAGACAGTGAAAGAAAGCTAATGAGAAAGGGAGGCAGAGGGAAAGAAAATGTGGAGCTCAGAAAGAGGGAGATAGAGGGGGGAAAGTGTCCCGCGGGCTCAGCGTGACCCGTGGAGTGGAACGCCGCGTGACGCAGGTGCAGAGTTCAGCACCCGCATGTCCGCGAGCGATTCAGCGCGCAACAAAGACAGGAAGCTGCTGAGCATCAGCGGCTGCAACAACGACGACAGGTTGGCTGCAGCGTTAAACAAACACGGAAACAAAACAAAACAACACACAGGAGAAAAACATGGCGTCTCTGTAAACGGATGACAGGAACCGATCAGCACGAGGACAGGTGACATTTACACCTTACAGCTTTTAAACTTGATTGAATTTAAACGTAATCCTTAATTTTTCAAATTCAGAAAAAGTAATTATTGAGTCAGTGTTAAGTATTTTTAATACAGATTCTTAAAACGGATGATTTTTTGTAAAATAGCAGATGAATTGACTTTTCTTCATTGCTTAATGTCATTTCTATGTTTTATTGGTTGTTAGCCATAAAAATGTAGGCTATATCTGCTTCTATCATGGACAGGAAAAATTATTTTCTACTCCAGTCTGCCAACACAGCTTGAGAGGCCTACAGGGTCAAGAAATTACTCAACTTATTACGAAACTTACTTAAAAATATATATAAATAACACTTAATACACTTACTAAATAAAATATATTTATTAAAAAATTCAAGAGACTTGGCCTGTAAATACAGTCATTACTAAAGGGGTCGTAGTTTTGGATGATTTCTTATATTCAACACAAAAGAGGGACAACCAATGAAAAAATATAGTTCATATGTTAAAAAAAAAAAAAAAAAAAGAAAATTATGCATGGTTAAAATGTATTCTTTCAGCATAAGGAAAACATTGCCATTGAATTTGATTGTGTGAATTAAGGCTTTTAAAATAAAGTGCTAATTGATAAAAGGGAAAAAAAACAGGTGTTAAAGGTGAGTCAGCATGCCGGGCAGGCAGATTTCAATAGTCTGCTCATAAATATTTCTCTCATTCATGCAGGATAAAAAGATCATCCATTGATTTTGTTGTGAGTGCAATTTTTTGATTTTCTTTTTGAAGGAAAAACTTCTACTGCACTTCAATAATTTATCTGAGAACTATTAAAACTTCTGGTACACAGATTGTGACTTCAAATTCTGCTAAAAATCAGTGTTTATTTTTCAAAGGAGGAATTTTTAGTTTTGCACAACTGTCTTTCTGATTTTCCAACACTCAGCATCTGTCAAAATGTGATGCAAATGACTGCACCAGCTCCAATGACAGGTGATGTCATTGGGGTGAAGTTATATCTTTACATTCCTTAAAAACAAAAAACAACAACAACAACAAAAAAAAAAACAACTCACATGGGTTGCACTTTAAAGCTCCTGTGGTGATTTTTTTGCTGGTTATGAAACTTAAAGTAATGCCTCTTTATGGCCTACAAAAGTGAACAAGACCCTCATAAACTAGACAGACAATTTGTAAGGAACAAATAAAGCCTTTGAACCATTGTGAGGGGTCAGAAAAAACAAGTGATCCCGTTCTTTTGGCACAGCTCCTTAAAAAGAGTCAGCTCTCCAGGCTCCAGAACGGTTCCTTATTTATAATTATTTCTAGCCTCATATTTTAGCTTAATCTTGCAAATATGAATGATTTAGGGGCATCCCCCTCCCAGCTATCACATAATGGTTTGATCCTGTATCCTCATATGTGATTGGCTGCATGGCTGCCATGCTGTTAATCAAAACAAAGTTCTGCCATGAGCAGAGGTGAGAAACAAAAGGAAAAAAGTTGGAAGCCTGCTCTCACTTTATGGGAGTAGACTTATCTGATTCATCAGAAAACATCGGCTCATAGAGCTGCATCCTTGTGCATGAAGACAACTGACAGGAGGTGTAACTTTGACCACAGGGGGCGCCAAAAACGATACAAAAAAGTTCTTCGCAGAAGCTTTGAAACTTTTTGTTTTGTTTTGTTTTAGTGTGGTAAACAGATACAAAAGTTTAAAACCATAAAACTGGTCAATCAATACCACCACCATCAAATCCACCAGGCAAGATGCCACCCAACAAGGCAAGAAAAAAGTGTGGAAGCAAAATGGAATTTTGAACAGTAATAAATGGGTGATCACCTGCTCTGTCTACAAACCCTAAAAAAAAAAAGCTTTTAACAATATCAAGCCAATAAAAACACCTTGTAGCACCATAGTACTCAATCATAACAAGACTTTCCCACTGAAACAATTCTGTTCTCCTTACTGCATTCTTATGGCAGATGTGTTGTATGCATATTAGCATGTTAGCATGTATCCACTGCTAACCATCAACGTCCGACCAGAAGACAATGATTTAAATTTGCTACTAAAGGGGAAACAAACAGTAAGACTATCAGAGCCAATCATGCAACAATAGCTTGTGTGGAAGCTAGCACAACAAACAGAAAGGCAGCGAGAGGGAAAATAAAGCATTAACGTCAAAAATAGAGAACAAACTTGTTAAACTTTTGGCAACATAAGTGATGGCCTGGAAAATGTAACATAAGGAAGAGGAGTTAAACAGGAAGTGTTAAAACCTTTAAAGTACCAGGCATTAACTGTTAAAAAAAATGGACGTCCATTTGCTTGGCTCGATGAGGTCGCCACAAAAACTGCTCCCCCTGGTGGCTGGCTGCAGTATAGGTCAAAAAATTCCAGCTCTCCAGTCATTCCAGACGGACTGTGGTCAACACACCTCGTAAAAATGTTTCTCACGTCCGATTGTTGTGGTGATTTGAAGATATCATTTGGCTGCCTTGTATTAAAGTCCTCTTTTTTTCTGAAAAGTTTCGTTTTCGTTAATCAAAAGAGGTTAAAAACAAGGTTTTACGTCATGTTTCATGATAATTGAAAGCTGACGTTCTTGGGTAGTTTTTTTCGGGAATTGTCAAGAAAAAATAAATATTTTTTTCACCTGGCTCCACTCAGATTCTCCCAGAATCCCTCAGTTTCTACTGCGCCAACTCTGGCTGATCCTGTAACGGGGGTATTTTGGCTTCAAAACTGTACAATGGTGAGAAACTGTCCACTCTATATACAGTCTATGGTCAATACCAGTTCCACCGGTCAGTGCAGGCCACCAAATCTAAAATCTGATAAGGCAAGAAAAAAGTGATACATCAGTCTACAAATCCTAAAAAACGTGCTTTTTAACAATAATAGGTCAATAAAAACACCTTATAGCACCATATTACTTAACCATAACAAGAATTTCCCACTGAATCTGTTCTGTTTTCTGTACTACATTCCAATAACAGATGTGTTGTATACATGTTAGCATGTATTCACCGCTAACCATGAACTTCCAACCAGAAGAAACTAAAAGGAAAACACATCGTAAGGCAAGCAAAGACAGTCACATGACAATAGCTAGCAGGGCAGCTAGCACAACAAAAACAAAGGCAGCAAAAACGAACAAAAATAGATAACGAACTTGTTAAAGTTTTGGCAAAAACACAAGTAGTAAAAGTTATAAAACATAACAGAAGGACGAGGAGTTAAACAGGAAGTGTTAAAACCTTCAAAGCACCACATAGCTAAGCAGTTAGCAACATTTAGCCTCTGTTCCCCTTTTGATTGACTGAACTTATTTACAGTTTTGGGGGTCAGAGCTAATGCTAAACATGCTAAAATGCATCACATCCTGGGGAAGATCCAACAACTGTGCAGAGTTAAAAAAAAAGACAAATGGACATTCACAAGCTGGGCACAATATGAATTACGTGTTTGATGAATTGTTGATAAAGGGAAGCGAAATGTGTCTTTATGAAAACGTCACACAGTGTTACTTTAATAAGAGGAGCGGAGCAGGGTAATGCAGTTATGAGCATGGACTGAGCTAATGAAGGCGCGGCTAACGTGTGAAGCTCAAACTCCAGGAGACAGTCTGTTCTGTGTTGGGTTATGTCTGTGTTTCTGTCACTCCGTCCGTCTTCCTGCCAGAAAGTGAGTGAGCCGGCCCCCATCAGCAAAAGCCCCAGAGCGCTCTGTCACGCAATGGGCTGTAAAAATGCTTATCCAACACACACACACACACACACACACACACACACACACTCACACACACACAGGTTATCCAGCATGCAGACAGCAGAGTGCCGGTCGGGAGTAATTCCTGCTCAGGGCACTGTGCTCCAGGCGATGCAGGCGCGTGCTGGATATTTCATTATTCATTAATTTACTGTTTAACAAATCCTGTCATTACTGAGAGCCCGAGCCCAGCGCACACATGCATACACACACATATACACACACGTACACAAAACACACACTCACAGCAGTGGGTGTCAGGCGTGGCAAATCGGCCTGTTTGATCCCGGCCTCCTCAACAAACGGGGAGAGAGCCATGAATAATAAGAAACGCGGAGCCTCGCCGGAACGAGGGAGCGTGACACCGTCTCACAAAAAGCCCTTTAGCGCAGAGGGAAGGCTCCGCCGGGGCCTCACCCAGGGCCCAGGGTTCATTATATGAAAAGACAAAACAAACAGTTGGCACAAATGTGATCGATATGAAAGGCAAACGCTCCCACACACACAAAAGAAGAGAGTGAATCAGTCATGTTTGACAAAAGACGCCGCGCTGTTTCCTTTCCTCGCACATGGAGGAGTTTAGCTTCTGTTTACTGTTTTCACTCCTGAGTCCACTAATGGGATCAGGATTAGAGCTGTGAATATGTTTCTGGCTCATGCATGCTTGTTTTTGGCTCAAATCCCTGCAACAACAAAAGCAATATCTACCCCAGTTTTTGCATGAAACAGTCGAATTTGTAGAAAATAAGGAACTCACACTCTAGAATAATGACTTTTACTTTCCCTTTTCAGTCTAGTTCACTTAATTAATTAGCAGTGGAAGCCTCCAGGCTGCAAATATTCATTATTTCACAGGAAGAAAAACATGTATCATAAATATTATAATGATTTATTTGTGTTGTTGGGATAAATTCTCCTCTGAAGCAGTCTGCTTGTAAAGCTACCATGACAGTTTCCACGGTTTCCATCCATCAGTTAATCATAGTGATTGAAAAACTAAATTGACACATGCAGGAATTTTTTCAACAAGAGCAAGTTGAGACTGTTTTTAGTAAAACATTTACAAAAACCTGTAAACCCACAAGGTGCAAACACTAGGAAACACTGACTACAGAGGCACAGGCAGAAACTTCGAGCAGGACCAGACTGTTTGAAGAGTTTTCTGCCTCACCTGGGTTGGCTGAGTAAGTGGGACAGAGGGAGCAATGGAGACAGATAATTAGATGCCTCAGACTGCATACAAATATGGCTGACATTAGTTTATCTAATTAATCAAATTTTAATCTCATATCTGCTTAAGGTCCCCAAATAAAGAATTTGAATTCTGGGACATTACAAAATTGTAGAGCATGACCACAACTAAAATCCACATTTTTTCAACTGGCCAAAAGTTAAATGTCCGTGTTCGCCGCCAATGCCGTCTACGGACAGAAATTTGATTGCAATGGTTGACCGTTTCTATAGCAGTAAACTGTGTTTTTCATCAGGGGAAGCTGGGTCTGGAGGAGATTTTCAATCAAAATCCTACTCTCAATCTACTGTGGGTGAGAGCGGTGCACTCTTTGGACGAGAGCTCAGGATGGATATGAGGAGAAGATGAGAGATGACAGAGACATAGGCTGGGTCCGAAATGGCATACTAACGTACTACTCATACTAAGTGTGACGTCAAAAATAGTATGTAGTGCATTCACATTAAATAGTATGAAATGATTGTGTGCGCGAGAAATACCCGGATGTTTACTATATCGGTAAAAATTGTGAGTATGGGAGGTGGGCATACTAGTCGCACTGACACGCCCCATAATGCATTGCGAGCCTTGTATTTATAAACGTAAATACAGAATGAGATGACAAGATGAGAAGCAACTGAAATGGACTTAGCTCTACAGGGAAACCTAAACGTAAGTACATAGAAATAAAGTGCCTGAGGCGATGGACGGATCGTCTTCGGTGTCTGCGAGCAGTAAACATTTTTCAATTTTTTGAAGAGAGATGAATTTGTCTTGAGACCGGTGTTAGCTAAAAACCACTAGCGAACTTCCCGTTTTCAAAATAAAAGCACCCGTTTATCTCCTTTAAGTTCTTTAACGCTTTTGTAAATTGGGCTCTTGTTTTGGAGCGGACCGGAAGTTTCTTCGATAGCATATTTGCGCTCTTAACAGAATGTCCGAAATGTCGAAATTAAATTTGTATCCGTGCGATTTGTGGCCCAAATGACCACATTTTGGTTTTCTACATGATGACTTTCTCGCCTAAAATATTCTTAAAACTTTCAAATATGGCGAATCAACTGAGATATTTGATAGCCTGGTGTGCTTCCATAGACTTATGTGTGCTTCCAATATTTGTCGTCGGAGGTTTTGAAATGCATCATGGGAAACCGAGTAGTATACTACAGTGTAAACGGTTGGCACTCTAATCATACTTATAGTATGTAGTATACAGTATATACACAACGACCATGTAGTATGTAGTACGTTAGTATGCCATTTCGGACACAGCCATAGTGAGACGCTGCAAGTCAGAAAAGTTCAGGCAGCTCACGCTACAACTGAGGATGTGTCGAGGGAGTTCAGAGAGAAAGAGCGGCGCCATCGTGAGAAAAGACGACGGAGATCATGGAGAGAATCAAAGGATGGAGCGCTTGAGATGAATATGATCAAATAAAGTACACTTTGTCTGTTTTTTTGGATCAAAAACAGGAAGAGAGACATAAAAGAAGAGAGTCCACCTTTCCTAGGTGGTTTCGGTGTTTACAAAGTCAGAGAAAACAAGATTATTTGGGTCTTAAACGATTGTTCAAGATGCTCTGAAAATGGCTGTCAGCTAATTAGCTAATCTTAAGTTAATTTTCATAACGCATTTATTTGCAGTGTAATTAATTAATATAATTCACACATTACTAACATTACATGATTCATGCACCTCATTAACAACTCCAGTCAGTTTGTCTATTTTTCTTGTTTGCACTTTTTTGTCATTGCACATTTTTTAATGTTGACTTCTTGAGTTATATTTTTGTATAGTTTCTGTACAAACGATTTTTAATTCTTTTTTTTAAATCATTTGATCTCTGTTTTAGTTATTTATTTTTGAAGATACTTGGCATTTCTTATTCTGATTATTTTCAATCTCATGCTTTTTTTTGTCCCTTTCAGCACACTGTAGTTGAGCCCTTGCAGTTCCATCCTGCTAATAGCACCATTGTGCTAATCAATGGTAAATTTGATTTTTTTTTTTTTTTTTTTGAAGTATAAGTTTTGCCCTTATAAGGACACAGCTGACTTGACTTCCAGGCAAGACTAGCGGCCCGCCTATGGACTGTATTTAAAGTGATACTCCAGGATGGAACAAGTTGGGTCCTATCACAAAGTTTAGGGCAGAAATTACCCCTACAGCAGTGTTTTTGTGCAGCAGAAGCCCAGAGCGCTCGCACCAAACACCCCCTCCCTGCTCCTCTGCAGGTTTCCTCTGCATTCAGACGGGGCCATATTTTACTTGACCAAAAACACAAATAAACGGACTCCCACCAAAAAACTCTGATATCGGTCTGCATTCACGCTTTATTTAGAGAATTTTCAGCGTGTTACTTTCACACAAAAACACCGCTAAATAAGGCTCTAGATCTCATCGTGTCGTAAAACGGCGCTACCTCCGCTGCAGAGCCACAGCTGACTACAAGGCGCTCGCTGCTTAGTGTATCAGTCTGCGCGCGGCTTGCCAGATATGAACAAACGCAGGTATTCTGCCAGGACGAATTATGCAATAACAACGTAAAGATGTGTGATTATGAGAGCCAGTAACGCGCTGAAAATTCTCTAAATAAAGCGTGAATGCAGACCGATATCAGAGTTTTTCAGTGGGAGTCCGTTTATTTGTGTTTTTGGTCAAGTAAAATATGGCCCCGTCTGAGTGCAGAGGAAACCGGCAGAGGAGCAGGGGGGGGGGTGTTTGGTGCGAGCGCCCTGGGCGTCTGCTGCACAAAATCACTGCTGTAGGGGTAATTTCTGCCCTAAACCTTGTGATAGGACCCAACTCATTGCATCCCGGAGCATCACTTTAAATATGGAAGTAGTCTATGTGCCATCACCCATCTGACTCTGAAACAGTGGCTACGTTTACATGCAGTCAATATCCAGGTTAAGGTCAATATTCTAGTTTCTGAAACATTTGGAATAACCAAACATGGTAATTCCTGTTTACATGGTATCTCCATGGAAACAGTGACGCACGGACAATATCATGACCCAATGCACATCACAGCAGCAACAGCAACAACAGCAGCAGCAGCATGGTGGACTTCCTGTACTCAAAGGACCAAGATGCCTTGCAGATAAAACACACACAGAACACAAATTAATGTTACTTTGGATGAGGATACATATGACCAAGTATTCAGGTTAGACAAGGAGTAATCCAGGAGAGATTTCCCAGTTTTTAAAAACAGAGCATGAGCTTATTCTGGTTTTTAAAAATGGAAATTGGTGTTTACAGGGCTGTAAACGCAACCAGGTTATTGCTAGTATACTGAATATCAAAGGGTTACTGAATGCGTGTTGATGTAGCCAATCCACAGACACAGCCACATTGAATATGACATGGACTAAGAGCTACTTTTTTAAAAGCTATCAAGCACACATCAGTCACGTGAGCTGAGATGTGCCTCTGATTGGACAGCAGACAATCCTAATATCTTCTAAACCACAGAGTGAGGAAAAAAAATCATTGTACAGTGTGTGCTGATAGCACAAACAAAATTGAAATATCACAATAGAACTTTAAGTTTGAGCTACCACCTACGAACTAAGCATACAGGTGCAGCCGCATCACAAAACTAGCAGAGCACTTTAAGAGAGAAGAAAAGCTTTTGAGAAACAAACTCAAGAATCATCAAGCCTTTTATGAGCAGGAATGTCTGCGTCAAATCAACATAAGCGTGTGTTCACCTGTGGACTGAACCATCCTGAGGGACCACTGCTGTTTGATCAGTATTCAGACTTTTTTGCCTCATAATCCAAAGCTTTAAATCAGAATTTTGGGATAAGGTCTGCTTTTTCTGGTTTTTTTTGTTTTTTTTTTGGTTGTTTTTTTCTCCCTTTTTCTCTTTTCTTTTATTATTTTATTATTATTTTTTTTATTATTTATTTATTTTTTAATGCTTTTTATTTTTTATTTATTTATTTATTTATTTGATCAGTAAGTTATATAAGTTACAGGGTGAGGGCATCCTGCGACTGCACTTTAGGTCATTTTGGCAAATGTCTTGACTCCTGAAAATAATATATTTTTATGTGTAAAACAATAAATTATTCTTCTTACTAGTTGTGGAAAAAGTTACCAAAACTTTTTGGCCAACAGGACACCAATGATCTGTGCTCCGTGATACTGTTTGTTTATAACTGCTCTTCAAATAAAAATTCACATGTAATATATGAAAAGATTAGAAGCTGAAAGGGGCACCTAATAAACAGGTGTATGATAATATACATGATTGA
This sequence comes from Halichoeres trimaculatus, assembly GCF_033239565.1. NCBI lineage: Eukaryota > Metazoa > Chordata > Actinopteri > Labriformes > Labridae > Halichoeres > Halichoeres trimaculatus. The sequence continues at coordinate 30,993,207 of NW_027437191.1, forward strand.
TGATAATAGGTGGGACAATGATAGTTATAATATCTGATTTCAGCGTTAAAAACTGTAATAATGTCAAAGGATTGTGGGTAAAAACTGTAGTATTTGCAGTCAAGATTCTTCAGGATTAGCACTGTGATGATATAAGAGCGACTTGTGGCTGGAGAAGGTGCAGAAAGGTGAATGGAGGCTCGACAGAAACCTGCAGGACAGTGAAGGGTTAAGGCCCCCGGTGTTGGCGCTGAATGCCACAGCGAAAGGATAAGACTGCAGAGAAAGTGCTTCATCTCTCCACCGCAGTCTGTGGGTGGCCACGGACTTGATGTCATTAACATGTGACATATGTAGAGCTGACTGGAAGTGGCTGGGGGCCAGTGTTTGTCTCCACCGCTGTTCTTGTGTCTACGGGGCCAAGAAGGCGGGCGGGTGTGCGGGCTGAGTCTGGGCTTTGTCAGCAGCCGAGCAGCCGAGCAGCCAGGCCGCTGTCTGCTGCTGTCGATAGCGAGCGCGTTTATCAGTATGCATGACGGACACTGTGTGTGAACGTGTGTTTGCTGCTTGCTCAGGGCAGGAGGAGGGAAAAGGAGGAGGAGGGGGGGTCTGGCTGGTTGCTGTATCAGGAGGAGGAGGGGAGGGGGGGCCTTGGATGTGCGGGCAGGGACACGGGCAGTCCTGGTCCCTTAAGGTTGGTCTGAAGATGCTGAGCTGAAGTGACACAGCTGCTGCTGCTGCTGCTGAGGCAAGGCTGCCGCTCCAGACGGGTCAAGGTTACACAGAGGAGGACACACTTCAGCTGCAGAGCTTCTTTCACACACACACACACACACACTCACACACACACACTAACACACACACAAACTGAAGACGACAGAGAAATAAATGTTTCCAAAGGCTCTAAGGTCTAAAAAACGAGCTCTTTATTTTCACTGAGCATTGGTTCAGATGTGTTTACTTTGAACATCTCTACATCCAAAGGTGGCGGTGAGCTATTCGAAAGTGTCTGAAGTGTTTCAGTCATTTGACTTTCACCACCTTGACGGTTTATGTTGATTGACACTTCCACGCCACTGGATGACCCGCGCCCTCTCTGCTGCCATAAGGGGACGTGTGGCCTTTACGTAGCTGCTGCATCTGCTCAGGGTTTGACCTCCGAGCCTGTCACATGACCTCGCTGTGCTGTACAGTCTCATTGCAAACAGAGGATAATAAACCTGTAGACCTCTGCATGTGTCTTATTTGAGTCTCTCAGGAGATTGAAACGCATTCTTGAGCCAATACATAAAGTTATTTGCAGATTGCTTTAAAGTGTAGAGAACAGTCTTTGAGCTGAGAAGCACTTCTAGACAAAAGAGGAAAATGCCAAGTGGAAAAAAAAAAAGAAAAAAGCAAAACTTTCTTTGGAGGTAAGGATAGTGGCAGGTATTTATTTTTCTAACTTTCACGTTAAAAGAATGAGGGGAAAAAAGAAATAACTCCAAGATCAATCTGACAATTCTGAGAGGAGTTCTGAGATGTGTCCTGACTGTAAAATTAGAGTCCTGAGGAAAAGTCACGATTTAGACTTCTAAGATACTTTGTTTTTTTTTGAGAAACTCAGTGTACTTTGACAAAATAAAAGAAAAAAAAGGAAAAATTCTTTCTTTTCTCACATATTTCTGGTATTTGAGTAATTTTTCTGTGAAATAGTTAGAAATACATGACTTTATTCTCAGGGATAATTCTGAAAACTATGGCAAGTACCCTTACTAAGAATCCTTAGGGTTTTTTTTTTTTTTTTTTTTGGGGGGGGGGGAGAGAGAGACAGTATTCAGCCTTTTTTGCCTCATAATCCTGAGTTTAAATTTCTTTAATTTTAATATTTTTTTTTAAATCATTTTATTCTTTTATATTTATATTTATTATTATTATTATTATTATTATTATTATTATTATTATTATTATTATTATTATCATTTACTAATTTATTCATTTATTTGGTTCTTTATTTATTTTTTTATTTTTTATTTTGATTTAATTATTTATTTATTTATTGGAGGGGGGTGTTGTTTTGCGTCTTGTTCTTTTGATTTTGAGAAAAAGACTAAATTCTGTTTTTTTTTTTGTCTCATAGTCCTGAGCTTTAAATCAGGATTATGAGATAAGATCTGCTTTTTCTGTTTTTTTTTTTTTTTTTGCTGTTGTTTTGTTTTTTTTAAATTATGATTATTTTATTTCATTTTATTTTTATTAATATAATATTAATATTATTGTTATTTAAATTATTATTATTATTATTATTATTATTATTATTATTATTATTATTATTATTATTATTATTAAATTTTAATTGTAATTTTTCAAAATATTTTTTTATTTAGTTAATTTTCAAAAATACATAATACTGAGATTTAGGTAATATTTTGAGATTATTACGTGCTTTGTCGGTTATTTTTTTGGGTGGGGGGTGGGGGGGCCGGTCGTTTTGATTAGGGATTTTTTGTTCGTCTTTGTTGTTTTTTTTATTTTGAGGAAAAGACTGACTTCTTACATTTTTTTTCACATAATCCTGACATTTAAGTAAGATTATTAAGATTATTGCTTTCGTTTTCTGGGGAGTAGGAACTTACCTTACCCCTTAAAAGACATTTCAGTGGCTATAACCATCTTGTGTACCTCTGCACATGCAAATTATAACATAACATATTGATAAGTTTTACTTTGTGCGTTGCCTCTTCTGCTCTTAATGCCAAAGACTGCTGAGTATTGTTAACGCACAAACATGAAAGCTGTAATCAAAGACAACCAAAGAGAAACCATCATTTGTTTGTGCTTTAGTAAAGGGTGAAAACACTGCAGTGTGTCTTTAGTATGGATTTAATAGAAATTCAGCCGCAGCTCTCAGAGTGAATGAGACAGCAGCGAGAGGAGGAGAGACGGCCTCAGGGCAGCAGAGGTCTCTGTTCAGTGTCTGAACAAAATGCCCAGTCTGATGGAGTGAGCAAGGCCATGAACCAACCTCCACCCCTGCAGCATCCAGCCCACCCTCACAACCAGTCTGACACAGATCGAGGAGCGGGCGGAGAAGGAGAGGGTCTGCGAGCCGCCGACAAATACAGACGTCAGTCTGTGACAGGTTCAGCTGAGATATACCAGGTGCAGGTTGGTGGAGTATGAGTTTAATATCAAACAGCTGAGCCATTGTTCATTTGGTTTTTATCAGACTGATCACTGGACACAACAGGTTCTGGATTTTGTTTATTTGCCTTTGTGCACACTCTGTTACAAATTAAAGGTCCCATATTCTGCCAAAATCACTTCATTAAGTTTTTTAGTGAAATTTTTGGGTCTTTGTCTTTCCTCCCAGCCCACAAAATGTGATATTTAATGACAAAACCTGTACTTAGTAGTGCTTGTGAATGTAAAATCCTGACCTAAAAAAAGCTGTTTGGATTTTGGGGATTTGCCGACGTCAGCGATTCCCTTTTTTGACCAATCAGGAAGAAGTCTGACCTGATTGGTCCAACGGAGCAGATACCCCCAAAGCCCCTTCCCGCCCACTCCTCTCCCCGGAAGGAGAATGCCAAAGCTGAAGAGCCATCACTGCTCTGTTTTTGGCTGTAAACAGACACATAGTTCCATGCTCAAGCTTCCCATCTCTGAAGAAGACAGACTAAGTGTCTAGAGTTCATTTATGAAGGAAATGTTCCAGCTACACTCAGTCAAACTGAGCATGTGTGTGCTAGTCACTTCACGGCCGACTGCTTTTCCAACTTTGGACAGTCCAACAGAGGGCTAGCGAAAAGACTGGTCCTGAATCCAGGCGCATTACCAACCATCCTCCAACAAACCTGGGACCCTGGAAATGTGAGTATTTTAAATGCTGTGTGCTGTGGAGCAGATGGAAGAGCTTTTCCTCAGTGTCTCCCTGTCTCTGTGTTAGCTTCAGGATGCTAACTTTAGCTGCGGTTAGCCTGTTGTTTTAGCCTGTAATGTTACGGTAAACGAGCTTTGCTGTTTTCTAAACATTGTGCACTCGGAGCTCGTGGCGCCGCTCTCAGTGACGCTGAAGAGCGGGGCGGTATCAACGGTGGCTCATTTACATATGAAGGCCACGCCCACTAAATCAGAGCGTTCTGAACAGAGGGGCTATGAGAGCCTGGAAACAATGCTGCTGTGCTTGATTTATTGGCTTTTTGGACCAAAACATGTTACTACCATTTCATGAAGACATCAATGATCCACATTAAACTGCAGAAAAGGAGCAGGATATGGGACCCTTGAAACTGTAATAGCTTTTAGACTTTCTTGGTGTCTTCAATATACTGACCAAATTTAAGGATGATGGGGTTAAGCTATCAGATGTAGTTAGCTTGAATAGCGTCTCTCAAATTGACATCTTTCCACAAATCAAAACAAATGGCTAACTTGATTTTGAGTATGGGTGCAAGATTATTCATTTATTTATTTATTTATCTATTTATTATGTAAATGCTCACTTTGTTTAGCTTTAGAGTTCCTGAGGTTGATCTGATGAGTTTACGTGTTTTAAGCTAACCTTCTGTTAGCGGTAGCCTTATATTGACGATGCAAACATGAGAAATAGCTATCTCCAGTAAAATTCTTTAAGGGACTTTCACAGACTTCTATTTATTTACATTTTTTGGCACTTTTGTCCCTACTTTTAATCTTGTTAACCGTAAAATGATCATGTTGAGTTTTAGAATAAAGCTCAATTACTTTCGTTATATCCGTGTGGATAATCTGGAAACTGTTCAAAACTTTGAAAAAGTGTTTTTCTTGTCATAATTATGTGAAATTAACAGTAATTTTGGGGGAATTCAGAGGAAACCATTTGAACCGTGTGTGTTTCAGTGTGTATGAGAAAGGCACGAGGAGACAAAGGGGACGTGGAGTGGCCGGTGGGCTGCCGGGGTCAGTTTGGACAGCAGCAGCAGCGAGGCTTTTCTTGACACTGAACCAAGAGGACAGGAGGAGGCCCGGCCATGACGCTCATCATTTCTGAAGCCCCCATCTGTACTGGTGTCTCCCCACCAGTCAACTCACCAACACACACACACACCAGCACACACACCAACACACACACGGCGCTAATCTCATGTGACAGTGCTCACATTCAGTTAGGCCCCACAGTGGTTGTGCATGTCACTGACCATAAAGAAAACATACACTCCTCTGCAGGACACACACCACAGGACGCAGGGCGAGGAGACCCGAGAAATACCAAAAGACAAGGGTGTGGGGAGTGTGTGTTGCAAAATGTGTGTGTGGAGATTCTAGGGAAGAAGAACAGATGCCTGCAGGTCACGTCATATCTCTGACATTAGGGCAAAGTCAAGCCAATGAAAACAAAGAGAGACCAGTTTGTGAGCAGAAAGGCGGCGTGTAGGGTGTAGGGTGAAGATGAAACATGTTAAACTATCTTCTTCTCTTATTTGCATTGTTTATTAGCTGGGCTGGTATCTTCCTGGGCTGAAGAAGAACTTCGAGGATCAGGAGGAGCCGATAAAGTTGTTGTTTGTGACTTTTCCTAAGGGGCTTGGGAAGGGTTAAGAGGTGACAATGCTATCAATTCACAAATTCTTCTTTTCACTTTCTGAAAGTTACTTCTTATTGCAGTTTACTTTCAATGTTCAAACTTTCCTAGAGTGCATATTGATATTAAAATCTATGAGTTAACACTGAAAAAGTTGAGTCCTAAGTTTAGCACCAAGAAAAGAAAGCAGTGAGAGAACAGGACTTTTGTTTCTGAAGCCCCAGAGAAATAATTCAACATCAGCTGTTCAGGGTAACGTCTGGTTATCAGTGTGGATCAGGGTTGAAGAATAGAAGAGGACTCCAACAAAACCTTCCCAAAAACATCAGACTTTGACTCCTAACTTCAGCTTCATTCTTTAACACAAGCTTAACTTTTTTAGGGCTTTCGATGTTCCAGGTGTCTTCAATACAATGCCCAAATTTGGAGGCGATTGGATGGAGCCCAAGGGAGTGGTTCATCAAAATAGGGTCCCTTAAAGGTCCCATATTATGCCGATATCACTTAATTAAGTCTTTTAGTGCAATTTGCGGGTTTTTGGCTTTCCTCCCAGCCCACAAAATGTTTTATTAAATGACAGACCTGTACTCAGTAGTGCTTGTTAATGTAAAATCCGGACCTAAAACGAGCTGTTTGGATTTTGGGGATTTGCTGACATCAGCAATTCCCTTTTTTGACCAATCAGGAGCAAGTCTGACCTGATTGGTCCACCGAAGCAGATACCCCCGAACCCCCTCCCCGTCCACTCCCCTCCCAGCTGCAGGGAGGAGAATGCCAAAGTTGAAGAGCCATCACTGCTCTGTTTTTGGCGGTAAACAGCGACAAAGTTCCATGCACAAGCTTCCCATCTCAGAAGAAGACAGACTAAGTGTCTAGAGTTCATTTATCAAGGAAATGTTCCAGCTACACTCAGTAAAACTGTGCATGTGTGTGCTAGTCACTTCACGGCCGACTGCTTTTCCAACTTTGGACAGTCCAACAGAGGGCTAGCCAATAGACTGGTCCTGAATGCAGGCGCATTACCAACCATCCACCAACAAACCTGGGACCCTGGAAATGTGAGTATTTTAAATGCTGTGTGCTGTGGAGCAGATGGAAGAGCTTTTCCTCAGTGTTCGCCCTGTCTCTGTATTAGCTTCAGGATGCTAACTTTAGCTGCAGTTAGCCTGTTGTTTTAGCCTGTAATGTTACCGTAAACGAGCTTCTCTGTTGTCTAAACATTGTGCACTCAGAGCTTGTGGCGCCGCTCTCAGTGACGTGGAAGAGCGGGGCCGTATCAGTGGTGGCTCATTTACATATGAAGGCCACGCCCACTAAATCAGAGCATTCTGAACAGAGGGGCTATGAGAGCCTGGAAACAATGCTGCTGTGCTTGATTTATTGGCTTTTTGGACCAAAACATGTTACTACCATTTCATGAAGACATCAATGATCCGAATTAAACTGCAGAAAAGGAGCAGAATATGGGAGCTTTAAATCTGCAGCTCATGTCTTGTGTCCAGCTGAGCGAGCCATGTCAGATAGACCTGCCAACTCTCCTGATTTAGGAGGGATTTTCTCTGGCTTCACTCCAGACTTTTAATTTCTTCTGATTAACCTTTTAGTTTTAAGCCTGGTCCTGTCATCTCCAGTATTTTTTCGAGGTTGTCTACTTGTGCCTTACATTCAAACCTGGAAAAGCATCCACCCCTCTCCCTGGAGTTGGTTTGATCCAAAGACGCTGCATGAGATCCTCTCTGATTGCAGGTTACACAGACACTCACAGGACGCTGTGTGATAGTTGTTGCTGAAAAGTTTACTTTAGCATCAGCTCTTTGTTAAAGACGTGTCAACATGATTGTTCTCATCATTAATGTTGTGTCTGACACTTTTCCCCATGTTTTATTGGCAGCTCCTCTCTGTGCCTGGCTGAGCGAGCCAGGTTGGGTAAATATTAACGCGCCTCATTTCACTGTTGGTTATCATAATGGTGTTATAACGTTTCAAATAGTAATTGATTAGATTATCTGTTACTGGAAAAAGTAACAGCATTAGTTTAGTATCTAGATAGATAGTATCTATCTATCTTTGGTGTCTTATGATGATGTGGGTTGTGAACAGGTCTGTACAATGTCAGAAAACGAAGTCATGAAGTCTTGTATAGGCACACCAAAAGCCCAAAGCGTTGGTCATCACTCAAGCTAGCTTTTTTGTTATTGTGATGACAGCAAATGGGTGGCAGGAGGTAGTAGGTAGAAAAAATGCATCAAATCAACACCAGAAATGTCATCAGGGTGTCAATGGTTGCTGAAATCTACAGTCAAACTTGATTTACTTGAACTGATGTTAGTAAAACACACGACCTATTCTTTAGTCCCCTTGAGTAAAGAATTCCTCCCAATATTAAATGAGTTTGTACCATTGGGATCTGACTTCACAGAAACATTTCGTCACCAGTAGTGATGGGATTAGGTATTGGTATCGAAAACCAGTTCCTTGAGAATCCATAAGAAATGTTTCAACCCATGGACATCATTAGCCTTTATGCTTAACGAGTCCCTGATTGTTCCTTTACACTATGCCTGAGCTGCCAGACCTTACATCATCTAGTCTGCCGCAGCTGTCCTAGCTTAGCAGTTAGCTAACAGTTTCCCAAGAAAACTCTGATCCAGGATTTTTCAGCTTGAAGTTTTACTGAAGAACTACACTCACCAAGGGAGATTCATATACAGTACATTCAACATGGTATAAAACTCCCCATTTACCAAAAATGATAGAAACAAAATAGCACTAGCTTAATGCTAACATATAAAGGAAATTGCATTGATATGCTAGCAGTTAGCATATATCAGTGTAACTTCATTTTTGCAACATGATTTCAACTTTCATCAATGACCAACCGATGGCAAGGTTCCAAACAGCTTAAACTATTGCTATAACCATTTTGTGACACAGGATGGCCTACTTCAGCTAATAACACACAACAAAACAGTTCAATTTTAACTTATTTTTATTTATTTACCACCAGAAATATCTAGTGATGAGGTAAATATGCAGGGCTTGAAGACCTCCGGCATAGTGCCGGAAATCCGGCGTAGACAAACCTGCCAGATTGTGAAATCCTGCAGGTCGGTCTGGCTGCCCTCCGTTGATTTCACTCGATCGAGTTCCGACTGAACCAGTCAGGAAAGAGAGGCGGGAGCTCCCGCCTCTGTTTCACAAACAAGCAGCAGCGGCCCAAATCCGCTATGTCATACCGTGGCTTGATGCGTATTGGTCTATGATGAGTGTGACTGGCAGAACGATCGTCCAATATGGCACTGTCCGTCTAATTTGTCAGATAAATGTACTTCGTGAAGAGAGTAATTAATGACGGAGGCGGAGAGCAGAAGCAGCGTAGCAACCCCTTATAATGAAGCAGTGATATTGAGAGATGTTTTTGGACAACAAAGAAGCTTGGCTTCAGAGAGCAAGTTTACCACGCTACCCGCTCGAAAACTGCGCCGCCAGCGAGTCTGTAATCACGCAATCGGGCGCGCATGGATGTTTTTTTCATCCATGCGAATTTCAGTAAAACCGTCACTCCTACTAGCGACTTCGGCGGGTTGAATTATTTAATTGTAGTTTTCTGAAACGGCATCTGAAATACTAAACCCATTGCAGTATGAGACTACGACACCACAACTCCCACGAGCACTGCCTGCACACAGTGTTTGCTCATTGGTCCCTTCGCAAAGTCTTTTACTGACAGGCGCCCCAGACGCGCTGGTCTTCAGCCTTCGTCTCGGACACTGTGACAGCTCCCGGTGTTAAGCTCCTGATAACGTGTTTTAAAACTTCACTCGCGTCTTATTTGCTCTCTATGGTAAACGGATTCCGGGATTTAAGTCACAATCTAGCGCCAAATATTCCGTAACTTGTTAAAAGTGAGGACATTTATCAGATGGAGCTCATTTAAGCTCACATTGCACCGTTCTCACCAGTAACACTCACCTAGAGCAGGGGAGGAGGAGAAGACAGGAGCACACGTAGAGAAGAGAAACTGATCATAGATATGAGAAGCCGTAGGAACAGTATTTAAACCTCCTAATAAACAAACATTTTAAATTTTTTATGTAAAAAGTTCACTCTGGAAATACTGTAAACAAGCCAAATCATTCTAAATAAATGAAACTTATGGTCCAGTGTGACTCATATACGTTATTTTCGTCTTCATGACGCATTTTTTGACTGATAAGACCTCAAAAAATGTATGATAGTACTACGAAGTGACTTGTAGTCCAGAAAGTATGGTACTAGTTTATTAGTGAAAAATTGCTGTTGTAAATAAATATTAAAGTAGACAGTGTTTCTAGAAAGCTTTTTCAGTTTAGTTTTTATTTTTTCAATTAATCTTCAACCTTCACAACTTTCATTGAATGCAATATTATGCTCCTCCTTTAATTACTTTGTTTCAATAGTCTGCATATTTTCATATTTAAGGAGCACAACCATTTCAGAGCTGAATACCTGATTTAGGTGGTCTTTATTTGAGTGTGCACAGGGGTCATTTATATTTAAAAAGGTTTTAAATCTATTTCAGGTAAACTTTAGCATTTCATCATCCGCCTTGATCATATCAAACATAATTATCCAACAACAAAATTGTGGACCCTACCAGAAGCGATGGCCACAGGTACTTATGCTGTATCGCTGACTGACCGTTTGTGTGAACAAAAAAAATAGTGTTACTGTGTTAAATGTTGTTTTTATTATTATTATTATTATTATTATTATTATTATTATTATTATTATTAATAATAATAAAAACAATATTAAACGCAGTAAACACCCCCCCCCTGCTTTCAGGCACAGGATTTTTTCCTGCTTCAAGCCCTGAATATGATTAGTTTATTATTTATTTACTGACAAATTTGAATAAAAGTTGTTGGCACATGAAACCTGTAAAGCTACTTTTTGTTGTCTGTTGTCCCAGACTTACTCCACAAGTAAAAACAAGTCAACCATTTTATTTTGATTGTGGATTGCAAAACCAAAAAAGACACCTTTAAATATTCCCCATGAAAAAGTGGGAGAGGTAAACGAATGGTGAACACTGGTCCCAGTTTATTCCATAAGTTAGCTCCAGTTAACAGCCAAAGCCATTTCAATGACGCGTATGTGTCTCTCCTCTTGTTTAGTGAGTTAAAAAATAACATTTTAAAACTAAGAGGAACAGAAATCATTTTCTTCCTGTTCAGAAAAAATATTGACACACGCCTCCCCGGGGATGTTTCTCATATTTTTAGCTGCTGTCAAAAATTATTACTTTTAGATGTTGGTGTTGTGTTTTGGGAAGATGAGCTTCCACTGAAGCTCCCTGGAGAAAAAGTTTGAATCCCACTGTGCAGCTCCGTGGCTGCTGGCTGCTCAGCGAATAGAAACACAGTCAGACATTCCCACAAGAGAAAAGTGCTGTTTGCAGACTGTTTTAAAGAAAGTGTGGTTAACGGAGACGCGTGTGACAAGGAGGAGACGGCGTAAACAAAAGGAAACACTGAGTGTGTAACGATACAGACCTTTAGATCAATTATTCAGTCCAACAAGTCATCGTACCTCCTCAACAAAAGGCATCATTTGTCAGTTTAATATCCAAACACCTGAACCAGAAATGACGTTTTCTGATTGGCTGAACCTGCAGTTTATTTCTGGAGAAGTTTGGGAAGCTAAGGTTTGTCGAGCTCATCATTTATCACCATTTATAGAAACAAACTGTTAGCATAAGACAGGACGCAACACATCCTAAGGCTCTGTCGCAAACTAACATCTAAGGGTGTATTTGGGTCTTTCTTACTTAAAATGTTGATAAATGACAACACCTTTGTTGTTTCTGGCATTTTCCAAACCCTTAGACACCCTTATTGAAAACATCATATATAACTTGTGTTGCTAAAAGCTGTTTCCTCAGAATTAAAACAACACGTCATTAAAATGCTGAATATTTTGTTACTGTGCCTTCAAATAATCTGTCTGAGAATATAAACAAACAAACAGGAAAAGAAAAGAAAAAGGAGCTTTCCCAGAGTACATGAAAGTCCGATTCTGAAGCTGCAGTTTTTTGTAATAAAACTCCTCCACTCGTTTCGCAAAGATGTTATATAATCTGTCTACGCTCTGAATCATAAGTGCAAAAAGATTTTTGGTGAACACTTCAAGACGTCTGTCAGTGTGAAAACAGGAAACGCAGGAACCGTCCATCTGTCGCTGCCACAGAGTCTGGACTCCTCGCTGCTCTTCCTCGTGAAAAGTGTGAGAAAAATCCTGCAGCGCTAAGAGAAAGCAGAGAAACTGGTTTCTGCTAAAGCTGGTTTTGGGTTACTCCAAGTAACACACACACACACACACGCACACACACACAGACAACAGACTGGGCATGATTGACAGCTCTGACCTGAATGTGCATGCCTCTTTTCCCTAAAGCTATAAGCAAGAAGCTCACACACACAAATACACACAAATATGTGTGTTTCAGCATATAATCACAAAATCTGTTCCATCTGTTTTCATATAATTCTAGAGTACACAAATATATGTATTTAATGTATGCATGCATAAATATGTTATGATGCATGTATTCATATTTGTATGTATGAATGCATAAAATAATATTTATAAGTGTCAGTTTCATTGGACTTGCATATATATGTGTATATATATATATATATATATATGATGCAAAAAAGGTGAGGAAACCAAGAAAACTGTGTCAAAAACTAGTACAATTCCCAGGAACTTACGAATATAGCGGTGTTACTTCAAAACCTTTATTTTTTCACATACATATATTTATTGGCATTGAAAGTCGAAACGACGTAAGTCAAGAGCCACTTAAAGGGCAACTCCGGTTTTTTGACACCTGGACCTTATTTATAGGTGTGTGCATGCTCATATACTCATTCAGACAAACATCGTGCAGCTCGGAGTCCTTCAGAAGTTATTTAGATCCAACCAATTTTATCCGCACTTAGCGGGGGCCACGGCAAGGGAGCTTCAGCGCGGGACATAATCTCTGCAAAATCGATCATTTCGGCTATATTTTTTCATCCATCGCCAGTGTTATCATAAAGTCAGCTCGTCTACCGTCTTCAGACTATGACTTCGAGTTTGACGGTTGTCCTTACCGGTTTTAGCCTGAGTACACGGACGAGGAGCTCCATGAAAGAAGGATGCAGAGGGAGAGAGACGAAGAGCTGGAGAACAACAAACAGGAGCACATCCACGACTCCATGTGAACTGGTGGTGAGCTCTGGGTCAGCTGACCCACCTGAAGACGGTAGACGAGCTGACTTTATGATAACACTGGCGATGGATGAAAAAATATAGCCGAAATGATCGATTTTGCAGAGATTATGTCCCGCGCTGAAGCTCCCTTGCCGTGGCCCTCGCTAAGTGCGGCTCAAATCAGCTGGATCTCAATAACTTCTGAAGGACTCCGAGCTGCACAATGTTTGTCTGAGTGAGTATATGAGCATGCACACACCTATAAATAAGGTCCAGGTGTCAGAAAACCGGAGTTGCCCTTTAAGTTGAAGACCATATATATATCATTTATAATTAATTTTGTACTGACAATTTGGCGCCCCCTTGGAACTTGCCGCAGATGTTTCTCATTCTTTTTTTTTCTATATTATTTATTTTTTCTTATCTTATAAAACTACTTTTCAAAGGTAGGGTCTGCAGGAATTTTTGTTACAACTTCATAAACACAACTTTCAAACTGGGCTCCTCCTCCTTGGCTCAGTGCCAGCTGCAGCACACACCTATAGCATTCAACTGAAATGTGAACACACTCACTAGTCCAGCAACCACCTGCAGTGTCATGTTTCTACCTGGGAGAGACTCGAGCTGTGTACCTGACTTGGCATGTTAGCACAAGCTAATCACGGTATTTGACACATACCTGGTTAGCAGAAAGCTAACTCACATTGATCTTCATCTTGTGCTGCTTTCCATGGTCCTGAAAGCGAATGAAAGTTGAGCCAAGTTGTATCTGTTTGGAGTTTCATTTGACTTGGGTTGTTTTTTTCTTGTTCCTTGCTACATCCGCTAGCCGCTCACGTTAGCTTCCTCCACTTGGTAATCAACACGCAATGTCACTTGCACACTGGGCACTCTGTGATTGGCTGAGGTAACCATGTTGACTTTCCTCCTAAAAATGTATCAAAACAACCAAAACATCGACATACAGGCTGAGCAGGGGGTTCGAGGCAGACACAGACACTGACACATACGTACAGAGGCCCAGTGGCGAATGAACAGGATTATTCGTGTGAAAGTTGACTTTATTTTTGGGGGAAAATCCTGCAGACTCTACCTTTCAGTGGAGAAAGAAAACAAAGACGCACTTCCATCTAATTATTGAACACAGATCCAGCCCATAACTGCCCCAATCTGTCAATTTTATTCCAAAATACTTTGTTTGAAAATGAAGAAATGTGAACTAAACCAAACTTAAAATCGTAGCTAATTGTGCTTCCTTCACTTCTTGATGAATATATTCGTCAGTATTAGTTCGTGGTTGGTTTTTCTCCTAGAAAAGTTAAAGAAATAAAGAAAACCAGGCTGACCTTTACGTTCACATATCTCCACCCCGTCGCTGACCATACCGTGTCAGGACTGGGGCTTGTTGTGCAGTTGCTGCATTGTTTCCTCTCAGATCTTCCCTAAAACGAGCCACAGGCGAGTCAAAGTGAGTGTTAACAAGAGGCAGACCACCCGCTCGCAGCGCCAAGCTTCGACTCGCCCGCCGGAGCCAGCAGTGGGCGAATAGTCATCCCGGCTCTCTAAATCATTTTGACTTCAGTGTGCTGGATCCAGCGGCTTCGTCTTATGACCTGCAGGCCTTCTGAGGAACTACAGTGGCCTGTTTGGACCATGCCAGCTGGAGGGATCGGGAAGTGGTGGTGTTTTTGTGTTCTCTGCAGTGTGGAGGATCTGCTCTGTCCTTGATGACTTTATTGTTAAACTTTAACTTGAAGTCGTTGGAGGAAGAGCCTGGGTGTTTTTTAATTAGAACTCTTATTAACACACCAGTTTAAGGGGATTTGAAGGAGAGCAGATGCTAACACTCGCTCGGTTTATTCCTGTTATTTTAGGCAAAAAGTGAGAAAATTACCGCCTCATTATCCTGAAATCACTTTTTAATTTAAATAAATTGACTCAGGCATAAAAGTATTACATATAACGTGGAGAGTGTGTCATGCAAAGTGGCGATAAAGTGTAATAAAGCAGACGTGCCCTATTTCTAACTTTTAAAAACTGTTTAATGTAGCTCTGCATGCACAAACACACACACACACACACACACACACTCTGATAGCAAAGGCGGAGCAGAGAGTAGCAAAGCAGAAAGCGAGAGGAGGGCTCAGCATCTTCTCCGTTAAGCCTGGCTGACTAATTCTTGCTGCTAATTTGCGTTTGGTTAATTAACTAATTACTGAGGATGTCTGAGGGCGAGGCTGTCTGTCAGCCTGTATCAGTAATTATTTTCATCGTTTTAATTAGACTCACACACTCCTAGACTCTACTTCTCCCCTCCTACCACACACACACACACACACACACACACACTTGTATTCACAGATAGCTACACACTGGCACGCATGGGAGCATCCTGCGCTCTGTAAACATCCTGCCGACGGTACGCAGACCTTACAACGCGCTCCTGATGTTTCAGATCGAATATGTTGAAGATAATCTGCTCGAACGGCTGAGTGTGATCACTTAAAGAAAAAGAGGAGGGCTGTTTCTCTAATTTGCTGATGGGATATTATCTCTATCTCTTCATTACACTGCCGGGACATCCCACTGGATGGGGGCACTTCACTTCTTTGCCGATGATACCATCTCCTCTCTGTGTGGTGTTTGAAGTTGAGGAGTTGAGTCCGTGAGGAGTTTTTAACAGATTTTGACAAAGTCTCACTCTTGTACTTAATTACTGATGAAGCAAAATGAGCTTATTATTTCTTTCCACACAGTTGTGGTGATGTTTGAGTGCTGGTGAAGTTTGGAAGTGAGGATTAATCCAGGAGGCTGAAGGAGGTTTCTCCACAGCAAAAACTGAAATCTTACCAAGTGTTTTTGCCTTATTTTCATTAAAAAAAAACTATTTTTTAGACTTGATATGAGCCCTTTTCACCTGACCAGTCCAGAAAAACATCTAATTTTAAGTTATTTAAAGACAAAAATGAGGTCTGAATTATTTGTTTACATGACGAGCGGAGAAGACGGAGGGTGTACCTGTGTTGTTAATCGTTCTGCTGTCATAGCGCTCTTGTCGCTACATTTAGCAACTTTTCAGACCCCTCTGGAGCGTTTTTTAAAGACAACAATTATTGTGACTTTTCTGGAGTTTGTAGAATCTGAGGTTAAAGTGTGTTTTGATCTCCACACCGGTCAGCGTGTGACAGCCCCTCCCTTTTTCCAAAACACAGACACGGTCATTGCTCACAGCGGATGAAATCACCACGTGTGTGTCTCATTATGGTCACTTCTCCCCGGATGAAGGAGCAGGGTTGAAAATTCAGACATAGAAAACCCAGAATGGACAGAAGAAAGTTAATTTGTAGTGTAGACATATTTATGATGCTGTGTTTTTCCTGCTTTCTGTCTCTCCAACATGATTTCTCTGGCTTTTAGTGACTCCTGCGACAGCCAATAGTGACTTTCCTTACTGAGGAGTTGGCATGTTGAAACTAGTAATGTTTCACTCAGCTTTAATGATGTTTGAAATGGGAAACAGCCTCATTCTTCCAGGTTTTTCATGACTATATGGTAAAAATAAAGGTGTTAAAAACAACAATGTACATCTAACGGAAATGAAACCATGATAAGAACCGAACCATGGATTTTTAGAACCGTTCCATCCCTAATTAAGACACTAATCAAATCTTGACAAGCACATTACTCTTACACATTGGCAGATTTTTTTTACTTGTTCAAAGCAATTCAGACCTTATTTTTTCTTCAAATAACTTGAAATAAGACATTTTTTTGGACTGGTTAGGTGAATGTGGCTCATATTAAGTCTAAAACTAAATTTTTTACTGAAATAGGACAAAAACACTTGGTAAGGTTTCCGTTTTTTGCAGTGTGTCAGTTTTTCTTTTGATGATTTTCTTTTTACGAAAGTTTTTTTGTACTCTATCTCTGGAGCAGAATTAGTAAAAAGATTTCCAGGGGTAGACTTCCACCAGGTCTGTGTCCGGTCCAACTCCACTCTGTTGTGGTTGTGTTGAGCTCAGCACCATATGTTTTCCAACCTATTCCTCTTTGTTGTCTTTGGCCACGTCCACACGTAGACAGGTATTTGGGAAACCACATATATTTTTTATACCTTTAGACTTGTCTTTCACATGAGGTCACAGTTTTACGTCACTAAAAACACTGTTTTCTGAAAATTCCCGCCAAAGTGAAGATTTTGGACTCCTGTTTCATGTATATGCAGGGAAACTGAGTTTTTGGTTCTCAAGCATCACATCTGAATAACAGGAGTTCATCCTGATCTAATCTGCTGACTCCAGACCTGGAATCGAAAAAGCTGAAACCACTGTTGATGCTTTAGAAATACAAGTCTGCCTGCCATTAAAGGTAGAGTCTGCAAGATTTCCCCCCCCCCCCAAAAAAATACTAAAAGTGTCAACTCTCACAAGAATAATTCTGCTTTTGGTCTCCTATGGGCCTCTATACATGTGTGTCAGTGTCTGTCTGCCTCAAACCCTCTCCTCTGCCTGGAAGTTGATGTTTTGATTGTGTTAGGACGTTTCTGGGCGGAGAGTAGACGTGGTTACATCAGCCAATCACAGAGCGCCCAATGGGCAAGTGACTTTGCGGGTTGATAATAGCGAGTGGAAGCTAATCAGAGCAGCTACGATAGTGGACATAGCCTGGAGCAAGAAAAACACAACCAAAGAGAAACAAAATGCCAAACAGATGAAGCTTTTTCCTAAAGTTTCACTCGCTTTCAGGAACTTTGAGTTAGCTTTCTGCTAACCAGGTATGTGTCAAATACCTGAGATTAGCTTGTGCTAACATGCCAAGTCAGGTGCACGGCCCTTGAGTCCCATGTAGAAACGTGATGCTACAGGTGGTTGCTGGGCTAGTGAGTGTGTTCATGGCGGAGGTTGTGGGTGTGTGTGCTGCTGCTGGCACTGAGCCACTGAGCCTTTAAGAATAAATGAATTAAACAGTCTTTATCCACCTAATTTTAAATATACAGAGATATTTTACATTAATAAAGCCTCCTTTTTTAATTTTGTTGATGAGCTGTTTTGACCAATAGGAGTGTGTTAGTAAAAATGTTCAATAATTTCCTGTTACTGTTATACCATTATGAGCCCTTAGCCCTTCAGTGTCTGACTTCCTGTGATCTGAAAAGGTGACGAACTAACCAGAGTAGAGCTATCAGAAGTTAAAGGGGGGGTATCACGCTTTCTGTTATTATTAACATGGACACAAAGTTACAAACTACTTTAAACAGTCTGTCCTAAAAGTAGAATGAGATCTTCAACAGACTTGCTTAAATGATGATGTCATTGTGTAAGGGTCTTCTAATTGGTTCATAGCGCACTATAGGCGTGGGCCTCAAACACAAAGGTCTGGCCAATCAGAGGGAGGGGCTTTTATGGAGCAGGAGTCTTAAAAAGACAGCAGCTTGAACCTTTTTTTTTTTTTTTAATTGTGTGAAGCTACAGGGATGCAAGAGAGACAGTAACTGTGCGTTCACGCCAAAAGAGGCAAAACAGGCAAAAGCAGCAAGCACGCCATAAGTTAATCCATTTTCAGTGACCTTTCAGAGCCTCGGTCAACTTTATAGTAATTAGCTATGACGCAGTTCAGCGGCAAACGGTGGCAGCCAATCAGAGTAGAGATGTCCGGGCGGGCCCTAAAGAACAAAACATGTAATTTTGGTTCCCAGTTCAGTCTTGGATACTGAAAAGCTCATAAATTGTGTTCGGGCTCATCCTATTTTTTTTTTAAGTCCGCCTTTTTGGCTACTGCGACCAACAACAAAAAAACAGTGTCTGGGATTGAGTCGTGGAGGTGGTAGGTTGTTCTGGCGAGTTTAAAAAAAATGTGCAGTAATAGCAGAAAATAGCGAAGTGAAGTGTGGTCTGTGCCAAAGATGTAGCCTAGCCTAGCATACTAGCATTTCTTGCTTCATCTGAATGAGATGACACCAGGGCTCCAGACTAACTTTTTTCAGCAACGATCTGAGGTTTACACCGGGGGGCACAGGTTACTTTTATTATCAAACAGTCTCTGCTGGATCCTTCTGGATCCTTCCGTGGATGGCTTCGTGCCAGACTGTGCACCAGGGTCTAAACGGACGCCAGTGACCTGGTTTTCACTTGCTCTCCTTGTGACTGGTTAGATGGTGATTTTACATCATGTTCATGCTTTAAACTGAAGTTGAACAACAGCAAGCAGCTGCCACTGTGCGGCTCCTTTAAATGACAAGCGCAAGTTTAGACAGATGACGAGCGGCCAAAGTGGCTAAAATACTTTGCCACTTTCTCAGGTAAGCTTGCCACTTTTGCCTCTTTTGGTGTGAACGCACAGTAAGAAGCCTTTTAAAAAAGTGAAATACCCCCTCTTTAAAGTTTACATTTGTTATTTTTTAACAGAAATAACAGACAAAATCTTAACCCAGCCATGTAGAGTCAGTTTTCAGAATATGATAAATACAACATTTGATGCCGGTTACCTCATAAATAACCATTAAAGAGAAAAGCTGCTCCAAAAGCTGTTCGCCTCTCGCTTTGCTGTTTAAATTGAACTGTGATCTGTTTTTAACACACTGCTGTTGTTGAGATGTTTCAGGGCCAGACTAAATGCCTGATCAGCGTTCTGCAGGGTCAGACTTGGCAGGAAGAAAGAGAAGGAGAGGGCTGTAAACAGCGAGCAGATCTCTGGCAGAGCGGCCGCGCAGCAGATTTCATCCCAAGAAGCCAACTTTAGTAAACAGGCAGAACTAATGAGGACACTGAACACACACACACAGGCAGACATCCACACCCACATCCACACACACACACACACACAAGTGAGTGTCTGAGCATTTGGAGGCCCCGAGGCCCCGGGGCCAGAGCAGCCCAGATACCTGATGGGAGCAGGGACATCAAAGCTGCAGGATTAGAGAGGAGAGAGGAGAGAGCGCCGCGGGGAGGAAATGCTAACTTATTATCCGCTTCCCAGCTAATCCTGTTATCTACAGAATATAGCTGTGTTTAACCCCCCAACACACCTCCCTCTGACAACACACACACCCTACACACACACACACACAACCCAGTGTTTTTAAGGGGGTTCAACAGCCTCCCACAGCACCTCCTGGTTCCACGCTGAACCCACTAACACCACCTGCTTCTGTCTCAGACTTTAAAACCAGGATTCAGCTCAACTTTAAGGCTCAAACCCACATCTCTCCACCAACCCGCTCTCAGGTCATGACTCGGTCCTGAGTCCACTCCACTGTTTCAGGTGATGTAACACAGCCTCTGGCAAACACACTGGAGGTCCACGGATCACAGCGCCCCCCCAGGCTGAGTGAGGCTCCAAAGCTGAATATGATTTAGTTTCCTCAATCCAGTTTTTTTTTTTTGTGTGTGTGTGCTTACGTTCACAAAACAAACTGAAGAGTCGTCCTTTTTGTGGTGTACAAGTACCAGGATGTTAGCTAAAATGTTAGCTTGAATGTTGTGTTACATACTCTGTCCAAACAATCCTCTGCACTGCAAAAAACTGAAATCTTATAAAATGTTTTTGTCTTATTTTAAGTAGAAAATGTCTTTTTAGACTCAGTCCGAGCTAAATTCACCTGACAAGTCCAGAAAAATATCTAATTTCAAGTTATTTAAAGAGAAAAATCAAGAGAAATGTCTATATTTTTACAAGTTTTTCTTTTGTCATTGGCAGATTTTTTTTTTTTACTTGTTAAAAGCAATATAGACCTTGTTTTTGTCTTTAAATACCTCAAAACAACACATTTATCTGGACCAATCGGTTAAATATGGCAGACATTTTTTTCTTAAAATAAGACAAAAACACTTGATAAGTTTTCAGATTTTTGCAGTGTGGGTGTAACAATCTCTGTACACTGCAAAAAAATGAAATCTTATCTGTTTTTGTCTTTTTTAAAGTAAAAAATGTCTTTTAAGCCTTAATATGAGCCACGTTCACCTGATCAGTCCATTACAATGTTTTGTTTCAAGTTATTTAAAGAAAAACAAGGTCTATTGCTTTTGAACAAGTAAGTAAAATCTGCAAATGGAACATTATAAATGTCAATATTTTAACAAGTTTTTTTTTTTATATTAGTGGCAGTTTTTTTTTCTTGTAAAAAGCATTTTTTTTGAAAATTGTCTTTTTAGACTTAATATGAGCCACATTTAACTGACCAGTCCAGATAAATGTCTTGTTTTAAGGAATTTAAAGAGAAAAAGATGTTTGAAGACTGCGAAAAAAATGAAATCTTACCAAATGTTTTTGTCGTATTTTTAATAGAAAATGTCTTTTTAGACTAAATATGAGCCACATTCACCTGATCAGTCCAGAAAAATGTCTTAATTCGAGTTATTTAAAGAGAAAATGAGGTCTTAATTGCTTGAAACAAGTAAAAAAAAATCTGCCAATGGAACAAGAAAAAAGTAACTTATATTAAGACATTTTTTGTTACAATGGCAGATTTTTTTTTACTTGTAACAAGTAATTCAGACCTCATTTTTGTTTTCAAATAACTTGAAACAGGACATTTTTCTGGACCAATAAGTTGAATCAGGCGTATCTCAAGTAGAAGAAGACTATTTTCCCTGAAAATAAGACAAAAGCACCTGATAAGATTTCAGTTATTTGCAGTATAACAAATTTTAATCTTCTTTATCATATGTTTTTTATTCTTGCTGTGTAAATATCAGTCTACATGTTTACACAGGTTAGCAGCCATTTCTAAATCACATCTCAGAGATGTAGCGGTTAATCTGATTCTCCAAGTGAGCACACTTCCCCAAGTCCAGCTTCATCACCGTCATCAGCCAAAGACTTCAACGCTCTCCTGTCAGAGAGCCAACCACTGCTTCAGCATCCAGAGGCTGAACACAGTGAAGGTGCCAGTGCATGTTTGGGGAAGTGTTTAAAGTAAAACTGTCCTTTTAATGTCTCTGGGTCCTTCTCAGATTTCAAATATGGCTGAAAAAACTACTTAGTACCATAGACTGTATAAAACATGGATGTAGTCTCCACGACGTCACCTGTCTGTTCCTGATACCGTGAAATGCAGCCACATTTGATATGACACTGGTTGTGAGCTTCCTTTTGAACAGCTACAGGGCGCTCGTCACTCATGTGACCTGAGCTGTGTCTCTGATTGGACAATTAAACGATCCTAATAACTTCTAAACCACCGAGTTGGAAAAAATTAACTCACAGTACAGTATGTGCCAACAGACCCAAACTGTTTTTTTTTTTAAACCAGGCTGTAAATATGCTTTTTGATGCCGTAAAATTCTGCTTTTTTATTGGTCTAGCTGTGTACATGACTTCTGGTCTTTCTGCAGCCAGACTCAAGCAGATCCTCAACAGCAACTTTTAGCACTTCAGCATAGGCTTCATTTTTCTAGACCGGATGTTGCCCCTTAGTTATTAGTTAGGCATTACTGATGATGCAATACAGGCCTGAAATCGACACTTTTTTTAGTGGCATGCATTTTGTTGTTCCTGTAGATACAAAAGAAGTTAAGCCGCCACCTTTTCTGCTGCACGAATGGAAACTAATGACACCATCGTTGTTGCACATTTCCTTAAAAAAATCCAGTCGACATCACTGCTACGACAAGTTAAAACAAGGGACGTCCTCAGGTTGGCCAGGGACCAGAAGTTTAGTGCATCTGTTTGAATCAAAGAAGCAATCAGACTGCATCTCTTAAAGAGTGTGAAGACTGTCGCATTATTCAGTGTTTATATATGAATTAAGCTTCACTTTACTACTTTTTCTCCTGTGTTTGTCTGGAGATCCTACATGTAACCATGGCAGTATTGTTTACATGTGAACACAGCTGTTAGCAGCCCGTAGCATGTCAATGCTAACTGGTGCAAGGCCTGATGTTTCCCACAAGGTGAGGAGAAGGAGGTGAGGACGACGTGCTGGTTCTCAGGTGTGAGCTAAGAAGTGACGACATGGACCTGTCCTTCCATCCATTGTTATTGGGAACGTAAGATCTATCTCCAATAAGACGGATGAGCTAGCCATGCTAATCCAGCAACAGAGGGAATACCAGAAGGTAGAGTAGCATCATGCTATTCACAGACAAGAAATCATATGCTAAGCTAATAAGTAAACCAGTGTTTATAGATCCTTATTGGCCTTGAAAATAACATTTTACTGCAACATCACAGCTGCACAGTGAGTTTTAACACCCACGGGCCCAGCACGTTCATCTTCTGCAGCTTTAAGAGTTTACTCCGAGCCATACTTAGCTCAGTGTCCTTTCTGACCATAACACCTGTAAAATAAAGAGAGGAGGAGGAGGAGGAGGGGGGAAAGAGGAGTTGAAAGAGAAACTCCTCTCAGATAATGTTTGTGTGAACAGACGCGTTGAAAGAATACGGCGCGCTAATACATGTAGATGAAGAGAAATTGTCATTAGGCTAATCAGCGCTAAACTAATTGGGAGTCATGGACCCTCCTATCTGCTAATTCTAACCCTAAACCCCAGCCTGTATCTGCCAGCAAAGAGAGGGGAGAGACAGAGGGAGGTGGAGGAGGAGGAGAGGGGAGAAAGAGCAGGAGAGGAGCTGAAAATGAGGGTGAGGTAAAGAGAGGAAGAGGGAGATGAAGCCTAATTAAGAGTGCTGGGATTTATGCAAATGAGACGGTGCTGATATGGTAATCAGAGCCTGCAGGGCCGTAACAGGCTGTGCACTGTGTGTGTGTGTGCGTGTTTGTGTGTGTGTGTGTGTGTGTGTGGAAGAGGCTGACAGCTGGCTGTGAGGAAGGTCAGAGCCAATCAGACTCTTACTCTAATGCACACTGCCCTCTGGCCACTCTGCCGTCTCTTCCTGCATTATCCTTATAGCGCTCTCATCCCTCCCCTTCTCCTGCTTTTCTTTACATTTCACTGCTCGTCTTTCTCCGTGCTGCACACAAACTCATTCCTGAGCACGTTTGTTTTCACACTCACTGCCTAAGCCACGCCCCTTTTCTCTCAGTGCTCCAATCACAGTGAAGCTAGCTCAGTACAAAGGTTTTATTTGTCAACAATGGCGACTCATTTTGACAGCAGAGGCACTGCAGAGCATGATAGTATGTCAAACAACATGGAGGAGTTAACCACCAAAAACACACTTTTTTAACTAAATATCATCACCAGACAGATGGTTAACAGAGGTTTGTGAAAAAGCAGTGAGTGGATCAAACTTTTCATCATCATCAACTTTTTTTCTCCAAAGAGGCAATTCAAACAAAATTTCTACCAGACATTGGTATTAACTCAAATAATCCACACATGAAAAGAAATCACAACGTTCAGGTCCATAAATAATGATTATGTGGAATTAAGTACGATAACACAGGAACAAAATATTGAACACACTAATTGAGACTCATCTAATACTTAGTGGAGAAGCCTTTGTTTGCAATGACAGCTTCCAGAAGCTTCTTGTATGTTTGAACTAATGGCCCACACTGCTCAGGTGTGATTTTGGCCCATTCCTCTGCACAGATTGTCTTTAGATCTGGAATATTCTTTGTTTTTTGAAACCATTTCAGAGTCAACTTTGCCGTGTGCTTTGGATCGTTGTCCTGCTGGAAGGTCCAGCCACGTCTCATCTTCATCATCCTGGTGGATGGCAGCAGATTCATATCAAGAATTTCCCCATACATGGCTCCATTCATTGCTCCGTCAGTTATATGAAGTTTGCCAACACCATGAGATGAGAAACAACCCCATGCCATGATGCTTCCACCTCCAAACTTCACTGTTGGTGTAGTGTTTTTTGGCTGATGTGCAGTGCCATTTCTCCTCCAAACATGGTCTGTAGTATGACAGCCCAAAAGTTCAGTTTTGGTCTCATCTGACCAGACAACATTCTCCCAGTATTCTACAGGCTTGTCAAGATGCTGTTTAGCAAACTTTAAACCAGCTTCAACATGCCTTTTCTTGAGGAATGGAGTCTTGCAGGCTGAGTGTCCATAGAGGCCATGGCGGTGGAGTGCATTGCCTATTGTTTTCTCTGTAACAATTGTACCTGCTGCCTCCAAGTCTTTCTGGAGCACTTTCAGGGTGGTCCTTGGCTGGTTGAGTACTCTTCTGACTATCTTTCTGACTCCCTGGTCAGAAATCTTCAAGGAGCTCCTGTGTGTGGCCTGTTGATGGTAAGGTGGTGCTTCTTCCACTTGTGAATAATGGCCCCAACGGTGCTGACTGGAATATTCAGGTGCTTTGATATAAGTCTGTAACCAGTTCCATTCTGATGCTGAGCAACAATCAGGTTGTGAATGTCTTCAGAGAGCTCTTTGCCTTTACCCATCATGAGGTGTGTGCTATTTAACTGCTTGGTGAAAAAAACACCTTTTTTATAGGACCATCAATTTGCTCTAGCCCAGCTGATGTTGGTTTGCACTAATTGGAAGTTCAAGTAATAATTACTGACAGATTTCAGGTGGTATGGTGCATTTCCTTGCCAAAGTATACAGCCTTTCCATGGTGTGTTCAATACTTTTTTCCTGTGTTATCGTACTTAATTCACCATAATCATTATTTATGGACCTGAACGTTGTGATTTCTTTTCATGTGTGGATTATTTGAGTTAATACCAATGTCTGGTAGAAATTTTGTTTGAATTGCAGCTTTGGGAATAAATGTAATGAGAAAAAAGTTGACACATTCAATACATATTTTCCCCACTGTAAGTCAAAAGCTTTAAGCTCAGGGCTCCTTCAAAATAAAATACCGTCACCTGCGACAAGAGTGAGGAACACAACGTTTGGACAAAGATGAGGAAAAAACGATCTCTGGACCTCACAAGCTGAACAAAACAGAGCGACTCAATAATTTTTAAAAGCATGCGTGAAAGTGAACACTTACACACAAACACACACACACACACACACACACATACACACACAGATCCCAGGGCCATGTGGCCATATCAACACATCTGAGTGTAATCCAGTTAACAGAGTATCCCAAATGACTAAATTAATCAGAGAAAAACTATCTGCCTCATCTCTCTGTGCTGCTTTGATGTGTGCTCACACACACAAACACACACACACACACTTACACACACATAGAGGAGGAATTAGTGTGGAACATTTGGTCTAACTAAGAAATTACTTTACCTGCTCTGATAATAAGGCCTCAAAGCCGTGGAGGGGCCTCAGAGATACTATCATTATATCGGCAACCCCGGGGGCATGGCAACACACACACACACACACACACATACACACTCACACACACAGCAGCGTTGTATACATGGGAGTGAGAGATCAAAAAGATGCATTGATTCAGGACTCCAGATAGAAAGTACAAAAGCACAAAAAGATCATTACTCTGCTTCTGTTTTCCACCTGTGAAGTGAAAGTCTTCAGCAGCGACGCTACTTTTAATTGACGATCGGGCTTTGTAGATACAGACGAGGTTATTGTCGAGCTAACAGAGCTACGGCTTCCTTATCATCTCTGCTCGACACGCCGCGGCTGCCAGCAGCAGGAGTGAAGAAGTCTCCGTTCTGTCAGGTAGGTTCAGAAACGTGAACATCGCTTCGGAGTGGGTACATTGAATCTTCTTCTATGGTGTCAGAAATGTCATTTTCTGATGAAGTGGACAAAGATCACGCTTTGATTCTGACTTCTTCTTTGGATCTTTTACTATTTATGACCATTCTCAGACAACAAGGCCACAAAATTGGCTCATCTGACACTTAACTCCAAAGTCTAATGCCAGGGATAGACCAGGTACGCCTCTGGTCTGAGTGGAGCCGGGTGACAAAAATATATATATTTATTTTCTTTTCAAGAGTCTAATCTCTTCTTGGTTCTCCTTCCCGGCAAATTTTACAATCCCTGAAAAAAATACGCAAAAATGTCAGCTGCCAATCGTCCTTAAACGTGACACAAAACCTCGTTTTTAACCTCTTAACGAAACTGTTCATAAAAAAGAGGACTTGAATACAAGGCAGCCAAATGATTTCTTCAAATCACAACAACAATCAGACGTGAGAAACATTTCTACGAGGAGTATTAACATTTTAAAGTTTGACCACAGCCCATCTGGAATGACTGGGGAGATGGAATTTTTGGCCTATACTGCAGCCAGCCACCAGGGGGAGCAGACCGGTTTGGTACATCTCGGTACGGCGCACATTTTGTGGCGTTTCCACTGACTTATCCCTGGTCAGATCCTCAAATAACCAAGACGAGCTGTCCCACTTTTTGGGACCCTTCCATATGGGTGCCAGACTGAACCGATCCACTCTCTGAAGGTGGAGCTACAACACTGCAGACCGTTGATTGGTCAAAAGAATCGCAACTTCCCCTGCAACAGCGGCTGCATTTCTCCTGGTGGCACACAGTCTTCTCTGAACGAAACTTGATTGCACTTTGTATCAAAGAGCTACATGACAATCACAGAGAGGACGAAATGCTGCATGTCTTCAATCTGTGCTCTTTGTTTACTGTGTCGCGTTTTTCTTCTGGTTTGTTGTTCTGGTTTTGACACCCTTTGTTTTATTTTGAAAGTCATTGAGTGTTGTTGTGTAGTTTTCATGCACATCTTCTTGTCCTGCTCAATCAGCTCTATGCTGGATTGACGAATCACAGCTCTGGCATCTGGCAAAAATAAGAGGCTTGTGTGCCTGCTGCAACCTGTCGGAGCAGGGATGCAGCCGAACTGTAACCGAATGGATCCAGTGTAAGCTGACACATTGATTCGAATAGAAACTTATCTGATCTGGTTATGCTCCAGTGTCAAGTGTTTTTGTCTTATCATTAGTATAAAAATAGGGATGTCCCGATCTGATCACGTGATTGGGATCGCGGCATTTTTAACGATCGGAGATCTGGGGTGACAGAATCGGAAAAAGCCTGGGGCCTTAGTTCTTGTTTTTAATTAAAATGTGTATAATAGAGCATCATCACTCATTTTAGAATATAACTTTATTTGTCATTATAACAAGTACAACGATATTGCAAACAAGAAATTGCAACCTTATTGTCACACACACACAAGGTTATCTTGTGGTGCACCACTGAGAAGCTTTATTTTTATTTTGTTGATCCAATGCTGCACTAAGTGGAGGAAAAAAGCTATATCCATGTTGGATAGAATGATACCTTCATTTAAATAAGATAAAAAAAAACTCAAAGGACAACTTGTAGGAGTTTTTTTCTTTTCTTTTTTCCTAATGCATTGCTGAAAAATCGTATAGGGATATACCGGGATCGGAAGATACTCAAAATAAGAAAATCGGAATTGGATCGGGAGCAAAAAAAAGGTGATCGGGACATCTTTTTAGACTCAATATGAGCCACATTCACCTAATCAGTCAAGAAAAGTATCTTGAGGAGTTTTTCTTTTTCTTGTTCCATTGGCAGATTTTTTTTACATGTTAGAGAAATTCAGACCTCATTTTTGTCTTCAAACAACTTGAAATAAGACATTTTTCTGGACTGGTCTGTTAAATGTGCCTCATATTGAGTATAATAAGACATTTTCTTCCTAAAATAAGACAAAAACACTTGATAAGATTTTCGTTTTTTGCAGAGTGTAGCTGCCCCTCGATTCCTGCCTGCCTCGAAACCTGTTGACTCCTGGCCTGGCTGCACTCACTAAGTCAATTTGTTGTTGTAGTCAAGTTTCATTCAATTTTGATTTGACACAATTTGTTTCATTTTTTAATGTCACTGGGCCTTTTTCAGGTGGTATCCGTGCACAACTTCCTGTCCCCTTTGATCTGCTTTTTATAAATTGACATGTCACAGCTCCAGCATCCAGGAAATCAGGTGGCTTGTGTATCTGCTGCAACCTGCCGGAGCTGGGAAGCAGCCCTGATCAGTCACATTGTGTTAAACATGAGGGTCATTTTCAATAAATTAGTTTATAAATTAAGTCACCACTCTGTCTTACTTAACACAACTGTCCTGCCAAAGCACGGTCATAAAGCTTATTTGTGTAAGTATATGTTTGAATGCTAACAGGATTAAAGTGGACTGAGTGGTTCAGGTTTTATGAGCTGGTCTGGGGTCTTGGTAAAACAAAAACAGGCTTTAAAAATAAAGTTTGGAATTAAAATTATGTCATTAATTTGCCTGCATGTGGTGTAAAATGCTCTGAAAACACTCACACTACACCCTGGCTTTGTAGCTACGTTAGCATTTAGCTTTGGCCCAACGTGTCCGGATCTTTCTGGGTTTTCCATGTTGATTAAAACAGAGACGTGTAAGCAGAACCAGGTGGCTGTGAGCCAAACCAAAGCTCAGCAGCAGAACCCCCGATTAAAATAATGAAAGCAATAAAAGCAACAACAACAACAACAACAATAATAATAAAACCTTTGGAAAACATTTCATAAACCATCAGCAGCCAATTAGAGGAGCCGGCACAGGCTGTGCTGAGCTTTGTGTGTGTGTGTGTACGAGTGTGTGTGTGTTGGGTATTAGAGCGTTACAGCGCCCAGCCCGGCTGTGCCCTGCAGGCCCGACCTTCTAATCATTATCTGTCTGTCTTATTACGCTCCAAACCGGGCCACTCTTAAATAAAATATGCAAAGGTTTCTTAAATGATGACCCGAGGCTGCGCGCGCCGCCGCTGCTCTACATGCTGTTAATCTGAGAAATGCAAATTCCCTTCATCTCGCACTCGCCTTTATTAACTTTTTTGAATTTAAAATTCCACGAACAATGAGTTCTGTCAGCTTCTGAAATGATATTTTCTCTCCTCTTTTTATGTGCGCACGGAAGCGAGTTTAGAGCATGAAATTACCAGGGGAAATATGAGCGGTTTCATCTCTCCCGCACAATTTAATTGGCTGCTTTGCAATTATTAGTTTTTGCTGCTAAAGTTTTTTTTTTTTACTTCACTGTTACTGTTTCCTTAAAGTGGCAGCTTGAAAACAGTTTTATTTTTTTCTCCATGTGTGTGTGTGGGTGAGTGTGTCTCCTCTGCGAGCCATGAGAAACCCCCTCTGATTGGACGACTGATTCCATGTGATTTGATCTTCAGATTCTCGTTTCAGTGATGTTAACAGCCGCCGTCGAGATGAAAATCTGATCCAGGATTGGAAAGATGCTGCAGATAAATTAACTGCTGGATTGGACTCCACTTCACTTGTAACAAAGCATCTGTCTTTTCCAAAAATCCACCTAAAAGACTTTTCTCAGCCCCCAGATTTCACACGCAGGAGGATGTCTAATTCCCAACTTTTGTCATCATGCAGCTCTTTTCTCCTTCCCGCTCTTTTCCTTTTTCTTCTTAACGTTATTCGTCCTGCCACTGTCCCTGTGTCATTCAGCTCTTTCTTCCTCTGAAAGGGATCAAACACAGCTTCAGGTGAGCGTTAACTTCTCACTTCACCTCTGCAGACTGACAGGAAAGTCTTGATGTGTTCATTGCTGTTTTTTTCTCATTCAAAGTCTTTGTGTTTATGAGGACAACTTTGGTCAGAACTTTGTGCAACAAAGGAGGCGGCTGGTGCAAGAAGAGGTTGGAGCTGACCTCTGCTTGGATCTGTGTTTCCCTCTAAAGGAGCTGAAGAAGGAGAAAGTTTCTCCACAGAGCTGTGAAAAGACTTCAGCTGGGTGGATCACCAAAATGTGGTTTGACACAAAACCCTACGATCAACCCAACTTTGTGTTTTTTGCAAAATTGGCTCAATGTTTGCAAACTTTTTGCAGTGAATTCTCCTGTTATTCTTTATCTTGGTGTTTCATTTGCTAAATCTTCGCCATAAGATGCTCTTGCCACATTAAAAATGCTAGGCCAATCAACTTTGGGCTAACCATAAAGTTCAGTTGAGGCCGTTCAGATGCAAAGAGCACGCTGCAAAAAACTGAGATTTTATCAAGTGTTTCTCGTCTTTTTACTATGGAAATGTCTTTTCAGACAACTTAAAACAAGACATTTTTTCTGGACTGATAAGTTGAATGTTGCTCTCATTAAGTCTAATGAGAGATTTTCTTAAAGAAAAGACAAAAACACTTGATAATATTTCTATCTTGTGTCCAAGATAGAGAAACAATTCTTGGTTTCTTCACTTAATGTGTGCAGATTTTCAAATAGATATTTGTAGAAATTCCTGAATCTCTCTTTAAACTTTTTTAAATCTATTTAAAAAAAAAAAAACATGAGATTTTAATGAGACTTGCTGAAATGTTTAGGTGACCACTCAAGGATCTTATGCTGCACTGCAAAAATCTGAAATCTTATCAAGTGTTTTTGTCTTATTTCCAGTAGAAAATGTCTTTTTAGACTTAATAGAGTAGAATAGAAGTAGAATAGAAAATACTTTATTTATCCCCGAGGGGAAATTCAGGAGTCACCGCAGCATTTAAGAAAACAAAAGTAAGAAAGAGTATAGAAAGTGCAAAAATGTCTATAAGAAATTAGATGACGACATCCCGTCCACCACTCGTCCACCACTCTCCAGCCCAGCCAGTCTCCACCTCCACAGGGTCCAGGACTGAGCCTCCCCAGCAGTCTGTTCAGTCTCTGTCTCCTGGATCCTGTCTGCTCACAGCAGGCGAAGCTCCTCCGATGTGTCGCGGCGTCCGATGTCAGCTCCGTCAGCCACATCCGTGAACAGCACGATGCCGCTGGGTTAGCACAGCTAGCTCATCCATCCCCCGGAGCGAGATCCCACGTTCCCAACAGCGATGGATGGAAGGACAGGTCCACGTCGTCACCTCCCAGCTCACACCCGAGAACCAGCAAGTCGTCCTCACCTCCTCCTCCTCAGCTCGAGGGAAATCATCAAGCCCTACACTAGTTAGCATTGACATGCTACAGGCTGCTAACAGCTAATTTCGCATGTAAACAATGCAGCCATGGTTACATGTAGGATCTCCAGACAAACACAGGAGAAAAGTAGTAAAAAATACCGCCGAAGCCACAAAAAGTTTGGTGTCCGTGACCGACGATGAACCATACAAAGTGATGATCCACTCCAAATACAAAGATGACGAAAAAGAGACGAAGAAATTACGTTATTATTAATGTGAACCACATTCACCTGACCAGTCCAGAAAAATGTCTTATTTCAAGTTATTTAAAGACAACAATGAGGCCTGAATGGAAGCAGAAAAAGTCACTTGCATTAGGCCACATTCTAGTTTCAAGCAATTTTTTTTGTCCATGAGCAGAATTTTTTTTTTACTAGTTACCAGCAATTCAGACCTCATTTTGTCTTAAAATAACTTAAAACTTTACATTTTTTTCTGGACTGTTCAGGTGAATGTGACTCAAATTGAGTATAATAAGACAGTTTTCACTAAAAATTAGACAAATGCACAGTTGCCGTGTATATCTGCCCCTTGATTCCTGCCCTTACGTTGAGCCTCTCATTACGTTTGGCTGTAAAACCTCAAACCTGTTGAGTCCTGGCCCGGCTGCACTCACTAAGTCAATTTGTTGTTGTAGTCAATTTAAATTTAATTTTGTTTTGACAAGGTTTGTTTTATCTTGAAAGTCATTTTTTTTGCAGTTTGGTTTATGATAAATTGGAGGTGTGGGTCTTAAACACAAAAGTCCACCCATAGCTTTGGCTCTAACAGGCCTTCAGAGGGCTGACCAATCAGGTTGTTGGAGCAGAAAGCTTTGACGAGGCAGAAACGGAAAGAAAACGGTTTTCTAAAATACCAGTGCGAGGGAAAGAAATTTGGGTTGTTTTCTTTATTTTCTTTTTTGTTTTTTTGGTATTTTCTTTTTCTGTTTAGTTTGGTTGTCTTTTTTGTTGAAGTTTTTTTTCTTTGTTTTTATTTTATTTTTTGGTTAATTTTGTGTTTTTTATTTAAAAAAAAATATTTTTATGTTTTTCATTTATTTTTTGTATTTTTTTGTACTTGGGTTTTTTTTTTGATTTGTTTGATTTTTTTTTTTTTTTTTTGAGGTGTACAGCACATGAAGCTCCTACAGGGGTACTAGAGCTTATATAAATAAATTTCACCCTGGGATTAATGTGGTATTTCTGATTCCTAAAAAAGCTGCCTTGTCTTTTAAAGCTCATCCTTTCTAGAGGGTTGTTTAAAAAACAAAATTTTCATGTTCACATGTTTAAAGTTTATGATGCTCGCTTTGAGTTTTTGCCTTTGTTTAGCATGGTCAATAAAATCAATGTCCCTTCAGTAGAAATAAACATCTTAACAATCTTCAAAAAAGGTTACTTTTTTAACCAAATCAGGTAACATTTCCCTTTTTACTTTCCCATGTGGAGATTTTTCGGTGAATTGACTGTTTTTATGTCTTTTTCCTTCATTGTTGTTATTCCTGAACCAGCTGTGCAATGGAAAGTTGAGGTTGTGTTTGCAGACTCATTGCTTATCCATGTTTGAAGGAAAAAATGTTTAAGTTTTTGAAACTTAAAGCTCCTGTGAAGAATTTTCAGTTTGGGTAGATTTTGGCGCCCTCTGTGGAAAAAGCAGTACTTTTTTACCTCTTAATCTTTTTTTGCATGTGTAAGTGGTGTTTGCTCAGAGAAAATGTTTGACTTACTGTGACTTTTTTCCCATTGAAAAAGGTAAATGAAGGGGTCTTCCTTCCCCATAAATCAACTCGTGTGGCACCTACCCCCTTTACAAAGTTACTTTCTAAAACCATCACAAAGAAATCAAGAATATTTTTGTTTGTGGTCTGATTTGAGTTTGTAGAGCTTAAAAAAGCACCGTGGTGCATTTCAGTCTGTTAGATAACCAGTGAAGTAAAAACCCTCAGAGGAGCTTTAACCTGTTGACCGTGTGTCAAAACGAGCTGTGATAACCAACCTTTAATCCTTTGCTCCATCAGTTTGAGAGGAACATAAAACGTGTCAAATAAAACCCAATTTTCATATTTCACTGATCGCTGTACATCCCTTCATCTCCTCACTGCCTGTTCCTCCTCCCTCCTCCTCCTCCTCCTCCTCCTCCTCCTCCTCCTCTGGTGTCTTCCCTCCTGCTTTGCAGCAGAGAGTAATGGGCGAGGTTATGAGTGTGTGGAGGCTCCAATTGCTTCAGAGGAATAATGAGTCTGAACTAATGTTGATTAGAAAGAAAGACGACGCAAACATAACGAGGGCTCGCGCTTCATTCCCCTTAATCACCCTCCTTATTTACTTCACTGCCAGAGAGCTCAATCCAGCTCAGCTTCAAGGAGGAACACCAGCACCAGAGAGAGGGGGACCAGGTCCAGGAAAACACAACAGTGATGTTTATGACGGCCAGACGAGACCGAGCAAGTTCTGACAGCTCCACCAACCCTGTTTTTCTTCGTGTGTGAGTTTAACTTATAGGGTTTTCTGGTGAGGTTACTACTCGTTTCTTTACTTTAGAATAAATAGAATAGAATAGAATAGAAAATACTTTATTTATCCCCGAGGGGAAATTCAGGAGTCACCGCAGCATTTAAGAAAACAAAAGTAAGAAAGTGTATAGAAAGTGCAAAAAGCTCCATAAGAAAATGGATGATGACAGCCCGTCCACCACTCTCCAGCACAGCCAGTCTCCACCTCCACAGGGTCCAGGACTGAGCCTCCCCAGCAGTCTGTTCAGTCTCTGTCTCCTGGATCCTGTCCACCCACAGCAGGTGAAGCTCCTTCAATGTGTCGCGGCGTCCGATGTCAGCTCCGTCAGCCACGTCCGTGAACAGCATGATGCCGCTGGGTTAGCACAGCTAGCTCATCCATCCCCCAGAGCGAGATCCCACGTTCCCAACAACCATGGATGGAAGGACAGGTCCACGTCGTCACCTCCCAGCTCACACCCATGAACCAGCATGTCATCCTCACCTCCTCCTCCTCAGCTCGAGGGAAATCATCAGGCCTTGCACCAGTTAGCATTGACATGCTACAGGCTGCTAACAGCTGAGTTCACATGTAAACAATACAGCCATGGTTACATGTAGGATCTCCAGACAAATACAGGTGAA